>NC_142888.1:43152500-44545000 GCF_051225735.1 Oryctolagus cuniculus | reverse complement strand
AATTAGCCCAACAAAATGCTAATCATAGGATCTAGGTGGGGCATATGGGCATTACCTAGGACATGTGCTGTATTTCATTATATTTTCAAAAAATTTAATATTATTTTCATTGCAATTTCATAATAAAATATTGAAGAAATAAAATATCTATGAAGCAACATTATTCCCTTTCTAAAAGCCTTGGTTTGCTTCTCAGCATTCAAGGCACTCTAATCTGATCTCTTATATAATCATCAAAAATCTCACTGACCCCAGTAGAATTGGCAAAGCAGCAAGGAGAACAAGTGATAGTGGAGAGAGCGTAAATAGCTCTATCTTCCCATTTAGGGTGACTAAATTGCTCTAGTTTTCTTAGGCCTGGTCTGGTTTAAAAATGAAAAGTCTTACACCTTGGGAAACTTGGATGGTTGGCCACCCTACTGCACTTTCGAATCCAGCTGTTTTGTGAACTTCTTTTCCATTTGTGCCCAAGGCATCTGTCACCTATTGTTTCCAATTCATGTCATAGCAGGTTTAGGGGCTTTGAACAGTTTAAGGTCTGGCTCTGAGCCACTCATCCTGCTGTCTGGGTAGATTCTGCCCCCTGCTGGTGATAAGGTGCACCTGTTATAGAACCTCTCCCACAGAGTTCTGTACCTTCAGTGTAGTGGCAGATGCGTCTGCTCCTTTCTTTTCCACACCTCATTGCAGTCCTGCTCATCCGTGCCTGAAATCCCACATCCCCAGCATCTCCACGGACACTGAAGCACAGCCCTTGTTCTCTGGTTCCTACTGCCAACTCTGACTACAAACATTTTTCTGCATCCTGATAATATAATAACACTGCCCACCAGGAGGCATCTGGGTTCCATTCAGAAAACTGAAAGGATGCCTCCACAGCAGGCAGGAAGCTGTACACATCCAAAAGGACCAAGAAACAGATGCTTATAAGTGACAACACCTGGACAAAAGGAACAGCCAGCCCAAGGAGGGTGGGCTCCAAAGATACAAATGGCTGCTTATATGTTTCCAAGAGAGAGGTCCACAGAGAAGTGCACTCTTTCTGCCAAATACTATTCTGGCAGAGTGCCACATCCTTTAAAATATATGACTTTCCAATACTTTTGATAGCTCTGTAGTTGGCCTGATGCCTTTTGATATATTTCCTTCTGCTACACATGCACTGGGGGTGAAGACACATCTGAAAGAGCCAAAATATAATAGCTTTAACTATGAACATTTACTATCCTTAAAATGCTGAAATTTGTGCTTCACATAAAGCTCATTTTAACCCTCACAGCAGCCCCAAAATGTAAATGAGGTTATTCCCATTTTACAGAAAACTGAAACACCACGTGGTTAGGTTTCTTATCCAAGGTCATGCAGTAAGTCAAACAACTTGGACTCCAATCTAAGAAATCAGACACAAAAACCTGAATTCATAACTGGCATCCCAAAGAGATCCTCCATCTTAATTCCAATGGAAGCTCTCCTGCACACAGTCACCATGAACTTCATAACATACTTGAGACTCTTCTTTTAGTCACAGCAGAATTTGGCAGTGAAAATATTGCTCAGTGCTCTCTCCCACTCTGTCTTTCCAGTCTATCAGCTGCAATCCAAAAATTGTCAGAGACCAGAAACAGAGAACTTTAGCTGCTATACTTCTTACTGTCAATAAGCTTAGTATACTTAACTCATTGTGAGTGTAACACTTTAAGGGTGGCATTTGCCCTTACTACTGTCCCACTGTATAGCATACCACAATTAACTTGCTAACAGCTACTTGGGCAGAATCCCCTCAAAGATTCCTGCAGGAACCTTGAAGTTTACAGAGGAATGATTCAAAACAAATGCAGTCTCTCTGCACTAGAGAAGACAATATCTTTATAGAAGCCATCATTATCAACCACATTCCTGCAAAAAACTGTGAGTCAATTACTAAGGAAACAAACCCTAAGGCATTCTGTTTCCAGGTGTCACTCTCTATGCAGGTTTGCTCATTTCCCAATGCTGGGTTCTCTGCCTGGTCTGCCTAGAGTTAGGTGTCTAGATCCAGATAATTGCTATGCAGAACTAGAGGGTAGAATGGAAGAAGTCTGGACTTGCATCAGAGACATAGGCAGCTCCAATATTTGCTGCAGTAAAGGGTGAAGGGCCAGATGAAAGCTATGAAAATTCTCTTTCCATCTCAAGAGTACCCTAGAATATATGAGATTCCTCCACCGGCAAATCCAGAAAAGTCCAGTGTCAGTCCCTATCAGGGACGAGCATTTTATATGTTGAAGATAAAGATGCTCCATCTTTGGTCTGGCCATTAAGCCACATAAATGTCTGAAGGTTATTTATAGAAGCCCTCAAGGCATCCTCATTCTTGTTCCTGACTTAAAGTTACTTGAATTTTATCCTTTGGGAATGTACATTATCGGCTCCATAATATTGATCTTGATCCTATCTCTGATCCTCTTGGGTCTTAGGGTTTGGAGTGATTGAATTGGTGCTGGGATTTCAGTTCACTCCCCAGAGTGCTACCTTGGTGATCTGTTCTCTGGTTGCAGCCTCTAGGAACATAATTTTTACTTCAGGCACTAGGATTTCTAGATAAGCCAGCTCATTCATGACCTTGCATTTTGTGGGAAGAGGCAATCAGACACCCATTCTTTCCCCCTTCTCCTGCTCTGCATCCAAACCTAATTATGTCAAGCACTTCCACAGCCAAATAGTTCTGGCTGTAAATGTGCTGTGATGTTCAATCCTTCCCCTCTCTGACTCTATGACCTGGCAATTATTGGCAGGGAGAAAGAGGCTGATAGACATCCAGGGTGACCCCAAGAGCCACGTTGGAGAATTTTTCCTCGATACCAAGTAAACAGCTACAGAAACACTCTAAATTCTCTTTTGAGTTTCCCCAGCAGCATTATAAAGAATGGATCATGATCAACCATAACATGAGGGAGGTGTTGAGGAGGGTGGAAGAAACTTAATGCTATGCTGCAATGCCAGCTGAAGGGTGACTGCAGAAGATTGATGATGCTTTCTGGTGCATCTATTTAATTCATCTTCTAAATGCCAGTATAGACACACTCATCCTTCTTTTGCTGAAGTTCAGGGTTGGAGGAGTTAAGAGATGAGGAAAACTAGTCTCAGTTTTGTCTGGAATTCTGAAAATAGAATGGTTATTCAACCAGTCTAGGGTTCTTAGAAACCTTAATATGTTCTCCAAATAGTTTGATCAGTTTCAACACGAAGAAACTCAGCAGCTGTTCACAATTAACCAGGGCAACAAACTTCAACAAACCCTAAAACTTCAAAATTAAATCCAATAATCCCTGTGTGAGCCCATACAAACCTCTTTAACAACCTGCCAGACATTAGAACCCATTCCTTATTCAGCTGACCCCCATTAGACCCATGTGTAGGGAATTTAGACCTGGAAAGTTACTTAGAATCATTTTGTCCAATTCATCCTGATAGTAATAGCAATATTGAACCTCCAGAAGAGAAAGGACTAGCACAGGTCACAAATCTGTCCATCACAGAAGGATTGTTTAAATCAAGGACTTCTCCTGAGTTCCAGCTTATTCCCTGTTCCTGATGCTACCTTTGTATTCATTCATCTAGAGAACAGGTACTGGTATAGTGATTCCCTCTTTTCTGGGTCATCTTACATTGCTGTGTCCCCAACATGGTCAAGGAAGCCTCTGGCCATTGTTGCAGCATGCCATGACACTTAGAGGACTCATGTGTCAATGGCTGTGGTATGGAGTTCAGCATAAAAGTGATTGGTGTCATAAGACAGATCAGATACATTGTGGGAGAGATCCTGCCCCACCTAGGAAGACAGAATGAATCATTCCTGGGGACGGGATGATCTTCATTGTTTATGGATCATCTTTTTTTTTTTTTTTAGAAAGCTTTATTTTAATAAATATAAATTTCATAGGTACAGCTTTTGGATTATAGCAGTTCTTTCCCCCATACCTGCCCTCTCACCCCCACTCCCGTCCCACCTTCTACTCCCTCTCCCATCCCATTCCTCATTGAGATTCATTTTAATTATCTTTATATACAGAAGACCAACTCTGTACTAAGTAAGGATTTCAACAGTTTGCACCCACACAGAAACACAAAGTATAAAGTACTGTTTGAAGACAAGTTTTACTGTTAATTCTCATAGTACAACACATTAAGGACAGAGATCCTACATGGAGAGTAAGTGCACAGTGATTTCTGTTGTTGATTGAACATTGACATTCTTATTTATGACGTCAGTAATCACCTGAGGCTCTTGTCATGAGCTGCCAAGGCTATGGAAGCCTCTTGAGTTCGCCAACTCCAATCTTATTTATAAAAGGCCATAATCAAAGTGGAAGTTCTCTCCTCCCTTCAGAGAAAGGCACCTCCTTCTTTGATGGACCCTGCTTTCCACTGGGATCTCACTCACAGAGATCTTTCATGTAGGTCATTTTTTATGGCTCATCTTTCAAGAGAATGCATTGCTTCCTTCTAGCTCCATATCAAAGCCTGTTGAACCTTTGTATCTGCTTCATCTCCACCCCCAATATCCAGATCTATCCACACCTCAAAAGACTCTATCTCTAAAATTTTGTAACTCCATGGGCCCTTCTGCTCCTAAACCTATACCAAGTTTCCTAGTCTTCCTATTTTCTTGCTCAGCTCCTCCTGCTCATCTGCTCCTGAACCCCACAGGGCTTCATGCCTGAGACACTCTCTTAATCTATTTACCCTAACCTGCCTTCCTTTCCCTGCTTGCACCTCTTGATCCATTGTTTTTTTTTTCAAAGATTTATTTTTTATTTGAAAGTCAGAGTTAGAGAGGGAGGAAGGGAAGGAGGGAGGGGGGAGAGAGAGGGAGAGAGGGAGAGAGGGGAAGAGGGAGAAGGAGAGGGAGAAGGAGAGGGAGAGGGAGAGGGAGAGGGAGAGGGAGAGAGAGAGAGAGAGAGAGAGAGAGAGAGAATATCTTCCATCTCCTGGTTCACTTTCCAAATGCTAGGGCTGGGCCAGGCTGAAGCTGGGATCCAGGAGCTTCAACCAGGTCTCCCACATGGGAGCAGGGGACCAAGTACTTGGGCCATCTTCTACTGCTTTCCCAGGCACCTTAACACACAGATGAATCAGAATTAGAGCAGCTAGGACTCAAATTGGTGGCCATAAGGAGTGCTGCCCCTGTAGACAGCAGCGTAACCTGCTAAGCCATAGCACCAGTCTGTGATCCATTGCTTTAACATTTCACTAGGCAATACTGATGACTTTCACTTCCCTTGTCCTTCCTCCATACTGCCTGAAGAAACTCAAATCATAAATCACTACTGATACTACTCTGAATAGCCAAATGCTACTGGGAGCACTTCCTAGCTGTATGTTTTCTGGACCCAGGTATCATTCATGGCCTTAGCTTTGGGTCTTCAGCATTGCCCAATTAATCTTTGTTTACTTTCCTCTCTTATTCTCTCAGGGAAGAGGCGTGAGAAATGTTATTTAGAGGCCACCTTAATGCCTCAAATTCCATGTGTTTGGGCAACAGAACTTTGTGAGAAGGACAGTTTGCAGTTAAGCTGATCTTAGTTTGAGTTTTGGATCTTCTGCTTATTGGGTATGTGACCTTGGGCAAGCTAGAAATATCTCTTAAACCTCATTTTTCTCTGCAAAATATGGAAAACTGTGTTACAAGAAATCCATCTGAGTTCTTAGAAGAAATTTTTGGCAATTAGTAGCAATTCAATAAGTGGTGTTGTTTTTTCTAATGCCCTGGCACTCTGATTGCCAGTGCATCTTAATTCCAAGTCACTGCTTGCTGGGAAGAAGTTGCTGACTGAGCTACTGCGTTGATGAAAACTGATTCAGGACCTGAAGTGGGTTTTGGCTTTCAAGTAGGCATATGCAGCTTCAATTAGACTGGGTGCTCAAGTCAAAAGGATCCCAAAGAAATCCATATTAGAAATAGCACACAGACTCTGAGAAATGAGTTACTTTCATTTATGTCTCTACTTTATATGCACTGTTACTTTCTTCCAAAACAAGCTCCTGGAAGCAAATTGAAACCTTAAATGTAAAAGGAAATTATACCCCTGGTTATCATTGAGTTTTCAGTGCACATAGGAACACAGAATCTCAGATTCAGAAGAGAATTTTCTATCTTGCTCTCAAAAATCTACTTGCAATCCTTGTGCTGCAGGCCTGGAGAGGGGTTCTCACTTACGGCCACACCCCATTGCAACATTGGTGCAACACTTCAGTGCAACAGAAAGTTTTATTTACGTTCTTGACCTGAACTAAAGTCATTTCCTGGTAGTGTATTCTGAATTGGTTATGTGTCTTCCTTTTTCTGCCCCCTGAATGTATATGGAACCTATGTGCAACCTTTTTTGTGGGGCAGCCTGCCACATCTGAAGACAGCTCTGGCTGCCCTTGGCCAACACCTACATCACCTATTTGTTCCAAAGAAAACTTAAATATTATCTTTTAGTTTGCTAAACAGCATCAACAGAAAGTATAGGTCAACTTTATAAAGGAAAAAAATTACATACTTATGCATTGATAATCTCATCCTCAAATTTCACTCGGAGACACATATACAGCACACAAAATTCATGGTTTCAATAGATTGGTAAATGGAATTGGTGAAGAGCAGTAGAACTGGGTTGCATTCTCAATAGGCGATCTCATTGGGCTGTTTAGAACAAGCCAGGGCTGTTACATGAACCCCTGTGTGTGTGTGTATGTGTGTGTGTGTGTGTGTGTGTATGCACATATATACCATGTGAAGCTCTGTTTGGTGCAGTTTCATTTTTAAAGATTTATTTATTTGAAAGCCAGAGTGATGGAGAGGGAGGGACAGAAAGAGGTCTTTCCCTTCCACTAGCTTACTAACTAAATGGCTGCAGTGGCTGAGGCTGGATCAGGCCACAGCCAGGAGACAAGCAGTCCATCCAGGCATCCCACATGGGTGGCAGGGGCCCAAGTACTTGGGCCATCTTCTGCTGCTTTCCCAGACACATTATCAGAGAGCTGGATTGGAAGTGAAGCAGCTAAGACTGTAACTAGCACTCCAATATAGGATGCAGAAGTCACAAGAGGTGCTTTAACCCTCTGTGCCACAATGCTGGCCCATGGTACCATTTTTTCTTGATGGAATATTTTGGGTAACTTGGCCACTGTCTGCTGAAACTTCTTTCTGGACAGTTTGGCAAATTGCCAGAAGCAGAGTTGGGAAGTATCATTTTTATCACATTTGTTGCCAGAAGGATGCAAAATCAAATGGCCCCTACTGTTTCAATGTCTAAAGACCATGAAGAAAAACAAGGAAAATGGAATCCCATGCAGTAATTAAAAGGAAGCTCCACACTTTCTGATAATGCGGTGATCCTCAAGATATATTGTTAATGGAAAAGAGGAAAGTATAGAACAGCATATGTTCTCATTTAGGTAAAAAATGTACACACTTATGCAGTGGTAAACTTTAAATTTACAAAATATGAAAATGAAAGACCATGAGTTCATGCAATGTTTATTCTTAAAATATCATTCATTTTTATTGTTTCAGGGAATAATTCATTTACCTCTGAAACCTTCCATTGCAATGTTTCAGTCTTTTCAGAAAAAAATATATATACATATATATGTATACATACATACACGAAGGTATAGATATGTCTCTCTATATGTACCCTCATATTCATTATCACTGACATGATTTTTGAGAGTGTTTTTTACTTGTAGTGGAATATTTAGAAGTAATAATAAAGCTCACAAACACATGCACTTATAATGGGGTAATCTATAAGCCATTATAAAAACTAATACAAAATATGAATTTGTAAGATAGAAGCAAGAAAACTCCATGTCCATGGAAAAATTGTAAAATATCTGCAAAGCAGTGCAGCTTGATTATCACTACAATATGCATAAAAATTCAGAGAGTGGTGCATAAACAAGACGTTGTTCTCTTTCTTTGCATCAGCTCATGAAACTCCCACAAACTTACACTCAAGTCCAAAGCATGGGGGATGGAGAAGAGGTAATTGCTATTGTCTCCTTTCAGAAAGCTTCACTGGCCGGCGCCGCGGCTCACTAGGCTAATCCTCTGCCTAGCAGCGCCGGCACACCGGATTCTGTCCCGGTTGCCCCTCTTCCAGGCCAGCTCTCTGCTGTGGCCAGGGAGTGCAGTGGAGGATGGCCCAAGTACTTGGGCCCTGCACCCTATGGGAGACCAGGAGAAGCACCTGGCTCCTGCCTTCGGATCAGCGCGGTGCGCAGGCCGCAGCGTGCCAGCCGTGGCAGCCATTGGAGGGTGAACCAACGGCAAAGGAAGACCTTTCTCTCTGTCTCTCTCTCTCACTGTCCACTCTGCCTGTCAAAAAAACAAAAAAACAAAACTTCACTGAACAGTGAATAGATTTATAAAATGTCAAATTTTACAATTTGTATGTACAAATATATTCTCTCCAAAGCCAATATGATATCGATACACTTTATATTTAGCAATATAAACAGCAGTAACAAAACAGAGAATGAACTAATAGAAAAGGGTAGGCTTAGAATAGGAAGCAATTTGTGTGTCAGGATGGATTGTTAAGAACCAACCAGGGGAGGAATATAAGGCTGCTTGGAGGAAGACAATACTTAATCTCTGGTGCTTTTTTGTGAACAACACAATGTTTCTGAAGTGGAATGCGGTTTACCAGGTCTTGAAGCAGGCTGGGGGATGAAATAACCGGAAATCTAGTACCTCCTCAGTTTATTAATGCCCCTTATTTTGAATCAGCTGGAATGCTACTAGCTCTTGTGGTAACTTTGTGAAGATTAGAAAGATCAGAAATACTGTAAAGGTAAGAAGATTTTCCTTTGCGGCAGACATAGACCCAGATTGCCATATGCAGTGTGGGCTGCATTTCATCTCTCAGTTGTTCCTGTGTCAATTTCCATGCTGGTTTGGGGAATTAGCACTCAGTGTAACAACTTCTTGCCCCAGTTCCTGTATATCAGAAGGAATCCAAAGACAGAAGGTGTGTAACCCAGATACACACAGCCCCCATTTATAAGTGAAACAAAAATTTCACCAAAAACACTTATTATGATGAACTCTGATATTTTCTATTCTGTTCTAAAAGCTGGTTATGATTAATGGAGATATTTGCATGACAATTAAGGAGTTATAACTTGCAATTTGAAAAAAGGCACTACTAGGACTTATAGTAATTCTAAGGATTTCTGGGTGAGCTTGAAGGAGACATAGCAAGCCTTTTTCCTTATCTGTATAGTAGGGATAATAGTGACATCTACATTATATGATTGTGGTGATAACCGAATGAAAAAAAATATGAAGCACTCAACACAAGACCTAGCACACATTAACTGCTGAAAACATTGTAGCAGTGGGCTGTTACATATTCTGTGGAAGTAAGTTGAGTGTACTGGTCATATTGTCATGTAAATATCAAATATCAGGAATGTTTCTATAAGGCAGTGGTTTTTAAACTGCTCTCAGAATCCCCAGATGGTTCCATTGGTTGTCTTCAAATGCAGTTCTCAAGGCCATGGTAATGGCCAAATGGATAGTGCCCCAGGATTTACTCATTTAAATCAAGTAATTCTGTTTTTAAATCATTGGTTTTGGATCTACTTGAAGATCTTTGAATGGTAAGAATGTTTCTGAAAAACCCTGAGGACTAAAAGTTGATTTCTGAGCAGCTGGCTAACCCTTAAGAGGATGGAAATCCTTGTGATAAGCAAAATAAGTGTGTCTGTTGGTAGGTTAGAGGTTTTAGTAGAGGCAGGGATGAAAATATATAATTTCCCCAAAAGAATCTATCAGATCAAGATGATGTCATGTTTGGGGAAGGGAGGTGGATCAGACTTCAGTTTTGTAACACAGAGTGGATTTCCCTGTCAAAGAAGTTCATTGTATTTCCCTCCACAAATTGCAATTGTGTAGGAAAATAGACAATATTCAGAGATATGTAATTTGCATTATAGGGTTGTTACTACTCAGTCCCCAGTCTGTGGGAAGGGCTAGGGTTGGACTTGAGAGGCCAGTGTGAGCTCAGGCTTTCAGCCTTGAGAGTCATTTGTAGTACTGCTGTAGACATTAGCTGTGTCTTTTTGAGACCAAGTAGCTAGATGAAATAAGCCAGTTGTTTGCTGAGTTTCCCAGAGGAATAGCCAAAGGTTTGGCAACACTGTGTGAAAGTGTGGGTTGTGAGGCCTCTCTTTCTCACTGGCATTCACATGGAGGCCCACCAAACTAGGAAATAGAAGGGGCAGCTTTCTAGTCCTGGCCTCTTTGTCAATTTATCCCCTGGCCTGAGGTCATAATCTACTTTTCCAACTTTGTATGGGTGGAATGGGAGGGACTATCATATAGGGTATGGGATGGGGGATCATTCCTATGTTTATAGTCAATGCAGACTGCTGATTAACGATAACAATCACATACTGATCCCTATGAAAACTGAGAAGTTGGGGCCCTCACAGCTGGAAGAATGGCTGTTAATTCAACTCTACAGGTAAAGATGGTTTCAGAGGTTAAGGACTTAGAAAGTACCTGGGGTTTACAGAACTCTGGACAGCCCCAGTTCCTCCTTTTTGTAGCTGAACATGTTTGGGCAAATTCAAGTCTATTTACACACTCATTTATTCACTCATTCAACAAACATTAACTGAGTAGCAACTACATTAACTGTCAACTAAGTGCCAGATATGGTACTAAGAGTAATTAGATGAATAACCTCACAATTTTACCATGGTTAAGCCCATCAGCCAATAAATATTATCAAGTATCTAGTTCTGCCAATTTCAGTGCTAGTTGCTGAATATTGAGCAGTTAACAAGGCAGATAATATTTCTACCCTCTGAAGGGTTTACATACTAGTGGATGAGGGAAAGGATACACACAATTAACAAGCAGCAAACAAGCAAAAAAACCCAACCACTTGTGTTAGGTAATGTTCTGAGGGGTTAATGGAGTGATAATAGAGGGTAACTGAAAGGTTGTGTCTACTTAGCATTGGTGGGCAAGGGAAGTGTTCCAGCTGAGACCTAAAGGGTAAGAGGAAGTCAACTATGCTAACAGGCAGGTGGGGAAGTATTTTAGGATGTAGGAACTACTAGTAGAATAGACTTGAAATAAGAAGGCAAGTGGACTATTAAAGGAATAGAAGTAGGGCAGTGTGGTTCTATCATGGTGACAAGGGGTAGGTGGCTGGAGTAGAGTGGTACCAGAAGTGATGCTGGAGACAGAGAAGGGACTGTGAGGTAAAAAGGAACTGGAACACACATGTAATATTTCTTTCTCTTCAGCTACATTCCAAGGCTTTTATACTACCTCTCTCAAGGCCATAGGACAACTTGAAAGTTTCTAATTTCTTAGGGGTCATCAAAAACAAAGACAGCAGATTGGACAAGCAAGAAGAATATAGAGACAGAGTCTCTGGCTGACTTTGTTGAGCAGTTTCTTTCTGCATGCCATTCTAACAAGACTGGGAAACTGATTCTATCTAATGTGTAAAAACCAAGATAGAGGTTCAAGAAAAATTAAGAGTTAGACAACTGTCATTTGGGAGTGGAAAATCCAAGATTGGATAGCACCATTGATTTGGCATCTGGTGAAGGCCCGTGTGGCTGAACTATATCATGGCAGATGGTGGAAGTGTGCATGAAAGGAAGAGATCACATGAGGCAGGCAACCAGAGTGTGGGGAGAGACCAGTTCTGTAACATCCAACTAGGTCCCCCAACTTCTAAAGGTCCCACCAACTTTCAGGAGCCAGCGTTGTGGTGCAATGGTTTAAGCCACCACCTGCCATGCTGGCATCCCATAAGCACTCTGGTTCGAGTCTCAACTGCTCCTCTTCAGATCCAGCTCCCTGCTAATGTGCCTGGGAAAGCAACGGAAGATGGCTCAAGTACTTGGGCCCCTACACCCAAGTGGGAGACCCAAGATCAAGCTCCTGGCTCTTGGCTTCAACCTGGCCCATCTATGTCTGTTGTAGGTAGCCATTTGGGGAGGGAACAGGCAGATGAATCTCTCTCTCTCTCTCTCTCTCTCTTCCTCCCTCCCTCCCTCCCTCCCTTCATCTCCATATCCTTTGTAAGTCTGTCCTTCAAGTGAATAAAATAAATCTTAAAAAAGAAACTCCCAGCAGCTTTTAACATTGCCACACGAGAACTAAACTCTCAACACATGAACCCTGAGGGACATACTTAAATCATATCTAGGGGTTGGTGCTGTGGTGTAGCAGGTAAAGTCGTCACCTGCGCAGGCATCCCATATGGACGCCGGTTCGAGACCCGGCTGCTCCACTTCTGATCCAGCTCTCTGCTATGGCCTGGGACAGTAGTGGAGGGTGGCCCAAGTCCTTGGGCCCCTGCACCCGAATGGGAGACCTGGAAGAAGCTCCTGGCTCCTGGCTTTGGATTGGTGCAGCTCTGCCTGTTGCAGCCAATTGGGGAGTGAACCAGCAGGTGAAAGACCTCTCTCTCTCTCTCTGCCTCTCCTCTCTCTGTGTAACTCTTTCAAGTAAATAAATAAATCTTTAAAAAAAAAGCATATCTAAACCATAGCACACAACTATAAGCTGCTCACAAAAATATACTTCATTTTTAAAGACATGCACAGACTGAAAGTGAAGGGATGAAAAAATCTGTTGATAAAAGTGGAAACCAGCTGGCGCTGCGGCTCACTAGGCTAATCCTCCACTGCAGCGCCGGCACCCCGGGTTCTAGTCCTGGTCGGGGCGCCGGATTCTGTCCCGGTTGCTCCTCTTCCAGTCCAGCTCTCTGCTGTGGCCCGGGAGTGCAGTGGAGGATGGCCCAAGTTCTTGGGCCCTGCACCCACATGGGAGACCAGGAGAAGCACCTGGCTCCTGGCTTTGGATCAGCATGGTGCGCCGGCCGCAGCGCACCGGCCGCAGCAGCCATTGGGGGGTGAACCAACGGAAAAGGAAGACCTTTCTCTCTGTCTCTCTGACTCACTGTCCACTCTGCCTGTCAAAAAAAAAAAAAAAAAGAAAAAGAAAAAAAAGAAAAAATGGAAACCAAAAAAATGCAGAGATAGCTATATTTTTGTCAGATAATACAGACTTTAAATAAAAACTACAATGAAGGTCATTATATAATGACAAAATAATCAAATCATCAAGATACTGTAGCAATTACAAGTATGTATACACCCAATATTAGGAAACCTAAATATATGTGAAGAAAATATTGAAATATCAGAATGTAGACATGTGCATGTACTATAATACAATAAGAATGGGAGACTTAATAACCATAAGCCATTTTCAACAATAGACAATTTATCTAGAGAGAGAATCAGTAAGGAAATATTAGACATGAACTAAATATTAGATCAAATGTATCTTACAAATATATTAAAAATATTACGACACATGTACATGAAATCTTTATAAGATCAAGATTAGATTATCTTGTTGGGATCAAAACAAGTATTAGCAAATTCAAGAAGACTGAGATAGTATAGGATATTTGTGGAATAAAATGCCTGAAACTAGAAATAAATAACAAGGAGAATCTTGGAAAACTCACATGATCCTAAATAACTGATGGGTCAAAATAGAAATTAAAAAAAAAATCTTGAGACAAACAAAAATGGTTTCATGCATATTAAAATTTATGAGATGCATCAAAAACAGTTCTAAGAGGGAATTTTATCACAATAAATATCTACGTTTAAAAAGAAGAATCTTGAATAAACAGCTTAAGTTTACACCTCAATGAAGAAGTAAAAAAGAACAAACCAAAGCAAAAACTTGGCAGTAGGAAACAAATAAAAAGAACAGAAATAAATAATAGTTAAAAAAAAAGGGAGTTTTTTTTTTTTTTTTTGACAGGTAGCGTTAGACAGTAAGAGAGAGAGACAGAAAGAAAGGTCTTCCTTCCGTTAGTTAACTCTCCAAATGGCCGCTACGGCTGGCACAGCGCCTATCCGAAGCCAGGAGCCAGGCGCTTCCTCCTGGTCTCCCATGCGGGTACAGGGGCCCAAGCACTTGGGCCATCCTCCAATGCCTTCCCAGGCCACAGCAGAGAGCTGGACTGGAAGAGAAGCAACCAGGACTAGAACCCAGTGCCCACATGGGATGCCAGCGCTGCAGGTGGAGGATTAGCCAAGTGAGCCACGGCGCCAGCCAGGAAGGTTTATTAATACTAAAAGCTGTTTTCCTGAAACAATAAACAAAATCAACAAACCTTCAGCTAGACTAAAAAAGAAACATGAGAGAAGACTCAAACAAAATGAGAAATGAAAGAAGAGATAGTACAACTAATATCAAACAGAAATACAAAGTGTTATGAGAGGTTATTTTGAACAGTTATACACAAGCAAACTGGATAACATAGAAGAAATTAATACATTCTTAGACAACCCGCTATGCCACAGCGCTGGCCCCAAATTTCTAGACAACCTAACAGGACAGAATCAGGAATAAATAGAAAATCTGGAAAAAGCCAACAGGTGATCAATTCAGTAATAAAAAGCCTTTCTTCAAAGAAAAGACTAAGATCTGAGGGATTCGTGAGTGAATTCAACCAAACATTTAGAATAATTAATATCAATTCTTCTCAAAATCTTCAAAAATATTGAAGTCAAAGGGACATACTAAACTTATTTTACAAGACTGACATTATCCTGATACCAAAGCCAGACAAAGACACTACAAGCAAAGAAAACTACAGGCCAATATTCCTAATGAACATAGATGCAAAATTCCTTAACAAAATTTGAGCAAATTGAATTCCATAGCAGAATAAAAAACATAATTAGCTAGGATCAAAGGGGATTTATGCCAAGGACATAAGGATGGTGTACATAAGCAAATTAATATATGTGATATAGCATATCAGCAGAATGAAGGACAAAACCACATGATCATCTCAATATAAGCAGAAAAAGCATTTGAGAAAATCCAGCATCCATTAACCATAAAAACTCTCTCAACAAATTATGTACAGAAGGAATGTATCTCCATACAATGAAGGCCAAATATGAAAGCCCACAACTAGCATCCTATTCTACAGTGAAGAGTTGAACTTTTTAAAAAATTTTTTCTAAAATATTTATTTGAAAGGTAGAGTTAATGAGAGAGAGACAAAGGGATAAAGATATTCTATCCACTGGTTCACTTTCCAAATGGCCACAACAGCTGGAGCTAGGCAAGAATGAAGCCAGGAGCCTGTAACTCCATCTGGGTCTTTCATGTGGGTACCAAGAGCCCAAGCACTCAGGTCATATTAGGGTGTTTTCCCAGGTGAATTAGCAGGGAGTTGGATCAAAAGTGGAGCAGCTGGGGCTCAAACTGTAGCTCATATGGAATGCTGGTGTTGCAGGTGGCAGCTTAACTCATTGCACCACAATGCTGGCCCTGAAAGCTTTTCTTCTAAGATTAGAGACAAGACAAGGATGCCCACTATTTCCATCTCTACTCAACACGGGATTAATAGTTCTATTCAGAGCAATTAGACAAAAAAAGCCTGTAAATAGGAAAGGAAGAAGTTAAATTGTCTGTTGCTGATGGTGTGATCTTATATAGAGAGCAATGTTCCAGGATATAAACTTAACATGCAGAAATCAGTAACGTATCTTCACAACAAAAATATCTGAAAAAGAAATTAAGAAACATTCCCATTTATTGTAGCCTAAGAATACTTAGGAATAAATCTAAGGAAGACAAAGATCTGTACACTTGAATCCATAAAACATTGAAGATAAAAAACAAAGAAGATACAAATAAATGGGAAGACATATAGTGTTCTTGTATTAGAAGAATCATATTAGAATGCCCAAGGCCATACAAATATTCAATGTAATTCTTATTAAATTCCTAATGCCATTTATACATAAATAGAAAAAAAAATGATCCTATAATCTATGTGGAACCAGAAAAGAGCATGAATAGCCAAAGGAATCTTGAAGAGAAACAATAAATCTAGCATCATGCTCTCTACTTTCAAAATGCATTATAAAACTATTAATATAAAAAAGCATGGTACTGGTATAAAAACTGATAATCAACCAGTGGATTATGTTAGAAATCCCAGAAATAAGTCCAAGTATCTCTGGTCAGTTTATTTTTGAAAAAGATGCCTCGAACACACAATGCAGAAATCACAATATCTTCAATAAATGCTGTTGGGGAAATGGGACATCCAGATTCAGAATAATGAATTTAGAACCTTTCCTCACATCATATGCAAAAATCAATTCTAAATGGATTAAAGACTCAAACATAAACATAATATCTGATAATAGAAGAAAATGGGAAAAACTTCATAACATTGATTTGAGAAATGATTTCTTCGCTAGGACTCCAAAAGCACAGATAACAAAGCAAAACATACACAAATGGCATTATATTACACTAAAAAGTGTCTGCACAGAAAATGGAAAACAGAGTGAAGACACAAGCAAATTCATCACCCACAAAATGAAACCTGATGGATTTGGATTCTTCATAAGCATTAAATCTTCTGCAATTCCAAAAATACTTTTAAGAGAATGGAAAGACGTCACAGACTAGAAAAATATCTTTGCAAATTGAGTGCCTGGTGTAGAACTAATACCCCCAAAACATAAGGAACCCTCAAAATTCACAATTAGTAAACAACCCAATGTAAAAATAGGGAAAAAGTTTGAACAGACCGTGCAGAAAATAGGATATATGGGCAGCAAATGAATCTATGAAGAGATGTTCAATAGGATTAGTCACTAGGAAAATGCACATCAAAACTATAATGAGATAACATTTCACACCACTAGGATGGTTCTAATGTCTTTTTTAAGACAGAAAGTAGCAAATACTTTTGAGGATGTTGAGAAACTGAGACTTTCATTTACTGATTTTGTGGATGGAAACTGGGACAACAACTTTGGAAAATGTTTTGAGTATCCTAAGAAGTCATAAATGTACTTATCATGTGAAACAGAAATTTCATCCCTGGGAATCTAAGCAGAAGAAATGAAAACATGTTCCCATCTAAAGACTTCCATGCAAATGTTCAGAGCAGCATTATTCATAAAAGCCAAAAAGGTGAAAACAACAGAAACGTTCATCAACTGGTGATACCAAAATGTGGTATATCCATGCACTGGGAGATGATTTATCAACAAAAGGGACAAAATACTGACACCTGATACAACATGAATGAGTCTCAAAAACAACATGCTAAGTGGCAGAAGACCATATTTGTATAACGCCATTGCCAGGCAGTATTCAGAAAAAGCATATATATTGAGAGTGTGTTACAGATTGCTGGATGTTGTGGGTAGAAACAGAGGTTGACTGAAACTGGGCACCAACAGCCCATTTTGGGGTGACAGAAATGTTCAAGTATTGTATCATTATAATGGCTGCACAACTCTGTAAATTTATTAAAAATACTTCACCTTTAAATGGAAGGTTTCTATAGTTTGTATGAATAAATGTGCTGCGAGAACTTCTTACTGCACCTGGAATCAAATCTAAACCTGAAACTCCCTCTGAACCCAAATTGGAAACTCTTGCTACTCTCCTGCTTGTGTTTTCCTAGGAAACCAATGACTTGTCAAAAAGCTTGTGAATAGTAATCATTTTTAAAAAAGATTTATTTGAAAGGCAAATTTGAGAGAGAGAGAGAGAGAGAGTTAGAGAGAGAGAGAGAGAGAGAGATCTTTCATCCACTGGTTCTTTCTTCTAATGACTGCAATAACCAAGGCTGGACCAGGTCAAAGCCAGGAGCATGGAATTCCAAATGGGTCTCTCACGTGGCTACAGGGAGCCAAGCACTTAGGCAACCTTCTGCTGCCTTCCCAGGAGCACTGCCAAAGAGATGGATCAGAAACAGAACATCCAGGAATCGAATCGGGGCTTATCTGCGATACTGGCAATGCAGGCAGAGGCTTAACCCACTGAGCCACAATGCCAGCTCTGGGAAGGAATTTTTAAAAAGTTAGTACACAGGGAGAATGTGAAGGGTACTAATGATAAAAAAAGAAATGGGGACTGCGTTCGCGCTCTCCCCATTAAAAAAAAAAAGAAATTGTGATTATTACCCTTGGGGTTGACTGCCTTTATGGTGATCACCACGCTTAATAGGAGGGCACTTAAAACTGTTCATGGAAGAAAGAAATTAAAAGGTAAGTTCAGTTTGCTGCAAACAGTCCTGAAATTTGTGCATCATTTGGTCATAATCCACATCTTCTATGAACTTTATTTTTTAAATTTATTTACTTGTTTGGTAATTTATTTATTTGGAAGGGAAAGGATGGAGAGAGAGAGATAGAGAGGGACAGAGAGATAGAGCACCCATCCTGCTCTGGTTTACTCATCAAATGCCCGCAATGGCTGGGCCTTGGCCAGGATGTGGCCAAGATATGGGAATTTAATCTGAGTCCACCATGTGGATAGCATGGATGCAACTATTTGAACAATCACTTGCTGCCTCCCAGGTTGCAGGAAACTGGAATCAGGAGAAGAAGCAGGACTCAAACCCAAGCCCTCTGTTATCGCATGTGAACATCCCAAGTGGCATCTTGATGGTTATGGTAAATGCCTGTCTCCCATGAACATTTTAAAAATGCCTAGCCTTCCCTTCTCTTTGCAGTATGAACCAAGATTAAATCCAAATAAAAGGGCCTTTCTTTTTTCAAATGTACAGAGAAGCAACATGCCAAACATTGATTATATACACACATGTACTAAATTTCCCTTTCTGCAACTTCCATCAATCAAGCAGACAATAGATGTATTAGACAAGTTCTAGTTACCCAGGAGTATTGCTAGTGCCTGTGTGTGATGAACAAGAATATTCTTTCATTCAAATAAAATAATTGATTGAGATCTAATATTAAGATATAGAATGAATCATAACAATTATGTTTGAAGTCAGAGTCCTTATTCTTTCTTCGCATAAACTCCAATCTGATTACCAGAGTGGCCCTTAATAGACCTCACTGGAACTCCCTGGGATTATTAGATTCTCATTTCAAAACCACCACTCAAAAAAAAAAAAAAAAAAAAAAAAAACAAAAAAACAAACAAGAAACAAAAAAACCCCCATTACTCCAATATATTCAATTATTTCAGGGGTGAAGAAACAAAGGTTCAGAATGGGAAAGGGACTAACACAAACATGCAGGCATGGTCGTTTAAGTATTCTAAATATACAGGGACAGACCCTGTGGCACAGCAGATAAAGCCGCTGCCTGCAGTGCTGGCATCCCATATGGGCACTGGTTCGAGACATGGCTTCTCCACTTCCAATCCAGCTCTCTGCTATGGCCTAGGAAAGCAGTGGAAGATGGCCCAACTCCTTGGGCCCCTGCACCTGTGTAGGAGACCCGAAAGAAGCTCCTGGCTCCTGGCTTTCGATTTTGGATTGGCATAGCTCTGGCCATTGCGGCCATCTGGGGAGTGAACCAGCGGATAGAAGTCTCTCTCTCTCTCTCTCTCTCTCTCTCTCTCTCTCTCTCTCTCTCTCCCCTTTCTGTGTAACTCTGAGTTTCAAATAAATAAATAAATCTTTAAAAAAAGTATTCTAAATGTACAGACTTAAGCATGGAACTATTTGAAATCATGATAATCATATAAACAAGAATCTCCTAGAGAGTGGCTCTATACCATCTTTCTCTCCCTAACCTCTACATCATCTATTGTACTGCTTCATCTATAAGTAGAACTCAATGAATACATTTGGAATGAAAAAAACTGAACACAAACACATGCCAAATCCAAGAAATTGATTATAACGTCAGTAGCTTCAGAGAAGGGAAGAGAAGGGAATGTGAAGAGAGGATTTTGTTTATCAAGTTAGCATTTATTAAAAGTCTGTAAGTACAGGAACTGAGAAAGAATTGGGTGTTAAGAAAAGTTTTATTTAAGGAGTGGCATTCAGCCTGCTGATTAAGATACCCATCTCCAACACTGGAGTACCTGGATTTGATTTCTGACTCCTCTTCTTGACTCCAGCTTTCTGCAGATGCAGACTCTTGAAGGAAGCAGTGATGGCTCAAGTAATCGGGTTCCTACCACCTACATGAGAAATCTGGATTACATTCCCAGGTTTGGCTCAGGCTCAGCCACAGCCATTGTGGGCATTGGAGGAATGGACCAGAGGATGGGAGTTTTACCTGTTTATCTGTCTCTCAAATACATAAATTGTTCTTCAAAGGCTTTATTTAATACTAGCTTTATTTAATGATTACTGTCCTCATATTTGTGATGCCTGCTATGTTCCAGCAAATATTCATTTATTTGATAGTATGAGATTGAAAGAGAAAGAGAAACTCATC
Source organism: Oryctolagus cuniculus (assembly GCF_051225735.1). NCBI lineage: Eukaryota > Metazoa > Chordata > Mammalia > Lagomorpha > Leporidae > Oryctolagus > Oryctolagus cuniculus. The sequence goes on along the minus strand of NC_142888.1, from coordinate 44,524,717 downwards.
TTCTGGTTGATTGATTCACTCCCTCAATGTACACAATGGCTGGGGTGGCCCAGGCTGCAGCTGGGAGCCAGGAACCCAATCCATGTCTCCCACATGGGTGACAGGGACCCAGATGTTTGAGGTATCACCTGCTGCCTCTAAGGATGCACAATAGCAGGAAGCTGAAATTGGAACCGGATCTGGGACTCAAACCCAGGTGCTCTAATACAAGATATGAGCATCCTATGAGCAGCGGGCATCTTTTTTTCCCCCAAATGGCTGCAACAGCTGGTGCTTTAGTGATTCGAAGCCAGGAGCCAGGAGCTTCCTCTGGGTCTCCCACGTGGGTTCAGGGGCCCAAGTACTTTGGCCATCTTCCATTGCTTTCCCAGGCCATAGCAGAGAGCTGGATTGGAAGTGGAGCAGCCGGTACTCAAACCAGTGCCCCTATGGGATGCCGGCACTGCAGGCATGACTTTACCTACTAGGCCACAGCGCCAGCCCCCCAGCAGGCATCTTAACCACTAGGTCAAACGTCCATCACTATACTGTCAAATTGTAATCTCATAAAAACCAGATGAGCAGATGTTTTCAGCTTCCTTGTTACAGATAAAGAATTTGAGGCTGAGAACACCACCAGCATCATAAATTCAGGAAGTGCAAAATCTGATGTTGTGGATCTGATCACATTTCCATTATTTCATCGTCTTTAACTTACTTGCCCATTTAGAGATCTTATCTTGCAAATATAGTCACCATGTAACATGTTGGAGGTTAATACTTCAACATGTGAATTTTTAGGAAACAAAAGTCATCCCCTAAGTAAGTCATCAGTGGACTTGTGGCATGCTCAGTGGGGACTCTTGCCTTTGCCAATGCTCTAGAAGAAAATGACAAAACTCAAACCACTACTTGGAACCCTTGTCCTTAAGGATGTTTATTCTATGGAGTGGAAGGCTTAAGGAAACATAATTATTAGGCTGGTAATTACACTATACCTTGTTATTGGTCTTGTCTGGTACCTCAGTATCTTATGGTCAGTTTTGAGGCCTAATGTTAATCTCAGTATCATTTGACACAGATGATAAGTCTGTCCTCTTTCTGACTACTTTCTTGACTTGGCTTCCAAGATATCATATGCTTCTGCCATTTTCTCCTACTCCCATGGCTATATCTTCTCAGTCTCCTTTGCTGAATATTTCTAATCATCCTGACTTCTAAATACTGGAGTGTTCCAGGACTCATTCTTGCACCTTTTCTCTTCTCCATCCACATTCTGTTGATGATCTCGACCAGTCTCATGGCTTTAAATGTCATCTACTCACTGCTATCTCTAAAATTTTTGTCTCCAGATCAGAACGCTCCCCCAAATCCAAGACTTGCATTTTCAAGTGCCTTCTCAACACATCTATCTGAATGCCCCAGAGTAACTCAACTTAGGAATACAAAATTAAGTTTCTGATTTTCTCCTTGAAATCTTTCTTCCAGTAAATCTTAGAAATGACAATTCAGTCTTTCCAAATGCAGACAAAAAGCCTTAGACACACTTGATGCATATATTTCTCTCATATTACACACTAATCAATTTAAAAATCCTGTCAACCTTCCTTTTTTTAAAAAATTGGGTTTCTGAGTAGGTGTTGTGATGCAACAAATTAAGCATCTACCTGCAATGCCTGCAACCCATATGAGTGTCAGTTTGAGTCCCTGCTGCTCCACTTCTGATACAGCTACTTGGTAATGAGCCTGTGAAAGCAGCAGAATATTATCCAAGTGCTGGGGCCCCTGCTACCCACATGGATGACTCAGATGGAGTTCTTGGCTCCTGGCTTTGGCATGGCCCAGCCCTGGCAGTTGCCACAATTTGGGGAGTGTACCATCAGATGGAATCTCTGCCTCTCCCTTTCTCTCTCTGTCACTCTGCTTTTCAAAGAAATAAAATGAATCTTTAAAAAATCAGGTTTGATGAGGTATAATCTACACATGATAAAATTCATCCATTTAGGTGTACAATTCTCTGAATTTTGAAAAATGCATAGTTGTGTAATTATCGCCCAAATGAGATATAGAACAGATGTATCAAGCTTACAACATAACCTTGGGCCACTTTGCAATCAGTTTCTCTTCTGAATTCTAGACCCTGGAAACCACTGCTTCTGTTTTCTGACCCTACAATTTTGTCTTTTTGTAAATGGAACTGTACAAAACATAGCACTTTGAATCTAGTTTTTTTTTTCATTTAGCGCAGTGTTTTTTGAGATTCTCTCATGTTAGATACATAAGTTTTGTTCCTTTTTATTCTCAAGTAAATCCCATGGTATGAGTGCATCACTGTTTATTCATCAGATGATTGATAGAAATTTGTATTGTTCCTAATTTTGGTGATTATGAGAAAAGCTATAAAAATTATCCAATGGGATTTTATGAGGACATATGTATTCATTTCTCTTGGGCAAACATCTAGCAGTGAAATTATTGGATTATATGTTTAAGTGAATGTTTAATAGGTAAGAAACAGACAAACTGTTTTCCAGAGTGACTGCACCATTTGTATTAACTCCAGAAAAAACTGAAGGTTCTAGTTTCTCATCCTTAACAATATTTGGTATTGTCAAGATTAAAAAAAAATTCTAGTGGGTGCAAAGTGATATCTCACTGTGATTTCAGTTTGTCCTCTCCCTGGTGATATCGAAAGTCTCTTTATGTCATTATTTGTAAATCTTAGGTGAAACCCTGTTCAAATATTTTGTCTACTTAAAAAATTGGGCTGTTTGTCTTTTTAGTTTTTCAATAATTATCTGGCTACTTATTTGAAAGAGTAACAGAGAAAAAGGGAGAGATGAGAGATGAGAGATGACACACACACACAGATAGAGATAGAGAGATAGAGAGATAAGAGAGAGAGAGAGGCATTCCATCATATGGTTTACTCCCCAAATGGTTGCATCAGTCAGGATTGGGCCAGGCTCAAGCCTGGAGCCAAGAACTCCATCCTGGTCTCCCACATGAGTGGCAGGGGCTCAAGTACTTGGACCATCTTTGATTGCCTTCCCAGGCACATTAACAGGGAGCTGGATCAGAAGCAGAACAAGTGGGACTAGAACCGACACTTTGATGTGTGATGCTGGCATTGCAAGGGGATGCTTAACCTGCTGTGCCTTTTTGTTTCTTTATTATTGAGTTATATAGTCTAGGTAGACGTTCTTCATCAGATTTCTGTTGTTTAAATGTTTTCTCCTATTGTATAATCTGTCTTTTCATTATTTTAACAGTGTTAAAATGCAATATGTAAGCTCTACTTTCAAAACACATTCAGAAACTAAATATTTCTTACCTCTTTTACTGCTGACACACTGGTTCAAGTCATCATCATTTCTTGCCAAGACCACTGTAATTGTCTCCTAATTGGTCTTCTTGGTTCCACTTTTGTCTCCATAAAGTTTATTCTCCAAAGAGCAGCAAAAGTGATGCTGTTAAAACATGAATGAGAGAGTATGTCATTCCCTGTTCAAAGCCCCAACGGTTCTCCATTTCAGAGTAAGAGTCAGTGTCCTGAAAATAGCTTATGAAATTCTATATAATGTTCCTTCACCCTGCTAGCTCTCTGGCCTCTCCTACTCCTTTCCTCTTTTCTCATTGTTCCAGCAATACTGGTGTTTGTGTTATTCAAAATCCCAAGCATTCTATGGCCTTTGCACTTGCTTTTCCCTCTTGAAATACTTTTTTTCTAGATATGTTCATGACTGATTCCTCACTTGCTCCAGGTGATACCATCTCATTGAAGCTTTGTGTCTTTCCTCATCTTATTTCTCTGATTTATTTTTTTCCATAGCACCCTTAGACATACTATACAGTTTACTTAATTGGTTTATTGTTTGTCTTCTTCCCCAGAACACAAGCTCCACAAGGACAGGTATTTTTTTTTTCTATTCTGTTCATTGCTGAATGCAAATGTAGAGCAGTTCTTAGTACACTGTTGATACTCAAATAGCAATTTTTTTGTGAATGAATGAATCTCTGTGTGTGGCTTCTTCCTCCAAGTTTTTAGTCTTGTGTTCTGCTAACTATCTCATGTGAGACCAGGATAACAATAATCTCATTTGTCTGTCATCTCTTCTGGTTGTATTTTTTAGAACCTATATATTGCCTGTAAGATTGAACTTGCTTAAAATACTTGACTTATTGAAGAAGCAGTTTGGTGGCTGGCACTGTGGCTTAGTAGGTTAAGCCTCCATCTGTAGCGCCAGCATCTCCTAGGAGCACCAGTTCGTATCCCAGCTTCTCCTTTTCCCATCCAGGTCTCTGTTATGGCCTGGGAAAGCAGTGGAAAATGGACCAGGTGCTTGGACACCTGCACCCTCATGGGAGACCTGGAGGAAGCTCCTAGCTCCTGGTTTCAGATTGGCTCAGCTCTGATCATTGTCACCACTTGGGGAGTGAACCAGCAGATGAAAGACCTTTCTCTCTGTCTCTCCCTCTCTGTCTGTAACTCCACCTCTCAAATAAATAGATTTTAAAAAAGCTTAAAAAATAAAAAAGAAAGAAGGGGTCTAGTTCTACATCCCAGCATTTTTCTGTTTGTACTATACTAGATGAAACTTTTTTTAAAGATTTATTTGTTTATTTGAAAGTCATAGTTACACAGAGAGAGGAGAGGCATAGAGAGAGAATCTTCCATCTCAGGTTCAATCTCCAATTTGCTGCAAAGTCCAGGGCTATGCCGATTTGAAGCCAGGAGCCAGGAGCTTCTTCCAGGTCTCCCAAGCAGATGCAGGGGCCCAAGGACTTGGGCCATCTTCTACTGCTTTCTCAGGCCACAGAAGAGAGCTGGATAGGAAGTGGAGCAGCGAGGACTCAAACCAGCTCCCATATGGGATACCGGCACTGCAGGTGGCAGCTTTACCCTCCATGCCACAGCACCAGCCCCTTTTTTCTTTCTTTCCTTTTTTTAAAGATTTATTTATTTAGTTGAAAGTCAGAGTTACAGAAAAAGAAGATGAGACACAGAGAGAGACATCTTCCATCCACTGATTTACTCCCTAGATGGTTGCAATGGCTACAGCTGAGCCAGGCTGAAGCCAGAAGTCAGGAGCTTCTTCCAGGTCTCCCATGTGGGTAGCAGGAGCCCAAGCACTTGGGCAATCTTTTGCTGCTTTTCACAAGCCATTACCAGGGAGAAGGATGGGAAATGGGGCAGCTGGGACACAATACCATGGCTGAGAAAGAACTTCTAAGATCAATCCCATTCACAATAGCTACAAAGACAATCAAATTCCTTGGAATAAACTTAACCAAGACGTTAAAGATCTCTACGATGAAAGTTACAAAACCTTAAAGAAAGAAATAGAAGAGGATATCAAAAAATGGAAAAATCTTCCATGCTCATGGATTGGAAGAATCAATATCATCAAAATGTCCATTCTCCCAAAAGCACTTTACAGATTCAATGCGATACCAATCAAGATACCGAAGACATTCTTCTGAGATCTGGAAAAATTGTGCTGAAATTCATATGGAGACACAGGAGACCTCGAATAGCTAAAACAATCTTGTCCAACAAAAACAAAGCTGGAGGCATCACAATACCAGATTTCAGGACATACTACAGGGCAGTTGTTATCAAAACAGCATGGTACTGGTACAGAAACAGATGGATAGACCAATGGAACAGAATTGAAACACCAGAAATCAATCCAAACATCTATAGCCAACTTATATTTGATCAAGGGTCCAAAACCAATCCCTGGAGTAAGGACAGTCTGTTCAATAAATAGTGCTGGGAAAACTGGATTTCCACGTGCAGAATCATGAGCAAGACCCCTACCTTTCACCTTACACAAAAATTCACTCAACATGGAATAAAGGCTTAAATCTATGACCCGACACCATCAAATTACTAGAGAGTATTGGAAAAACCCTGCAAGATGTATGTACCGGCAATGAGTTCTTGGAAAATACCCCAGAAGCACAGGCAGGCAAAGCCAAAATTAACATTTGGGATTGCATCAAATTGAGAAGTTTCTGTACTTCAAAAGAAACAGTCAGGAAAGTGAAGAGGCAACCGACACAATGGGAAAAAAGATTTGCAAACTATGCAACAGATAAAGGGTTGATAACCAGAATCTACAAAGAAATCAAGAAACTCCACAACATCAAAACAAACAACTCACTTAAGATATGGTCCAAGGACCTCAATAGACATTTTTCAAAAGAGGAAATCCAAAGGGCCATCAGACACATGAAAAAATGTTCAAGATCACTAGTAATTAGGGAAATGCAAATCAAAACCACAATGGGGTTTCACCTCACCTCGGTTAGAATGGCTCACATTGAGAAATCTACCAACAATAGATGCTGGAGAGGATGTGGGGAAAAGGGGACACTAACCCACTTTTGGTGGGAATGCAAACTGTTAAAGCCACTATGGAAGTCAGTCTGGAGATTCCTCAGAAACCTGAATATAACCCTACCATTCAACCCAGCCATCCCACTCCTTTGAATTCACCCAAAGGAAATTAAATTGGCAAACAAAAAAGCTGTCTGCACCTTAATGTTTATTGCAGCTCAATTCACAATAGCTAAGACCTGGAACCAACCGAAATGCCCATCAACAATAGACTGTATAAAGAAATTATGGGACATGTACTCTATAGAATACTATACAACAGTCAATAACAATTAAAACCTGGTCATTTGCAACAAGATGGAGGAATTTGGAAAACATCATGCTGGGTGAATTAAGCCAGTCCCAAAGGGACAAATATCATATGTTCTCCCTGATCAGCGACAACTAACTGAGCACCAAAGGGGAAACTTGTTGAAGTGAAATGGACACTATGAGAAACAGTGACTTGATCAGCTCTTGTCCTGACTGTTGATGTACAATGTAATACTTTATCCATTTTAGTATTTTTTTTGTTCTAGTACTATTGGTTGAACTCTGTAATTAACAAATAATTATTCTTAGGTGTTTAAATTTTAACTGAAAAGTGATCGCTGTTAGGAATTTGGAAAGCATTATGCTGAGTGAAATAAGCCAGTCCTAAAGGGACAAATACCATATGTTCTCCCTGATGGGTGACAACTAACTGAGCACCAAAAAGGAAACCTGTTAAAGTGAAATGAACACTATGAGAAACGGTGACTTGATCAGCTCTTACCCTGACTGTTGATGAACAACTTAATATGTTATCCCTCTTAGTATTTTTTTGTTTGTTCTACTTAATACTTTTGGTTGAATACTGTAATCAATACACAGTTATTCTTAAGTGTTGAAACTTAACTGAAAAGTGATAGCTGTTAAATATAAGAGTGGGAATAAGAGAGGGAAGAGATGTGCAATTCGGGACATGCTCAAGCTGACTTACCTCAAATGGTAGAGTTAGAAATATACCAGGGAATTCCAATTCAATCCCATCAAGGTGGCATGTACCAATGCCATCTCACTAGTCCCAGTGATCAATTTCTGTTCACAATTGATCATAATGATAGGACTAAGAGCCAAAGGGAGCACATAAACAAGACTAGGGTCTGCAAATACTAGCTGATAGAATAAAAAGGGAGAGAATGATCCAACATGGGAAGCGAGATACACATCAAACCCATAGAATGGCAGATGTCCTAAACAGCACTCTGGCCTCAGAATCAGCCCTTAAGGCATGCGGATGTGGCTGAAATGCCCATGAGAGTATTACAGGCATTGAAAGCTAAACCACTTTTGAAAAAAAAAAAAAACCCAAATGAAAGATTTCTGCGAGTGTGATCCCCAGTTGAAAGAACAGGTCAAGGTCATCAAAGAAGGAGGTACCTTTCTCTGAAGGGAGGAGAGAACTTCCTTTCTGATTATGACCTCGTCTAAACATGATCAGAGTCGGTGACCTCAAAAGTCTTCCATAACCTGGGCAACTCATGACAAGAGCCTAGGGTGATACTGATGCCATAAACAAGACTGTCAATTTGTTAAGTCAACAACAGGAGTCACTGTGCCCTTACTCCTCATGTAGGATCTCTGTCCTTAATGTGCTGTACATTGTGATTTAATGATATAACTAGTACTCAAACAGTATTTTTCACTTTGCATTTCTGTGTGGGTGCAAACTGTTGAAATCTTTACTTAATATATGCTAAGCTGATCTTCTGTGTATAAAGATAATTGAAAATCAATCTTGATGTGAATGGAAGGGTGGAGGGAGAGGGAAAGGGGAGGGTTGCGGGTGGGAGGGAAGTTATGGGGGGGGGAAGCCATTGTAATCCATAAACTGTACTTTGGAAATTTATATTCATTAAATAAAAGTTAAAAAAAATGTAGAATGATGGGTCTCACCTACTCCAGACCTTTAAATGAAAACTTTGTAAGTCAAGGGTCCAGGGATATTAATTTTTGCTAAGCAGCTTCTCAGGTTGTTCTGTTCTTCCATAACTATTTATAACTTCAATCTAATGTAATGGACTCTGCTTTAACAGGAGAGAGTCATAATCTGAGTATCAATGGTGATGAATGTAGAAGCTATATAGAAGATGGATCAGATAAGTGGTGGAAATATTTCTTTTTGCTCAACATTCCTTAGGTACCTACAGTACAGCCATCTAGGCTAGGTCCTGGATTGTATGGTAGTAGCATCCTCCTCTTGGGTGTTCAAGGTCTAGTTGCTGCCTGGACCTCTAAGTGCTTACTTGCATAGGAAGCTTTGCTGTTTTAGGATTGTGGCTTTGAGAAACTTTAAGAAACCTCTGTATCCTTGAGCATGCATATGTTTTGGGGGGGATAGAGAATGGAATGCTCCTCAACTCATAGAGGTAAGGCATGAAAGCTCTTTAAAACTTCACTGATAATATTTCTTCCTGTTCAAGAAAATACAAATTATGAGCAGTGAATTGAGACTGGACACTTCAGCAAGGTACTTAGTTTCAGCTTCAGTGAACTTTAAAGAGTGTTCATTAATCTCCTTTCATTCCTTCCGTCATCTACATGCTAGATATAGGCCTGTGGGAACCGCAGAGAATGCTTGGAAGTTGCTCATGCTAGGTCTTGCTCATCCTCCAAGCTTCTTTCTGGGTTCTTGACTCTTCGAAAGGTTGGGTCTCTGGGGTTACCTATATTTTCAGGAGAGGAAAGCCTAAGGAGAGGCCTTTATCCTGCCAGGGTAACAGTCATGTAGCAATTTTCCCAAGCTAGAGCCCAGCTAAAGGACTGGGGTTGCAAACATAAACTCAAGTTCCTGAGGTTTCAAGTTCAAATATTAGAGTGAAAAGAGCTCTAGGATTGGACTTAAGTCTCAGTGTGGCATTCCAAGTTGTTTGACTTCCTCTTTAATCTCACAGAGCCTCAGTTTCACCAGCCCTGTAATGATCTTCCTTTCATCACAGGGTGGTAATATAAATCAATGCCATAATGGGTTGGCAGCTCAGAGTCTTGGGTAGAGGGATTCTGTTCCCACAATCAAGTCTACACTGTGCTTTCTGATACATGGGTGGGGGTGCATTCTCTTTCCCTTCTCCCAGTTCACTCCCTCTGTTATTTAACTCCTGCACACAAGGTTCAGGATTACACATCATTAGCAGTTTGGACAGTACTTCACAGTACAAGCTTTGATTTGTGGCTTCCACAGCCTCTTCAAGCTGATCTTAGACATCTTGAGATGTATTGAAGGTTCTAACGTATCAGGAAGGTGCTGATTAACTTGTCAGCAGATGGCTCTGGGTGGGTGACAGGGAAGAAATCTTACCGCTAGGAGGTCTAGAGAGAGCTGCTCAGGAAGGAGAAAAATGAAAATATAGCCACTTCTGCTACATAGCAAAATTATTGGCAGCCAGAGATTCCCGCAGGGGCAGCTACATTCCTCAATAGTGCTAGCCTATTCAAGCTCATCCTGTACCTTCATACAAATTATAAAAAGGTGTCCTCCTGTTCCTGAGTCAGATGGATTTGACAAAGGTGCTCCTTCTTCACAGTTGAAGCCCTTGGCAAGAGGTCTATTCCTTTGTCCTTCAGGTAGAAGTTCTTAGACACCAGAGTGCATAGATTCTGGCTCCATTTTAGCCTTTGTCCATCTCTGGATTGTGAACCCCTGAGTAATTAAACATAGTAAACTTGGGCTTGAGTCCATGCTGATTCCACATTGTTTCTTCTACCCTTCCACCCCAGTCATTGCCACCCACTGGAAAATGAGCCCTTCAAGGGCAATGATCAAGTCCTTCTGTATCCCTAAGGCACTAGGAAAGTCCTACGGAAGTGCTCGTTGAGGGAGGAAGGGCTAGACATAAGGAGAAAGGGGAAAAAGGACTTAGGACTTAGCTTTACACAAATATTTCCCTATGTCAGCTGAGTCTAGAAATCTGAGAGGCCTGAGGGTCATATAACAAAACAGCTAGGCTCCAAAGTGGAGAGCAACATTTGTCAGGGAGCTTATTGGAGAGGAAAGAATGATAGGAAACCTAGATTCTAATTATGGCTCTGCCAGGGACTGCCAGTGAGCAAGATACTGCCTTCCTTGTGTCTTTGTTCTCTCATTTCATATTGAGACAGTTGGATAAAATTAGGAATGTCAAATACGTGGAACTAATCTTTACATCCATGCTCATAGAAGAAAATGTTAATCAATTATTTTTCCCTACTCTTTAAAGCCAGGATATTTTGTAAAAGGTGAAAGATTTATGCAATCTGAAGAGAAATCAGAGTATGAGGATAACATTTACAGGTGGCATGGAAGATGAAAGGTAGCTTAGGCTAGCTGTCATGAGACCAACATTTTTAATTAGATTTTAATTTCAATACAACTCAGATTTTCTAAGCTATGTGTCTTTTAAAAATACTTTAAACATTTATTTTAAAGAGAGAGAGAGAGAGAGAGAGAGAGAGAGAGAGAGGTCTTCCACCCACTGGTTCGCTTCCCAAATGGCCACAACAGCCGGAGCTGAGCTGATCCGAAGCCAGGAGCCAGGAGCTTCTTCTGGGTCTCCCACATGGGTGCAGGGTACCATGGACTTGGGACATCTTCTGCTGCTTTCTCAGGCACATTAGCAAGGAGCTGGATCAGAAGTGGAGCAGTTGAGACTCGAACAAGTGCCCATATGGGATGCCATTGCTGCGGACTGGGGCTTTAACCCCCTGTGCCACAGCATCGGCCCTGTAAGGTATGTGTCTTGAATTTTTCTGAGACATTAGTTTTCTGTGCTATGAAACTGTAATAATAATACCTACCTACTTACATCCTGACATGGGTACTATTAGTATCTCCCATTTTAAAAATGAGGAAACTGAGGAACAGAAAGATTAATTGACTTTGCCTTGACTTTGAACTCAGACCATCAGGCTCACTATTATGTATGGACAATGATCAATTACCAAGGGCTATTGATCTGCCCTGTGTGGGAAGTCACCTGAAGCTGTGGAGTGATGGCACAGACTTGAATCTTAGGAAGGAAGATATGGCTAGTAAGGGCCTTAGAGGGACATCTACTTCACCACATCAGGAGTCAGTTCAGAAAATTGAAGTCCAGATCAAAAGATTAGGTTGGACCTTTCAAAAGCCCTGTTGAAAGATGTTTCCAGCTCCTGGTAGGCATTTTGGGATAGGATTGTTTCTGAGGGCTGGGCATGAAAAAGGCAGAAATTGTGAGGACCCCTTAGGAAGAGTGAGAGACTGGTAGCTTAGCAGCTTAGCAAAAAGGAAAGAGAGAGCATTGTTTATGCACCTGATGGAGGCACAGTGCTCACTCACTAGCGGTGTGGCCAAGACAGAGGAAAATGGCTAGGCAGAATGCAGGTGCCAGTTTGGGGGCAGACGCATGGATGAGGATCACAAGGTCCAAGGACTTTATTTATTTATTTATTTTTTAATTTATTTATTTGACAGGTAGAGTTACAGAGAGTGAGAGAGAGAGAGACAGAAAGAAAGGTCTTCCTTCCATTGGTTCACTCCCCAAATGGCCACTATGACCAGAAGATGCTTCTTCCTGGTCTCCCATGCAGGTGCAGGCGCCCAAGCACCTGGGCCATCCTCCACTGCCCTCCAGGGCCACAGCAGAGAGCCGGACTGGAAGAGGAGCAACTGGGACTAGAACCCAGCATCCATATGGGATGCCAGAACAGCATGTGGAGGATTAACCAAGTGAGCCACCGCGCCGGGCCCTGGACTTTATTTATTTGAAAGACAGAGTTACAGAGAGAGGTAGAGCCAGAGAGAGAGAGAGAAAGAGAGAGAGGTCTTCCATCTGCTGGTTCACTCCCCAAATGGCTGCCATGGCCTGGAGCCAGGAGCTTCTTCTAGGTCTTCCATGTGGGTGCAGGGGCCCAAGTACTTGGGCAGTCTTCTACTGCTTTCGCAGGCTATAGAAGAGAGTGTAATGGAAGTGGAACAGCCGGGACTCAAACCGGCACCCATATGGGATGCTGGCACTGCAGGCCAAGGCTTTAACTTGCCACGCTATAGAGCTGGCCCCACTTTTGGTTGTTAAATCGCTGGTGCCACGTGGATCCCAAGGCAGCAAGCTTCAAATTCCACAAGGGAGCCTCTGAAGCATTTCACGGGTTGTGGTGAGTGGGCAAGATACACTTCCATCCTCCCATCCCCATGACCAGAACAGCGTCTGATTTGAATACTGGGGTTTTGTGTAAGATTTTGTTTGAAGAAAGGAGGAATTCTACTGACTTAAAGTGGGGAAGCAGGGAGAGCATTTGGCTCAGCATTTATGATTCTACTTGGAATACTCACAAATCTATATTGGAGGGACTGGTTTAAATTCTGGCTCTACTTCCAATCCAACTTCCTGCTAATGTGCATTATGGAAGGCAGCAGGTGACAGCAAAAGTTTCTTGGCCTGTACCACTCATGTGGGAGACCTGGATTGGGTTCTGTGCTCCTGACTTTAGCCTGGTCCAGCCCTAGTTGTTGTGGGCATTTGGAGAATGAAACAATGGATGGAAGAAAGCTCTCTCTCTCCCCCCCCCCCAATAAAAGTGAAAATTAATAAAGAAGAATTAAACAGCAACTACAACAAAAGTAAATAAGATAAGTCCAGGGAAAAGAGAGGAGCCGGCTGCTTAACTAGAGAAGGGATTCGCAAAAACATTCTGTGGGGTAAGGGCCAGAGCCAAAGCAGAAGCCTAGTGTACCTGACTATGAGTCAAATGCCCTTTCTTCTCTGCCCAGTGAGTTTGAGAACCATGGCCCTAGCAGCTTAGTAGAAATTCATTGATGCTGGGCAGCAAAAGAAACCCTGGGAACAAAGTAGAACATTACATACAAAAGCCCTCATTGGGATTGATTCTATCTGTTACCCAGCTTTCCAGGAAGACCAAAAAGGCAGTTATAGCCTCAATTAGTACGAACCTTTGTTTCTTCAACTAATATCAGTATGATTCTTAGTTTGAGTTATTAGGTCTTTCAAGACAGCACAGTACCTGGCATGTAGTTGGTGCTGAGTGCTAAGGATTTATAAATTGAATATTGAATGATGTAGTTCCCGTTTCCTCTATTTCACCTCCTCACACTCCAGATACTCCGCACCTCTGGATTTGTTTTCTAAAAATACAGAAGTCCTTGAATCTCCTCCATGTCATTCTATGATGCCTTTGCTTAAGTAATTTACTCTGCCTGGTTTGGTTTTTCCTCCTTTTTCTGCATGACTGTTTCTTAATCAGTCAAGGCTTAGCTTAAGTGGTAACTCCTCTAAAAGATACCTATTGAATGCCTACTATTGAATTATGAGCCTCTTTCAGTGCAGACCCTATGCAGGGACTCTGTTTGCCCAATATCTAACATTGTGTTTGACATAAGCAGCAGCAGCAGCTTAGGAAATTCTTGTTCATTTCACACACTGTTGATAGGAGTTAAAATCAGTGCACATTTATCTAGATAATTTTGATAATCCTTGACAAAATTAAAAATGTATCTACTTTAACCTAAGTAGCTTACTTCTAAGAAATTGTTCTTACACATATATTGGCTATTGAAAAATGATCTTTGTGGGGGAGTCCTCCAAGATGGTGGAATAGGGAGGGAGTGCACTGATAGTCCGGGAAAAGGAAAAGATAGTTTAATAAAAGTGGAGATACTGTAGTTTCAGGGAAGAGTTAGGGAAAAAACTGCAGAGGAAACTTCCGGAACTAGTGGGACATGGTGGACCTATGTGGAGGGCATGGGCACCCATGGCTCGGGACCCCAGCTGCTAAGTCTACGCAACAGCGCTGGAAAGGGAGGTGAGGCGAAACCTCAGTAGCCAGAGACACTGGTGGGAAAGTGTCAGGAAGAGCCTAGAGAGAACGAGGCTTGAAGCCCTGTGGGGAAAAGTTCACCAAGCTAACTAGAGGAGAGAAAAAAAATAAAAGGGACCAGTACAGACATGATTCTCTCTCTCCACTCACCTTACAAAGGCAAGCAAGACAAAGAGCAGGCGCCATTTTGGAAATACTTAACAGTTGCAACACCTCAGGGCTGTGCCCGCCCTCAGCCAAGCAGAAAAACCTGATTCTGGTGGGGAGAAATAACAGGAGGTTAAGACCTGGTGAATGTGTGGAACTTATGAATTGAGACTGTGAAAAAAAAACCAACTGAGGGTGTGTGAGAGAACTCACGGAGTGCCTGAGATGTGAGTACTCGGTGGGAGACACCACAAACTTGGTAACCTTGGCAACCCAATGGGAGATTGCAGGGGAATCTGAGCTTACACTGAGGACTGCACAGATCCTTTGTGTGGTCCTTGGGACAGAGCAGATGAATATTATATCCACAGGGGCCAGCGCTCAGACACTGATTGCTTTCAAGGAGAATAGCTCAGCTGTGTGGAATAACTTCTCTTCTGAATAAAAAAAAGGGGGAGAGAGAGAGAGAGAGAGAAGATTTACCACACCAAACCTGGGTGTGTCACCTTTGGCACACCCTTAACCCTGAGGAACCACACAGAGCTCTCTGGCCACACCCATCACAAGCCTCTAAAGATCCACCAAAAGCAGACAGTCCACTTAATCTAGAGTCATAGTATAATGAGAAAAGCCACCACAGCGAGGGAAAAAAAGAAGAAGAAACCAAAGAATATCTCCACAATGCCAAGCAACAAATGCAGAAACCGAGGAAACAAGAAGAAGGAAGACATTATGACGCTCCCAAATGAACATGACACTCCAATCCAAGATTATGAAGATGATGAGATAGAAGAAATAAAAGATACAGATTTCAAAAAATTTATGATAAGAACATTTAGAAGTTATAAAAAACAAATTCTTGAACTGCAGAAATCTTTACTGGACAGGATAGAAAATGAAATCTTAAGGAGGAATCAAAATGAAACGCAGAAACTAGTAGAACAGGAAAGTGTGATAGTGAAGAGAAATCAAAATGAAATGAAGAATTCAATAGGTCAAATGACAAACACATTTGGGAGCCTTAAAACAGAATCAGTGAAGCAGAAGATAGAATATTGGACTTAGAAGACAGAGCACAGGAATGTATACACTCCAAAGAAAAGAAGAGGAAATTAGAAATCTAAAAAATATTGTTGGGAATCTACAGGATACTATTAAAAAACCCAACATTTGGGTTCTAGGAGTTCCTGAAGGCATGGAGAGAGAGAAAGGATTAGAAGGCCTTTTTAGTGAGATATTAGTAGAAAACTTTCTAGGTTTGGAGAAGGACAGAGACACCCAAGTACAGGAAGCACATAGAACCCCTAATAAATGTGACCAAAAGAGATCCTCACCATGACACGTAATCAAACTCACCACAGTGAAACATAAAGAAAAGATTCTGAAATGTGCAAGAGAGAAACGTCAGATTACTTTCAGAGGATCTCCAATTAGACTTACAAAAGACTTCTCATCAGCAACCCTACAGGCTAGGAGTGAATGGCGAGATATAGCCCAGGTACTAAGAGAGAAAAACTGCCAGCCCAGAATATTATATCCTGCTAAGCTCTCATTTGTGAATGGAGGTGAAATAAAGACCTTTCATAGCAAACAGAAATTGAAAGAATTTTTCTCCACTCGTCCAGCCCTGCAAAAGATGCTTAAAGATGTGTTACACGCAGAAACACAGAAACACGGCCATCAATATGAAAGAAGGTAAAGGAAGAAAATCTCCCAGTAAAAGATCACAGGGATGAAAAAGGGATTGTAACAACAGACACCACAGAAATAAAAAAAATCATTAGAAATTACTACAAAGAGTAGTATGCCAGTAAACAGGGAAATCTATCAGAAACAGATAGATTCCTGGACACATGCAACCAACCTAAATTGAACTATGAAGACATAGAAACCTAAACAGACCCATAACTGAGACAGAAATTGAATCAGTAATAAAGGCCTTCCCAACAATGAAAAGCCCAGGATCAGACGGATTCACTGCTGAATTCTACAAGACATTTAAAGAAAAACTAACTCCAATTCTTCTTAAGCTATTCAGAACAATCGAAAAAGAGGGAGTCCTCCCAAATTCTTTCTATGAAGCCAGCATCACCTTAATTCATAAACCTGAAAAAGATGCAGCATTGAAAGAGAATTACAGACCAGTTTCTCTGATGAACATAGATGCAAAAATCCTCAATAAAATTCTGGCCAATAGAATGCAACAACACATCAGAAAGATCATCCATCCACACCAAGTGGGATTTATCCCTGGTATGCAGGGATGGTTCAATGTTCACAAATCAATCAATGGAATACACCACATTCACAAACTGCAGAAGAAAAAACATATGATTATCTCAATAGATGTAGAGAAAGCATTCAATAAAATACAACACCCTTTCATGATAAAAACTGTGAGCAAATTGTGTATAGAAGGAACTTCCGTCAATACAATCATAGCAATTTATGAAAAACCCACTGCCAGCATCCTATTGAATGGGGAAAGGTTGGTAGCATTTCCACTGAGATCTGGTACCAGACAGGGATGCCCACTCTCACCACTGCTATTCAATGCAGTTCTGGTAGTTTTAGCCAGAGTCATTAGGTAAGAAAAAGAGATTAAATGGATACAAATTGGGAAGGAAGAAGTCAAACTATCCCTCTTTGCAGATGATATGATTCTTTATTTAGGGGACCCAAAGAACTCTACTAAGAGACCATTAAAAGTCATGGAAGAGTTTGGCAAAGTAGCAGGGTATAAAATCAATGCACAGAAATCAACAATCTTTGTATACACAGGCAATGACATGGCTGAGAAAGAACTTCTAAGATCAATCCCATTCACAATAGCTACAAAAACAATCAAATTCCTTGGAATAAACTTAACCAAGGACGTTAAAGATCTCTACGATGAGAATTACAAAATCTTAAAGAAAGAAATAGAAGAGGATATCAAAAAATGGAAAAATCTTCCATGCTCATGGATTGGAAGAATCAATATCATCAAAATGTCCATTCTCCCAGAAGCAATTTATAGATTCAAAGCAATACCAATCAAAATGCTGAAGACATTCTTCTGAGATATGGAAAAAATGATGCTGAAATTCATATGGAGACACAGGAGACCTCGAATAGCTAAAACAATCTTGTCCAACAAAAACAAAGCTGGAGGCATCACAATACCAGATTTCAGGACATACTACAGGGCAGTTGTAATCAAATAGCATGTTACTGGTACAGAAACTGATGGATAGACCAATGGAACAGGATAGAAACATCAGAAATCAATCCAAACATCTACAGCCAACTTATATTTGATCAAGAATCCAAAACCAACTCCTGGAGTAAGGACAGTCTGTTCAATAAATAGTGCTGGGAAAACTGGATTTCCACATGCAGAAGCATGAAGCAAAACACCTAACTTACACGTTACACAAAAATTCACTCAACATGGATTAAAGACCTAAATTTACGACTGACACCATCAAATTATTAGAGAACATTGGAGTAACCCTGCAAGATATAGGCACAGGCAAAGACTTCTTGAAAAGACCCCAGAGGCACAGGCAGTCAAAGCCAAAATTAACAATTGAGATTGCTTCAAAAAGTTTCTGTACTTCAAAAGAAACAGTCAGAAAAGTGAAGAGGCAACCGACAGAATGGAAAAAAAGATTTGCAAACTATGCAACAGATAAAGGGTTGATAACCAGAATCTACAAAGATACAAAGAGATCAAGAAACTCCGGAACAACAACAACAACAACAAAAAACAGCCCACTTAACAGATGGGCCAAGGACCTCAATAGACATTTTTTAAAAGAGGAAATACAAATGACCAACAGACACATGAAAAAATGTTCAAGCTCACTAGCAATCAGGGAAATGCAAATCAAAACCACAATGAGGTTTCACCTTACCCCGGTTTGAATGGCTCACATTCAGAAATCTACCAACAACAGATGCTGGAGAGGATGTGGGGAAAAAGGGACACTAACCCACTGTTGGTGGGAATGCAAACTGTTTAAGCCACTATGGAAGTCAGTTTGGAGATACCTCAAAATCTGAATATAACTCTACCATACAACCCAGGCATCCCACTCCTTGGAATGTACCCAAAGGAAATTAAATTGGCCAACACAAAAGCTGTCTACACCTTAATGTTTATTCCAGCTCAATTCACAATAGCTAAGACCTGGAATCAACCTAAAAGCCCGTCAACAGTAGACTGGATAAAGAAATTATGTGATATGTGCTCTATAGAATACTATACAGTAGTAAAAATACAATGAAATCCGGTCATTTGCAACACAATGGAGGAATCTGGAACAAATCATGCTGAGTGAAATAAGCCAGTCCCAAAGGGACAAATAGCATACGTTCTCCCTAATCAGTGACAACTAACTGAGCATGTGAAAGGAAACTTGTTGAAGTGAAATGGACACTATGAGAAACAGTGACTTGATCAGCCCATGTACTGACTGTCGAGGAACAACTTACTGCTTTATCCCCTTTAGTTTTTTTTGTTGTTGTTGTTCTACTTAATACTCTTGGTTGAACTCTTTAATTAACACACAATTAATCTTAGGTGTTTAAATTTAACTGAAAAGTGATCCCTGTTAAATATAAGAGTGGGAATAACAGAGGGAGGAGATGTACAGTTCAGCACATGCTCAATAAGACTTGCCACAAACGGTAGAGTTAGAAACGTGCCAGGTGATTCCAATTCAATCCCATCAAGGTGGCATGTACCAATGCCATCTCACTAGCCAAAGTGATCAGTTTCAGTTCACAATTGATCATAATGAAAGCATTAAGAGTCAACGGGATCACATAAACAAGACTAGTGTCTGCTAATGCTAACTGGAAGAATTAAAAAGGAGAGAACGATCCAACATGCAAAGTGGGATACACAGCAGACTCATAGAATGGCAGATGTCCTAAACAGAACTCTGGCCTCAGAATCAGGCTTAAGGCATTCAGATCCAGCTAAAAAGCACATGAGAATATTTTAGGCATGAAAAGCCAGGACACTCTGGCAAAAAAAAAAAAAAAAAAAAAAAAAAAAAAAAAAAAAAAAAAAAACACAAACCTAAATGAAAGATCTCTGCGAGAGAGATCCCAGCGGAAAGAACGGGCCATCAAAGAAGGAGGTACCTTTCTCTGAAGGGAGGAGAGAACTTCCACTTTGACTATCACCTTGTCTAAATAAGATCGGAGTTGGTGAACTCAAAAGGCTTCCATAGCCTTGGCAGCTCATGACAAGAGCCTAGGGTGATTACTGACACCATAAACAGGACTGTCAATTGTTAAGTCGACAACAAGAGTCACTGTGCACTTACTCTCCATGTAGGATCTCTGTCCTTAATGTGTTGTACTTTGTGAATTAATGATATAACTAGTGCTGAAACAGTATTTTACACTTTGTGTTTCTGTGTGGGTGCAAACTGTTGAAATCTTTACGTAGTATACACTAAATTGATCTTCCGTATATAAAGATAATTGAAAATGAATCTTGATGTGAATGGGATGGGAGAGAGAACAGGAGATGGGATGGTTGTGGTTGGGAGGAAAGTTATGGGGGGGAAGTCACTATAATCCAAAAGCTGTACTTCGGAAATTTACATTCATTAAATAAAAGTTAAAAAAAGAAAAATGATCTTTGTAAATATGTGGTTGTTCAGCGCATCTCTGTTTATCATAGCAAACACTTGGAAACACTTTAATATTCATGAAAGAGGACAAATTAACTAGATAATGGCATATAAAATATTGATGAATCATTTTATGTACTGCTATGAAAATGTCTTAATTATCTATTATATGTAACAAATTTCTCCAAGACTATATGGCTTGAAACAACATGTATTATGAGTGCATACTTTCTATAGGTCTGTAATCTGAGAGTAGCTTAGCTTGCCAGTCTCTCTCACAGAATGAAAATTGTTGTGAGTTGTAGTCATTTCAAGGCTTGAGTTGGGAAGGAGCCACTTTCCACCTCAGTGAAGTGGTTGTTAATAAGATTCACTTCTTTGCAGGCTCTTGAACTAAAGGGCCTCTGTTCTTCATGGCTGCTGATCAGAGACCATGCTCAGTTTCTTGGAACATGGTCCTTTTCAACATATCAGCTGTCTGTATCACAGCCGGCCAACCGAGACTGCAAAAGAGAGAGTTCCAGCAAGACAGAATTCAGCTTCCAGTAGTCTAATCTCAGAAATGACTTCTTCTCCAAATGACTTTTTCCATATTCTGTTCATTAGAAGCAATTTACTAGGTCTAGACCTCACTTCCCAGATACACCCTAACAGGGGATAACACAAAATTCTGAATACCAGTAAACAAACATCATTCAGAGTCATGTCTGAGGCCAGCTACCACAGAAAGGAACTGAGAATAATGTATTAAGTGGGAAGAATTGAGACCATAACAGCAACTTCACTATGCTAGTGTGCATGTGTGTGTAACATTATATGTATACAAGGGGATTCCCCTTGTGGACGCACAGACTATCTCTATAGAGATGCTAAAGAAACTGCCTTTGGGAGACAGGAACTGGGGGATTGGTGGATCAAACTTATGGGGAGAATCTTATTTTTATATACATTTGTGTCTTAATTTTGGAAATAAAAGATATAAGGGTCAGTTGAAATTTTCTTTTGCTGCATGGTATAATAATGAAGAGGATTCTGGCATTGCTAGGTTCAAATCCCAATACATTCACCTGTGGGTTTTGTAAACCTGGGTGTCAATTGATTTTTCTTGGTCTCTCTCCTGATCCATAAAATGGGGACACCATACAAAGGTTTTTGGAGAAATTATGTGAGAAAATTCACACAGCAGGAACTTGATAAAGGTTGATTCTCTTCCTCCTTACATTTTCTTTTTAAAAAGATTTATTTATTTGAAAGGCAGAGGAAGGAGAGAGAGAGAGCGCGATGTCTTCCCTCTGCTGGTTCATTCCTCCATTCCTCAAATGCCTGCAATGGCCAGAGCTTGGCCGATATGAAGCAGGAGCCTGGAGCTTCTTCAGGGTCTCCTATGCGGGTGCAGGAGCCCAAGGTCTTGGGCCATTTTCTATTGCTTTCCCAGGCCATAGCAGAGAGCTGGATTGGAAGTGGAGCAGCCAGGACTCAAACCAGTGCCCATATGGGATGCTGGCATTGCAGGCTGCAGCTTTACCCATTATACCACAGCACCGGCCCTCATTCCTACATTTTTACCTTGGGTTCCTTTGTCCAGTACCTGTTTTCAGGAGCCTTTCGAACCTTCTCTGGGTGTAATGCATCCTTCATGGTCTGATAGAGGGAACATAGGACTTGGAGTCAGAGTTCTGCAGACCAAATCATGTTCCCTTCCCTTCTTAGCAGCGTGACCACTGTCTGTCTCTGGGCCTCAGTTTCCTCATTTGACTTTTCACTTCCCAGACTTGTTGAGAGGATTCAAGAGGTGAGGTGTGAACCCAGAAAGCAGGAAAGGCATGAACCTGGTTATTACTTGGCATCTCGCATAATTAGGTTTGCATCTTGCCTCTGCTACTTATTATTAATAACAGTTCTAATTAATAAATTGTGGGTTCGGCGCTGTGGCATAGCAGGTAAAGCCACTGTCTGCAGTGCTGGCATCCCATATAGGTGCCAGTTCAAGTCCCGGCTGCTCCTCTTCTGGTCCAACTCTCTGCTGTGGCCTGGGAAAGCAGTAGAAAATGTTCCAAGTGCTTGGGCTCCTATGCTTGCATGGGAAGACCCGGAAGAAGCTCCTGGCTCCTGGCTTCGGACTGGTGCAGCTCTGGCCATTGTGGCCAATTGGGGAGTGAACCAGCAGATGGAAGACTGCCCCCCCCCTTCCCCGCACCTCTCCTCTCTCTGTGTAACTCTATCAAGTAAATAATTAACAAATTATAGTGGCTCACATTTACTGGGCAATGACTATGTGTCATGTTGCTAAGTGTTTTGTACTCATCTCCATTCTCATAGCAGTCTTGTGAGCTGGGTAATAGCATTAGCTCTGCTTTACAGAAGAATGGATATTCAAAATGGACACAAATTTCAAGGTCATGTTTTTTAACCTATGAATTTGTCAAAAATAATGAGATTTCACTACATAGTTAAATACCCTTTAAGTTTAGGTTTTGTTGTTGCTGTTGATTTACTTTGCTTTCAGTAGATATATTATTTCTAATAATTTTTTCAAACTCCAATTTTTTTGGTATTGTGTTTAGAGTCTTGGATTATTTCTATAGAAACCTTGTAATTTTTTGCTCTCCAATGAATTTTTATATGCTTATAGAAATAGGCAAATTGTAATTTTTTCTATCTTTGTATTGTACCAATAGAATTTCATAATGAGAATGCCATAAAACAAAACAAATTAAGTGGTTATGATGATGAAGAAAAAAGGGACATAAATTTTAGCCCAAGCCGTTCTTAACAAGCAGATGGTCTATTTTACCCATCTTGTCTTTTGAAACAAGATTTTAGCTTTACTACACTTCTTTTCAGAGCTTAGCACATCAGAGGTGTTAGATGAATATTAAAGGTGTCAAAAAAGGAGAAAGGTAGCTAGAAAAGCAATACTTTAAGACCATGATCACTTCTAAGGAATATTAGGGCTACATGATATTTCATGATCAGCATTTTCTTTTTTTGTATATAACATATTTTTAAATTTACATTATAGTCAAAGGTTTAATGGCTCTACTACATTAAGTCCAACAAATAAAAAACAAAAACACCATAGTCCAGCAGGAAAATGGGAAAGGTATATAAACAATAATCAAGTGAAAATATATTTAGCTTCACTCATTTGATGAGACATATGCACTCCCTTGTTTATTGCAATACCACTCATGATAGATGAGATTTGGGAACAACCTAAGTGTCCAACCACTGATAAATGGCTAAAGAAAGTGTGGTGCATATAAACAATGTATTATTACTCAACTATCGAAAGGCTCTGTCCATTCCTCCTGCTCCCTCTCATATTCCCATTCTTAATTTTTAAAAAGATATATTTCAGTTTACTTAACAATCATATAGTTAACTCTACACTTAGTAAAAGAAAAAAGAAAGCAAATAATAACAACAACAAAAACACTGTTCCTCAATGGAAGAGACAAGGGCAGTAAGCAATAATAGAATCTCACAATGTCAGTTTCACTCCAATATATTATATTTCAGGTATTCTATAGTTGCCTTGGATCAGCGAAAATATATGGTATCTGTCTTTTTGGGATGGACTTATTTCACTAAATATAATGGTTCCCAGTTGCATCCATCTTGTTACAAAAGACAGGATTTCATTTTTTTTACAGCTGCGTAGTACTCCATACTTTACCCAGTCAACAATTGGTGGACGTATGGGTTGGTTCCATATCTTAGCTATTGTGACTTGTGCTATAATGAACATGAGGTAGAGATACCCCTTTCATATGCTGATTTCTTTTGGTTTGGGTAAATTCCCAGGAGTGGGATGGCTAGATCATATGGTAGGTCTATATTCAGATTTCTGAGGTATCTCCATACTGTCTTTCACAGTGGCTGCACCAGTTTACATTCCCACCAACAGTAGACCAAGATACTTTTCCCCCCACATCCTTGTCAGCATTTGTTTTTGTTGATTGCTGTATGCTAGCCATTCTAACTGAAGTGAGGTGAAACCTCACTCTGGTTTTGCTTTGTATTTCCCTGACAGCTAGTGCCTGAGCATTTTCTCAAGTGTCTGGTAGCCATTTGAATTTCCTCTATTGAAAAATACCTGTTCAAGTCCTTTGCACATTTCTTAACTGGATTGTTTGTTTTGTTGTTGTTGAATTTCTTGACCACCTTTTAGATTCTGGATGTTAACTCTATCAGTTTGCAAATATATTCTTCCATTCTCTCAGTTGCCTCTTCATTTGGTTGAGTGTTTCTTTTGCAGTGCAGAAGCTTCCTAGTTTGATATAATCCTATTTGTCAATTTTGGCCTTGATTGCCTGTGCTTCTGGGGGTCTTTCCCTAGAAGTCTTGGCCTATGCCAATGCCTTGCAGAGTTTCCCCAATGTTCTCTAGTAATTTGAGTGTATTAACTCATAGATTTAGGTCATTAATCCATTTTGATTGGACTTTTGTGTAAGGTGTAAGATATGGGTCTAGTTTCATACTTCTACACGTGGAGATCCAGTTTCCCCAGCACCATTTGTTAAAGAGACTGTCCTTGCTCTAGGGATTGCTTTTAGCTACTTGTCAAAAATAAATTGGTTGTACATGCATTAATTGATTTCTATTCTGTTTCATTGATCTACAAGTCCATTTTTATGCCAGTACCAGGCTGTTTTGATTATAACTGCCCTGTATTCTGTCTTGAAATCTGGTATTGTAATGTCTCCAGTTTTGTTTTTGTTGTATAAGATGGCTTTAGCTATTCGGGATCTCCTGTGTTTGCCTATGATTTTTAGCATCATGTTTTCTAGATCTGAAAAGAATGTCACTGGTATTTTGAATGGGATCGCACTGAAATCTGTAAATTACATTTCGTAGTTCAGACTTTTGATGATGTTGATTCTTCCAATCCATGAACATGGAAGATTTTTCCATTTTATAATGTCTTCTTCTATTTCTTTTGTTAATGTTTTATAATTTTCGTCTTAGAGATCTTTGAGGGGCCGGCACTGTGGCTCACTTGGTTAATCCTCTGCCTGCAGCACTGGCATCCTATATGGGTGCCAGGTTCTAGTCCCGGTTGCTCCTCTTCCAGTTCATCTCTCTGCTGTTACCTGGGAAGGCAGTGGAGAATGGCTCAAGTGCTTGGGCCCTGCACCTGCATGGGAGACGAGGAAGAAACACTTGGCTCCTGGCTTCAGATCAGTGCAGTGCTGGCCATAGTGGCCATTTGAGGGGTGAACCAATGGAAGGAAGACCTTTCTCTCTGTGTTTCTCTCTCACTGTCTAACTCTGTCAAATAAGTAAAAAAGCAAGATATTTGACATCCTTGGTTAAATTGATTCCAAGGTATCAATTTTTGGAGCTATTGTGAATGGGATTGATTTGAAAGTTCTTTTTTAGTCATGACATTATCCATGTATACAAAGGCTATTGATTTTTCCATGTTGATTTTATATCCTGCCACTTTGCCAATCTCTTTTATGAGTTCCAATAGTTTCTTAGTGGAGTATTTTGGATTCCATATATATAGGATCATGTCATCTGCAAATAGGGAGAGTTTGTTTTCCTCAGTTCCAATTTGTTTGTTTAGTTATTTATTTATTTATTTTAACAGGCAGAGTGGACACTGAGAGAGAGAGACAGAGAGAAAGGTCTTCCTTTTGCCATTAGTTAACCCTCCAATGACTGCCACGGCTGACGTGCTGTGCCTGGCGCACTGCGCTGATCTGAAAGCAGGAGCCAGGTGCTTATCCTGGTCTCCCATGGGGTGCAGGACCCAAGAACTTGGGCCATCCTCCACTGCACTCCCGGGCCACAGCAGAGAGCTGGCCTGGAAGAGGGGCAACCGGGACAGAATCCGGCACCCCAACCGGGACTAGAACCCGGTGTGCTGGCACCGCAGGCAGAGGATTAGCCTATTGAGCTGCGGGGCGGCCCCTCAGTTCCAATTTGTATCCCTTTGATTTCTTTTTCTTGCTCAATGACTCTGGCTAAAATTTCCAGGACTGTTTTGAATAGCAGTGGTAATAGTGCTAATCCTTGTCTGGTTCCAGATCTTAAGGGGAATGCTTCCAGCTTTTCCACATTCTAAAGGATCCTGGCTGTGGGATTGTAAAAATTGCCTTGATTATATTGAGGAATTTTCATTCTATATGCAATATGCTTAAGGTTTCCATCATGAAATGATGTTGTATTTTATCAAATGATTTCTCTAAATTTATTGAGATAACCATATGGTTTTTGTTCTTCAATTTTTAAATGTGATGTATCACATTGATTGATTTGTGAATGTTGGATCATCCCTGCATACCAGGGATAAATACTACGTTGTCCAGATAAATGATCTTTCTGATCATTGAATTTGATTAGCTAATATTTGTTGAGGATTTTTGCATCTATGTTCATTAGGGATATTGGTCTATAGTTCTCTTTCTCTGTTGTATCTTTTTCTGGCTTAGTAATTAATGTGATACAGGCTTCATAGAAGGAGTTTGGGAGGATTCCATCTCTTTCAATTGTTTTGAATAGCTTGAGAAGAATTGTAATTAGTTTTTCTTTAAATGTCTGATAGAGTACTGCAGTAAATCACGCTGGTCCTTGGCTTTTCTTCGTTGGGAGGATCTTTATTACTGATTCAATCTCTTCTTGGTTATTGGTCTGTTTAGATTTTCTATGTCTTCATGACCCAATTTTGATAGATTGTATGTATCTAGGAAACTACCCATTTCTTCTAGGTTTCTTAATTTGTTGGCATACAGCTTTTTGGAATAATTCTTGATGATTCTTTTTATTTCTGTGGTATTTGTTGCCATATTTCCTTTTACATCTCTGATTTTATTGATTTGGGTTTTCTCTCTCTTTTTTGATTAGTTGGGCCAATGGTATATCAACTTCATTTTTTCAAAAGTCTAGATCTTCATTTCACTGATCTTTTTTTTGTTTTGTTTTTTTCTTCTCTAATTTTAATTATTTCTTTCCTCTTACTAATTATGGATTTAGTTTGTTTGTTGTTAGTTTTTTAGGTCCTTGAGATGCATTGATACATCATTTATTCGGTACCTTTCCAGAGTCTTCATGTCAGCACCAATTGCTATAAACTTCCCTCTTAACACTGCTTTTGCTGTATCCCATAAGTTTTCACATAATGTGCTGTCTTCATTTATTTCCAGAAATTTTATTATTTCTATTTTGATTTCTTCTGTTCATTCAAGAACATATTGTTCAGTCTCCATGTGTTTGCACATAATCTATAGATTCTTGAGTTGTTGATTTCCAGCTTCATTCTATTGTGGTCAGAGAAGATACATGATATGATTTCGACTTTTCTGAATTTGCTGAGACTTGTTTGATGGCCTAATGTGGTCTATTCTAGAGAAAGTTCCATGCACTGGGGAGAAGAATGTGGATTCTGCAATTGTGTGGTGAAAAGTTCTGTAGATATCAGTTAGGTTCATTTGGTCCATAGCTTCGATTAGCTCCGTTATTTCTTTGTTGATTTTCTGTGTGCTTGATCTGTCCATTTATGAAAGTGAGGTGTTGAAGTCCCCCATTACTATTGTACTGGAGTCTATGTCTCCTTTTTGATCTATCAAAATTTCTTTAAATAGCCAGATGCCCTGTAATTAGGTGCATATACATTTATTATATCTTCCTGTCGAATTGATCCTTTAATCATTACATAGTGCTCTTCTTCATCTCTTTTAACTGTTTATATGCTAAAGTCCATTTTGTCTGATATTAAGTTGGCAGCCTCTGCCCTTTTTTGCTTTCCGTTAGCATCTTTTTCCATCCTTTCACTTTCAGTCTGTGTGTATCTTTGTAGATGAGATGTGTTTCTTATAGGCTGGTTTTGTTTTTCAATCTATTCAGCCAGTTTATATATTTTAACTGGAGAGTTGAAGCCATTTACATTCAAGGTGATTATTGATAAGTAATGACTTGGCTCTGGCACTTTTTTTTCTGTTTCTATTGTTTCCTCTTTAGTCTGTTGATGCAAGGTGCTACATTAAGTTGATTTTCTAGTGTTGAATTATCTAGTGTTGAATATGCTTGGGATAAATACCACTTGGTCATAGTGTGCAATTCTTTCAATACATTTCTGGATTTGATTTGCTAATTTATATGTGCACACACACACACCCACACATACACACCGGCTTTATTACCTTTTGGTCCAAGGCTTGGGAGGGCTCCAGGATTGTTAAAAAGCTGCCTAGTAGGTAGAAGGACAGACTGAGATAAAAGCTCTGACAACAGGAGTTGCAGAGGAGCCCTCAAAAACTACTGGGTACTGGAGAGCTCTGATCATTCTTGAGGATGAACTTTTCAAGAAGATACTTGCTCATCCCATGCTAGGGGCTGGCCAGTCTGCAAAAGTTGCTCAGGTGGTTGCCCATTTTCTTGATGAGTTTCACCTCCTCTTCTAGGAAGTGGATCTCCAGAAAGTCATGGAAATGGGGGGGAGGGGGTCTGTGCAGGCAGAATCTAAGGAATGAAGATGTTTCTCTCCAAGGTCATGTGGCTTCCATAACGACTGGATTTTTGCCTCATTCATCTTTTTTAATGATTTATTTATTTACTTGAAGGGCATAGTTAAAAAGAGAAAGGGACACACACACACACAGAGTGAGAGAGAGTGAGAGAGAGAGCGAGAGAGCGAGAGAGACAGATCTTTCATTCACTGGTTCACTCTCTAAATGGTCTCAATGGCTGGGCTTGTCCCTGATAAAGCCAGGAAACAGGAGATTCATCCAGGTCTTGCTCTTTGGTGCAGGAGCACAAGCACTTGGTCCATCCTCCCCTGCTCTCCCAGGCATGTCGTCAGAGAGATGTATCTGAAGTGGAGCAGCCAGGACACCAAACAACAATCTTATGGCTAGCCTGGCCCCAACCCCCACTCCATCTTGAGATGGCTTCTGAGTGTCCTAGAATAGAGGGTGGCCACTGAGTTGGTTTTGTACCTTCAAAAGAAGTTGGGGGCCATCACGCTACTCCTCAGCAGGCTCGAGGGAGAAGTGGCTGATGCCCTCCAGAGCTACATCATTGCTGTTGAAGTAGAAGCCCAGATAGAGGCAGATGTAAGGAAGGTAACAGATGAAAATTGACCAGGAAGTTGATGACAGCCTCCACCTGGATGGATAATTCTGATGAAACTTGGAAGTCATGGTTGATAGGCAATAAGGCGATAACAACTAAAATGGTGTTGGCTAGTCCCAGAAGCTGCAGATGGCTGAGAAATGGTCCTGGAGTTTGCAATTATAAAGGAGACCGGAGAGTGGTGGAATGCTGGAAGAGCATCCCCAGGCCTGTTACATTCAAATATTGCTGAGGCAAGAGGTAGATCTGTGGGTGTCCAGCATGTTGATTCTCTTGTTAATGTTTTGTTGAGGAATTCACATCCATGCTCAGGAGAGCTAGTCTATTGTAGTTTTTAAAGTTGTAATGTCATTGCATGGTTTGGGTATCAGAATAATGCTTGGCTCATAGATTGAATTGTGAAGTATACCTTATATTTTTCTTCCTTTTGAAAGAGATTATAGAGAACTGACATAATTTTTCCCCTAAATATTTGGTGGAATTCACCAATGAACCTATCTGGGGTTATCTATTCAGATCATCTACCTCTCTTGTGTGAGTCTTGGCAAGATGTTTCTTTTTTTTTAAGGTTTTATTTATTTATTTGACAGGCAGAGTTACAGACAGTGTGAGAGAGAGAGAGACAGAGAGAAAGGTCTTCCCTCCACTGGTTCGCTCCGCAAGTGGCTGTAACGGCAGGAGCTGTGCCCATCTGAAGCCAGGAGCCAGGTACCTCCTTCCAGACTCCCATGTGGGTGCAGGAGCCCAAGCACTTGGGCCATCCTCATCTGCCCTCATGGGCCACAGCAGAGAGCTGGGCTGGAAGAGTATCAAATGCTTTCGCTGTGCCTATTGAGGTGTTTCTGTTCTGTTCTTCATTCTGTTGATGTGATTTATGATGTTTACTTATTTGCAAATGTTGAATCACCTTTGTATCTCTGGGATAAATCTTACTTGATTGTGATGTATGATCTTTTTGATGTGCTGGATTTGGGTTACTGTATTTTGTTGAGAATTTAATAGTTGTCTTTAAATTACGCTTAACATTCAAGTTTTGTCAGGTTTGTCAAACAGAAATATCAACTTTCTGTATACAAACAACAGCACAAGCAAATCTGTACGCTCTCTTCCTGAAGAATCATCAACATTTCATTCTTTTAGGTGAGTAATCAAGTTGTTGACATACAATTGCTTTTGTCTTTCTTGTGTCCATCATCAGATGAATGGATAAAGAAAATTATATATATGTGTGTGTGTGTGTGTACATACAATGGAATATTATTCAGTTATAAAAAAGAATGATTGAAATTCTACCATTTGCATCAAAAGGGTTGCAACTAGAGGACATAATGTTGAGTGAAATAAACCAGACATAGAAAAACACAGTGTGCATATTCTTCCTTATATGTGGGAGCTAAAATGAAAAAAAAAAAAGTACTGTTCTGTTAAATTTTGTTTTAAATTTTTGAAAAATTTATATGTGGCTGGCGCCGCTGTAGCTCAATAGGCTAATCCTCCTCCTGCGGTGCCAACACACCGGGTTCTAGTCCTGGTCGGGGCACCAGATTCTGTCCCGGTTGCTCCTCTTCCAGTCCAGCTCTCTGCTGTGGCCTGGGAGTGCAGTGGAGGATGGCCCATGTGCTTGGGCCCTGCACCCGCATGGGAGACTAGGAGAAGCACCTGGCTCCTGGCTTTGGATCAGCGTGGTGCGCCGGCCGCAGCGGCCACTTGGGGGGTGAACCAACTGAAAAGGAGGCCTTTCTCTCTGTCTCTCTCTCTCGCTGTCCACTCTGCCTGTCAAAAAATAAAAAAATAAAATAAAATAAAAAAGAAAAATTTAAATGAGTAATGAAACTGACATCTTTTCTTTCTTTTTTTTGTAACTTTTATTTAATAAATATAAATTTCCAAAGTACAGCTTTTGGATTACAGTGGCTTTTTCACCACCATAACTTCCCTCTCATCCACAACCATCCCATCTCCCACTTCCTCTCCCATCCCATTCTTCATCAAGATTCATTTTCGATTATCTTTATATACGGAAGATCAATTTAGTGTATACTACGTAAAGATTTCAACAGTTTGCACCCACACAGAAACACAAAGTGTAAAATACTGTTTCAGCACTAGTTATATCATTAATTCACAAAGTACAACACATTAAGGACAGAGATCCTACATGGAGAGTAAGTGCACAGTGACTCTTGTTGTCGACTTAACAATTGACAGTCCTGTTTATGGTGTCAGTAATCACCCTAGGCTCTTGTCATGAGCTGCCAAGGCTATGGAAGCCTTTTGAGTTCACCAACTCCGATCTTATTTAGACAAGGTGATAGTCAAAGTGGAAGTTCTCTCCTCCCTTCAGAGAAAGGTACCTCCTTCTTTGATGGCCCGTTCTTTCCGCTGGGATCTCTCTCGCAGAGATCTTTCATTTAGGTTTTTTTTTTTTTTTTTTTTTTTTTTTTTTTTTTTTTTGCCAGAGTGTCCTGGCTTTTCATGCCTAAAATATTCTCATGTGCTTTTTAGCTGGATCTGAATGCCTTAAGCCTGATTCTGAGGCCAGAGTTCTGTTTAGGACATCTGCCATTCTATGAGTCTGCTGTGTATCCCACTTTGCATGTTGGATCGTTCTCTCCTTTTTAATTCTTCCAGTTAGCATTAGCAGACACTAGTCTTGTTGATGTGATCCCGTTGACTCTTAATGCTTTCATTATGATCAATTGTGAACTGAAACTGATCACTTTGGCTAGTGAGATGGCATTGGTACATGCCACCTTGATGGGATTGAATTGGAATCACCTGGCACGTTTCTAACTCTACCGTTTGTGGCAAGTCTTATTGAGCATGTGCTGAACTGTACATCTCCTCCCTCTGTTATTCCCACTCTTATATTTAACAGGGATCACTTTTCAGTTAAATTTAAACACCTAAGATTAATTGTGTGTTAATTAAAGAGTTCAACCAAGAGTATTAAGTAGAACAACAACAACAAAAAAAACTAAAGGGGATAAAGCAGTAAGTTGTTCCTCGACAGTCAGTACATGGGCTGATCAAGTCACTGTTTCTCATAGTGTCCATTTCACTTCAACAGGTTTCCTTTTTTGTGGTTGGTTAGTTGTCACCGATCAGGGAGAACATATGCTATTTGTCCCTTTGAGACTGACTTAATTCAATGAAAGATGGTGAACTATGCCTGGGCAGGGCGAAGCCAGAGGAAACTTTGGTGGAGGTCTGTAGCAGTTCTGACATGCAAATCAGTTGTTTGACCTGGGTATGGGGCGAAAGATTAATCGAACCATCTAGTAGCTGGTTCCCTCTGAAGTTTCCCTCTGGATTGCTGGTGCTCTTGCAACCCCGCAGTTTTATCCGGTAAAGTGATTGATTAGAGGTCTTGGGGCCAAAACTGACATCTTTTCACCTATTATTTTTTATACCCCTTGCCTGTATTCATGCTGAACTATAGTCTTTTTACTTTTTGTTTGTTGAACTGTTTATTTAGTGGATCACCAAGCCTTTAATTATAATGTAAAGTAGAAATATGTCATCTCAAAAATAAAAGAAGAAAATAACAGTGTTTTCCCACAGAGGCACATAAAACATCTAGATTTTTATGCACATGATGAGAAAGGTGAACAAGAAGAGTTAAAATCAGTGAGCAGGCTGAATGCAATGAAAGAGTGTATTTTATGGTAACAAGAAAGGGAAGGAAGCTCATGTTGTGGTGCAGCTGGTTAAGCTGCTGCCTGTGATGTTGACATCCCATGTGAATACCGACTGGTTGGAGTCCTGGCTGTTGCACTTCTAATACAGCTCTCTGCTAATGCACCTGAGAAACAGTGGAAAATGGTCCAAGGGCTTGGGTCCCCACCAGCAATGTAGGAAACATGGATGGAGGTTTTAGCTCCAGGCTTCAGTCCGGCTCGGCTCTGCTTTTGCAGCTGCCTGGGAAGTGAACAAATAGATGGAAGATCTCTTTCTCTCTGTCTCTCCTCTTCGTCACTCTGCCATCAAATAAATAAAATAAATGGAAAATGCATTTTAAAAAATAGTCCTTGCTCAAACAATTATCAAAGTTACAATAAGAGGCCTTCTTATTGTATTCCTCTTAGTCTTCACTTTTATAAAAAATGCTATGTATTTTCCTTAGATAATTTTTAAAGACTAAAATTTTTCACATATGTGAAAAAGAAGAGTTGGGGACATACCAAACTTGTGTATTCTCTGATCTTTCACTCTAAGCCTTCAGAACTGACAGCAAATACATTTCTGTTGTTTAAACAAAAAAGACTGCTACTTCCATACAAACTCTAACAAATCCAGATAGATATACCATTGTGATAGAACATGATCTAAGTGTATGATATTATCTCCATTACTTTAGCTGCTGTTTGTATGGTACACCAAGTGCTTATGGTTTTGTCATCATGCATTTCAGTGTCAGAGAAGGCATAAACATTTTCTTGGTTGGATATGTTCCAATAGAAAGCTTGAGATTCAGAGATGTATTGCTTGTTTTTAAAGTGGTTGAGACAGAAAGCTAAGAAGTTAAAAAGATGTGTACTTATAAATATCCAGGGATGTATAAAAAAGATGGGCAAGACTGAACTAGTAATTGTAGTTGGAGAGATTACAGAAATCTGAAATCATGGTGATGCTGGGGGAAATGGTACAGGCAAAATGACATTTATCAGAATGCTTGCTGGAAGACTTAAACCTGATGAAGCAGGAGAAGTGCCAGTTCTAAATGTCACTTACAAGCCACAGAAAATCATTCCCAAATCAATTGGAAATGTTCACTGTTACTACATGAAAAGATAAGAGAGGATTATACTCAACCCCAGTGTGTGACTCATGTAATGAAGCCTCTGTGAACTGAAAACATCGTTGATCAAGAGCTGCAGACATTATCCAGTGGTGAACTGCAGTGAGTAGTTCTAGGTCTTTGTTGGGGCAAACCTGCCAATGTCTATTTAGTTGATGAACCATCTGTATATTTGGATTCCAGGAAAAGACAGATGGCAGCTTGGGTTGTCAAACATTCCATACTCCATGCAATGAAGAAGGCATTTGTTGTGGACATGACTTCATCATGGCCATGTATGTAGCAGATCGAGTCATAGTTTTTGGTGGTGTTCCATCTAAGAACACAGTTGCTGTCCTCAAACAATTTTGGCTGGCATGAATAGATTTTTTGTTATCTTAAAATTATATCCAAAAGGAATCCAAGCAACTATAGGCCATGAATTAATAAACTCAATTAAGGATGTACAACAAAAGAGGAGTGGAAATTACTTTTCTTGGATGATTAGATTGAATCTGAGAATATCAATAATCCATTTATTCAAAAAAGATTGACGATATTTTTGCCATATATAACTTTGATCAGGTTTTATGCCCCTTGTACTGCGGAGCTTACTTAATGCAACATCAAAAGTCAGTTATGTCATAAATTGTAGTCTGAACACAGAGAATGCCACTTTTCTGTATTTGATGAGGCTCTTTTTGTGCATAGAAAGTCATTTCAAACTGTACAAATTACCTTCAGGTTTTTACTATGTATAGGAAAATTTTCAAGAGGTATAATAAACTCATGTACTAAATACTGATGCTCCTGGGAAGGCAGCAGAAGATGGCGCAAAAACTAGAACCACTGCCATCTAGGAGCGAGAGAGAGAGAGAGAAGAGAAAAAAATGCGATATGCTTATGCATACACCAGTTACTTTGTGTACAATAAAAAAAATGGGGATGGGGAAATAAAAGAATGGAGAACACTGCATTGCCGTACTCAGAATATGATGGAGCAAAATTGCAGTTTTCTTTTCTTTTTTTTTTTTTTTTGACAGGCAGAGTGGACATTGAGAGAGAGAGACAGAGAGAAAGGTCTTCCTTTTCCGTTGGTTCACTCCCCAATGGCCACTGCAGCCGGTGCACTGCACCGATCCACGCCAGGAGCCAGGTACCTCTCCTGGTCTCCCATGCGGGTGCAGGGCCCAAGCCTTGGGCCATCCTCCACTACACTCCCAGGCCACAGCAGAGAGCTGGACTGGAAGAGGAGCGACCGGGACAGGATCCGGCGCCCTGACCGGGACTAGAACGCAATGTGCCGGCACCACAGGTGGAGGATTAGCCTAGTGAGCCGTGGCGCCGGCCTGCAGTTTTCTAATTGAGAATGTAATCTTGGCCTGTAAGGGCAGAGTTCAGGTGTAAACTAGCAGGTTCCCTTGTAAGTAGACGCCTGCTCTGTGCTGCTGAACACTTCAAATGTATCTGTAGCCTCCATTTCTGGTTGTGCATGTGTGTCTGATTCATGATAGGCTGCCTGTCAAGTCAGAATCTGATCTGCCTCATTGACAAACCCTGTCTGTCATTCACAATAGGCTTTTGTTAATATACTATGTGGCCTCTTAAACTGTACTACAGAACCGTCCTGTCCTGTCCCCTTCAAATTATTATGATCATTGTTCTCATCCTTGACTCCTTCCTGGGACTTTTAGTCTGAGTCTCCTCAGCTGCCGCTTCACAAAAGAGGCACCAGGTCTGGATGAATGAGCACACAAACAGTACCGGGAGTAGCCAAGGTTACCAATTTTTAAGTTTAATATATCTTCCATCCTCGTTTCTGTGCATTTGCTTTAGAGTAAATATGCAAAAAGTTTTGTACAAAAATAGGATTACACTAAATTAGCAGTGTCTATTTCAAATTAATTGAATAAAATAAGAAAAGAAAATATGATACACACACACACACACATACAGTGGAATACTACTTAGCCTATAATGAAGAATGAAATTCTATCATTTGTGGCAACATGGATGAACCTAGAGGAAAGTATGTTAAATGAAATAATTTGGCCACAGAAGGAGAAATACCACATGATGAATCTGAATAAGTTGAACTTACAGAAGTAGAGGGTAGTATTGTGGTACCAAGGACTTGGAGAGAAGATGGGTTGGGGGTTGAGGAGTTATGAATCAAAGTATATAAAATTCCAGTTAGAGAATGAATGAGTTCATATGATCTATTGTACAATATTGTGACTGAAGTCAATAATAATGTATTATACTTATAAAAATTGCTATCAGTAAGTTTTAAGGGAGCTCACCACAGAAAATGATAGATGTATTTGTTCATGCATATGTTAATAAGCTTG
Source organism: Oryctolagus cuniculus (assembly GCF_051225735.1). Classification (NCBI taxonomy): domain Eukaryota; kingdom Metazoa; phylum Chordata; class Mammalia; order Lagomorpha; family Leporidae; genus Oryctolagus; species Oryctolagus cuniculus. The sequence goes on along the minus strand of NC_142888.1, from coordinate 44,488,531 downwards.
ATTTTGCCATTGTATAACATATATATTTCAAATCCACATTTTGTGAATGATAAATGCAGGTAAATTTTATTTGTCATATAAACAACTGTTTATTTGTCAATAAAAAGACCAAAAGAGCATGTTGAAAGTGGTTACCTCTGGAAAGACAGAATGGAGAGTGAGGTTGAGACTAGGGAAAGGAAGAACAAAGGATTGCTATTGTTTGAATCACGTGTGTTAACTATCATGCCAGAAGTTGAACTTGGAGCTTTAAAACTCTGACTTCTTTTTAAGATCCACTTGTATTTACTGGAGGGATAGTTAGGAGAATCAAAGCAGGAGTCACAGAGAAAGTTGCTTTTGAGCTGGCATCTTATTTTACATTTTTTTTATTAGTACATAATACTTGTATTATGCATGAAATATTTCAAAACATGTATACAGAATAAATTTATCAAATCGAGCAGTTAATGTAGATGAAATTTGAACATCCAGGGAAAAAAAGAAGAAAAATTATTTCAGCCCAAAACAGCGTTTTCTTGCTTTCCAGTTGCAATCCGTCTTTGTTATCATGACACTCGACCCTAGAATGAATTTGGTCAAGCACCTCATATGAATAAAGATATGCACTTGGTCTTGTGGATACAGTTATGAATAAAACAGACATGATCCTATACCTTCCAAGAACTTACACTGTGGTGGGAGAGACAGTCAGCAACCAGTTGCACCCATAAAGATGTTGTGAAAATAATGATAAGTACTTCAGTGAAGTGCCAAGTACCAGGAGTGTAACAAGAAGACTGTGTCCTCCTCCAGAATATTAGGAGTTTTCCTGAAGGGGTGGCATTTATACCAAGAGTTGAGTGGTAGCTGTGTGGAACTAGGTAAAGAAGTGGGAAGTTCTCCCTCCTTCCAGACAGAGAGAACATGTAGAGGCAAACAGGAACATAGCCTTTTCAAGGTCCCTAAAGAAGGCATAGACTAAGTAAAGGAAGATAAAGCAAAATGTGAAGTTTGCATTTCCTCAGAGAGATCTCTGGGAACACTTCGGTGTGTGTTCCTCCAGCGTTTTACTAAAGTTCATTTTCCACACATGCGTAAACATGCTCCCTTTAATTTAATTATAAGTACTTACTCTTTTTTCTTCCTGCAATGTGCTTCCTCCTTCACTTCATTCAGATTTCTGCTCAAATATCATCTTACCTAAAAACTTTCCCGAGTAGTACATCTGAACTATCATTCTCTGATCACTCATCTCCATGCCATATATATTTTATTTCTGAAGCCATTCATTAGCATTTAGCCAATTATATGCTTATGTGTTAAAAAAAAAAAAAACTTGCCCCATCTATCTCATGATGTATCAGTTCCACAAAAGCAGGAAGGATGTCCGCTCAACTCTCTGTCCCCAGTGTTCAGTAAACATCGAATAAAATTAAAAATATTGAGCATTTTAACAGAAACATAAAATTATGCATATCTATGGTCTACCATGTGATGGTTTGTTACATGTATACATAGTTCAATGTCCAGTCATGGTAAACATATCCATTTCCTCCAAAATTTACCATTTCTCTATGGGGAAAATATTCCAAATCTTATCTTTTAGTTTTTTTATAAAGAAATATGCAGTGCATTAATATTATCCACAGCCATTCTATTGTGCAATAGAACTCCAGGATTACTTACTATCTAGCTGTAATTCAGTATGCACTAATCAACATTTCCCCATTTTGCCTTCCTTCCTCTCTCCCCATCCTATAGTAAACATTAGTACACTTTTACCTTTAAAAAATAACTGTTAAGGGTCAGCGCTGTGGCGTAGCGGGTAAAGCCGCCACCTGCTGTGTTGGCATCCCATATGGGCGCCAGTTCAAGTCTTGGTTGCTCTACTTCTGATCTAGCTCTCTGCTATGGCCTGGGAAAACAGTAGAAGATGACCCGAGTTCTTGGGCCCCTGCACCCCCATGGGAGACCGTGGAAGAAGCTCTTGGCTCCTGGCTTCAGATCGGTCCATCTCCGGGCATTGAAGCAATTTGGGGAGTGAAACAGAGGATGGAAGACCTCTCTCTCTCTCTCTCTCTCTCTCTGCTTCTGCCTCTGCCTCTCCGTAACTTTGCCTTTCAGATATATAAATAAATCTTCGAAAAAAAGAGAAATAACCCTTAGTTTTAGAATTCATATATAAGTGGTTTAGATTTGTCCATTTTTATTTCTTCAGAAGTCCTTTTTTATTTTTCACATTAGAAAACGAAACACTGTACAAAAAGTTTTTCATAGCAGATTACACATTGGCCCCATTTAGACTTGCTCTCAAGGTGCTGCCAAATATGGTATGTGCTATCCAAGAAGGCAGTTGTTAATCAGGTAGCCAATATGTTGATTTAAGTGCAATAGCATGAAGGCTTCAATATGGAAGATTACATTCTCCTCTGTTCTAAAATTAGCTTAAACGGCATTGGTGTTCATATTTACAGACTTGAAATATAACAGTCCTGAGCATCTGAGACCAGCTGACTGGAATTTTGGTCTCAGGTGTTTTTTTTTTTTTTTTTTTTTTTTTTTTTTTTTTTTGACAGGCAGAGCCAGACAGTGTGAGAGAGAGACAGAGAGAAAGGTCTTCCTTTCCATTGGTTCACCCCCCAAATGGCTGCTACAGAGGAAGCTCCTATTTCCTGGCTTCGGATTGGCGCAGCTCCAGCCATTGTGGCCAATTGGAGAGTGAACCAGCAGATCGAAGACCTCTCTCTGCCTCTCCTGCTCTCTCTGTGTAACAACTGAGTGATAATTTCACCAAGTAACTGCTTCAGAACCCTTTCCAGAAGTGTCTCAGAACCCTCATCATTTTCATGATTCTCATGATGGGTGCTTGAACCAGTAATTTGCCACATTACTCAATAATTTTTTGTGTGTGGTGTCTTGTTCCTGCTTCTGTTCACTTTTCATTTGCAAAATGATGTTAACCCTTAATTTCTGACTTTTATAATCATTATAATTATATTGAGGTATCTGGCTTCAATTCCACCTCATTAATATTTGCATTTTTATTTTCTATGACTAATCACTTCAACGTCAATAAGATCTGTAGGACTTGGGCCAAAACATCCATTTTCAGTTGAGTGCTGCTACTGGTCAACTGTTGTACAGTGCAGGCATCTTCAATGATGTACTGAAGCAGGATTGCCATCTGGAACACAGATGCCTACAAGTTCATCTGTTTTTGAAGCAATAGGTTACCAGTTCTCTTTTAGCCAGTTGATAAGATCATGTAAACTTTTTGCCACTGTGATAGCTGGCTTAGAAAGCTGTGGTTCACTGATAATTATGTTCTAACTTTGATGGCAAGACAAACATACAAGACTACTAAGAGAATCATGATCCAGAACTCAGCATTGACTACTCAAATCCAAATGTAGGGGAATTCATCATGTGCTTTTTAAATTTAAATTAAAATTTTTTTTTGATAGGCAGAGTGGACAGTGAGAGAGAGAGACAGAGAGAAAGGTCTTCCTTTTCCGTTGGTTCACCCCGCAATGGCCGGCGCACCACGCTGATCCGAAGGCAGGAGCCAGGTGCTTCTCCTGGTCTCCCATGCGGGTGCAGGGCCCAAGCACTTGGGCCATCCTCCACTGCCCTCCTGAGCCACATCAGAGAGCTGGGCTGCAAGAGGAGCAACCGGGACAGAATCCGGTGTCCCTGACTGGGACTAGAACCCGGTGTGCTGGCGCTGCAGGCAGAGGATTAGCCTATTGAGCCGTGGCACTGGCAATTTTAATTTTAATTTTTTAAATACTTCATTTTATTTTATTTTGACAGGTACAGTTACAGAGAGAGTGAGAGACAGAGAGAATGGTCTTTCATCTACTGGTTCACTCCCCAAAAGGCTACAATGGCTGAAGCTATGCCGATCCAAAGCCAAGAGCCAGCAAGGAGCTTATTCCATGTCTCCCATGTGGGTGCCGGGTCCCAAGCCCTTAGACCATCTTTTACTGCTTTCTGAGGTGATAGCAGAGATCTGGGCAGGAAGTGGAGCAGCCAGGACTCAAACCAGTGCCTATATGGATGCCAGCACAGCAGGCAGTGGCTTTACCCATTATGACACAGTGCTGGTCCCTGCTTAATAAGTTTTTAATAGATTCAATGTGCTTTGTAGATACAAGTTTTGTTTATTTATTTATTTATTTATTTGAAGAGTGTAGTTACAGACAGAGAGAGGGAGAGACAGGGAGAAAGATCTTCTATCTTCTGGTTCACAACCCAAATGGCCGCAATGGCTGGAGCTGGGCCTATATGAAGCCAGGAGCCAGGAGCTTCTTCCAGGTCTCCCACATGGATGCAGGGGCCCAAGCACTTGGGTCATCTTTACACTGCTTTCCCAGGCCATAAACAGAGAGCTGGATCAGAAGAGGAGCAGCCAGGACACAAACTGGCATCCATATGGGATGTTGATTGTTTCACCATTTCTTTCCTTCTTAATCATTTTTTTCGGGGGAGGTAAAAGCAAGGTTTATTTGGGAAGGGACATCCGTAAAGATGGATGGGCACCTCTCCAGACAGGACCTGAGAGAGTGGCCAGTCGCTAGGACTAGGGGTGGGGAAGGTGCGAGGTTACATTGGTGAGTGGAGAGATTACACCTGGCCAGACCAGGCAGGCGACTCAGCAGAGAGGCAGAGGGCTGAGCGCGCAGTCCGGTTGAGGCCAGGGGTTTTTAAGGAGATAGGTCTTGCTTCCCCACCTGTTCCTCTTGGAACAAAGGGCTTTTTGGATGCAAATGTTAAGAAACTTCTCCCTGAGTTTTGCAAATGTTAAGAAGCTTCTCCCTGAGTTTTCTCTTGAAGGTCTGAAACAAAGGACTTTATGGGTGCAAATGTTATCAGACAGGAAGAAGGGAGCAGGGTGTTTGAGATGCAAATACTGGGCTGCACCTGGGAGATTGTGGAAGATTTGTCAGGCAGAAGGGGTGGGGACCCCCCCACCTGGCAGGTTATCAGGTGGAAGGGGGCAGGGCAGGGCAGGATGTGAATACTGGGCTGCCCCTGAAATACCATCTGGATGACCTTGAGATGCAGCATATGCTGGACATAGATGTCTTCTCTTTAGGCCTTTATGTCGCACACACATAAGCTCATAACTGACTTCCTACCTAACATTCCCCCCCTCAAGAGGTAATACCCAAAATTCTTCTTTGGGATTATGGATGGAGTTCCGTTTTCTGTAACTTCTTCAAAGCTGGCATATGGGCATTGAGGGGGATTTGGGTATTTCCTCTTGCTTTCTGTCTTATGGTGTGCAACAGTGGCCTTGGAAAGACTGTGCTGCTCGGTCCAGAGGGCTCCTCAGGTCGTCCAATGGAATGGGCTGGAAGCCTTGTCTGACGATCATTTTAGTCTGTTAGAGACAAAATGAACAAGGGCGTTAAAAACACTCAGTGCAAAGAGAAGCATCAAGATTACAGAAGTTATTGGGCCAAGGAGAGGAAATAGCCAGGATTTCCATGACCAGATGTCAGGCCAGAAATCCCAGCCCTGCTTTGCCTGGTCCTGGAGCTGTTTGGCTTTTTCCAGGAAAAATACGAATTTGGATTTGTACCTGTCTAGTCTGATTGACCCAGAGACAACATTCTTCCTGGAACATGGCACAGATACCTCCTGGAGCAGCAGTTAGCATGTCCAATTATTTCTTTCTTTCATAACCTTTTGTGACTTATGCACACCTTCTTCAACTTACTTGAAGCATTCCATCATTTCCATTCCAGTCTAGAGTAACTAGCCATCAGGATTCTTACAAACTATGTCCTTTCCTTATTTAAAAAGCTCTTTCCTTTTTAACCCTTCTTACCAACAACACTCTTTCCTTCTAAACCTTTCTTACCAAGCACACAATTCTATACTTGTGATGTTTTCCATAGAGCCTGGTTGGTTCTTTCTACCTTACCGGAAGACTGAGGTCTCCATGCAGAGTGAAGATGCCTTACAAATCCCTGTGTGATCTAGAGCTCTATTTAATGCAATCAGTTCTGCTAACTGAGCAAAAGTTCCTGGGGGCAGAGCATGCTTCAATAACGTGCCATGCTGCAACTGTTGCATACCCTGAGAAGCAGGTCCTGTCTGACAAAGCTGCTTCATCTGTGTTAGTCAGGGGGCTGTCTTTTAGGTCCCTTCTGCTGGCATAGATCAAGTCTATAGTCTCAGTACAGGAGTGGAGGGGACCACTTTCCCCTGGAACTGGCATTAAAGTAGCCGGGTTTAGAGTAGAGCAATGTCTTATTTTTACCTGAGCATTTTCCAGAAGGAGGACCTGATACATTAGTATCCTACTATCTGTGAGCCAGTGAAAGCCCTTTTGCTCTAATAGATGTGAGGTATTTGATGTGAGGTATAACGGGCGATATTTTGCCCCACTGTAATTTTAGATACCTCCTCTGTCAGCAAGGCAGCTGCTGCTATCATCCTTAGGCAGTGAGGCCATCCTTGTGCAACCATGTCTAAGGTTTTAGAAAAGTAGCCCACAGGTTGCTTAACAGGTCCCAGATCCTGAGTTAACCCTCCTAAGGTGACTCCCTGCCTCCCAGTGATGTACAGCTGGGAGGGTCTCTCTGGATCTGGCAGTCCTAGCACAGGGGCTTTAGTCATAGCATCCTTTAGCTGACCAAAGGCTGTGGTTTGCTCTTTCCCCCAAAGGAGGGGGCTCTGCTTTGGCTGCCTGTCAAGAGCCTGGTTTAGGAACTGTGCTGTTTCCCTGTATCTAGGAACCTCATAGAGAAAACTGGGACTGCCTGAAGTTTTCAGAAGTAGGAATTTGCTGCGTGGCCCATATCATCTCTGGGGCTGGTTTTCTCTCCTCAGGGGCGAGGATAAGGGTTAAATAATTAACACTCTAATGGACTAGCAATGCTTTGTTTTCCTCTGGATACCTAGTAGCTAGTTTTGCTGGGAAGTTAAGCCAATGTACAAAACTAGAGTCTCAGGCTGGGAAACGAGACAGACTAACAAATCATTTGCATTTAACCATCTACATTATGGATTATTGTGCACCCCCCTCAAGAGATAGGCCCTTTAAGTCCTCAGTGAGGACCTGTCCAAATAGGTGTGGCACATCCTGGAACCCCTATGGTAATACGGTCCAGGTTAGCTATTGCTTTAAGTTCTGTCTATTGACCCATTCAAAGGCAAACAAAAACTGACAAGAGGGGTCTATAGGGATACAGAAAAAAGCATCCTTAAGGTCTAAGACTGAAAACCACTTAGTTCCTGGAGGTATTTCTCCAAGTATTGTATAGGGATTAGGCAGAATAGGGTGAATGGGTATTACTGCCTCATTAATGACCCGCAAGTCTTGAACTAGTCTGTACTCCCCATCTTTCTTTCTAACTGGCAGGATGGGCATATTGCAAGGGGAATTGAAGGGTGTCAACAACCCGTGCTTTAGGAACTTGTCAATCAGTGGCTGAAGGCCTTCTCTAGCTTCTGGATATATAAGCTTATAGGATATTGCTTCCGATTTGGAAAATTATTAGGGTCTTTAAGTATATCTCTAGCTTCTGGATATAAGCTTATAGGATATTGCTTCCGATTTGGAAAATTATTAGGGTCTTTAAGTTTAATAAAGATTGGGCGGGCCTTCAAGGCCCAGCCAGGTATGTCTGAGGCCCATACCTGTGGGTTAATTTGTAGCTCTATCTCTTCACATGGTGTGTCAGAAGGCAGGGGACTGCACGTGGCAATAGTAGGAATCTGGCCATCCTCATGTGCAGAGAAAGTCACTCGAGTTCCCAACTTACTTAGGAGGTCCCTTCCCAATAGGGGAGTGGGACACTCAGCCATTACTAAAAACTGGTGGGAAAATATGGTCTTCCCCCAAAGGCAACACAAAGGGGGTGTGAATCTCCTTAGGGAAGGCACCTCGTTGACTCCCATTACTTGGCTGGACTGTGAGGGGAGTTGCCCAGAATATGAGACAAGTACAGAGTAGGCGGCCCCCGTGTCTAAGAGAAAATTTACGGTCCTACCTGCCACATCAACTGTGACCCTAGGCTCTGCCCCCTTGATGGCGATGGTTGCTTCGGGAGCCAGACAGAGCGAAGGGCTCCTTCAGTTTAGGGCCAACAGGTTTTGCGATTCTGACCCTGGGGTCCTTCGACTCTCGGGGCAGTCTCGCTTCCAGTGGCCAGGCTTTTTGCAAAGCGGACAGGGTTTCTTTGGAAGCCAGCTGCTGCTACAGCAGCCTCTAGCCCAGTGCCCTGGCTTCCCGCAGTGAAAGCAGTTACCACTTGGAAGTGGGCCGGCCTTGTTGGGTCCCTTTGATGGCAGATTACCGCGCAAAGCAGCTATCAACTGGGCCTGCCGCCCTTCCTTACACTGCTCCTTCTGCTTGTCTCGCTCCTCCTCCTCCTGGTCTCTGTTAAAATAAACAGCAGAAGCAGCCTTGATAATGTCAGACAAGGGGGTGCTTGGTCCCATCCCTAATTTCTGAAGCTTTCTTCTAATATCAGGGGTGGCTTGAGTTAGGAACCTATCCCCTAATATGGCATTTCCTACAGCAGTGTCAGGATCTAAATCAGTATACTTATCAAGACCCTCTTTGAGCCTTTCTAGAAAGGCAGCTGGATTTTCCTGTGGTCCCTGTTCTATCATTGATAGCTTATTAAAGTTATTTGGTCTTGCCTTACTGGCTACCCTTAGACCTGCTAAAAGACAAGCCAGCATGTGGTTCCTACTTTTTCTTCCCTCAGGGGTATTATAGTTCCATGAAGGTTCCTTAATTGGGATTGCTGCCTCCAAGAGAGAGACCTGGTCCTGGGTCGCAGTCCGGCCACCGGGAAGCCAAAGCGAGCTCAGGGGGTCTCCAGGCTCTCAGCCAACTGCCCTTCCTAATTTCCCTCCTGTTCCTTACAATCCCTCTGGAGTTTCGGCCGTAGCTAAGCCATGGCTGGGGGGACTCCGCGTTCTCAGAGAGCTGTGGGGTGCTGGACACTCAATGGTCACTTCCACAGATCCGGTCCCGCTTGAGAGAAGGAATACTGACCTCCGATGTCATCTCAAAATCCCTTCGTGGTTGCCAAAAATGTTACCGAAGAAATTGCAGGGTTCTTGTCTTTGCCCAAGAAAGAATTCAGGCATGAGTCAGAGAGTGGGAGGTAAAATATCAAGGTTTATTAGGGAAGGGACATCTCTAAGGACGGATGGGCACCTCTCCAGACAGGACCTGAGAGAGTGCCCAGTCGCTCGGACTGGGGGGAGGGGAGGAGCGAGGTTACATGGATGAGTGGAGAGATTACACCTGGCCAGACCAGGCAGGCAACTCAGCAGAGAGGCAGAGGGCTGAGCGCTTCTTAATCAATTTCAAAACAGCATTTGTTACCTACTTTTTCAATGTCTTGAACAATCTCCCCAAGTCACCAATTCTAGTGAATGTATTTCATATACTCATATTCTTTCTTTGTTACATTTGCAGTGAGCCCAACATCTATTGAGGTAGGCACAAATTCCATTCAACACTTTGCTTGAAACTCAATAGTCTTACCCATTGAAGTGAAATGGACACTATGAGAGACAATGACATAATCAGCTCTTGTCTAGACTGTTGAGGAACAACTTACTATTTTATTCCTTTTAGTATTTTTGTTGTTGTTGTTGTTGTTGCTCTGTTTGTTCTACTTAATACCACTGGTTGAACTCTGTAATCAATACACAATTGTTCTTAGGCATTTAAAATTAACAGAAAAGTGATCTCTGTTAAACATAGGAGTGGGAATAAGAGAGGGAGGAGATATATAGGTCGGCACATGTTCATTCAGACTTATCTCCAATGGTGGAACTAGAAATGTGCCAGGGGATTTCAACTCCATCTTATCAAGGAGGCATGTACCAATGCCAGTGGACTTGGTAAAGTAATAAGTATAAGTACACAACCAATCAAAAAGATAGGGTAAGTGTCGAAGAGATTTTACAAATAAGACCAGTGTACGCAAATAATGAAGGATAGAATTAAAAGGGAGAGAATGATCCTGCGGGGGAAGCAGGACACACAGCAGACTCATAGAATGGCAAACACCCAAAACAGCACTCCGGCCTCAGAATCAACCCTTGGGGCATTCGGATCTGGCTAAAAGGCCCATGAGAGTCTCCAGGCATGGAAAGCCATGACACGGTGGCAAAAACAATCTAAATGAAAGATCCTGGTGAACAAGACCCCAGTGGAAGGAACAGGTCATCAAGGAGGGAGGTGCATTTCTCTGAAGGGAGGAAGGAACCTCCACTGTGATATGGCCTTGACTAAATAAGTTCAGAGTTGGTGAACTCAAGGGGCTTCCATAGCCTAGACAGCTCATGGCAAGAGCCTAGGGTGATTGCTGATGTCATAAATAAGAGTGCCAATTGTTAAATCAACAACAGGAGTCACTGGGTACAGGCTCCCCACGTAGGATCTCTGTCCTTAATGTGTTTTACTATGAAACTTAAAAACAACACTACTAGTCGAACAATACACTATACCTTATGCAGTTGTGTGAGGGCAGCCTGTTGAAATCCTTGCTCAGTATATACTAAGTTGATCTTCTGTATATGAAGGTAATTGAAAATGAAACTCGATTAAGGGCGGGATGGGAGAGGGAATGGGAGAGGGGAGGGCCGCGGGAGGGAGGGAGGTTGGGGGGGAAGCCACAACAATACAGAAGTTGCACTTTGTAAATTCACATTTATTAAATTAAAAAATATATACAAATAAAAAAAAGAAAATCAATAATCGTCCCATTGTTGTCTCCATCCTTAAGAAGATTTGTCAAATAATTATTCAAAAGTTCCTTGTTTGAATAATTCTAAGGCAACAAATTGAGCTCCTCAAGGTATTTACTCCTTTCTTTTTATTTAGAATGTGGGACTCCAGCCCCTTGTGTTCAGTTGGACTGGTGTACACTGGTGTAATAGTTACAAACATGAGTGTAGAGTCCCATGTGTCTGGACTTTGACAAACTTTGTCTGGTACACAAGCTCTGAGGATTCAAGCTCTGAGGTTATCCCAGATCTGATAAAGGCCAACCAATCTGCTTCAATGTGAGGATTCTGACTCCTGTTTGATGATACTGTGAGCAATATTCTGAAGTCATGCAGTGCAGTAGCTCTTATTTAAGATACAGCTAATCTCCATTAGTTGAAAATACACAGTATCATTCAAAATTTACGCACAACTGCTCAGAAAGGGTGTACTTTAAATGTAAAGAATTAAGTCTCATTTTAGCCAAATTGTCATTGGTGTTTGTGATAGTTCCACAAGTCCAAATGCCACTATCCATTTTTTTAAGATTTATTTTTTACTTATTTGAAAGGGAGAGTTTCAGAGAAAGAAGGAGACAGACACACATATACACAGAGAGAGAAAGAGAGAGAGAAGGAGAAGGAGAGGGAGAGGGGTAGAGAGAATCTTCCATCCTCTGGTGTACTTTCCAAATAGCCACAAGCCTGAAGCCAGGAGTCTGCAGCTTCTTCCAGGTCTCACTTGTGGATGCAGGGGCCAAAGCCCTTGGGGCATCTTCTGCTGCTTTCCCAGACACATTAATAGGGAGCTGGATCAGAAGTGGAGTAGCCAGGACACAAACCAGCGTCCTTATGGGATGACAGTGACACAGGCAGAGCCTTAATCTGCTACACCACAGCGCTAGCCCCTCATTATACATTTTTATAATGGATTATTTGTTTTCTTTGCTATTGAGTCATTTTAATTCCTTAGATATTCTGGCTATTAACCCTTTTTCAGATGAATAACTTGTAAATATTTTCCCCTATTCAGTAGATTGACTCTTCACACTGTTGATTGTTTCCTTTGCTTTACAAAAGCTCTTTTGTTTAATGAAATCCCATTTGTATATTTTTGTCTTTGTTTCTTAGAATTCTGAAATCTGATTTTAAATACATTTCACTCATTGGAATGGCCTGAAGCATTTCCTCTCTTATATCTCCTATTAGTTTTGAAGTTTCAGAAATCACATGCAGGACTTTAATCTATTTTGAGTTGATTTTTGTACCTGGTGAGAGATAGGGGTCTAATTTCATTCTTCTGTATTTTTTCAAATTTTCCTAACACTATTTATTGAAAAGACTTTCATTTCCCAATACATATTCTAAACACCTTTGTCAAAGATAAGTTCTATGCATATGCATGGGTTCTCTTCCAGGGCATCCATTCTATTTCATTGGTCTATACAACTGTTTCATTCAAATAACATGCTATTTTAATCACTGTGGCTTTATAATATATTTTAAAGTCAGGTGTTTTAATACCTCTTGCTTTGTTCTTTTAGCACAAGATTTCTTTGGCTATTCAGGGTCTTCTTTTAGTTCCACGCAATTTTAATAGTATTTTACTAGTTTTATGAAAAATGTCATTGGTGTTTTGATAAAGATTGAATTAAACATGTAAACCCCTTTGGGTAGTATGAACATTTTAACAATATCAATTCATCCAATCCATGGACGTGTTATGTTTCTCCTTTTCTCTGTGTCACTTTGCATTTTTTAAATCAATTATTTGTACATATAATTGCAGTGATCCTTCACCTACTTGACTAAATTTATTCTGAAGTATTTTTGTGCTTTATGTAACTATAGGAAGTGCAATTATTTTGTTGGTTTATTTTTCAGGTAATTTACTATTATTGTATAACAAAGTTGCTGAATTCTGTACATTGACTTTGTATCCTGCAACTTTGCTGAATTTATTATTTCTAATATCTTTTTGCTGGCATCTTCAGAGTTTTATATATGTACTATCTTGTCATCTGCAAATAATGGCTATTTGACTTTTTTCCCAAATGTAGGTTCCCTTTGTTTCTCATGACTAATTGTTCTGCTTAGGACTTTTAGGTCTATATTGAATTAAAGTGGTGAAATTGGCCATCTATGTCTTGTTCCAGATCTCAGAGAGAAAGCTTTTGGCTTTCCCCCACGTAGTACAGTGTTAGCTGCTGGTCAATATTATATATAATTTTGATTATGATATGTTGGGGTATGTTTCTTCTATACCTAATTTGTTCAGAGTGGTTTTTTTTTTTTTTTGGTCACAAAAGGATGTTGAATTTTATCAAATACCTCTTCTGCATCTATTAGATGATCATATGCTTTTCATTTTTCACTATGTTGATGTGGTTATCAAGCTTACTGATTTGTTTATGTTAAGCATCCTTACATCCATGAGATGAATCCCATTTGATTATAATGAATAATATTTTCAATGTAATCTTGGATTTGATTTGCTAGTATTTTGTGGAAGATTGTTATGGAGATATTGGCCTATATCTTTATTTGTTGTGTTATTGTCTTTTTTTTTTTTTTTGTACCAAGATAATGTGGCTTCACAGAATGGATTTAGAAGAATTTCCTCCTCCTACGTTTTTTGAAATAATTTAAAGACTGGTGATAATTTTTCTTAAAATGTTTGGTAGAATTCAGCAGTGATCCATCCAGTCCTGGGTTTACTTTCATGGGAGACCTTTATTACTGATTTAATGTCACTATATGTTATTGGTCTGCTTAAGTACTCTTTTTCTTCATTACTCAATTTTGGTAACATGCGTGTGTCCAGGAACTTATCTATTTCTTTCAGATTATCATTTTTTGCCATAAAATTATTCATGGTAATTGCTAATCCTTTGTATTTTTATGATGTTAGTCTTAGTGTCTCCATTTTCATCTCTGATTTTACATATTTGAATTTTCTCTCCCTCCTGCCCACATTCCCATTCTCCCTCCTTCTTTATTTTCTTATTTTTTCTTTTAATTTTTATGATGGCATATACTTGTTTTGTATTCTTATTGTGATTGTTTCTTTTTCTCTCTGTTATGATCTTCACTTTTGGTTTAATGATTTTCTATAGTAGCATACTTTGTTTTGTCATATTTGATCTTTTTATTTTAAAATTCTTTGAGGTGACTTATTTTAAATTAATGTTATGTTCAAAGGCTTAATTCTTCAGTAAAGAGACCTCAGCAATAAAAAATAAAGAAACCACATTTCAGCAGAAAAACAGACAAGGACTATAAACAATAATCAAATAAAAAGATGTTCAACTTCCCTCATATCTATAGTAGCATACTTTGAATCCTTACTTCTTATGTTTGATTAAGTCTCTGACAGATTATTGCTTTGTAATTGTCATGAGGCCTATAACAATCTTCTTTTGGTTATAACAAGCTACTTTGAAATAATAGCAACATATATTGTAAACAAAGGGAAAGAAACAGACAAAAACAGAGTTAAAAATAATAATGAAGAGCTCACTCTGCATTTAACTCTATTGCTTCCCACATTTTGAATTTTTTATGTTCCATTGTATCTCTTAACATTTAATATAGTTATAATTACTCTTAATTGTCTTGTTTTTACTCTTCATACTAAAGATATGAATAGTTTATGCACCATGTTCACAATATTTAAAGCACTCTGAATTTGCTTGGATAGTTACTCTTACCAGTTAGTTTTCTTCCTTCTGATATTTCATTGTTACTGGTTAATATCTCTTGTATCCAGCTCGAAGAACACTTTTTAGCATTTGTTATGAGAAGAATATGATGGTGTTAAATTCTCTCATTTTTTGTTTGTCAGGTAATGTCTTTATCTCTCCTCCCTCAACTCTAAATGGTAGCTTTTCTGGAAGCAGTATACTTAAATGGCAATTTTTTTACTTCTGTATTGTGGCAGTTTCATCTCACTCACTCAGGTCAAGAAATAGAGCACTAGAACAAATTTCCATTCTTTGGGTCAAGAAACTCTTCCTTATGAAGATATATTGGAGAAGATGCAAAATGATATCTACATAACATAATATGATTAGATATAAGAAAAACATGAGGGGCATCTATATGTACTACCATGGTGTCATTTGTAAGATATATTGTTAAGTAAGCAAATGAAGATGCAAAAATGTTCATCTGATATGCCCTTGTTTATCTAAGGAAAGGGAGAATATGAATATAAATATACATATAATATATATTCTTATAGTTTAAAAGTTGATAATAGGGAGAAAGTCCATAACATTCTTTAAAGGATTGTCAATAGATGGAGAGAAAATGTAGAATGGCATGAACAGGAACTGAAGCTATAATTTTGTGGATTTGAATTTGTATTATATAAAAATTCGATACAATCATAATGTGAAATTAAACTCAATAAACTTTATTTCCCAAAAAGATTTATTTGTTTGTAAGTATGAGTTACAGAGAGAGGGAGGGACACAGAGGGAGAGCTTCCATCTGCTGGTTCATTCCCCAAATGGCCACAATGACTGGGGCTGGGCCAGGCCAAAGCCAGGATCCTGGAACTCCATCTGTTTCTTCCATGAGGGTACATGTGCCCAAGCACCTAGATCATCTTCTGCTGCCCTCCCAGGTGCATTACAGGGAGCTGGCTTGGGAGCAGAGCAGCCAGGACTGGAACCGGCAACCATAGGGATGCCGGCATCACAGGCAGTGGCTTAACTTGCTGTGTCACAATGCCGGTCCTTCAAGAAACAATTTTAAATACGATGTTTAAAATAAAATAAACATATGTACCTAAATGTTTCTCCAGTGGTAGCAAAACCCACAGAACTAAACTATTTCAAGTGATTTCATCACGAAGTTATTTGACTTTAAATCCCTACTAAAATATACCCCCAAAACAAAAAGAATGGCAATAGTAGCAAATGATCTGAAACAACAGCTTCTCTGGTAGTAATAAGCATTGCTGGTACCCAAATTGTTGATTTGAACTACCATTTTCCAATGACTGAAATAAGGCTCCTTGGAGAAATGGCTAATTCTATGTCTAGAATGAGAAATCTATAAAATGAACCTGCAACATCTTGTCATGTAACATAGCAAGGGCATTGTCAGTCACTACTAACTACAAAGTGAGCAAATCAAATATATGTAAATGTGGTAAACTAAAGGAACAAATGAAGCATTTAACCCGCCTTTCCTAAATGAGTTGTACCATTAGGTAAGAAAACAGTAGAAGGAGAGTTTTATTTATAGAAGTATGCCACTTCATAAATAAAGAGGAAATGACGGGATTTGAATAAAACTATTTTGCCCTAATTAGTTAATGGATTTGGGTATTGAACATCAGTGCCTGCTAGCATAATATAAAGAGGGACAGCCAAACATTACCTGCCTCTGATGGAAGGTACAGAAAATCGGATCTGAATCTGATTGAGACTCTTAATGTAACTACCCATTTAGAAGAAATACAGAAGACAGAGGAGTATGTTAAACACATGATGAGAATGCCACAAGAAAGATCCAAGCTGTAAGAAATTTTAAAAAAAACTTCAAGAAATAAATTACAAGGAAGGGGAGAGGTGGAGGAAAAGGAGGAAGGGGAAGGAAAAGTAACGGGAGTAGAAAGAGGAGGAACAGAATTGAGTTAAAGCCATCCTATAGATTAAGCAGGTGATAGGAGGGATTATCAAATCATTTACCCTGACTGAAATGTCTTTCTTCTTTTCCTTTGCCTGACTAGAGTCTTATTAAGACTTACCTCACTGTCAACTCCTTCACGAAACTTTTCTTGAAAGCCCAGATTGAGTTAAAAGTACCCCCTCAATGACACCTTGCATAGGGACTACATTTCCCCAGCATCTAACAGTGCTTGACATATGCAGTCGATGCTTAGGAAGTGCTTTTTTTTTCACATACTTGAATGCCAGTTCAACTATTTCACATCCACCTAAGTCATTTCGGCAATCTCTGATAAAATTAAAACCAAATGTACTTTACCAAATGTCTTCAATGTGGAAATTCTTCTTTTAATAGCTTATTGAAAAATGACCTTTGCACAAAGTTATATGATGAATTGCCGTTCATAGTAGGAAATTATAAGAAACAACTTCAGTGTTCATAACAAGAGGATGGTTAATGTAGGTGATGGCAAATAAGAAGGTTGATGAATCACCTTTTATACTGTTAGGAGAGTCGAAAATGGCTGTGGGACTTGTGTCATACCATAATTCCTGACAGAAAGCAAGAGGGAGCTAAGACAGAAGGGCAAAAGGCGCACATCTCAAGCTATGTGTCTCCCTCTTAGATTTCCCACAATTCTCAGTCAACAATCTACTGCATACATCTCTTTGGCCATCCCTAGCTATAGGAGAGGCTGAGAAATATGTTCTTTCAGCGTGGCACATTTTTTCAGAGAATACTTGCACTGCTACTGAAGAATGAATGAATCCAAGTATTGAGTAAGCAGCCATTAGCCTCTGCTTATAAGATCTTTATTCACAAATTAGGATGTTACTTGTTTCGCGAAGTCTTCAGTTCCCACATTCTTTTCTCTAGTGCCCCTAATATGATATACTTTTGCTTCACTTTTTTTGAAAGATTTATTTTACTTATTTGAAAGGTAGATTGAAACAGAGAAAAGGAAAGATAAAGAAAGAGCTTGGGCCGTCTTCTACTGATTTCCCAGGAGCATTAGCAGGGAGCGGGACTGGAAGTGGAACAGCCGGGACTTGAACCAATGATCTGGTATGGAATGCTGCTGTCGCAGGAGACAGCTCTTAACCTACTGCTCCAAAATGCCGGCCCCAATTTGTTTCACTTTATTATAGTAATGCATATATATGTATGAGGCAAGCCTCCAACCACCGCCCCAACACACACCAGCAGTCTGTAACAAAGTAATGGTGGAAAGAATAAAAATGTTGAAGCTAGAGATCCTGGAATTCAATTGTGGCATTACAGCTCAGTAATAGACTACTTGTCCCTTGAAGATTGTTCTTTCATCTTTATAATATAATAATAGCACCTATCTAAACTCAGAATGAAGATGAATGGACATGACATGTTTAAATATCTATTCTGCTATCCCTCTCTTCCTTCTTCCCTCTTTTTCTGCATTTGCCTTTCAACTAGAGACACAATGTTCTCAATATTGGTATTTTCCTCAGAGCTTAGCCCTGTTGTGGATTTATAATATGCAGCCAACAAATATCTGAGGAAAGACTGAGTGAAGTTTGAGCCCAACTTTTTACTTTTACAATAGAGGAAACTCTTGTACTCCTTTCTAGTTTATACATTACGGGAGGCAAATGAGAGAACAGAACTCCCTACCACTATTGCCAAAACAATATCACTGAAAATTGAAGAGCAAAATACTGTGCATGGTCTGCTTTCCTTTCTTTCTTGATTTTTA
The DNA here is from genome assembly GCF_051225735.1 of Oryctolagus cuniculus. Lineage (NCBI taxonomy): Eukaryota > Metazoa > Chordata > Mammalia > Lagomorpha > Leporidae > Oryctolagus > Oryctolagus cuniculus. The sequence continues at coordinate 44,470,386 of NC_142888.1, read as the reverse complement.
AAATGACCTAATAAGACCAAATAGAGGAACTTATTGGTGAAAGATGGCAAGGTCTTAATACGTGGGCTGCTGGGAAGTGAGGAGCTTTGCCCTAAGGTTACATAGCAAGGAAATGGCTTAGTTGGCATTTGAATCCTGGCTTCTGACACAGAGTTTCCACTTTTCCTGCTCCAACAAACTTCTTGATAATTAAGTGCATTTGAATATGTTTGAGGATTGCCCCAAGTTGATTAGTTTTCAGTAAATCAAGTTGGCAAGCAGATTTTGATGAGATATTTTGGGAATTCTGCTTGAGCAAGGATTAACTGAGAGGAGCTCACTCACTAACTTGGAAAGAATAACAGAGTTGGCAAACTTTCCAGGTATTAATGACCTTTGGCCATGACCTTACTTGACTCTGACTGCCCTCCCTAGGCTCCAGCTTGACACCATTCAGACAGCTAGTACATCTGCTTGGGAAAGCAGTCCTGCTAGGCATCTCACACAGGTTCTTGTCCTGCCACTCAGAGCAGCTGAATGGGGACTATATTGGTCCAGGTACTCTGAAGAGGACCGGAGCAGGGGAAGGCTGGGGAAACAGTGAGAGGATGCACTACTGGTGGGAAGAGAGCCGACTTCATGTATGTCCCAGAGGATGGTGGAGCTGTGTCCTGCTTATCCTGCCCCATGTAGTGAAACAGTGGGAGGGGCTGGCGCTATGGCGTTGCAGGTAAAGCCATCACCTGCAGTGCCAGCATCCCACAAGGGTGACAGTTCAAGTCGCGGCTGCTCCTCTCCTCTTCTCATCCAGCTCTCTGCTATGGCCTGGGAAAGCAGTAGAAGATGGCCCAAGTCCTTGGACCCCTGCACCCACATGGGAAGGCCTGGAGGAAGCTCCTGGCTCCTGGCTTTGGATCAGCACAGCTCCGGCTGTTGCAGCCAATTGGGGAGTGAACCAGCAGATGGAAGACCTCTCTCTCTGCATCTCCTTCTCCATGTAGCTCTGACTTTCAAGTAAATAAATAAATATTTTTTTTTTAGAAAAAAAAAAAAACCATGGGAAAGTATGACTGCCTATCCACTGATGAATAGCTCTACAGTCTTTTGGGGGAAGGAATCTGATTGGTCTATACACATTAGTTGAAGATCTGTTTTCCTTCTACTTGAGTTACTGGCCCTTAAAATTTTGTACAGTGGCAGGTTTTAGTCAGAAAACATGGACTTAGTCCCATTTCTGCCACATTCTTACACTGTGTTTTTGGGTAAATCCCAGAACCTCTCTGGATCTGCCTTTCTCATTCTTTAAGGTAGAAAATATATTACTTGCTGTATTGGCCTCAGGGAGTTGTTGTGAGAATTAAACAATAGAATGGATGTGAAAGAACCTCATAGAGCACACATAAGGGTGATAATTGTCTCCGAAAAGCAAATGATAGATGACTATGAGAACAGAGAGACATAAGGATGGAGGAAAGCCATATGGCACACAGAACTGAATGATGCCACCTCCTCAAAGCTAGTGCTAGGAAAATCAATTGGACCATTGAATGGAAAAGCTGTGCATCACTGACTTTAAAAATCTCACTGTATACCGACAAGAGAAATAAGAAGCAGGGATTTAGGTGTGTGATTTATGAGATTCAAATTATGAAGAATGAGAAATGTTGTAGCAGTTGCTTTCAAACCCATCTATTGGAGTGATAAAAATACCTATTGTGTCAGCAACCTCTTGACCATACACTAGGCCATAAGATAAGTCAGAGGAAAATACAAACTGCTGTCCGTAGCACACCTCTTTATAGTAATGAAAATGATGTAGACACTGTAATATTACAACTATAGGAGTATAAATTCTAGACTTGTGCTTCCTTTGACAGTTCTGTTGTTAAGCTTAGTTTGTTAGTTTAGGGAAAGTCTTCACATGGCAAATTAAAGTGCCAGCTAAATATGGCTCCGTGGTAATTCATGTGAGCCCCTCACTGACTCTCAATTAACAGTGGTCACTGAGAAGTCACAGGCTCCTCCTTAAACAGGCAAAGGAATAACCATGAGAACAGAAGTATAAGCAAACGTGGAATTCAAAGTGCTGCTTATTGTACTTCCCTGGTGCTGAAGCATATAGAAAGTGCAGACTATGTTCTCTGAGTGCTTCTGCAGAGAATTTGAGACATGAAGACTCACTCTTGCAATCAGTGGGACTCTCCTTTCACCCTGGGTACCATTCAGCATGTTTTTGAGTTTCTCTGCAAAGGTTTAAACTTGTTGGCTGCACAGAGTGTTGAAGAGTCAGTGAATAAGATTCAAACCAAAAGCAATTTCCAAATATTTTATTTGGAAATATATTCTTTAGTCTTGTCAAGTACTGGAGGAATCAAATACAAATTCACAAAATTCAAGGGTATATAGTAAATCTGGGAGCTTTCTAGGCTCCCACAGAGCCCACCCCAAAGTGAAACAGGCTCCTGAAAGACAAAAATCCCTAGGATCTGGACCTTTTAAATTTACCCTAAGCAAAAGAGAGATGTTCATTCTTGCTTCTGAGTAATTCTGAATGGCAAAGTAATGACCAACACAGCTTGATGCACAGGCAAGGGAATTGGACTGTGAGTTGGCCTAGCCACCTGGCGCTTGGGCAAGTCACTGCCCTCACTGAGCCTCTGCTGTCTGCCTGATAAGAATCAGACACAGTGTTTGTAAAGTTGCTGTGAAGCGAATGGGACCTGGCAAAGGGCGGTGTTTTGTAAACTGGAAGTCACTAAAGGGAAATAAGGGATTGTTTCATCTGGTGGCAGTCTTAGTTTTCTGTTTTAACTATATTGTTCAGATGACTATGTGAATTCTTAGATTGCTGCATCTATTTGGTCTTGTAGCTCTTCTTTATCAGATGCTGACTTCCAACAATTAATGTGTATCCCATGTGTGGGTTCTTTTCATGGAGTGACAAAACTTGTAAAGAGTCAGTTAGGGTTACAGCTAAGTGGGGTGTGGAAGGCATGATTTCCTTTCCTGTACACTCAGAAGAATTTTTCCAGATTGCCCAGCAAGTAAACCCAACATTTCCACTGAAACCAAGGCCCTGTAACCAAGGCCCTGTAAGCATAAATCTGTTGGGAGTCTTCTGCTCCTAATCCCAACATCCAAGGGCATCTGCATATGTAATCTGAAAATGGAACTTGGGACCCAGGAGACACCACTGTTCTAACATACTTCTAGGGAGGATCCCTGCCAAGATGGCAATAAGAAGCAGAGGAACTTAGAAAGAGAACGTGCCTATAATCATATTTTGAATTAGCTTTCTAATTCTTTACATTGTCTCACACTGTCAACCAAATGAACTCATACATGAGTGTGACATGTGATGGCAGCAAAGTCCAGGCTCTGTTCCTGCTGGCTCTTTTTTTAAAACTATTTATTTATTTGCATGTATCTCAAATTTAACACTAGGAACATAGTAATTCTTCCCACTGTATCTGGCCTCCCACCCCTCTTCCACTTCCCACTCCTGTTCCCTGTCCTGCTTTTCACTAAGATCTATTTTCATTTAACTTTATATACAGAGGATTAACTAAGAGTTCAACACTTAGTCTGAGCAAGAAAAAGAACAAAGAAAGAAAAAAAATTAAAAACAAAGAAACAAACTGTTCCTCATCAGTCCAGACAAGGGCTGTTCAGAGTTATTGCATTTCCAAGGTGATTTCACTTTTTTTTCCTTTTTTCCCCTTCCTCTTTTCCCATCCTTCCTCTTCCTTCTTTCTTTTTAGAAACTTAGTTATCAGGCCAGCGCCGCGGCTCACTAGGCTAATCCTCCGCCTTGCGGCGCCGGCACACCGGGTTCTAGTCCCGGTTGGGGCGCCAGATTCTGTCCCGGTTGCCCCTCTTCCAGGCCAGCTCTCTGCTGTGGCCAGGGAGTGCAGTGGAGGATGGCCCAAGTACTTGGGCCCTGCACCCCATGGGAGACCAGGATAAGTACCTGGCTCCTGCCATCGGATCAGCGCAGTGCGCCAGCCACGGCAGCCATTGGAGGGTGAACCAACGGCAAAGGAAGACCTTTCTCTCTGTCTCTCTCTCTCACTGTCCACTCTGCCTGTCAAAAAAATAAAAAAAAAGAAACTTGATTATCTTCAAAGAAGAACCCAAGAATGCTGTCTCTTGACCTTCCTGTTGCCCTGGGGGTGCCCCCAACAATTCCTCATTTGTTTGGCGCCATCAGGTTGGACAAAGGCCACAGTCATCAGTTGTTTTGTTGAAGACTAGGAGTTATGACTTGCAAGGACAATAGGAGCAGGTGTGGATCCAGAACAGACTGATTTCTTTGACCTTCTCACCAGTTTGTCTCAGGATCAGCCTGCTTAGGTGTACCTGGGCTGATTTCCATGACTTCCTTTTCTTGTCTGAATCCATGATGATCTGAAATGTCAAAGAGGATAGTTAATAGCCCAATATGGTCATAATCCCTCCTTTACTGATCTCTTCCTATCCAACATCTTTAAATGACAGTTCTTACTTTATAATTCCCTAATTTATACCTGTAGCCAGACTTCATATGAGTAAGTGAGCTTTTTGCTCAAGCTAAAAGTCTAAGTGTTACTCTTTCCCCCTTTTTTGCTCTGATATCTGACATTCAGATAAAAACTTATCTTGTCAACTCTACATTCAATATACTCTGCAATCCTACAATATCTCTTAACTCTGTTATTAACTTACCCAACCAAATTGCCATTATCTCTTGCTTGGTCTTATGAAAATGTGCCCATTCCCCCACTATATCTTTATCCAGAATCTATATCTATCTATCTATCTATCTATCTATCTATCTATCATCACTTATCTATCATATATCCACCCATCAAATCTATCCAATCTATCTCATTTTCTTTTTCACTTTGTCATTTTAATATAAAACTTTCTGATTCTTTGAACTCCTGAAAATGTTAGTGTACTTTGCTTTATGTACATGTGTGTTTTAAATTAGCTTTATTGCACATGGCATTGCACTGTATATCTTATTGCATCTTGTTTCATGCTGATTTCACTCAACACTGTTTTAATATTGGTCCATGTAACTATGTATGTATGTATCTGTGTATATATATATATATATTTATATATAATGTTAATTCTGTTGCATTCTACATACCTTCCTTCAACTTATGAGTATCCAGATTACTTCATATTCCTTGACACTGAAATATTAGGCCTTACACATGCCCTTCCATGGACTTGCATAATTTTCTTTTGGGGATGTACACACAAGAGAGAATTATTGTATATCCTGTGCTCCAGAATGTCCCCTACCTGTCCACACTTTTACCATAACTATAGTGAAAGGATTATTCCCTCTATTTGCTTGTTTCCACCAGTCTTTGTTGTATGCTAGCTTTCTTTTTTTATGTTTTTTTTTTTTTACTTTTATTTAGTAAATATAAATTTCCTAAGTACAGTTTATGGATTACAATGGCTTTTCCCCCCCATAACTTCCCTCCCACTCGCACCCCTCCCATCTCCCGCTCCCTCTCCCATTCCCTTCACATCAAGATTCATTTTCAATTATCTTTATATACAGAAGATCGATTTAGTATATATTAAGTAAAGATTTCATCAGTTTGCACCCACACAGAAACATAAAGTGCAAAATACTGTTTCAGTACTAGTTATAGCATTACTTCACATTGGACAACACATTAAGGACAGATCCCACATGAGAAGTAAATAGACAGTGACTCCTGTTGTTGACTTAACAATTTGACACTCTTGTTTATGGCATCAGTAATCTCCCTAGGCTCTAGTCATGAGTTGCCAAGGCTATGGAAGCCTTTTGAGTTCGCCGACTTTGATCTTATTCCGACAGGGTCATAGTCAAAGTGGAAGTTCTCTCCTCCCTTCAGAGAAAGGTACCTCCTTCTTTGATGGCCCCGTTTTTACCACTGGGATCTCACTCGCAGAGATCTTTCATTTAGGTCTTCTTTTTTTTTTTTCCAGAGTGTCTTGGCTTTCCATGCCTAAAATATTCTCATGGGCTCTTCAGCCATATCCAAATGCCTCAAGGGCTGATTCTGAGGCCAGAGTGCTGTTTAGGACATCTGCCAGTTTTTAGGTCTGCTGTGTATCTCGCTTCCCATGTTGGATCATTCTCCCCCTTTTTGATTCTATCAGCTAGTATTAGCAGACACTAGTCTTGTTTGTGTGATCCCTTTGACTCTTAGACCTATCAGTGTGATCAATTGTGAACTAAAATTGATCACTTGGACTAGTGAGATGGCATTGGTACATGCCACCTTGATGGGATTGTATTGGAATCCCCTGGCACGTTTCTAACTCCACCATTTGGGGCAAGTCCGATTGAGCATGTCCCAAATTGTACATCTCCTCCCTTTCTTATTCCCACTCTTATATTTAACAGGGATCACTTTTCAGTTAAATTCTAACTGTATGCTAGCTTTCTAACACTTGCCAGTATAATATGTGTTAACTGAAGTCTCATTTTTGTTTGAATTGACATTTTTTTAATACTAAGTTTAAGCGTGATTTCATGACTTGTTAACCTTTGATTCTTATCTTCTTCCTACTCATTTCTCCTCCTTTCTCATTTTTTTCCTTCCTCCTCCCTTCATTTTCCTTGTTCTCATTTTTTTCTCCTCACATCTCCCTTCTCCTCTTCCTCAGCTGCCTCCTCTTCCCAATTTTCTTTTTCTGGAATGCTCATACCATTTGTCCACTTTTCTGTTGAGGTTTATGTTTTGCTTCCTTTCATTCTGAAAGTGCTTTTGAATACTTTAGGCATTTTACTTAGTCGATTTTAGATCTAGCATATAGCTTATTCAAATGTTTCATCTGTCAGTTATATTTGTCTTTGGTGTTCATTATTTGAACCAATACCTTAATTTTTGGTACAAATGCAATTCTTATTTTGTTTTTTTTTTTTGACTTTATGATTAGTACTTTTGAAATATAAGGGTATCTTCTGCTGTTCCTAAGTGTAAAATACTCCCTAATTTTTCTATAACCTTTATGGGTTTTCCTTTTACATTTAGATATGTAACCCAATTATTATCTGCCTTGTGTATGGAGTATTGAGTATGGCTCCAGTTTTATTTTCTCTACACAGTGAGATAATTTTCCCAACCATGTCTACTGATAAATACATCTTTTACTATGAACTTGTGATGCCATCTCTATCATATATTAACTTCCCATATATTGATGGTTCTTTGTATGCATTCTCTTCTTTGTCTCTTCTTTTAATGCCATACTCTGTTTTACAAGTATGCCTTTGTATGGGCTAAATTTCCCACCTTACTCTTTTTAAAGGGTTGTATTACCATCAATGACCCATTATTCTTACATAATTTTATGATAAACTTTTTAAGTATCAAAATAGAACCCAGTTGTAATTTTCTTCAGGCATGAAATAGAATTATAGATTAATTTGGAAGAGAACTGACATCTATGAAAGAATAATGTCATACCCCAAAGGTGTAAATGTTCTAATTCTAGGAACTAGTAATTATGTTAGGATACATGACAAGGAGGAATTAATACTAATCAGCTGATCTTAAAATAGACAGATTATTCTGAAATATCCAGGTAGACCCAATATTATTATAACGGTCCTTTAATATAGAAGAGAAAAATAGTAGTGGAGGTCAAAGTGATGTGAATTGGAAACTTGACCCACTTTTGCAGGCTTTGAAGACTGAAGAATTGGGTCTTGAAACCAAGAAATATAGATGGTCTCTAGAACTTGAAAAGGGAAAGGAAAGGGATTCTTCCCTAGAAATTACTTACTTTATCCTAGTGAGATTAATTTCAGATTTTTAAACTATTGATTTGTAAGATAATAAACATATTGTTTATTAATAAACATATATTTTAAGACAATTGTAAGATAATAAACATATATTGTTTAGTCCACTAACTGATAATTTTCTACAGCAGAAATAGAAAACTAAGAGAACATCTTCATGATATTAAAAGTAATTTCATCTAAGAGCATTCAACGTCTTTATCTGTGTAGATCATCTTTTGTGTTCTCCATTAGCGCTTCAATGTCTTATCCACACAAGTCTTATATATTCTTGGTGAATGTCCTACATACTTTATAAATTTTTATTGCTATTATGAATGGTAAATGAATACTTTTTAGGTTTTGGGGGAAGAAAGGGCAGTGCTTATTGGGTAATGTTGTATCTGTCAACCATTGGTTTCACAAATGTATGAAATGAAGTTTTACAAAACTATATCTATATGTTCAACAATTCCGATATACACCCTTATATTTTTTGTCTTTCTTCTGCTGTTTTTTTTAATTTTAGCTCCCACATATAAAGGGAACATATGGTATTTGTCTTTCTGGATCTGGCTTATTTCTCTCAACATGAAACTTGAGTTACATCCATTTTGATTCAAATGGTAGAATTTCATTATTTTTTATAGCTGACTAATATTCCATTGTGTATATATATACCACATTTTCTTTATCCATGCATCTGATGACGGACACCTTGGTTGATTCCAAATTTTGGCTATTGTGAACAGTGCTGCTATGAACATGGTGGTGCAAATATCTCTTTGACACATTGTGTTCAAGACTTTTGGGTAAATGCCCAGTAGTGGGATTGCTGGATCATATGGCAAGTCTGTTTCTCATTTCTTAAGAAATCTCCATATTATTTTCCACAGTGGCTGCACTAATTTACATTCATACCAACAGTATATAAGTGTTCCCCTTTCTCCACATCCTTGCCAACATTTTTTATTCTGTATTTTGGATTTTAGCTATTCTGACAGGGATGAGGTGATGTTTCTTTGTGGTTTTGATTTGCATTTCCCTGATTGCTAATAGTGTTGAATATTTTTTCACATGCTTGTTGGCCATTTGTATTTCTTCTTTTGAGAACTATTGACGTCCTTTGCCCATTTCTCAACTGGATTGTTTTTTTGTTGTTGTTGAGTTTTTTTTTTTAAGATTTTATTAATTTATTTGACATGTAGAGTTACAGACAATGAGAGAGACAGGGAGAAAGGTCTTCCTTCCGTTAATTCACTCCCCAAATGGCCGCAATGGCCGGAGCTGCGCTGATCCAAAGCCAGGAGCCAGGTGCTTCCTCCTGGTCTCCCATGCGGGTGCAGGGCCCAAGCACTTGGGCCATCCTCCACTGCCCTCGCAGGCTACAGTAGAGAGCTGGACTGGAAGAGGAGCAACCAGGACTAGAACTCGGCACCCATATGGGATGCCGGTGCCACAGGTGGAGGATTAACCCAGTGCGCCATGGAGCCGGCCCCATTGTTGAGTTTTTTAAGTTGCTGATATATTCTGTATATTAATCCTTTGTCAGGGGCCGGCGCCACGGCTCACTAGGCTAATCCTCCGCCTTGTGGCGCCGGCACACCGGGTTCTAGTCCTGGTCACGGCGCTGGATTCTGTCCCGGTTGCCCCTCTTCCAGGCCAGCTCTCTGCTGTGGCCCAGGAAGGCAGTGGAGGATGGCCCAAGTACTTGGGCCCTGCACCCCATGGGAGACCAGGATAAGTACCTGGCTCCTGCCATCGTATCAGCGCAGTGCGCCGGCCGCGGCGGCCATTGGAGGGTGAACCAACGGCAAAGGAAGACCTTTCTCTCTGTCTCTCTCTGTCACTGTCCACTCTGCCTGTCAAAAAAAAAAAAAATCCTTTGTCAGATAGATAGGTGATTTGCAAATATTTTTCCCATTCTGTTGGAGGTCTCTTTGCTTTATTGATCGTTTCCTTTGCTGTGTAAAAGGTTGAGTTTCATATAATATCATTTTCTTTTTTTTTTTAGTTTTAGCTTTGTTGTCTGTGCTTTGGTGGTCTTGTCCAAGAATCCGTATCCTACATCAATGTCTTGAGTGTTTCCCCTACATTTTCTTCCAGCAACTTCATGTCACAGGTCTTTAATTTAGGTCTGTTTTCTATCTTGAATGTATATCTGTATATGGTGAGAGGCATGAATCTAATTTCATTCTTCTGCATATAAAAAACCAGTTTTGGGGCCGGCGCTGTGGTGCAGTGGGTTAATGGCCTGGCCTGAGGCGCCAGTTCTAGTCTCAGGTGCTCCTCTTCCGATCCAGCTCCCTGTTGTGGCCTAGGAGAGCAGTGGAGGATGTCCCAAGCCCTTGGGCCCCTGCACCCATGTGGGAGGCCAGAGGGACCTCCTCGCTCCTGGCTTTGGGTCAGCGCAGCTCTGGCCATTGTGGCCAATTGGGGAGTGAACCGGTGGATGGAAGACCTCTCTGTCTCTCCTCTCTATGTAGCTCTGACTTTCAAATAAATAAAATAAATCTTTAAAAAAAACCTGTTTTACAAGCACCATTTGTTGAAGCGACTACCCCTTGCTCCACTGTATGATCTGAGCACTTTTGTCAAAAATCAGTATGTATGGGAATTAATATCTGGGCTCTCTATTTGGTTCCACAGATTTATGTATCAGTTTTTATGCTAGTCCTATGCTGTTTTAATTACTATAACTTTGATTTCTAAACTTGTCAGTATCTATATCTTACCCCTAACTAGAAAAGTACTTTATCACACTTTTTAAAAAAGATTCATTTATTTATATGAAAGTCAGAGTTACACAGAGAGAGGAGAAGCAGAGAGAGAGAGAGGTCTTCCAACCAATCATTCACTTCCTAATTGGCCACAACGGCCAGAGCTACGCTGATCGGAAGCCAGGAGCCAGGATTCTTCCTGGTCTCCCACGCGGGTGCAGGGGCCCAAGGACTTGGGCCATATTCTACTTCTTTCCCAGGCCATAGCAGAGAGCTGAATTTGAAGTGGAGCAGCCAGGTCTTGAACTGGCGGCCATGTGGGTTGCTGGCATTTCAGGCCAGGGCATTAATGGCTCTTTGTCCCACAGCACACCACCATCTTCATAAATGCCAATTCTGTAAAGAATTTTAGGTCAGGTTTGTTATGGTATGCATACAAACATATATGCTTGAAATTGATCCATTCTCACCTAACTTTAATAAGGACTGCTTGCAGAGGTGACTGATGGCTTGGCACCTGGGAACTTGTATTTTAAAATGTACCCTCTGTGACTAATTGAAAAGGTTCATTTGTACACCTAGAGCTTTGAACCCTATTATACTAGCCTGCCTGCATTGCTTGAATGAACAACTTGATTGATGGTGAACATTTGCTTTCCTTCTGGGCATATTGAATTTTATAAATTGTGGCTAGTTATATAGGGAGAGAGTGTTTATGTGACCAGCTTTCAGTTAAAAAAACATGGAGTATAAATAGTAAATGGGCTTTCTTTGGCCAAAATATTATGAACCCATTACCCTGGTTTATTCCTGGAGAACAAAGCTTGCTCTGTTTGACTCCTTTGCCCTCCATTCATGAAAGAGATTTTAAAAAGCTTACCCCCTGAGTCTTTCTAGACTTTATCGGTTGTATCTTTTCTCTTGATTATCTTTTTTTGCATCCTTTCACTGAAATAAAATATACTCATGAGTACAAAACCTAGGCCCTGTGAGCTTTTCTACTGAATTACTCAATATGGGTGCTTTAGTATCCTCAAAACAATGGATCTACAATATTATTTTTCTTTCTCTTATATTTTAAAACAATAATAATTTATATCAAAATCATCTTTACCTCTAATATATCTAGCAATTCTTCTCACCCATTTTAAAAAACATTATTTATTTGAGAGGCATAGAGAGAAGGAGAAAGAAAGAGAAAGAGTGAGCCTTCATCTGGTAATTCACTTTCCAAATGCCCACAATGGGCAGGACTGATGTGGGTTGAAGTCCAGAACCAGGAATTTAATTCAGGTTTCTCATGTGGATGGAAGGAACCCAGTAACTTGAGCTGTCTCCACTGCCTCCCAGGATTTGCATCAATGGGAAGCTAGAGTCAGGAGTTGGAGCTGGGCATTAGATACAGGGACTCTGATACAGGACATAGGCATCTTAACTGACCTCAAATGCTAGCTAAACACTTGACTCTCACCAAGATTTCTGAGGCCTGTGTCCCTGAGAATATTTGCATTACACTGTCACATTCATGAATGTAACAATTGTCACATTGTGGATGAATAAAAAACTCTAATGTCAAAACTCTTTTCCATCAATGCTATACAAATATTATACCCTTTCCTCATTATTGAAAAGTCTGATATAGGTCTGATTTGTTTCTTTATATGCTATCTGGCTTTTTAGTATAAAAGCATTTAGATTTTTTTCATGTCTTTAATATTCTTAAGTTGTTCTATAATATATTTAGGTTGCATTTTGCTACATTAGCAATAGACAAAACAATACACCATCATAATAACATTAAGTGATTTCATTTAAGTGCATGGCATTTTGTGACCCTTTTCCATCTAGGTTTTTAATTTGAGGAAATTTATGTCCATTATTTCTTCAAACACTTCCTTATGCCCATTTTTACCTCTCCTTCTGGGACAATTACTATCCAAATATCAATTTTTCTGTTTTTACCCTCCATATTGCTTTCCATACTATTGTCTCTGTGGAGAATTCCAATACACTAATTCATTCAACAGTTGCATCTAATTTTCCTATTTACTTTGTTCTTTTTTACAACTATAATACTTTCCACATTCAATGTCTCTATGAGATTCTTTTTTATAATTTCCTATTACCTCAATATCAATGACTCTTTAATCAATTTTTAAAAAAACATTTATTTATTTGAAAGGCAAAGTTACAGAGAGGAAAATACACACACAGGCAGAGACACATACACACATACACACATACACACACACACACAGAGAGAGAGAGAGAGAGAGAGAGACTGCTTCCATCAGCTGGATAACTCCCCAAATGGACACAGTGTCTGAAGCTGGGCCAGGCTGAAGCCTGGAACTCCATCTAGGTCTCCCCGGGCAACAGGGGCTCCAGCACTTGAGCAGTCTTCCTTTGCTTTCCCAAGTGCTTTAGCAGGAAGCTGGTCCAAAAATGGAGCATCTGGGATGCTGGGACTTGACCCAGTGCCCATATCGTATGCTGGTGTTGCAGGTGGCAGCTTAATCTGCTGTACCACAATGTTGGCCCCTATTTTTTCACTTTAAGTATATTTATCATGCTTAGTTTAAATAAAAGTAAATTCATATATTATCTTACATAATGATTTGGCATTAAATTGCATATGGATGATAAATTTGTTCTCTCTCTTTTATAGTGAATATGTCTATGGTAGAGTTATTGCAGAAACCTCAAGAAGGGTGTGTAGGTATGCCCTACACTGTGTAAATCCCAGAGAGGGAAGCTGACTGCCTTGTAAGCTTCCTTTTGTAAAGGCCCACATAGAGAAGCCTCTTGCCAGTAGCCTGTGAGGGACTGAATCTTGTGAATAGTCATATGAGTGAGATTAGAAGACATTCTGGGGGACGGTTCTGTGGCACAGTAGACTAGGCCTCCACCTGCAGCGGTGCCATCCTATATGGTCACCCATTTGTGTCCTGGCTGCTCCACTTTTGACCCAGCTCCCTGCTAATGGCCTGGGGAAGCAAAAGAGGACAGTCCAAGTGCTTGTACCCCTGTACCCGTGTGGGAGACCTGGAGGAAGCTCCTGGCTTCTGGTTTGGTTCAGGCCAGTTCCGCCTGTTTTGGCCATTTGGGGAGTGAACTAGCAGATAGAAGACCTCTCTCTCTCTCTCTCTTTCTCTCTCTTTTGTAACTCTGTCTCTCAAATAAATAAATGAATCTTAAAAAAATAAAGATGTTCTGTAGTTGATCCTTTGTGCAAGAGGATTTTCTTTCTTTTTGCCAACAGCTAGACTGTAATCTCAAGACATATCTGAGTCAGAGATACCCAGTTTATATGTGCCAAGATTCCTAACCTATAGAAACTGGGAAATAATAAATGTGGCTGTAAGATGCTGAATTTTAAGGTAATTTGTCACACTGCGGTAGATAGCTAATACAGATTTAGTGTAAGAAATCGAGTGCTGCCATAACAAATATTTAAAATAGCTTCAGAACCAGATAGTGGGAAAAAGGTAGAAAGATTTTGATAAGCATGATAGGCAAAGCTTAAAGTGATTTGAACATAGAAATTTGAATTTTGAGGAGGCTGCTGCTAAGGCCTTAGGGAAAATCCTATTGGGAGCTGGAGTCAAAGGGGTACTTGTTATATAATGGCAGAAAATTTAGCAACACTGTTACCTGCAGTAAGTAACACAAAAAGTGGAAACAGTATAATGAACTTAGAAGGTTTCTACATGAAATCTGGAAGGTGTTGCTTGCTTTCCTCTTGAAGCTTATAGTAAAAAGTGAGAGGAAATAAATCTTGGGAAAGAATGTTAAACAAAAAGGAGCCAGGACTTTATGTTTTTGAAAATTTTCAGTCTCTAACCATAAAACAATGATAAAATTAAGAAATGGCTTCTGAGGTAAGATCAAATCCAGACAAATGGTCTGAAAATAACCAAGGAAGTGACTAGATAACCATAAAAACTTTTTCCTAAGACTTCAGAAAAAACTCAAGGTGTTACTTCCGACTAGTTTTCAGTCACACAAGACCTTTTAACTAGATTAAGGATGTGTCTCCCACATTCTTTAAATAAAATATTAGGACCTTTAGGAACTTTGAGATGTCTCAAATATCCTATCTCAAGCAGGTTTATAAGTGTGACTTTTTTACACTTGAGTACAAAAAGATTCACAGGAAATCCATAAAAATTTAGATAATTGTGTCAGTAGACACACTACCAACTTGGACAATGATAAAAGGAATGAAGGGGACAAATTCATTTGACACCCAAAATTCTGCTACTAGGAGTAGGAAGAGAAAAGTAGTTAGCCACAAATATGTGCTGCCTTTCAGGAAAAGGGAATGATGGTTCAGAGGGCAAGACCAAAGGTCAGAGGGAAAGACCAAGGGTCAAAGGGCAGAGCCAAGATCCACAGGGAATTATCCTCAGCCCTTGAGACCTATTCAAGGAATTTCCAATATTTGCCCTGCAGGATTTCAGAATCGATATAGATCACTGAATCTTTTGTGCTTTTCATTTTCTGTTATTTTAAATAGGAATATCTGCAATTGTTATCCTTATGACTGGTCCATTATTGTGTGAGGCATGGGAGAGGTAGTTAATTCATTTCTTTAGTTTCACTGGCCTACAGACTGAAAGGAACTATACTGAAGGAACTATATTTAAAGAATTATACCCAAGAAGTCTCATCTACTCTTGGACCTGATTTAGATGAGATTCTGTACTTTGAGCTGATGCTGTAAAGTGATATTTAAGGACCTTAGAAGTAAGTGAGCATACTTATATGCATTAGGGACATGAATCATTGGAATAAAGAAGGCAGACTATCCCATTCAGCCTCATAGATGGTGATCAATAATCCCCACTTCATGATATTCACACTATCTGTGATACTCTCCTTTTGAATGTGGGCCAGATTTAGTGATGCATATAGAATCGACAGTTGTGGGATGGATATTGTGGTGCAGCAGGTTAAGTTTGAGATGCCGGTGTTCCATATCAGAATATCTGGTATTAAGTTTCACATTTGTTTCCAATCCAGCCTCCGGCTAAGACACACCCTGGTAGGCAGCAGATGTTAGCTCAAATAGTTTGGTATCTGCCACCCACAAGGGAGACTCAAATGGAGTTGCTAGTTCCTAGCTTCATCCTGGCGCAGTCCTGGCTACGGAGGGCATTTGGGAGTAAACCAGCAGATAAAAGATCTTTATCTTATCTCTCTCTCTCTCTCTCTCTCTCTCTCTATATATATATATATATATGCTTTTGGATAGATGATCTATTATCTATCTATCTATCTATCTATCTATCTATCTATCTATATCATCCATCCATCCATCCATCCATCCATCTTTATTGATATCTGTCACTCTGCCTTTCAAGTTTCTTATGTAGGCTGCCTATCTCCCATACCAAGTATAGACCATGATATGTGGTCAGTATTTCTTGATTACGTGAGCTTCAATTTATAGCTCTCCTTCACTGCCTGTTTCAGTACTTCTCCAAGTGTTGTTGATTCTTTCTCTATAGTGTCTCTTCAAGCTAGAATCCTACTTCCTGCTTCCATGACCATCACTCAAGTAGAACTAAGTGTTCAAACATTCTCAAGCCTAGACAACCATAATAACCTCTGTGCTAGTCTAACCACCTCCAATGTTATAATCTAAGTCAATATGTAATTGATTTGTATTCTGATTTATAAAAATGTGTCCAATTATAGGTAAGTCATCCAAAATCCATTTGACAATATAGGTAAATCATATTATTTATTTATTGAGCATATTAAATATAATTTTATCATTACTTTCTACTCAAGAAGCTACAGTTATTTGTTATTTCACCAAATTTTTAAGTTGTACCTGGTTTTTGTCATGTTCTTTTCTATTATTCTCATTATTCTTTGATGAGGGCATTCTTGTTTGGTTTGTACATAATCAACACACCCCTTCTTTCATTTTAAATCCAGTAACAGCTTGCCCCATAGGAATATATAGATTTTGTCTCCATGGCATTATGTGGTGAGACTGTTGACTGTCCTCTAAAATCATTTTTCCTCGTGTACCATAATTATCTAGGCAGATAGCTGCCCTGCCAAAGTACCAGCTTCTCTTGTAGTTAGATATGACTATATGACCAAATTCTCTCCAATGGAATGTGGGAAGAAGTGGTATGTCTTATTTCAAGGAATTACATATAAAAACCTCCACATGGGGCTGGCATTGTTGGCTTAGTGGTTTAAGCCTGTGATGCTGGCATCCCATATGGGCACCAGTTTGAGTCAAAGCTGCTCCACCTCTGATCAAGCTTCCTGGTATTGCACAGGGAAGCAGTGGAAGATGGCCCAAGTACTTGCGCCCCTTTCGCCTATGTAGAAGACCTGGATGGAGCTCCAGGCTCCTGGCTTGGACCTGGCCCAGCCCTGTCCATTGTGGCCATTTGGGGATTGAACCAGCAGATGGAAGATCTGTCTCTCACTCTTTCTGTCTCTGTCACTCTGAATTTCAAAGAAGTATATAAATTAAAAAAAAAAACAACCTCCAAGTGTATTCTTCCTTATTCTTTCTCACTTTTTGTGTACTGAAATGGTCACCATGATAACTAGAGAAAATAGAAAGTTAGGTGTCATCAGCCTGGACCCCTGAATGTCTCATGGAGCAAAGCCTCTTGCTCTCATGCAGCCACCATCAACCCATTTGAAACTTCTGCTTTGGATTATTACATTAAACAGAAATAAAACTTATCTTTGAATTTAGGGTATATTTTAGTTCTAACTTGTTTTAGTCCTATTTTGTCTACTTAAATATATAAAAAGCATGCAAAAATCTGTCGAGGGTAACATCAGTAGACTCAGAAATTGGCACTCAATCTGTTTTTCTCAGCTTTAACCAATTCTCCTGCTGAGTTTTGTCTACTTAAGTATTGTCTTCTCTTTTGGAAGGCAATTGGGATGCCCTTCTCTTTTTGAAGATCTAACCTCCACTTTGACCTTTATCCCAGCTTGCCCATCTTTCAGCTTTGCCTGCTATCTTAGAAAAATTCTATCCTTAGCAAATTCCTCATGCTACCCCAGAAGACCCACCAGCAGATTGATCAGCTCCTTGCTTCAGGAAAGAGAAAGTCAAATATTTAAAACTTTGCAAATGTCATTATCCCGCCAGGAATTTTAGTCCTTTTTTTTTTATTCTTCTCCATATCACATTCTTCTGTTTCTTCAAAATCTAATTCAAAATCATTTTATAGGATTAAAATCTTTATGACCACACCACTTCTCAGATTACTCCCTCACTTCACATTCTTCTCTGTATCTGGAACTACCGAAATAGTGCATTTGTGGGGACTAAGATAGCATGGTGCTATTATTTGAATGTGCCCTCCACTGTTAGGAACTTAACACACAATGCAACAGTGTTGAGAGGTGGGACCTTTAACAGGTGATTAGGTCACGAGGGCTCTGCTTTCATGAATGGATTGATGCCATTATCATGGGAGTAGCTCCTGATAAAATGAGTTTAGGGTCTTTGCTCTTCTTTCTTATGATCTCTTGCCAGTCCACTTTCCACAATGAGATGATGCAGCAAAAAGGCAAAGTTCTTACCAGATGTGATTCCCTCCATCTTGGACATTCCAGCCTCCAGAACCATGATACATAAATTTCTGTTCATTGCAAGTTACTCAGTTTATAGTATTCTGTTATAACAGCATGAAATGGACCAAGACTCATGAATAGTAACTTTTTAACTTCTTTTCAGTTTCTTTTTTACTTACTGATATTGGAAGAAAACCGAAGAATTTGTTTTGTAACCAAGGAAAGGAGGGAGAGTATGGAGAGCTGGACTGAAGGAGATGGTATATAGTGTTATCCTTAATTCTACCCTTCAAATGCATTTGAACTTCTGATGCTTTTGTGGGGGTGAAGTTATTTTGTTGAAAGTCTGGTATCCATTAATACTTACATGGAATCCAGTTTAGGAAGCCTAATACAGAATTTGGGGATGAGCTTTATCTTCAGTTCTATATGGGACCTCATACTACTCTTAGCACCACATGGAATGGTAGTTTGTAAAAACTGGAAGGTGGCATAAATGGCACAGACCTAACTTCCATGTATGGGCACCATCTTCAGGGGTTAAGAGCGAGGCTTTATAGGTAGCTGATGTTATCAAATAGGAAAACAAAGTATGAGAGAAAGAACATTATAGTCACTATGTAGTGACAAAAGGTGAGATATGGATTGTAAACACTATTGCCTCTCTTCTTTCATTCCATTTGTACACTTTAGACTCTCAGTGAAGTTGCAAGAGAAGTTAGAGGTCTTGCATGACCAAGTGGGAAGTGGAATAAGAACTCTGGGTCCTTAATATTAAAATACTGTGTATGTCTCCATAGGCTTGTGAAGCCTAGAGGCATTTGAGCTAACTATATACACCAAGATTCCAATTTTTGTGCTTTGCAGATGTTCTTACCTTAACTCCTAATGTTCATTTTGAGTCCCAATCCAAGTTCCTTAAGAAGAGACTATGTATTTTATTTCTATACATGATTTTACTTTCTGGGCCTTTGAAACTATATGTTTGTACTTTAGAAACCCCTTTGCTTCTATTTCACTTTATCTCCTTCCCTTTTCATAAATTCCCTGATGTACACTCTTCAGTGGTCTCAATTTCCAGAATTTTTTTTCACATTAAGTATTTAGTAAAGACAATTTTAACCCAAGACAATTATTCTTATTAGTTTCCAAAAAACTAATATTTTCTTTTTAATGCACATATTTATTGAGTCACAAAGTAAGAGGACTTGCTTTCATATCCAATGATTGATATACTCCACAATGCATTCTATAAGACATCTATTTTCATTTAATAAATTTCATTTATAAAATCCAAGACATTTTCATATTTTAATTATCAACACTACTTAAGTAACACATACTTTGAAAAATGTCTCAGTCATATTATAATGACCATTTTGTTCTACCAAAACAAGTATACATACAGCACTATTACCAGAAATGAATTTTTTTCAAACATATACAACATTAATTAATTAATTTCAAGCAATCCATAACTCAGGCAAAGCTTCAGTGGAACAGGGGATAAGTGGTTGTCTGGGACTTGAGTTTTCTTTTTTTATCCTTTTTATAAAACACACATTACTTACATTTCAACACATCTACTTGATTTTGTTGCAAATAGAACTTAAAGTATTTGTTACATGTACTGTGATTATTGTCTTTCTTTTCCTTTTTCTTATCTTCATGGTAAATATTACTAATCAGAAAATAAACTACCACATGATAAGCCTGATACCAACAACATTCCTGTCTGTACATTCACCTGGCTATCCTTGGCAAGTAAATAAATGAACAATGCAGAACCTCTAATAACTCACACTCATCATCAAATCAAAGGTTGACGGTAAATAAAATGTTGATGTGAAATACATGATAGTTTTGGTTTTGATTTACATAAAAAAAAACCCTAAAACAAAACAAAACAAAATCACCACCAACTTGATTATAAACTACAATGAAACTGTAGGCAACTTTCAAACAATGAGCAGTCTGAATAACAAATCAGCTACAAGATGAACCCTTCTTTCAGAGTTCATTGTACAATTGTCGTTCTCCTCTTTCTCTTCACATTGCTTTGCAGTGTGTCATTTTGTTGCCTGTGGTTTTGCTTCATGTTGTTTAATGTTCAACTTCTTATTTCATTTTTTGTCCTTTCTTGTTATTTTGCTTTGTTTCAGATGGTGCCTTTCACTTATAATTTACCACACTTTTAGGAAATGAGATCAGAAGGGCTATGAAATATATTTTTCTCCTGATCTCTTTGATACTCTTCCTGGGCTCTTTGCAGCTTACGGCCCCTCAGCCTCCACTTCTGGAAACAGTATGTCACAAAGGAGGTCATTACCAATGAGAAAATAATTATCAGCACTATTATTAGGGCCACCATGGAGGAGAGAGGAGCCTCCAGATGGGTGGCTTCACCCTGGATGGTTGCATTCAGCTTATTAATATTCTCATAGTTCTCGGAAGTCCAGAAGGCAGGCATGAATCCTAAGTTGAAAGGTGATCTCATTGGAAGAAACACCAACGATGCACTCTTTCTCTCACAGTCTTTGCCTTGAAGATGATGGAAGAGTTGACTTGGATTTTCTGTTCAAGAAAATGATAGTAACCTTCAGTAGACTGCCTTGGGAGCTAGCTTTGAAAAGAGTGGAGTCAACTTTGCACTAATATTGAGCTACTGAAGATGAACTAAAGTCTCAAAATTCAAGAATGACTGCAACATACACAAGATCTTAACAGTTCATTGAATTGGGGTAGGGCATATTAGTGACATTACAAGAGAAATATCAGCAGAACTCTCTCCATTCTCTTTGAGATTAATTCTCACATCCTTTGGCAGCAAGGATGTGTTAACTTAATGTGTTTTTAATAAGAGATAAAGCCTTTCATAAAATTATGGAGAATTTTGAATCCAGAAAAATAACCTGGGCCAACATTGCCTGTATTTGGCAAGCATGTTAGCTCTCGTTAAAGGACTAAAATGACTACATTATCTGAAAGCCAAGATAAAACAATCAGTTTGAAAACACCAATCCATGCAAGCTATGGCATGTATTGGCACAATGATGTTTTCAACATCCACTTTGAAGTAGTTCCTTTGATTAGCTGTTTTCAGAGTAGGAACACTGATAATATAATTAATCTAGAATAATAGATGTTAAAATAACTTATGCTTCCAATATACAATTTTACCTTCCTTTTTTAAAAAAAATATTTGTTAATTTATTTGAAAGTCAGAGATAGAGAGGCAGAGAGAGAGAACGAGAGAGAGAGAGAGAGAGAGAGAGAGAGAGAGGTCTTCCATCTGCTGGTTCACTCTTCAAATGGCTGCAATGGCCAGTGCTGGGCCAGGCTGAAGCCAGGAGCCAGGAGTTTCATCTGGGTCTCCCATATGGGTACAGGGGCCCAAGGACTTGGGCCATCCTCTGCTGCTTTCCCAGGGATATTAGCAGGGAGCTAGATCAGAAGTGGGGCAGCTGGGATTCGAACTGCTGCCCACATGGGATGCTAGTGCCGCAGGTGGTGGCTCCAGCCACTAAGCCACAGCTCTGACCCCAATTTTATCTTTCAAAAATTTTACTGATGTACTGTTATTTTCACTAACTATCAGCTGGTAAAATTCTTAGTGGCCCCACCTGAATTAAGAGAATTCTGAGTTATATCCTTTGTTTGGAGAATAATTATATATATGTATATATAATTATAATTAACTTTTTAATGGAAGTAAGTAATCTAGCTTTCCATGCAGTGAGGAACTAAGTGCCTGTTTACTAATTAACTGTGGTATTAAGAACTTCCAACTCAAATGCACTCTTGTTTACTACAAAGTGACATATTATTACTAAAGACTAAATTAGCTGTTCTCCCTAATCAGAAGCACATATGCTCCCACAATATGTTAACTTCCAGGAGTGTTTAAATACTTAATTTTAGAAAGTTTCAAGGAAGGAAATATGGTGTATTTTGAGTAAAGAAGAGAAGATAGGTTTAGAGGTACACACATGATATATAAGACCATTACAATGATAAATAATGAAAATGTAAATAAAGCATGGTCAAAGGCCAAAGGCCATAGGCTTTGCAGTCTAATGTTTATCAATGTAGTGAATATTATACCCACATTTCTATTGTCTAAAATGCAAAACACATACATAAGTGCAGAAACATTTCAGAGAGATTGTCCCACCAATGACTCCAAAATGAAGCTTAGAATAATGCCCATTTTTGAGCAATTTATTATTTTTGGGTTGCTGCCATTTGAAAAATGCAGCATCTGATTGTCCCTTGAGGAATATATGGGGATAATACTCCAGGCACATCCAAAGTCTCCAGTGACCACTCCATTCTGTGATTCTCATGGAATAAAATGACCAAAAATTTGACCATAAAACTGACAAAGTAGGCTTGTCTTTTGAGACAGGAGATTGGATTCCAACTGGTTTCACTTCTACAGCTCCTGGTTTTAAAGAAAGCCATGTATCCAGGCAGAGGAAGGTAAGCAAAATACGTGTCATGTATTTCTCTTCCCTTGGAATTGGCAGATACTGAAAGGCAGAGATAAGTTGCAGGCACTCTGCATACTTCTCCCTGGGAACAGCCAAGAACCTTACTCCTTTTCCAGATCTTTGTTATCTAGCCTCATTAAAGGGACTTGAACAGTTTGGAGATTCATTTTAGATCTTCATCAAATTATTGAATCTTAAACTGTCAGAGTTGGAAGGAGCTTTACACAGTTTATAAAGACCCTTTATTATTTATTTTTAAAGGCTGAATGTCCAAATAAAAATATGGGAGATATGATTGGTATTTTTAAAGTGACTCTCTGCCAGCAGCAGAGAATAAAAATACCAAGCTATCAATGGCAGTTAGTCATGGATTTAAGATTCAGTGTGGAAACACATGTTTCAGTCAGGGCAGCTGTTGAACTGGCTTTGATAGTCAAGGCAAGAGGTTTTCTTTGTTAAACTCCTTTTCAAATAACCTTTAAAATTGTCCCCATCCAGCTATTCTTTCCCAACCCCCAGCTTTACCCTTCAAGCTGAAATTTATTCATGTATTGAGTAGCCCACAGGAGGAAAATAAACCTGGAGTTCCTTCTCTTGTTTTTGCTAATGTTAAATCACATGAATGAAGAACTATTTATATCAGAAGGGGCTTCACAATTATCCATATAGGTCATTCACAAAAAGTACAGATTTGCTCTTTAACAACAGAGGATGCATGCAATGAAGATTTAAATAAGCAAATTAATGACTCCATTAAGTTCACACAATGCCTCATTCTATTTACTGTTTAGCCTAGCTTAAGATCTTAAGGAGAAATTCAGAGGAATGAGTAGGAGGTGGAGTGATAGAGGGCCCTAGATGGAATCATTTCTAAATCAATTCCACACACTTATTACTTGCATTTATGTTGGTTCAAAAAAAATTCACCAAAATAAAGTGCGTGTGTTCATGTGATATGTAAAGAGATCAGGGGTAGGGATACAAATACAGATCGGGCCTCTGGCCACCCAGCTTCAGTACCATGCCTCAGATTTCACTGTGAAAGACTGAATACTATCAGTGTCAGTGTCAAGTGTTCGAGGGTATATTCTTTTCTCCAGCATCATCTCCTAGGAACATAATAAAACCAACCTCAATAGATCACTTACCGCTGCCTATGAGGATCTGCTCTTCTCTTCACTCTCTCCTCATATTCATCTTCTATCCCCTGTTACCATTTGCCTCCCTAAAGGAAAAATATCTTCCACATTGTTTATGGATTTTACTGCAGTGGACATGAATGCAGAAACAAAACCCCAGACTCCATGGCTTATTTAATTTGATTATGTTTGTAAGAGCACTTGGTTATTACTGTGGTTGTGTGTGTTAACTTTGCATTTGTACAGATGAGAATGAGAAATGTCTTCCACAACACCTGGGTTTTAAAAGTTTTTCAAATGAAGATAATACTAAAACAAAAGCAGCACACTATTCTTAAAGTAGCCTAGTACTGAAGCAATAAGTTCCCAGCTAATTTTTCTAGGACTACAGTTCTTGGACTAATTTTAAGGCACTTTGCTGCTCTCTGATGCTGTGCTACCAAGCAGGGGAGGGCACTAGCACACCATCTACTTCCCTGCTCCAAGGTGGGGTTCCTTTCCACTTAGAACTACCAGGAAGGAAGGTTGGACAGCCAGGGCTGTGGTGCAGGTATGAATATGCCTAGGGGTCATCTTTGAAAATTGCACACTTAAGATTATTGTCACTGCTTCACTCTTCCACAAAACTCTATAGATGTATTTCCTTGACTGAGTCTAGCAAAATTGCTTATCAGGTTAGTTTTCTCCTCAATCAGGGTTGTTGGCTGGTGTGCATTGATTGCCATTTTAATCTGTCTGGAGGAGGGGGAATCAAAAAGGAATATATTACATAAAAGAGGCAGTGAGACATGATGGCTGACACCTTAAGACCTACCACAAAATTCAACTGTTAATTATCTTCTGGCTGTATTGTGAGCATCTCTGTGTGAATCACGTCAGTTCATTGCATGTGTATGTGTCCTGTGAACCACACAGATTCTCACTAACTTAAACCCATACCTTTCTTGTAGAGGAATTCAAATTAAGACTCGTGGAGGGGTCAGTGACTCCATCACTGTCTTTGTACTTGTTAAGATTGTATGTCTGCCTCACTACACTACCTCATTGAGGGCTGTTTCTTTGAATCTCATCTCACCTCCTGTAAAGGATTGGAATCCTAATAGTGACTTGCTAGTGGAAACTGAAAGAAATGTGTACTATGAGAGAGAAAATATTAGCTATTGCATGTGAGGGCAGTTGAAAGCACATTGCTGGCGGGAGGGAGGGTAGGTGGGAAGTATCACTATGTTCCTAAAATCTGTATATATGAAATACATGAACTTGTATAACTTAAATAAAATTAAAAAGAAAAAGAAAGTAAGTACATTACCAGCAGGGGTAGATTGGGATCTACTGGGCACTTTGGAGGGGGTTTGGTGGAAACATTATTTTAGAACTCAGCCTTTGGCTCTGTTTGTTTTCAAGATAGGAGCAATACCTGTGCTTCCGCCACAAAGGCAGAAGACACAATTTCAGATCCAAACCAAGGGAACAGCGGGTGCCTTAAGCCTTTCCCAGGTCCCACCCTTCCCCAGGGGTCCTGGGGTCCAAAGAAGGCCCAGCCTTTGGGCGCTTTCCTCTCCTTCAGACTTCCCTCCTCTTTGTCTTTCAGGTGGTGGGTATACCTGCCACTGCTGTCAGAGGGAGCTGCCAGATAAGGATTGAGAATGAATTGGAGCCATCCTCTGCCTAAGTCAGTATGCGTGCCCGCTCCCCCCCACCCCTACCTCTCCTCTCCCTCTCCTCCTCCTCTAATGTGCGATGAAACCTGTGTGTCTCCAAAGCACTCTCAGTACTGGGCTAGCTGCGAGATCGCCTCTGGGCTCCAGGAAGCTGAACTTCCAGTTTACCCATCCCTCTTCAAGAGGGGCGTGGTCTCTCAGCAGCTAACATTTCTTCCCAAGGACAGTGGCTGAGTAGGGGGTCCTCATAAATTGAGCACACTCACTCCGAGTTTCAGATAGCGTTCTTGGCGCTAGCTGGATGCAAGGGAATTCCCTAAGATCTCCATACTCTCCCTCTCCCTCCCCCTCCCCTCACACAGGCGCGCTCACACACACACACACACACACACACTCCTATCCCACCCCTTGTTCCTGCTCTCTTTTCCTCCTTCCCCCTCCTTTTCCCGCAGTGAGTCCAGAGCCTGCACATCTTTGGGAGGGGGCAGCCAGGAAAGGACCAGGCGTTTTGGGAAGCCATATCCATTAAGTTTGGGTTCAGCTGCTACAGCCAGGGCACAGGGGTCCGGAATGGGCGCTAGCGCAACTGGAAGGAGGGAACGGCTCCCCCAGGAGCGCTACGATACCCTAGCTCTGTCCACAGTTCCTACTGGATCCGCACGCAGGTGCCACGGGGGTGCGAGCGCCAGAAGCGAGCGCTCCGGGACCGCCTCCATGTATGCCACCCCCACTCCTGAGGCAGCCTCTGTCCCCCAAAGCGGGTTCTATCAGGGTGCAAGTCCGCGGCTCGCGGCACAGGTGCGCCACACTCCGCCATTGTCTCTTCCCAGCCGCCAGCTGCATTAGGAGCTGGAATGGCGGGAGTCGGAGCCCAGTTTTTGTAATGGGGAAACTGAGGTTCAAAGAGGTTAAAAAGCCCTCGTTGCTCAAGGTTATCCCGCAAGGTTGAGGCAGGATTAGAAAGAAACCCAGGCTTCCGGACTCCCAATCCACTGCACTTTTACCATCTACAGTCCAACGCCGCCTTCCTAAAGCCTTGGGCGCCCAGCAGGAGCCACACAGGCGAACCGCACCAGTACTTAGAAATGTTTCTCATACATCCAGCCTTCTTTCTCTCTTAACACCAATCCGCCCAGCCCAGCTCAGTTCGCTACCCAACCACCTTTCCATTCTTCTGTCCGCGTGCGATCTGGTAAAGGAGATCGCCCTACCTGGGCAGATCACGGAGCCGGGCTCTCGAGGTTGCCGCCGTTCCAAGAGTGCAGGGCTGGGGGCGGGGGAAGAGGTGCTGGCTGGTGACTGCTGCGGCGAGAGCAGCTCACTCCGGGTGATGTCTCCCTCAGCATCTGAGCGCAGCCTAGAACTGTTCAACTTTATTTAGGGGAAGGTGGTCACGTGGGCGCGCGCCCGCGAACCAAAAAGCTTGGCGAATAAAATCAGGTCATGGTGTCCTGGCCGCCTCCGCCTACCCAGCCCCACAGCAGCTAGCCAGCAAACGGAACATGGCCTTCACGGGGGCTGGGAGGGGGCACGGAGGAGACTGGATTATTCCAGTCTTTTGCCTATGGGAATTTGGCTGGAATTCATTAGGAAGCAAAGAGACAATTGGAGATTGGAGCAAGAACCGGTTGCCCTGCGCGGGCTCTGGAGAAGAGCACTCCATCTGGATGGGTGCCTCTTGACAATAAGGGCTCTGGTCTTAGTCATCTTAGGTCTCCAATTTCTAGTATATTGTCTGCCACTGAGGAGGCACTCGGTAACTGTTGGTTATGTTGGGGCAAAATTTCATACAGAGAACCCATCTGGTTGGGAGCTCTGTGATTTTTTTGTATGCTTCTTACCCAATAGCTCTCTACTCTGAAGTTAACACAAACCCCACCCTGGGGTGGTGCCCATCCCCTAATTGCTCCTCTCTGCAGTGTCCAGTTTCTGAGAAACACTCTCTGTTGAATCACCGAGTCAAGTAGGCTTGTATTGGATGAGCTGCCACCAAGGAAGCTTTCTGTGGTCCCAAAGCACTCTGTATTCCTCTTGGCCCATGACACTGAGGACTATGTAAGAGACTCAGATGGAGTTCCTAGCTCCTGGCATCATTCTGGATGGAGTTTCTGGCTCATTACTTTGACCTGATCCAGCCTTGTCTGTTCCAGCCATTTAGGGTGTGAACCAATGGATGGAAGATCTATTTCTCTGTCCATCTTTCCCTCTCCCTTTGTTACTTTGCCTTTTAAATAAGTAAAATAAATTTAAAAATACTAAATCTACTATGGGAAACGGTGGCTTGATCAGCATAGCCCTGACTGTTAATGAACAACTTAATACATTATCCCTCTTAGTAGTTTTTTTTATCTGTTCTACTTAATATGACTGATTTAGTTCTGTAATTGATGCACAGTTATTCTTAAGTGTTGAAAATTAACTGAAATGTGATCCCTGTTGAACATGGGAGTGGGAATGGGAGAGGGAAGAGATGTATAATTTGGGACATGCTCAGGCTGACTTGCCCCAAGTGGTGGAGTTGGAAGCATACCAGGGGATTCCAATTCAATCCCATCGAGGTGGCATGTACCAATGCCATCTCACTGTTCCAGGTGATCAATTTCAGTTCACAGTTGGTCATGGTGGAGGGACTGGGAGTCAAAGGGAGCACATAGACAAGTCTAGTACCTGCTAACGCTAACCGATGGAGTAAATAAAGGGGAGAGTGATCCAACATGGGAAGTGAGATACTCAGCAGACTCATAGAATGGCAGATGTCCTAAATAGCACTCTGGCCTCAGAATCAGCCCTAAAGGCATTCGGATCTGGCTGAAAAGCCCATGAGAGTATTTCAGGCATGGAAAGCCAAGACACTCTGGCAAAAGATCTCTGTGAGTGAGATCCCAGTGGAAAGAACAGGTCTTCAAAGAAGGAGGTACCTTTCTCTGAAGGGAGGAGAGAACCTCCACTTTGACTATGACCTTGTCTAAACAAGATAAGAGTCGGAGAACTCAGAGGGCTTCCATAGCCT
Source organism: Oryctolagus cuniculus (assembly GCF_051225735.1). Taxonomy (NCBI): domain Eukaryota; kingdom Metazoa; phylum Chordata; class Mammalia; order Lagomorpha; family Leporidae; genus Oryctolagus; species Oryctolagus cuniculus. The sequence continues at coordinate 44,442,032 of NC_142888.1, read as the reverse complement.
TGGAAACTCATGACTGGAGCATAGGATTACTGATGCCATAGACAGGAGTGTCAATTGGTAAAGTCAACAACAGGAGTCACTGTGCAGTTACTCCTCATGTAGGATCTCTGTCCTTAATGTGCTGTGCATTGAGATTTAATGCTATAACGAGTACTCAAACAATATATTTCACTTTGTGTTTCTATGGGGGTGCAAACTGTTGAAATCCTTACTTAATGCATACTAAACTGATCCTCTGTAACAAAAAAAAAGAAATTATCAATTCTCAACTTGACTCTCACTGGGATTAAACATGACAATAGGTCTGCTCTGATTTCATCATCATTAAAAAAAATCATCTATTATTTTTCACTTTATGTTTCTGTGTGGGAGCAAACTGTTGAAATCCATACTTAATGTATACTAAGCTGATCTTCTGTATATTGAGATAATCGAAAATGAATCTTGATGTGAATGGAAGGGGAGAGGGAGTGGGAAAGGGGAGGGTTGTGGGTGGGAGGGACGGTATCGGGGGGAAGCCATTGTAATCCATAAGTCGGACTTTGGAAATTTATATTCATTAAATAAAAGTTAAAAAAAAATACTAAATCTGCCAATGCCTTGATGTTGGACTTCTCAGCCTCCAGAATTGTGAGAAAAGACATTTCTGTTGTTTTAAACTATGTACTCTGGACAGAAAGCAGGAATGTGGCTGAGTAAGATGTTCCAGTGACCACTTTCCCACAGAGATAACAATTTGAACAGCTATTCACACACCAAGTCACCTTCATAAGAGCAACTAAAGCCAGATGAGAGAACACAATGCATAGTTTTAATATAATAGTAAGAAAAGTTGCATTGAATAAAGCAGGAAAGAAAGAGTCATCAGTCAGTCAACTCCAAGTAGCACAGCATGGAGAAAGATTTCTCCTGTTTGCGTGGGGGGAACTGAAATTGAGTCCCAGTGTCAGGCCCACTGTAATAAAAATGCAAAGTTGGACAGAGCCACAAGGCCTGGTCCCCTGGCCCACACCTACAGACTATTTGGACCCTCTGTAGCCAGGCAACCTCTGCTACTTCTCTCCAGTTGGCAGCAGAAAGAGCAAGATTCCAGCCACTGTGGTGTATGGCAGGAAAGGGAGCTTAGGACACTGCCTTGGAATTCAAAGCTGGGCCTACTACCTTTAGATCCAGCACTTGATAAAGCCCAAAGGACTCTACCTCTGGGCAAGTGCTGCTGAACGGAGCCTCCAGACTTCTCTGGCATTGGATGCAGGCCTGTGCTCTGGTGGGATGGATTCATTCCAGTGTGTGTTACTACCAGTCTCAAGCAGGCCCCAAGGACATTGTGGGGGCCAGTGCTGTGGTAGAGTGGGCAAAGCTGCCATCTGTAGTGCTGGCATCCTGTATGGGTGCTGGTTCAAGTCCTGGCTGCTCCATTTCACATCTGACTCTCTGCTATGGCCAGAGAAAGCAGTAGAAGATGGCTCAAGTCCCATGTGGAAGACCAGGTAGAAGAAGCTCCTGGCTTCAGATCAGCCCAGCTCCGGCCATTGCAGCCACTTGGGGAGTGAACCAGGGGATGGAAGACCTCTCTCTGCCTCTGCATCTCTATAACTCTGCCTTTCAAATGAACAAATAAATAAATAAATCTTTTTTTTAAAAAAATGACATTGTGGAGAATGGTGACAGTGGAACCCAGTTGTTACCCTGCTATTGCAAGTCTGAGTGATTAGGGAGCTGCCTTTGCCTTTATCACTCTTCTTCCGATGTGGGCAGAAAGCAAGAAACCACCAGACTGTCTTGTTATTAAGTGCTGGGCTGGTAAAGCCCAACACTGGGCAGATCTGATGGTGTGCATCCTAGGCAAGTTCCTTTGTGAGGAGTCTCGGAACTTGTCCCAGTATCAAATGGAGACCTGCACCCTGGTGGGATAGACTTGTTTCAGCATTTATCATCATGAGCTTCACATGCACCTAGAGTGTACCCTCACAATTGCACAGGGCTTAATGACTGTGAGATCCAGGTGTGAACACAAATTGCCTGTCTGAGAAGGCCAAGGGCTGCCTCCATCACCCCTACTACAACCTTAGGAAGACAGCAAGAAAACACAGGACTGTTTTGGGACTCAGTGACAAGCTGATAAAATTAAAATTGGGCTGATACCAATGGTCCCTGTGACCTGGCCAGTTCATACATACAGAGCCCCTGGAACTGCTTCAGTGCCAAGTGGAATTACTTGACCTGAATGGTACAGTTTTGTATTCTAACTAGCATCATTAGTGGCTGGTAGGAGCAGCATCAGACAATAAGTCAACCTCAGCAGAAGATGGATCACAGTAGGGTGGGCTTTGGTCCTACTCCTAAGCTGCACTGCTGGGTCTTGTGTCTGTGTGTGATCTAGCATCACAGTATTGGTGCCCAAAGGAATAGGTAACTGGGTCTACACCAGACTCAGGAGGCGGATTTAAGGGATGGATCACTCCTTTTAAAACACTTTTTCTGTTCATTCCAAACACAGGAACTTCAGTTTTGGTACAAACCTGAGCTTAAAGAGTTTTGTAGGATAGAAACAATGAAGAATAACACCTAAACCTGACTTTGTACAAACTTTGACTTGGGGTGCTGTTTAGTGCAAAAATACCAAAGTGTCCATAGGCTCAGAGAAAATAAACAGATTGCTTAGAATATCTGAAGAGGCTGCCACAAACAAACCAGGAGTACCATAGCCAATCCTGCAATGTATACATGGTGTCATACACTGAGAAATATCAAAAACTTTCGTGGAATCATGACCTCACATAAAGAGCAGGGTGCCAGAAACCAACTATGTAGGAATTAAAGTTTTCAAATTCTCAGATGAAGATCTTTTTAGAGAGTTATTTTGTTTATTTGAAAAGCAGAAAAAGAGAGAGAGAGCGAGCGAGCTTCCTTCTGCTGGTACACTCCACAAATGCCTGGGCCAGGCCAAAGCCAGGAGCCAGAAACTTCATCCAGTTCTCCAATGTGGGGGCAGGGGCTCAAGTACTTGGACCATCTTCTATTGCCTTCCCAGGCACATTAGCAGGGAGCTGTATTGGAAATGGAGCAGCTGGGACTCGAACTAGTGCCTATATGGTTTCAGTATCTCAGGCAGAGGCTTAACCCATTAGGCCACAATACTGACACTGACCCCAGATGAAGAGTTTAAAATAGCTATTTTAAGGAAACTTAATGAGCATCAAGAGAACAACAGAGAAACAATTTAATACTCTATTCTAATTGATAGTGAGATGGAAGTAATTAAACAAAAACAAAAAGAAATCCTTCAACTGAAAAATACAGTGAAATTGCAAACATGATAGAAGGCATCAGTAGCAGAATACATTTAACAAAAGAATTAATAAGGGGGCTGGTGCTGTGGTGCAGCATGTTAACGCCCCGGCCTGAGGTGCTAGCATCCCATATGGGCACCGGTTCAAGACCCGGCTACTCCACTTTCCATTCAGCTCTCTGCTATTGCCTGGGAAGGCAGTGGAAAATGGTCCAGGTCCTTGGGCCCCTGCACACTGCATGTGGGAGACCCGGAAGAAACTCCTGGCTCCTGGCTTCAGATCGCCCCAGCTCCAGCCATTGCAGCCATTTAGGGAGTGAACTGGCAGATGGAAGACCTCTCTCTCTCTCTCTCTCTCTCTCTGCCTTTCCTCTATGTGTAACTCTGACTTTCAAATAAATAAATAAATCATTAAAATGAATTAATAAGATATAAGATAGACTATTAGAAAATATGCAGTTGGAAGGGAAAAAGAAGGAATCAAGGGTATAGAGGAAAACTTACAGGAACTTTGGAACTGCATGAAAAGGCAAACTGGTGTTCAAAAGTTACTGGTGTTCAAGAAGGACTTGAGAATGTCAAAGGGGTATAAAGCATACTCAAAGAGAAAATGACAGAAAAATTCCCAACCTAGAAAAAGAAAAAATTATCTGTATCTGAATGTCAAAGTTCACCAGTCAGATTTACCTAAAGCAATTCTACCCCTAGATGCTAAAATCAAGCTTCCCCAGGTTGAAGATAAAGAAAATATTCCCAAAGCTGCAAGAGAAAAGAAGCAAATAAACCTCAAATGGGCCCAATTTGCCTGACTGCAGACTTCTCAGCAGAAATCTTACAGGCCAGGAGGGAGTAGTATAAGACTTTTGCAGTACTGAAGGAAAAAAAAATTGGTCAAAAGTAATGTATCCAGAAAAGTTATCCTTGATATAAGAGGGAGAATTAAAGGCATTCCCAAAGAAACAAAAGCTGAGATAACTTATTATGAACGTGCCGTTCTTTCAAGAAATATTAAAGAGACTCCTTTGAACTGAAAGTGACATTAATGAGTAAAAAAATAATCACAGGCAAAAAACTCACAAGTAAGATTAAATATAAAGGCCGGCGCCACGGCTCACTAGGCTAATCCTCCACCTTGGGGCGCCAGCACACCGGGTTCTAGTCCCGGTTGGGGCGCCGGATTCTGTCCCGATTGCCCCTCTTCCAGGCCAGCTCTCTGCTGTGGCCAGGGAGTGCAGTGGAGGATGGCCCAGGTGCTTGGGCCCTGCACCCCATGGGAGACCAGGAGAAGAACCTGGCTCCTGCCATCGGATCAGCGTGGTGTGCCGGCCGCAGCGCGCCGGCCAAGGCGGCCATTGGAGGGTGAACCAACGGCAAAAGGAAGACCTTTCTCTCTGTTTCTCTCTCTCACTGTCCACTCTGCCTGTCAAAAAAAAATAAATAAAAATAAAAAAAATAAATATAAAACCAAAATCAGAATGCTGTAAAATTATAGTGAGTAAACATTTATATTTTAATGCAAAGACTAAAAGGCAAGCAACATAGAAAGAGATAAAATGGAACATCATAAATTCAAAATGCAGAGAGGAATGGAATATAAATGTGGAGATTTTAGTAGTTTTTAAAATCATTTTTAAATTTCACTTGTTTCCTTCCCTATCTTTATAATCAAAGTTAAGTTGCTATCATTTCAAAATAGCTTGTTGTAACCAAAAGATTTCATAAGCCCCATGGTAGCCACAAAGCAAAAATCTATAATATCAAATCTATAATATCAAAAATAGCAGGCAAGGAATAAAAGTACATACACTACAAATGAAATTAATGAGAGAGAAAGAAAGGACTACAATAAAATAAAAAAAAATTATTGAAGTAGAAGTAGTAAGACCTTCTCTATTAATGCTTAAATATAAATGGATTAAATTCCCCAGTTAAAAGACATGGAGACAGGGCCAGCGCTGTGGCATAGCGGGTAAAGCTTCCGCCCACATCCTATATGGGCATCGATTGAGTCTCCGCTGCTCCACTTCCAATCCAGCTCCCTGATTTGGCCTGGGAAAGTGGTAGAAGATGGCCCAAGTCCTTGGTCCCCTGCACCCACGTGGGAGACCCTGAAGAAGCTTCTGGCTCCTGGCTTCAAATCAGCCCAGCTGCTGCCATTTTGGCCATTTGCGCAGTGAACCAGTGGGTGGAAGACCTCTCTCTCTCTCTTATTCTTCTCTCTCTGTGTAACTCTTTCAAATAAATAAATAAATAAAACTTTTTAAAAAAAGACGTGGAGTAACTGAATGGATAAAACACACGTGCACACACACACACAATACAAAGTATAGACTACTTAGAAGAAACTCACTTCTATGCAAATTAAACTCAAAACAAAGCCAGAATAGCCATACTACTACCAGATAAAATGGGTTTTGAAACAAAATAGGAAAAGGAGAGGAGAAAGGTCATTATATAATGATAAAGTGTTTTGTCTATGAAGAGGAAATAACAATTGTAAATATATATGCATCCAATATTGGAACACTCAAATACATGAAGCAGATGTTAATGGACCAGAAGGGAGAGGTAGACCCCATTACAATAACAGTAGATGTTTTAACACTCCATTTTCATAAATGGAGAGATCACTCGGACAGGAAATCATCAAAAAAATAGCAGAGTTAATTTGCACCCTAGAACAATTGGATCTAACAGACATCTACAGAACATTCTATCCAGCAGCTCTCGAACATCAATTCTTCTCAGAAGCATATGAAATATTCTGCAGAACAGATCATATTTTAGGTCACAAAACAAATTTCAAGAAATTTAAAAGAAGAATCACATTGAGTATCTTTTGTTATCACAATGCAGCAAGACTAGAAATCAATAATAAGAAAAATATGAATCTTGATCTGAATGGGATGGAAGAGGGAGTGGGAGATGGAATGCAGGTGGGAGGAAGGTTATGGGGGGAAAAAGCCGCTATAATCCAAAAGTTGTACTTTCAAAATTTATATTTATTAAATAAAAGTTAAAAATAATAAGAAGAAAAATATTGGAAACTACATAAATACATGGAATTTGGGCTCAACAACAAAAGAATCAAAGAAGAAATCAAAGAGAAAATTTGAAAATTTCTTGAAATTAATGAAAATTCAGCTCTTTTATTTACCAATTTAATTTCCTTCGAGTAAATTCCAAGGAATGGGATGGCTGGGTTGAATGGTAGGGTTATATTCAGGTATCTGAGGAATCTCCAGACTGCCTTCCATAGTGGCTTGACCAGTTTGCATTCCCACCAACAGTGGATTAGTGGCCATTTTTCCCCACATCCTCGCCAGCATCTGTTGTTTGTTGATTTCTGTAGGTGAGCCGTTCTAACCGGGGTGAGGTGAAACCTCATTGTGCTTTTGATTTGCATTTCCCTGATGGCTAGTGATCCTGAACATTTCTTTTTTTCATGTGTCTGTTGGTCATTTGGATTTCCTCTTCTGAAAAATGTCTATTGAGGTCCTTGGCCCATCTCTTAAGTGAGTTGTTTGTTTTGTTGTTGTGCAGTTTCTTGATCTCTTTGTAGATTCTGGTTATTAATCTTTTATCAGTTGCATAGTTTGCAAATATTTTTTCTCATTCTGTCAGTTACCTCTTCACTTTCCTGACTGTTTTTTTGCAGTACAGAAACTTCTCAATCTGATGTAACCCCAATTGTTAATTCTGGCTTTGACTGCGTGTGCCTCTGGGGTCCTTTCCAAGAAGTCTTTGCCTGTGCCTGTATCTTGAAGGGTTTCTCCAATGCTCTCTAATAATTTGATGGTGTCAGTCGTAAATTTAGATCTTTAATCCATGTTGAGTGGATTTTTGTGTGAGGTGTAAGGTAGGGGTCTTGCTTCATCCTTCTGCATGTGGAAATCCAGTTTTCCCAGCACCATTTGTTGAATAGACTGTCCTTGCTCCAGGAACTGGTTTTAGATCCTTGATCAAATATAAGTTGTCTGTAGATGTTTGGATTGATTTCTGGTGTTTCATTTCTGTTCCATTGGTCTATCCATCTGTTTCTGTACCAGTACCATGCTGTTTTGATAACAACTGCCCTGTAGTATGTCCTGAAATCTGGTATTGTGATGCCTCTGGCTTTGTTTTTGTTGTACAAGATTGCTTTAGCTATTCGAGGTCTCCTGTGCCTCTGTGTGAATTTCAGCATCATTTTTTTCATATCTGAGAAGAATGTCTTTGGTATTTTGATTGGTATTGCATTGAACCTATAAATTGCTTTTTGGAGAATAGACATTTTGATGATACTGATTTTTCCAATCCATGAGTGATCAGTTTAAGTTCATAATTGATCATAAAGATAGGATTAAGTGTCAAAGTGTCACATAAACAAGACTAGTGTCTGCTAATACTAACTGAAAAAATTAAAAAGGAGAGAATGATTCAACATGGGAAGCAGGATACACAGCAGATGTCCTAAACAGCACTCTGGCCTCAGAATCAGGCTTAAGGCATTCAGATCCAGCTCAAAAGCACATGAGTTTCTCAGGCATGGAAAACCAAGACACTGTGACAAGAAACTGAGCTAAATGAAAGATCTCTGTGAGTGAGATCTCAGCAGAAAGAACGGGCCATCAAAGAAGTAGGTACCTTTCTCTGAAGGGAGGAGAGAACTTCCACTTTGATTATGTCCTTGTCTAGATAAGGACAGAGTTGGTGAACTCAAGAGGCTTCCATAGCCTTGGCAGCTAGAGCCTCGGGTGATTACTGATGTCATAAATAAGAGTTTTAATTCTTAAATCAGCAACAGGAGTCATTGTGCACTTACTCCCTATGTAGGATCTCTGTCCTTAATGTGTTGTACTATGTGAATTAATGGTAAAACTAGTACTCAAACAATTCTTTATACTTTGTGTGTCTGTGTGAGTGCAATCTGTTGAAATCTTTACTTAGTATATACTCAGTTGATCTTCTGCATATAAAGATAATTGAAAATGAATCTTGGGGACTGGTGCTGTGGCATAGCAGGTGAAGCCGCTGCCTGCAGTGCCGGCATCCCATGTGGGCACCGGTTCAAGTCCCGGCTGCTCCATTTCTGATCCAGCTCTCTGCTATGGCCTGGGAGAGCAGTGGAGGATGGCCCAAGTACTTGGGCCCCTGAACCCACGTGGGAAACCCGGAGGAAGCTCCTGGCTTTGGATTGGCACAGCTCCGGCCGTTGAGGCCAGTTGGAGAGTGAACCAGAGGATGAAAGAACTCCTTCTCTCTCTCTCTCTCTCTCTCTCTCTCTCTCTCTCTCTGCCTCTCCTCTCTATGTGTAACTCTACTTTCAAATAAATACATAAATCTTTGAAAAAAAAAGTGTAAGGTTGCCTTAACATTAGAGAATGAATCAATATAATTCATCAAAATAATGACCTAAACACAGGAGAAAAATGAAGAAAAACTCTCATTGCTACTGCTCAACATTGTACCAGACATTCTAGCCATTGCAATAAAGCAAGGTGGAAAAATGGCACACAGATTAAAAAATAAGAAGTAAAATCAAAAAAAAAAAAAAAAGAAAATGAATCTTGATGAGGAGTGGGATGGGAGAGGGAGTGGGAGATGGGGTGGTTGCAGGTGGGAGGGATCTTATGGGGGAAAAAGCCACTATGATCCAAAAGCTGTACTTTGGAAATTTATATTTATTAAATAAAAGTTTACAAAAAGAAATTAATGAAAATGAAGTCACAACATGTCAAAACCTATGGGGATGGGACCAGTAGGTTAAGTCACTCCTTGTGATGCCAGCATCCCATATTGTAGCACCAGTTCAATTCCCAGTTGCTTTGCTTCCAAGCCAGCTCCTTACTTTATTTTTTGAAGTTTATTTATTTATTTATTTGAAAGTCAGAGTTACACAGAGAGAGAAGGAGAGGCAGAGAGAGAGAGAGAGAGAGAGAGAAAGATCTTCCATCCTCTGGTTCACTCCCCAGTTGGCCACAATGGCTGGGCCAGCTCCCTGTTAATGAGCTTGGGAAAGCAGTGAAGAATGGGCCCTGTACTTGAGCCCCTGATATCCATGTGGAAGACCTGGATGAAGTTTTGGGCTCCTAACTTCAGCCTGACCTAACCCTGGCCATTGCAGTCATTTGGGGAGTGAACTAGCAGATGAAAAATCTCTTTCTCTCTGACACTCTGTTTTTCAAGTAAGAAATAAAATAAATATTTTAAAAATCTGTGTACAGCAAAACAGTACTAAGAAGTTTATAGCAATTAAATATAAATATAACAACAGTATATAAAGGTACCCTTTTCTCATCTGTAACCCCGTGTTTATAGCAGCTCAATTCACAGTAGCTAAGACATAGAATCAACCCAGTTGTCCATCAGCTAATAGCTGTATAAAGAAAGTGTAGTATAAGTGCATGGAGGAATACCATTAAGCCATAAAAAGAATGACATCTTGTTTTTCTCAACAAAATGGATGCACTTGGAAGTTACATGCTTAGTGAATAAGCCAGTTCTCAAAAGGCAAATATCATATATTTTATTGGTGGTAACTAAATTTATAGAGTATAAAATTGTAATGAATATGAGAGAAATTGACATCTTGAGATTTGATTATTGTTTATAGTCATTGTGTATACTCTTGAGGAACAGTAGTTTTTCTACTTTGTACTGTTGAATTCTTTATTTAGTGGAGGATTAAGCTTGTGATCATAAAGTAAATTGAAAGTATATCATTGTAAAATAAGAAAGGAAGAAGGAGGCAGGGTGAGATCAAGGGAGGAAAGGAGGTAGGGTAGAACGTATCTTTATGTTCTTAAAACTGTATGTATGAAATACATGAAATCTGTTCCCTTTATATACATAAATAAATAGGAAAAAGAATAATTAACATTAATTTTCTTAATTTATTTTAAACAATAGGAAGAGAGGGAATTCTTCCAAAGTTATTCCATACAACAAATATTACCTTGATACCAAAGCCAGAAGAGGACATACACACAAAATAAAGAAACCTACAGTTCAATATCTTTGCTGAACATAGATGCAAAAATTTTCAAAATTTCATCAAATTGAATCCAATAGCACATTAAAAAGACTAAGTCATCATGATTAAGTTGGATTCATCCCAGGGACACAAGGATGATGCAACACATGCAAATCAATAACTGTGATACACCACATCAACAGAATGAAGGACAAAAAAATCAAATGATTATCTCTATTGATACAGAAAAAACATTTTATAAAATTCAACAGCCCATCATGAAAAGAGCTGAACAGGTTAGATACAGAAGCAATATACCTAACATAATAAAGGCTGATATAACAATGCAAAAACATCATACTGAATGAGGAAAAGCTGAAACTTTTCTAATATTGAGAACCGTATGTGGATGCATAGTCTCATCAGTTTCATTCAATATTGTACTGGAAGACCTAGCCAGAGTATTTAGGCAAGAGAAAGAAATAAAAGATATATGAATAGGAAATGAAGCAGCCAAATTGTCACTGTTTGCAGATTACATGATCTTATATTTAGACAACACCAAATACTTCAACAAATATATAACCAAATTCAGCAAAGTTGCAGGATACAAAGTAAATGTGCAGGCGCCAGCGCTGTGGCATAGTGGGTAAAGCCGCCGCCTGCAGTGCCGGCATCCCATATGGGTGCCAGTTTGAGTCCTGGCTGCTACACTAACAATCCAGCTGTCTGCTATGGCCTGGGAAGGCATTAGAAGATGGCCCAAGTCATTGGGCCCCTGCACTTGCGTGGGAGACCTGGAAGAAGCTCCCGGCTCCTGGCTTTGGATTGGTGTAGCTCTGGCCATTGCGGCCATCTGGGGAGTGAACCATCGAATGGAAAACCTCTCTCTCTCTGTCTCTCCTTCTCTCTCTGTGTAACTCTGACTTTCAAGTAAATAAATAAATCTTGAGAAAAAAGTAAATGTGCAAAAATCAGTAGCATTGATATACACCAATTATTTGAAAAAGAAATCAAGAAAGCATTTCCACTTCTAATAGCTACAAAAATTAAAATGCATACTAGTAATTTAACCAGAGGTAAAAGATCAATACAATGAAAGCTATAAATCATTGATTAAAGAAATTGAAGACAATGCAAAGACAAAGAATCACGTTCAGATTGGAAGAATCAATATCATTAAAATGTGCTTGCTACCCAAAGCAATTTACAGATTCAATATAACACTCATGAAAATGTCAATGACTTTTTTTTTACAGAACCAGAAAAAAGACCAGTCAAATTTGCATAGGACCAGAAAAGATCGCAAATAAGCAAAACGATCTTGAGCAAGAAGAACAAAATAGGGGGCATTACACTACCTAACATTAAAATATTTTGTAAAGCTACAGCAATTAAAACAGCATGATACAGTCATAAAACCAGATACATAGACCAATGGAACAGATTAGAGACCCTAGAAGTGAACTAACACATCTACAGCTTTCACAAATATGTTAAGAACATGCATTGGGAAATTGTCTTATAAATAATTGGTGCTTGTTAAATTGGATATTAATATACAGAAGAATGAAACTAGACCTCTACCTCTCAACAAACACGAAAATCAATTAAAGACCTAAATGTAAGTCCTGAAATCTTGAAATTGCTAGGAAAAAAGGAAGATTCTTGAGGACATTGCAATGAGCAAGGAACTTTTGGATCAGGTCACCAAAGCGTAGGAGACAAAAACGAAAGTAGAGAAATGGGATTTCATCAAACTAAAGAGCTTCTGCTCCAAAAAGGAAATTCTCAACAGAGTGAAGAAACCACCTACCAAATGGGAGAAAATCACTGCAAGCAATACATGTAAAAATAGGTTATTATCCAGAGTATATCAGACACTCTTTGTCTTAATGAGGGAACTCCGTCCATTTACATCAAAGGCAATTAATGATAAGTAAGGACTTACTACTGCCATATTACAAATATTGTTACCTATCTTGTTTGTTTCCTGTAGACAATTTCTTTCTCTATTCCTCTCTTAATGTTTTATATATATGTATATACATATAGTGACCTGAAGCAAAACTCATATATATAATATATATGCATGTAATAACATATATGTTATTATATATAAAATGTATATTATATAGCATATTAATATATCAATATATCAATATACTGCATCAACATCAATTATTAATATATAGACAATAAATATTAATTATTAATATATACATATATTAATATGATGTATTAAGATATTATATGTATATAATAACATATATTTTATGCATATATATGTATATAATATATATGAGTTTTTGCTGCAGGTCACTATGAGGCTTACAAAAAATCTTGTAACAATTTATATTGGATAGCAACTTAATTTTTTTCTTTTTGAAAAGGGTTTATTTTATTTGAAAGGCACAGTTACAGAGAAAGAGGGAGAGGTCTTCCATCTGCTGATTTACTCCCTAGATGGCTGCAAGGGCCAGGGAGGGAGGGAGAGAGAGAGAGAATCTTTTACCTACTGGTCCACTCCCTAAATACCCAAAACAGCCAAGGATGGGTCAGTCCAAAGCTCGGAGCCAGGAACTCCATCTGGTTCTCCCACGGAGATGGCAGGTGCCCAGGTAATTGGTCCATCTTCTACTGCTTTCCCAGGCACATCAGCAGGGAGCTAGTTTAAAGATGGAGCAGCAGGGCTTGAACTGGCACTCTGATATGGAATCCTGATGTCTCAAGAAGCAGCTGAACATGTTGTACCTCAAGGCCTGTCCCATCTCCCTCCCCTTCACCACTTTATTACTGATCCAATTTCTTTACTTATTATGTGCTCAGATTTTCTGTTTCTTCATAATCCAATTTTGCTATAGTATGTGTCTTTGAATTTGTTCATTTAGTTTAGGTTGTAGAATTTTTTGGTGTATAACTTCACAGTATTCTCACATGATTTTTTTTTGTTTTTCTGTTTTACCAGTTGTAATACCTCCTTTATCTGTTCTGATTTTGTGTTTTTTTTTATGTTAAATAAAAGTTGGTAAATTTTGCTTGTCTTTTCAAATATAAAATCACAGTTTTGTTGACCTTTTAAATTTTTTCTAGTATTCTCCGATCTTTATTATCTCCTTTTTTTTTTTTTTTTTTTTTTTTTTTACTAATTATTGGACTTACTATGTTCTTGTTTTCTTTGTTGAGTGTATTACTTGGTGATTACTTAAGATCTTTCTTCTTTTATGATGTAGGCATTTCTTGCTATAATCTACCTCTGAACTGCTTTTACTATGTCCCATAGGTTTTGGTATGTTATGTGTTCAAACATTTCTAAATTTACCTTTTAATTTCTTCACTATCCTATAATTTAAGAGCATGTTTTTAAATTTACTGTATTTGTAAAGTGTCTGATAGTCTTCCTGTTATTCGTTTCTAGTTTAGTGTTACTGTGATCAGAATAAGTGATTATTATGGTTTCAATCTTTTTGATTTGTAAAAATTTGGGGGGGTTAACATATCATCTACTTTAAAAAGTGTTTCATGTTCAATTGAGAAGAGTGTTTTCTGCTGCTGTTGATTGGAATGTTATTTTATGTCTGTTAGTTTCATTTGAACTAAATTAAGTCCAATGTGTCCTTATTGATTTATGTCTGGATATGCTGATCTCTGCTGGAGGTGGTTGTTGAAATCCACCACAATTCTTCTATTTTAGTCAACTCTCCCTTTAGATCTATTATTATTTGCATTATTTATACAGGTGCTCTGATGTTGGATGTACATGTTTTTACAACTCTTGCTGAATTGATTCCTTTCTTATTATACAACAATTTTCCTCATTAATTTATACGGTTTTTGAGTAATGTCTGTTTAATGCATATAAATATTGAGAGTCCTGCACTCCTTTGATACCAATTTGCATGAAATATCTTTGTCATTTCTTCATTTACAGTCTATGTACTTAAAGGTGAATTGAGTATTTTTTAAATAGCGTAGAGCTGAATCTTGCTTTCTTCTTTAATCCACTTAGTCATTGTATGTATTTTAATTGAGGAATTCAATCCACATACTTTCATCATAATTGTTAATGGGAAGGGACTTACTACTGCCAATTTGTTATTTATTTTTGAGTTGTTTTATAGATTTTTCATTGCTTTCTTTCTCTCTTGCTGTCATTTTTTGTAATTAGGTGATTTTCACTAGTGATCAATTTTGTTTCCTTGCGTTATATTTCTTGCATGTACATTATAGATTTTTTCTTTTTGATTACCAAGAGGCTTACAAAAACATCTTATTATTGTAGCAGATTATTTTAAGGTAATAGTAACTCAACATTGATTACAAAAGTATCTACTTTCTTTTTTTATTTTTTTTTAGCTTTTATTTAATGAATATAAATTTCCAAAGTACGATTTATGGATTACAATGGCTTCCCCCCCATACCGTCCCTCCCACCCACAACCCTCCCCTTTCCCACTCCCTCTCCCCTTTCATTCACATCAAGATTCATTTTCGATTATCTTAATATACAGGAGATCAGCTTAGTATACATTAAGTAAGGATTTCAACAGTTTGCTCCCACACAGAAACATAAAGTGAAAAATAATAGATGATTTTTTTTAAATGATGATGAAATCAGATCAGACCTATTGTCATGTTTTTTTTTTTTTTTGACAGGCAGAGTGGACAGTGTGAGAGAGAGACAGAGAGAGAAAGGTCTTCCTTTTGCCGTTGGTTCACCCTCCAATGGCCGCCGCTGCAGCCGGTGCACCGCACTGATCTGATGGCAGGAGCCAGGATCCAGGTGCTTTTCCTGGTCTCCCATGGGGTGCAGGGCCCAAGCACCTGGGCCATCCTCCACTGCACTCCCTGGCCATAGCAGAGAGCTGGCCTGGAAGAGGGGCAACCGGGACAGAATCCGGCGCCCCAACCGGGACTAGAACCCGGTGTGCTGGCGCCGCAAGGTGGAGGATTAGACTATTGAGCCACAGCGCCGGCCATATTGTCATGTTTAATCCCAGTGAGAGTCAAGTTGGGAGTTGATAATTTCTTTTTTCTTTTTTTTTTTTTTTTACAGAGGATCAGTTTAGTATGCATTAAGTAAAGATTTCAACAGTTTGCACCCACAAAGAAACACAAAGTGAAATATATTGTTTGAGTACTCATTATAGCATTAAATCTCAATGCACAGCACATTAAGGACAGAGATCCTACATGAGGAGTAAGTGCACAGTGACTCCTGTTGTTGACTTTACCAATTGACACTCCTGTCTATGGCATCAGTAATCTCCTCATGCTCTAGTCATGAGTTTCCAAGGCTATGGAAGCCCCTTGAGTTCTCCGATTCTTATCTTGTTTAGACAAGGTCATAGTCAAAGTGGAGGTTCTCTCCTCCCTTCAGAGAAAGGTACCTCCTTCTTTGAAGACCTGTTCTTTCCACTGGGATCTCACTCACAGAGATCTTTTGCCAGAGTGTCTTGGCTTTCCATGCCTGAAATACTCTCATGGGCTTTTCAGCCAGATCGGAATGCTTCTAGGGCTGATTCTGAGGCCAGAATGCTATTTAGGACATCTGCCATTCTATGAGTCTGCTGAGTATCTCACTTCCCATGTTGGATCACTCTCCCCTTTATTTATTCTATCGGTTAGTGTTAGCTAAGAGTCAAAGGGAGCACATAAAAAAGTATCTACTTTCATTCTCTGCCTCCACATGTTGAATTTCTGATGTCACAATTTATGTCTTTTTATATTGTATATCCGTAATAAATTATTATAGCTATTGTTATTTTTAATAGTTTTGTGTTTTAATTTCCATATTAAAGATATACATTTTACATACAATAGTTACAGCAGTGGCAAAGAATTTGTTTATTTACTTTTATCAGTGAGTTTTGTATTTTCTGACGTTTTTATGGTATTCATTAGAATGCATATCTTTCAGCTTGAAGCATTTCCTTCATTAGCATATCTTGTAAGATAGGTCTAGTGGTGATAAAATTCCTCAACTCTTGTTTATATGGGAAAGTCTTTCTCTCTCCTTCATTTCTGAAGGACAGCTTTGCTGGGTACCATGTTCTTGGTTGGCAGATTTTTTCCTCTTCCACACTTCTACTTCTCTCTCCTGGCCAGTGTGGATTCTGCTGAGAAGTACACTTCTATTTGTATTGGAATTTTCTCATAGTGTTATTTGCCTTTTCACCCTTGCACCTTCATTATTTTCTTTGTCTTTGATTTTTTGTTTTGGAATTTGATTATAATATCTTTGGGTGGATTTACTTTGGATTTAATTAGAGATAACCTTCATGTAACAGAACATTTACATTTTTTCCAGGTTTGGATAATTTTCTTCTATTATTTCTTTACAAAAATTTTCTACCCTTTTATATTTTCCTTATCTTTCTTGAACTACTATCACTTGTATTTGTTTTTAAAAAATTTTATTAGAAACACACACACACACGCATACACACAGACACATACACACAGATCCTCCATCTGCTGGCTCACTCCTAAAACACCCACAACACCAATGGTTGCACTTGGTCAAAACCAATAGCCTGGAACTCAATTCCAGTCTCCCATGTGGGTTGGATGGATCTAACTACTTGAGCCATCATCTGCTATCTCCCAGAGTACACATTAGCAGAAAGCTAGAATCAGAAACCCAGTCAGGTACCAATGCCATCTTACAAGTTAAAGTGATCAGTTTAAATTCATAATTGATGATGAAGATAGGATTAAGTGTTAAAGGGATCACATAAACAAGACTAGTGTCTGCTAATACTAACTTAAAGAATTAAAAAGGAGAGAACGATCCAACATGGGAAGCGGGCCACACAGAAGACTCATAGAATGGCAAATGCCCTAAACAGCACTCTGGCCTCAGAATCAGCCCTTGAGGCATTCGGATCTGGCTAAAAAGCATGAGAGTTTCTCAGGCATAGAAAGCCAAGATACTGTGGCAACAAATGCGCTAAATGAAAAAGCTCTGTAAGTGAGATACCAGTGGAAAGTATGGGCCATCACAGAAGGAGAAGCATTTCTCTGAAGGGAGGAGAGAACTTCCACTTCGATTATGGTCTTGTCTCAATAAGGTCAAAGTTTGTGAACTCAGGAGGCTTCCATAGCCGTGGCAGCTCATTACAAGAGCCTTGGGGGTGATTGCTGACGTCATAAATAAGAGTCAATTGTGAAATCAACAAGGGGGAGTCACTGTGCACTTATTCCCCATGTAGGATCTCTGTCCTTAATCTGTTGTACTATGAGAATTAACAGTAAAACTAGTCTTCAAGCAGTACTTTATACTTTGTGTGTCTGTATGGGTGCAATCTGTTGAAATCTTCACTTAGTATATACTAAGTTAATCTTCTGTTTATAAAGATAATTGAAAATGAATCTTGATGAAGAGGGGGATGGGAGAGGGGGTAGGAGAAGGGATGGTTTGTGGGTGGGAGGGAGGTTATGTGGGGAAAAGCCATTATAATCCAAAAGTTGTACTTTCAAAATTTATATTTATTAAATAAAAGTTTTCTTAAAAAAAGAAACCCAGTCACTCTGATGAGATGTGGGAATTCCAAGTCACCATTGTACCAAATGTCTGCCTTTGTTTTTTTTTTTAATCCTGTCCTACATATTCAGTACATATTCAGCAAGATTTCTTCATTTATTTTCTTTTTTCTTCCTTCTCTAACTGTATGTCTTCTAATAATATGTCTTTGAGTTTACAGATTCTTTCTTCTGCTTGGACAATTCTCAAGTTGATGATCTCTATTATATTTTTTATTCTATTTACTCTTTTAAGCTCCAGAATTTATGTTGAACTTTTTCATTATTTCAATCTCTCTGTTAAATTTTTCCTTGTGTTCACTTATGGTTTTACTCCTTTCATTTAGTTGTTTCTCTAAATTTTACTGAATTAGAATGCCTTTTATTCAAAAACTTATTTTCAAAACTTTTTCAGGAAATTCATACCTGTCTGTTTCTTCAAACATTGGCACTTTACATTTAGTGATGTCATATTTCCCTGAGTGTTCTCAATTCTTGTGCCCATGAATGTATATGTACACGTTGGAAGAAGTGGATACTTATTCCAGTCTTCACAGACTGACTTGTCCTAGGTAAGTCCTTCAACACTCAGGGTGCCAGAGATTCTGGGAAGGTTGTTTGCAGTGGTCTATACAAGTAGTATAGTGTGCCAGTGTGGTGCTGAAACTGGCCCCAAGCCCGTGGCTATTGTGGTTGATACAGGGCTGAGCTGCACCTAAAACCCAGGGCCACTGAAATTGATGCAACATTGATTCATGCTGAGTAATATGTTCTACTACACAGGTCTTAAGTTTGGGGCTACATGGTTCTAACTGGCACAAAGGCAGGTCTGGGACCAAGAGGGGGTTCTCCAAGTCTGGGTTTTACTGTGGTGGACCGATTGTTAGGCCCAAGGAAAAGTCTTGTGTTCACTTCACTGTCTTTCCTCCATACAATGCTGACTAGAGTTGATGGCTAGATGATTTGGGTAATGTAAAACTGCCTTTACTACCCTCTTGAATGCATCATTTTTTCATTATTATGCTGCATTCATGTACTGTGATCTCTTATCTTGTTTCCTTAGAGTTTGTGAAAGTGTTTTCAGGCCTGGATATTTGTTTAAATGGGTGTTTCTTTAGGGAGGTGGTCACAGGGGAATCCTATTCCACCATCTTGCTCCACTCCACTTCCCATGATGTGATTTTACTTTTCAGTTTCCTAATGACACATGATGTTGAGAAACCTTATCATATACTATCTTCCATCCACATGTTTTCTTTAGTGACATATCTGTTCAAATCTTATTTCTATTTTTGAAGTTGATTGATCATTCTTTTATCATTAATCTTTAAGTATTTTTGTATATTTTATTTAATAATCCTTTATAAATTATGCCTTTTGTGTATATTTCTCCCAATATGTAGCTTATCCTCTAATTCTATTATGAGTAGATTTTCAGCAAAGTATTAGATTGGTGTTCATTTTTTCCAATAGATATCTACTTGGTTCAGCACCATATGGTTAAATGATTGTGATATAAAAAGAAATATTTCTGGTCCTTGTCTGCAGTTTCTGGTGCTGAGCTCCTAAAATTATTATATTTTCCTAAGTAATAGAGATGGATTTTGTTACTTATATTGAGATACTTAACTTTTTTTTTATTTTTGAGAGGAGGGAGAGGGAAGGGGAGAAAAGAGAGAGAGAGAGAGAGAGAGAGAGAGAAAGAATGTTCTCATCCGCTGATTCACTACCTAATGCCTTCAAGAGCACCTAGAATGGGCCAAAGCCAGAAGGTGGGAACTCAATATAGGTCTCTTATGTGGGTTGAAGGAACGCAGTCACTTGAGCCATCTTCACTGCTCCCAGGATATGTGTTAGCAGAAAGTGGGAGTTAGGGACCAGGCTGGGTATAGAACCCACATACTGTAGTATGGAATGTCTGTGTTCTATCCAGCGTCTTAACTAGTAGGACAAATACCTACCCTGAGCCACTTTTAATCATACCAAAGTTTATGCTAAAGAGGGGACATGAAGTTAAGCCCCAGAATGGAGACAGTCACCAAAAAGCTCAGAGATTAGTGGTTTGTAAACTTCATCTGCATCCCAAACCTGGGAAGCAGTGAGGAGTCTGGAAATTAACTTCTGTAAAGTCTCTTAAACAATAAGAGTTTGGGGCCGGTATTGTGCTGCAGTGTAGTGGGTAAAGCCACCACCTGCAGTGCCAGCATCCCATATGGGCACTGGTTCATGTCCCGGCTGCTCCACTTCTGATCCAGCTCTCTGCTATGGCCTGGGAAAGCAGTGGAAGATGGCCCAAGTCCTTGGGCCCCTGCACCCATGTGGGAGACCCGGAAGAAGCTCCTGGATCCTGGCTTCGGATCGGCGCAGCTCCAGCTGTTGTGGTCTTTTGGGGAGTGAACCAGCGAATGGAAGCCCCCCCTTTCACTCTCTCTCTCTCTCTTTCTCTCTCTGCCTCTCCTTCTCTCTCTGTGTAACTCTGACTCTCAAATAAATAAATAAATCTTTAAAAAAAGATTTTGTGTGCTTCTAGTTTGGTGAATGTATTCACTTTGTGGGAGGATGATGCATCTCAAACACACAAAGACAAATTTCTGTCTTGAACTTACGACCCTCCCAGACTTTCCCTATATACCTCTTCATCTGATTGTCCTTCTGTATCCTTTATAGTAAACCAATAGATGTAACATGTTTTCATTATTTCTGAGACATTCTCGCAAATTATTAAAATCCAGAGGGTCGTGCAAACCCTTGTTTTATTTGTTATATATCATATTTGTTTTATATATATATATATATATGTTATATATCATCAATCAAAAGTGAGGAAGGCCTGAATTTGCAGGTGGCATTTGAAATGGGAGTAGTCTCGTGGGCTGAGCCCTTAACTCATGGGATCTCATCCTCATTCAAGGTAGAGAACTGAAGTGAATTCTGGGGTCCTCTGCTGGTGTCAGTGAATTGATCAGTGTAGGAAGAAACTGTGCATCTTGTGTTAGAGGTGTTCTGTCTGGGTGCACTTTTGGCAGAACATAAAGGATGCCACTTGGGATATCTATATCCCATATTGGAGTGCCTGGTTCAAGTCCAGACATTTTTTCTGATCTAGATTTCTGTTCTTGAGCACCCTGGAAGGCAGCAGATAATGAATGGTTCAGGTACTTGGGTTCCCTGTCACTCATATAGGCGATTTTGAATGAATTCCAGGTTCTTTGCTTCAGTTTGGCTGGGCCCTGGCTGTTGTGGGCATTTGAAGAGTGAAGCAGCAGATGAATTATTCCCTACCTATCTTGATCATCTCTCTTTCTGTTCTCTTTCTCTTTCTCCTTCTCTTTCTCTCTCTCTCTCTCTCTCTCTCTATCTCTCTCATCTCTATCGTCTTTCTTCTCTCTCTCTCTCTTACTTTCTTTGTATCTGCCTTTCAAACTAAATAATGAATATTTTAAAAAGAAAAGAAGAAATATTCTGTGTTAGGATGTAGAAAAACAGTGTGGTTATGAGACTATCCTTGCTCCAATGGTTGCTTTTATCTCGTCAAAAATAGATTGGGAATATTGATATGGATGTATATTTTAGTTCTTTCATCTATTACATTGAACTATGAGGCTGTCTTCCACCACATCAGATTTTGTGATTATTGTGAATATATAAAAATCTTGAAATAAGGTATTGATTCTTCTGACAATACACTTTTTTTTTCAAAGTTTTCTAAACTAAGTGTTATTTTGCCTTTGCACGTAAAGTTTAGAATAAATGAATCTATGTCTACATAAAACCTTGATGGAATTTTGATGAATTTGAGTTAAAACGATAACTAAACAGAAAGCCTAGACATATTTGTATGTTGAATCTCCCAATACATAAACATCACATTTAATATATTCTTTGATTTCTTGTATCAACACTGTGTAATTTTCAATATTACAGATCCACTTAACTTTTATATCTAATTTATTTTTGGAGTAATAGTAAATGGTATTGTGTTTTTCATTTTGGTATACAAATATTCATTGTCACTATAATCATCCCTCAGTATCCACAAGGGATGGTTTCCAAGACTTCCTACAGATAACAAAATTTGTGAATGTTCAAGTCTCTTATATAAAATAGCATAGTATTTTCACATAGCTTATGCAGTATTTTCATATAGCTTCCTTTTTTATAACTTTTATTTAATGAATATAAATTTCCAAAGTACAGAAAATTGATTACAATGGCTTCCCCCCATAACGTCCCTCCCCTTATCCACTCCCTCTCCCCTTCCATTCTCATCAAGATTCATTTTTGATTCTCTTTATATACAGAAGATCAGTTTAGCATACATTAAGTAAAGATTTCAACAGTTTGCTCCCACACAGAAACACAAAGTGTAAAATACTTTTTGAGTACTAGTTATAGCATTAGATCTCAATGTACAGCACACTAAGGACAAACATCCTACATGAGGAGTAAGTGCACAGTGACTCCTGTTGTTGACTTAACAAATTGACACTCTTGTTTATGGCATCAGTAATCACCCTAGGCACTTGTCATGAGCTGCCAAGGCTATGGAAGCCCCCTGAGTTCACTGACTCTGATCATTTTTAGACAAGGCCATGGTCAAAGTGGAAGTTCTCTCCTCCCTTCAGAGAAAGGTACCTCCTTCTTTGATGACCCGTTCTTTCCACTGGGATCTCACTCGTGGAGATCTTTCATTTAGGTTTTTTTTTCCCCCAGATTGTCTTGGCTTTCCATGCCTGAAATACTCTCATGGGCATTTCAGCCGGATCCGCATGCCTTAAGGGCTGATTATGAGGCCAGAGTGCTGTTAGGACATTTGCCATTCTATGGGTCTGCTGTGTATCTCACTTCCCATGTTGGATCATTCTCTCCCTTTTTGATTCTATCAGCTAGTATTTGCAGACACTAGTCTTGTTTATGTGATCCCTTTGGTTCTTAGTCCTATCATTATGATCAATTGTGAACAGAAATTGATCACTGGGACTAGTCACCTCGATGGGATTGAATTCGAATCCCCTGGTATGTTTCTAACTCTATTGTTTGAGGTAAGTCAGCTTGAGCATGTCCCGAATTGCACATCTCTTCCCTCTCTTATTCCCACTCTTATATTTAACAGCAATCACTTTTCAGTTAAGTTTGAGCACTTAAGAAGAATTGTGTATTGATTACAGTATTCAACCAAAAGTATTAAGTAGAACAAACAAAAAAAAAATAAAAAGAGGGATAACACATTAAGCTGTTCATCAACAGTCAGGGTGAGGGCTGATCAAGTCACCGTTTCTCATAGTGTTCATTTCACTTTAACAGGTTTCCTTTTTGGTGCTCAGTTAGTTGTCACCTATCAAGGAGAACAAGTGATATTTGTCCCTTCGGGATTGGCTTATTTCACTCAACATAATGTTTTCCCAATTCCTAAGAGGGATCACTTTTCAGTTAAAATTTAAACACCTAAGAATAATTGTGTGTTAATTACAGAGTTCAACCAATGGTACTAGAACAAAAAAAAATACTAAAATGGATAAAGTATTACATTGTACATCAACCGTCAGGACAAGAGCTGATCAAGTCACTGTTTCTCATAGTGTCCATTTCACTTCAACAAGTTTCCCCTTTGGTGCTCAGTTAGTTGTCGCGGATCAGGGAGAACATATGATATTTGTCCCTTTGGGATTGGCTTAATTCACTCAGCATGATGTTTTTCAAATTCCTCCATCTTGTTGCAAATGACTGGGTTTCATTGTTTTTGACTGCTGTATAGTATTCTATAGAGTACATGTCCCATAATTTCTTTATCCAGTCTACTGTTGATGGGCATTTGGGTTGGTTCTGTCGCTCCCCGTCTTCGTGGAGGAACGACACAGGACCCTGCGCTGTTTTTTCTTCTGCTCAGCCCTCCCCGGGTTTGCTGCTGGTTCTTCCCGGGTTCCCTACCATCCCTTCCACCTCCGTGGAAGGGCGGTTCCCCCTAGCCACTTTCCCCACTTCCGCGGGGGAGCGGCACACCGCCGGCCGGCTCTCTCGGGGGCTGCAAAGGTGTTCCTTCAGATAGATGTTCCCAGTGCATATTGGCTCTCTCCTCCTTTATAGTCCTCTTCCGCCAATCCCAACTCTGCTACCCACACGCCGAGTACGCTGCTCTCCTCTAATCAGGAGCAGGTCCTGCTGTTTATTGGTTGAACTGGAGGCAGCTGTGTAGAAGCTATTTCCTCCTCTCCCAGCGCCATATTGTGGGAGAGCAGATGCATAGAATAAGTCTTAATTCCAGTAACTTAGTCTAGTCCGAGTTGCTCCCAGTTGTTCCCCACAGGTTCCAGGTCTTAGCTATTGTGAATTGAGCTGCAATAAACATTAATGTGCAGACTGCTTTTTTGTTTGCCAATGTAATTTCCTTTGGGTAAATTCCAAGGAGTGGGATGGCTGGGTTGAATGGTAGGGTTATATTCAGGTTTCTGAGGAATCGCCAGACTGACTTCCATAGTGGCTTAACCAGTTTACATTCCCACCAACAGTGGGTTAGTGTCCCTTTTCCCCCACATCCTCTCCAGCATCTATTGTTGGTAGATTTCTGAATGTGAGCCATTCTAACCGGGATGAGGTGGAACCTCATTGTGGTTTTGATTTGCATTTCCCTGATTGCTAGTGATCTTGAACATTTCTTCATGTGTCTGTTGGCCATTTGGATATCCTCTTTTGAAAAATGTCTATTGAGGTCCTTGGCCCATCTCTTAAGTGGGTTGTTTGCTTTGATCTTGTGGAGTTTCTTGATTTCTTTGTAGATTCTGGTTATCAACCCTTTATCAGTTGCATAGTTTGCAAATATATTTTCCCATTCTGTCGGTTGTCTCTTCACTTTCCTGACTGTTTCTTTTGCAGTACAGAAACTTCTCAATTTGATGCAATCCCAAATGTTAATTTTGGCTTTGACTGCCTGTTCTTCTGGGGTCTTTTCCAAGAACTCATTGCCGGTACCTATATCTTGCAGGGTTTTTCCAATGCTCTCTAATAATTTGATGGTGTCAGGTTGTAGATTTAAGTCTTTAATCCATGTTGAGTGGATATTTGTGTAAGGTGAAAGGTAGGGGTCTTGCTTCATGATTCTGCACGT
The DNA here is from genome assembly GCF_051225735.1 of Oryctolagus cuniculus. Taxonomy (NCBI): domain Eukaryota; kingdom Metazoa; phylum Chordata; class Mammalia; order Lagomorpha; family Leporidae; genus Oryctolagus; species Oryctolagus cuniculus. Next base: position 44,417,159 of record NC_142888.1, on the reverse strand, counting down.
GGAAATCCAATTTTCCCAGCACCATTTATTGAATAGACTGTCCTTACTCCAGGGATTGGTTTTGGACCCTTGATCAAATATGAGTTCGCTGTAGATGTTTGGATTGATTTCTGGTGTTTCAATTCTGTTCCATTGGTCTATCCATCTGTTTCTGTACCAGTACCATGCTGTTTTGATTACAACTGCCCTGTAGTATGTCCTGAAATCTGGTATTGTGATGCCTCCAGCTTTGTTTTTGTTGTACAAGATTGCTTTAGCTATTCGAGGTCTCGTGTGTCTGCATATAAATTTCAGCATCATTTTTTCTAGATCTGAGAAGAAGGTCTTCGGTATCTTGATTGGGATTGCATTGAATTTATAAATTGCTTTTGGGAGAATGGACATTTTGATGATATTGATTCTTCCAATCCATGAGCATGGAAGATTTTTCCATTTCTTGGTATCCTCTTCTATTTCTTTCTTTAAGGTTTTGTAATTTTCATCGTAGAGATCTTGAATGTCCTTGGTTAAGTTTATTCCAAGGTATTTGATTGTTTTTGTAGCTATTGTGAATGGGATTGATCTTAGAAGTTCTTCCTCAGCCATGGCATTGCCTGTGTATACAAAGGCTGTTGATTTTTGTGCATTGATTTTATACCCTGCTACTTTGCCAAAATCTTCTATGAGTTCCAATAGTCTCTTAGTAGAGTTCTTTGGGTCCCCTAAGTAAAGAATCATATCATCTGCAAAGAGGGATAGTTTGAGTTCTTCCTTCCCAATTTGTATCCCTTTAATTTCTTTTTCTTACCTAATAGCTCTGGCTAGAACCTCCATAACTATATTGAATAGCAGTGGTGAGAGTGGGCATCCCTGTCTGGTACCAGATCTCAGTGGAAATGCTTCCAACTATTCCCCATTCAATAGGATGCTGGCTGTGGGTTTTTCATAGATTGCTTTTTTGTATTGAGGAATGTTCCTTCCAAACCCAGTTTGCTTAGAGTTTTCATCATGAACGGGTGTTGCATTTTATCAAATGCTTGCTCGGCATCTATTGAGATAATCATATGGTTTTTCTTCTGCAGTCCATTAATGTGGTGTATCACATTGATTGTTTTGCGAACATTGAACCATCCCTGCATACCAGGGATAAATCCCACTTGGTCTGGGTGGATGATCTTTCTGATGTGTTGTTGCATTCTATTGGCGAGAATTTTATTGAGGATTTTTGCATCTATGTTCATCAGGGATATTGGTCTGTAATTTTCTTTCAGTGCTGCATCTTTTTCCGGCTTAGGAATTAAGGTGATGCTGGCTTCATAGAAAGAATTTGGGAGGATTCCCTCTTCTTTGATTGTTCTGAATACTTTGAGAAGAATTGGAGTTACTTCTTCTTTAAATGTCTGGTAGAATTCAGCAGTGAATCCATCTGGTCCTGGGCTTTTTTTGTTGGGAGGGCCTTTATTACTGTTTCAATTTCTGCCTCAGTTATGGGTCTGTTTAGGTTTTCGATGTCTTCCTGGTTCAACTTAGGTAGGTTGCATGTGTCCAGGAATCTATCCATTTCTGATAGGTTTCCCTGTTTGCTGGCATACAAGTCCTTGTAGTAATTTCTGATGATTCTTTTTATTTCTGTGGTGTCTGTTGTTACGTTTCCTTTTTCATCTCTGATTTTATTGATTTGGGTCTTTTCTCTTCTTTTTTTAGTTAGTTGGGCCAATGGGGTGTCAATTTTGTTTATTTTTTCAAAAAACCAGCTCCTCGTTTGGCTGAACTTTTGTAATGTTTTTTTGGATTCAATCCTGTTGATTTCTTCTCTGATTTTAATTATTTCTCTTCTCCTACTAGATTGGGGTCTGGTTTGCTGCAGTTTTTCTAGATCGTTGAGATGTATTGAAAGCTCATCTATTTGGTTCCTTTCCAATTTCTTGATATAGGCACCTATTGATATAAACTTTCCTCTTAACACTGCTTTTGGTGTGTCCCATAAGTTTTGGTATGTTGTGCTGTTATCCTCATTTACTTCCAGAAAGTGTTTGATTTCTCGTTTAATTTCTTCTATGACCCATTGTTCATTCAGGAGCATGTTGTTTAATCTCCCTGTGTTTGCGTATGCTCTAGGGATTCCTGAGTTGCTAATTTCCAACTTCATTCCTTTATGGTCTGAGAAGCTGCATGGTATGATTCTAATTCTTTTGAATTTTCTGGGACTTGCTTTATGGCCTAGTATGTGGTCAATCCTAGAGAAGGTTCCATGTACTGCTGAGAAGAATGTAAAATCTTTAGCTGTAGGATTGAAAGTTCTGTAGATATCTGTTAGATCTATTTGGGCTATAGTGTCGTTTAAATCTACTGTATCCTTATTGATCTTCTGTCTTGTTGATCTGTCTATTTCTGAGAGTGGAGTATTGAAGTCCCCCAGTACTATTGTATTGGGGTCTAAGTCTCCCTTTAAGTCCATTAACAAATCTTTTAGATAAACCAGTGCCCTGTAGTTAGGTGCATATACATTGATAATTGTTATATCTTCTTGTTGTATTGATCCCTTAATCATTATATAGTGCCCCTCTTTGTCTCTCTTAACAGTTTTTGTGGTAAAGTTTATGGTGTCCGATATTAAGATGGCTACGCCCGCTCTTTTTTCATTTCTGTTGGCATGGTATATCTTTTTCCAGCCTTTCACTTTCAGTCTGTATGGATCTTTGTTGGAAAGATGTGTTTCTTATAAGCAGCAAATAGATGGGTTTTGTTCCTTAACCCAATCAGCCAATATGTGTCTTTTAACTGGACAGTTCAGGCCATTAACGTTCAATGTGACTAATGATAAGTGGTAACTTTGCCCTGCCATTTGCCAAAGATAAGTTCTAATATATGCTTTGAATTCCCTGTGATCTTTTGCTGTGAGGTTTCCTTCCTTTATCTTCTTTCATATTGATGACCGTGTTTCTGTGTTTCTGTGTGTAACACATCTTTAAGCATCTTTTGCAGGGCTGGACGAGTGGCAGAAATTCTTTCAATTTCTGTTTGCTATGAAAAGTCTTTATTTCACCTTCATTCACAAATGATAGCTTTGCAAGGTATAATATTCTGGGCTGGCAGTTGTTCCCTCTTAGTACCTGGGCTATATCTCGCCATTCCCTCCTAGCTTGTAGGGTTTCTGATGAGAAGTCAGCTGTGAGTCTGATTGGAGATCCTCTGAGAGTAATCTGACGTTTCTCTCTTGCACATTTTAGGATATTTTCTTTATGTTTCACTGTGGAGAGTTTAATTACAACGTGTCGTGGTGAGGATCTCTTTTGGTCATGTTTATTAGGGGTTTTGTGAGCTTCCTGTACTAGGATTTCTCTGTCCTTCTCTAAACCTGGGAAATTTTCTGCTAATATCTCACTAAAAAGGCCTTCTAATCCTTTCTCCCTCTCCATGCCTTCAGGAACTCCTAGAACCCGAATGTTGGTTTTTGTAATAGTATCCTGCAGATTCCTGACAATATGTTTTAGATTTCTAATTTCCTCTTCTTTTCTTTGGTCTGACTGTATCCTTTCCTGTTCTCTGTCTTCTAAGTCCGATATTCTCTCTTCTGCTTCACCCATTCTGTTTGTAAGGCTCTCTATTGTGTTTTTCATTTGATCTATTGAATTCTTCACTTCATTATGATTTCTCGTCACTATCACAGTTTCCTGTTGTACTAGTTGTTTCGTTTCATTTTGATTCCTCCTTAATATTTCATTTTCACGAGAGAGATTTTCTATCTTGTCCATTAAGGATTTCTGTAGTTCAAGAATTTGTTTTTGAAAACTTCTTAATGTTCTTATCAATTTTTTGAGATCTGCTTCTTGCATTTCTTCTAACTCATCATCTTCATAATCTTGAATTGGGGTGTCTTTTTCGTTTGGGGGCGTCATGGTGACTTCCTTGTTTTTATTACCTCGGTTTTTGCGTTTGTTATTTGGCATATTGGAGATATTTGGTTTCTTCACTGTGGTGCTTTTTCTTGTTATACTATGACTCTAGATTAAGTGGACTGTCTGTTTTTGATGGAGCCTTAGAGGCTTGAGATGGGTGTGGCCTGAGAGCTCTGTTTGGTGTGCCAAAGGTGACACTCCCAGGTTAGGTGTGGTAGATCTCTCTCTCTCTCTGTGTCTTTCTTTTTTTGATTCAAAAGGGAAGGAATTCCACACAGCTGAACGAAGTTGGAGGTAGTTAGCAGACAAATGATATACCCACAGGAGCCAGAGATCGGAAGCTCTTTCCGAAGGACCACACAGGGAATCTGTTCTGCCCTCAGGGTGGGCTCAGATTCTCCTTCAGTCTCCCACTGGTTTGCCAAAGTTATGGAATTATAGCGTCTCTGGAGAGTGCTCACGTGAATTCCGTGAGTTCTCTCCCCCACCGTCTCTTTTTTCACAGTCTCAGTTCACTAGCACCACAAGTTTACTAGGTCCTAATCTCCTGTTAATTCTCCCCGCCCAGAGTCAGGTTTTTCTGCTAGGCTCAGGGCCGGTGCAGACCTGAGGTCGCTCTGCTTATGACATACGTCCAAGATGGCGCCTGCTCTTTGTCTTGCTCGCCCTTGAGAGGTGAGCGGAGAGAGAGGAACCCGTGTCCGTACCAGTCACCTTTTTTTTTCTCTCTCTCTCTCTCTCTTCCAGTTAGCCTTGTGAACTCCCCCCCCCCGGGGGTCGTTCCCTCTAGTCTCCTCTCTCCGCTTGCCTGCTGGTGTCTCGGGCTATTGAGGTTCGGCTCACCTCGCGTTCCAGCGCTGGTGTGTTGAGTCTGCCGCTGGTGTCCCGAACTGTGGGCTCCCACGCTCTCCACACAGGTCCACTGTGAATCTCGCATTCCGGAAGAGTTTCTTCTGCTGTTTCCTCCCCTACTCTTCCTTGAATCTGCAGTATCTCCACTTTTATTAAACTGTCTCTCCCCGGACTATCAGTGTGCTCCCTTCCTATTCCGCCATCTTGCCTCCTCCAATCTCCATATAGCTTCCTATATACTTTAAATCATCTATAGGTTACTTTTTTTTTATTTTATTTTATTTATTTTATTTTTTTATTTTTTTAACATTTATTTAATGAATATAAATTTCCAAAGTACGATTTATGGATTACAATGGCTTCCCCCCCCCATACCGTCCCTCCCACCCACAACCCTCCCCTTTCCCACTCCCTCTCCTCTTCCATTCACATCAAGATTCATTTTCGATTATCTTAATAGACAGAAGATCAGCTTAGTATACATTAAGTAAGGATTTCAACAGTTTGCTCCCACATAGAAACATAAAGTGAAAAATAATAGATGATTTTTTTTAAATGATGATGAAATCAGATCAGACCTATTGTCATGTTTAATCCCAGTGAGAGTCAAGTTGGGAATTGCTAATTTCTTTTTCTTTTCTTTTTTCTTTTTTTTTTTTTTTTTTTTACAGAGGATCAGTTTAGTATACATTAAGTAAAGATTTCAACAGTTTGCACCCCCATAGAAACACAAAGTGAAATGTATTGTTTGAGTACTCATTATAGCATTAAATCTCAATGCACAGCACATTAAGGACAGAGATCCTACATGAGGAGTAAGTGCACAGTGACTCCTGTTGTTGACTTTACCTATAAGTTACTTATAATACCTAATACAATGCAACTTCTATGTAAAAGTTGTTATACTGTATTACTTAATGAATGATTACTAGATGCAATTTTGTACATATTCAGTAGTTATGCATTTTTTTCCAAATACTTTTAATCTACAGTTGATTGAATCAGAGGATACAGAAACTGTGAATACCAAGAGCTGAGTGTATGTTGAGACATGATTTTTTTCTGTGTGTTGACATTATATCCTGAAACCTGGTTTAACTCATTTATTGTATCTAGCCTTTTTTATATATTACTTGGAAGTTTCTATATAGAGAGACGTGTTTTATAAGTAGGGTTGGCTTTATTTATTCCTTTCTGATCTACATTTGGTCTTACCAAAAGGCCAAGAAGCCACCTGATCTATATATATTTTATTTCCTTTTTCTGCTTTATTGCACTAGCTAGAACTGCCAGCACTATGTTGAGCAAAAGTGGTAAAAATGATGTTCCTGATTTGTTCTGGATTGAAGGGGAAAGAATATAGTCTTTCAATATTATTTATAATGTTTGTTGGAGGTTTTCTGCAGTTTTGTTAATCGAGTTTAATAAGTTCCCTTTGTTCCTTTTAGTGCAATAAAGTTGCTTATAGTATTATCATGAATGGATGCTGAAGTTTGTCAAATATTTTGCATTAATAATGATTATTCAAGCTTTGAATATAGTGAATTACATGATTTTCAAATATTAAACTAGTCTTGTATTACTTTAATAAAAACAGTCATGATGCGTAATTGTTTTAACATCATGTTGGATTCCATTTGATAGTACTTTAAATGATTATTGTATCTATAGGTATGGAGGATGTTAATCTACAATTTTCTTTTTTAGGAATGTCATTTCATTCCATTCATAATGATCTTAGAAGTGTTCTCTCCTCTTCTATATTTATTATTTAAAAGATTGTGTAGAGTTAGTGTTAATTCTTCTTTAAATGTTGGTAAAATTCTCCAGTTACACCACTGAGGCCTGGAGATTAATTTTTGAGAATTTAATAAATTATAAATAAATTTTTCTTAATAGTTATATGAATATTTAAATTATCACTTTTTATTGACTGAGTCATGGTAGTTGATGTTTTTCGAGGAATTAGTATATTTAATCTAAGTTGCCAAATTTATATATGCAGAAATGTTTGCAGCTTTCCATTATTATCACTTTGATGTTATCAGTCTTTGGTGAAACCTTATTTCAGTCCTCATATTGGTATTTCTCTCTTTTTCCTGTGTCAGCCTTGTTAGAAGATTATCAGTTTAGTGATCTTTTCAAAGAACTTGCTTAATGTCTCACTGATTTTATCAAGCATTCTAGTTTTTCAATTTCATTTATCTCTTATATTTATTGTAATTTTCCTTCTTGCTGTAGCTTTCTTTTGATCTTTTTCTAGTTTAAAAAAGTGAAAGCATATATTACTGATTGGAGACTTTTCTACTTTTCTCATGTAAGTGTGTATGTATAAATTTCACTAAGCACAGGCTTAAGTACACTGAATCAATTTTGATACGCAGTATGTTTCTATAATTACTCAGTTCCATATATTTTTGTCTTCCCTTGGGACTTCCTTTTTGATTATTGTGCTATTTAGGATTGTATTATTTAGTTTCTAAGTGTTTGGAGAGTTTGGGGAGTGATTGATTTCAAGTTTTCTTACAAAATGACCAAAAATACATTCTGTATGACTTTAATGGATATGATCTTGTCTTGGCATATGTTTCTTTGCTTAAAAAAAGATTTATTTTATTTATTTGAGAAGCAGAGTTACAGACAGAGGGAGGGACAGAGAGAGAGGCCATCTTCTGATGCTTTCACAGGCCATAAGCAGAGATCTGGATTGGAAGTGGAGCAACCGGGACATGAATCAGTACCCATAGGAGATGCTGAGGCTGCAGTTGGAGGCTTAACTTACTCTACTATGGCACCAGCTCCCAGTATATGTTTCTTGGTAACTAGAAAAAAATGTTTATTCTATTAACAGACAGAGTGTTATGTAAATTTCAAAAAAAAAAATCCTATTGGTAAATGATGCTTTTTCATTCTTCTATATCTTTGCTTAGTATCTATGTAGTTTTTTAAAAAGTTTTACTTTTTTTATTTGAATGGCAGAGTTACAGAGAGGCAGAGGTAGAGAGAGAGAGAGAGAGGTTTTCCATCCGCTGGTTCACTCCCCAAACGACCACAACAGCTGGAGCTAAGGTTGATCCAAAGCCAGAAGCCAAGAGCTTCTTCTGGGTCTTCCCATGGGGGCGCAGGGGCCCACGAATTTGGGCCATCTTCTACTGCTTTCCCAGGTCATAGCAGAGAGCTGGACCGGAAGCGGAGCTGCTGGGACTCGAGCTGGCGCCCATATGGGATGCCAGCACTGCAGGCAGTGGCTTTACCACTGCACCACAGTTCTGGCTCCTCTATATAGTTTTTTATAGCATTTTAGAAAGGTGTGTGGAAAAATATCAAACATATTTGAGGATGTACATATTTGCCTTTTCAGTTCTTTCAGTTTTGTGTCATTTTTGTAGGTCTGAAGTTTGTTGCATACATGTTTAACATTGCTATGTTCTCTTAGTAGAGTGATCCTCTTATCATCATACAATATAAGTCATTACTTTTGGTAATTTTCTCTCCTGTGAATTTCAGTTTATCTGATATTCATGCAACCACTTCTGCTTTCCTTTGGAGAGCATGATATAACTTTTTTCATCCTTTTACTTTTTACAATCTATATTGTTATATTTGATGGAAGCTTCTTGCATGTAGTATATAGTTGGGTCATGTTTTTTACTTAACTGACAAAGTTTTTTATTTGGTGTTTTCTACTGTTAACATATAATGCATTTATTGGTATGTTAATGTTTTAGCCTGCACACAAGTTTTGGTTCTTTTTGCTTTTTATTTCTCTGCTTTCCTTCCTGCCTTCCCATAGACTATATGAAGATTTTTAAATAATTCCAATTTAAATTTACCTATCATGTTTTTGAGTTATGCAAGGGACTTCACAAAATTCACGTGAAGCACATATTATGAAAATAGAACTGTAAATCCTACATCCAGCCAAAACATCCTTCACAAGTGAAAAGTAATTAATATTCTCACATTCAGGAAAACTAAGAGAATTTGTCATGAGAAAAAAATTCCTAAAAATCATTGAGGTTATCTTTCTACATAGAAAACAAAAATTATGTTTAAATGATTTTATTCAAACTTAGAGCAAGTAAAGTTAAGTAATATATCTTGAATAGATATTTTTGAAGTGTAATGCACATATAACTAAATATTTGTATAACATTTTTAGTGATCAATCAAGATATACATTACAGCCTATTATTGGTGATATCATATGGAAATCTTACCTTCCTTTATTCTCCTTTTTTATAATATAATATCCTTAAATATTTCTTCATTCTATTTGGAACCATATCATAAAGTATTATAATGTTGGTTTCAATCATCATACACAATTTAGAAAAGTAAAAAATGGAAAGTCTCTATTATATTTATCGTATTTCCACTTACCATGATCCTCCAACTCGATGTTTCAAGGCACCTCCTTTTATTATTTTTTTCTGTTTGGAGAACTTCACTTTAGCCATTCTATTAGGCATTTTCCTCTTGATAGATTCTCATAATTTCCCGTGAAATGAGAATATAATTTACCTTTCACATATGAAGGATATCTTTGCTAGGTAAAGGATTGACACCAGGCATTTATTTTATGTCGGCATTGTAAAAATGTGTTAAAGCCTTTTGGTTTTCATTTTTTCTGATGAAAAATTCATTCAAATTGTTTTTTTTTCACTCTAGGTAAGGTGTTGATTAATCACTTTCAAGATTTTCAGACTTGATTATGATGTACTGTAATTTTGGGTTGACTAGCCCCTTTAATCTGTATATTTCTATATTTTACCAAATTGGGGGTGTTTTTAACCATAGTTTATTCAGGTACCTTTAAGCCTCACCTTATTTCTTCTCTCCTTTGGTGATAACAATAACACAAACACTGGATTTTTTGTTTTAGTCCTATAGGTCTTTGATATTCTTTTCATTTTTATTAGTCTACTTTCTCTCTAATTTGCAAATTGTGTAATTATTATTTCAATTTCCAGTCTCTGATTATTTCTTCTACATTCTGCATTCTACTTTTGACCCTATTCATTGAGGATATTAAAATTTTTCTGAATAATACTTTTTAATTCTAAAATTTTCTTTTGACACGTCTATTTTCTTTTTCTCGAAACTCCATTTCTTGGTAAGACTTCCTGTTTTTTGTTGCAGATGTGCTCATAATTACTAGTTGAAGCACTTTTTAGATGGATGCTTTAAAATCTTTTCAGAAAATCCTAATTTCCCTTGGTGTTATCTCTTTACATTCTCCTTATGCTGCTTCATATTGTGTATTTTTAACTGAATCCTAGGTATCTAGGGTGTTTTGAGAATCTAAAATTTATTTAAAGTTATTTTACCTTGCTCACTGATGCTGTGCTTCAAGGCAATGGAAGCATGCAACTTTATTAGTGCGTGGTGGGATAGAGGCCACATTTCCCCAGATGGTCTCTGATGATATTGAAGTAATACTTGCCATTTCTGGGAAGTCATTTCTGGTTCCACACTAAGCCACTGTTGATAAATCTCTAACTGGAGCCAAAAGTACTTTGTTACTGCTCTTTACAAGGCTTCTCATGACACCACAGTGGGTTGGCCTCACTATTCCGAGGAGATGGTGAGTGCCCTAATTCTCCATTAGGCCATCTCTGAAACTACTCCAACAGGGAGAGAACGGGCAGCTCCTTACTGTCAGTTGACGTCAAGGTCAAAGATCCACATGTGATCTCCACTGATAATAGTGGGGAGTTCATTACTACTTAGTAAAGGTAAAGGCCACAGCTCTCTACTCTGCCTTCCCTGACACCACCTAGACAGTGGTTTGTGGGTACCTCATTACAAGTTGTTGAGAGTGTAAGTCTAGGTTACCCACTTGGCCCATTCTGGTATAGGCGGCTGTGGGGCCACAGTTTATTCTGTGATGTTTGGCTTCAATTGAGTGATCATTGCCTGAATATTTCTGTTCTTGCTAAGCTGCTCTTCCTCATCCTTTGGCTAGAGCAAGAACACTTTTGTTCAGTTTCCAGCTTATGGGGCCAGCACTGTGGCGCAGAGTGTTAACATCCTGGCCCAAAGCTCTGGCATATCATATGGGTGCCTGTTTGAGACCCAGCTGCTCCATTTCTGATCCAGCTCTCTGCTATGGCCTGGGAAAGCAGTAGAAGATGGCCCAAGTCCTTGTGTCCCTACACCTACGTGGGAGACCCGGAAGAAGCTCCTGGCTTCGGATTGGCATAGCTCTGGCCATTGCGACCAATTGGGAAGTCAACCAATGGATGGAAGACATTTCTCCCTCTCTCTCTTTCTGCCTCTCCTCTCTCTGTGTAACTCTGATTTACAAATAAATAAATAAATTTTTATTAAAAACAGCCAGCTTCAGGGCTAGTGTTCTTGCACAGTCGGTTAAGCTGCTGCTTGTGATGGTGGCATCCAATGCTAGAGCATCGATTTGAGTCCATGCAGCTCCCTGTTAATGCACCTGGGAAAGCAGCAGAACATCCCTTATGTACTTGGGCCCCTGTCATCCATTTTGAATTCCACGTTTGCTTATACTTCTGTTCTCATGGTTATTCCTTTGCCTGTTTAAGGAGGAGTCTGTGACTTCTCAGTGACCACTGTTAATTGAGTGACACTGTGGATGGAAGACCTCTTTTTATCTCTGTCTTTCCATTTTTCTTTTTCTCTGTCACTCTGTCTTTGAAATAAATGAAATAAATCTTTAAAAAAGAAAGGTTGCCAGCTTCTTCACCCTAAGCCTGGGATATATGAGGAAAACAGAACGTAAGGAATTCACTTCCATATCATTCTGTATGGCATGAGCTCCTTAGTCAGTTCATCTTATGTTTGCCTTTCAGAGTGCTTTGTCTTACATATGTATGATATCCATGGATTTTAGTTGTATTTAGTGATATAAGTAAGGAAACATACATATATTCAACCTTCACAGAAGTAGAAATTTACTCCTGATATTTTTCCATCTTTTTACTTTCACTGATGCTATGTTGTCATATTACGAGGTTTTGTAGACAATATATAGTTGGATAGACTTTTTAAAAAGTTATCCTGATAATTTTTGCTTTTAATTGATGATTTTAGACAATTGCATATAAGGTAATTATTTGTTTTGGCTTAATCCTGCCATTTTGTTACTTTGTTTTCTCTGTTTTTAGATTCTGTTTTTGTTTTCTTGTTTTCCTTCCTATGGTTATTTGAACAAATTTTATGCTTGTATCTTGATTTGATTATAATATTTTAATATATTGCTTTATATAGTTTTCTTAGTATTTTTTATGTGTATTGCAATATACATATGTAATTATCAGTTTACTGCCACCATTATTTTACAAATCTGAGTATAAAACCTTGCTTCCATTTTGTTTTTATGTACCTCACTTTAAAATATATTAATATTTCCTCTCCAACAGTAGAACACTACATTAACGATGATACAACTTTTGTTCCATCCATAAATATGAATTCAGAAACTCATGAGAAGTGGGATAATCTATTGTATTTACCCCTATTTTTGCCCACTTCAAAATTCTTTCTTTTCTGTAGTTTTGAATCTGCTATAATTTCATTCTGAATAGACAATTTCCTTTAGAAGTACTTTAAGAGCACGTCGGGCATTTCTTATAGCAATTCAGATACTGCTTGGAATGGCTGCATCCCACATCATAGTGCTTGGGTTCAAGTCCCAAGTCCACGCCTGGTTCCAGATGCCTGCTAATGCTCACCGTGGGAGGAAGCAAGTGATGGCTCAAGTTTTTAGGCCCCTGCCTTCCACCCAGGAAACTCCAGATTTACATCTAAACTCCTGGATTCAGCCTGGTCCAATCCTTGCTGTTGTAGGCATTTGGGGCATGAACCAGCAGATGAAATTTCTCTGTCTACTCTTTCTCACTTTCAAATAAAAGCAAAACAAATAAAAATTTAAGAAATAAGTCCTTTAAAGGTAAGCTTGTTGACAACAAATAATTGAGTAATTTTAATCTGAGAACATTTTATATAACATTCAATGTAGAATATTTTTACTACAGTTTTACTACAGAATTCACAGTTGACAATTCTTTTATTATTTGAAAAATATTGTGTTGCATTCTTCCTTCTCTCCATGCTTTCCGATAAGAAATCAGCCATCATTTAAATAGGTCTTCCTTAAAAAAAAAAAAAAAAAAACTGGGAACAAATAAAAGAAAAATAAATAGGTCTACCTTTATAGATAATGATTTTTTGTTTAATTGCTTCAATGATTTTTCTTTGTTTTTGGAATTCAGAAGATTAATTATAATGCTCTTGCTGTGAATTACTTTGAGTTACTTTCTTTGAGATTAGCTTAGCTTCTTGAATCTGTTGGGTTTTTTCACCCAGTGTTGGAAGTATTCAGCCATTATATCTTTGAATACTTCAAACCTTACTCTTTCTCTGTACTTTCCTTCATATGACTCTCAGGATCACAAATGGTAACTCTTTTATAATTTCCCCACAAGTCTCTGAAAATCTGCTCATTTTTTTAATATATTTTCTCCCTGATGTGTTGATTGGGCAATTACTGCTTCCATATTTTCAAATTCATGATTGTGCCCTCTAGTTTCTCTGCATTATTATTGAACTTTTCCAGTGAGGATTTATTTTTTGATTTTGTCATTGAATTTTTCTTTTTTATTACCTCCATTTGGTTCTTTCTTATAATTTCTTATTTTTAATATTTATTTTATTTATTTGGCGGGCAGAGTGACAGAGAGAGGAAGAAAAAGAGAGAGAGAGAGAGAGAGAGAGAGAGAGAGAGAGAGAGAGATCTTCCATCTGCTGGCCAATGGCTAGGGCTGGGCCAGGTCGAAGCCAGGAAATCCATCTGAATCTCCCACAGGGGTGGCAGGGGCTCAGGTACTTCAACCATCTTCCACTGCTTTAGCAGGCACATTAGCAGGTAGCTGGATTCTAAGCAGAACAACCAGTACTTGAACTGGCTCTCTGATATGAGATCCTGGTGTTTGCAGGCAGCAGCTTAACCTGCTGTGCCACAACACTAGTCAGCTACCCCATGGGCCCATCAACCCCAAGGCTGGGGAAAAGTGAAGTTTTATTACCAAGTTCAATCTCATTGACAGTGGGTGGGGTGGCGGCTCACCTCCCACTGTGTGCCTCTGACATTCGGTAGCAGGATGAACTCTAGTAGTGACTAGTCTCAAAATATCATCTTTTTCAGTCTCATTGCTGAGTGAGAGTGGAGGCTAGCTTTCTGTTGGGCCCCACTGATACTATCCTGTCAAGGAAATCAGCACCATCTGGTTTTGTCAGGCAGAATGGAAGCTACAGATTTGACTTGCTGATACCATCTGGTTGGAAAATCAGAATTTTGTCTGCTTTTGCCAGGAAAGGAGTGGAAGATTAATTCCATATTCAGCTCTTCTGAAGTCGCACAGTGAAGGATCTGGAGTGTGCTCACAGCTTCAATGGGAGCAGGGCTAAGGTGGGAGATTATCTTCTGGGCTTGACTCCATTGAAATCTCCAGGGTAGGATGAAGGTGGAGGTGGTGATGTTCAGCTTTTTCATTGTTTGGAATGAGACAATATTGCTAAGTAGGATCTTCTTTTGTTGGGTCGCCCTTTTCCAATTCCTTTGGCTATGGAAAAGGCTTTTCGTGGAGCTTTTCTTACCTGTATCTGTTGGCAGTTCTGAGTTAAATGTTTCTGCAGTACTCTGTCTGAGATATATGAGAGGCTATTGGCACACCCAGGAACTCAAAACAGCGTTGTTCCTCAAATCTTGAAGTCCCTAGGCAACCTGTCTTCTTTCAGTCCTTCAGAGTCTTCCTATGCTTGTTTGCTGTTGTGTACAGTGCTTCTTAATTTTAACTGAGAAGACCTGGGAGGAATGTGCTTACTCTGGTGCAGGACAAAGCACCCTATGTTTCTGAAGGGGCGAGAAAATATATAAATTCATAATATGTGGATAATATACATAGTTTCTTTCTAAAAGAACATTACAATGATGGAGGGAATCTTTCATTTTTTATCTTGGAATCTTCTGCACTAGTGTGTTTGATAACCTTATTTGTGTCTTTTATATTTTAAAGTATCAAACAGAATGTTGAGATTGTGATTAGTTTTTTGTTTCTTTTATTTTTATAAAAGATTTATTTTAGAGGCAGAGTCGGGGGAGAGAGAGAGAGAGAGAGAGAGAGAGAGAGAGAGGTCTTCCATCTGCTAGTTCACTTCCCAAATGGCTGCAGTGGCCAGAGCTGGGTCAATCTGAAGCTAGGAGCCAGGAGCGTCTTTTCAATCTCCCACGTGGGTTCAGAGGCCCAAGCACTTGTGCCATCCTCTACTGATTTCCCAGACCATAACAAAGAGCAGGATTGGAAATGGAACAGCCTGGACTTGAACTGGCGCCCATATGGGATGCCAATCCTGCAGGAGGATGCCTAACCTACCACAGCACAGGCCAGCCTCTTTTTATTTCTTTTCAAAAAACTAATACAGGTGTCATTATTTCATAAAGAGAACTTAATAAATCTAAAGATACCTTTCTATATGAGAAGAAATACAGTAAGTGAAAAAATAATTTGTATGTATATTGCAAACTCAGTTTTATAAATGTAAACCATAACACACAGGTAAGTGTGGAGGGTAGAGGTTTTGAGTATATGCAGTATGTGCACATTTGTGGTGGTGTCTACATTGAATGTGAGATCACTGATTATTTCACTTTCCAAGTCATAAATTTATATTCAATTTAAATTTAAACATTTTATGATTTCTGTAATAAAATGACTTCTGAAATTTTGAAAGATAATGTCAATGAAGTAGATCCATATATTCTAAGATGGAAGTATCTTAAAGGCATATTGTCAGGACTAAAAGAGAACCTGCAGGATGTATTAGAAGTCCATATGGAGGGCCCGCGCCGTGGCTCACTAGGCTAATCCTCCACCTTTCGGCACCGGCACACCGGGTTCTAGTCCCGGTCAGGGCGCCGGATTCTGTCTCGGTTGCCCCTCTTCCAGGCCAGCTCTCTGCTGTGGCCCAGGAAGGCAGTGGAGGATGGCCCAAGTGCTTGGGCCCTGCACCCCATGGGAGACCAGGAGAAGTACCTGGCTCCTGCCTTCGGATCAGCGCGGTGCGCAGGCCGCGGCGGCCATTGGAGGCATTGGAGGGTGAACCAACAGCAAAGGAAGACCTTTCTCTCTGTCTCTCTCTCTCACTGTCCACTCTGCCTGTCAAAAAAAAAAAGCCCATATGGGCTTGTAGATGCATGGAATAGGTTCTAGATGACATAGAAAATTTGCAACAATGGTAATCTCTGGAGAAGGGAGTTAAGGGAAATGAGATAGAAAAGGAACTATGCTATTTATAGTTTGTTCTATTTTTTCACCAGAAAGTATTCATGTATTATCTATAAAATTTTAAAATAAACAAAAAATAACATTGAAAAGAAAACTGCTTTCCTATTCATTAAGAGGTTATGAGTATATACAAAAATAACATGGGTAAATGTCTTTAAAAGTCTAACATGCATTTACATGAAAATAAACTGTAATAAGCTTATATTTCTTTGAACAAATTAAGAAGAATATGCCAGTTCATGCTAACTTTAATCTTTATAAAAAGTTCAAATGTTAATTTGTACCTGGAACAGTCATTATTGCCATTAGATTAGGCCAAATATTTGATTAACATGGTATCACGAGGTTGTCATTTTAATTGAATTACTTTAGATATTAGAAAATTTGACTTATTAATGAAAAGGTACTGAAAAGAGTAAGCAATGTGCTTTATGTAAAGTATATTAAAATATTTCCAAGTAGGAAATTTTTTTGGTAAGACAAGAATGGGTGAAAGAAGACATAAAATTCAATAATAGATGAATACATTATATAATATATAGTGTATATTATTACATTGTTTTAATTTGTGTTTGTCACTACTTGTATATAGTGCTTTATTTCGTTCTCCTTTACGTTAGGCAAGATAGTGCCCTTGATTAATTAATACCATTAATTAATGCCATTTCTAATCTTTTCAGCTTCTGTAGGGTAACTGATTAATTTCAAATCACGTCCTCATTATTTCAGTTTTATAAATATTCTATTTCGTTTCAATCCTTTTAGTTAGTTTGCAATGTTATCATCCCCTCCTCCAACTGGGGCTCTGGCTCTCAATTTTGCAAGAGACAGTGGGTATGAATTGAATTGAAACACAGCAATTATGCTTCCCCTCCAGAAAAATAGACCCATCTAATGTTTTTAATGATGGAAGCAGCTGTGAGCCACACAAAATCCCATAAGTAAACTCACAGAAACAATATTTATAGCTTCTTAGAGAAAGCATCTTTATAATCAAGAATATACTGGATGAAAGTTTTTAATACTCAAATTTGTGAAGGAAGCAGAGTCAATAAAGTCTTATTGATTGTTGTTTAGAGCTCTTGTCCATATTCCAGCTGAACAGTGGTCTTTCAACTTTTACTTGTCGAGCTCTTTATTTAGTGGAGCATTAAATCTGGGACTATAAAGCAAATTAAAATATGTTATGCAAGAATCAAAAAAGGAAGGAAGGAAGGAAGGAAGGAAGGCAGGAAGGAGGAAGGGGAAGGAGGAAGGGAAATATCATATTCTTAGAACTGTATGAACTACATGAAATGTTATATTTATATTAATAAAAAAGACAATGTAAAAGGATAAATTATGGTAATCATTCAAATACATACGAGTAACATTTGTTTGTAGAAAACAACATCATGAAGTAGACAAATTCTACTATTTGGTCCGAGTAAATGCCTTGAAAAGCAGTACAGGAAAAGGTAAATGACAAGCACTGTTTCCACCTAGTTTCATCATTTGCTTTGTATCCAAACCAGGATATTCCAATCTGACTTTTCTCATTCAGTGATTTCTGGACTATGCTATTGTCATTCGAAAGCCTGGGGAAGGCATTGGTGGGTTTTGCCAATGACTGTGAAAAAAAATCCAATGAAAAAAGATAGTGACAGTATTGATTTCTTAACACTGTACCACATAGCCAATTTATTGAAAAGTGTCTGACAAAGATGATTTGCAAGCTGATAAGGACGTAAAATTCTAGGGTAAGTTTTGTGCATCCCCATGACAACCTAATTAATTTTTGCTATGAAATCAGCCTGTGTATTAGTATTATTTCCTAGCAGGGGGTGACTTGTACTATGGTGTGTCAGAAGACAAGACAGAAATGTCTTCCCTGTAGATAATTTTTTCAGTGAGATGCTCTATCCCAACAATATCTGTTGTATAATTTCAGGTTTTTTTTTCTTTCCTTGTTAATCTCTAAGCCAATCTCCTCCCATGAATACAAGAAACATCAATTCTCAAGACAGAAATCAGAATCAAGTTATATAATAGATGCTGAGGTAAATATGGAGTGAAACTAAATCCATGCAAGGCTAGAATGAAAAATGCCTGATAGGGATCATGGACAATATTTACATGCTGCTCATTGAAGACTCTCAAAATTTAGGGGAAAACACAGGGTGATGACAAAACCAAGTATACCTGCTAGTCAGGCTCACATTTTTCTGATTCAACTTTGAATGTAATGGGTTTAAACTTCCTATATATGTATATATAGGATTTGTAAATAATAGAAATTTATTTCTTACGGATATGGGATCTGGAAAGTCCAAGATCAAAGCTTTAGCATATACGATGTCTGGTGAGGACTTACTCTTTGCTTCCGAGATAATGCCTTGTTACTGAGTTGTCACATGGCAGAATCTGGAGGGGCAAAAGGGACTAAAACACTCCTTTCAACCTCTTTCATAAAGTCACTTATGCATTTATGAGTGTATTCCCTTGTGATTAATCATCTTGTAAAGCCCCAATAACTTAATACTATCACAGCGGTTATTAAGTTTCAACACGTGAGTTTTGGAGGACACATTGAAACCATAGCATTTTGCTAGTAGACCCCCAAATCCATGTCCTTATAACATGTAAAGTACATCCACTATGTCCCAGTAACTCCAAAAGTTTTCATTTATTACAATATCTATCTATCAAAATTCTAAAGTCCAATTCCATATAAATCAGGTATAGGTGAGACTCAAAGTAGAATTTATTCTCAATATGTGGACACATGAAATCAAACAAGTTATGTGCTACCAAAAGGCAATGGTAGGAGAGGCATATGACAGAAATTCTAAAAAGGAGAAACAGAAAAGAAAGGACTAATGGGTCTCAAGAAAAATCTGAAACGTAAGACAAACAACAAATCTTGGCCCTTGGGAAGATTTTTCTCAATGCTTTGTGACCTAATATCTTCCCTTCCAAACAAACATGGGTAGGGGTTGAATCCAAAAGCTCTAGGAGTCCCACACCCGTGGTTTCTTCGCACAGCTCATGCTTCAGATCTCATGGTTTGAAGTACGAAGACTGTGTGTCTTCAAGCCTGGAGTTTCACATTTGTGGCTCTACAAGTCTGAACTTTTTGACTTTGCTTGGCTTGTCCCTAGCAGAAACTGCAGATCCCATGACTTTGATAGCCATTGACATAATAGGGACTCTACGCAGTGGTCCTGAGCACACGGCTTCACTAAGCACTTAAAGGGGTTTTCTTTGGTGGCCCTGCCTTAGCCCCAAGGCTCTCAGATGCATTCTTTTATATATAGATGTTGGTAACTATTCTTCCACAGCTCATGAACTTTGCATGGAAACTGCTAAGGTTTATTATTTGTGCTCTATGGAAGGACAATCTGAGTACACATGGATTTGTTTGGGCCACAGCTAGGGAAATCAAGGGGATACTACACTGGAGTGCAGGCAGTCGAGACTTAAGGCAGCACTAGGCAGAGAACACCACGATCCTGTGGGTGCCCTGGCCCTCTTCTTTTATTTTCTTGGTGAATAGCACTTGATTCCTTTCTATCCATACAAACTTCCTTATCAAACACACCCTTGGCCACAGCCTTGGTAGTGTCTTCCAAACATGCTTTTATTCTTTTCAACCTGACCAGGCTGGGAATTTTCCAAATATTTAAGTTCTGCTTCCTTTTAGATTATAGATTTAGCTTTTAATTCATTTCTCTCTTTTTAAATTTTACTATCAGCAATCAAGAGAAGCCATACATATCCTTCAAAAACTTGCTTAGAAATTTCTGCTGTCAAGCATCCTAGTTCATTGTTCTTTGTTCTAACTTTCCTAAAGTACTGGGACACAGACATAATTCAGCGAAGTTGTCTATAACAAGGCTGGTCTCTCTTCCAGTTTCTAAAACTGTATTCTTCATTTCCATCTAGTACTTTATCAGAATGTCCTTTACTTTCCGTACTTTAGCCAACATTCTGTTCATGACCACTTAGGTAATCTCTAAGAAACACTTAGGCACTTTCTACAGAACTTCTCTTCTTTTGAGCCTTCACTAAAATCACCCTTAAGGCCCCATTCCCAGCAATCTATGTTTATTTAAAGTATGCATATCCTAACTTTCTATACTTTCTACACTTTGTCCAGTTCCAAAGATACTTTCACAATGATAAGCATTTGATATAGCAGCACTTCAGTTCTCAGTTCTCATTTTTGTCTAGTACATGTGTGCTGCTATAACAAAAATAAAAAGCAACTGGATAATTTGTGAACAATAGAAATATATGTCTTCCAGTTATTGGGGCTGGGAAATGCAAGATCAAGTCACGAAAAAATTAGGTGTCATGAGGGCTCGTTTTCTGTTTCTAGGGCTGTGGTACCTTCTTGTTGCATCTCCATGTGGCAAAAGTTATAGGCACAGTATCTGCACATGATGAATGAGTGGAGGAGGGAAGACGATTTCTGAAAATTCTTTTGTAAGGACTCTAATCCTATTTCTATCACACACATACTATTCGCTGTCTGGAAATGTAGAATAATAATAGCTGCAATTTATTGATCATTTTATTCCTTGGCAAGCTCTGTGCTAGGCATTTTGCGTTTATTAGCCTAACTGAGAAAATGGTCTGTGGTGTAAGCAGAATGAATTGGAAGAAAGATTAGAGTCATCACCAGAGAGAAGGTTGTTGAAATTGGTTATATGGAATAAAAATGTATACTAGGAAACTGGTGATGGGAATTTAAAGGAAAAGCAAGAGAGGTTTCCACTGTATTAACTAGTAAAAAAAAAGAGAGAGAAAGATCCTGAGGACATAGAACACGTAGTCTGAACTGAAGAAAATAGAAGTAAATGTGTGTTCTAAAGAATATTGTCCATGGTCGGCGCCGCAGCTCAATAGGCTAATCCTCCGCCTGTGGCACCGGCACACTGGGTTCTAGTCCCGGTCTAGGTGCCGGATTCTGTCCCGGTAGCCCCTCTTCCAGGCCAGCTCTCTGCTCTGGCCCGGGAGTGCAGTGGAGGATGGCCCAAGTCCTTGGGCCCTGCGCCCGCATGGGAGACCAGGAGAAGCACCTGGCTCCTGCCTTCGGACCAGCACGGTGCACCGGCTGCAGCACGCCGGCCACGGCGGCCATTGGAGGGTGAACCAACGGCAAAGGAAGACCTTTCTCTCTGTCTCTCTCTCACTGTCCACTCTGCCTGTTAAAAAAAAAAGAATATTGTCCAGATAGGTTCCTATTCGTGAATGCTAGCCAGCGTCTGGGAGGCCAGATAGCTCCTGAAAGAATCCCAACCTGGTAGACACACACTTCCTTTACCCTACCCACCTAACCTTCCCTAACAGTGGAGCTTCTCTCAAATGCAGGTCTCTGTCAGTAGCTCCAAATGCATCTCACTCCCCTGCATGTGCTGGCCATCAATCCTGCCTCATAGCCCATCAGAATTCCAACAGCTTTCACTTCCACGATGGGTGTGTATGGGGGAAAATGAGAGTCTGGCAGAATCTTCCTTAGGATTCTGGGTCTGAATAAACTAGTAGAAGAGGCCCCTTCCTCCCTAGTGTCCCTTCAATATATAGGCTACACGTTTGAGGAGTCTGTCTCCTTCCTTTATTTCTCTTTGGATCCAAATTCTATCTGGTTGGGTCAAGGACAGGTTTTAAGCATGTTGAATTTGTAACAGAGGTAGAAATTTATGTTTGGAAGGTAGGACGGAATTGGGCACAGAGGGAGGAAGAAATTTGAAGGCTCTTTTATAAGGACCCTAATTTTAATCATGAAGGCAGCTTTAATGACTTAATCAGGACTTATAGGCCCTACCTGGTAATATTATTGAACTATTGATTAAATTTCCACATGTGAATTTTAGGGAACACATTCAATACACAGCAGGGACAATTCTCAGGACATTGAGAAGAAATATGCTGTTTAAGTGAGGAGGAAGAAAGGTTGGCGCATGGGCAGGAGGGAGGGTAAGGTGGGAAGTATCACTATGTTCCTAAACCTGTATATATGAAATAAATGAAACTTGTATACCTTAAATAAAATTTAAAAAAATGTTGTTTAGTTGCTGCCACTTGGAAATAAGTTATTAGAATTAAAAATGCTCAGATCTTATTTTTTCCAGCTATGTGAATACTAATAACAGTTTTAGAAACCAAGGTGGGGGCCGGCACTGCGGTATAGCGGATAAAGCCACCACCTGCAGTGCTGGCATCCCATATGGGCTCCAGTTTGAGTCCCAGCTGCTCCACTTCCGATCCAGCTCTCTGCTATGGTCTGGGAAAGCAGTAGAAGATGGCCCAAGTTCTTGGGCCTCTGCACTTGTGTGGAAGACCTAGAGGAAGCTTCTGGCTACTGGCTTTGGATCTGCACAGCTCTGGCCATTGTGGCCAATTGAGGAGTGAACCAGCGGATGGAAGACACCCCCCCCACCTCTCCTTCTCTCTCTGTGTAACTCTGAATTTCAAATAAATAAATAAATCCCAAGGTCAGTAGCTTTATGATTTGAAGTAGTAATATGTACCATGCTGATTTTGTAGCACTAGCCTGACCTCCTTGAATGAGAGAAGCTAGACTGCAAATGGGACTGCTCTCTGTATTCTTTTTTTAGCAGTGACAATTTAGTGTTACAGTTAACCATATTCTTTTTCATTCATCATAGCACTGATAAATTCAGAAATATTCTCTTTCTTTAAAGGTAACAAACTAATCTTAAAGAATTAAACTCTTAAAGGATGATCACAGATCCTTAGCTTGTGCCAAAAAAGTCATATGAAAGAGAAAAAAATCATGAAGCAGCAGATTTTCAAATATTTATGGGCTTAAAAAAATAAGAGGTGCTAATTAGCAATTTCCTCCTTGTTTTAGACAATAATATTAGTAAAATCATATATTTCATCCCTAGATTCTTAAAGGCTTTTAAATAAACCTTCACAGATGTACACTTAAAGTTCAACCCTATCACAAATTTACTGGCATTTCCTTAGAAGTGTTGCTCAGGGCCGGAGCCGCAGCTCAATAGGCTAATCCTCCGACTTCGGTGCCGGCACCCCGGGTTCTAGTCCCGGTTGGGGCGCCAGATTCTGTTCCGGTTGCTCCTCTTCCAGGCCAGCTCTCTGCTGTGGCCAGGGAGTGCAGTGGAGGATGGCCCAAGTGCTTGGGCCCTGCACCCGCATGGGAGACCAGGAGAAGCACCTGGCTCCTGCCTTCGGATCAGCGCGGTGCGCCGGCCGAGGCGGCCATTGGAGGGTGAACCAATGGCAAAGGAAGACCTTTCTCTCTCTCTCTCTCTCTCTCTCTCTCTCACTGTCCACTCTGCCTGTCAAAAAAAGAAGTGCTGCTCAATTTTAACAATAAAAATGTATATAGCAGCCAGTACTTGGAAATAAGTTTTACATACACAGAATTATTTGGTAACCAGATATGAAATTGTTTGCTGAATATTTTATGCTTACATGAAGTGCAATAATGAACCAAGGTATGTGTTAATAATCCACGCAAAATAAGTAACTGTAATAATGGTTCAAAACTCATTTTTCTGGTGATTATTGCTTCATGTAGAGAAATAGTGTTCCCAGTCCAACTGCCACAGGCATCTTTAGGTGATTTTAACCAAAATTAATTTCATATTAACATTTGACTGAGAGTTTAGAAAGGAGGTACTAGAGAAAAGCAGTTCCAATGCCTGAGAATAAATAACAAGGTTATGATGGTGGCCAAAATGTTTCCTCTGTAAAAGTATTTTCCTCAGTTTTGGAGTTAGCTTGTGGTATAGCAGGTTAAGCCACCAGTTGCAATGCTGGCATCCCACATGGGTGCTCTTTTATGTCCTGGCTGCTCCACTTCCAATCTAGCTCCCTAATAATGGTCTGGAATAGCAACAGAGGATGGCTCAAGTGTTTGGGCCCTTCCACCCATGTGGCACACCAGGATGAAAGGTGCTGGCTCCTAGCTTATGCCTGTCCCAACTCTGACTGTTTTGGCCATCTCAGGAGAGAATCAGCAGGTGACACATTTCCTTCTGTCTTTCTGCAGCTATGAGTTTCAAATAAATATATGTTTTCTAAAAAGTATTTCAACTCAGTTTTGACATTTTATTCATGTTAAAAGTTTATGGAAAAATGAAATTAAGAGATAAGTTTACTAGGGTGGAAAGGGATGGAACAGAGGCATAAGCCTCAGCCATTCTTGCTCATTACCCAAAAGATAGATAAATATTGGAAGGTATTCCTTGCCCTTGAAACTCAGTTGGGTCTCACACCCTATTGCCTTCATACCCCACCCCTCAAGGCCACCTGAAAGACCAGTTCCAGGAATTCCCCTCCACCTGCTCCTCCTGACCCTCACCTCCATCCCTAGCCCTCCTAAAATATAAAAAGGCCCAGCACTTGGGGTCAGGGCCTTCTGCCATGTGTTCCATTAATGTACACGTGGGCAGTTGGTCCCACACCTCTACTAATTTATTTTCTCTGAAAAAATTCAGTCTCGCTGTAAATTTGTCCACTGCCTTCTCTCTATTCTGTGCCTCTTTTTTTTTATTTTTTTATTTTTTTGACAGGCAGAGTGGACAGTGAGAGAGAGAGACAGAGAGAAAGGTCTTCCTTTGCCGTTGGTTCACCCTCCAATGGCCGCCTCGGCCGGCGCACCGCGCTGATCCGATGGCAGGAGCCAGGAGCCAGGTGCTTTTCCTGGTCTCCCATGGGGTGCAGGGCCCAAGCACCTGGGCCATCCTCCACTGCACTCCCTGGCCACAGCAGAGGGCTGGCCTGGAAGAGGGGCAACCGGGACAGAATCCGGCGCCCCGACCGGGACTAGAACCCGGTGTGCCGGCGCCGCTAGGCGGAGGATTAGCCTAGTGAGCCGCGGCGCCGGCCTATTCTGTGCCTCTTTTCCTAACATGTCCTGTGTGCCCTGTGTGAGGAGGCACCAATCTGCAACTCTTTTCCTAACAGACAGCACTTTAAGATCCATGCATTTTAGAATAATATATATTTTTCATGAACTTTTTGAAGTCCCTTCATACATAGATACATCCCCCTTGCCACCTTAAGAGAATCGCAGCTGGAAATAATTCCTTCAATAACATCTTCAGAGACAAAAATATCATTATGGCAGAAAGCATCAAACCCTTTTTTGAAGAGAAAAGAGAATTTGGTCCTTAGAACTTCATAAAAAAAAGTTTGCTGATGGGAAGATATATCAAGTGTTACTACTAATGAAAATGACAAGAATTTGTGGACAGAAGCAAAATGTATAACCACATTAGCTGTTTATATGTTAAGTAACATTATTTCTTCCATTCTAGTATTATGCAGATTGGTTTTTAGAATCTAAATGAAAGACTTCCAATTGTTGCTGTCAAGTTTTATCAGGTTAGTTTGAGCCTAGCATTTCCAACCTGTTAATATAATTTGGACCATCATTCTATCATTTAACATATTAGCATACTCTTAGAGCCTTGTACAACCAGAAATTAAAATTTTTATTTAAAAAAAGAACACATTCTTTTTGAACAAATGATAATTAGGTATAATTCAAAAAGTAAAAGCATATGCCTCTTCTTTTGTGATCCAGCACACCAGAGATTAACATTGTTAATATTTTTCTGTGTTTTCTTCCATTTGCATGTGTTTGTGTATGCACTCAAGCATTCCAAATATAAATGGGCTATTATGCATACAGTTCTGTAGCTTACTTTTTCCAGTTAAATTGTGTTATATTCAAACTTTTCAACTAAAGCTAATGGAGCCATTGGATATCCATTTACAAAATACTAAAACTTGACACATAATATTGCACCTCATGGAAAAATGAACTCAACTAGACCATAGATCTAAATGCAAAACTTATAGTCACACATCTTCTAAAAGAAAATATAGGATAAAATCCACATAAGCTTTGATTAGGAAAAGCTGTCTTACATAGGTCCAAAAAAGCACAAACCATAAAGGAAGAAAGTGGATTTCATAAATTTTGAGTTTTTAATTTAAAAAACAATATTACCTCTGGTACCTTTAGTGTGAGGACTGAGAAAATAGCTCTATTAAAATGTTATGAGGGGAGGTATTCAAGATGGCTTAATAAGGAAAAGATTTACTAATTCAGACCGCAGGAAGATAACAGAAGAAGAGGGAGGGAATTGTATTCCCAGGGGATACTAGGAGAGACGTTTGCAGTACAAATTCTACAAAAAGAAGAGAAACTCTGTGGAACACCGAAGATGTTACAATCACACCCAATGTTAGGGCGCCTGGCTATTTGAAAAATGTTAATGGATCTAAAAGGAGACATAGACTCCAATGCAATAATAATGGGAGATTTCAATACCCAACTTTCATCGATGGACAGATCAACTAGACAAAAAAAATCAACAAAGCTACTCTACACTATGGATCAAATGGACCTGATACCTACAGAACACATCCCACAGCTGAAATAATACCATGTATCATTTCTGATCACAGTAGGATTAAGCTAGAAATTGACAACTCAAGGAATTCTAGAAAATACGCAAACGCATGGAGACTGAATAACGTGCTCCTCAATAAACAGTAGTTCATAAAAGAAATCAGAAGGAAAATGAAAAAATTGCTAGAAAAAAATGAAGATAACAACATGACATATCCAAACATGTTGGATATAGTAAAAAGGAAATCAAGCAATTTGAAAAGTATCAAAGAAATTATTTAATAATACATCTCAGGACCTAGAAAAACAAGAACAAGAACAAACCAAACCAAAATCAGTAGGAGGAAAGAAATAATTAAAATTAGAGAAAAAAATAAACAAAACTGAAATAAAAAATAATACAAAACATCAGTGACATGAAAGGTTTTTTTAAAAATAATAAACAAAATTAGTACAGCACTGGACCTACTAACAAAAAAAGAAATAAGTCTCAAATTAGTAAAATCAGTGAGGGAAAAGGAGATGTTACAATGGATATCACAGAAACAAAAGAATAATCAGGAATTAATACAAGCAGCTATATGCCACTTCTGAGAATTTGTCCAAAGGAAATGAAATCAGCATATGAGCTATTTGTACCCCCATGTTTACTGAAGCTCAGTTCACAATAGCTAAGATATGGAATCAACCCGAATATCCATCAATTGATGACTAGATATAGTGTTGTATATATACACAATGGAATACTACTCAGCCATAAAAAGAATTAACTTCTGTTCTTTGCAACAAAATGAACAGAACTGGAAACCATTATGCTTAGTGACATAAGCCAGTTCCAAACAGACAAAGATCATACCTCAGGGAAGTAAAAGAAATTAACAAATCAAATTAAATATTAATGGAAAATATAATAAAATTCAGAGCATAAGTAAATGAAAATAACACAGGGACAACAGAATCAATACATAAACACACACAATGAAATGCATAGCTTGTTCACTGAAAAGAAAAAACACATTGACAAATGTTTAGCTAGATTAAGAAAAAAAGAGAAATTCAAATATATGAAGCCATAGATGAAAACAGTCATTAAAACTGATACCACAGAAGTACAAAGGGTTGTTAGAGACTACTGTGAACAATAATATTGCAAAAATTCCATAACATAGAAGAAATGGGCAAATTCCTGGAAACATACACATTACCAATATTGAATTCAGAAGACACAGAATACATAAACAGATCAATAGCAAGTAGCAAGATTGAGTCAGCAGTGAAAAGTCTCTCATCAAAGAAAAATCCGGGACCTCACTGCTGAATTCTACAAAACATTTGAACAACAACTAAGAAAAATTCATGTTACAGTACTTCAAAAAATTTAAGAGGGACTGCTTCCAATATCTTTGATATCAAAACTTTATGATATCAAAACCAGACAAGGTCACAAAAAAAGGAGTGCTACTGTCTAATATCCTTGTGAACATAGATTCAAAACCTTTAACAAAATCTTACCATGACCAAATGGAATTCATCAGGGAAGTAAAACTGGTTCAGCATATTCAAATCAATAAACGCAATGCAATACATCAACATAATTAAGGGCAAAAATCCTATACCATCCCAAGAGATTGAAAAACAGGATTTGATAAAATGCAAAGAACTTTTATGGTAAAAATTCTGAACAAATTAGGTATAAAAAGAACATACTGTAACATAATAAAGGTTTGATATAGCAAGTCAATAGCAAATGTCATACTTTAAAGTGAAAATCTGAAGGTCTTTCCCACTTTCATCACCTTTATTCAACATAGTACTGTAAATCTTAACCAGATCAATTAGGCATAGGCAAAAATAAAGGGCATCCAAATTGGAAAGGAGGGAGTCAAATTGTCACTTTTTGTGGGGCCAGTATTTTGGCCTAATGGGTTAAACTGCCTCCTGCAAAGCCAGCATCCCATATGAATTGCGGATTTGAGTCCCAGCTGCTCCACCTACTACCCAGTTCCCTGCAAATGCACCTGGGAAAGCAGTGGAAGATAGCCCAAGTCTCTGCACCCACATGGGAGACATGGAAGAAACTCCTGGCTCCTAGATTCGGATTGCCCCATCTCCAGACATTATGGCCACTTGGGGAGTGAAAAAGCAGGTGGAAGATTCTCTCTCTCTCACTCTCTCTCTCTGTAACTCTGCCTTTCAAATACATAAAATAAATCTTTAAAAAGTCATTGTTTGCAGATGATGCTATCTTTTAGATAGATAACTCCAAAGGTTTCATTAAAAAGCTGGTAGAACTAATACCCAAATAGAGAAAAATTGAAGGATACAAAGTCAACATGCAAAAATCAGTTGTATTATTACATACCAATAGCAAATAATCTGAAAATGAAATAAAGAAAGCAATCCCATTTCCAACAGCTACAAAAAAATACTTAGAATAAAATTTATCCAAAGAGGTGAACCATCTCTACAATGAAAACTACAAATCATTCATGAAAGAAATTAAAGAGGACACAAAAAAGTGGAAAGACATCCTGTGTTCATAAATTAGAAGAATCAATGCCTTCAAAATATGCATACTATTAGAAGCCATTTGCATATGAAATGTAACCCATCTCAAATGTCAGCGACATTTTTTACAGACCTAGAAAAAAATCACTACTATAATTTGTATGGAACCACAAAGTCCCCCAAACAACCAAAGCAATGCTGAGTAAAATGAAAAAAGCAGGAACCATTACACTATTTGACTTTTTAAAAATTATAGACTACAAAAATTGAAAAAGAATGATGTTGGCATGAAAACACATGCACAGACAGAATTAAGAATAGTAGAGAGCGTTAGCCCCACGGCTGAATAGGCTAATCCTCCACCTGTGGCGCCGGCACCCCAGGTTCTCGTCTTGGTCGGGGCGCTGGATTTTGTCCCGGTTGCCACTGAGGGGTGAACCAATGGAAAAGGAAGACCTTTCTCTCTGTCTCTCTCTCACTGACCACTCTGCCTGTCAAAAAAAAAAAAAAAAAAAAAAAAAAAAAGAATAGTAGAGACCTAAAAGTTAACCTACCCATCTATAGCTAACTGATCTTTGACAAAAGTGCCAAGACATGCATTAGACAAAGGATAATTTTTTCAATAAAATGGAGATGGGAAATTGGATATCCACAGGCAGAAGAATGAAAATAGACTCGTATCTCTCATAATGTACAAAAATCCACTCAAAATAAATTCCAAACATAAATGTAAGACCTAAAGATTGAAAGTAACAAGAGAAAACATAGGAGAAACATTCAGGACATAGTAATGAAAAAATTTTTTGAATCATATACCCCAAACACAAAAAATAAAAGCAGAAAAATACAACTACAGAATTGAGAAAAGTTTTGAAAGCTGCTGCATCCAGAAAATATAAAGAACTCAAATAACTCAATAACAAAAAAAAAACAACTAAAAATGATAATAGATCTAAACAGACATTTCTCAAAGGAAGATATAAACATGCCTGACAGGTACATGAAAAAATGCTCAACATTACTCA
This sequence comes from Oryctolagus cuniculus, assembly GCF_051225735.1. Lineage (NCBI taxonomy): Eukaryota > Metazoa > Chordata > Mammalia > Lagomorpha > Leporidae > Oryctolagus > Oryctolagus cuniculus. The sequence continues at coordinate 44,387,179 of NC_142888.1, read as the reverse complement.
TCTTCAGGGAAATGCAAATCAAATGACTTTTATACAGAAATCAATGAACAAATGCTGCTGAGGATGTGGGGGAAAAAGATACCCTAATGCACTGTTGGTGGGAACGTAAACTGGTGCAGCCCCTGTGAAAGACAGTATGGAGATGCCTTAGAGATTTGAATATAGACCTATCATGTGACCCAGCCATCCCACTCCTGGGAAATTACCCAAAGAAAATAAAATGAACATATGAAAGAGTTGTCCGTACTCCCATGTTCATTGAAGCTCTATTCACAATAGCTAAGATATGGAATCAACCCAGATTCCAACAACTGAAGACTGGATGAAGAAATTATATGAACCCCATGGAATAATACACAGTAGTAAAAAATGAAATCCTGTCATTTGCAACAAAATGGATGCAACTGAAAACCATTATGCTTAATGAAATAAACCAGTCCCCAAAGGCCAAATACCATATGTTCTCCCAGATCTGTGATAACTCATAGAGCACCTAAAAGGTAATCTACAGAAGTGAAATTGACACTTTGAGATGAAATGACTTTGAGCAGTCCTTGTCTCGGCTGTTGAGGAGCAGGATTTTTTCCATATTATTTGTTGAACTCTTTACTTAGTGTAGCATTAATCTTATGAGTACAAAGCTAATTGAAAATAGATCTTGAGGAGGCGGGGCAAGATGGCAGAATAGGGAGGGAGCACACTGATAGTCCGGGAAAAGATAGTTCAATAAAAGTTGAGATTCTGTAGTTTATGGGAAAAGTTAGAGAAAAAATACTGCAGAGAAAACTCTTCCAGAACTAGTGAGACAAGGTGGACCTGTGAGGAGGGTGCAGACGTCCACAGCGCAGGACACCAGCAGACAAGTCTACGCACTAGCGCTGGAAGCCAAGGTGAGATAGGGCACCCAGCACCACTGCAGCAGCTGCCACCGCCCCCTCCCCCAGCCCACCCTGGGACGGACAGGTACATGAAAAAATGCTCAACATTACTCATCTTCAGGGAAATGCAAAAAAGAAAATAGATCTTTATGAAAAAATTAAGAACTGTTAATAGAAGAGGGAGGAGGAAGGGTGGGAGGGAGTGTAGGGTGGGAAGAAACACTATGTTATGTTCCTAAACTTGTATATATGAAATACATGAAGTTTATATTCCTTAAATAAAAGATAGCTAGGTAAAAAATTAAACACCAGGCCTGAAAATGTAAAAGTACTAGAACAAAATATATGATGGAGTCTCTAAATAGCTCATGGAAAATGGTCATTATGAAAAAAACTATATGCATCAGTTTCAAAATTATTTTTACATCAACATAAGTTTATCTTTTATCTTTATTTACTATTTAAATAAGAAGTGTATGTTATTATATAAGTGATCTAATTCAGTGAAGAAAATATTTATAAATATCTTCATACCTAAACATATGAAATATACTACATATGTTTAACTTCCACATATAACAGAAGACATGTAGTATTTGTCTTTCTGCATCTGGCTTTATTTATTTATTTTTAATTTTAAAAGAATAATTTATTTATGAAATATAGAGTTAGAGAGAGAAGATACTGAGAAAGAGGACTTACATACTCTGGTTCTTCCATACTCTGGTTCACTCCCCAAATTGTCCAAACAGCCAGGGTTATGCCAGGCCAAAGCCAATAGCCAAGAGCTTCATCCAGGTTCTCCCGCAGGGGTAGCAGAGTCCCTAGGACTAGGGCCATCTTCCACTGCTTTCCCAGGTACATTAACAGGGAGATGGATCAGAAGTGGAATAGCTAGAACTTTAACCAGTGCACATATGGGATGCTGACATCACAGGTAGTGACTTAACCCTCTGGGCCACAATGCCTGCCCATGGCTTCATTCACTTAGCTTGGTGATCTCTAATTCCATCCATTTTGTTACAAATGCAAGGATTTCATTCTTTCCATGGTTGAGGGACATGCGTGTAGCACACTGGTTAAGTCCCCTGCTAGGAATGCCAGCACTTCATATCAGAGTACCTGGATTTGAGTCCCAATTAATCCACTTCTCATCAAGCTTTCTGGTAATATGCACCCTGAAAGGCAGCAAATGATGCCTCAAATACTTGAGCCCCTGCCATCCACATAGGAGACCCAGACTGAGTTCCCAGCTCCTGGCTTTGCCTGGCCCAGCCCTGGCTGTTGCAGGCATTTCAGAAGTGAGCCAGTTTGTAGAAAAATCTCTCTTCATCTTTCTCTCTGCCTCTATCTCTTTTTGCCTTTCAAATACAATGAAAAAAATTAATTAAATGGAACTTCTAGGCAACATATAGTGGTGTTCTGTATTTTAATTCTTTTAGTTCTTTTTTTTTATTGGCAAATATAGTCCATGTACTTCCAAAGTAATTGGATTATGTTAACTGTTCTCTGGTTGTTTTGTAGATACTTCATTTCTTTCTTCCTCTTTAGCTTCTTTTTAATGGTTTTCTGGAGTGGTATACATTAGATTCTTTTTAAAAATACTTCTTTAATTATTTGAAAGGAAGAGTTACAGAAAGAGAGAGAGAAAGAGAGAGAGAGAGAGAGAGAGAGAGAGAGAGAGAGAAACTTCCACCCAGTGGTTCACTCCCCAAATGGCTGCAATGGTCAGGGCAGAGCCAGGCTGAAACCAGCAATCTGGAACGCCATCTGGGTCTCCCATGTGAGTGTCAGAGATCTAAGAACTTAGACCATCTCTCATTTATTTCCCATGCACATTAGCAGGGAGCTGGATCAGAAGTGGAGCAGCTGGAACTTGAACCAGCATTCATATGGGATGCTAGCCAGCATCGCAGGTGGCAGCTTTTACCCACTGCACCACAATGCCAGTCCTTACATTGAATTCTTTCCATTTTTACACAATGTTGACTCAAAGCAGTTGAAAAAATCCTTCTATCAAAATGGGTAAGAAAAGCTGAGACACTCTCATGCTACAAACCCTATGCAAGACATAACACCTTAAAACAGGGAGGGAACCCCAATTCCTAGATTCTTCCAAGAGTGGAAGGTTTGGACCACACACTTAGCACCTCAGCTTTTATGGGTGTCACTTGAGGTATCATCTCCTAAACCAGCTATCTCTGGGTCTTGATGAATTCTGGCATTTGAGAGTCCTCCAGGACCATAGAAATCAAAGAAGCAGCTATAAATTGGCACATGAGCACCTTACATTATTTCCCTTTCCTAGACTCAGCATAGAACAAGTAGGCAAAAACACTCAGTTTCAAGATTCTCCCTGGAAAAAGTACAACTGCACACTTTTCCAAAATGCTGCCTTAGAGTTGAGTTTCTAGCTAGCCTGATCCTAGGAGATGATGTACCAAGTAATGAGAAGTCTTCTAGGAGCCTGAATGAGCATGTTGGCACTTCCTACTCCTTCTCTCAAGTCACCTCACTTCAACAGTAAAACCAAAGCCAATTTCCCCCTTGAGGATTTTGTCCACACATCAAGTCACCTAACTTTTGTAGTTTCCAGCCAGGTGACTGGCTCCTAAGTCATCAAGTCCTGGGAACTGATGGAGAGCCCCATTTGCAAGCTGCTGGTACCACAGAAGACACTAGGCAGACACAGGATTTTCCATGGCTCAGAGCAGAACATTCAAGTAAAAACCACCCAGATCCCAATTTTTCCTCTGGAGGGGGTTTGATCGCGCAGTTTCCAGCTGTTTCCCAAGAGTCAGTCTTCCAATAACCTGCTCTGGGGAGCTTATTAGAAGGGTAATTAGAAGTCATCTTAGAGCCTGAATGGGTGCACTCGCATTTCCCACCACTCCTCTCACTGACTAATGGACTTGAATCTAACAACTCTGTCTCTGAGAGCTGAGACCCAGTATTTGCTAGTCCCTTCATAGGGATAAAACGCAAAGCAATGTGTTCAAAGAATTTGTGATTTTAGAGTACATGCATCTGCCCACAGCACCTGTATCTGGCTTAATGCAGAGTGAGTGGGAGATAAATTCCAACTCCCAGCTTCTCTCTGAGGAGAGAAGGAACTAAACCACACATTCAGCATCCCAACTTCCCCAGCAACTTCTCAAGGAACTTGATTGTATTTCACTTATTGTGGCACACTTCTCTTTAGTATTACTAAGAAAAAAGACAGAAGATTAGACAAGTGCAAAGGTTTGAGTGGCACATAGAATCTCTGGCTATGTTGATTGCTGAGATTCATTTCCTAAATGTGGTCATTGTGTCAAGACTGGGAGAGGTGGTTGTTTTACCTTATGTATAGAAACCAACATGGAGAATCAAAGAAATTGAACATGTAAGGAAATATGTTCCAAACAAAACAAGATAAATCTCTCACAGCTAGCAGTGGGCAAAGCTGCCCCTTGCAATGCTGGCATCCAGTATCAGAGAACCAGCTGAAGTCCTGGCTGCTCTGCTTCTGATCCAGCTCCCCACTAATGTGCCTGGGAAAGCAGCAGAAGATGACTTAAGTCCTTGGGTCCCTGCCACCCACAAGTTTCAGGCTTCTGGCTTTGGCCTTGACCAGCCCTTGCCATTTAGGTCATTTAAGGGAGTGAACCAGCAGATGGAAGATCTCTCTCTCCCTGTCTCTCAGTCTTTCTCTGTCACTCTGTCAGGTAAATAAATAAATATTTTAAAAAACTTTATAGGAGCCAACACTGTGACACAGCAGGTAAAGTTGCTGCCTACAGTGCCAGCATCCCATATGGGCACCGGTTCGAGTCCCTCTTGCTCCACTTCTGATCCAGCTCTCTGTTATGACCTGGGAAAGCAGTGGAAGATGGCCCTAGTCCTTGGGCCCCTGCACCCATGTGAGAGACCAGGAAGAAACTCCTGGCTCCTGGCTTTGGATAGGTGCAGCTCTGGCCATTGTGGTCATTTGGGGAGTAAACCAGTGGATGGAAGACTTCTCTCTCTTTCTCTCTCTCTCTCTGCCTCTCCTTCTCTCTGTGTGTAACTCTGACTTTCAAATAAATAAATAAATCCTTTTAAAAACTTAATAAATTCACCAAAATGAAATGGATATATGTTTTACTTGACAGAGAATTCAGTAATTAAGATGCTCATCAAGGAAAGGAAAGCAATTCATGAATAAAGCAATTTCAACAGAAACAGAAGTTATGAATGTACCAAACAGAAGTCATAGAGCTGAACAAAATAATGTCACTGAAAAATTGAATAGAGAGGTTTGATAGCAAACTAGATAAAGTCACATAAAGGATCAGTGAACTTGAAGACAAGTGATCCTCCTATCAGAAGAGCAAAAGAAAAAAAAGCTGAAGAAAATTATGAGATATCATCTAGTAGAAAAATGTACACATTATCAAAGTGCCAGAAGATTAAGAAAAGAGTCAGAAATATTATTTTAAAAAATGACTGAAATGTTCCTATATCTGAGAACAGAAACATATCCAGGAAGCCAAAAGACACCACATGAGGCTAATCCAAAGACAAAAAAGTAAGACACATTAAAATAAAACTATCAAAAGCTAAAGATGGAATTTCGAAAGCAGAAAGAGAAAAGCAACTTTTTTACTTACAAAGAGCCCTCTCATAGGAGAATTGATGAATTTTCCAGCAATACAAAATTTCAAAAACTAAGTCATACCCAAAGCAATGAAATACAAAAGAAGATAGCAAGTGAGGAGAAAAGCGACTTATGGACTATAAGACAAACAGAGGCCGGCGCTGCGGCTCAATAGGCTAATCCTCCACCTAGCAGTGCTGGCACACCGGGTTCTAGTCCTGGTCGGGGCGCCGGATTCTGTCGCAGTTGCCCCTCTTCCAGGCCAGCTCTCTGCTCTGGCCCGGGAAGGCAGTGGAGGATGGCCCAAGTGCTTGGACTCTGCACACCACAGGAGACCAGGAGAAGCACCTGGCTTCTGCCTTCCGATCAGTGCAGTGCGCCGGCCGCAGTGCGCCAGCCATGGCGGCCATTGGAGGGTGAACCAACGGCAAAAGGAAGACCTTTCTCTCTGTCTCTCTCTCTCTCACTATCCACTCTGCCTGTCAAAAAAAGACAAACAAAAAATAGTGTTTCTTACATTATTAATGATCATTTTAAATGCAGATGGATTAAACTTCCCAGTTAAAAAGTACAAAGAGGCTATATAGGTAAAAAAGAAATCAAAAGCCAACTATATACTTACTTTATATTTAAGGATATAAATAGGCTGAAAGTGAAGAGATGAAAACAATGATTCCATGCAAATGGGAACTAAAAGAAAGCAGGGGTATGTACCCAAGAGGCAAAATGGACTTTCTGGTAAAAGCTGTCTATATATAATGTTAAAAAGACAATTAAACAGGAAGGTACAATTGTGAGCATATATGCACCTAATATCCTAATAACAAATATAAAACAAATACTAACAAATCTGAAAATGGAAATTGACAGCAGAATAGCAATAGTAGACTTTAATATACTACTTTTAATAATGGATAGAATATTCAGATAGAATAGAAAACCAATAAAGAAACAGTGCACTTGAACAATATGGACTAAATGGACCTAACAGACAAATATAAAATTATTTGCCAAACAACAGAAGAACATTTTTCTTAAGGTGCACATGGGAACATTCTCCAAGTAGACAACATGGTATATCACTAAACAAGTTTTACCAAATTTAATAAATTAGAAATCATAGCAAGTATATTTTCCATAGCAATAGAACTAACCTAGAATCAATTTATTAAATGGAAAATTCACAAATAAAAGGAAACTAAATAATACACACTTGAACAATCACTGCAATAAAGAGAACATCAAAATCAAAGTTTAAAAGTATTTTTCAGACAAGTGAAAATGAAAAGGCCGCTTAGCAAAACTTATGGGATGCAGTGAAAGCAGTATGAAGAAATAAGTTTATAACATTAAATGCCTACATTAAAAATGAAATTGCAAACTAACAAGTTAACTATATACATATATGTATATAAGTATATATACCTATATATATATATATATATATATATATATATCAACAGACTAGAAAATAAGAACAATCATAGCCCAGCATTGGTAGAAGGAAGAAAATAATAAACATCAAATCTGAAATAAAACAGAGAACAGAAAAACTATAGGAAAAATGAACAAAACTAATACTTGATATTTTATAAAGAAATTGATATATTCTAGCTAGATAAACTGATATAAAAGTTTATGGCTTTTTTTGACAGGCAGAGTTAGACAGTGAGAGAGAGAAAAAAAAAGACAGAGAGAAAGGTCTTCCTTCCATTGGTTCACCCCACAAATGGCCGCTACGGAGCGCGAGCTGCTCCGATCCAAAGCCAGGAGCCAGGTGCTTCTTCCTGGTCTCCCATGTGGGTGTAGGGCCCAAGCACTTGGGCCATCCTCCACTGCCTTCCCGGGCCAGAGCAGAGAGCTGGACTGGAAGAGGAGCAACCGGGACAGAATCCGGTGCCCCGACCAGGACTAGAACCTGAGGTGCCTGCGCTGTAGGCGGAGGATTAGCCTAGTGAGCCACAGTGCCGGCCAGCTTATGACTTTAATGAATAAAATCAGAAATGAATGTGTGACATTATAAGAGATGATTCAGAAAATTTTGAAAAAGTATAACAGTAGCTGGCATAAAGCCACCACCTGTAATGCTGGCATTCTAAATGGGCACAAGTTTGAGTGCCAGCTACTCCGCTTCCAATCCTGCTCTTTGCTATTGCCTAGTAAAACAGTGGAAGATGGCCCAATTCATTGGGCCCCTGCACCCACGTGGAAGACCCAGAAGAAGCTCCTGTCTCCTGGCTTTGGATTGGCGAAGCTCCGGCCATTGTGGCCATCTGGGAAGTGAACCAGCAGATGAAAGACCTCTCTCTCTTTTTGCCTTTGCCTCTCTGTAACTCTGCCTTTCGAATAAATAAATAAATGTTTAAAAAAGCATCATTATGACCCATGAAGAAGAATTAAACAACCTAGAAAAACGGTTAAATTATTTGAAATATAGAACTTATCAAGACCAAATAAATAAAAAAATAGATAATTTGAAGAGACAAATAACAAATAAAGAGATTATAGTAGCAATAAAAGTCTCCTAACAAAGAAAATTTTAGGATCTGCTGGATTCAAAGCTGAATTCTCCCTAAGACTTAAAGATGAGTTAATAATGACTATTTTTAGGGGCCGGCACTGTGGCGTAGCGGGTAAAGCTGCCACCTGCAGTGCTGGCATCCATATAGGTTCCGGTTCGAGTCCCAGCTGCTCCACTTTCAATCCAGCTCTCTGCTATGGCCTGGGAAAGCAGTAGAAGATGGTCCAATTCCTTGGGCCCCTGTGCCCACATGGGAAGACCCAGAGGAAGCTCCTGGCTCCTGGCTTTGGATCAGCGCAGCTCTGGATGTTACGGCCAACTGGGGAGTCAATCAGTGGATGGAAGACCTTTCTCTCTCTCTCTCTCTCTCTCTCTCTCTCTCTCTCTTTCTCTCTTTCTCTCTTTCTCTCTTTCTCTCTTTCTCTCTTTCTCTCTCTCCCTCCTTCCCTCCCTCTCTCTGCAACTCTGACTTTCAAATAAATAAAACCTTGTTTAAAAATGGCTATTTTTAAATTCTTCCAATAAATACAATTAGAAAGCACATTTCCAAACTTAATTTATAGGGCCAGCATACAGCATACCTGATACTGAAGCCAAAGCTACAAGTAAAGAACACTACAGACCAACATCTTTGATGAACCTAGGTGTAAAAATCTTTAAAAATATTAGTAAACTGAATTGAAAAGAACATCAAAAATATCAAGTGAGATTTATACCTGGGAAACAATGTTAAATACATATAAATCAATCAAGGTGACATATTACATTAAAATAATGAAATACATAAACCATATAATCATTTCAAGAGATGTCAAAAAAGTATAGGTTTAACTTAGCTATAATTAAGTAAACTGAAAATAGATCTTTCTAACAATTAAGAGTGAAAATGGGAGATGAGGCTGTAGCAATCATAGAATCTCACAATGTTCATTTCACTCCAAAACATTACATTTTAGGTACTCTATTAGTTTCTCCAGTTCAGGGACAACATGTAGTTTTGCATTTTTGGGACTGACTTATTAAACTAAGTGTAATGGTTTCCAGTTGCATCCATTTTGTTGCTATTGACAGGATTTCACTTTTTTTTTTACCACTGTGTAGTATTCTATGTGTACATATAATATGATTTTTTTATCCAGTCTTCAGTTGATGGACATTTGGATTGATTCCATATCTTCGCTATTGTGAATTGAATTGCAATGAACATGGTGGTACAGATAACTCTTTCATATGCTGAATTCTTTTGGTTTGGGCAACTTCCCAGTCTATATTCAGATTTCTGAGGTATCTCCATACTGTCTTCCATAGTGGCTGGACCAGTTTACTTCCCACCAACAGTAGATTAGGGTATCATTTCCCCACATCCTCATCAGCGTTTGTTAATTGTTGATTTTTGTATGAGAGCCATTCTAGCCGTGTTGATGTGAAACCTCATTGTGGTTGTGATTGCATTTCCCTGAGCATTTTTTCAAGTCTGTTGGCAATTTGAATTTCCTTTTTTGAAGAATGTTCAAGTCCTTTGATCATTTCTTAACAGGAGAGCTTGTTTTGCTGTTGAATTTCTTAAACTCTTTGGATTTTTGATATTAAATCTTCATCAATTGCACAATTTGCAAATATTTTCTTCCATTTTTTGGTTGTCTCTTCAGTTTGCTTAGTGTTTCTTTTGCAGTGCAGAAGCTCCTCAGCTTGGTGTAATCTCATTTGTCAATTTTGGTTTTGATTGCCTTTTCTTCTGGGGTCCTTTCCAAGAAGTGTTTGCCTATGCCAATGTTATGCAGAGTTTCCCCAGTGTTGTCTTTTTTTTTTTTTTTTTTTGACAGGCAGAGTGGACAGTGAGAGAGAAGAGACAGAGAGAAAGGTCTTCCTTTTCCGTTGGTTCACCCTCCAATGGCTGCTGCGGCTGCTGCAACGCGCTGATCCGAAGCCAGGAGCCAGGTGCTTCTCCTGGTCTCCCATGTGGGTGCAGGGCCCAAGGACTTGGGCCATCCTTCACTGCACTCCCGGGCCAGAGCAGAGAGCTGGACTGGAAGAGGGGCTACTGGGACAGAATCCGGCACCCCGACCGGGACTAAAACCCAGTGTGCCGGCGCCGCAGGCGGAGGATTAGCCTATTGAGCCACGGTGCCGGCCCCCAATGTTCTCTAATAATCTGATGGTATGGGTCATAGATTTAAGTCTCTGATCCATTTTGAGTGGAATTTTGTGTAAGGTGTAAGGTAGGGACCTTCTTTCATTCTTTTGCACATAGAGATCCGGTTTTCCCAGTACCATTTGTTGAAGAGACTGTCCTTGCTCCAGGGATTGATTTTTAGCTCGTTTGTCAAAGAAAAGTTGGTTGTAGACATGTAGATTGATTTCTGGATTTCCATTCTGTTTCATTGTTCTACACATTTGTTTTTGTGTCAGTGCCAGGCTGTTTGGATGATAATTTTCCAGTAGTTCATCTTGAAATCTGATTTTGTGATGCCTCTGGCTTAGTTTTTGTTGTAAAAGTTTGCTTTAGCAATTCAGGGTATCTTGTGTTTGCATATGAAATTTAGCATCATTTTTTTTTCTAGATCTGAGAAGAATGTTGTTGGTATTTTGGTTGGAATCATATTTAATCTGTAAATTGCTCTCAGTAGTATGAACATTTTGATGATATTCTTTTTTAAAATAGTTACATATTTATTTATTTGAAAGGCAGAGTTACAGAGAGGCAGAGAGAGAGAGAGAGAGAGAGAGAGAGAGTCTTCCATACACTGGTTCACTCCCCAAATGGCTGCAATTGCTGGAGCTGAGCCAATCTGAAGCCAGGAGCCAAGAGCCTCTTCCAGGTCTCACACGCAGGTGCAGGGGCCCAAGGACTTGGGCCATCTTCTACTACTGTTTTCCCAGGCCAAAGCAGAGAGCTGCATTGGAAGTGGAGCATCTGGGACTCAAACTGGTGCACATATCGGATGCTGGTACTGCAGTTGGCAGCTCTACCAGCTATGCTACAGTGCCAGCCATGACGATATTGATTCTTTCAATCCACGAACATGGACAATTTTCCACTTTTTATGTCTTCTTGTATTTATTTCTTTAATGTTTTGTAATTTTCATCATAGAGATCTTTGACATCCTAGGTTAAATTTATTCCAAGGTAGTTAATTCTTTATGTAGATATTGTGAATGATATTGATCTTAAAAGTTCTTTCTCAGTGCCAGCGCTGTGGTGTAGTGGGTAAAGCCATAGCCTGCAGTGCTGGCATCCCATATGGGCACCGGTTCGAGTCCTGGCTGTTCCACGTCCAATACAGCTCTCTACTATGGCCTGGGAAAGCAGTAGAAAAGCAGTAGAAGATGGCCCAAGTCCTTGGACCCCTGCACCCACGTGGGAGACTGGGAGGAGGCTCCTGGTTCCTGGCTTCAGATTGGCACAGCTTCAGCCATTGGAGTTGACCAGCATATGGAAGGCCTCTCTTTCTCTCTCTGTCTCTCCTTCTCTCTCTGACTTCCAAATAAATAAATGAATCTTTAAAAAAAAAGTTCTTTTTCAGCCATGGCATTGTCTGTGTACACAAATGCTATTGATTTTTGTGCATTAATTTTATATCCTTCCACTTTACCAGTCTGTTTGATGAGTTCCATTAGTCTACAGTGGAGTTTTTTGGATCATGTTATTTGCAAATAGGGATACTTTGACTTATTCCATTCCAATTAGTATTCCTTTGATTTATTTTTCTTGCCGAATGTCTCTGGCTAAATCTTCCAGGGCTATATTGAATAGCAATGGTGAGAATGGGCATGATTTTCTGGTTCTGGATCTTTGGGGTAACGCTTCCAACTTTTCCCCATTCAATAAGTTACTAGCCATGAGTTTGTTATAAATTGCCTTGATTGCGTTGAGGAATGTTCATTGTATACCCAATTTGCTTAAGGTTTTCATCATGAAAGGATGTTGTATTTTATCAAATGCTTTCTCTGAATCTATCGAGATAACCATATGGGTTTTGTTGTTCAATTTGTTAATGTGATATATCACATTTATTTATTTGTTAATGTTGAACCATCCCTACATGCCAGGGATAAATCGCACTTGGTCTGGGTAAATGATCTCTCTAATGTGTTGATGGATTCAATTAGCTAATATTTTGATGAGGAGTTTTGCATCTATGTTCATCAGGGATATTGATCTAGAGTTTTCTTTCTCTGTTGTATCTCTTTCTGGTTTAGAAATTAAGGTGATGCTGTGGGGGAAAAATGACCTAAATGAAATATCTCTTTGTGTGAGATCCCAGCTGAAAGAATGGGCCACCAAAGAAGGAGGTACCTTTCTCTGAAGGGAGGAGAGAACTTCCACTTTGACTATGACCCTGTCGGAATAAGATCGGAGTTGGTGAACTCAAAAGGCTTCCAGAGCCTTGTCAACTCATGACAAGAGCCTCGGGTGATTACTGACGCCATAAACAAGAGTGTCAATTGTGAAGTCAACAACAGGAGTCACTGTGCACTTACTCCCCATGTAGGAACTCTGTCCTTAATGTGTTGTACTATGTGAATTAATGGTATAACTAGTACTCAAACAGTACTTTACACTTTGTGTTTCTGTGAAGATGCAAACTGTGGAAATTTTTACTTGGTATATACTAAATTGATCTTCTGTTTATAAAGATAATTGAAAATGAATCTTGATGCGAATGGAATGGGAGAGGGAGCAGGAGATGGGAAGGTTGTGGGTGGGAGGGAGGTTATGGAGGGAGAAAGCCACTGTAATCCACTGTAATACTGTAATACTATAAGCTATTGTAATATTTTGGAAATTTATATTTATTAAATAAAAATTAAAAAAGAAATTAAGGTGATGAAGGTTTCATAGAAGGAGTTTGGGAAGATTCTGTCCCTTTCAATTATTTTGAATAGCTTTAGAAAAATTGGAATTAGTTCTTTAAATGTCTAGTAGAAATCAGCAGTGAAGCTATTCAGCTTGGGCTTTTGTTGGGAGGGAGTTTGTTACTGACTCAATCTCTATCTTGGTTTTTGGTTGTTTAGGCTTTCTATGTCTTCATGACTCAATTTAGGTAGGTTGTCTGTGTTCAGGAATCTATCCATGTCTTCTAGGTTTCCTAATTTGTTGGAATACAGCTCTTTGTAGTAACTCCTGATGACTCTTTTTATTTTTGTGCTATCTGTTGCTATATTCCTTTTCTATCTCTGATTTTATTGATTTGGGTCTTTTCCCTCTTTTTTGGTTAGTTGTGTCAATGGTGTATCAATTTGGTTTATTTTTTCAAAAACCAGCTCTTCGTTTCACTGATTTTTTTAAGATTCATTTATTTTTCTTGAAAGTCAGAGTTACAGAGAGGCAGAGGCAGAGCCATAGAGATTTTGAGAGAGAGAGAAAGTTTTGCATCAGCTGTTTCACTCCCCAAATGGCTGCAACAGCAGGAGCTGTGCTGATCCAAAGCCAGGATCCAGGAGGTTTTTCAGGGTCTCCCACATATGTGCAGGGGCCCAAGGACTTGGGCCATCTCCTGCTTTCCCAGTCCACAGCAAAGAGATAGACTAGAAATGAAACAGCAGGGACTCAAATCAGAATCCATATGGGATGCCAGCACTGCAGGTGGAGGCTTTACTCTCTATGCCACAATGCCAGCCCTTTTTATTGTTTTTCTTTTTCTTGGTTTCAGTCTTGTTTATTTATTCTCTGATTTTAATTATTTCTTTCATCATACTAATTTTGGGTTTAGTTTGTTGTTTTTCTAAGTCCTTGAGATGCATGTATAGCTCATTTATTTGGTACATTTCCAATTTCTTCATGTAGGCACCAATTGTTATAAACTTCCCTCTTAAAACTGCTTTTGCTGTATCCCATAATTTTAGATATGATGTTATCTTCATGTTATCTTTATATTAATAGCAAATTTTAAAAAATATTTGCAAACCATATAGTGATAAGTCATTAGTGTCCAAAATACATAAAACTCATACACTCTCATAGTCCCATAAGCAAATAATTCAATTAAAATTTGAGCAAAAATACCTAAGAGACAATTTTTATGGAAGATATGCAAAATGGCTAACTAGTATATGAAAATGTGGTCTACATCACTAATCCTCAGGAGAATGTACACTTAAGTCACAATGAGATATCACCTTATACCTGTTAGGATGGCTATTATAAAATAATTAAAGGATTAATGAGGGTTTGGAGAAGATGGGAAATTTTTATACTGCTGGTTGGGGTGTAAATTTGTATAGTCATTATAAAAAAGACTGTAGAGGTTCTTTGAAAAATTTAAAAATAAAACTGCAATATGACCCAACAATACCACTTATGGGTATATACCCAATGGAACTAAGATCACTTTCCTGAAGCAGTATATACTGTTTTTTTGCAGCATCATTCATGATAGTCGAGACATAGAAACAACCAAAGTAGGATAAAAAATAACGTGACAGCTACCCACATCAGTTTATACAATGGAATATGTTACAGCATCTTAAAAGAAAGAAATCTTGTCCCTTTTCAACAGTGTGGGTGAACCTTGATAACTGTCGTGAGAAATAAATCTGAGGCAGAAAGAACAAGATTGCATGATCTTATTAGTGGAATCTAAAAAAGTCAAATGCATGAAAACAGAATTGTGGTTATTCACAGCAAGGAGGTAACGGAAATGAGATGATGGTAGAAGAGTACAAGTCTACCATAAGGAAAAACACAACATAAAGCAAGAAATGAAGACATGAAGACCTCAATCATGTACTAAAAGTGTGTGTACACCAGCATCATATTGAGCACATGCCACTTAATGGTATGCTGATGATGAAACAAGCAAAGATGTATCATGGCAAACTGAAAACTGAAGCAAACTCTGAATATTCAACAGGCTGGTTGCAGAAATTTAAGAAAGACATGGCATTAAATGTCAAATATTTGTTGTGGTTAAGCATTTGCTGATCAGGAAGCAGCAAGGAATTAATTGACATGCTTACCAAGGTCATTAGTGTTGAAAATCTGCCAGAACGAGTCTATAATGCTGATGAAATACCAAGATTTGGCAGAATTGCCCTAGAAAGACTATAGCAAATGAGACAGTCCCTATATGAATTAAGGATACCCAGGAGAGAAAAATTGTGCTGAGATGTGCTAATGTAGCAGACATACGTAAGCATAAACCTGCTGTGATAGGCAAAATCTTGTGCTTTTGCTGTTTTAAAGGAGTGAATTCTTACCAGTTCATTATTATTCTTGCAAAAAGTCATGAATCATTAGTGACATCTTTTTTGGTTGGCTTCATAAACATCTTATACCAGTGACTCATGCTAACTGCAAAGAAGCTGGAGTGGATAATGACTGCAAGATTTCATTATTCCTTGAAAACCGTTCTGCTAAATCCCCCAGCTGAAATTGTCATCAAAAATAATGTTTATGCCATGTGCTTTCCCCAAAATGTGACCGCATCACCAGGCTATCATTAGATCAATAAAGAACAAATATACAAACAATTTCTTGAACAGCTTCGGAAGAGGAGGACAAAGAGGTGTGGTTGTTGGAGCTTTACAAAAGGGGTTTAGCATGAAAGATGTCACATATGCTAGTGTCAACATTTAACACACAGTGACTGAAGACACAGTTGTTTGCATTTGGTACAAACTGTAACCTGCAACTATATTAAGTGGTGATGATGAGCAAGGTGGTGACTTTGAAAGATATGTGATGTCAAATCAGAAAAATAATGTTTGATCCTCCTTACATGCCCCCCTTAGTCCATCAGTAAGCTATAAAATGTGTATATCAAAGAAATATTTAACTTTCTTAATAAGCCTCTAATTGGTCATCTTTGATGGCAAAATAGCCAAAATGATTCTGAGTTGAGGTGATTGTGATAATAACAATGTTTAGTGTTACAGAAAATGTGCCTATAAGCAGCATAGGGAGAATGTGTGATAGGCTTATTTTAGAACTTCAGCATCATGCATTCATAACACAAGAAGACATCAGGTCAGTTTTTAAAATCAAAGAGAGACTTCAGAGGCAAAAAAATCATTGTTTACCAGTAGATGATTCTGGAAAAAAAGATTTTTAAAGTTACTTATTTTACTTGAGAAGCAGAGAGGAGAGGGAGAGGGAGAGAGAGGGAGAGAGAGGGAGAGAGGGGGAGAGAGAGGGAGAGAGAGGGAGAGAGAGGGAGAGAGAGGGAGAGAGAGGGAGAGAGAGGGAGAGAGATGGAGAGAGAGGGAGAGAGAGGGAGAGAGAGGGAGAGAGAGAGAGAATGAATCTCCCATCTGCTAGTTCACTCTCTAAATGCCCACAACAGCTGGGGCTATACCAGGAAAAAGTAGGGAGCCTGGAAGTCAATCCAGCTCTTCCATGAAGATAGCAGGGACCCAACTATTTGAGCCATCATATGTTACCACCAGAGTGTGCTTTAGCAGGAAGCTGGAATCAGGAACACAGCCAGAACTTGAACACAGGCACTCTGATATGGGATGCTGGCATCTCATTCAGCTTCTTGACCACTAGACCTAGTACCCACCCCTAGAGAAAACATTCTTAAAAGCAATCTAGCAGAATACATCCTCATTCCTAGTAGACCATTTTGGTCTCAATTGTTCTGTGTGTTTGGTCTTACCTAAAAAATAAAATAAAATGTACAGCATTCTTTCAATCAAAATACAGCATTGTTCCTGTTGTTTAACAACCGATAGAGATATTCTACTAATGATACTGTGCTTCATTTTTTCACTGTATTAATGAAGGGTCATTTTAAATTTTTAAATATTTTCATCTCCTTGAAAGGCAGAGCAACACACATACACGAAAGGGAGAGAGAGAGAGAGAGAGAGAGAGAGAGAGAGAGAGAGAGAGATCTTCCAGCTGCTGGTTCTCTCCCCCAAATGCCTGCAAAATCAAGAGCTGTGTTAAAATGAAACCACGAGCCTAGAACCCTATCTGGGTCTCCCATGTGGCTGGCAGGTGCTCAAGCATTTCGGTCATTCTCTGCTGCCTCCCAGGATGCATTAGCAGAAAGCTGGATCAGAAGTGGAGTAGCCAGGACGTGAATCAGCTCTCCAATATGGGATATAAATATCCAAATCTTAATCTGCTTAATCTGCTGTACCACAAGCACCCCACTCACCAAATGTCATGTACTGTTACTCTTTACTGTCAAGTAGTTAAAGAATAATGGTAGGGAAATGATTACCTTTTAGCAACAAATTGAAACTCAAGAATGATGGTGATGCCAAACAACCGCAGATTGTGTACATGACTGAAATAGTGAGACGTTTTCATTCTGATAATTCAATGTACACAAACTTTGATTAATGTACGAAATTATTAAAATACTGGATAAACCATATCCAGTCTATTTGTGTGAGGGATGTGTGTGTGAAACAATTGAATTTCATGTTTACACTGTTGGTGGGAATGTAATTATTGCCATTCTGGCAAACTCTCAGGAGATTTTGTTCAAAAACTAAAGATAGAATAACTCATGTGAAGTACCTTTTGAGTTGGATCCAGCAGTCCCACTCCCATATATACATTCAGGAGAAATGAAATTAGTTTGTCAAAGAAATATCTGCTTTCTTACTTTCATTGCAGCATTTCACAGGAGATAAGAAATGGAAACAATTTAAGTATCCATCTACTGAAGACTGGATAAATATAACATGGCATCATATACATAATGGGATATACTATTTGACTATATAAAGCATGAAAACTTGTCATTTACAGCAGCATGGATGGAAGTGGAAATCATTATGTTAGATGAAACAACCCAAACACTGAAAGACAAGAACCACATGATCTTGTTTCTATGCGGATTTTAAAAAGTGGATCTCATAGAAGTTAAGAGTATAGTGGTGATTCCCATACAGTGGAGGTCATGGGGTAGGGAGGCCTGCAGAAAAGTAGAATAACAGGTACTAAGTTATAGTTAGGAGTAAGAAGTTCTGGTGTTCTATTGCACAGCAGAGAGACTATAGAAAATGCTATTCTACACATATTTCTCTTAGAAGAATTGCAAGAAGGGATTTTGAATGTTTTCATCAGAAAATGTTAAATATTTGAGATATATATGTTTATCCAGATTGGATATTATGCAGTATAAACATATATAAAAACACTGTATGGTACCTCATAAGATGTACATCTTTATGTATCCATTAAAAATATTTTTAAAAAATGAATTTTATATTTGGACTTGGGTCTCATTACTGAGAAAATTCACTATACATGTGCAAATATTCCAAAACTCAAAATGATCTGAAATCTGAAACACTTTTGATCCTAAGAATTATATATAATACATGCTCAGTCTGTAATAATTTTTAGAACCTGTCATTTACAGAACTATAGTAATGTTCATTAAGTCCTTATTGGTTTTACTCTAGTTTTTGAAAGTAAATTGTGATCCAGAGTTTTTAATAAATGCACTAAAGCAAAAACAGCTTATGTTGAATTCCCTACCTGTAAAAACTGAAGATCTTCTTTCCATACTGAGAGAAAAAAAAGAATTATTAATCAACTATTTTTTTAACATTTATTTAATAAATAAAAATTTCCAAAGTACAGTTTATGGATCACAATGGCTTCCCCCCATAACTTCCCTCCCACTTGCAACCCTCCCATCTCCCACTCTCTCTCCCATTCCATTCTCATCAAGATTCATTTTCAATTATCTTTATATACAGAAGATCAATTTAGTATAAATTAAGTAAAGATTTCAACAGTTTGCACCCACACAGAAACACAAAGTGTAAAATACTGTTTGCGTACTAGTTATAGCATTAATTAACATTGTACAACACTTTAAGAACAGAGATCCTACCCTACATGAGGAGTAAGTGCACAGTGACTACTGTTGTTGACTTAACAAATTGACACTCTTGTTTATGGCGTCAGTAATCTCCCTAGGCTCTTGTCATGAGTTGACAAGGCTCTGGAAGCCTTCTGAGTTCCCCGACTCTGATCATATTTAAATGAGGTCATAGTCAAAGTGGAAGTTCTCGCCTCCCTTCAGAGAAAGGTACTTCCTTCTTTGGTGGCCCGTTCTTTCAGCTGGGATCTCACTTGCAGAGATCTTTCATTTAGGTTTGGTTTGGTGTGTGTGTTTTTTTTTTTTTTTTTTTTTTTGCCAGAGTGCCTTGGCTTTCCATGCCTAAAATATTCTCATGGGCTCTTCAGCCAGATCCGAATGCCTTAAGACTGATTCTGAGGCCAGAGTGCTGTTTAGGACATCTGCCATTCTATGAGTCTGCTGTGTATCCCGCTTCCCATGTTGGATCGTTCTCCTCTTCTTAATTCTATCAGATAGTATTAACAGACACTAGTCATGTTTGTGTGATCTCTTTGACTCTTAGACCTATCATTATGATCAGTTGTGAACTAAAATTGATCACTTGGACTAGAGATGACAATGGTACATGCCACCTTGATGGGATTGAATTGGAATCCCCTGGTATGTTTCTAACTCTACCATTTGGGACAAGTCAGATTGAGCATGTGCCAAACTGTACATCTCCTCCCTCTCTTATTCCCACTCTTTTTTTTTTAACTTTTATTTAATGAATATAAATTTCCAAAGTACGATTTATGGATTACAATGGCTTCCCTCCCATACCGTCCCTCCCACCCACAACCCTCCCCTTTCCCACTCCCTCTCCCCTTCTATTCACATCAAGATTCATTTTCGATTATCTTAATATACAGAAGATCAGCTTAGTATACATTAAGTAAGGATTTCAACAGTTTGCTCCCACACAGAAACATTAAGTGAAAAATAATAGATGATTTTTTTAAATGATGATGAAATCAGATCAGACCTATTGTCATGTTTAATCCCAGTGAGAGTCAAGTTGGGAGTTGATAATTTCTTTTTTTTTTTTTTACAGAGGATCAGTTTAGTATGCATTAAGTAAAGATTTCAACAGTTTGCACCCCCATAGAAACACAAAGTGAAATATATTGTTTGAGTACTCATTATAGCATTAAATCCCAATACACAGCACATTAAGGACAGAGATCCTACATGAGGAGTAAGTGCACAGTGACTCCTGTTGTTGACTTTACCAATTGACACTCCTGTCTATGGCATCAGTAATCTCCCTATGCCCACTCTTATATTTAACAGAGATCACTTTTCAGTTACATTTCAACTCCTAAGAATAATTGTGTGTTAATTACAGAGTTCAACCAATAGTATAAAGTAGAACAAAAAAATACTAAAAGGGATAAAGTTTTACATTGTACATCAACAGTCAGGGCAAGGGCTGATCAAGTCACTGTTTCTCATAGTGTCCATTTCACTTCAACAGGTTTCCTTTTTGGTGCTTCGTTAGTTGTCACCGATCAGGGAGAACATATGCTATTTGTCCCTTTGGGACTGGCTTATTTCACTCAGCATGATTTGTTCCAGATTCCTCCATTTTGTTGCAAATGACCGGATTTCATTTTTTTTACTGCTGTATAGTATTCTATAGAGTACCTGTCCCATAATTTCTTTATCCAGTTTACCGTTGACGGGCATTTAGGTTGATTCCAGGTCTTAGCTATTGTGAATTGAGCTGCAATAAACATTAATGTGCAGACAGCTTTTTTTTTTTTGCCAATTTAATTTCCTTTGGGTGAATTCAAAGGAGTGGGATGGCTGGGTTGTATGGTAGGGTTATATTCAGGTTTCCTAGGAATCTCCAGACTGTCTTCCATAATGGCTTAACCAGTTTGTATTCCCACCAACAGTGGGTTAGTGTCCCTTTTTCCCCACATCCTCTCCAGCATCTATTGTTGGTAGATTTCTGTATGTGAGCCATTCTAACTGGGGTGAGGTGAAACCTCATTGTGGTTTTGATTTGCATTTCCCTGGTTGCTAGTGATCTTGAACATTTTTTCATGTGTCTGTTGGCTATTTGGATTTCCTCTTTTGAAAAAAAAAATGTCTATTGAGGTCCTTGGCCCATCTCTTAAGTGAGTTGTTGTTTTGTTTTTGTGGAGTTTCTTGACCTCTTTGTAGATTCTGGTTATTAATACTTTATCTGTAGCATAGTTTGCAAATCTTTTTTCCCATTCTGTTGGTTGCCTCTTCACTTTCCTGACTGTTTCTTTTGCAGTACAGAAGCATTTCAATTTGATGCAATCCCAATTGTTAATTTTCGCTTTGACTGCCTGTACCTCTGGGGTCCTTTCCAAGAAGTTTTTGCCTATGCCTATATCTTTCAGGATTTTTCCAATGTTCTCTAATAATTTGACAGTGTCAGGTCAGAGATTGAGGTCTTTAATCCATGTTGAGTGGATTTTTGTGTAAGGTGTAAGGTAGGGGTCTTGCTTCATCCTTCTGCATGTGGAAATCCAGTTTTCCCAGCACCATTTATTGAATAGACTGTCCTTGCTCCAGGAACTGGTTTTAGATCCTTGATCAAATATAAGTTGGCTGTAGATGTTTGGATTGATTTCTGATGTTTCTCTTTTGTTCCATTGGTCTATCCATCTGTTTCTGTACCAGTACCATGCTGTTTTGATTACAACTACCCTGTGGTATGTCCTGAATTCTGGTATTGTGATGCTTTTTGCTTTGTTTTTGTTGTACAAGAAGTAATCAATTATTTAAAAAATCCTAAAATGTATTAAAATAAGTAAAATGAGGACCCCCTTGAAAGACAAATATTGATATTTTTAATAACTTTAAAGAGTCTTGGAAAATTATGTGCCTGTTCATTACCTTCCTAAATGGTGGTCATCTCTCTTTGGCTAAATGCTAATGTTAATGACTGAAATGCCAATTTATTTTTCATTGTCTTTAGCACTAAGACCATGTCTCTTAAAATCTTATGTGGCAACATTGTGTTCTAGAACTACTTGTGCTTCTGTTATAGAGCACTGAGCACTGCAACTCAGCTTCAGTGGGACAAATAAATGATTTTCAGACTTCAGAACACTTCTTTACTATTCCATGCTGTGAAAACACTAAGAAAAAAAAGATATTTTCTGTAAGTCTGGAAAAAATTTACATTAGACCACTGACAATGTTATATCTGATTTATTGTTCATTCAACTTGTATATTCTAAGAATTTGTCTTTTAAAATGTCTGATTCATTACATTTTGGGAAAAGAGTTTCATTTTTATAAACATTTCAAATAGAGATATTATATACTTATAAATTTTCACCTATTTTAGTGTCAGATTCTTAGTTTTAGGTAGATGCTATTCAAACATTCATCAGGGAGAGAATAGTTCTACTGATTGTGATTTCATTAACAGTGAATTAATAAAATAAAAAATTATAATTTACTGAGATGGACATTTGCATAGTAATTAAGATATAGCTTGGGAAACCTGCATTCCATATCATATCATATCTCCATTATGAGGCTTTTATGTGATGTTTCCAACTAGAGATCTCAACTGGAAATGTTCATACTCAACGATGGTTCTTAAACTGTGGCATGCCTCAGAATTCCCTGGGAGAATTAAAGTATGAATTATTTGATCCTACCAAAATATTCTAATTCATGAGGTCTGTGGCATAAGAATTTGCATTCCAAACAAGTTCTCAGGTGATTATGAGCCTGATCATGGGGTCTTGTACTACACTTTGATAATCACAGCACTACAGGTGAAGTGGTTACTCTCAAAGAACGTATCTAGTTAAGCCTGACTCAACAAAAGGATACATATGAAGATGTACTTTATAAAAGCATATAAGAGCTCTGGGTTATATTCAAAAAGAAAATATTGGGGCTAGCAATGTGGCCCAGTGGATTAAGCCACCACCTGCAATATGGACATCCCTTGGATAGAATCAGATTTCATTATGCTAAGTGAAAGAAGCCAGGGGCCTGCGTTGTGGCATAGGGGGTTAAGCTGCTGCCTGTGATGCCAGCATCCTATGTCACCGTGGGCTTGTGTCCACTTCCAATACAGCTCCTTGCTAATGGTCTTGGGAAAGCAGCAGAAGATGGGCCAAGTCCTTGGGCTCCTGTCACCCATGTAGGGGACTGGATGGCCTTCCAGACTCTTGACCTTTGCAGTCAATTGGGGGAGTGAATCAGAGGATAGAAGACCTCTTTTTCTCTCTCTGTTTCTCCTCTCTCTATATAAATCTGTCTTTCAAATAAACAAGTCATTTTTTAAAAATAAAAGAAAATGCTTACATTCTACTGAAAGTTTTTTCATAGGTAAAGATTTTTTAAATATAAAAAGGTAAAGAATAGCTCTCTGTTCCTTCCCAATTTTAAAATATGCACATCCCATTGATTGATATAAGTGAGACACAGAAAGACAAATGCCGCCATGTTCTCCTTTACATGCGGGAGCTAAAATAAAAAAAAAAGAATCAGAAATTTAAAAAATATAAAATTTTGCTGCAAATACAGTGTTTTGTCAGACTTTTAAACTTTATTGCCAGTGAGCTACCCATGAATCTAACTCTCTTTGCATTAGTTCATGCTGCTACCATTTCATTCTGTATTGTTCTGCTCTGTGCCACCTCACAACTGCACTCCTAACATACCTCCTAACTTGTATTTCTGCTGCCAATCCCTAATCCAGTTCATTCAAACCAAAATTTCCAGAATTATTTTTCACGAACTATTTTCATAATAATTTTTCTGCTAAAGAATTTATAACCCAGGCAGGTATTGTGGTACAGCCAGTTAAGCTGTCACTTGGGACACTGCATTCTGTGCCTAGGACTAATTCCTTTCTTTACTTACAATCCGGCTTCTTGCTAATGTGAGGCCTTGGAAAAACCAATGGTGGATCAAATACTTGTGCCTTCCACAAGGGAGAACCTGGATGGTGTTCTTGGTTCCTGGCTTCAGCCTGGCCCAACATTAGCTGTTGCCAGCATTTCAGAAGTGAAATAGCACATGAAAGATCTCTTTCTCCCTCTCTCTATCCATTTAAAATAAATAACACTACAACTTCAAAATATTTAATTTGGAAATCTGAAAAGACTGATTTAAAAAAAAGAATTTAGGGGCTAGGTGCTGTAGAGCACTGAGTTAAGACACTGCTTAGGATACCCACATACCATATCAAAGTGCCAGTTCCTGTCCTGGCTTCTCCATCTCCAATCCAGCTTCCTGTTTAATGTGGCTGGGAACCTACAGATAACAGTTCAAGTACCTGGGTTCTTGCCTCCAACATGGTATACAAGGATGGAGTTCCTGCCTCCTTGCTTTGGCCTGGCACAGCCTTGACTGTTGAGGACATTTGGGGAGTTAACCAGAAGATGGAAAACTCGCCCTGTCTCTTCTCTCCTTCTCTCTGTCACCCTGCTTTTCAAATAAATAAATAAATATTTTTAAAAAGAGTTTATAACTTTTTCTGCTGCCTCTACTTCTCACATGTTTTTCCAACTTAACTCATCTCAATGTTTCTGTTTTGGAGACATCATTCACTAGACCCCCATCTTGCTCTTTTCCATCTTCATATGCCTGTATATTCTTTTCATCTGTTTAATATAGCGTCTTCATTTTTCCCAATTCACATACATTGTGTCAATTAATTCCCATGCACAACCTCTGCTGAGTTTGCAATATTCATCTGTCCCACACTGTTAATTACTTCTTTTTTTTTTAATTTATTTGACAGAGTTTAGACAGCGAGAGAGAGAGAGAGACAGACAGAGAGAAAGGTCTTCCTTCCTTTGGTTAACTCCCCAGATGGCCACTATGGCCGGAACTACACTGATCCAAAACCAGTAGCCAGGTGCTTCCTCCCGGTCTACTATGCGGGTTCAGGGGCCCAAGCACCTGGGCCATCCTCTACTGCCCTTCAGGGACATAGCAGAGAGCTGGACTGGAAAAGGAGCAACCGGGACTAGAACCGGTGCCCATATGGGATGCCGGCGCCAAAGGCGGAAGATTAACCAAGTGAGCCACGGCACCGGCTCCCAATTACTTCTTTATTTCACATGTTTTCTAGAGGTCTTTTGCATACAAATCATATATTTACTGTATAATGTATTACTTTGGTGCTCATTAATTTCTATTTAAATGTCTTCACTTTTTCATACACGTTTTCTTTTTTTGTAAATGAAGTATATTATTTGAAGTCTTCTTGTTTAGACATCCAAAAGAATACAGATATGCACAGAGATGGTCTTTATGAAATACTCAATGGATAAGTAAATAACTCAACAACTAAGACATTAGTTCTCACTCTTGGCAGAATATCAAAATCACCTTAGGAAAGATCATTTTCAGAGCTTGAATGATTCTACAGTAGTGTGCTGGCAATTATGTTCTTATAAAATTTCACAGATGATTATACTTCATAACAAGTAGTGAAAACTGATAAAAGTTAAACAGATTTCAGGAACAAAGAAAGGAGTACATATATTGGCAGAGTTCTAAAATGAACTATCCATAAAATGTCTTAGTTTGTCCCTCTTCCTGTATAACATTTTTGTTAACTTGTCTTGGCAAAACAATAAAGCATCTACTCAAGACAACCTGGCAAAATTGTTCCCCACTATCCCTAAAATGTCCTTCTCTTTCCACTTTACTTCTTTGGGCAGCCCCGGGGCCACGTTTCACATTCCCAAGCTCTTCTGTAGGAGGGATAAAATCTTAGGAATAAAAATCATAATAGGAAGTCAGTGACTTAGGAATGAGCACTCCTTTTGTTATATAATCATTTTAAAGAAGTTACACAAAGAGAAATGCAGGTAACATGTCTCCAAGGGCAACATATTATCCCATGTGGTATCTCCAGTACAGGTATTTAAAAATAACTGAAATCATATCTCAGGTTACCAAGCACACATGTGGTGATAGTGATTTGTGAGAGTGTTTGAAGGGAGAATATAAGGAAAAAGGGGTTTTCTAGAGGTAGAATGGCTCAGAACACTAAAATATCTTCAGTTAGCTCAGGGATATTTAGGAATTACTAATACAAAATAAAACACCTACATTTTGCATTCAATCATGATTGAACACTTACCTAGTGTCATCTACTGCGTTGATGCAGATATATCAATACACTGACCTTATGAAGTTGAAAGTATTATAAAAAGGATAGAGATATATAAACACATGAAAATAAATATTTACATATATTAAGTAAAGAAGTTTGCACTAAATAATCTGTAAGGTAATATAGAAAAATATTTAGGGCCCGGTGCTGTGGCATAGTGGGCTAAGCCTCTGCCTAGAGTGCTGGCATCCCATATGGGCGCTGGTTCGAGTCCTTGCTATTCCGCTTCTGATCTGCCTCCCTGCTGATGGCTTGGGAAAGCAGTGGAAGATGGGCCAAGTCCTTGGGCCCCTGCACCCATATGAGAGACCCAGAAGAAACTCTTGGCTCGTGGCTTCAGATTGGACCAGCTCAGCCATTGCAGACATTTGGGGAGTGAACCAGCAGATGGAAGATCTCTCCCTCTGTCTCTCCCTCTCTCTCTCTCTGTAACTCTACCTCCAAATAAATAAATAAAAATCTTTCAAGGAAAGAATAGTTTAAAAAAAAAGAATCCTGGTAATAAGGATGAGAGATGAATAAAAATTAACAATGTGGAGAAGGAATAGTAGAAGAAGTATTCTAAGTAGAGGAAATAACATATTCTTGGTAGATAGAAACCTGAAAGGGAATGGCACATGCAGAAAGCACAAATTGTTAAAGTATGGTAGGAGGCTGGTGCCGCGGCTCACTAGGCTAATCCTCCGCCTTGCGGCGCCAGCACACCGGGTTCTAGTCTCGGTCGGGGCGCCGGATTCTGTCCTAGTTGCCCCTCTTCCAGGCCAGCTCTCTGCTGTGGCCCGAGAGTGCAGTGGAGGATGGCCCAAGTACTTGGGCCCTGCACCCCATGGGAGACCAGGATAAGACCTGGCTCCTGCCATCGGATCAGCGCGGTGCGCTGGCCGCAGCGTGCCGGCCACAAAGGTCATTGGAGGGTGAACCAACGGCAAAAGGAAGACCTTTCTGTCTCTCTGTCTCTCTCTCTCACTGTCCACTCTGCCTGTCAAAATAAATAAATAAATAAATAAAATAAAGTATGGTAGGAGAGGTAGGCTGGAAACAGATGACCAACTGAAGAGTTTGGATTTTATCTTGCATCTATGAGTATTTTAGGCAAGGGAATGTTAATTATGTTTATATTAAAAATAACTCTAGTAACAATGTGGATGTTAACTTGGGTGGGTTAATTGGATAGGATGTTTAGCACAGATTCAGAAGATCAAGTAGGAATCCAATATAATTACAATAATGTAGGCTAGGAGAAAATAAGGGCTAAACTTAAAGGCTGAGATGACAAATATTATAGATATGTATATTTTTAAAGATTTATTAATTTTTTGAAAGTCAGAGTTACACAGAGAAGGAGAGACAGAGAGAGAGAAAGAGAGAGAGAGAGAGAGAGGTTTTCCATCCGCTGGTTCACTCCCCAGTTGGCTGCACGGCCAGAGCTGTGCTGATCCGAAGTCAGGAGCCAGGAGCTTCTTCTAGGTCTCTCGTGAGGATGCAGGGACCCAAGGACTTGGGCCATCTTCTACTGCTTTCCAGGCCATAGCAGAGAGCTGAATTGGAAGTGGAGCAGCGGGGACTCAAACCAGCACCCATATGCAGGCGGCAGCCTTACCTGCTACACCACAACACCGGCCCCATAGATACATTTTTAAAAGGTACATATACATATATACGTGCATGCAAACACATACACATTTAAAAGGTGAAACTATAGGATTTGGGGACCAATTAAATATATGAAGTGAGGGATAGATGGGTCTAAGATAATTCTCAAGCTTTTTTCTTAAGAGCAGAGTGGATGATATGATTTAGCAAGGTAAGAAAGAAACAAGATTTGGGGAAAAACAGGATGAGTTCCATTTCGGATATGTTGATTTTGACAGGAGTATGTAATACACACATTGAAATGTTTGGTAAGTGTGTAGATTTGAGACAGACCTAAGATAAAGACATTAATTGAGGAGTCACTAAATCAGGAGGGTACGAGTTACTGTAGATAAGGTCAGCTAGGGAATATAAAATGAGAATGTGCAAGGATTCAGAACTGAGTACAGTTATTTCAGAAATGAATGTAGTGGCCAGAGAGGCAAGGATAAATGCAAGAACTAATGATTTCACGGAAAGCAAAGGAAGATGTTTTTTGAAGAGGAAGTGGTTAATATCCACAATCATGACAAAGATCAATGGCAGAAAAATGTCAACGGCCTTGGCTGTAATGAAGTCATTAGTCACCTTACTAAGAGTCTTTTTGTATCTAGAGATAGAGAATAAATTACAAAACACAAAAAATTAAGAAGTGAATGAAGGGAAGACCAGCACAGAGCTCCCTTTCAAGAAGCTTGGCTTTAAGAATGAGAGAGGATGACAGTTAAATGGAAAGTTATGAGTTTTGTTTTGCTTTCTTTGGAGACAGAAACTAGATACTGATTGAAAAATTAAAAAAAAGAAAAATTTGACTTAGAGGAGGTATAAATTTAGGATGTTTAAGGGTCAGAAAAGAAATTAGAAAATAATTGAATATCTAAATATTGTTATATTCACAATGGTGTTATTTTGAGTTAGGCAATTTCCCCTTGTACATATATTAAGTACTTATTATTTGAAATAATTATGTTCTATAAAGTTGTCACAAACACTGAATTGGTGAAATCTGAACTATTGTTCCTTGAGAAAATATGCTATAAGTTTCCTACAAGTATCTGGTTGCAACATTTTCATTAGTCAGCCAATACATATTTTTGTTTCATGTGTGAAGATACATAATTTATAATTGATTTCTGGGACTACCAAGATGGCTGAATAAGGTGTAGTCACTCTAACTTCAGCTGCTCTGGAATATGAAAAGAACAAAATAAGGATCATGTTTCCAAGGTCTGACTAACAGAAATTTTCTGCAAAGAAGTGAAAAAAAAAAAAAAAAAAAAAAAAAAAAAACGATAACTCCATGGGATAAGAGAAGTGAAGACGAAGACACTGCTGCAGCCAGGTACACTGCGCAACCAGCTGTGGGCCATTTTACTAAAGTTAAGGCAAGAAAAAATCACCGCTCACAGTTTTAGCTAAGAGGGAATTTCACAGCCACCAGTGACTTTTATTTCAGCCTGGGGCGCTGATTGGGGTCTGAACAACTGCCAGGCTTGGAGCAGAGAAGCCACCTTGCTTCGCTCCCCTCCCCAACTCCAACAAAGCGCCATACTTGTCAGTGAGCCATTGGGCAGTGTGTCTCTGTTTTTCTCCTACCAGCAACAAAGTCAGTGTCAAGAGGAGATACCATCTCCTTAGAGAGAAGTGAGAGGAGTCTGTGGCAACCCATGTCACTGCTGATATTGCCCGAGGGAGAACCTTGTGGTCAATACTAACTTTGAGTCTGGCCTGAAGTGCTATCAGTTAGTCAGGGTGCCCACCTAACCCAATGAAGGAAGAGAACATTGCCTGTTTCCCACCCTCCCTATAAGGGTTCCTAGTGAATAGCAGGGAGGAGGCACCATATTGATAAGGTGATTACAGGTTGCCACAGCTCAGTTCTGCACAACTAAGGAATTTTATCTGAGGGATAAAGCCGTGATCTCTACTTTGAGTCTTGCCTGGAGGGCTGCCAAGAAGTGGGGGGCCAACTTAAACCTGTGAGACGCTCCCCTCCCTTCATTCTATCACTGTCAGATATACTCAAACTGCCAAGGTGGAACACCAAAAAGCAAAAGGCTCTTGGAATGCCTTGGCTCTCTCCATGGATGAAGCAGGCTCATGGTGCCGAGAGTGGATTTCCTGCTGTCTATCACTATGGGAACCCTGTACACTCTGACTGTGGGAACTCTGTGGCTGCATGATAGGGCATGGGTTGTAGCTGGGTCTCTGGGCCATCACTGAGTCTAGTTTCAGAGGCTCAGAGTTCCCTCAGTGCTTCGGGTAGGTCATTGCAGAGGGTTCTGTGCTCACACTGAGGACCACACAGGCCCTTTGTTTGGTTCATATGCCTATATGGGTGGGGTGTGTAGCCACTGTGGACTCACCCTCAGCACTGATCACTTTGGCAGAGAGGAGGTGAGGCAATGATCACAGTATCAATCATACCCTCTTCCCTGCTAACACTAGAGATCAACCATGCCCAATGTGGGTGTCACTCTGGACTCTTGCACCACTCCTAAGCACTGACTGGAGCCTCCCAGGCCCCACCCTGCACACACCTCTGGATATCCACTGATAGCAGACTCTCCACTAAGTCACAGAGGCGTATTTCAAACGTAAACACCATCAGAAGAAAAAATCAACAAGTGGTTCCACAAAGGTCTAAAAATAAATGTAGAAATACAAAAAACATGAACAAGGAAGACAATATGCCTTCCCCTAAGAAACACAATAACTCTTCAATATTAAAATGTGAAGACAAAGATATTGATGAAATGCCTGAAGAGAAATTCAAAAGATTGATCATAAGATTATTCAAAAACAATGAGAGGCAAATTCATAAATAAAAAAATCCATACATGGGAAATCAAACTGAAATATTAGAAATGAAAAATTCAATATGTCAAATAAAAAATACAGTGGAAAACCTTAACAACAGACTTAGTGAGGCAGAACAAATAATATCCAAGCTAGAAAGCAACAGATCTTTGGAAATATCTCTGTCAGAGGAAAAAAAAGATTAAGAAATTAGAAACATTAATTTTTGAGATTTATGGGATACTATGGGTCTTGGGAGCTCCTGAAGGTGTGGAAAAAGAGAATGGATTAGAAGGTCCATTCAATGATATAATAGCAGAAAACTTCCCTAATTAGTGGAAAGAGAGGGTATCTGAATACAGAAAGCACATAGAACCCCTAATAGACCTCATCAGAAAAGATCTACACCACTACGTATTATATTCAAACTTTCAACAGTAAAACATAAAAATTCTAAAATGTGTATGAGAGGAATGCTAGATTACCTTCAGCAGAATTCCAATTACACTGACAATTGAATTCTACTCAGATATCCTATAGGCTAGGAGATAATGGAGAGACATAGTCTAATTCCTAAAAGAAAAAAAATGCCAACCCAGAATACTGCACCAAGCAAAGCTCTCATTTATAAATGAAGGTGAAATAAAGACCTTGCAAAACAAACACAAATTGAAAGAATTTTTCATTACTCATCCAACCTTAAAAATGATACTTAAGGATGTGCTGCACACAGAAACAGAGAATGATAGTCATCATTATGAAAGAATGTGAAGGCAGAAGATCTTGTAGCAAAAATACAAAGGAACACCAAAGCAAACAATAGGAATATTTATGGAAAAATGGCATGATCATTACTTATCAATATTAATATTGAATATAAATGGCCTAAATTCTGTAATAAAAAGATACAGTGTGTTTGAATGGATTAAAAACAAGACCCATCTATTTTTTTTTGTCTGCAAGAGACACACCTTACCAACAAAGACACACACAGACTAAAAATGAGGATGGAAAAGGATATTCCATGGTAACAGAAACCAAAAAGGAAGGAGTAGCCATCCTGATATCAGACAAAATAGACTTTAACACAAAAAATGTTAAAAGAGACAAACCAAAGCACTATGTAATTATTTAAGGAGTCAATTCGTTAGGACTATTTAGCTACCATAAATGTGTATGCATCCAATGCCAGGTCCACTGGCTATTTAAAACAAACATTAATGGATCTAAAGGGAGACAAGGACTCCAAAACAATAGTAATGGGGGATTTCAACACCCCATTTTCATCATTGGACAGATCAACTAGATGGAAAATCAACAAAGAAGCAACAGAGCTAATCTACATTATGGACCAAATGGACCTAACTGATATATACAGAACATTTCATCCCACAGTTGAATAATACACATTATTTTCATCAGTACAAGGAACTTTCTCTAGGATAGACCATATGCTAGACTATAAAGTAATTCTCAACAACATAAAAAATTGAAATCATGCCATGAATATTTTCAGACCCAAATGAAATGTAGCTGGAAATGAACAACTTAAGAAACTCTAGAAAAAATGAAAACACATGGAGACAGACCAACATGCACACAAATAAACTTACATTTTAATTGTAAAGAGTAATAATAAAATTGATTCCTTAATTCCTAACTTACAGTTAACACTGTGACTCATGCTTGAAGGAAGCTCATCTAACACATGTGTTTTCTTCACATTGCACATCACAACTTTTTGCACTGAGAAACTCTAGACAGTGAGTTGGCACTATGCTTTGGGAATCATTTTAAACAGCAAAATTTTAATAAAAAGCACAAAAGGGGGAAACATTTCTGTAGATGATGAAAAGGAAGTTAGTTTATTGTGTGAAAGCTGAAACAAGAAGGCAGAGCATTGCATTATTGAACCTCAACTAGGAGTGTGTGTTGATCAATTTAACAGTCATGTCTGCAAATAACTACCAAAGTCCCACAAGTATTGATCTGTGATTATAAATAAATTTGAGAGAGGAGATGAATTTGCAAATACAGAATCTGTGAATAATAAAAATCTACTATATGTTCAAATAATTCAGGGATAACATGGGGGAGGGAGCCAAATCATGCTTTCTGTTCATCCCCTGAGTATATTTTTAAAATGGGTCACTTTTTAAACTGCATTGGTTATTTTGTTGTTGTTGAGCTTTTTAAGTTGCTGATATATTTGGGATATTAATCCTTTGTCATATAGGTTGTTTGAAAATATTTTTCCAATTCTCTTGCATGTCTCTGTACTTTATTGATAATTTCCTTTGCTATATAGAAGCTTCTGAGTTTGATATAGTCAATTTGTTTAATTTGTTTTGTTGCCTGTGCTTTGGGGGTCCTAAGAAGTTGTTCCCCACATCAGTGTCTTCTTTATATTTTCTTCCAGCAACTTCATAGTCTCAATTCTTAAATTTAGGACTTTGATTCATCTTGAGTTGATTTTTGTATATGGTGAGAGATTGTATATGGATCTGATTTCATTCTTCTACATATATAAATCCAATTTTGCCAGCATCATATGTTGAAGAGATTACTCTTCATTTGCTGTATGGTCTGAGCACTTTTGTGGAAAAGCAATTGGCTGTATGAATGTGAATTAATTTCTGGGCTCTCTATTCTGTTCCATTGATCTATGTATCAATTTTTATGTCAGTACCAAGCTCTGTTTTAATTACTACTAGCTTTATAGTATGCTTTGAAATCAGGTATTTTGATGCCTCCTTCTTGGTTTTTCTTGCTCAGGATTGCTTTGGCTATTCTGAGTCTTTTGTGAGTCCGTATATATTTTAGGATTGTTTTTTCTAACTCTGTAAAGAATGCCATTGGTATTTTAGTAGGGATTCTATTGAATGTATAAATTGATTTACATAGTTTAGGCAGTTTAATATTGATTCTTCTGGTCAATGGGCAAGGAATATCTTTGCATTTTATATGTGTCTTTGAAAATTTCTTTCATTATCTTTGATAATTTTCATCATAGAGATCTTATACTTTTTGGTTAAATTTATTCCTAAATATTTGCTTTTAATTGGCTTTTATGAATGGGATGCCCCTTTTTTATCTTTTATTTAATGAATATAAATTTCCAAAGTACGACTCATGGGTTACAATGGCTTCCCCCCCCCATACCGTCCCTCCCACCCACAACCCTCCCCTTTCCCACTCCCTCTCCCCTTCCATTCACATCAAGATTCATTTTCGATTATCTTAATATACAGAAGGGTATCCCCTTTTTGATTTCTCTTTCTGTGAATTCATCATTACCATACAAAAAGCTACTATTTAAAATATTTTTATTTATAGAATATGAACAAATTTCATGTATTTCATATAAACAGATTTAGGAGTAGAGTGATGCTTCCCATCCTACTCTCCTTGCCCCGCCATGTTCCTATCCTTTTTCCTCCTTTCTTTCTTATTCTTTCTTCTAATTTTTACATTGACATATTTTCACTTCCTGTCATTCGGTTTATCAGTTTTAACAGCTTTTTGGTGGAGTGTTTATGTTTTTCTGTGTACAACATCATGTTGTCTTCAAACATGGATAATCTAACTTCCTCTTTTCCAATTTTGATGCCTTTTATTTCTTTTTCCTCCTTAATTGTTCTTGCTAAAACTTCCAGTATTGCATTGAATAAAGAGTGGTGAAAGTGGACATTCTTGTCTTGTCATAGATCTGAGAAGAAACATTTTTAGTTTCTCCCCATTCAGTATGATGTTGGCTGATGGTTTGTGATATATAGCCTTTATAATTTTGAAGAGTGTTCTTTCTATACCTAATTTGTGGAGGCTTTTTTTAATCATGAAAAGGTATTGAATCTTATCAAATTATTTCTCTGCATCTATTAACATGACCATATAGTTTTTATTCTTCGACTTATTGATGTGATTTATGATATTGTAGATTTGCAAATGTTGAACCATGTTTACACTTCTGGGATAAGTCCCACTTCATTGTGATTTATGATCTTTTTGATGTGGTTTTGGATTCGATTTCATAGTATTTTGTAAAGAATCGTTGCATCTATGTTTATTAAGGATATAAGTCTACAGTTTTCTTTTCATGTTGTGTCTTTACTTGGTTTCAGTATCAAATTAATGCTAGCCTCATAAAGAATTTGGCAGGATTCCATCAATATTTTGGAATGGTTTGAAGAGTATTGGAGTTACTTCCTCTTGAAATGTTTTGTAGAATTCAATAGTAAATTCATGAGGTTCTGTACTTTTCCTTGAGGGAAGGCTTTTGATTATTGCTTCAATCACATTGCTTGTTATGTGTCTGTTAAGATTGTCTATATATTCTTGATTTAATCCTGGTTATTATATGAATCCAGGTATTTATCCATTTAATGGAAGTTTTCCAGTTTATTAGCATATAGTTCTTCATAATATTTTCTTATGATCCTTTGTATTTTGATGATATCAGTTGTAATGTCTCTTTTCTATCTCAAGTTTTATTTGAGATTTTTCTCTGTTTTTGTTAGTCTAGCTAGAGGTTTTTCTATTTTATTTATCTTCTCAACAAACTAACTTTTTGTTTTGTTGATCTTTTGTATTTTTTTTTTATTTCTGATCTGATACTTATTATTTATCCCCTCCTATTGATTTTGGGTTTGGCTTGTTCTTGTTTTTCTAAGTCTTCAAGATTCATCATTAGATCTTTAATTTGAGACATTTCTCTTTTTTAAATGTGAGCACTTACTGCTATAAACTTCCCTAGTAATACTGCTTTTGCTGTATCCCACAGATTTTTATATGTTGTGTTTTCATTTTCACTTATTTCAAAAAAGTTTTTGATTTCCTTTTTTAATCTACAATTAACCATTGATCATTCAACAGCATACTGTTTAATGTCCAAGTATTTATGAGTATTCCATGTTCTTCTTGTTGATTATTTCTAGTTTTATTCATTTATGGTCTGAGAAGATGCATGGTATGATTTCAATCTTTATAAATTCCATGGGACTTGATTTGTGGCCAGATGTTTTCTAACCTGGAACATGTTCCATGTGCTGATGAGAAGAATGTGTATTTTGTGGCTGTTTGGTGGAATGTCTTAGGTTCATTTGCTCAATAGTATGTTTCAACCCCGATGTATCTTTATTGATTTTTGTCCGCATTAACTGTCCATTGATAAGATTGGGATATTGAAGTCACCCACAGTTGTTGCCCACTATTATTGTATTGGAGTCTACTTCTCCCTTTAGGTCTAAATTTATTTTCCATATATATCTGTGTGATATTGTGTTGGGTACATATATTTTTATGATTGCTATTTCTTCATGTTGAATTAAATCTTTCATCAATACGGCCACGCCTGTTCACTTGGTTTCTTTTTGCCTGGTATATCTTTCTCTAATCCTTCACTTTCAGTCTGCGTGTATTTTGTTTATAAAGTGAATTTCTTGTAGGGAGCATATAGTGGGGTCCTGTTTTTTTTTTCTTTTTTATTCATTTAACCTAAGTCTTTTGGCTGGTGAATTTAATCCATTTACATTCATGGTTAATATTGATAGATAAGAACTGAGGTCTGTCATTTTTTTGGGACAGGCAGAGTGGACAGTGAGAGAGACAGAGAGAGACAGAGAGAAAGGTCTTCCTTTTGCCATTGGGTCACCCTCCAATGGCCGCCCCGGCCGGCGTGCTACGGCTGGCGCACCGCACTGATCCGAAGCCAGGAGCCAGGTGCTTCTCCTGGTCTCCCATGCGGGTGCAGGGCCCAAGCACTTGGGCCATCCTCCATTGTACTCCCGGGCCACAGCAGAGAGCTGGCCTGGAAGAGGGGCAACCGGGACAGAATCCTGTGTGCCGGCACCACAGGTAGAGGATTAGCCTATTGAGCCGTGGCGCTGGCCTGTCATTTTGTTGATTGGATAATGAATGTACCTGCTCTGTTGGTGAATTTGGTGGTATCATGTGTTCATGATGTTTACTAATAAGACAATCTTAACAATCCAGTTGTGAAATGGGTAAAGGACTTCAATAGACAGTTCTCAGAAGAAAAAATACAAATGGCTAACAACTATGTCAAAAAAATGTTCAACATCACTAGCCATCAGGGAAATGCAAATCAAAACCACAATGAGGTTTCACCTCACCCTTGTCAGAATGACTAAAATCCATAACACAGAGAGTAACAAATGATGGCGAGGATGTGGACAAAGGGGAACACTTAGATATGATTGCTGGGAATAGTGAAGCCATTGTGGAAACCAGCGTGGATATTTTTTTAAAAAGATTTTATTTATTTATTTGGGAGGTAGAGTTACAGACAGTGAGAGGGGGAAATAGAAAGAAAGGTCTTCCTTCCATTGGTTCACTCCTCAGATGGCCACAACAGTCAGAGCTACACCAATCTGAAGCCAGGAGCCAGGTGCCTCCTCCCGGTCTCTCATGTGGATGCAGGGGCCCAAGCACTTGGGCCATCTTCTACTGCTCTCCCAGGCCATAGTGGAGAACTGATTGGAAGAGGGGCAGCTGGGACTAGAACCGGTGCCCATATGGAATGCCAGTGCCGCAAGTGGAGGATTAACATACTGTGCCAAGGAGCCAGCCCCAAGTGTGGAGATTTCTTTAAAAAAAAAAAAAAACTACAAATAGACTTGCCATATGATCCACCAATCCCACTAGTGGGTATTTACCCAAAAGACTTGAACACAATGTATCAAAGAGATATCTATAGCACCATACTCATAGCAGCACTGTGAACAATAGCCAAAATTTGGAACCAACCAAAGTCTTCATCATCAGATGAATGGATAAAGAGAACCTGGTATATATACATAATGTAGTATTATTAAGCTATAAAAAGAATGAAAATCTACCATTTGCTGCTAAATCACACATTTGAAGCATATCATGTTGATTGAAGTAAGCCAGGCACATAAAGACAAATACCACATGTTTTCTCTTATATGTGGCAGCTAAAATTTAAAAAAAGAATAAAGTAATATCTGTGTATACCAGTTTTGCTGCAAATATAGTTTTGTAAAACTTGTTTCATACCTTTGTGAAACCAATGCTTAAGGATGTTATACTACTATTGTTTTAAAGATCTGTGATTACTTTAAAATTTACTGTATTTGGGTGAAATGATCATTTTTCCATTCAATTATTGTTTATAGCCACTTTCTATATTCCCATTAAACTGGGATCTTTTTGCTTTTTATTTGTTAAACTTTTTATTCAGTGAGGTATTAAGCCTTTTTACTGTAATGTGAGTTTAAAATAGGTTATCTCAAAAACTAAAAAAAGAAAAAGAAGGAAAGGGAGAAGGAAAGAGGGTGAGAGGAAGAGAGAGGGAGGGAGGAAGGGAGTATCATTAAGTTCTTGGAATTGCATCTACAAAGCACATTGAATCTGCTAAAAACTAACTAAAAATTTAAAAAGGTCCCTGAAAAAAGAAATCAAGATAAAACTATTTACACTATACCCAAAAATTATATTCAGAATCAAGTTAGAACCTCACCCATGGGAAGATCTTATTTTAAAAAGTGTGGGCTGGCACCGTGGCTCACTAGGTTAATCCTCTGCCTGTGGCGCCGGCACACTGGGTTCTAGTCCCGGTCGGGGAGTCGGATTCTGTCCCGGTTGTTCCTCTTCCAGTCCAGCTCTCTGCTGTGGCTCGGGAGTGCAGTGGAGGATGGTCCAAGTGCTTGGGCTCTGCACCCCATGGGAGACCAGGAGAAGCACCTGGTTCCTGGCTTCGGATCAGCGCAGTGCGCCGGCTGCAGCACGCTGGCCACAGCGGCCATTGGGGGGTGAACTAACGGAAAAGGAAGACCTTTTTCTCTGTCTCTCTCTCTCTCACTGTCCATTCTGCCTGTCAAAAAAAAGTGTGATAAATGGTACTTATTTCTAGCCTCAAAATATTTAGATAGCTAGAATCTCCAAGATTGTCTAAAATTACAGTTATTAGATTTTTGAAAAATTGACACTAAATGTAATCATGTTTGTAACTCAATTTCGTAAATATTCCTTTTACAAATCAGAGTGGATGATTTTTTTTTCTTTTTTCTTTTTTTTTGACAGGCAGAGTTATACAGTGAGATAAAGAGAGAGAGAGAGACAGAGAGAAAGGTCTTCCTTTTTCCGTTGGTTCACCCCCCAAATGGCTGCTACAGCTGGTGCGCTGTAGCTGGTGCGCTGCGCTGATCCGAAGGCAGGAGCCAGGTGCTTCCTCCTGGTCTCCCATGCGGGTGCAGGGCCCAAGCACTTGGACCATCCTCCACTGCACTCCCGAGCCACAGCAGAGAGCTGGACTGGAAGAGGAACAACCGGGACAGAATCCGGTGCTCCAACCAGGACTGGAACCTGGTGTGTCAGCGCCGCTGTTGGAGGATTAGCCTAGTGAGCTGTGGCGCCAGCCGCTAGATGATTTTTTAAAAGCAGTGGAAAGAACAGGCCATCAAAGAAGGAGGTACCTTTCTCTGAAGGGAGGAGAGAACTTCCACTTTGACTATGACCTTGTCTAAATAAGATTGGAGTCGGTCAACTCAAAAGGCTTCCAGAGCCTTGGCAGCTCATGACAAGAGCCTCGGGTGATTACTGATGCCATAAACAAGAGTGTCAATTGTGAAGTCAACAACAGGAGTCACTGCGCACTTACTCCCCATGTAGGATCTCTGTCCTTAATGTGTTGTACTATGTGAATCAACAGTATAACTAGTACTCAAACAGTACTTTACACTTTGTGTTTCCGTGAAGGTGCAAACTGTGGAAATTTTTACTTGGTATATACTAAATTGATCTTCTGTTTATAAAGATAATTGAAAATGAATCTTGATGTGAACAGGATGAGAGAGGGAGCGGGAGATGGGAGGGAGGTTATGGGGGTGAAAAAACCACTGTAATCCAAAAGCTTTACTTTGGAAATTTATATTTATTAAATAAAAGTTAGCTGGCACTACAGCTCAATAGGCTAATCCTCCACCTGCACCACTGGCACACCGGGTTCTAGTCCCGGTCGGGGAGCCGGATTCTGTCCCAGTTACCCCTCTTCCAGGCCAGCTCTCTGCTGTGGCCCGGGAGTGCAGTGGAGGATGGCCCAAGTGCTTGGGCCCTGCACCCGCATGGGAGACCAGGAGAAGCACCTGGCTCCTGCCTTCGGATCAGCGTGGTGTGCCAGCCGCAGTGGCCATTGGAGGGTGACCCAATGGCAAAAGGAAGACCTTTCTCTCTTTCTCTCTCTCTCTCACTGTCCACTCTGCCTGTCAAAAAAAAATAAAGATTTAAATAAAAGTTAAAACATTTTAAAAAATAAATAGCCAAAAAGTACATCATATATACTTAAGTGATTTGTTTTTATTTCATATTAATTTCCACCTATTTTCAGAGAAGTGAATTTCATTATCTTGTTGCCAAAGCTAATTTAGGCTAATAATTATAAGAACTTTGGAAAGTGATAAAACTTAGATTCAACAGGTTCATCCCAGTAGAATAATTTGCCATGCTATTTGAGAATAATTACTACCAAATACAACCAAATTGAACAAAATAATAATCAATTTTCTAATATCTTCATTACAAATGTATTATTTTCCATATAAAGTTTTTAATTAGTCCAAATAGTCCTTTCAGCTAGATTAGGAAAAGAAAAAAAAACTTTATTTTGTGAATTCATAAATAATCTCTTAATTTAAAAGAAATATAAAGTAAGACATTTCTCTATATTTATAGAAAATGTGATTTACCAAAAAACTAGAGCATTACATGATCATTCTCTAATGAATTAAAGAATTTAAATGACTTCTTTTTAATTTAATAAATGTGAATTTACAAAGTGCAACTTCTGTATTGTTGTGGCTTCCCCCCCAACCTCCCTCCCTCCCGCGGCCCTCCCCTCTCCCATTCCCTCTCCCATCCCGCCCTTAATCGAGTTTCATTTTCAATCACCTTCATATACAGAAGATCAACTTAGTATATACTAAGCAAGGATTTCAACAGGCTGCACTCACACAACCGCACAAGGTATAGGGTATTGTTCGACTAGTAGTGTTGTTTTTAAGTTTCATAGTAGAACACATTAAGGACAGAGATCCTACATGGGGAGCATGTACCCAGTGACTGCCGTTGTTGATTTAACAATTGGAACTCTTATTTATGACATCAGCAATCACCCTAGGCTCTTGCTATGAGCTGTCTAGGCTATGGAAGCCCCTTGAGTTCACCAACTCTGAACTTGTTTAGTCAAGGCCATATCTCCCTTCGGAGAAAGGCGCCTCCCTCCTTGATGGCCTGTTCCTTCCGCTGGGGTCTTCTATCATTTTACCCAATTTATTTATTTCTTTCTTTTTTTAAAAATTTATTTTACTTATTTGAAAGTCAGAGTTACACAGAGAGAGGAGAGGCAGAGAGAGAGAGAGAGAGGTCTTCCATCTGCTGGTTTACTCCCCAATTGGCTGCAATGGCTGGAGCTGCGCCAATCCGTAGTTAGGAGCCAGGAGCTTCTTCCGGGTCTCCCATGTGGGTGCAGGGCCCCAAGAACTTGGACCATCTTCCACTGCTTTCCCTGGTCACAGCATAGAGCTGGATCTGAAGTGGAGCAGGTAGGTCTTGAACCGGCGCCCGTGTATGATGCCAGCACTCCAGGCTGGGACGATAACCCACTAAGCCACAGTGCTGGCTTCCAATTAATTTCTTTCTTTATCATCATCCACATTTCCTGATCAACTCACCAGTAAGTTGAATGCCATGTCACACATAACTCATCTTTAACAATTAATGTTTGAGCTTTGAATAATATAGTATTAAGAAAATAAACTGGAGCTATGTAACCATGCACCATTTGTGAAACCTGTTTTAATAGATTACATGAATGTATTAAGTACTATGTTCTTAGAAACACCTGTTTCTTTGTGAAAGGTAGCATACTAAGTTCTAGTAAGAACCACCTACAAGTAATTCTAAAAATATGAGATTTTTATTTTCTAACCAAATACTCATTGAAGCTGTGAAGAAAATGAAAACAAAAGCCAGCTTATAAAAGGCTGTATACTGGCTCAGCACCAGCTGTTTTCAGGCATTTGGAAAGTGAATCGGTGGATGGAAAATCAGTATCCCTGTGTTTCTCCCTTTCTCTGTTGTTCTTTCAATTAAATAAACAAATCCTTTTATAAAAAGACAAAAAACAAAAGACTCTATAGAAACTCTAGGTTCTAATCAATTCAGAAATAACATAAAATAATAAAACTAAATAATTTGTAGACACACTGTACACTTTTCACATAAATTCATTCTTATAAATATATGAAAATATGTAAATATGTACTTATGATTTCAGAGTATCTCTGGTATTTTATGTTGTTTTTTTTAATAAAAAAGATTATTTATTTGAAAAGCAAAGTTACAGAGAGAGAGAGAGAAAGAGATCTATTCACTACCCAAATGGTTGCAATGGCTGAGGTTGGGCCAGGTTGAAGCCAGGAGTCAGGAGCATTTTCCGGGTCTCTCACCTGGGGGGCTAGGGCTCAAGTACTAGGCCATTTTCCACTTTTTTCTCAGGCACATTAGCAGGGAGCTGGATTGGAAGTGGAGCAGATGGGACCCAATGTATGCTCATATGGGATCCCAGTGTTGCATACAGCCACAGGATTCTCTAATTCTAACCCTAACCCTCAGTATGTTAATGTCTTACAATTTGGCCTTAAAGAATTTTCTTAATCCCTCTCTACTAAGTTTCTCCATTTTAAAAAATCCAAACAACACAATAATACATTTACATACTTCACGAAGACGGTTCTTTTAGAAATCCTTTAGAACATGATAATTTAAAGGAAGAATGGAGTGGGTTGATATCTAATCCTATGAGAATGACAAATTCAAAACTTTGACAATTTATTTTTGTATTTGAGTAGTTTTTATAGCTTTTGAAAATAATTCCTTTGTATATCTTCAGTGAAGCATTTTATTTTATTTTTAAAGATTTATTTACTTATTTGAAAGGCAGAGTTTCAGAGAGGCAGAGAGAGATAGAGATAGAAAGAGAGATGAGGAGGGGTCTTCCATCTACTCGTTCACTCTCTAGATGGTCACAACGTCTGGAGCTGCCCTGATCCAAAGCCAGGAGCCAGGAGCTTCTTTCGGGTCTCCCACAAGGGTGCAGGGGACCAAGGACTTGGGCCATCTTTCACTGCTTTCCCAGGTCATGGCAGAGAGCTGGATGGGAAGTGCAGCCGGGACTCCAACTGGCGTCCATATGGGATGTTAGCACTGCAGGCGGCAGCTTTACCTGCTATGCCATAGCACCAGATCCAGTGAAACATTTTATCATATAGATATCTGTATATAATTCCTCTCCTACCATATTGTAAGCTCTTGAATGTAGGAATCTTAATCTCTTACATTAGTGTATGGCACAGATTAGGCAATCAACAAATGTTGAATTGTCTCAGGTTAAATATTACTATCTCAAATATCATTTTTACAAAAATTGAAGTTAAAAAGCCTGAGAAAGTTAAAAAGACTACCTGTAGATCTTGGCCATGAGTCCCTCATTAAGGTAGCAGTTGATACAAAATACTTAAAGAAACAATTGACATTTCAAAATGTTTATTAAGTGAATGAATGAATGATCTGGATAGTGTCATGGGGGATATGTAGAATACAATTTAATCTTTATCTTATTAGCAGTTTACAATACTGAACATTATATTGAAGTTTCCCCAGTGGTTGATCAAAATTAGCATCACTGATAGAGACAAATGGCCTTTGATTCCAGATTTAATACCCTGAGAACACATCCTCTATGCCTGCATTCTAGACAGTAATGTATACCTGAATCTAATCATGAGGAGATATCAAACAAACTCCAGATGAGGAGGAACACTTTATTAAAAAGGGCGACTGTACTTTTCAGAAATGTTAATGTCATGAAAAACAAATAATAGCAATGGCAAAATGCCTAGATTAAAGGGGGCTAAGGAGAAAGACAACTAAATGCCATTCCCGATCCCACACTGATTTCTTTATTGGAAGGGAGTAAAGTGCCATAAAACACAGTATTGAGTAAACCAGCAAAATTAGAATATGGATTAACGACTTTATAAAAGCTTAGATCAATATTAAATTTATTGAAGCTAAAATAAAAACCACTGTGATGGTGTAAGAGAGTGTCCCTATTCCTGGAAATCACACAGTGAAATATTTAGGAGTAAAGAGTGTTAGTGCATGTAACTTATTTTCAAGTGGGTCAGAGAAGTGTGTGTGTGTGTGTGTGTGTGTGTGTGTGAGAGAGTGAGAGAGAGAAAGAGAGCGTAAATGTTAAAACAGGGTAATGTGCAAAAGTGAGTCTGGATTAAAGGTATATAGGGTTTTTTTTTACTATTTTTATTCTCATAACTTTTTTGTAAGTTTGAAATTATTCATTTTAAAAGATTTATTTATTTATTTTGAAGTCAGAGTTACAGAGATAGAGGGACACACACACACACACACTCACACAGATACCTTTCATCCTCTGATTCACTATCCAAGTGGCTGCAATAGCCAGGCTGGTTCAGGATGAACCTGGGAGACTGGAACTCTGTCCAAGTCTCTCGCGTGGGTGCAGGGGTCCACACACTTGGTCCATCTCCCATTGCTTTTCCCAAGCCATTAACAGGGAGCTGGATCAGAAGTGGAGAAACTGGGGCAGCAACCAGTGCCTCTGTGGGATGCTGGTGTAACATGCAATGGCTTTACCTGCTACGCCACAATGCTGGTCCTGAAAAATGTTTAAAAACAATTTACTCAGTGGCCTTGGAGTACTAGTTCCCTCCATATTTTTAGCCTCGCAGTTGTCACATCTAGGAGAGACCCAGAAATATTAAATGATTTGTTCAAACTCAACTTTTTTTTTTTTCCTAAATGAATCTGGTGAGTGAAAGTAGGGGTCTTCTGTCTCAGTTCTAGGAACTGAATCCATGTGTAGTGTTGAAGAAAAAAATTCAAACAATTTAAATTTAGCAAGTTTATTTGAGCAAAGAGCGATACATTTATTGGGTAGCACAGTGAACCCATAGAGATTTCAGGGAGCTCTACTGGGGAGTGTGAACAAAGATCTTTCACAGGCTGAACATAGAAGCAAGGTAGAGAACGCACTTGATTGCCTACAACAAGGCATCTGATTAATTTAGTCATGATGTGATGCCATATTTGGCAGGATGTGGTGTTAGCTGCCTGTGATTGTCTGAGACCTGGATGCCTCTAATTTCTGGAACTCAGCTGTTTTACTGCAAAGGTAGGTTTTGGGCTTTTCATACACTAAGTTATGTTGTGGGTCACTAAGTAGGAACTCAGGGTATGGAGGCAACCTCAGTCGCTGCCATTGGAACTTTATTTCCTATTTTTAATTCATTCCCTTTCAACTTGTCTAGCTTAATTTCAGGCAGTAATTTACACTTAGAGAATTCCCTTAAAATTGATCTCTGTCAATGTTCTTCACAGTCACTTTCCAATCTTTGTTTCT
Organism: Oryctolagus cuniculus; assembly: GCF_051225735.1. NCBI lineage: Eukaryota > Metazoa > Chordata > Mammalia > Lagomorpha > Leporidae > Oryctolagus > Oryctolagus cuniculus. The sequence goes on along the minus strand of NC_142888.1, from coordinate 44,342,297 downwards.
TCCTATTGACTAATGATAGACCATGTCCCAAGACTCTTTGTTTCTAAGAGACTGAGGAGCATTCTAATTAAAAGAATACCATAAATATTACAATATGAGGACAGAGTGTTGAACACAGAGGAATGAAAGTATAATATAAACAATACCTCAAAAAGTTTTCATTGTTATAAGGTTATATTTTAGAAACATTGCTTTTTATATTAAAATAGTTTTATATTTTTGCATTCTTTCTATCTCTATGGCCTATATGACTTCTAGTTCCACATCTATTTAAAAGAAAAAGATCCCCAACTATTATGGATGTTTTCAGCTTGAAAAAATTAGAACAAAGGACACAAGCTATCCACCACGGATCTCTCTAGCCTTTAATATATCAAGCTTTATGTAGGGTATGAAATTGAGAAAGCAATCGGTATTTATTACTTTTTTATTAATGGAACATTTTAAAAGCCAAAATAATAGATGGAGACAGGATATTTAATTGTTGTAAGTAGCAAAAATGCATGAACAATGAGCTCTTTGCTGGTGGCCTTTCACTCTGCATACTAAGATTACAGTCTAGATAATTTCAAAATGGATATGCACAGCAATAGCTCTGGAGAATGTAGAGCAGCTTACCTGCCAACTAGGCATTTAAAGGAATGTTCCTAATACCTTCTTCAATAAAATAAAGCAATTGTTGGCATTAGGAGACCAGAAGACTGTTAAATTATATAATTACACACTTTGAGCAGATTAACAAAAGACAAATTCAAAGTAGAATCTGAACTTTTAGAGGACAAGGAATCCATAAACTCTATCATCTAAATAATATTAAAAATATTGCTGTTAGGGGCAGCATTGTGGTATAAGGAGTTAAGCCACAACATGCCTTGACAGCATCCCATATGATTGCCTGTTCGTGTCCTGGTTAACACTTTCAATCCAGCTCCCTGCTAATGTGCCTGGGAAAACCAGAGGAACACAGCCCAAGTGTTTGGGCCCCTGCAACCCACGTGGGACATTCAGATGAAGCTCCTGGCTTCTGGTTTGAACGGTGCAGTATTGGCCACGGCGGCCACTTGGGGAGTAAACAAGTGGATGGAAGTTTCTCTCTCTCTCTCTCTCTCTCTCCCTCCCCGCCCTCCCTCCCTATCTCTCTTTCTCTATCTCCCCTTTTTCTCTATAACTCTGATTTTCAAATAAATGAATACATCTTAAAAAATATTGCTGTCATTTCTCCTATTCTTTCTTCACACTACTGCAGTAACATTAGAAGATATACTTCAGAACAGAGGGTAGTAAAATGTTTCTGAAAAAAGTAAAATAATATTTCATGCTTTGTGGGTCATATTGCTTCTTTTACGACAACTCAGCTCTGGTTGCAGTGAGAAGTAGAATGAGCAATACATAAATCAATACATGGGCAGAGTTTATCTTGTAATAAAATTTAATTAGTAAAAACAGTCCGTGGATCGGATTTGGATGTGTTCTAGAAATTTTGTTGACCCATTATCCAGAACAAGTGTCATGGAATGATTGAAAGAAAACCATTAACAAAAATGCTCCAGAAAAATACCATATCTTAAAAGAAAAAAAATGTTATACTACTATTGTTTTAATAATCTGTGATTACTATAAAATTTACTGTTTATAGTTTAAATGGTCAATTTGCTTTTTCAAATTTTTTTATTATTTATTTGAAAGGCAGAGTTAGAGAGAGAGGGAGAGAAAGGTCTTCCATCTGCTGGTTCACTCCCCAAGTTGCCACAATGACCAGGGCTGGGCCAGGTGAAGCCAGGAGCCAGGAGCTTCATTGGGGTCTCCCACATGGATGGCAGGGGCCCAAACACTTGGGCCATGCTCCACTGCTTTTCCCAGGAGATTAACAAAGAGGTGGATCAGAAGTAGAGCATCCAGGACTCAACTAGCTCTCACATGGGATGCTGGTGTTGCAGGCGGCAGCTTTATCTGCTACGCCACAATGACAGTGCCAGTCATTTTTGCATTTGATTATTGTTTATAGCTATTGTCTGTATTCCCACTAAATTAGGGTCTTCTTGCTTTTTACTTGTTAAACTTCTCATTTGGTGAAGTATTAAACCTTTTTACTGTAATGAAAATTTAAAATATGTTATCTCAAAAACTAAAATAAAAAAAAAAGAGAGAACAGAAGAAGAAGGAAATAATGTGGATAGGTTGGGGGGAAGGAAGGAGAGAGGTAAGGAATTTCGTGTTTTTAGAATTGTATCTACAAAGCATGTTGAATCTGTTAATAACTAATTAAAAATTAAAAGAAAAAGAATAAAAAATTAAAAATATTCATTACTTATTTCTACACAGTGTTTATTCCTTGATATAATACATATCCCACAGTTTTTTTTTAATCCATTCACCAGTTGAAGAACATTTTGGTTAATTCTAGTTCTCAGTTGTTATAAATAAACTTGCTATGAACATTCATGTAGATTTTTGTATGAACACAGGTTTCCCCCTACTATAGAACAAATGTTCTAGAGTTTAGTTGCTGAATCACATGGTAAGTGAAGGTTTAGTTTTTAAAGGAACTACTAAACTCTTCCAGAGTGGAAAACACTTTACTGGTGTGAGCAAATCAGTTTCTCCTTATCCTCACTGGCAACTGGTATTTTTTTTAAGATTTTTTTTGAGTTGCAAATGTTTATTATCTTTGCTTTTGATATAATTTGGAAATTTAGAGTTTAATTTTTAGTAATGGTTCTGTTTCACAACTGGCTTGCAACAAAATTACTGAAAATCGAATCATTGGCTCTCCTGAGCCGGGACAAGCCAGCTCCAGCACACCGCGGCAGCCCATGAGCCTGGAGGATTTCGTGTCCACCCTAAGACATTGTCCAACAGCACAGCCTGGAAGCTGCTGCTTGCTGGGAGCTTTGTTACCACGTGTGGGAGGAAGTGGGACAGGAATCTCCAGGCAGGCTGCCCTGGAGGAACCAGTGCAGGGTGTGTGTGTGTATGACAGGTCCAGGAGGGGAAGCGGGGAGGGCGGGACCCACTCCCCAAGGAGGAAAAGGCTTCAATGTGGAGGGAAAGGCAGCTGAGGCAGAGACCGCCACTGCCTCTCCTCTGTTCTCAAGCTGAGTGGAGTGGGACAGATGCCTTTGATTGGCTGACCGATGTGCTTAGCGATGGGCCCACTCTTCTCTCTCCCAGGAATTCAGGACTCAGGAGAGAGGAGGGGCCTGGGCAGGAGTGGCAGAGCCAGGATAAACAAAGGACACAGGGAGGACCCTGAAGGGGGTGCAGACTGATGCAGAAGATGTGGGGGCGCTAGGCCATGTAGATAAAATGTCCGTTAGAGCAGAGAGGGGGCTGCTCCCTGCACGGCCCCTCAGCCCTTGCCAGGAATGGGAGGGTCAGGAGGAGGAGCATCCCTCAGAGGGTCCTACTGTGCCCTTCGTGCCATCAGCATCTCCCAGATGTTGTCCTCTGCTTCCTTAATGCTCCGCTCCAGGTAGGACTTTTTCTGTTCTAGGTCTTTAATTTTTTCTTCTGCTATTTTCTGTTTCTCTAACAGCTGATTGTGAATTACCTCCTTGAATTGAAGAATAAGCATTCTTCCTACGCCTTCATACATGTTAGTCTCATCTACCAAAGTCATAATTTCTGTATCTGTAAGGTGTGCACATGTTTTTTCGTTCTGTTCAGTTGCTCAATCTGTATGTCTGCAAGCTTCACTTTCTGTTGAGTGTCAATAACTTTGGCTTGAAGCTCTGTGAAGGCCTTCTTCAACTCTAGATCCACGGGGCCGCCATCTTGATGCACCCCTCTGCGCCTGCGCATTGGAAGAAGTTTTTTTTAAGATTTACTTTATTTATTTGAAAGACAGTTACAGAGAGAGGTGGAGACAGAGAAAGAGGTCCTGCATCCGATGGTTCACTCTCTAGATAGCCACAATGGCCAGAGCTGCGCAGATCCGAAGACAGGAGCCAAGAGCTTCTTCTGGGTCTCCCACGTGGGCTCAGGGGCCCAAGGACTTGGACCATCTTCTACTGCTTTCTCAGGCCACAGCAGAGAGCTGAATCTGAAGAGGAGCAGCCAGGACTAGAAATGGCGCCCATATGGGATGCTGTTGCTTCAGGCAAGGGCTTTAACCCGCTGCACCACAGCGCCAGCCCCTGGCAACTGGTATTATCACTGTGTTGTTTAGTTTTAATTTTTTTTGTCTTTTTTACAGTTTTAATTTTAATCACTCTGACATATGTGGAAATATATTTTGCTGTGGCTTTAATTTGCATTTTCCTGAGGATTAAAGATCTTGACACCTTTCCATGTGATAATTTGTCACCAGCATATCCTTTTCAATGAATTGTCTGTTCGTATCTCTGGTCATTTTTCTAATTTGACTCTTTGGGTGTTTTCTCTTCAATTCTGAGAGTTCTTTATATATTCTAGAAACAAATTTATATATTCTAGAAACTTCATTTAGAAGTGCAGTTTGCAATTATATTCTCCCAGGATGTAATTTTTCTATCCTCTCCACATGGGCAAAATTTTTAATCTTGGTAAGTTACAATTCATAAACTTTGCCTTTTATAGATCATAATTTTGGTGAAAAGCCAGAAAACTCCTTAATTTCTCGAACATTTTTACCTACTTTTTTGCTAAATATTTATATTTGACATTAAAATTCATGATTCGCTTTGAATATTTTTCATAAAAGGTATGATATTTAGGTTGCTGTTAATTTTGTCCTCTATGAAAATACAATTGCTCCAGCAACACTTATTGAAAGGGCTCTCCTTCCTTAATTGGCTTGCTTTTGCTCATTAATCAAAAATCTTATTTGTATATCTACTTCTTGATTCTATATTCCACTGCTATGTGTCTATTTCTCCATCAATATTAAATGGTCTTGATTAATGTAGCTATATGAGAGGTCTTCAAAAGGTTCATGGACATGCATACTATGGAAGAATTACACACGAATTTCAAATTTTTTGCACCAAAATAAACTTATTTTTGAATTCAATTTTTGTGAAATTTCTGAAGTATCTTCATATAGTAAGCATTAATATTGGATGTTTCCACTCTATTCTTATTTTTCAAGATTTTTTAATTTAGTTCTGTAACTAGAATAGCTGTAGTATTTACACAGAACATATTAGAATTTTGTTAGGGATTGTTAGGGACCAATTTGAGGATAATTGATATCTTAATTATATTGAATCTTCCAATCTCTAAAGATTGCATTTTTCTACATTTATTTAGGGGTTTTTATTTCTTTCATCAGCATTTAGTAATTTTCTATTTTTTTTTTTGAAAGGCAGATTTAGACAGTGAGAGAGAGAGACAGAGAAAAAGGTCTTCCTTCTGTTGGTTCACCCTCCCAAATGGTCGCCACAGCCAGCACTGCGCCGATCCGAAGCCAGGAGCCAGGTGCTTCCTCCTGGTCTCTCATGTGAGTGCAGGGCCCAAGGACTTGGGACATCCTCCACTGCCTTCCCGGGCCACAGCAGAGAGCTGCACCGGAAGAGGAGAAACCGGGACAGAATCTGGCCACCCAACCAGGAGGATTAGCCAAGTGAGCCGTGGCGCCAGCCGAGTACTTAATAATTTTCTTTTTTTTAATTTTTTATTTAGTAAATTTAAATTTTCAAAGTACAGTTAATGGATTGCAATGGCTCCCTCCCCCCATAATTCCCCTCCCACTCACATCCCTCCCATCTCCTGCTCCCTCTCCCATTCCATTCACATCAAGATTCACTTTCAATTATCTTTATATACAGAAGATCAATTCAGTATATCTTAAGTAAAGATTTCATAAGTTTGCACCCACACAGAAACACAAAGTGTAAAATACTTTTTCAGTACTAGTTATAGCATTACTTCACATTGGACAACACATTAAGGACAGATCCCACATGAGGAGTAAGTACACAGTGACTCCTGTTGTTGACTTAACAATTTGAAACTCTTGTGGGATCCCCTGGCATGATTCTAACTCCACCATTTGGGGAAAGTCTGATTGAGCATGTCCCAAATTGTACATCTCCTCCCTCTCTTATTCCCACTCTTATATTTAACAGGGATCACTTTTCAGTTAAAATTTAAACACCTAAGAATAATTGTGTGTTAATTACAGAGTTCAACCAATGGTACTAGAACAAAACAAAGAGAAAATACTAAAAGGGATAAAGTATTACATTGTACATCAAGAGTCAGGACAAGAGATGATCAAGTCACTGTTTCTCATGGTGTCCATTTCACTTCAACAGGATTCCCCTTTGGTGCTCAGTTAGTTGTTGCCGATCAGGGAGAACATATGATATTTGTCCCGTTGGGAAAGGCTTAATTCGCTCAGCATAATGTTTTCTAGATTCCTCCATCTTGTTGCAAATGACCGGATTTCTTTGTTTTTCACTGCTGTATAGCATAGAACCCCTAGTAAACATGACCAAAAGAGATCCTCATGATGACACATTGTAATTAAACTCACCACAGTGAAACAGAAAGAAAAGATCCTAAAATGTGCAAGAGAGAAACGTCAGATTACTCTCAGAGGATCTCCAATTAGACTCACAGCTGACTTCTCATCAGAAACCCTACAAGCTAGAAGGGAATGGCGAGTCACAGCCCAGGTACTAAGAGAGAAAAACTTCCAGCCCAGAATATTATATCCTGCAAAGCTCTCATTTGTGAATGAAGGTGAAATAAAGACCTTTCATAGCAAACAGAAATTGAAAGAATTTTTTGCCACTCGTCCAGTCCTGCAAAAGATGCTTAAAGATGTGTTGCACACAGAAACACAGAAACACGGTCATCAATATGAAAGAAGGTAAAGATAGGAAACTTCACAGCAAAAATCACAGGAAGTTCAAAGCATACATTAGAAAATATCTTTGGCAAATGACAGGGCAAAGTTACTACTTAACAATAGTCACATTGAACGTTAATGGCCTCAACTCTCCAGTTAAAAGACACCGATTGGCTGACTGGTTTAAGGAACATAACACATCTATTTACTGCTTACAAGAAACACATCTTTCCAACAAAGATCCATACAGACTGAAAGTGAAAGGCTGGAAAAAGATATACCAAGCCAACAGAAATGAAAAAAGAGTGGGCATAGCCATCTTAATATCAGACAAAATAAACTTTACCACAAAAACTGTTAAGAGAGACAAAGAGGGACACTATATAATGATTAAGGGATCAATTCAACAGGAAGATATAACAATTATCAATGTATATGCACCTAATTACAGGGCACCCGTTTATTTAAAAGATTTGTTAAGGGACTTAAAGGGAGACTTAGACCCCAATACAATAGTCCTGGGGGACTTCAATACTCCACTATCAGAAATAGATCAACAGGACAGAAGGTCAACAAGGAGACAGTAGATTTAAACAAACTATAGCCCAAATGGATCTAACAGATATATACAGAACTTTTCATCCTACATATAAAACATTTACATTCTTCTCAGCAGTATATGGAACCTTCTCTAGGATTGACCACATACTAGGCCATTAAGCAAGTCTCAGCAAATTCTAAAGAATTAGAATCATACCATGCAGCTTCTCAGATCATAACGAAATGAAGTTGAAAATTAGCAACTCAGGAATCCCTAGAGCATATGTAAACACATGGAGACTGAACAGCATGCTCCTGAATGAACAATGGGTCATAGAAGAAATCAAAAGAGAAATCAAAAATTTTCTGGAAGTAAATGAGGATAACAGCACAACATACCAAAACTCATGGGATGCAGCAAAAGCAGTGTTAAGAGGAAAGTTTATATCAATAGGTGCCTACATCAAGAAATAGGAAAGGCACCAAATAGATGAGCTTTCAATTCACCTCAAGGATCTAGAAAACCTACAGCAAACCAGACCCAAATCTAGTAGGAGAAGAGAAATAATTAAAATCAGAGAAGAAATCAACAGGATTGAATCCAAAAAAAAAAAAAAAACATTACAAAAAATCAGCCAAACGAGGAGCTGGTTTTTTGAAAAAATAAACAAAATTGACACCCCATTGGCCCAACTAACTAAAAAAAGAAGAGAAAAGACCCAAATCAATAAAATCAGAGATGAACAAGGAAACGTAACAACAGATACCACAGAAATAAAAAGAATCATCAGAAATTACTACAAGGACTTGTATACCAGCAAACAGGGAAACCTATCAGAAATGGATAGATTCCTGGACACATGCAACCTACCTAAACTGAACCAGGAAGACACAGAAAACCTAAACAGACCCATAACTGAGACAGAAATTGAAACAGGAATAAAGGCCCTCCCAACAAAGAAAAGCCCAGGACCAGATGGATTCACTGCTGAATTCTACCAGACATTTAAAGAAGAACTAACTCCAATTCACCTCAAACTATTCAGAACAATCGTAATAGAAGGAATCCTCCCAAATTCTTTCTATGAAGCCAGCATCACCTTAATCCCTAAGCCAGAGAAAGATGCAGCATTGAGAGAAAATTACAGACCAATATCACTGATGAACATTGACACAAAAATCCTCAATAAAATTCTCACATAGAATACAACAACACATCAGAAAAATCATCCACCCATATCAGGTGGGATTTATTCCTGGCATGCAGGGGTGGTTCAATGTGCGCAAAACAATTAACGTGATACACCACATTAACAGACTGCAGAAGAAAAACCATATGATTATCTCAATGATAATCTCAATAGATGCAGAGAAAGCATTTGATAAAATTCAACACCCTTTCATGATGAAAACTGTAAGCAAATTGGGTATGGAAAAAACATTCCTCAATACAATCAAAGCAATTTATGAAAAACCCACAGCCAGCATCCTATTGAATGGGGAAATATTGGAAACAGGCACACTGAGATCTGGTACCAGACAGGGATGCCCACTCAAACCACTGCTATTCAATATAGTTCTGGAAGTTCTAGCCAGAGCCATCAGGCAAAAAAAAAAAGAAATTAAAGGGATAAAAATTGGGAAGGAAGAACTCAAACTATCCCTCTTTGCAGATGATATGATTCTTTATTTAGGGGATCCAAAGAACTCTACTACGAGACTATTGGAACTCATAGAAGAGTTTGGCAAAGTATCAGGATATAAAATCAATGCACAAAAATCAACAGCCTTTGTATACACAGGCAATCCCGCAGCTGAGAAAGAACTGCTAAGATCAATCCATTCACAATAGCTACAAAAACAATATAAATACCTTGGAATAAACTTAACTAAGGACGTTAAATATCTCTACCATGAAAATTACAAAACCTTAAAGAAAGAAATAGAAGAGGATACTAAAAAATGGAAAAATTTTCCATGCTCATGGATTGGAAGAATCAACATCATCAAAATGTCCATTCTCCCAAAATCAATTTATAAATTCAATGCAATACCAATCAAGATACCAAAGACTTTCTTCTCAGACCTGGAAAAAATGATGCTGAAATTCATATGGAGACACAGGAGACCTCGAATAGCTAAAGCAATCTTGTACAACAAAAACAAAGCTGGAGGCATCACAATACCAGATTTCAGGACATACTACCGGGCAGTTGTTATCAAAACAGCATGGTACTGGTACAGAAACAGATGGATAGACCAATGGAACAGAAGAAAAACACCAGAAATCAATCCAAACATCTACAGCCAACTTATAGTTCATCAAGTATCCAAAACCAATCCCTGGGGTAAGGACAGTCTATTAAATAAATGGTGCTGGGAAAATTGGATTTCCACGTGCAGAATCATGAAGCAAGACCCCTACCTTTCACCTTACACAAGTATCCACTCAACATGGTTTAAAGACTTAAATCTATGACCCGACACCATCAAATTATTAGAGAGCATTGGAGAAACTCTGCAAGATATAGGTACTGGCAAAGACTTCTTGGAAAAGACCCCAGGAGCACAGGCAGTCAAAGCCAAAATTAACATTTGGGATTGCATCAAATTGAGAAGTTTCTGTACTGCAAAAGAAACAGTCAGGAAAGTGAAGAGGCAACCAACAGAATGGGAAAAAATGTTCGCAAACTATGCAACAGATAAAGGGTTGATAACAAGAATCTACAAAGAAATCAAGAAACTCCACAACATCAAAACAAACAATCCACTTAAGAGATGGGTCAAGGACTTCAATAGACATTTTTCAGGAGAGGAAATTCAAAGGGCCAACAGACACATGAAGAAATGTTCAAGATCACTAGCAATCAGGGAAATGCAAATCAAAACCACAATGAGGTTTCACCTCATCCCGGTTAGAATGGCTCACATTCAGAAATCTACCAACAATAGATGCAGGAGAGGATGTGGGGAAAAGGGACACTGACCCGCTGTTGGTGGGAATGCAAACTGGTTAAGCCACTATGGAAGTCAGTCTGGAGATTCCTCTGAAACCTGAATATAACCCTACCATTCAACCCAGCCATACCATTCCTCGGAATTTACCCAAGGGAAATTAAATTGGCAAACAAACAAGCTGCCTGGACCTTAATGTTTATTGCAGCTCAATTCACAATAGCTAAGACATGGAACCTACCCAAATGCCCATCATTTGATCTATTGAGTTCTTCATTTCATTTTGATTTCTCTTCACTATCACACTTTCCTGTTCTACTAGTTCCTGCATTTCATTTTGATTCCTCCTTAAGATTTCATTTTCATGAGAGAGATTTTCTATCCTGTCCAATAAGGATTTATGTAGCTCAAGCGTTTGTTTTTAAAAACTTGTAAATGTTCTTATAATTTTTTTGAAATCGGCATCTTGCATTTCTTCCATCTCATCATCTTCATAATCTTGGCTGGGTGTGTCTTGTTCATTCGGGGGCATCATAATGTTTCCCTTGTTCTTGTTTCCTCTGTTTCTGCATTTGTTGTTTCACATTGTGGAGATATTCTTTGGATTCTTCTTCCCTCACTGTGGTGTTTTTTCTTGTTATACTATGACTGTATTAAGTGGACTGCCTGATTTTGATGGAGCCTTAGCAGCTTGAAATGGGTGTGACCAGAGAGCTCTGTTTGGTTCCTCAGGGTTAAGGGTGTGTCAAAGGTGACACTCCCAGGTTAGGCGTGGTAAATATCTCTCTCTCTTTCTTTCTTTCTTTCTTTCTTTCTTTCTTTCTTTCTTTCTTTCTTTCTTTCTTTCTTTCTTTCTTTTTTTGATTCCGCACAGCTGAGCGGAATTGAACGTAGTTAGCAGGCGAATGATATACCCACAGGAGTCAGAGATCATAATCTCTTTCCCAAGGACCACACAGGGAATCTGTTCTGCCCTCAGTGTGGGCCCAAATTCTCCTGCAGTCTCCCACTGGGTTGCCAAAGTTACCGAATTGTGTCGTCTCTGGAGAGTACTCACGTGAATTCCGTGGGTTCTCTCACCCACCGTCTCTTCTTTCACAGTTTCAGTTCATTAGCTCCACACAGTCACTAGGTCCTAACCTCCTGTTATTTCACCCCACCCCCCTGGAGTCAGGTTTTTCTGCTTGGCTTGGGCAGGTGCAACCCTGAGGTCACACTGCTTATGACATATGTCCAAAATGGCGCCTGCTCTTTGTCTTGCTCGCCTTTGAGAGGTGAGCAGAGAGAGAGAAAGTCGTGTCTGTGCCGGTCACTTTTTTTTTCCTCTCTCTTCTAGTTAGCCTGGTGAACTTTCCCCCACGGTGCTTCAAGCCTCATTCCCTCCCGGCTCCTCCTTCTGCTTTCCCACCGGTGTCTCGGGCTATTGAGGTTCGGCTCACCTTGCGTTCCAGTGCTGGTGCGTTGATTCTGCCACTTGTGTCCTGAGCCATGGGCTCCCACTCCCTCCACGTGGGTCCACCATGAATCACTAGTTCCGGAAGAGTTTCCTCTCCTGTTTCTTCCCCAACTCTTCCTTGAACCTGCAATATCTCCACTTTTATTAAACTGTCTCTTCCCAGACTATCAGTGTGCTCCCTTCCTCTTCCACCATCTTGCTGGAAAATCCTAATATTTTGTTAAATATATTTCCATCCAAATTCATAAGAAGTATTGGTCATTGTTTTTCTTTTGTTGTTATTTTTTCACTCTCTTTGTCAGGTTTTGTTTTTAAGTCTCCTGTATACTGGCCTTATAAAATGAGTGTGCCTTCCTTTTCTAGTTTCTAGATGAAATTGTGTGAAATCAGTACTTATTTTTCTTTAAAAGTTTAATACAATAATGCTCCAAGAAAACCACTGAGCCTGGAGATTTTTTTTTTTTGAGGAACTTTAAAATGCAATTTCACATTATTTTATGGCTGTAGGAAAATTTATATTATATACTTTTTATTGGTTTAGTTTTGGTAGTTTTTGACTTCCACAAAATTGCTCCAAAGTTTCTAAGTTGTTTTTCTTATATGCAATTTTTTTCAAATTAATCCCCTTTCTAATGACTATAGAATCTGCTGTGATACCCTCATTTCATTTATGATATTGATAATGTGTCTTTTCTCTCTGTATCTTTCTAGAGTCTTATCAATTTTATTTATTGTTTCAAAAACAGATTGTATTTCAGGGATTTTCTATAATGTTTTTTGATCTTCAATTTCATGATATCATGCCAGAAAAATTAAGTGCTGATAGTTGGCAGATGGACAAGTTGTAATCTCTGATCCCCAATCAGCCATTCTGACCCTAAGGATGGCAGTAAGCAGAGGGCAGACTCCCACTGCCTTGTTCTTGGTTTATACTGAATGAAGGAGTGATATCAGCTCCCTTCTCAGGTCTTGCTGACATCAGGATAAATGGGAACCCTGCTGCTGGCTAGCTCTGCCTTGCACCACTTCATTCCACTTTATTCACTTACTGAGTGAGGCTGTCACCTCAGCTCCTCACTGGGCCCCATCAACAGGGTGGAAGCGGAATGAACTGTGCTAAATAGCCTTTGCTCACACCACCTCATTTACTCTTGTTGATGCTGGATGGGGGTGATGAGGCCCAACTCCCTGCTGGACCCCACTAACACTATCAATGCAAACTAATCCGAGTGCAACCTGATTCCACTAACCATCTGATTAATGATTAGCTTCCCACTCAGGATTGCCAAAATCACTCTGCTGAGACAATGAAAGTACTGCTGTCTTTTTCCACTAGGCAGGGCATGTAGGATTGGCTTTTGTCTTGGCCTTGCTAACACCACAAGGCAGGGCAATTAAGAGCATCATCGGCCGGGCGCCACGGCTCACTAGGCCAATCCTCTGCCTTGCAGCGCCGGCACACCGGGTTCTAGTCCCGGTCGGGGCGCCGGATTCTGTCCCGGTTGCCCCTCTTCCAGGCCAGCTCTCTGCTGTGGCCAGGGAGTGCAGTGGAGGATGGCCCAAGTACTTGGGCCCTGCACCCCATGGGAGACCAGGAAAAGTACCTGGTTCCTGCCATCAGCTCAGCGCGGTGCGCCGGCCGCAGCGCGCAGGCTGCGGTGGCCATTGGAGGGTGAACCAACGGCAAAAGGAAGGCCTTTCTCTCTGTTTCTCTCTCTCACTGTCCACTCTGCCTGTCAAAAAAAAAAAAAAAAGAGCATCATCACGGCCGGTGCTGTGGCGGAGAATGTAAAGCCGCCACCTGCAGTGCTGGCATCCCATATGGGCACCGGTTTGAGTCCCAGCTGCTCCACTTCTAATCCACTCTGTTCTATGGCCTAGGAAAGCAGTAGAAGATGGCCCAGATCCTTGGGCCCCTGCACCCACGTGGGATACCCGGAAGAAGCTCCTGGCCTTTCCGGATTGTCCCAGTTCCAGTCGTTATGGCCATCTGGGGAGTGAACCAGCAGATGGAAATATCTGTCTGTCTATGTCTCTCTGTCTCTCTCTCTCTTCTTCTCTGTAACTCTGCCTTTTAAATAAATAAATAAATAAATAAATCTTTTTTAAAAAAGAGTATCATCACTTGCTCCCACAGGTTTGGCATGGGGATAGAAGGTTGCCCCTCACTTGTATCTGCTGAAACCATTAGGTGGGAAAATTTTTCCCATGTTTGGCTAAAGTCGAGAAGGTATCCTCCAAAAGATTTTCTATTCTGATAAATTACCCTTTTTCTGGAGTTTGGCCATGAGGAAAAGATTTTACTTGCAATTTGTGTGTGTGTGTGTGTGTGTGTGTTGGTGTTTCTAGCTTGTAGGCTTATCCAATATCCTGTCTAGGATAGGTGAGAGGCACACAGAAAACTCATTGCTACATTGTTCCTCAAGCCCTGAAATCACTTGACAGAGGACCTATTATTTCTGTTTTCAGAATCTTCCTAAATCTCTTGGTTGTGTTATAACCATGGGTTTTCAAATGTCAGAGAGCATCTAGGAAGAATGAGGCTCTTCTACTTTGGTCAGAACTGAATCTTCTAGGACAAAATCACTTATTTTTTTTAAAAGAGTTATTTATGTATAGAAGCGATAGAGTTACAGACATAGATAGAAAGGTCTTCCATCCTCTACTTCACTCCCCAAATGGTCGCAAAGGCCAGAGCTGGGCCAATCTGAAGCCAGGAGCCAGGAGCTTCTTCTGGGTCTCGCATGTGGGTGCAGGGGCCAGAGCACTTTGGCCATTTTCCACTGCTTTCCCAGACCATTAGCAGGGAGTTGGATCAGAACTGGAGCAGCTGGGACTTGAACTGGTGCCCATACGGGATACCAGCACTGTAGACAGAGTCTTAACCTACTATGCCACAGCACCATTACCACTGATTAAAAAAAAAAAGATTTATTTATTTATTTAAAAGTCAGAGTTACAGAGAAAGGGACACACACACACACACACATACACACCTTCTATCTCCTTGATTAACTCCCCAAATGGCCACAACAGTCAGGGCTAGGCTAGGTCAAAGTCTGGAGCCAGAAACTTCATTGGGGTTTCCCACATGGGTGGCTGAGGCCAAAGTACTTGGGCCATCATCCACTGGTTCCCCAGGCTAGATCAGAAGTGGAGCAACCAAGAGTTGAACTAGTGCTCATAAGGCTTCACACACTGCATCACAACTTTGGTCCCAGAATCAGTGCTTTTATGTATTAATTATTTTGAATTATCTCATTTTTAGTTGCCTCCATATGTTTACCTAGACATAATTTTCATAATATATTAATAATAATAATTTTCCCTCAGTCTTTCCAGTTTTGTCTATTTCACTTTTGTGACTAATGACATTTGCAAAAATTGTAAAATGGTGTTAATGGGGGATAGAAGTGATAATGAAATCCTTGTTTTGAATGAAAATATTGCTTAATTCTCATTACAAATAATAGTGATCTTTTAATTTGAGAAAGAAGCTCTTAATTATATAGGGAAGCATGCATATATCCCTATTTTATTAAGATATATTAGGAGTTGGAGTTGTGGGAGGAAGAATGTTCATGTGGTAGTTGTTAAGATACTGCTTGGGGGAGCCAGTGTTGTGGCACAGCAGGTAAAGCCACCTCCAGCAATGCCAGCATCCCATATGGGCACATGTTCTGGTGCTCTACTTCTGCTCTACTTCTAATCCAGCTCCATGCTAATGGCCTGGGAAAGCAGTGGAGGATGGCCCAAGTCCTTGGGCCCATGCACCCACGTGGGAGACCCAGAAGAAGCTCATGGCTTCTGGCTCCTGGCTTTATTCTCCTCCAGGCCTAGGATATTGTGGCCATTTGGGGAGTGAACCAACAGACAGAAGATCTCTGTCTCTCTCTGTATCTCTCTCTCTGTGTGTGTGTGTGTGTGTGTGTGTGTTTATTAACTGTGCCTTTCAAATAAATAAATAAATCTTTTAAAAAAAAGATTCTGCTTGGGATACCTGCATCCCATACTGGAGTGCCTTGGTTTGAGTTCCAGCTTGGATTCCAATTCCAGCTTTCTGCTAATGTGCATTTTGGGAGACAAAAAAGGCCTAAGTAGTTGGGTCCCTGCCATGCACATGGGAATCTGAGATTGAGTTCTGGCAACCTGGCTTTGGACCACTCTAGCCCTGGCTATTGCAAGCATTTGGGAAGTAAAACAGTTGATGGAAGATTCTCTCTCTCTCTCTCTCTCTCTCTCTCTCTCTCTCTCTTTCTCTCTCTCTGTGTGTGTGTGTGTGTGTGTTTCTCTCTCTCTGCCTTTCAAATAAAAAAGCAAATTATGTGCTATGTGCACAGGTAGAAAAGCTGCTCTTGTAATACATTTACTGCCCTTTTAAATTACAAATTCTGTGAGGTTTATAATACCCTTACATGTAGGATTAACAGGTGATTACTTCTGATGAGTCCATTTCTCAAAATAATGGCTAAAGTCAGAGACACTAAAGTCAGGAAAAAATATTAATGGGGGATTAGGTTTTCTTTGCTTGAAACCGGGTGTCCATATTTTACTCAAAACTTGAACAGAGAGAAGTCTCTAATACAAAAAGTAAACATTTTATTTCATCAGGCTCTGGAGAATCAAGTATACATGCATTTTACATTGAACAAAGCCAAAGGGGGATATTCTATGTAATCTGAAGAATAATCTGTCAATATACTTACTGTTCATATTTCCAGTGAAATTCAATGGAATTTCAATTATGAGTCAATCTACATAAAGCAAGCTTAATTTTCACCATGGAAAAAAAACCAAGATGATAATAAAGAATACATACAAGGCCATAAAAATGAGTTTACCATGGCTTCTGAACATAAAAAATATAAAACGTTCAGATAAAAAGTAGGTTCCATAAAACATTTTCCCATATAAACAAGTATACTAGTTATTTCTTCCTTTTTTTTTTTTTATTTTTTGACAGGCAGAGTGGACAGAGAGAGAGACAGAGAGAAAGGTCTTCCTTTTCCGTTGATTCACCCCCAAATGGCCGCTCTGGCTGTCGCGCTGCAGCCGGTGCACCGCGCTAATCCGAAGGCAGGAGCCAGGTGCTTCCTCCTGGTCTTCCATGCAGGTGCAGGGCCCAAGTACTTGGGCCATTCTCCACTGCCCTCCCAGGCCACAGCAGAGAGCTGGGCTGGAAGAGGAGCAACCGGGACAGAATCCGGTGCCCCGATGGGGACTAGAACCCGGGGTGCTGGAGGATTAGCCTATTGAGCCATGGCGCCGGCCAAGTATACTAGTATTTCAAGTGCAGTCTTCGTACTGTTGTCTGAGTAAAATAAATCTACCTGGCTAGGTAGTGATTGGTAAAGGCAGATAACAGGAAAGTTCACTGAAAGTTACTTAGTCCTATGTCTCTTGTGTCCCAATGTGGCAGACAATAGGAGTACTGCCAAGGTAATACACTTAGCAATTAAGTGAAGGAAGGAAAAATGGTATCATCATTATCAATCTTGACTTTTTAGCTAAGTCAGCATAGAGTTGACTAATGATCTCCTTTTTCCCAAATAGTCTTATTATGAAAAAGATACTTAATACTATTCTTGGCACTTGTTGCTGACAAGTCATAAAGTGCAACTTTCCAAGGGACTGTAAATGTCAAATGGGAGGAAATGTATGCAAGTACTGCAGCAGTATTTGCAGAGAAGATAGTACAAAAAGGATGGTTGGTGGGGGGGAATCACTGAAGAGCATTAGTCAAGCAGATTACTCTTTTTATCTATTTGTTTGCTTCCTTTCTCCTAACAGGTGAAGATACCTTATGCAAAATTTTTAATACATTACAGAAATTGCTTCAAAAAATAAATTCAGAAGAAGCAAGAAAAGCTAATAAAAGAGAATGAGGAAGTAGAAGGAGGAGAAAAATGAGCAGTAAGTATATTACTCTAACCAATATTTTTCCAGTACTACTTACCTATCAGGCTGAGATTATTCTTACCCCTTTTTCCTACTTCCAGATACACTAATAAGGAGAACAGTGGAAGAGAGCAGGATCAAAAGAAGACATCTTATAAAAGTAATCCTTGAGGATGAAAATACAAATCATAAATTCCAAGAACCCAGATTTTGTTACTGCCAGATTGCTTTACACTATACAGAATAATGATCAGGAGAAGGCTGAAAAAAAGATTCCTTACACTGTGCACCAAAATCTAGATAGTATTTCCCTAAGGATGCCTTTCACACAATTACAAAAAAAATCTGAATTCAGTGATGTGTGATAAAATGTCAGATCTCTCTTTTAATTGAAAGTATTACTAAATTCAAGATAGCACACAGAATACTAAAAGAATAAGAAGCCAAATAATAAGTGTATTGTGCTTGTTTGGGAATTGACTTTACCTGTTTGAAGTTTAGTATATGGTCTGGATTGTCCAAAGTTATTTTCTTTTCCCTAAAGTAGTTGATCAATTTTATACTCTCATTCTTTTGGAAGTGTGACAACTGAGATTGTCTCATTTATAGCAGTGAAATGTTAGCTTGTAGAACACTTTTGTGAAGTAAGAATAAAAAACCTACTGATTGTGCTATTTAATTCTTTATTAATAAAAGTGACTTTAACATTTAAAGGTTGTAAAATCTTTCACAAATTACTCAACCACTCCAAGTCTCATTGTCCTTATTTTAAGAAGTCATAGGTACCTACCTCACAAGATTTTGGGGAGAGTTTAATGAAATCAAGTATGCAAAGCAACTAAGATAATAACTGGTATATATCTGATGTTCAGTAAATATTATTTCCTTTCATTTCTGTTTCTCTTTACTATATAGCTAGAAATGAATCTGTCGCCTTCAAGTTGGAAATCAATTCATTTGAGAGGGCAGGGAAAAAACACATCAAACAAATAGAGGAACAACATCCTTAAGACCAGACTTACATAAGGTTATGACAAGAAATAACACTCTCTCAAGTTTTACGTACTTAAACAATGAAAAACAGGAGTCCACATTTTCCTATAGTTTATTGCCTTTTCTTTGATATTTTTATCATAATACAAAAGTCCATGCACTTTCACATTTCAAGCATTATAATTTCAAGATATTTACATATGCTAACAACAGTAACTCTCACCATAATCAGTTATAAAAACTTATTGAAATTAAAGCACTAATTTATTTTTAAAGAAATCCATTGCTTTTATATCCATATGAGAGTGAATAGGTAATGAGAGGAAGAGTATGTTTGAAGATGAGGTAGATGTAGAGGGGAGGGGAGATAAAAGAATAGCTTATGCAAAAAGAAATAAATACCTTGGAATAAATTTAAACAAGGACGCCAAAGATCTCTTTGATGAAAATTACAAAACATTAAAGAAATAAATAGAAGAACACCAAAAAAATCTTCCATGTTCTTGAATTGGAAGACTCAATAACATCAAAATGTCCATACTACAGAAAGCAACTTACAGATTCAATGTGATCCCAATCAAAATACCAAAGACATTCTTCTCAGATCTAGAAAAAAATGATGCTAAAATTTATATGGAAACATAGGTCTACTGCAAAAGGCAGTGGTCATACTTCCATAGAAAACCATCTTGCTTTTGTAAGGGGTCAAATTATTTAGGGGTCAAATAATTTCCAGGCTCTGGCTATAAAGTTTCACAATTAATGACTCAAAATACTAATACTTTACTCAGTTATGTTTCCTTCCTGTGCATTACTTGGCAATTTTCAAGAGGGTTAGAAGTTGTTTATCCCTGACTTTTCAACTCATAAGGAAAGGAATAAAACTATGGGGTGTGTGAATGAGCCTTGGTATTTTTGATATTATTAATAGTTCATAGTATTAATAGTAACTGTGCTATAGTTGAAACTGGCTTTAACTGTTAAGATTGTATACAAGGATGTTTTTGTATACAAAGGGTGTTGCCATGCTTGGTTGTAAATAATTTGCTGTCTCATGTTGGGTCAGAAAATGAAATTTCATTTATGCTGAGAAAACAGCCAAACATAAAGCGGTTCCTGAAAATATCTACCAATCATTTCACAGTGCACTTTTTTTCTCTTCAGTCTGACATGAAGATTCTACTTGTCCCACAGAGAGCAGGTTCTGACACATTTGAACATTCCCAATCCCTTAGACGCTCCTTAGAGCTTGAGGCTCCTGGGCCAATTGGTTTGGGAAGTACATGGAAGGCCTGTTTGATGGATTCTGCCAATAAACACCTAACTACTATTTTATCATTAGATAAAAAGAGAAAATTTTCAATTTTTGTTTGGACATTAGGGAACAACTTGCTGGAAGCCCAATTCACCATCAAGAAGTTCTTAGACATCTTCGATCTTTTTGACAGCATAACTTTGGTCACGTGGCAGGTCCAACATGATCTTGCCATCCCAAAACTTTGTTCTTCATTCCAGCCTGTATATGTGATTCCCTCCAGAAATCTGTTGTGATGCTGAACATGCTGCATTTCATCTTCAGGGTTAGAAGCAGTATGTATCATGCCACAAGACCTATGCCAGTGATAAGTTTTTTTCTTTATCTGTATCTCTGGTATTAGTGTTTTTTTTTATCTGTTTCAAAGAGTTAGTAACATACCAGTATGGGATGCCAGCGCTGCAGGAAGAGGATTAACCTATTGTGCCACGGAGCTGGCATCTGAAAATGCTTACTTTTATCAAGTTTACAATCCCTTTACAGAAACTACTCCACCTGATTAATCCTTTATCAATTTGTCTCCATTTTTACTACTTTTTTTTGAAGATTTTATTTATTTATTTGAGAGGCAGAGCTACGAACAGACAAGAGAAAGGTCTTCCTTCTGCTGATTCATTCCCTAAATGGCTGGAGCTGGACCTATCTGAAACCAGGAGCCAAGAGCTTCTTCTGGGTCTCCGTCGCAGGTGCAGAGGTCCAAGTTTCAGGCCATCTTCTACTGCTTTCCCAGGCCATAAGTAGAGAGCTGGAACAGAAGAGGAGCAGTGGAGACATGAACTGGTCCCCATAAGGGATGCCGGCGCTATAGGCAGAGGCTTAGCCTATTAGCCTACAGTGCTGGCCTCCACATTTTTTACTTCTTGTTCTTGATATTTTAGTGTCCAATTTATTTTCAAAAAATTTTTATTAATAGAAAGAGCACAGATTTAATGTATTTCATAGGTACAAGTCTTAGAAGAGAACCATACTTTCCTCACTCCTTCTTTTCTAGTGACAAGCACCTTGGCACTTGCTCTTCCTCAAAGGTTTTTCTTTCATTAACAGTCTCTACATCAGAATCTTCAATCACTTTTGATTTATTCATTTGGATGTGTCCCAGTGGTGGTTTATTTTCCAGACACAATTTTCTAAGACAGGATTTTTTTTACTAACAAAAGCATAGCTCTACCCTGGAGTGTAGCTCGTGATTTTATTTTTTGGCTTTAAAATTCAAGGAGGATTCACATTGTTTTCCGTTGAACAGTAATCATTCTCTTTCTCCACAAGTGGCCACTCGATTTTGTTGGAACTTTTAGTTCCTTGATATAGGCTTGATGTGCTCATAACTTGATAGATACTTAGCAGTTTAACACTTTAAAAATTTATTTTACTTTTCATCTATATGAAAGGTGGAATTAGAGACAGAGAGAGAGAAAGAGACTGCGAGAGGGAGAGAGAGAGAGAGAGAGACCTTCCATCCACTCGCTCATTCCGCAAATGGCTGCAACAGCCAAGACTGGGTCAGATCAAATCCAGGAGCCAGGAACTTTGAATTGGGCCAGACCGAAGCCAGGATCCAGGAGCTTCACCCAGGTCTCCCACATGGTGCAGGGGCCCAAGGACTTGGAGCACCTTCCATTGCTTTCCCAGGGGCATTAACAGGGAGCTGGGGCCAGCGCCGCGGCTCAATAGGCTAATCCTCCACCTGCAGCGCCGGCTGCCCGGGGTTCTAGTCCCGGTCGGGGCACTGGATTCTGTCCCAGTTGCTCCTCTTCCAGCCCAGCTCTCTGCTGTGGCCTGGGAGGGCAGTGGAGGATGGCCCAAATGCTTGGGCTCTGCACCCACATGGGAGACCAGGAAGAAGCACCTGGCTCCTGGCTTCAGATCAATGCGGTGCGCTGGCCGCAGCACACTGGCCAGAGCGGCCATTGAGCGGTGAACCAATAGAAAAGGAAGACCTTTCTCTCTGTCTCTCTCTCTCACTGTCCACTCTGCCTGTCAAAAGCAAACAAACAAACAAACAAAACAAAACAACGACAACAAAAACCAGGGAGCTGGATAGGAATTAGAACAGCCAGAGACTCAAACCAGCACCCATATGGGATGCTGGTATTGCAGGTGGTGGCATAACCCATTACACTGCAATGATAGCTCCAGCAGTTAAACTCTTCTGTGGATTTTAATTCTTCTTGTAGCAGACTGGTATTCCCTGCAGGTTTTCTATCACACTAGGAAAATATTGCTCTTCATCATTAGTTTTTAAACAAGTGGATCTATGCTCTTCAGCTTTGTCTCCAATAGATTGGGGTACCATTTATTTTTGTTGTAAAAGGACACAGTAGACATAGCAGATTTAAATGATAAGCCTTGGTTTACAGATGGAAATCTATTTTTTAAGTTGTTTTGAGTAGAATTAAAATGTAGTTGCCTTGTTACAAACAGTGTACCTCTTCTTCAATTTTATCATTGTTTTGACAAAAATTAGGTTATGGAAATAGATTTTCAGTGGAGTCCAAAATTAATTTTGTTTATGGAATGTCTGATAAAAGGATTGTTGTTTTCTCTTCTATGGAGTAAATTCTGCCATCTTATCAAAATCCTGCATCTCAAAGCCAAGAGATCTCCCCTCAAGTGAGCCAACAGTTCTCTCTTCTAAATGGAATGTTTTTTTTTTTAGTTTGACTGTTGCAGTAATTTTCTAGATATCTTACTTTGTATCAGGAAAAATAGTTGTTGATTATAAATCACCAGAGTGCTTACAGGTCTTCTGTCTATAGATGAGAGATTAAAGGATCATGACTTTTATGACTCCTGGGTGCTTCTTTCTAGATTCAGCTGTGACATAGTAAATAGAAGATACTTTGTAGTATGCTTTGAAATTAGAAAATGTGAGCCATTTCAATTTTGTTTATCTTCAAGATTAATTTCTTATTGATATTTACTCCATACTCCTTTTAATTTACATGTGAATTAAAAAATGATAATTTCTCTAGGAAAGGGAGCTGAAATTATGAGAGAAATTATGTTGACCATATAGATCAATTTTTTTTATTTTTTTT
This sequence comes from Oryctolagus cuniculus, assembly GCF_051225735.1. Taxonomy (NCBI): domain Eukaryota; kingdom Metazoa; phylum Chordata; class Mammalia; order Lagomorpha; family Leporidae; genus Oryctolagus; species Oryctolagus cuniculus. The sequence goes on along the minus strand of NC_142888.1, from coordinate 44,319,327 downwards.
ATTTTTTATCTTTTATTTAATGAATATAAATTTCCAAAGTACGACTCATGGGTTACAATGGCTTTCCCCCCCATACCGTCCCTCCCACCCACAACCCTCCCCTTTCCCACTCCCTCTCCCCTTCCATTCACATCAAGATTCATTTTCGATTATCTTAATATACAGAAGATCAGCTTAGTATACCTTAAGTAAGGATTTCAACAGTTTGCTCCCACACAGAAACATAAAGTGAAAAATAATAGATGATTTTTTTTAAATGATGATGAAATCAGATCAGACCTATTGTCATGTTTAATCCCAGTGAGAGTCAAGTTGGGAATTGATAATTTCTTTTTTTTTTTCTTACAGAAGATCAGTTTAGTGTACATTAAGTAAAGATTTCAATCGTTTGCACCCCCATAGAAACACAAAGTGAAATATACTGTTTGAGTACTCGTTATAGCATTAAGCCTCAGTGTACAGCACATTAAGGACAGAGATCCTACATGAGGAGTAAGTGCACAGTGACTCCTGTTGTTGACTTTACAAATTGACACTCCTGTTTATGGCATCAGTAATCTCCCTATGCACCAGTCATGAGTTTCCAAGGCTATGGAAGCCCCTTGAGTTCTCCAACTCTTATCTTGTTTAGACACGGTCATAGTCAAAGTGGAGGTTCTCTCCTCCCTTCAGAGAAAGGCACCTCCCTCTTTGAAGACCTGTTCTTTCCACTGGGATCTCACTCACAGAGATCTTTTTGCCCGAGTGTCTTGGCTTTCCATGCCTGAAATACTCTCATGGGCTTTTCAGCCAGACATATAGATCAATTTCATATTGCCAACTTAACAATATTATCTTCCAGTCCATGGACAATTTCTTTAAGTATTCTTTTATTTCTTTCAATATTGTTTTGCCATTTTTGGAGTATAATTTTCAAACATTTTCTTTAAATTTATTCGTAAGTATCTTATGGTTTTAATGCCATTGGAAATGGAATTTTTAAAACTTTAAAACTCAGGCTATTCACTGCAGCAGAATAGGAACACAATGACTATTTTATATTGATATTGTATATTGTAAATTTGCTAAAATTTTCTTAGTTATAATAGTTTTAGTGGACTCTTTAGTATTATATATATATATAAAATCATATAATCTACAGATTGATATATTTCTTCTTTTCCATTGTGAATGCCTTTTTTTCTCCCTAATTCTCCTGCAAGTATCCTCCAGTATGTCGTTGAGTGGAATTAGTAAGAGAAGAGAGACTTATCTTGCTCTTGGTCTCATAAGGAAAGCAATCAGTCTTTTTCTATTAAGTATAAGGCTAGCTTTGCTATATGACAAGTTGAAAAAATCCCATTTTCCTAGTTTGTTGGGTGTTTTTATTCAGAAGGTATGAATTTTATCAAATGTTTTTTCTACACCAGTTTAAAGAATTATTCATTTGTTTGCTTTTTTCCTTTGTTGATGTAATGTGTTTATTTAATAGACTTCGATGGAGCAAGGACATAAGCCTCAGCTATTCTTGCTCATTGCCCAAAAGACAGGTAAACTTTGGAATGTATTCCTTGCCCTTGAATCTCAATTAGATCTCACACCCTATTGCCTTCATACCCCATTCAGCATTCTTTTCTGGGTTCCAAAGGCCCCGCCCAGTTCCAAGAATTCCCCTCCACCTGCTGCCCCCTAACCCGCACCCATCACTAGCCCTCCTTATAAAGGCCTATCCCCTGGGGATCAGGGCCTTCTGCCATGTGTTCCATCAATGTGCATGCGGGCAGTTGGTCATCCACATCTAAGAATTATTTTCTCTGAATAAATTCGGTCTGGCTGTTAATTCATACCTACCTTCTCTCTATTCTGCACCTTTTTCCCTAACATTTTGGTGCTCCGTGTGAGGAGGCACCAATCTGCAACTCTTTTCCTAACAGACTTTTCAGGTGTTAAGTTAATCTTGTATTCCTGGGAAGAATCCCACTTCATTATTGCATACAATACTTTTTACATATTCCTTAATTTGATTTGCTACTATTTTGTTATGAAATTTTACATCTATACCCATAAGATATCTTAGTCTGTAGTCTTCTTGTGATGCTTTTGTCTATTTTTGGCATTAGTCCTATGGAATGAATCAATAAGTGTTTCTCCCCTTCTATTTTGGAAGATTTTGTGAGAAATTGGCATCTATTCTTCTTGAAATGTTCAGTACATTTCACCAATGAAGCCATCTAATGCTGGGTATCTCTTTTTAGGTAGTCTCTTTGATTTCTAATTTAATATCTTTATTCATTACATATTAATTTGTTTTTTCATTATTTTATTGAAATACCTGAGGCTGAGAATTTTCTAAAGAAAAGATATTTATGTAGCTCACATCTGTAAAGTAAAGAATAGGATTCTGACTTCTGCTTGGCACTTATGAAATTCTCATGATAAATGGCATCACAGCGGTAGCAGTAAGAGGGAGAGATCAAATTGTGAAACAAGAAGATAGATTGTGAATCAGAGGTCAGGCTAGCTCTTTTCAAATAATCCTTTTTCTTTTCTTTTCTTTTCTTTTCTTTTCTTTTCTTTTCTTTTCTTTGTCTTCATCCTATTTGTTGAACTCTTTTACTTAGAGTAGGGTTAACCATATGATCGCTAAGTATACTGAAAATACATTATTGTAAAAATTAAGAGTGGGAATCCAAGAGTGAGGGGGAGGAAGGGTTGGAGTGTTGGTGGGTAAGAATGGGGGGTACCACTATGTTCCTAAATCTGTATATATGAAATATACGAAAGTTGCATAACTTAAAATTAAAAAAAAATCCTCTCATGAGAACTAAACAGGAGTCTCACAAAAATACTTTAATTCCTTCCAAGGGCAGTGCCCCTAATGATTTACTTCTGACTAAGTGTCACCTCTTAAAGTTCCCACTACACTGGGGCCAGCATTGTGGTGTGACGGATAAGGCCACCACCTGTGACACTGGCATCCTATATGGGTCCAGTTTGATCCCAGCTGCTTCTTTTTTTTGTTATATACCATTTTTATTGTTCAAAAAATCAAATTTAATGCACAGCATATAAACTAGATGTAATAGAGTCTTTTTTTTCATTTTCGATTCTCTTTATATACAGAAGATCAGTTTAGCATACATTAAGTAAAGATTTCAACAGTTTGCTCCCACACAGAAACATAAAGTGAAAAATAATAGATGATTTTTTTAATGATGATGAAATCAGAGCAGACCTATTGTCATGTTTAATCCCAGTGAGAGTCAAGTTGGGAATTGCTAATTTCTTCTTTTTTTTTTTAACAGAAGATCAGTTTAGTATACATTAAGTAAAGATTTTAACAGTTTGCACCCACATAGAAACACAAAGTGAAATATACTGTTTGAGTACTCGTTATAGCATTAAGTCTCAATGTACAGCACATTAAGGACAGAGATCCTACATGAGGAGCAAGTGCACAGTGACTCCTGTTGTTGACTTTACAAATTGACACTCCTGTTTATGGCATCAGTAATCTCCCTATGCACCAGTCATGAGTTTCCAAGGCTATGGAAGCCCCTTGAGTTCTCCGACTCTTATCTTGTTCAGACAAGGTCATAGTCAAAGTGGAAGTTCTCTCCTCCCTTCAGAGAAAGGTACCTCCTTCTTTGATGACCTGTTCTTTCCACTGGGATCTCACTCACAGAGATCTTTCATTTAGGTGTTTGTTTGTTTGTTTGTTTTTTTGCCAGAGTGTCTTGGCTTTCCATGCCTGAAATACTCTCATGGGCTTTTCAGCCAGATTGGAATGCCTTTAGGGCTGATTCTGACCAGCTGCTTCTGATGTAGCTCCCTGCTAATGTGACTGAGAAAGCAGTGGAGGATGGCCCAAGTCCCATGCACCCATGTGGGAGACCTGGAAGAAGCTCCTGGCTCCTGGCTTTGGTCTGGCCTATCCCTGTCCATTGGGGTCATTTGGGGAATGAGCCAGTGGATGAAGTTCTCTCTCTGTCTCTCCCCCACCATGTGGCCCTTTCAAATAAATGAATTAAATATATTTTTTAAAATGTAGCCCTGATCATTCAGATTCTAGGTGAGGCCAAGGAATCTGTATTTAAAAAAGAAAGAAAACAAACAAAGAATAGAATAAAATTCCCGGGGCCAGCACTGTGGCACAGTGGGTTAAAGCCCCAGCCTGAAATGTTGGCATCTCATATGGGAGCCGGTTCTAGTCCTGGCTGCTCCTCTTCCGATCCAGCTATGGCCTGGGATAGCAGTAGAAGATGGCCCAAGTCCTTGGACCCTTGCACCCGTGTGGGAGACCCAGAAGAAGCTCCTGTCTCCTGGCTTCAGATCGGTGCAGCTCTGGTCGTTGTGGCCATCCGGGGAGTGAACCAGCGGATGAAAGACCTCTCTCTCTGTCTACCTCTCTTTATAACTCTTTCAAATAAATAAAATAAATCTTAAAAAATGAATAAAATTCCCACCATCTTTTACATTGCCACACTGGAGATGAAGCCTCCAACTCAGGAACTCTTGTGGAACAATAAACATCAAAACCATAGCATATGTTTATTTAAATTGTCTATTTTTTCTAGAGTCAGTTTTGGTAGTTTGTAATAATTTTCATTTTCTTGTATATTATCTAATTTGTTGATGTACAGTGGTTAATACTGCAGAATATTATGATGAAGTTATAGCCTGATAAACTCATCAAAGTGAAAATATAGTAGGTAAAAAATGCATTTAGAGAGATAAAGATGGCCAAATTGAAGTCCCCAGTGTTTGGCCTGCTTTTCCATAGAGAAGAATCAAAAATAATTGCATTTTAAGATGAGTATTGGAAGAATTAATATTATTAAAATATCTTTACTATCAAAATTACTTTACCTATTCAACATAATCCCCCACAAAAATACCAAGAATATTCTTCACAGAACTAGAAAAGAATCCTAAAATTCTTAGGAAAGCACTAAAGCCCATGAGTAGCCAAATTAATATTCTACAAAAAGATCAAGTCTAGAATCATTACCCACCAGATTTCAAGACAAACTGCAGAGCTATTGTAATGAAAACAACATGGTACTGAATAAAAACAAACACATAGAACAACGGAATAGGATAATTATGCCAGAAATGAATCTGTACATCTACAGCCACCTTATCTCTGATGAAGTTTCCAAAAACATGCCATGGACAAAGCATGTTTCAATAAATAGTTACAAGAAAATTGGATATACATGCGCAGAAGTCTGAAAACTGACTCCTATCTCTGACACTGTATAAACTCAGGGGGCTAGCATCATGGCACAGTAGATTAAGCTGTCACCTGTGACACTGGAATTTCATATTTGTGACAGTTTGTGCCCCAGCTGCTCTACTTCCAATACAGCTCCCTACCAATAATTCATCTTGGAAAACAGTAGATGGCCCAAGTACTTGGACCCTGCAACTCACATGGGAGAACCGAATAAAGTTCCTGTTCCCTGGTTTAGGCCCATCACTGCCTCAGCAGTCATGGCCACTTGAGAATAAACCAGCAGATCTCTCTCTCTCTGTGTCTCTGTGTCTCTGTCTCTGTCTCTCTGCCTTTCAAAAATAAATAAATAAACACTTAAAATTAAAAAAAATCTCAAAATGGATCAGTGGCCTAAAAGATGCTGATTGGAATATCTGCATTCCAAATCAACATGCCTGTTCCAGTCCCAGCTCTGCTTCTATTTCTAGTTTCCTGCTAATGGACACCCTGAAAGGCAGTGAGTGATGGCCTAAGTATTTGAATCCCTGCCAAATATGTGGGAGACTTGGATTAAGTTCCAGGCTTCTGACTTCAGACTACCCAGTGCTGACTATTGTGGACATTTAGGTAGTAAATCATCTATGGTGGATGATCTGTGTGTGTGTGTGTGTGTGTTTCTCTATGCTTTTCAAATAAATAAAATAAGGAAATAGAAGTAAGACCTGAAACTACTAGAAGAAAATATGGGAAAATGCTTCAGGACATTGACATAGGAAATGAATCTTGGTAGAAGATTCCAAAAGCTCAGGCAAAAAACAAAAATTGGATTATGTCAAATTAAGAAACTTATGCACAGCAGCAGAAAAAATAGAGTGAAGTGAAAATCCACTGAATGGTAAGGATTTTTCACCCTGTTCATCTGACAAAAGATTAATATTTAGAATATATAACCACAAAAAAACTCAAAGACAGGGATGTTCCAAGACAGCTGAATAGGCAGTAGCCACGCCAACTTCTGCTGCTCTGGGATATGAAAAGAACAAGGGAAGGACTACATTTCCAGACGCCTGACTGATGGAAATTTTCAATGAAGAACTAAACAAACAGTGAAGACTCCATGATACAAGTGGAGAGAAGACAGAAACACTGCGGTAACCAGCTGTGAGACAAAGCCAGCTGCTAGCTATGAGCAGCCATTGTGCCATGATAAGGTAGGAAGAAATCACTGTGCCCTCAGTCACTTGAAGTTTTAGCTGAGAGGGAGTTCCACAGTCACACACCGACTTTTATGTCAGCCTGGGGAGCTGACTGTGGTCTGAGCAACTGCCAGGCTTGAACCAGAGAAGCCACATTGTTTCTTTCCCTCCCCCACTCCTGCAGAGTGCTATACTCAGCAGCAAAGAGTGAGCAGTGCTCCTCTGTTCCATTCCTACCAGTATCAGAATCAGCATCAGGAGACATCATCTTCTTAAGAGAGAAATGAGAAGAGACCACAGCAGCATATCTCACTGGTGATATTGCCTGAGTGAGAACCTTGCAGACCACATGGACTTTGAGTCCAATCTGGAGTGCTGGTGGGGTTCAGGGTGCCCACCCAACCCTGTGAAACAAGAGCTCATTTCCTGTTTCCCACCTCCCCACCCCAACAAGGGCTCCCGGTGAATATCTCTGAAAAAGTGTTATCTTAAAAACAGTATAGGCTGCTGTGGCTCATAAGCATGTGACTAGGGCATTTTATCTGAGGGAATACATCCATGGTCCCCACTAACTTTGAGTGTGGCCTGGAAGGTTGGCAGGGGTTTGGGTGCTCACTTAAGCCTGTGAGGTGCTACCCTCACCTCTATATCACTTATGTCTGTACTCAGACTGCCATGGTGGAACACTGACAGGCAGCTGGCTCTGGAAATGCCTCGACTCTTTCTGTACATGGAGCAGTCTCATGGGGCTGAGAGTGGATACCTTGCTCCCTGTGAATATTTAAGAATATTTATGGGAAAATGGCAGGACCAATTCATTACTTATCAATAGTAACCTTTACTATAAATGGACTAAATTCTCTAATTAAAAGATACAAATTTGCTGAAAGAATTAAAAAAAGACCCATCTATTTGCTGCCAGCAGGAAAACACACCTCACCAACGAAGATACACACAGATTGAAGTGAGAGTATGCAAAAGATATTTCATGCTAATGGAAGCAAAAAAAAGAGTACAAGTAGCCACCCTGATATCAGAAAAAAAAGGAATTTAACACAAAATTGTTCAAAGAGACAAGGGATCAATTCAACAGGAAGATATGACTATAGTAAATGTATATGCACCCAATGTCAAGGCACCTACCCATTTAAAACAAATGTTAATGGAACTAAAAGAAGACCAAGACTCCAACACAACTGTAATGGGGGACATCAACACCCCACTTTCATCAATTGACAAAAACTAAACAAAAAAATCAATGAAGAAACGACAGAGCTAATCAACACTGCAGATTAAATGGACCTAACTGATAGCTATAGAACATTGCACCCCACAGCTGAAGAACACACATTGTTTTGATCAGCGCATGGAATGTTCTCTAGGGTAGACTGTATGCTAGGTCATAAAAAAGCCTTAACAATTTTAAAAAAATGGAAATCATTCCATGCATCTTTTCAGACTTCAATGAAATGAAACTAGAAATTAACAACTTAAGAAACTCCAGAAAATATATGAACACATGAAGAGTGAAAAGCATGCTCCTGATGAACACTGGGTCATAGAAGAAATCATAACGGAAATGAAAAATTCCTGAAAATGAGCGAAGATGACAACAAAACATATCAAAACCTATCGGATAGAGCAAATGCCTTGTTAAGAAGGAAGTTTAAAGCAATTAGTGCTACATCAAGAAACTGGAAAAGTGTCAAATAAGTTATCTAACAATGCATCACAAGGAACTATAAAACAACAACAAATCAAATTCAAAATTAGTAGGAGGAAGGAAATAATTAAATTAGAGAAGTAAGTAAAATTAATACCAACAAAATAATGCAAAAGATCAGTGAAGTGAAGAGCTGTTATCTTTTAAATACAAAATTGATACACCATTGGCCCAACTAACCAAAAAAAGAGAGAAGATCCAAATTAATAAAATCAGAAATTTGAAAGCAGATGGTACAATGGATACTACAGAAATAAAATGAATGATCACAAATTACTACAAACAGCTAGATACCAACAAATTGGAAAATCTAAAAGAAATGGATAGATCTCCGGATACATGAAATCTGCCAAAATTGAGTCATGAAGACAGACATAAAAACTTAAACAGACCAATATCCAAGATGGATATTAAATCACTAATAAAGACATTCCCAACAAAGAACAGCCCAGGACCAATGCCTTCAGTGCTAGATTCTACCAAACTTTCCAAGAACAACTAATTCCAATTCATCTCAAACTATTTAAAACAACTGAAAAGGAGGGAATCATCTCAAACGCTTTCTATGAGTCCAGCATCACCTTATTTCCACAACCGGAAGATACAACAAAGAAAGAAGACCATAGATCAATATCACTGATGAACATAGATAAAAAAAAAACCTCAACAAAATACTAGCTAACTGAATCCAACAACATATCAGAAAAACCATCTACCTGGATCAAGCAAGGATGATTCAGCACACACATCAATAAATGTGGTACATCACATTAACAAATTGAACAGCAAAAACCATATGATTATCTCAGTAGATGCAAATAAAGCATTTAATAAAATAAACATCCTTTTGTGAGGAGTCAGACTGATTAATAGGTAGTCAGGTTGGTCCTGGTGGAATTGAGGGTGCAAAATACTTGCTTCCTGCAAAAGTTATATTTAGCAAGGTCAAAAGTTCCTGCCCTACTCCCTTGGGAGCTTCCAATTTTATCATGAGAACAGAAAGGGAGTGGTGATTCCACCCTTCTGAGCTCACAGTTCACTGTAAAAACAAGTTACTGGGGCTGGCACTGTGGTACAGTAGGTTAAAGTCCTGGACTGCAACACCAGAATCCCATATGTGCACCAGTTTGAGTCCCAGCTGCTCCACTTCCAATCCAACCCTCTGCTATGGCCTGAGAAAGCAGTAGAAGATGGCACAAGTCCTTGGGCTCCTGTACCTCTGTGGGAGACCTAGAAGAAGCTCCTGGCTCCTGGCTTCAGATCAGCTCAGCTCTGGCCTTTGTGGTCATTTGGGGAATGAACCAGCAGAATGAAAGGCTTCTCTCTCTCTCTCTCTGGCTCTACTTCTCTCTGTAACTCTGTCTTTCAAATAAATAAAATAATTCTTTAAAAAAGTTACCTATTCCACCCCTCATATGGCTTTTTTGTTTTATCATGAGTAAGCCAGACAGGGCAAATAAGATTACAGATCAGTTCTTTTAATGGGTTTAGGCCTTGCCTTATAACTGAATGTAAAGCTGATTGTCAAATTTTATTTTTCTTCCCTAAAATTGTGCTTAAAAACACCACTACCAACAGTCCTTTTGGGTTTTGCCTCTCAGAGCCCCACTCCTGGCCACTCTGTCATGAAGCCTCTGATTTAAATAAATCTTGCCTTTTCTCTCTGATTTTTCTGCTTGGAGATTCTTCTTCCACGTGAGACAAAGAATCAAGGTAATCTTTTCTCTAACACTGTTTTACCATAACACTTTCATGATAAATATCTTAAGCAAATTGGATATAGAAGAACATTCCTTAGCACAATTAAGGCAATACATGACAAACCCATTGCCAGCATTACATTTGTCTTTTAGGGTCTGGCTTATTTAAAAATTATTATTTTAAATTATCCCTTCTTGCAGATGACATGATACTATGAAGAGGGAAACCAAAAGACTAAGAGACTTTTGGAACTCATAATAGAGTTTGGTAAAATAGAACTTGTAAGATCGGTCCCATTCACAATAATTACAAAAGAATTTAAATACCTTGGAATAAAATTAACCAAGAAGGTGAAAGATCTCTTCAATTAAAATTATAAAACATTAAAGAAAGTAATAAAGGAAGACACATAAAATGGAAAAATCTTCCATGTTCATGGATTGGAAGAATTCATATCATCAAAATGTCCATACTATCAAAAGCAATTTACAGATTCAGTATGATCCCAATCACAATATTCTCACATATAGAAAAAATGATGTTAAAATTCATATGGAAACACAAGAAATCAAGAACAGCTAAAGCAATCTTAAACAACAAAAATAAACCTGGAGGCATCACAATATCAGATTTCAAGAAGGGAAGTTAAAATCAAAACAGCCTGGTACTGGCACAAAAATAGACATATAGACCAATGGAACATAAGAAAAACCCCAGAAATCAATATGCATCTACAACCAACTAATCTTTGCAAACAATTAAAATCAGCCCCTAGGGAAATAACAGTCTCTTCAAGAAATGGTACTGAGACAATTGGATCTATACTTACAGAAATATGAAACAAGACACCTACCTTACACCTTATCCAAAAATCAACTCAAAATGGATCAAGGATCTAAATATGCACCAGATACTATCAAATTACTAGAGGAAAACATTGGGGAAACTCTTCAAGACATTGGAATAGGCAAAGACTTCTTGGAAAAGACCCCAAAAGCACAGGCAATAGAAGCAAAAATAGACAAATGGGATTACATCAAGTTAGGAAGCTTTTGCACTGCCAAGGAAACACCCAACAAAGTTAAAATGCAACCAACAGAATGGGAGAAAGTATTTGCAAATGATGCGACTAATAAAGGAATGCTATCCAGAATCTATAAAAAGCTCAAGGAACTCAAAAACAAAACAAATATTCTGGTTAAGAAATGGGCAAGGGGATTGAACAGTCATTTTTCACAGGATGAAAAATTCAAATGGCCAACAAACACATAAAAAATGCTCAGGATCAATAGCCATCAAGGAAATAAAAACAAAAACCACAATGAGGTTTCATCTCATCCGAGTTAGAATGACTCTCATACATAAATAAAAAAAACATTAAATACTGGTGAAGATGTGGGAAAAAAGACACCCTAATCCACTGTTGGTGGGAATGTAAACTAGTACAGCCATTGCAAAGGGCAGTATGCAGATACCTCAGAAATCTGAAAATAGATCTACCATATGACTCAGCTATCCCACTCCTGGGAATTTACCCAAATGAAATGAAACCAGCATATGAAAGAGTTATCTGTATCTCAATTTTTATTTCCACTCAATTTGCAGTATCTAAGGTATGGAACCAAGGCAGATATCCATCAGTTGATGACTGGATAAAGAAATTGTGGTATATATACACTATGGAATACCATTCAGCCATAAAAAAGAATGAAATCCTGTCTTTTACGGCAAAATGAATTCAACTGGACACCATTACACTTAGTGAAATAAGCCAGTCTCAAAAAGACAAATATTATATTTTCCCTGATCTGTGGCAAATTACAAAATACAAAAACATGCAATGTATATGAGCAAAATTGACATTTTGAGGTTTGATTAGCTTACCCTTGTCTCAACTGTTGAGGAACAGTGATTTTTTTCTTCTTACTGATTGTTGAATTTGTTACTTAGTTGAGGGTTCAGTTTATGATTAGAAAATAAACTTAAAATGTGTCACTGTAAAACTTAAAAAAGAAAAGAAGAGAGGAGCTGAGCATAAGGGAGAGAGAGAGAGTAGGGTGGGAAGTATCGCCATTCTCCTAAATCTGTATATGTGAAACAACTGAAGCTTTTTCACCTTATGTAAATTTAAAGTTTTTTAAAAAGATTTATTTATTTACTTGAAAGTCAGAGCTACACAGAGAGAGAAGGAGAGACAGAGAGAGAGAGAGAGAGAGAGAGAGAGAGAGGTCTTCCATTTGCTGGTTCACTCCCCAGTTGGCCGCAATGGCCGGAGCTGTGCCAATCCGAAGCCAGGAGCCAGGAGCTTCTTCCATGTCTCCCACGCGGGTGCAGAGCCCCAAGGACTTGGGCCATCTTCCACTGCTTTCCCAGGCCACAGCAGAGAGCTGGATTGGAAGTGGAGCAGCCAGGACATGAACTGGTACTCATAGGGAATGCCGGCACTGCAGGTGGCAGCTTTACCTGCTACGCCACAGCTCTGGCCCCAATTTAAAATTTTTTTTTGATCTCAAAGATTACCAAGAAAAAAAGTCTACTTAAGAAGTATGCCAAGAATCCAAATAGACATTTCCCAACAAAAACAAAAGTTCCACAAATACATGACTAAATGCTCAGTTATTTACGTGGTGTAGCAAATAAATCTGGCATTGCAGGCTACTACAGCATCCCATATGGGCAACAATTTGAGTCCTGGCTGCTCCACTTCCAACCCAGCTCCTTGCTAATGCCCCTGGGAAAGCAGTGGAAGATGATCCAAGTCCTTGGGCCCATTTACCCGTGTGCGAGACCCAGATGAAACTTCTGGCTCCTGGCTTTGGCCTGGCCCAGCACAGGCGCTCTTATGACCATTTGGGGAGTAAACCAGTGGATGGAAGATCTGTCTCTGCACGCCCCCCCCAGTAACTCTGTAAGATTTTGTTCATTTATTTGAGAGTTAGAATCACAGAGAGAGGGAAAGAGAGAAAGGTCTGCTGGTTCACTCCCCAAACAGTCATAACAACTGGGACTGGACCAGGCCGAAGCCAGGGGCCAGGAGCTTCTTCCAGGTCTCCCACATTGCTGCAGGGGCCCAAGGACTTGGGTCACCTTCCACTGCTTTCCCAGGTAATAGCAGAGACCTGGATTGGAAGCAGAGCAACCAGGACTCTAACCGATGCCCATATGGTATGCCAGCACTGCAGGCGGTGGCTTTATCTGCTAGGCTACAGTGCCAGCCCCAATAAAATAAATATTTTAGAGAATGATCAGTATCAGTAGCTATCAAAGAATATAAATTAAAACTACAATGAGGTATCATCTCCAGTTAGAGTGACTATTATCAGAAAGACAAAAAAATAACAAACTCTGATGAGGATGTAGAAAAAAGAGAATCCTTACATACTGTTAGTGGAACTGCAAACTAGTATAGCCATTATGGAGAACAGTATAGTGGCTCCACAGAAGCACTAAAAATAAATCTACCATATGACCCAGTTATGTCAACTCTGGATATACACTGTAAGGAAATGAAATCATTATATGAGATACCTGCACTTCCATGTTCACTGCAGCACTATTCACAATAGCCAAGTAATAGTATCAACCTGGGGATGCAAATTTCCTAACTGCTAGGGCTAAATTCCCACCTCCATATGGCTGCTTTCATCACATTCACCCACCCCACATATATAGTTTTCATAAGTTTGACAATGATTTGTCTTAGTATTTCTTTGTGTAAATCCTCATTAGGATTAGCCCAAATCCTTGAATCTGTAATTTAATGCCCTCCATTACATTGGGAAAATTTTTCATCATTAATTTCCTTCTCTGAGTCTCTAGTTGGGACTCTGATGTAATGGATGCCAGATCTTTTGTTATAATCCCACAGGTAATTCTGTTTTTAGGTATTCTATTATTTTACAGGTATCCCATTGGTCTTAAGTTCATTGATTCTTTCCTCTGTCCTTGCCATTCTGCTTTTCAGTCCATCCATTGTGTTTATTTTTCAAATCTAATATTTCTATTTGGTTCTTTATATTTTCTATGTCTTTGTGGAGATGTTCTCATTTACAATTGTATCAAGTGTCTTTGTATTTACTCGCAGAAGCATTTTTATGATTACTGTAAAATCTTTGCTAGATAATACAATACTGGTATTATCATATTGTTCCTTCTGTTGATCTTATTTTCTTATTCAAGTTGAGATTTTACTGTTTCTTAGTAGGATGGGTACATTGGTATTGTACTCTGAATAGCTTTCATATTATATTTGAAATTATGGATGTTACTTAAATTCACTGTTTTATTAGGCCTCTTCTGACATCATGCCAATGAAGGAAACAGAATGCTGCCTTGTGACTGACAGGGTTGGAGAGGAAATTCAGGTTCCCCACTTGGCCTCTGCTGACATCACCTTGACTAATAGGGATAGGCCCATTTCTAGCTTCTCTATCATCCAGTCAAGCATATATGGAGAAACAAAATTAAAAAAAGGGAATCGCCAGCATTTCATGCCTTAGTTTGTGAAGCCCTAGCCTTTCTGCTTTCTTTCCTCTTTTCAGAATCTTCTTATATCTGTTTTACTTCTAATGTCCAGAATTTGTAGCTGCATTTGTTGTGGAAAAAAAAAGAAGTGAATATTTTTGTTCAGAATAGAAGTCTAACATATATGTTGTAGCTGTTTTTGAACCTGATTCAAATCAGAGTTTATTCACTGCATTATTTATCTTTGTAGTGTATTTTACTGTATAATGGTTTTCCCATCTCATCCTTTTCTGTTTCATAGCATTGATATTTTGAAGAGACCAGGCCATATGTCTTACATAATGTCTCATATCCTGAACCTGCTGTATTCTTTACAGTGTCCTTTAGCTTGACCCTCCATCCTCTGGATTTCCTATAAACTGGAAGATAGGTCTAAAGGCTTGATTTCATTCAAATAAACACTTTTTTACAGTAACACTTCATAGCTAACACTTTCATAACATCAGACTGTACTAGGATGATATGATGTTTAAGCCATTGGTTTGGTAATGACAGCAACATCTCTCCTTTGTCAAGGTATATTCTTTCTCTTTGAAATCAGAAAGTAGTATGTGAGGGCCGGCCTGTGACAACACATTCCATATGGAGGCTGGTTTGAGTCCTGGTTGCTCCACTTCTGACCCAGCTCCCTGCTAATAGCTTGGGAAAAAGCAGGGGAATATGACCCAAGTGCTTGGGCCCCTGCCATCTATATGGGAGACCTGCATGGAGTTCCTGACTTTTGGATTCCATTCCACCTGTCCCACGACTGCCCATTGCAGCTATCTGGGGAATGAACCAGATGATGGAAGTGCTCTCATACTAACTCTTAAATTCAAATAAATATTTTTTAAAAAGAAATTAATATGGAGTATAACTTTAACATTATGTATATGCCTTGATTCCTATCAAACTTTTTTCTAATGTTTCTTAATCCTTAACAGACCTTACCTGGAGCAATTATTTCCTTAGAGGTGGTAATTGTTTCTAATTCTGCGTTTGATTTCATATTTGTTGGCTTTATATATTTGGTAATTAGGAGGATTCACATTTAAATTAGAGGCGACTGCTGTCCCTTCTAAAGGGGAGGATAAATGCTTGTTTCCTCTTTTACCAAATTTCAGAACAATATTAAGAATTATTTGGGGCCAGCACCGCAGCTCAGTAGGCTAATCCTCCGCCTGCGGTGCCGGCACACCGGGTTCTAGTCCCGGTCGGGGCACCAGATCCTGTCCCGGTTGCTCCTTTTCCAGTCCAGCTCTCTGCTGTGGTCCGGAGGGCAGTGGAGGATGGCCCAAGTGCTTGGGCCCTGCACCCGCATGGGAGACCAGGAGAGGCACCTGGCTCCTGCCATCGGATCAGCGCAGTGCTCCGGCCGCAGCGTGCCGGCTGCTGTGGCCATTGGAGGGTGAACCAACAGAAAAAGGAAGATCTTTCTCTCTGTCTCTCTCTCTCACTGTCCACTCTGCCTGTCAAAAAAAAAAAGAGAATTATTTGGTATAATAAGCACTTCTGATGGCAAAAATAATATTTTTAAAAATTTATTTGTTTATTTGAAATTCAGAGAGAGAGAGAGAGAAAATCTCTTCTATCCACTGGCTCATTCCACAAGTGGCTGCAATGCCAGGGGCTGGGCCAGGCTAAAGCCAGGAACCAGGAACTTCTTCCGGGTCTCCCACATGGGTGCCAGGCCGCAAACACTTGGGCTATCCTTCTGCTGCTTTCCTAGGCCATTAGCAGGGAGCTGGATTGGGAGTGCAGCAGCTGGAACTCAAACAAGTACCCATATGGGATGCTGGCTATGCCACAATGCCAGCCACCTGAAGTAATATTTTTAAAATATTTCTTCTCTGAATATAATTAAGGGCTCACACACATTTATTTTTCATTCTGCTAAAATCTGTTACAGTCACTTCACTTTTTAAAGATTTATTTATTTAAAGTGCAGAGAAACAGAGAGGGAGAGACAGAGAGAAAAAGAGATCTCCCATTTGCCAGTTGACTCTTCAAATGGCCACAATAGCAACGTCTGTGTCAAGCCAAAGTCAGGAGCCAGGAACTCTATCCTGGTCTTCCATACATGTTACAGGGGCCCAAGAACTTGGGTCATCTTCCACTGCCTTCTGGCATCTAGACACTTTACTTTTTTTTTTTTAAGATTTCTTTATTTATTATGAAAGTCAAAGTTACAGAAAGAGAGGAGAGACAGAGAAAGAGAGATTTTCTATCTGCTGGTTCACTCCCCAGATAGCCACAATGGCCAGAGCTGGACCAGGCTGATGCCAGGAGCTTCATCCAGGTCTCCCATGTGGGTGCAGAGACCCAACTACTTGGACCATCTTCTGCTGCTTTCTCAGGTGTATTAGCAGAGAGGTGGATCAGAAGGGGAGCAGGCAGGAAATGAAGAAGCACTCATATGGAATGCCAGCATCACAGTCGGTGGCTTCACCTGCTATGCCACATTTCTGCCTTGTAGACACTTCATTTTTTACGTAAATTTTTTCAAACGTTGTCAAGTGGGACCTCTAACTGCTCCATATTAATAACATGTTACAAGTGATGTTTAAACATTTTCTTCTTTCTCTGATATGATGTACCTAAATACTCACCCTGCATTCATCCTGCCCTAGGTTTATAGTCAGTCTTTGCTTGAGCATTAGGTTATTTAGTGAGGCAAAGCACTTAGTATTTTCTATTCGAAGATATGGGCACTTAGGCATTTGTTACAACTGGGATATCATTTTTAGACATATTCCACTTGCAATGAATGCCTTATTGCACATACATATTTTAGGAACCATGAGTTCATATTGATATTTCAAATTCAAATTTAACATAAAAGGGTTTTTTTTTTACTTCACTTTCATTTTGCAATTGTATCTCTCCTCTTATACTGAAAATTTTGCTTTCCAACAACATTAACATAACTACTTACTTGTTTATCCTATGTTCTATATATAATAGATTCATACTTACAAAGCCAATGCAGTTACTGGCAAGAAAACCACTGTGGGCAGCCACAGGCAGTCGCCCCTTTTGTTTACACTTAAACATATGAATGGAGACATCCTGGCACAGACAGAAGGCTAAGGAGGTTCCAGGAAGAGGCAGGAAGAACCTTATCTCACTGCTGAACTTCTCACAAGAGATGATGTAGATAATCAGTCACACCTGAAACCTGCATTTATCACCTAGGTGTTTTATTATACCCTTGTAATCAATGATTGATGACATTTTGCGATCTGTTAAGTGGAAGAACCTTATGGGGAACTCTTTGTAACCACAAAAGTCTTTTGGATATGTAAATCTTTTGTGTGCCTTCTTGTGTACAACTGGTCATGTTGAAATACTACTGGACTTGTTGAATAAAGGAACCTTGATCAGGATTTGTCTTGGCTCCATTCTTTGCATCCCACTCTCTGTTTCAGGAAACCCAGTTCTTTGTGCTGCAGGCCGGCACAACTACTAAGTAAATTTTAAGGTTCCACTGTATTTACTTTTATCCTTAGAATGTATTCCATGGGGCCGGTGCTGTGGCATAGTGGTTAAAACCACCGCCTGCAGTGCAAGCATCCCATATGGGCATCAGTTCAAGTCCTGGCTGCTCCACTTCTGATCCAGCTCTCTGCTGTGGCCTGGGAAAGCAGTGGAAGATGGCCCAAGTACTTGGGCCCCTGCACCCACGTGGGAGACCCAGAGGAAGTTCCTGGCTCCTAGCTTCGGATCAGTGCAGTTCCGGCCATTGCTGCCAATTGGGGATTGGAAGTGAATGGAAGACCTCTCTCTCTCTGCCTCTACTTCTTTCTCTGTGTAACTCTGACTTTCAAATAAATAAATAAATCAAAAAAATTAAAAAAGAATGCATTCCACTAGCAATGTATCATTCTAACGTTTCTTTATGCCAAATAAGCAAATATATATATATATATATATATATATTTCTTTCTCCCTTCTTACACAAAACAGCACAGTATATATAGCATAACTATATTTTTCCTTTAGTAATATATTCTAGAAATAATTTCTGAGACACAAAGATCTTCCTCAAAGAAAATTTTTTGTCATCTGCTAATATAATACAGTTAATTAAATTTGAAAAGCTAATATTGCTTCTCTGCCAAATACCTTTAAGCCATCATTCTTGTTTTGAATATATCAGCAAAAATAGAAAATATCCTTAGACAAGTTGTTTTGTATTCTACACATAAAGTTAATAAGTAAAATTTGTAAAACTCTCTTAGATAACAAAAGACTGTAGAATCTCTTCTGCCTTATCTCATTCATAATATTTGGACACCTGGAACAAAATATAAGCCCCAAAATTTCTTACTTCATGTATCAATTTTAGTCCAAGTATCTCTAAATCTGTACCTTTAAACAAAAAGGCAATTCCACTAGATGTGAGACTAGAAAATATTTTTCTTTTACTAGTACACGATTTTCTTAAGAATCATATGTATTTTTGTATACCTAGGATGTTCATTCTCTTTTGTCAAGCAACAAAAGTATATTTTTAAAGATTTATTTAGTTGAAATTCAGAGTTACAGAGAGATGGAGAGAGAGAGAGAGAGAGAGAGAGAGAGAGAGAGAGAGAATCTTCCATCCACTGGTTCACTCACCAAATGGCTGCAATGCCCAGGGCTGAGCCAGGCCAACTTAGGATCCAGGAGCTTCATTCTGGCCTCCCACATGGGTGACAGGGGCCCAAGCAATTAGGCAATCCTCCATTGCTTTCCCAGGTGCATTAGCAGGGAGCTGGGTTGGAGTGGAGCAGCTGGAATTTGAAGTGGCACTC
Organism: Oryctolagus cuniculus; assembly: GCF_051225735.1. Taxonomy (NCBI): domain Eukaryota; kingdom Metazoa; phylum Chordata; class Mammalia; order Lagomorpha; family Leporidae; genus Oryctolagus; species Oryctolagus cuniculus. The sequence continues at coordinate 44,300,211 of NC_142888.1, read as the reverse complement.
ATATGGAATGTTGGTCCTGCATACGGTAGCTTAATCCACTGGGCCACGGTGCCAACCCCCACAAAAATATTTTAACCACTCATCCACTCATGTGAATCACGGAGCAGATCCATAGTACATTTTTTTAAGTGCAACAAAATCATCGTAACAAAAGATTTCTAAAATGCTAGTGCATGTAATATTATGACAATAAAATATTCCTTTTCATTCCATTTCAGTTGAATAATTAAAAATTAATAAAATAATTAAAACCCTAAAATAAAAAAAAGTTCATTTTTTAAAACCTACCCATTCACAGGGCTGGAATTGTGGCATCCCATATGGGTAATGATTTGAGTCCTGGCTATTCCACTTCTAATTCAGCTCCCTGCAAATGCACCTGGGAAACCAGAGGGAGATGGCCCAAGTCCTTGGGCCCCTGCACTCATGTAGGAGACTGGGATGAAGCTCTTGGCTCCTGGCTTCTGCCTGATCCCTGATGTTGTAGGCATTTGGAGAGTGAACCAACAGATGGAAGATGCTCGCTCTCTCTCTCTCTCTCTCTCTCTCCCTCGTAACTCTGCTTTCAAATAAATAAATAAGCCTTTAAAAAATAAAATAAATCTAGTTGCCCTTATAAAATAGTTTTCCTTACTTTCTAGCTTACATTTATGGGAAAACAATTCTATAAAAAGGCAGATCAACTTTATGGGCAAGTGAAACTTTTTATAGAAACAACCATAAATGAAAAGATGTGGATATATGTGTAGATTACACACACACACACACACACATACACATAACACACATATTGTTTTGAGGATTTTAGCTTTGAAATTTTAGTCACAAAATTATTTATGTATTAGAAGTTCAGAGCAAAACCAAATATCCTAAAAGATAATCTTTGAAAGAAACAACTCTGAGTAAGTACTTGGCTGTACTATGGAATACAGTGTGGAGATTTCTTAAAAAGCTAGAAATAGGGGCTGGCACTGTGGCACAGCAGGTTAAAGCCCCAACCTCCAGCATCAGCATCCCATATGGCCATTGGTTTGAGTCCCAGGTGCTCCACTCCCAATCCAGCTCTCTGCTAATGCACCTGGGAAAGCAGGCGAAGATGGTTTAAGTCCTTGGGCCCCTGCACCCATGTGGGAGACCTTGAAGAAGCTCCTGGCTCCTGGCTTAAGCCCAGCCCAACCCTGGTGTTGCAGTCACTTGGGGATGGAAGACTTTTCTATCTGTGTCACTACCTGTCTCTGTAACTCTGCCTTTCAAAACAAAACAAAACAAAACAAATCTTTAAAAAAAAGCTAGAAATAGACTTTCATATGATCCCACTACTGGGTATATACCCAACAGATTTGAACACAATGTATGAAAGAAATACCTACACCACCATGTTCATAGCAGCACTATTCACAATAGCCAAAATTTGGAATCGAGCAAGTTGTCCATCGGTAGATGAATGGATAAAGAAAATATGTTATATATACACAATGCAATATTAATCATCTATAAAAAAGGATGAAATTCTACCATTTGTAGCAAAATGTAATCAACTGGAGGACATTATGTTGAGTAAAATAAGCCAGAACCAAAAAGACAAATACCATGTGTTCTCCCTTATATGTGGGAGCTAAAATTAAAACAAAAAAAAAGAAGAAAGAAAAAAAAGAAAAAAGTGTGTGTATCGATATTGCTGCAAATATGGTTTTATAAAACGTTGTTATACCTTTGTCAAACTGTTGGTTAAGAATGTTATAGTTAATCCTCCATCTGCAGCTCTGGCATCCCATATGGGCTCCGGTTCAAGTCCCAGCTGCTCCTCTTCCAATCCAGCTCTCTGCTGTGGCCTGGGAAAGCAGTGGAAGATGGCCCAAGTACTTGGGCCCCTGCACCCACGTGGGAGACCCAGAGGAAGTTCCTGGCTCTTGGCTTTGGATGGGCACAGCTCCGGCTGTTGCAGCCATTTGGGGAGTGAACCAACAGAAGGAAGACCTTTCTCTCTGTCTCTTCCTCTCACTATCTATAACTCTACCTCTCAAATAAATAAATAAATAAAAAAGAATGTTATACTACTATAGTTTTAATGATCTGTGATTACTTTGACATTTAACGTATATGGGTGAAATGGTTATTTTTTCCATTCAACTATTATTTATAGCTACTGTCTGTATTTCCACTAAACTAGGGTCTTTTTGCTTTTTACTTGTTAAACTTCTTATTTGGTGAAGTATTAAGACTTTTTACTGTAATGTAATTTTAAAAATATATTATCTCAAAAACTGAAAGAAAATAAAAAGGAAGGATAGGAAGGAGAGTGGGAGGCAGAGAAGGGAGAAGAGTGAATATCATTATGTTGTTAGAATTGTGTCTACAAATCACATTCAATCTGTTAAAAACTAATTAAAGTTTAAAAAACATAGGATTACTGCTCTTAAAAAGTACGTGGCTGGGAAATGAAATATCCTTGGTTTTTAAAAAAGTACTGCTCACAAATATTAAGGTATCACATTGAAATAGCAAAGTTCCCAGCCACAGAGGCTCACGGGCTCCAGGCTTACCATCACCACCATCCTTGATCAGGATCAGGAAAGCTTCAGGTAACATCCAGAGTCCCCTTCAGTGAGATCTAGTGTCCTCTGGCTCCAGGAAGTCTTGGTAGTTGATCACCCCAGTAGGCATCTGGGAACTTCCAACTATTGTAGTCTTCACTGAGGAATTTGGGGAAAAATAGTGAGAAATTTACTCCATTAGGTTGGACCAATATTAATATTCTGTCAGCTTAAAGTAATAACTGAGAGAAAGGTTTTCCAAAACATGAATTTATTTGGAAAGAGTGACAGAGATTGTGATTCAAAATACACATGCTGTGAATATTATTTACTTAAGTGAGTTTAAAACTTATGTTCACACAAAAATCTGCACACAGATAGCAGGTGAATGGATAAATAAACAGGCATATCCAGATAAGCAAAGATTATTTAATGCTAAAAATAAATGAATTATCATACTATGAAAAGGCATAGTTGTTAATTTAGTGTACCTCAAATACATATTATATAGTATGCAGACAATCTAAATGATAATGTGTGATTTCAATGATATCATGTTCTAGAAAAGGCAGAACTATGGAGAAAGTGAAAAAATCAATGGTTGCCAGGAGTTGTGAGGAGGGATGAACAGTGGAGCACAGGTGATTTTTAGGGAAATAAATATACTTTATATGACACTATAATGCTGGATACATGTAGAACACTAAATGTGAACTCCAAATTAAAGTAGGGACTTCGGGTGTCAATTTTGTGTCAGTATAGGTCAATCAATTGTAATAAACATACAAGTTTTCTAAGGGAAGTTGATCAGGGGGACTATGCATATGAAGAACAGGGAGTATATGGGGAATCTCTGTATCTTTTGTTGACTTTGTGAATCTACAACTGTTTTAAAGAGAACAAATTTACTTTAAAATACATATGTAAATTTATTGAATGGAAAAAGGGAAAGAATAAAATATTATTAACCAATTATCACTCTCAATACTTTACACATATGATGCTCTAATTTACATTTAATGATTTATGATAACTTACTTTACCTTATTATATTCCATAGCACCATTTATAATTGCCATTTTTAAGGACTTATTTGTTTATTTGAAAGGCAGAGTTACAGAGAGAGAGAGAGAGAGCAAGGACGAGAGAGAGAGGTCTTCCATCCTCGAGTTTACTCCCCAAATGGCCACAACACCCAGAGCTGGGACAATCTGAAGCCAGGAGTCAGGAGTCAGGAACTTCTTCCAGGTCTCCCATGTGGGTACAGGGGCCCACAGAACTTGGGCCATCTTCTATTGCTTTCCCAGGCCATAGCAGACACAGCAGACTAATAGAATGACAAATGCCCTAAACAGCACTCTGACCTCAGAATCAGCCTTTAAGGCATTCGGATCTGGCTGAGAGGCCCAGGAGAGCATTTCAGGCATGGAAAGCCAAGACACTGCAGCGAAAAAATGATCTACACAAAGGATCACTGTGAGTGAGATCCCAGTGGGAAGAAGGGATCATCAAAGAAGTACGTACTTTTCTCTGAAGGGAGGTGAGAACTTCAATTTTGCTTATGCTCCTGTCTAAATACTGATGGAGTTTGTGAACTCAAAAGGCTTCCATAGCCTTGGCAGCTCATAACAAGAGCTTTGGGTGATCCCTGATGTCATAAATAAGGTGCAAATTGTTAAATCAACAATAGAAGTCACTGTACACTTACTCCCCATGTAGGACCTTTGTCCTTACTGAGTTGTACTATCAGAATTAACTGTAAAACTTGTTCTCAAACTGTACTTTATACTATGTGTGTCTGTGTGGGTGCAAAGAGTTGAAATCTTTACTCAGCGTAGAGTTGGTATTCTGTATATAAAGATAATTAAAAATGAATCTTAATGAAGAATGGGATGGGAGAGGGAGTAGGAGGTGGGATGGGAGTGGGGGTGGGAGGGCTGAGATGGGGGAAGAACAGCTATATTCCTAAAGCTGTACTTATGAAATTTGTATTTATTAAATAAAAGCTTTCTTTAAAAAAGAAGAAGAAGAGGAGGAGGAGGAGCCAGGACACAAACCAGTGAGCATATGGGATGCCAGCACTGCAGGTGGCAGCTTTACCCACTATGCCACAATGCCACCCTATAATTGCCATTTTGAACATGTTAAATGTTTTCACTATGAACTCTCTACTACACGGCATGTAGTACTTTGTGTCTACCAAAGATGTTTATGATAAGAGGATCAAAGGCAAAAGCAAAAAATATATTCCATAAGAAGCAAATCATTCAGCAAAATTTGATTTTTCAGAACTCCATAGGTTTAGCAAGTTGAAAGAATTTTAGTGGCAAGACTGAAACACACTCTGCTCTCTTGAGGTCAATAAACTCTAAGCCATCAAGAAAAGTACATCAGTGGCTATTTAATTCACATCCCTAACTCAATGTAAGGATCTCCTTTGATAAAAAGCTTACTCTTTATCCAGAGAGCTCAGTTCCCTGTTGAATATATACAGGTGTTAGAAACTAATTTCTTTTTTAAAAAATAATTTTCTTTATCTGAAAGGCAGAAAAACAGAGAGACCTTCCATCTTCTGGTTCACTCCCCAAATGCTCAGAACAGTCAGAACTGGGCCACGTCAAAGCCAGGAAGTGGGAACTGAATCTTGGTCTCCCTCATGGGTGACTGAGACCCAAGTATCCAAACCATCACCTGCTGCCTCCGAAGGTGCACATTTTTTAAAATTTATTTGGCAGGTAGAGTTATAGACAGTGAGAGAGAGACAGAGAGAAAGGTTTTCCTTCCATTGGTTCACTCCCCAAATGGCCACTACGGCTGGTGCTGTACCGATCTGAAGCCAGGACCAGGTGCTTCTTCCTGGTCTCCCATGTGGGTGCAGGGACCCAAGCACTTGGGCCATCCTCCACTGCAGAGAGCTGGACTGGAAGAGAAGCAACTGAGACTAGAACCCGGCACCCATATGGGATGCTGGTGCTGCAGGTGGAGGATTAACCAAGTGAGCCACGGCGCCGGCACCCCAAGGTGCACATATTTAGGAAGCTGTAATTCAAAGTGGAGCTTTACTTGACCCTAGGTGCTCTTATATGGAACAGAAACATCCCAAGAAGCATCTTAACTGCTACACTAAATGCCCATGCCTGAAAATTCTTCCATGATTTGAATAAAATCATGGATGCAAGAGTTAGTAGACAGGAATAATCTAAATAACAGGAGCTATCATCAACTGAATACAGTTTACATGCTTGGCTCTGTGCTCACTTTTCACATATATTAGCTCATTTAATTACCACAAAAATCCTGTGACATTTTATTACATTCATTTTTTAAGATGAGGCAACTAAGGCTCAAAGAAGTTAACTAGCTTGTTCAAAGAATCATAAAGCTGAATGTAACTTCAAAGGATATTCAGTATCATCCCACATCCACACCCTATTTCTCTAATAGAATATCCTGACAATGTCAAATTGTATTTATTTTCAACTTTCCAATCCAATATTTTACAATGTTTATGAATTTTTCCATAATCTGTGCTCCTACCTTTTTGTTTTATCCTCCGTTTTTTTCAGATAGCAACTATTACACAATATCACTTTATATTTACAAACTAAAAAATTCTATAGAATAAATTATTATAATTGCTGTTACCTTTCATCATGGTTAACATTTTACATGCCTTTACCTTTTCCTGTTTTTTCTTTTTGAAATCTAAATCAGGCTGGCACCATGGCTCACTTGGCTAATCCTCCGCCTGCGGCGCTGCACCCAGGTTTCTAGTCCGAGTTGGGGCGCCGGATTCTGTCCTGGTTGCTCCTCTTCCAGTCCAGCTCTCTTCTGTGGCCCGAGAAGGCAGTAGAGGATGGCCCAAGTGTTAGTGCCCTGCACCCGCATGGGAGACCAGGAGGAAGCACCTGGCTCCTGGCCTCGGGTCGGCGCAGCACGCCAGCCATAGCAGCCATTTGGAGGGTGAACCAATGGAAGGAAGACCTTTCTCTCTGTCTCTCTCTCTCTCTCACTGTCTAACTCTGCCTGTCAAAAAAAAAAAAAAGAAATCTAATCAACAAGCAGTTGTAAATGAGAAAAGAACTTTAATAGATAAGTTTTTTTGGAATACACTACAGAATAGTAGGTTCCCTAATATATAAGTGATGCTCCTAATTTTAAGAAGAAAAAAAGAAAACAAAAATTGTTAAAACTGGTTGTCTCTAGAACTTATGTATTGCCATTAATATTGTAACCTTTAAATATGTTTGATCCAGCAATTCCCTTTTATAGGAATTTATCCCATCACAAAACATTACACAGGGCTACAAAGCTAGATTTACAGCAGTATTTACTGAATCATTATTTTTAAAAAAGAAGGAAAATAGGCCAGTGCCGCAGCTCACTAGGCTAATCCTCCGCCTTGTGGCGCCGGTACACCAGGTTCTAGTCCTGGTCGGGGTGCCGGATTCTGTCCCGGTTGCCCCTCTTCCAGGCCAGCTCTCTGCTGTGGCAAGGGAGTGCAGTGGAGGATGGCCCAAGTACTTGGGCCCTGCACCCCATGGGAGACCAGGATCAGCGCAGTGCACCGGCCGCAGCGCGCTGGCCGCAGCGGCCATTGGAGGGTGAACCAACGGCAAAGGAAGATCTTTCTCTCTCTCTCTCTCACTGTCTACTCTGCCTGTCAAAAAGAAAAGAAAAAGAAAAAAAAGAAGGAAAATAAAAATGTCCATAAAATGGGACAAATATACAGTACATCTATATCATCAAATTCCTTGAAGTAGCTAGAAAGAGTGAGGCAGGTGTATATGTGTTCATATGGATTGAGCTTGAAGATACAATAAGGGGAAAAGCTAAGATTCATGTTAGCATTATAATACACCACTACAATTGTTTAAAAATACATTGGGACAGAGAAACATATTGCTTATATATGCTTGAAATTTCTCTGGAAAGATATGTTAGAAACTGCTATTAGTTTAGGGAATAGTGGAGAGGCAGGAGAGATTGGGAGGGAAGCTTACATTCATACTCCTTTACATTGTGAGAATGAGTTACCACATCCATGTATTAGTTACATAAATGAAGCTACTGAAAATGTAAGTGAAAAGGTAGGATAAGAAGCAGCACATCTAGGGAATAAGGATAGACCAGGAAAAGGATAGGGTAGATGGGATTGTTAATTTTAAGTGTCAACTTGATTTTATTAAGGGATATACAGGGAGCCAGTAAATCATTATTTCTGGATATGCCTGTGAGGGTGTTTCAAAAAGGGATTTGGTCTGGTCATTTGCAACAAAATGGAGGAATCTGGAAAACGTCATGCTGAGTGAAATAAGCCAGTTCCAAAGAGGCAAATATCATATGTTCTCCCTGATCGGTGACAACTAACTGAGCACCTAAAAGGAAACCTGTAGAAGTGAAACAGATACTATTAGAAACAATGACTTGATCAGCCCTTGTCCTGTCGAGGAACAGCTTACTCTTTTATTCTTTTCAGTATTTTCTTTTTCTACTTAATACATTACATTGGTTGAACTCTTTAATTAACACACATTTATTTTTTGGTTTTTAAATTTAACTGGAAATTGATCCTTGATAAAAATAAGTGAGAATAAGAGAGGGAGGAGAAATACAGTTTGGCACACGCTCACTCGGACTTGCCCCTAATGGTAGAGCTAGAAATGTGCCATGGGACTACAAATTCCATTAAGATGGCAGGTACCAATGCCATCTTACTAGTTAAAGTGATCAGTTTAAGTTCATAATAGATTATAAAGATAGGATTAAATGTCAAAGAGATCACTTAAATAGGACTAGTGTCTGTTAATAATAATTTTTTAAAAGATTCATTTATTTGAAAGTCAGAGTTACACAGAGAGAGGAGAGGCAGAGAGAGAGAGAGAGAGAGAGGTCTTCCATCTGATGGTTCAATCCCCAGTTGGCTGCAACGGCCAGAGCTGTGCCGATCTGAAGCCAGGAGCTTCTTCCAGGGCTCCCACGTGGGTGCAGGGGCCCAAGGACTTGGGCCATCTTCTACTGTTTTCCCAGGCCATAGCAGGGAGCTGGATGGGAAGTGGAGCAACCGGATCTTTTTTTTTTTAACTTTTATTTAATGAATATAAATTTCCAAAGTACAGCTTATGGATTACAATGGCTTCCCCCCCCATAACTTCCCTCCCACCCACAACCCTCCCCTTTCCCTCTCCCTCCCCCCTTACATTCACATCAAGATTCATTTTCAATTCTCTTTATATACAGAAGATCAGTTTAGCATATATTAAGTAAAGATTTCAACAGTTTGCACCCACATAGAAACACAAAGTGAAAAATACTGTTTGAGTACTAGTTATAGCATTAAATCACAATGTACAGCACATTAAGGACAGAGATCCTACATGAGAAGTAAGTGCACAGTGACTCCTGTTATTGACTTAACAAATTGACACTCTTGTTTATGGCATTAGTAATCACCCTAGGCTCTTGTCATGAGTTGCCCAAGGCTATGGAAGCCTTTTGAGTTCACCAACTCTGATCATATTTAGACAAGGTCATAGTCAAAGTGAAAGTTCTCTCTTCCCTTCAGAGAAAGGTACCTCCTTCTTTGATGATCTTGACCTGTTCTTTCAACTGGGGATCTTACTCACGGAGACCTTTCATTTAGGTTTTGTGTGGGGTGTGTGTGTGTGTGTGTGTGTGTGTGTTTTGCCAGAGTGTTTTGGCTTTCCATGCCTGAAATACTCTCATGGGCTTTTCAGCCAGATCCGCATGCCTTAAGGGCTGATTCTGAGGCCAGAGTGCTGTTTAGGACATCTGCCATTCTATGGGTCTGCTGTGTATCTCGCTTCCCATGTTGGATCGTTCTCTCCCTTTTTGATTCTATCAGCTAGTATTTGCAGACACTAGTCTTGTTTATGTGCTCCCTTTGGCTCTTAGTCCTATCATTATGATCAATTTTGAACAGAAATCGATCACCGGGACTAGTGAGATGGCATTGGTACATGCCACCTTGATGGGATTGAATTGGAATCCCCTGGTATGTTTCTAACTCTACCGTTTGAGGTAAGTCAGCTTGAGCATGTCCCGAATTGCACATCTCCTCCCTCTCTTATTCCCACTCTTATATTTAACAGCGATCAATTTTCAGTTAAGTTTCAACACTTGAGAATAACTTGTATTGATCACAGTATTCAACCAAAAGTATTACGTAGAACAAACAAAAAAAATACTAAGAGGGATAATGTATTAAGTTGATCATCAACAGTCAGGGCAAGGGCTGACCAATTCACCGTTTCTCATAGTGTTCATTTCACTTTAACAGGTTTCCTTTTCGCAACCGGGTCTTGAATCAGCGCCAATATGGGATGCCGGCGCTTCAGGCCAGGGCATTAACACACTGCACTACAGTGCTGGCCCCTGTTAATAATAATTAAAAAGAAGATAATGATCCAACATGGGAAGCAGGATACACAGCAGACTCATAGAATGGCAAATGCCGTAAAATGCACTCTGGTCTCAGAATCAGCCCTTAAGGCATTTGGATCTGGTTAAAAAGCCCATGAGAGTTTCTCAGGCATGGAAAGCCCAGACACTGTGGCAAAACATGACCTAAATGAAAGATCTTTGTGAGAGAGATCCCAGTGGAAAGAACGGACCATCAAAGAAGGAGGTATCTTTCTCTGAAGGGAGGAGAGAGCTTCCACTTTGATTATGACTTTGTCTAAATAAGGCCAGAGTTTGTGAACTCAAGAGGCTTCCATAGCCTTGGCAGCTCATAACAAGAGCTTCGGGTGATCCCTGACGTCATAAATAAGTGTTTTAATTCTTAAATCAACAACAGGAGTCACTGTGCACTTACTCCCCATGTAGGATCTCTGCCCTTAATGTGTTCCACTATGTGAATTAATGGTAAAACCAGTCTTCAAACAGTACTTTATACTTTGTGTGTCTGTGCAGGTGCAATCTGTGAAATCTTTACTTAGTATATACTAAGTTGATCTTCTGTATATAATGATAATTAAAAATGAATATTAATGAAGAATAGGATGGGAGATTGAGTAGGAGATGGGGTGGTTTGTGGGTGGGATGGAGGTTATGGGGGAAAACTATTATAATCCAAAAGTTGTACTTTTTTATATTTATTATATACTTTTTTATATTTATATATTATATATATTATGTATTTATATACTTTTTATATTTATTAAATAAAAGTTTTATTAAGAAAAAAGAAGGGATTTGCACTTGGATGTGTAGATTAAGTAAGGTAGATCTGCCCTCGCTGAGTAGGTGGGTACCCTTCAATTGGTTGAGAACCCAAGCAATGGCATTGTCGCTTAGTGGGTTAAGCCTGCACCTTCAATGCTGGCATCCCATATGGGCCCTGGTTTGAGACCCAGTTGCTCCACTTCTTTTTTTTAAGGATTTATTCATTTATTTGAAAGCCAGAGTTACACACAGAGATAAGGAAAGACAGAGAGAGGTCTTCCATCCTCTGGTTCACTCCCCAATTGGCCGCAATGGTGCCAATCCAAAGCCAATGTGCCGATCCGAAGCCAGGAGTCAGGAGATTCTTCTGGGTCTCCCATGCAGGTGCAGGGGTCCAAAGGCTTGGGCTATCTTCCACTGCCTTCCCAGGCCACAGCAGAGAGCTAGATAGGAAGTGGAGCAGCCAGGACGTGAACCGGCGCCCATATGGAATGCCGGCACTGCAGGTGGTGGCTTTATGCACTGTGCTATGCCACAGTGCTGGCCCCTCAGCTGCTCCACTTCTGATACAGCTCTCTGCTAATAGCCTGGGAAGGCAGTGGAAAATGGCCCAAGTCCTTGGGCTCTGCACCCACGTGAGAGACCCAGATGAAGCTCCTGCTACCTGGTTTCAGCCTGGTCCAGCCTCTGTCTTTTCCACCATTTATGGAACGGACCAGTAGATGGAAGATCTCTGTCTCTTTCTCTCTCCTTCTCTCTGTCTATCTCTGCCATTCAAATAAATAAATAAATCATTTTAAAAAGGCAGAAGAAAGTTAAACTTGCTGCCTGTTGGACCTGAGACAACCTTCTTCTGGCCTTGAACAACAAAACTGCAGGTTCTCTGGTGTTTTGATTCTGGGACACGTATCAGCAGCCCCCTAGTATCTCAACCCTTTAGCCTCAAATTGACAGTTACACAATCAATTTCCTGGGTTTTGAAGCTCTAGGACTTGAAGTGAACCACACCACCGGCTTCCCAGGTTCTATACCTTGCAGATCACACATCGTGGAGCTTCTCAGCCAATTTCCCCAATACATTTCCAAAAACATACCTTACTGGTTCTATTTAGAGACTCCTGGCTAATACAGTGGGAAACTGTTGTTTTTCACTTTAAATTTATCTGAATCATCTGAGTAAAAGTAAAAAATAAAAAAGTTTAGAGGTTACTGAGTTCTTACTCTTTGGAGAAAAGTGCTTGATTTTTCAAAATGAATCAATAATTGCAGTACTCAAAATGACTATTTGCTTGCTAAAAATGTTTTGCCTTTTAAATATAAACTGGAGCTGGCGCTGTGGCATAGTGGGTAAAGTCCTGGCCTGCAGTGCAGGCATCCAATATAGGCACCAGTTCAAGTCCCGGCTACTCCACTTCCAGTCCAGCTCTCTTCTGTGGCCTGGGAAAGCAGTAGAAGGTGGTCCAAGTCCTTGGGCCCCTGCACTCACGTGGGAAACCAGGAAGAAGCTCCTGGTTCCTGGCTTCGGATCAGCACAGCTCTGACCATTGAGGTCATCTGAGGAGTGAACCAGCAGATGGAAGACCTCTCTCCCTCCCTCTCTCTCCTCTCTCTGTGTAGCTCTGATTTTCAAAGAAATAAATAAATCTTTTTAAAAATATATGAATAAACTATTACAGTATTCAATACAACTATTTGTTTACTCACCCCATGCAAATTTGTTTGAGCTGAAAAAAAAATTATACCAACTTCATACCTTGTGTGAATATCTATGAAGGAGAGAGAGCTAATAATGTAGGAAAGAAGCCTGGCTGAACATTTTCTAGTTGTTTATAGGATTGGAGTCCATTAATATTTTCACAAGAAGACATCTCAAAGCTTGAAAAATAATCCCCAAAGCACTTTAAATACTTTAAATGCTGCTGAATATAATAACAACCATACCAAAGTCCTATTCCAAGGCACCATTTTTAGGAGTCTGACTAAAACAGAGACAAGCAAAACACATGGGGGAACAGAAGGAAATGTGGGAGGATGCATACATCCAAGGCTAGTGGGATACAATGATCTTTAAGAACCTCTGATTTTCTGGGTAAAATTCTTATGGCTTTTGGATTAGCCACTGTAATACCAAAGGACACACTGAGGGCAGCATGAATTCATTAGATAATATCCCACACTTATGCCTAAGGTTTTCCTAAATAATCCAAACTGTTTTCCTACTTCTAAACATTCAAGAATGAATTAAAGTAGATGCTATGACCAGTATATGAAACAGAATAGGAATTGGCTAATGACTTTCAGTTTTACAAAAAAAAAAAAAAAAAAGATTGTAAGTGCTGAGAGCCAATCTAGTCCTCTCATGCTCAGAGACTGACAAAACATAATGATATCAAGAAACATTGGGCCCTCAATGCGAAAATCAAGACTCAGACAGGAAGGCACTAAAAGATGAATTCAAATGCCTCTTCATTCCAGGGAACAGTAGATTCTGTGAAGGTAACCCAGAGCTAGATAGTAGTTAAAGTGATAGGAGCAGATTTTCATTCAGGGCTGTTACAATACAGGGAAAAGACTTCAGTATAAAACTTGGCTTAAGTTCAAGTATGATGTGAACAAGTGAGGATTTATTGCCAAGGGCGGTGGGGGAGCTCTCACACGTAAGGACTCATTTGTCCTGACAATAAGTCTTCTCCTTGATCAAAGATGATTCCTCTGGATCCTCTTCTCAATGTGGACTTGACCTTGGGATTTCCATGTTCCCCTTTGCACTGCTCAACTTTAGTAAAAATCCGGCTATGTTGGTTTAATCAGAATTTTCTATCTTCAATATCTGATTGGAATCTTTATCTTCCAAAACTCCTCAAGTGATCTCTGATCTCTTTGGTCTGCCTTCAATCAAGGAATCTTACAGTTCAGTTTAGCTAGAATCTCCTTTTATCTTTGATGTTTCCTTTTGTAATTTTTCATCCATTGAGCTCCTTGACCCTGCTCCTTGGCTATAAATTCTCGTTTTTACTTCTCAAATTCAGAGTTGAGCCTAACCTCTCTCTCCCACTATGGCAAAACCCAATCATTACTAACCACTGTGAAGTGGGATAGGGAGTCTGTTAAGGGACAGAAGAGTTGAGAGGTTTCTCACTGTTTCTGTCTCTAGCTATGCACCTTAACACCACCCCATTGTACACCAGCTTAGCACCACCGCTTTCTTGTGATGTCCCTGAGCCTCCTTCAAGCATGAAGAGGACACCATGACAAACATACGCACTGAGCTCCAGGAAAAGCCATTGAAAATCTTCCAAGAGTACATCACGTGAAGTGAAACCTGCCCAAACTCCGCCCTCTTTGTATATTCAACGAAGGCACCTCCCCCTGTCCAAAAACGGGGACTGGTGAACTGGGGGACACACATTCTCACTCTCATGTTCTCCTCACAGGTACATTCCCCTCATGGCACATCTTTTCTGCTATCACATCTGAGTGTGTACTCACTCTACATCTCTTTAAATAAATCCTTGCACTTTACCTATGTCTCTTTTTTGAATTTTTATCTCACATGGGGGAAAGAACTTAGAATACAACATCCACAGAAAATATTTCCATAACATCTATACCTATCACCACCATTCTGCGTAAAGTCTGCCTTATTTTAATAAGTATCATAAATATATTTTCTTTAACAGTCCTCAGAGATAAATGATTAAATATGTAAAAAATATAAACTTCATTCTTATCATCATGCATTATGGTAATGGAGATCTCAGTACATTGCCATTTTAGTATACCACCTACTATTTTTGCTTGAAAGTCAAATTTCAGATGTAAAGATGAGATTATACGTTTCTTCTCTACTTTGGAAAGCCTTTAATAGCTGTAATTCTGATCATGTATTTATAGTATAAATCCTGTCTGAGCATTTCTTATTGCAGTTGTCTGAAAGTAGCCTAATTCCCAGGACATTTACTACATATGCCCCCCCTTTTTTTTCCCTACCACATCCTTTTCAGAAACAACTTAGTCAAAGAGTCTTTATTGTATTTATGGTACACAGCTATCCTTTGCAAGAAATTCCACTCATTGCACACCTACTATTATGTCGCTCCCCCTCTTCGTGGAGGAACGACACTAAACCCTGCCTAGGCTTCATATCCGAGTCACGGCACTATTATGTCGCTCCCCGTCTTCGTGGAGGAACGACACAGGACCCTGCGTTGTTCTTTTGTCTGCTCGGCCCTCCCTGGGTTTGCTGCTGGTTCTTCCCGGGTTGGCTACCGACCCTTCCACCTCCGTGGAAGGGCGGTTCCCCCTGCCACTTTCCCCACTTCCGCGGGGGAGCAGCACACCGCGGGCCAGCTCTCTCGGGGGCTGCACAGGTGTTCCTTCAGATAGATGTTCCCCATGCATGTTGTCTCTCTCCTCCTTTATAGTCCTCTTCCACCAATCCCAACTCTGCTACCCACACACCGAGTACGCTGCTCTCCTCCAATCAGGAGCAGGTCCTATAGTTTATTGGTTGAACTGGAGGCAGCTGTGTAGAAGCTGTTTCCTCCTCTCCCAGCGCCATATTGTGGGAGAGCAGATGCATAGAATAAGTCTTAATTCAAGTAACAGTCTAGTCTGAGTTGCTCCCCACACTATTAGGCTTCCCTTTTCTCTTTCACCTCAAGTCTATAGTATAATTTATTTTCTAGTCCCTAAATTTCCAGTCATTGGGTAAGTTAGACACAATATCTACCCTCACTGTCAATTATGTACTATTTATTTCTAAATTTCTCTTTCACTGGAAATTGTCCCTATATACTTCTGCTTTCATTTTATTCACATTTTCACCTTAATATATATGCTTAACTGTTATTGCAAGCATCCCTTTTATCTTCATTTGTACACTATACACTTATCTTTACCTTGCCAATAACCCACTAGGAAGTTAGAACTTTAAGAAATGCATCAA
Source organism: Oryctolagus cuniculus (assembly GCF_051225735.1). NCBI lineage: Eukaryota > Metazoa > Chordata > Mammalia > Lagomorpha > Leporidae > Oryctolagus > Oryctolagus cuniculus. Next base: position 44,284,542 of record NC_142888.1, on the reverse strand, counting down.
GATAATAATTGGCATTGAAACATTTAAAGATTACTTTTGATTAATCATTACTAAAACTATAGTTATATGAGGTAATTATTTTACATAGTAATAGAATATAATAGTTAGCATATCTGCAAAATCTAATGAGTAGCTCAAGGCTACACAGAAATGAAAAGTCATTTACAATGAAACTATCTTGAGGTAATCTCAATTATTTACAGATCCAATTATGAAACAGAAGGCTAACAAGAAAATCTGCCTTCTGCAGGCAGACAGCAATATCCTACAGCTTAATACATAAATATCCTTAACCTCTTTTTACTTTTGAAATATTTTCTTTTTTATTGCTGTATTTAAATTTCACCACTCAAACTTAAGAAGCCATTTCTTATTCTCAGGTAATACATATTCACAAGCAAAAGTCTCCAAGGCTCTTCATCTCATATTTAAACAATACTCAACATTTCTTTAAAAAAAGTCAGCTTTTTTGCAAGTTTCAAAATCCACACAAATAAAACAAAGTCAGCCTGTGAATAATTCCAAATAAAATAAACATGAAATTATTGAGAGGAGGAGCAGGGAAGCAGTACACTGCTGGAATACTTTTTTTTCCCAGTTATTTAAATGTACAATAATATCTCCCCTAACACAATTAACATAGTCCTTAACCCTTACATTCTATTTTTAAATCACTCTTAAAGCTTTTATTCTTGTTTATGGTTAATTGATCATATTAACAAGGAAAGACAAAAGCAGAAAGGGAGCCATAATTTAGCAGACCAAACTGATACAGAATTAACCAAGCATCCTTTGTGAACTGATTTTCACACATCAGGAGCTGTGGTAAACTTTTAATCATAATTTTTTCTTGCAATCATTTCTAGCACTTTTTAAAAAAAGATTAAAACTTATTGGGGGAGGGAGCGGGAATCTCATCTTCTGTACCACTCCTCAAATGCCAGAAATGGCTAAGGTTTTGCTGAGATTAAAGCTGGGAGCTGAGAACTCAATCCAGATCGCCCACGTGAGTGACAGAAACCCATCTGCCTCAATAGTCTCTGCTACCTCCTAAGTTTTGCATTAGCAGGACGATGGAGTCAGTAGCTGCAGCCAGGGATTGAACTACGGTACCCCAATGTGGGACATGGGCATCTTAAGTATGAGATCAAATGCCTGCTACCCAGCAGTTTTTAAGACTTGCAGCAGGGGCTGGTGTTGTGGTGTAGTGGGTAAAGCCACCGCCTGCAGTTCCGGCATCCCATATGGGCACTGATTCAAGTCCTGGCTGCTCCACTTCCTGTCCAGCTCTCTGCTATGGCCAGGGAAAGCAGTAGAAGATGGCCCAAGTCCTTGGGCCCCTGCACCCACGTGGGAAGATGTAGAGAAAGCTCCTTGTTCCTGGCTTCAGGTTGGCACAGCTCTGGCCGTTGCGGCCATCTGGTAGTGAACCAGTGGATGGAAGACCTCTCTCTCTCTCTGCCTCTCCTTGTCTCTCTGTGTAACTCTGACTTTCAAATAAACAAATCTTTAAAAAAGAAAGACTTGCTGCAGAAAGTTGTCATGGGACAAAGTTAGTGTTGAAAACATGAATCATAGCATTTAATAGGGTACAAGAGAAGTGTGCCCATGATTTCATCAGTCACGAAGGACTACTTCCTACATCTCTTTTCTGCTTATGGGATCAGTGCCATGTGTGTATATACTTATGGGTTTTAGAGCATATTACCTCAAAATATGGCAGCTTGACATTTGAATAAACAGCAGCAGCAGAAATGTCACTCATGTCCTCTTCTAGCCCTTCTGCCTTGAAGCAGATGAAAGGATCCCCTTCCTCCAGAAAGAAACATCCTAGCAGCAAAGGACAAGAGAAAGAGGAGGACAAGGGCCAATTTATACCAAGCTCCCCAACTCTAGCTCTCATCTCCGGCTTTCAGGCCCTCCCCTTTGAGATGCCTTTCCCACTACTTAGATAGTGCCAGGTTATCATAAGCTATGAGCAGCCATAGTACTGTCCTCCCACAGGAGCACAGACTCTGCTTACACTTTTTCTATCATCTGTCTCATCCTCAAGTTTCTTCTGCAATGGAGGAAGTAGGAGTAAGTGAGGAAAGAAGTCAGCTGCCTGAGGAAGTTGAAAGGAAGGAATAAAAGATGGCCCAAGGCCATAACCCCTGATTAGGAAGGAGCTAGAGAAAGGATGAAAAGAAGGGAATGATGAGGTTATGATATATATCCTCTTTAGCACCTCCTTTTCTACTGGTTTGCCAATTCTGATGAAACTAGCTGTCATGAGCACCCTGACACTTGCAGCTGGAACTTCTTGTATTTGCCTGAGGAGTACACTTATTCACTCACAAATATGTGGATTCTGTGATATAATAAGGCAGAGTACCAGACCTCAGGGACTTACCAGGGTATTAATATGCCCCAACCTGGGTATACATGGGAATAGGTTCCCATGTACTTTGAAATCTAGTGAAGAGACAAGTAGGTTCACAAACAGCCAGTATCTAAGATAGGATAAAAGTTAATTTTTTCCAAGAAAATCAGAAAGAAAACTATAATTAGGGAAACACAAAGAAAGCTGCAGATAGGAGGTTGCCTCTGAGTTAAATTTTGAACTTCTATCTATCAATACTTAATTTCACAGTCAAGATGATGCTGGGAAAGCCAGGTATAAGTGAAAAATTCAATTCAAGAGAAGAGAGTGAAAATGCATGCCTTCTCTACACAGCATATATTCCTGTATGGTTAAAGGAGAAGATTATACATGGAGCAGCCTGAGCTTGAGCTGGGAATGTGTTTTATCCATCTATGTATATCACATATTTTCAAATGTTTACTAAAGGGCTCAGTAGTCCAGATCATGGCAGAGGCATTGAATGTCAGTGTAAACTGGTTCTCTTATTCTCCAGGTAATGGGGAGTCATTGAATACTTATTTGGTGGTGGCATCTTGATCAGATCACCAAGATTGATCTGACAGACTGAATTGAGTGGACTGAAATAGATAGGCTAGAGGCAAAAAAAAAAAACAGTTGGGAGATCAGTATAGTTAGTTCAATAAGCCAAGGATTATAAGATTGATCTGTGGCAGCAGCTCAAGCACATTCAATATATATGATGGTAAACTATTTAAGCCATGGCCACTTTAAAATCTTTTGTAATAAGAAAGACAAAAAGTGATTTTTATATCTGATTGATTTCACAGCCTCCTACACAATTCTTTTTTTAAAGATTATATTCATTTATTTGATAGGTAGAGTTACAGACAGAGAGAAGGAGAGACAGAGAGAAAGGTCTTCCATCTGCAAAATTCCTTCCCCAAATGGCTGCAATGGCTGGAGCTGGGACGATCTGAAGCCAGGATCCAGGAGCTTCTTCCAGGTCTCCAATGCAGGTTCAGGGACTCGAGCTCTTGAATCATCTTCCACTGCTTTTCCAGGCCATAAGCAGAGAGTTAGAACAGAACAGGAGCAGCTGGGGACACAAACTGGTACCTATATGGGATGCCAGTGCCAGTGGAAGCTTAGCCTACTACACCACAGTGCTGGCGCCACACAATTATTAAAACCACAAAATAGCAGACTTAAAGAAAATTAGGGTTAAACTATCTTGTTTTACAAATGAAGAAACTGAAACTAAAAGAAAGAGAGAAAGTGATATGTTCAAGGTCTTAGAATTACGAAGTGGCAGAGCTGAGACTTGACCCCTAAGTTCCTTAACTCTACACAATGGTTCACGTCTTGAAGAATGTTCTCATCTCAAAGTATTAGAGTTCTCTTTTTTATTAATTTTTATTTATCTAAAAGGCAGAGTGACAGAGAAACACACAGAAAAAGAGAATGTAGGGTGAGAGAACAATAATCTTCAATCTGCTGGTTCATTCCTTAAATGCCTGCCACAGCCTAGGCTGGGCCAGGTTGAAGCCAGGAGCCAGAAACTCTATCTGGATTTCACGCATAGATGGCAGAGACCCAAGTACTTCAGCTATCATCTCTGCTGCCTCCAGTGGTGCCATTAGCAGAAAGCTAAATCAGAATTGGTGAGATTCAATCCCAGGCACTCTGATATGGGGTTCAGATGTCCCAAGCAGAAGCTGTGCCTCAATACCCACACCTGTATCTGTTTTAACGTCTTCTTTCATCACAATCCTGATATCCCACATTCGTCTTCTAACAATCCTCTGACATTACACACCCCTTCTATTCCAAAACTCTATTATCCCCTCTACCTGTTTTCTGATTTACTGAAACTGTGGCATTTTTCTCTACAGGTTTCAATTCTCATTGCAAATATCCAGTTTCTTGTTAAACCTGTGCTCTTGATGTAGGCAGGGAGGTAGTGGCAGGAGGATCTGAGGTCAGACAGTGCCACCCAGCTGTACTGTCCACTGTATCCCTGGCCCATGCTGCTGAAACCATCCCCTTTCCCTGCACCATTAAAAACCACCCCTTTCTGTGCACCACCCAAACCCCACTTTCTGTGTATCATCCAAATCCCTTTTCTGTGCACTGCCCAAACTCTCCCCATGCCCCTAAAACTACACTCCCATTCTGTAAAGTAGAAAACCACAACTTCCACAATTTTGCCACTTAGAATCCACAACAGCTAAAAATATCCAATATGGTTGCATGTTGCATCCCTGTGATGATTTTTGGGTCATTATAGTAAGTTACCAGCAAAATACCAACAGTCATCCTGTCATACACCAACACCATGACACTTTTGAGATTTCCATAAAAGGAAAAAGAAAGGAACAGACCCAAACTCCATCCCCATAAATATGAATTTAGTCCTGCCCCAGACACCATCTGCTATGCCTCCAGTTTATACAAAAGAATGGCTTCAAAAATTGTTGATTACAGTTCCTTCTTTCCCAAGCTTGCCCACACTCATTTTTTTTTATCTTTTATTTAATGAATATAAATTTCCAAAGTACGACTCATGGGTTACAATGGCTTCCCCCCCCCATACCGTCCCTCCCACCCACAACCCTCCCCTTTCCCACTCCCTCTCCCCTTCCATTCACATCAAGATTCATTTTCGATTATCTTAATATACAGAAGATCAGCTTAGTATACATTAAGTAAGGATTTCAACAGTTTGCTCCCACACAGAAACATAAAGTGAAAAATAATAGATGATTTTTTTAAATGATGATGAAATCAGATCAGACCTATTGTCATGTTTAATCCCAGTGAGAGTCAAGTTGGGAATTGACAATTTCTTTTTTTTTTTTTTTTTACAGAAGATCAGTTTAGTGTACATTAAGTAAAGATTTCAATCGTTTGCACCCCCATAGAAACACAAAGTGAAATATACTGTTTGAGTACTCGTTATAGCATTAAGCCTCAGTGTACAGCACATTAAGGACAGAGATCCTACATGAGGAGTAAGTGCACAGTGACTCCTGTTGTTGACTTTACAAATTGACACTCCTGTTTATGGCATCAGTAATCTCCCTATGCACCAGTCATGAGTTTCCAAGGCTATGGAAGCCCCTTGAGTTCTCTGACTCTTATCTTGTTTAGACAAGGTCATAGTCAAAGTGGAGGTTCTCTCCTCCCTTCAGAGAAAGGCACCTCCCTCTTTGAAGACCTGTTCTTTCCACTGGGATCTCACTCACAGAGATCTTTTTGCCCGAGTGTCTTGGCTTTCCATGCCTGAAATACTCTCATGGGCTTTTCAGCCAGCTCCGAATGCCCTAAGGGCTGATTCTGAGGCCAGAGTGCTATTTAGGACATCTGCCATTCTATGAGTCTGCTGAGTATCTCACTTCCCATGTTGGATCACTCTCCCCTTTATTTATTCTATCGGTTAGTGTTAGCAGATACTAGACTTGTTTATGTGCTCCCTTTGACTCTTAGTCCTTTCATTATGATCAATTGTGAACTGAAATTGATCACTTGGAATAGTGAGATGGCATTGGCACATGCCACCTTGATGGGATTGAATTGGAATCCCCTGGTATGTTTCTAACTCTACCATTTGGGGCAAGTCAGCCCGAGCATGCCCCAAATTATACATCTCTTCCCTCTCTTATTCCCACTCTTATGTTTAACAGGGATCACATTTCAGTTAATTTTCAACACTTAAGAATAACTGTGTGATAATTACAGAATTAAACCAGTCATATTAAGTAGAACAGACAAAAAAAATACTATGAGGGATAATGTATTACGTTGTCCATTAGCAGTCAGGGCTATGCTGATCAAGTCACCATTTCTCATAGTGTCCATTTCACTTCAGGAGGTTTCCTTTTTGGTGTTCAGTCAGTTGTCACCGATCAGGGAGAACATATGGTATTTGTCCCTTTGGGACTGGCTTACTTCACTCAGCATGATGTGTTCCAGATTCCTCCATTTTGTTGCAAATGACTGGATTTCGTTGTTTCTTACTGCGGTATAGTATTCTAAAGAATACATATCCCATAATTTCTTTATCCAGTCTACCATTGATGGGCATTTAGGTTGGTTCCAGGTCTTGGCTATTGTGAATTGAGCTGCAATAAACATTAGGGTGCAGACCGCTTTTTTGTTTATCAATTTAAACTCCTTTGGGTAAATTCCAAGGAGTGGGATGGCTGGGTCGAACGGTAGGGTTATCTTCAGGTTTCTGAGGAATCTCCAGACTGATTTCCATAGTGGCTTGACCAGTTTGCATTCCCACCAACAGTGGGTTAGTGTCCCTTTTTCCCCACATCCTCGCCAGCATCTGTTGTTGGTAGATTTCTGTATGTGGCCCACACTCATTCTTGAGTGCATACTTTCACTTTAAATAAATCGTGATTCTCTGCTCACTTTTATGCACATCTCCTCCTTGAATTCCTTCTTGCATGGAGACAAGTACCTGAACCAAACCTAACCAGGAGCCACCCCACAAAAACTCTGAGTGGCTACAATTCTGCTCCCATTTACAGAAGCAGGGCAGTAGTGAAGCAGAGAGGTGAAGTGACTTTATTCATTTATTCATACCCATTCATACCTCATTCCAGAAAGTTGTTTAGAGGAACAAGTGAAGCAAAACATCTAAGGAGCTTAGAAAGAATCCTGTATCTCAAAAAGGGTCTAGGGTTCTGTCGCTGCATTAAGAAATTCCTGGTAGAATGAAGAAATTGTATAGTTTTTTCCCATTTTTGCTTCAGAAGATACCATTCTACAGCTACATATTGGCTTTTCTTTTTCTACTCTCTGTTCTGGATACCAGTAGGATACAATTAAAGCTTACAATTTCATGAGATCATAAAAGCAGGAGATGAGAGTGAAGGTATTGGATTCTCATGTAATTAATGGCATTTGCCACCTGTGGTCATCATTCAGTTAGTCATGAAGTGTTTATTGATTGTATTAGAGGAAGTAATCAGAATACTAAGCTATAAGAACTCTATGTATTCCTATTTTAGTTATAATTTGAAGAAATATTTTCCATATGAAATAATGTTGTGGAAGGCTACTTCCCTTACCAACAAGTACAAAAAATTAGCCAATCCCAATAAGATGTTGTGCTATTATTACATTTCCTTTCTAGTGGTAAAAAAATGGCATTTTTCTACTCTTAGCTTGAATAATTACTATATCGTATTAATAGATGAGTGGCTACTTCCAAGGTTTCATGAACCAGAATCAATATGTTGTTTAGACTTCCTGTTACATTTACCTCCAAAGAACTGACTTGTTTTAGAGATCTGCTATTGGCTCTTTCTTAACAATTGCATAAAATTTTTCTACACTGTGCTTTGCAGATCAAATCAGGCCTATAACTGAGGCAGAAGTTATGTCAACTATGCACTTTATAATAATTAATATGGATAAAAACCTTTACAGTTCAAAAATAAATTTACATCATGTGTCTCATTTAATTCTCATAAAAACCAGTGTGGTATCATTATGCAAACTTTACAGTTGATAAATCTGAATCTCAGGTGATTAGAAGAACTAAATAATTTATATGCATACAAGATATGCAAGTTGCTTTATAGTCAATGTCTCATCTAATACTGCCAATAAGATTAAAAGATAAATATCATTATTTCCATTTTACAGAAAAAGAACCAGAACTTAGAAAGATTAGTAAATTATGTGATATACCTAGAAGTATGAAATTGAACTTGAATCTAGGTTTGATGTGTGAGCATATGCTTTTGTTTGTAAATAAAAAAAGTGGTGGATAGTGTTGCTATAAACTTTCCTCTTAGAACTGTTATTGCTAATCAACAAACAATAAATGCTGGTGAGGATGTGGGGAAAAAGGTACCCTAATCCACTGTTGGTAGTAATGTAAACTGGTGCAACCACTGTGGAAGACAATATGGAGATACCTCAGAAATCTGAAGATAGATCTACCATATGATCCAGTAATCCCACTCCTGGAAATTTACCCAAACAAAATGAAATAAGCATATGAAAGAGTTATTCATACCCTCAGGTTCATTGCAGATCAATTTGTAATAGCCAAGAATGGAATCAACCCAGATGTCATCAACTGTTGACTGGATAAAGAAATTATGGTATATATACATTATAGAATACTACTCGTTGGTAAACAAAAATCCTGTCTTTTACAACAAAATGGATGCACTTGGAAGCCATTATACTTAGTGAAATAAGCCAGTCCCAAAAAGACAAATAACATGTTTTACCTGATCTGTGGTAAAGAGATTCAATGATTCCTTACAGCCCTTATCTCTACTGTTGAGGAACAGTGTTTTTTTCTTCATACTGTTTGCTGAACTAGTTACTTAGTGTAAGGTTATGAGTATAAAGTAAACTGAAAATAGGTATTTGTAAAAACTGAGTGTGGGAATAGGAGAGGGAGGAGGAAGAAAGGCGGGAGCATTGGTGGGAGGGAAGGTGCGGTGGGAAGTATCACTATGTTCCTAAAATCCACTCTGCCTGTCCAAAAAAAATCTGTATATATGAAACACAAGAAATTTATATACCTTAAATAAAATTTAAAAAAAAGAACTGCTGTTGCTGTATTCCATAAATTTTGATATGCTGTGTTTTATATTCATTTGTTTATCATTGTGGTTTGATGGCTTAATATATTGTCAAGTTTGATTCTTTTCTACTTCTCTTTTGTATTTCTGCTCTTCGAGTGGGTTTTATACTTTTATGTGTTTTCATGATGGTAGTGTTTCTTTTGCTTCTGAATGTAGTATTCTCATAATCATCTTTTTTAAGGCTAATCTGGTGGTGATGAATTCCCTGTGGGAAGTTTTATTTCTCTTCATTTATAAACGAGAGCTTTTCTTGATATATCATACTTAGTTGGTAGAGTTTTTGTTTGTCTGTTTGTGGAAGTTGGAATATGTCATTGAATCTCCTCTCAGACTGTAATATTTCTGTTGAGACATCTGCTCTTCGTTTAATAAGAGTTTCCTGAAAAGTGATGCGACACTTTGTTTCATAGTTTTTAGAGTTATCTCTTGGGACCATCTCTGTGGCGTAGTAGTTAAAGCCACCGCCTGCAGTGCTAGCATCCCGTATGGGTGCCGGTTCGAGTCCCAGCTGTTCCACTTGCAATTCAGCTCTCTGCTATGTCTTGGGAAAGCAGTAGAAGATGGCCCAAGTACTTGGGCCCCTGCACCCACGTGGAGACCCAGAAGAAGTTCCTGGCTCCTAGTTTCGGATTGAACCAGTACCATCTGTTGCAGCCATCTGGGGAGTGATCCAGCGGATGGAAGATTCTCTCTCTCTCTCTCTCTCTCTGCCTTTCAAATAAAATAAATAAATATTTTTTAAAAAATTATCTTTTTGTCTTACACTTTTGACAGTTTGACTAAAACCTACTATGGTCAAGAAGTTTCTTGGTATGTCTATTTCAGGCCTTATACCTCTTATACTGGAATATCCACATCTTACCCAACATTGGGGAAGTTTTCACTTATTATTTCATTTGGATAGGTTTTTTATGTTGCTATTTTTTCACTTTCTTATATGAGTCCCAAAATTTGAATATCTGTGCATTTAATGATATCCCAAAGATCTTGGTAGCCATCTTCACTCTTTTCTATTGTTTTTCTTCTTTTATTTATTTATTTATTTGGTCTGACTAGGATATTTCAGAAGACCTGTTTTCAAGCCCAGATATTCGTTCTTTTGCTTTTATTTTTAGAGATTTTTATTTATTTATTTAAAATAATTACAAGAGGGAGAGGGAGACACACACACAAATACACACACAGAGAGAGAGAGAGAGAGAGAGAGAGAGAGAGAGAGAGAAACTTCTACCTGTTGGCTCGCTCCTCAAATGACTGCAATGGCCAGGGCTAGGTCAGGCCAAAGCCAGGAGCCAAGAGTTTCATCTGGGTCTCCCACATAGGTGTAAGGGCCCAAGCACTTGGGCCATCCTCTGCCCCTCTCCTGATCTAGTCTTTTGTTGAGCCTCGCATCAGGATTTTTCATCTGACTTAACGGAGTTCTTCATTCCCAAGATTTTTGTTTGGCTCTTTTTCAAGTTCTCTCTCTTTTGGCTGAATGCTTCTTCCATATCCTGATTTATTTTCTGAAATTCATTGAGCTGCCTGTATTCTTTTATATTTCATTGAACTTCTTCATACTCATTCTTCTGAATTGTTTGTCAGACATATTGTTAATCTCCTTTTATTTAAGATCTGCTGCTACAGTTATTGGGTTCCTTTGGAAGTATCATAGCACCTTTTGCCACAGCTTTGCCCCTGCATTGAGATTTGCTCATCTGATGGATCTCCACTATTTTTTAAAGATTTATTTATTTTTTGAAAGTAAGAGTTACACTGAGAAAGGAGAGGCAGAGAGAGAGAGAGAGAGAGAGAGAGAGAGAGAGAGATCTTCCATCTAAGGGTTCATTCCCCAATTGACTGCAACAGCCGGAGCAGCGCTGATCCGAAGCCAGGAGCCAGGAGCTTCTTCTGGGTCTCCCATGAGGTGCAGGGGCCCAAGGACTTGGTCCATCTTCTACTGCTTTCCCAAGCCATAGCAGAGAGCTGGATCAGAAATGGAACAGCCGGATTTCCAACCGGCGGCCACTTGAGATGCTGGCATTTCAGTCCAGGGCGTTAACCCACTGCGCCACAGCACCAGCCCCGATCTCCACTACTTTTATGAAATAAATATTTATTAAAAAATATTACTTTTGATCCCTTTGACTCTTAATCCTATCATTATGATCAATTATGAACTGAAACTGATCACTTTGACTAGTGAGATGGCATTGGTACATGCCATCTTGATGGGATTGAATTGGAATCCCCTGGCACGTTTCTAACTCTACCGTTTGGGGCAAGTCCGATTGAGCATGTCCCAAACTGTACATCTCCTCCCTCTCTTATTCCAACTCTTATATTTAACAGAGATCACTTTTCAGTTAACTTTAAACACCTAAGAATAATTGTGTGTTAATTACAGAGTTCAACCAATAGTATTAACTAGAACAAAAAAAAATACTAAAAGGAATAAAGTAGTAAGATGTTCCTCGATAGTCAGGACAAAGACTGATCAAGTCATTGTTTCTCATAATGTCCATTTCACTTCAACAGGTTTCCTTTTTGGTGCTCGTTTAGTTGTCACCGATAAGGGAGAACACACGATATTTGTCCCCCTGGGATTGACTTAATTCACTCAGCATGATGTTTTCCAGATTCCTCCATCTTGTTGCAAATGACCGGATTTCATTTATTTTTACTGCTGTATAGCGTTCTATAGTGTACATATCCCATAATTATTTATCCAGTCTACTGCTCATGGGCATTTAGGTTGATCCCATGTTTTAGCTATTGTGAATTGAGCTGCAATAAACATTGAGGTGCACACAACTCTTTAATTTGCCAATTTAATTTCATTTAGGTAAATTCCAAGGAATGGGATGGCTGGGTTGAATGGTAGGGTTATATTCAGGTTTCTGAGCAATCTCCAAACTGACTTCCATAGTGGCTTAACCAGTTTGCATTCCCACCAACAGTGGGTTAGTGTCCCTTTTCCCCCACATCCTCACCAGCATCTGTTGTTAGTAGATTTCTGTATGTGAGCCATTCTAACCGGGGTGAGGTGAAAACTCATTGTGGTTTTGATTTGCATTTCCCTGATTGCTAGTGATCCTGAACATTTTTTCATGTGTCTGTTGGCCATTTGGATTTCCTCTTTTGAAAATGTCTATTGAGATCCTTGACCCATCTCTTAAGTGGGTTGTTGGTTTTGATCTTGTGAAGTTTCTTGATCTCTTTGTAGATCCTGGTTATTAATCCTTTATCAGTTGCATAGTTTGCAAATCTTTTTTCCCATTCTGTCGGTTGCCTCTTCACTTTCCTGTTTCTTTTGCAGTACAGAAACTTCTCAATTTGATGTAATCCCATTTGTTAATTTTGGCTTTGACTGCCTGTGCTTCCGGGGTCCTTTCCAAGAAGTCTTTTCCTGTGCCTATATCTTGAAGCGTTTCTCCAATGTTCTCTAATAATTTGATGCTGTCAGGTCATAGATTTAGATTTTTAATCCATGTTGAGTGGTTTTTTGTGTACGGTGTAAGGTAGGGGTCTTGCTTCATGCTTCTGCACATGGAAATCCAGTTTTCCCAGCACCATTTGTTGAAGAGACTGTCTTTGCACCAGGAGTTGGTTTTAGATCCTTGATCAAATATAAGTTGGCTGTAGATGTTTGGATTGATTTCTGGTGTTTCTCTTCTGTTCCATTGGTCTATCCATCTGTTTCTGTACCAGTACCGTGCTGTTTTGATTACAACTGCCCTGTAGTATGTCCTAAAATCTGGTATTGTTACGCCTCTTGCTTTGTTTTTGTTGTACAAGATTGTTTTAGCTATTCGATGTCTCCAGTGCCTCCATATGAATTTCAACATCATTTTTTCCAGATCTGAGAAGAATGTCTTTTTCAGTTTCAGATCATAATTGATCATGATGATAGGATTAAGAGTCAAAGGGGTAGCATAAACAAGACTAGTTTCTGCAAATACTAATGGATAGAATTAAAAAGGAGAGAATGATCCAACAAGGGAAGTGGGATTCACAGCAGACTCAAAGAATGGCAGATGTCCTAAATAGCATTCTGGCCTCAGAATCAGCCCTTAAGTCATTCAGATCTGGCTAAAAAGCCCATGAGAGTATTTCAGGCATGGAAAGCCGAGACACTCTGGCAAAAAAAAAATGACCTAAATTAAAGATCTCTGTGAGTGAGTTCCCACCTGAAAGAACGGGCCATCAAAGGAGGTACCTTATTCTGAAGGGAGCAGAGAGCTTCCACTTTGATTATGACTCGTCTAAATAAGGCCAGAGTTTGTAAACTCAAAAGGCTTCCATTGCTTAAACAAGAGTGTCAATTGTTAAATCTACAACAGGAGTCACTGTGCACTTACTCCCCATGTAGGATCTCTGTCCTTAATGTGTGTACTATGTGAATTAATGGTATAACTAGTACTCAAACATTACTTTGTACTTTTTGTTTCTGTGTGTGTGCAAACTGTTGATATCTTTACTTAGTATATACTAAACTGATCTTCTGTTTATAAAAATAATTGAAAATGAATTTTGGTGTGAATGGGATGAGAGAGGGAGCAGGAGATGGGATGGTTGCATGTGGGAGGGTGGTCATGGGGGGAAAAGCTGCTATAATCCAAAAGTTTTACTTTGGGAATTTATATTTATTAAATAAAAGAAAATACACAAAAAATATTACTTTTGGTGTAAATGGATTTCTCTTTAAGGTTTATCTCAGGATATCAATTTCATAGGCTATAGTCTTTAGTTGCAGTTTGGCACTTTGGAATAGTGTCTCTGTAGCTTCTTCACTTTCAATTACATGTGATGACTGGGTCAGTAAGCCCTTGTAGTTGCATAGATAAGTGTGGTTCATGCAGCAGTGATGGTGGGGCTCTACTATGTGGTCACTCTGGCAGTGGGAGTGGTGGTACCAGAAACATTTGGTATATATTTTTTCCTCAAAAACTATGGCAACATGCGTTGTATGTGTGAATTCAAGCCAAACAGAGGTGTAGGCTGTGAATGGGATGACAGAGGTGGCAGGGGATTGTAACATGCAACGCAAGACCTCAGCCTCTACAGGGCCTTTAGCCAACTGTGGGTCAGTTGTTGCAGTGGGGGTGGGGCATGCAGCATCCTACACATGACTTCAGATCCAGCAGCAGCTGCAGCTGACTGAAGGCTGGCCATGGCTGTAGCTGCAGGGAGTGTGTAGCCTGGAAGCTAAGCCCTCAGTGTCAAGAGTAGTGCAGATTGATGGTGGACCAGCAACATGCTTTGACCTATATGTTGTTCTACTGTAGCACCCTAGGTTCTGGGTATTTGGAGAAGACAATGCCAAAACTTTCTCTGAAACAAAGCCACAGTACAGCCTCCAGGTAGCTGCCATGACTGGGCTCTAAGCCTGTGATATCTGTAGGACTCTCCTATCACTAGGGGTGCAGTATATCCCTGGTGATGGGTCCCATGAGGACTCTCCTATTTACTTCCTTCCACAGTATTGGAGAGTCCCCCTTCCAAGGAACTGGTATTATGTCTGCCAGTGCCCTTTTTCCACTCTCTGTGACATTATCTCAGATCCCCTTATCTTACAATATTCCTTCCTCTCCCTTGCTAGGTTCCAGTGCCATTCACCTTGAAATGCAGCTATTTGTTTGCTTGCAGCTTCTTTGTGGAAGAGGAAGTAAGCACTGGGCACCACTATTTGGCCTTCTTTCCAGTTATATATTTGCTTTTAGAAATGCATAGAAAAAAACTTAATAAGGATACAAAGAAACCAAGAAAAATATTACCTCTGAGATCAGATTGTATGCAAAAATATGTTTTAAAGATGAATTTGTTGTTATTCTTTAACAGCAAAATACAAGTATTATTTATATGGTTAAAAAGTCTAACCTCATACAAAAATTAGAACAAGTTTGGTCTTATTTGTAAGACCATGATGATGGTCTCAAATAAAAACATGGTGGAACATGTTGGAGCCCTCAGAAGTACTCCAAAACAATCTCCTATTCTACATTCATGAGATCCTCTGTTTGCTAGGTACCAGGCTTTTTGACATTATGCAACTCAATGATTTTTAGTCATTTATACATTTGTGCAACCATTATCATGATTCAGGTTGGGGACGTTTCTAAAAATCCAGAGCAAGTCCCTATTCCCACTTTCAATCATTTTTGTTTCCATCCCCAACCACAACCACTGATCTCCTCCTATCTCTATAGACATCCTATCTATATAGATGTTCATCCATGTTGAAGTCCATACTGTCAGTTTTTCATTAATTTTTATTTGTTGAACAATGTTTAATAGTCGATTTACCACATTTTGTTTACCCCTTCATCAGCTGACGGCCATTTGGATTGTTTTCTCTTTTTGGCTAGTTTGAATAATGCTTCTATCAACATAAACAAGTCAATTTGTGCACACATGTTTGTAATTCCTTTGAATAGATGCCTAGCAGTGAAATTGCGGGGGCTTATGGTTAAATTCACGTTAAGTTTTTTTACGAAACTGCAAAAATATTTTCTAAATTATACCTTTTTACATTCCCACTAACAAAGCACTCAGGTTCTGAATTTTTCACATGCTCACCGACACTTGTTATTATCTGGCCTTTTGATTGCAGACTTTCTAGAGGGTTTGAAATAATATCTGATTGGGATTTAAACTTGAATTTATTTAATGACTAATGATATTGAGCATATTTTCTGGAACTTATGAGTCATTTATATGTTTTCCTTAGTATAACATATATTCACATCTTTAGCCCAATTTTATGCATTAAAGACTTCTTTTTTTAGGACAATTTTCAATTCACAGTAAAATTGAGGGAGAAGTACAGATTTCCCAAATGCCCATCCCCCCACACACATATAGCCTCCCTCATTATCAATAACCATGGATGAACTTACATTGACATATAACAATTACTCAAAGTTCATAGTTTACATTAGGATTCATTCTTGGTATTGTCTGTTCAATGAATTTGGACAATTGTACAATGACCTGTATCCTCCACTATAGAATCATATGGGGTGTCATTTTTTAAATTCAACCATTTGTATTGTTATAAGAACTTTAATATATTGTGTATAGAAGTCTTTTAGCGGATATATAACTTTCAGAAATTGTTTCCTGGGGCCAGCGCCGTGGCTCACTTTGGTAATCCTCCACCTGAGGCGCCGGCATCCCATATGGGTGCCAGGTTCTAGTCCCGGTTGCTTCTCTTCTATCCCAGCTCTCTGCTGTGGCCCGGGAGGGTAGTGGAGGATGGCCCAAGTGCTTGGGCCCCTGCACCCGCATGGGAGACCAGGAGGAAGCACCTGGCTCCTGGCTTCGGATCAGCACAGTGCTGACCGTAGTGGCCCTTTGGGGAGTGAACCAACAAAAGGAAGACCTTTGTCTCGCTCTCTCTCTCACTGTCTATAATTCTACCTATCAAATAAAAAAAAAAGAAATTGTTTCCTGGTTTGTGCCTTCTCTTTTCATTTTTCACAGTACTTTTAAGGAATATAAGTTTTTAATTTTTATGCAGTTCATGTATTGTATCTAAGAACACTTTTCTTAAGACACAGTCACAAAGATTGTTTATTTATATGTTTCCTTCAAATACTTTAATAGTCTTAGCTTTCTGTTTAGATCTATGATCCTCTTTGAGTTTTGTTTATATATTTAATTTTATTTAAGGTTCACAAGTTTCATGTATTTCATATATACAGTTTTAGGAACATAGCAATATGTCTCACCCTACCCTCAATCCTACCCAAACTCTTTCCTTGTTCCTCCTCCCTTTCCTTTCTCCGCTCCTAATTTTTACAGAGATCAATTTTCAGTTTATTTCATACTCATAACATTAGCCCTACACTAAGTAAAAAATTCAAATAGTAAGAGAGAGAAAAAAAACACCACTGTTCCTCAACAGTAGAGACAAGGTCTGTAAACAATCATCGAATCTTAAAATGTCAATTTTACTCCAGTACCTTACATTTTATGTATTCTATTAGTTACCACAGATTGTCTATGATATGATGTAAGGATCCAAATTCACCTTTTTGTATGTGGACATCCAAGTGTTCCAGTACCACTTGTTGAAGACCCTTTCCACTGAATTGCTCTCACACTTTTGTTGAAATGCAAGTGATCATAAACACATGTGTTTTACTTTGGGACTCAGTTCTGGTCCACTGTCTTTAGGCCATCAGTACACCGTCTTGAATATGGTAGCTTTCTAGTATGGTTCAAAATAGGGACATGTAAATCCTCCACTTTGTTCTTCTTTTTCAAAATTATGTGGGATATGCTGAATCCTTTGAATTTCCGTATAAATTTTATAACCAACTTGTCAGATTTGCTAACAATCCTGCAGGAATTTTGACAGGTATCACATTAAATCTATCAATCAATATGGAGAATATTTTCATTTAAAATTATTGATTCTTTTGATCCACAAATGTGAAGTATGTTTTCATTTATTTAATTCTGTTATAGTTTGTCTCACCAGTGTCTTATAGTTTTCATTTTATAAGTTGTGCATTTTTGATACATTTATTCTTAAGTATTTAATTTTTAAATCTTATGAATGAAATTGTCATGATAAATTTATTTCTGGATTTTTCTTTGTTAGTTTATGAAAAAACTATTTATTTTGTATACTGATATTGTTTCCCACTTCTTTTCTTTTTAAGAAGTTTTAAAAGTTAGATATTTTACTTCCTTAAGTGTTTACTAAATATCTCTAGTGAAGTCATCTGCTACTTGCCTTTTGTGATAGAGAGATTTCTTATTCTTAACTCAGTTTCTGATTTTATTTCAATCACTTGTCGTAGAACTATTCAGATTTATTTATCTTTTTAATTTTTTTTGACAGGCAGAAAGGACAGTGAGAGAGAGAGGGACAAAGAGAAAAGTCTTCCTTTTTCCGTTGGTTCACCCCTCAATGGTTGCTGCGGCCGGTGCACCATGTTGATCCGAAGCCAGGAGCCAGGTGCTTCTCCTGGTCTCCCATGCAGGTGCAGGGCCCAAGGACCTGGGCCATCTTCCACTGCCTTCCCGGGCCACAGCAGAGAGCTGGACTGGAAGAGGAGCAACCGGGACAGAATCCAGTGCCCCGATCGGGACTAGAACCCCGGGGTGCCAGTGCTGCAGGTGGAGGAATAACCTATTGAGCCGCGGCACAAGCCCCAGATTTATTTTTGAGAAAATTTTGGTAATCTGTTTCCAGTGGTCTGATTTATTGACAGAAAGTTATGCATAGTATTTGCTAATACTCCCTTTTGACTTTTATGACATCAGTAACAATGTCCCTTCTTTCACTTCTGACTTTCGTAATTTGAGTCATGCCTCTTTTTCTTAGTCTAACTAAAGACTTAATTTGTTTACCTTTTCAGAGAAGCAACTTTTGGTTTCATCAATTTTCTTGATTGCCTTTGTATTTTCTATTTCATTGAATTCTGCTCTAATCTTTATTATTTTCTTTCTTCTACATGCACTAGATTTTGTTTGTTTTTTTTTCTTAGTTTCCTAAGACAAATTAGGTTATATATTTGGGATTTTTTTCTTTTTTAATGTAGGATTCTATACATATACATTTCCTTTTAAGCGCTATTTTAATTGCATTCCCCGAGTTATGCTTACTTTGTATTTAAATTCAAAATGCCTTCTAATTTCCATGTGATTTTATTCATTGATCCCTTGATTATTTAAGAGTAGGTTGCTAAATTTCCACATATTTGTAATAAGCTAAATTTCTGTTTTTTATTACTGTCTTCACATTGAAAATAAAGACTGGACAGGGGTGGTGCAATAGGTTAATCCTTCGCCTGCAATGGCGGCATCCCATATGGGTGCTGGTTCTAGTCTTGGCTGCACCCTCTTCCAATCCAGCTCCTTGCTGTGGTCTGGAAAAGCAGTCGAAGATGGCCAAAGTGCTTGGGCTCCTGCACCCATATGGGAGACCAGGAAGAAGCACCTGGCTCCTGGCTTCGGATTGGCACAGCTCTGGCCATTGCGGCCATTTGGGGAGTGAACCAATGGAAGGAAGACATTTATGTGCCTCCATCTCACTGTCTGTAACTCTACCTCTCAAATAAGTAAATAAAATCTTTAGAAAAAAAAAGAAAAGAAGACTGGACGGCTATCCAGTTTGACTCAAAGCAATAACCCCCTAAATCAAAATGACACAAATCTGAGGCCACATTGTTGATCATTTAACACAACAACGAAAAAAGGAAACTTCTTACCTCTTTTTTTAATCTATGTGATCCAAGAAAATGAGTAAATGAGATCATATCATTACCTCACGGTCATCTTTGGCTGCCAGGTGACATTTGGAACATGACTGATCACTTTGCTATACTCACTGAGAGTAGAATAAAAGAGTAGAAATTTGTGTCACAGGGATAAGGAGATAGTTTTTCAGAATTGTTGACATCTCAAATATGGATTTATCTATCTCTTTTAGTACTTAAAATTTTATCAGACCCTAGTAACTTTCAACCACTGCCATTCTCCCTGAAGAAACCAAATGTGTTTGTTTCCCATTTGTTTTTTTTTTTGTTGTTGTTGTTGTTTGTTTGTTTGTTTTTTAACTTTTATTTAATGAATATAAATTTCCAAAGTATGATTTATGGATTACAATGGCTTCCCCCCCATACCGTCCCTCCCACCCACAACCCTCCCCTTTCCCACCCCCTCTCCCCTTCCATTCACATCAAGATTCATTTTCGATTATCTTAATATACAGAAGATCAGCTTAGTATACATTAAGTAAGGATTTCAACAGTTTGCTCCCACACAGAAACATAAAGTGAAAAATGATAGATGATTTTTTTTAAATGATGATGAAATCAGATCAGACCTATTGTCATGTTTAATCCCAGTGAGAGTCAAGTTGGGAGTTGATAGTTTTTTTTTTTTTTTTTTCCGGAGGATCAGTTTAGTATGCATTAAGCATTAAGTAAAGATTTCAATCGTTTGCACCCCCATAGAAACACAAAGTGAAATATACTGTTTGAGTACTCGTTATAGCATTAAGCCTCAGTGTACAGCACATTAAGGACAGAGATCCTACATGAGGAGTAAGTGCACAGTGACTCCTGTTGTTGACTTTACAAATTGACACTCCTGTTTATGGCATCAGTAATCTCCCTATGCACCAGTCATGAGTTTCCAAGGCTATGGAAGCCCCTTGAGTTCTCTGACTCTTATCTTGTTTAGACAAGGTCATAGTCAAAGTGGAGGTTCTCTCCTCCCTTCAGAGAAAGGTACCTCCTTCTTTGAAGACCTGTTCTTTCCACTGGGATCTCACTCACAGAGATCTTTTGCCAGAGTGTCTTGGCTTTCCATGCCTGAAATACTCTCATGGGCTTTTCAGCCAGATCCGAATGCCTTTAGGGCTGATTCTGAGGCCAGAGTGCTGTTTAGGACATCTGCCATTCTATGAGTCTGCTGAGTATCTCACTTCCCATGTTGGATCACTCTCCCCTTTATTTATTCTATCGGTTGGTATTAGCAGGTACTAGACTTGTTTATGTGCTCCCTTTGACTCTTAGTCTTTGATTATGATCAATTGTGAACTGAAATTGATCACTTGGAATAGTGAGATGGCATTGGTACATGCCACCTTGATGGGATTAAATTGGAGTCCCCTGGTATGTTTCTAACTCTACCATTTGGGGCAAGTCAGCTTGAGCATGTTTCCCATTTGTAATAGTGGATACTTTATCTCTCATTTGTACAACCAGAGACTTTTTAGGCTTCAGACTTCTCCCTTATCCTGGAGTGAGGAGTTGGGTTTAGGTACAGTCATTTTGTAGTTGGTACTTGTTTTAAACCACATAATACAAATGATTTATATCATAGGTCTTTCCACTAACAGGTCAGTTTATCACTGTAATTGTCTTTATGGATATTGAGAAAGTAAGTAATTTGGGCAGTGTAGTTTTTACCTCAGGCATATGTTTTTCAAGAGCTGGATGGTACTTATGGACCAGCCAACCCAATTGTGTCAGAGGGTATTAAAAATTTACTGCTTCTATTGTCCCTAAGTTATTGCTTTATGGAACCATAAGTAGTGGTTGTGGTGAGGGGCAGTGACAGGCTTTTAGTGCTGCCCATTTTGTCTTCATGTTATGTCAAATTTAAGCAAAATTGTTGAGTGTCCTGGAATGGCAGAATATTTTCTGATGTCTGCTCCTATTAAGGCAACCATATTTTATGAACAGATGGACTTCAGGAGTTCCCATTTCTGCCACCTGCTTATAGCTTCTAGGGAACAGTAATACACTTACCAGCACAGGAAGAGTTACCTGGGCTTTCATGTTGCGATTTACTAGTCAATCCCTGAATTCCATTTTGCTCCCATTGGTCTGGCATACTTTCCAAGGAAGTAAGTAAAAGTGATTAATGAAATATTTCCTGAGTGTTTGCACCACTCTTAGATTAGAGCTATTGTTTATTGATAGAAAAGTAGTAGTGGTAACTAGGATTTATTTATTTATTGTAACAAGAAAGTTCCCAAACAATCACACACAAAGCACACCTCTTGATTTTCCCATATGAAGCATGAAGCCGGATTAGTTTCTAATGATTTCCGGAATGTCATTTAAATTTCGTAAAAATCCTACAGTGTTAAAAAATCAAAAAATGAATGTTCCTTTATCAGGATCATCTTTGCTGCAGAGTTGTGAGGAAAACTTCAGCCCTTGGTCATGTAAATCTCTAAGTATTCTAATTAACAAAAAGCCTTTGTTGTGTTACAGGACACCTAGGAGTCTCAGGGAATGGTGGAGAATGTCAGTGTGTCCAAAATCAGAAAACTTAGAACCTATAATTCTACATGCTTGTTTGGTGAAGCACTGAGGCCAGTGACTGATGATTTTTAGCTTGCACAGTTCAAAAATTACTTTGCTTAGCACTGTTCAAAACCACAGAGTACAAAAAAGACCTAACTGAAATGGTCCCTTTATTGACTTCCATAAAAGCAAACCTAGAAATCATTTACTTCAACCCTTGTATTGTGAAACCGAGGCCCTGGGTGCGAGTAATGATGCAATATGCCCAAAGTTCTCCAACTAGTTACTAGTAGATTAAGACCTGGTATTTTCCTGGCCAGTGTTCTTTCTGCAACATCACACCATAAGTTAGGATATGTGAAGAAAAATATTTCATATATGGTTTTTTAGTTGAATAAAGAAACAAAGGGGCCAGTGCGGGAAGGGGAGTGGATGTCACACAGACACCAGCGGGGAGAGCAGGGACTCCCAGGGCTCCAAGTCCACACATTGGCACTTGAAGGGGAGGTGAGCTCAGTAACCGGAGACATTGGCGGGGAAATGGCGGACAGAATCTAAAGGGAAGCTGGCTTTGAGGCGGGAAAGTTCACCAGACTGACTACAGGAGAGAAGGAAAAAAAAAAAAGGTGGGGGGGGTACTGGTACAAACAAGTTTCTCTCTCCCGCCAACCTTGCAAAGGCAAACAGGAGACAAAGAGCAGGCCCCACTTGGGATATGCATAACAAAAGGGGAGAGATAAGGCTACAATTCAGTAGCCTAGGCAACCCAGTGGGAGTCCACAGGAGAAACTGAACTGGCACAGACTCTTTGGGTAGAAGCCAGAGATCAGAAGCTAAATACCATTCTGCTCAGCTGTGTGGTATTACTTACCTCCTGAATAAAAAATAAAATAAATAAATAAATAGAGAGAGATTTACCACGCATAACCTGAGGGTGTCACCTTTGCACACCTGTAACCCAGAAGAACCAAGCAGAGCTCTCAGGCCACACCCATCTCAAGCCTCCAAGGCTCCTCCAACAGCAGGCAGTCCACTTAACACAGACATAGTATAAAAAAAAAATCACAGTGAGGGAAGAAGAATTAACAATGCCAACCAACAAACACAAAAATTGAGGGAACAAGATCAACAATGACACTATGATGCCTCCAAATAAAAAAAACACCCCAAGCCAAGATTATGAAGATGATGAGATAGAAGAAATGCAAGATAACGATTTCAAAAAATTTATGATAAGAACATTTAGAAGTTTTCAAAAGCAAATCCTTAAACTACAGAAATCCTTATTGGACAGGATTGAAAATCTCTCTCATAAAAATGAAATTTTAAGGAAGAATCAAAATGAAACGCAGAAACTAGTAGAACAGGAAAGTGTGATAGTGAAGAGAAATCAAAATGAAATGAAGAGCTCAATAGATCAAATGACAAACACATTAGAAAGTCTAAAAAACAGAGTTAGTGAAACAGAAGAGAGAATATCGGACTTAGAAGACAGAGCACAGGAATGTATACACTCAAACCAAAGAAGAGGAAATTAGAAATCTAAAAAATATTGTTGGGAATCTACAGGATACTATTAAAAAAACCAACATTCGAGTTCTAGGAGTTCCTGAAGGCATGGAGAAGGCCTTTTTAGTGAGATACTAGCAGAGAACTTTCCGGGTTTGGAGAAGGACAGAGACATCCTAGTACAGGAAGCTCATAGAACCCCCAATAAACATGACCAAAAGAGATCCTCACCAGGACACGTTGTAATGAAACTCACCACAGTGAAACAGAAAGAAAAGATCCTAAAATGTGCAAGAGAGAAATGTCAGATTACTCTCAGAGGATCTCCAATCAGACGAACAGCAGACTTCTCATCAGAAACACTACAGGCTAGGAGGGAATGGCGAGAAATAGCACAGGTGCTAAGAGAGAAAAATTGCCAGCCCAGAATATTATATCCTGCTAAGCTCTCATTTGTGAATGAAGGTAAAATAAAGACCTTTCACAACAAACAGAAATTGAAATACTTTGCCGCCACTCGTCCGGCCCTGCAAAAGATACTTAAAGATGTGCTACACTCAGAAACACAGAAACACGGCCATCAATATGAAAGAAGGGAAAGGAAGAACACCTACCAGTAAAAGAGCATGGGAAGCTCAAAGCATATACTAGAAAATATCTTTGGGAAAATGGCAGGGCAAAGTCACTATGTATCAATAGTCACATTAAACGTTAATGGACTTAACTCTTCAGTTAAAAGACACTGATTGGCTGATTGGCTTAAGGAACAAAACCCAACTATTTGCTGCTAACAAGAAACACATCTCTCTAACAAAGATGCATGCAGATTGAAAGTGAAAGGTTGGAAAAAGATATTCCATGCCAACAGAAACCAAAAAAAAAGCAGGTGTAGCCATATTAATATCAGACAAAATAAACTTTAATATAAAAACTGTTAAGAGAGACAAAGCGGGGCACTATATAATGATTAAGGGTTCAATTCAACAGGAAGATGTAACTATTATAAATGTATATGCACCTAATTACAGGGCACCCGTTTATTTAAATCTTTGTTAAAGGACTTAAAGGGAGACTTAGACCCCAATACAATAGTCCTGGGGGACTTCAATACTCCACTCTCAGAAATAGACAGATCAACAGGACAGAAGATCAACAAGGAGACAGTAGATTTAAACAACACTGTAGCCCAAATGGATCTAACAGATATGTACAGAACTTTCAATCCTACATCTAAAGACTTTACATTCTTCTCAGCAGTGCATGGAACCTTCTCTAGGATTGATCACATACTAGGCCATAAAGCAAGTCTCAGCAAATTTAAAAGAATTAGAATCATACCATGCAGCTTCTCAGACCACAGCGGAATAAAGCTGGAAATTAGCAACTCAGGAAACCCCAGAAAGTATGCAAACACATGGAGACTGAACAACATACTCCTGAATGAACACTGAGTCATTCAAGAAATCAAAAGAGAAATCAAAAACTTTCTGAAAGTAAATGAGCATAACAGCACAACATATCAAAACTTATGGGATACAGCAAAAGCAGTATTGAGAGGCAAGTTTATAGCAGTAGGTGTCTATTTCAAGAAATTGGAAAGGTACCAAATTAATGAGCTTTCAGCGCATCTCAAGGACCTAGAAAAACTGCAGCAAACCAGACCCAAATCTAGTAGGAGAAGAGAAATAATTAAAATCAGAGAAGAAATCAATAGGATGGAATCCAAAAAAATTACAAAAAATCAGCCAAGCGAAGAGCTGCTTTTTGGAAAAAAAACAAAATTGACACCCCATTGGCCCAACTAACTAAAAAAAGAAGAGAAAAGACCCAAATCAATAAAATCAGAGATGAAAAAGGAAACGTAACAACAGATACCACAGAAATAAAAAGAATCATCAGAAATTACTACAAGGACTTGTATGCCAGCAAACAGGAAAATATATCAGAAATGCATAGATTCCTGGACACATGCAACCTACCTAAATTGAACCAGGAAGACATCGAAAACCTAAACAGACCCATAACTGGCACTAGACAGGGATGCCCACTCTCACCACTGCTATTTAACATAGTTCTGGAAGTTTTAGCCAGAGCCATCAGACAAGAAAAAGAAATTAAAGGAATACAAATTGAGAAGGAAGAAGTGAAACTATCCCTCTTTGCAGACTATATGATTCTTTACTTAGGGGATCCAAAGAACTCTACTAAGAGACTATTGGAACTCATGGAGGAGTTTGGCAAAGTGGCAGGATATAATGCACAAAAATCAACAGCCTTTGTATACACAAGCAATGCCACGGCTGAGAAAGAACTGCTAAGATCAATCCCATTCACAATAGCTACAAAAACAATACAATACCTTGGAATAAACTTAACCAGGGACGTTAAAGATCTCTACAATGAGAATTACAAAACCTTAAAGAAAGAAATAGAAGAGGATACCAAAAAATGGAAAAATCTTCCATGCTCATGGATTGGAAGAATCAACATCATCAAAATGTCCATTCTCCCAAAAGCAATTTATAGATTCAATGCAATCCCAATCAAGATACCAAAATCTTAGTAATTAATGCTCAATTATGTATATACTACATTTCTTTAGCTATTCATTAATTGGTGAATTATACAAGGCAACATACCATTCCTTCCCCACTTTATAATCATTGTCATGAATCCCATATTTTGTGATATTTATATCCATGATATTAAAAATAATAGTGTCTATGTATATAGTATCTACACATGTAGTGAAAATGACAAAATATAAAAATTGTTAAATCTTAAAAGTAAATAAATAAAAAGGAAAAAGAAAAAAATTAAATAAAATGTAAAAAAAAGAATATGATCACTGAGAACAGCTCTATTTTTTGATATCATGATAAAGGGACCATAAGCTTTAAAGAAATTGCTATAAGGCTTCAGAGTGCTCAATCTTTCTTGAGAACTTTGGAAACATATATTTAGCTTTCCAACAATTCATTCTGAGACTATCTATATAATTTAGAGAAATCTCTGTTTTGAGCTTCTTCAAAACTTGTGATCATTGACAAAGACTCTTTCCTCAACAAACTCTTACTCTTCTAATGAAAAGTTATTATACAAATAAGATTGAACACTTTCAAAACTGCTTAAATCCTTACATGAAATTAGCTTGTGCACCTAAGTCTCGTGAGTATCTACTCATGCATCATATATCAATTAGCTTCTACCAATTAATTCAATTTAACACTTCCTTATTAATGCTCAGTATACACAAGGCACTTTGCCAGACCCAGAGAGGCTACAGTGTGAATTTACAATCTACCAAGAGAAACATATCTGTAAATACATTTCAGTTTATATGGCAATGCCTAACAGAAGCAGAAGTACACACTGTAGGAGTATAAAATGATTCTTTGTGAGTGGGAGATATCAGGGAAGACTTCACAAAGTAGAGAGCATTTCGATGTGGCTCTGGAAAGACATAACTTATTTTGACAGACAAAAAAGGCTTTGATATACTAATGCAAGTTATTACACACTCTTTTTAAAGATTTATTCATTTATTTACTTACTGACTTGAATGTCAGAGTTACAGGTAGAAAGGAAAGACAGAGAAAGAACTTCCATGCACTGGTTCCCTCCCCAAATTGCCACAAAGGCCAGGGCTGGGCCAGGCTGAAGCCAGGAGCTTATTCAAGATCTTCCACACAGGTGCAGGGGCCCAAACACTTGGGCCACCTTCTGCTGTTTTTACAGGCCATTACCAGGGAGCTGATTGGGAAGTGGAGAAGCCGGAACTCGAACCAGCACCCTTATGGGATGCCAGCAAAACACACAGTCACTTAACCCGCTGTGCCACAGTGCTGGCCCGTATTACAAACTCTTTCTTTTTTAATTTTTTAAAGATTTATTTTATTTTTTGAAAGACAAAGTTACAGAGAGAGGTAGAGACAGAGAGAGAGGTCTTCCATCCACTAGTTTACTCCCCAGACGGCCGCAATGGCTGGAACTGCACCGAACCAAAGCCAGGAGCCAGGAAGTTCTTCTGGGTCTCCCATGTGGCCATCTCCTACTGCTTTCCCAGGCCATGGCAGAGAGTTGGTTCTGAAGAGGAGTAGCCAGGACTAGAACTGGCGCCCATATGGGATGCCAGCACTGCAGGCCAGGGCTTTAACCCACTGCAGCACAGCACCGGCCCCACAAACTCTTGAAAGTAATATACCTGTATGCTTCAAATCCACTTGGTAAATTAGAGATCCAAACATTAATGCAAATGGCCTTCCTCATCACAACTGCCCCCTCAGCTTCAATCACACCTAATAAGTCAAGATTTATTGTATCATGATATAAAATATGCACCATTCGATATGACTGTACTTGTACAAAGCCATAGGCAAGAAGCTCTCTCTAGCTAGACTCAACGAGCTTTGTTTCCTCATGCATATCTGTGGAATCAGTATGACAGAAGCAACCTAAATGTTTGGAAAGTGAGTCTTCCAAAGTGGTGATTCCCCACATTTTCTAGCTTTTTACCATTATAATTTAATTTTTCAGGTTCCTTCTGACTTATTTCTTTTTTTATTTTTTAACTTTTATTTAATGAATATAAATTTCCAAAGTACGACTTATGGATTACAATGGCTTCCCCCCATACCGTCCCTCCCACCCACAACCCTCCCCTTTCCCACTCCCTCTCCCCTTCCATTCACATCAAGATTAATTTTCGATTATCTTAATAGACAGAAGATCAGCTTAGTATACATTAAGTAAGGATTTCAACAGTTTGCTCCCACACAGAAACATAAAGTGAAAAATAATAGATGATTCTTTTTAAATGATGATGAAATCAGATCAGACCTATTGTCATGTTTAATCCCAGTGAGAGTCAAGTTGGGAATTGATAATTTCTTTTTTTTTTTTACAGATAAGTTTAGTATGCATTAAGTAAAGATTTCAAGAGTTTGCACCCCCATAGAAACACAAAGTGAAATATATTGTTTGAGTACTCGTTATAGCATTAAATCTCAATGCACAGCACATTAAGGACAGAGATCCTACATGAGGAGTAAGTGTACAGTGACTCCTGTTGTTGACTTTACCAATTGACACTCCTGTCTATGGCATCAGTAATCTCCCTATGCTCCAGTCATGAGTTTCCAAGGCTATGGAAGCCCTCTGAGTTCTCCGATTCTTATCTTGTTTAGACAAGGTCATAGTCAAAGTGGAGGTTCTCTCCTCCCTTCAGAGAAAGGTACCTCCTTCTTTGAAGACCTGTTCTTTCCACTGGGATCTCACTCACAGAGATCTTTTTGCCCGAGTGTCTTGGCTTTCCATGCCTGAAATACTCTCATGGGCTTTTCAGCCAGATCCGAATGCCTTTAGGGCTGATTCTGAGGCCAGAGTGCTGTTTAGGACATCTGCCATTCTATGAGTCTGCTGAGTATCTCACTTACCGTGTTGGATCACTCTCCCCTTTATTCTATCGGTTAGTGTTAGCAGGTACTAGACTTGTTTATGTGCTCCCTTTGACTCTTAGTCCTTTCATTATGATCAATTGTGAACTGAAATAGATCACTTGGAATAGTGAGATGGCATTGGTACATGCCACCTTGATGGGATTGAATTGGAATCCCCTGGTATGTTTCTAACTCTACCATTTGGGGCAAGTCAGCCCGAGCATGCCCCAAATTATACATCTCTTCCCTCTCTTATTCCCACTCTTATGTTTAACAGGGATCACATTTCAGTTAATTTTCAACACTTAAGAATACTGTGTATTAATTACAGAATTAAACCAGTCATATTAAGTAGAACAGATAAAAAAATACTATGAGGGATAATGTATTAAGTTGTTCATTAACAGTCAGGGCTATGCTGATCAAGTCACCGTTTCCCATAGTGTCCATTTCACTTCAGGAGGTTTCCTTTTTGGTGTTCATTCAGTTGTCACAGATCAGGGAGAACATGGTATTTGTCCCTTTGGGACTGGCTTATTTCACTCAGCATGATGTGTTCCAGATTCCTCCATTTTGTTGCAAATGACTGGATTTCATTGTTTCTTACTGCGGTATAGTATTCTAAAGAATACATATCCCATAATTTCTTTATCCAGTCTACCGTTGATGGGCATTTAGGTTGGTTCCAATTCTTAGCTATTGTGAATTGAGCTGCAATAAACATTAGGGTGCAGACCGCTTTTTTGTTTGCCAATTTAAATTCCTTTGGGTAAATTCCAAGGAGTGGGATGCCTGGGTCAAACTGTAGGGTTATCTTCAGGTTTCTGAGGGATCTCCAGACTGATTTCCATAGTGGCTTGACCAGTTTGCATTCCCACCAACAGTGGGTTAGTGTCCCTTTTTCCCCACATCCTCTCCAGCATCTGTTGTTGGTAGATTTCTGAATGTGAGCCATTCTAACCGGGGTGAGGTGAAACCTCATTGTGGTTTTGATTTGAATTTCCCTGATTGGTAATGACCTGAACGTTTTTTCATGTGCCTGTTGGCCCTTTGGATTTCCTCTTTTGAAAAATGTCTATTGAGGTCCTTGGCCCATCTCTTAAGTGGTTTTTTTTTTTTTTTTTTTTGATGTTGTGGAGTTTCTTGATTTCTTTGTAGATTCTTGTTATCAACCCTTTATCTGTTGCATAGTTTGCAAATATATTTTCCCATTCTGTTGGTTGCCTCTTCACTCTCCTGACTGTTTCTTTTGCAGTACAGAAACTTCTCAATTTGATGCAATCCCAATGGTTGATTTTGGCTTTGACTGCCTGTGCCTCCCGGGTCTTTTCCAGAAATTCTTTGCCTGTGCCAATATCTTGAAGGGTTTCTCCAATGTTCTCTAGTAACTTGATGGTGTCAGGTCGTAGATTTAGGTCTTTAATCCACGTTGAGTGGATTTTTGTGTAAGGTGTAAGGTAGGGGTCTTGCTTCATGATTCTGCACGTGGAAATCCAATTTTCCCAGCACCATTTATTGAATAGACTGTCCTTGCTCCAGGAATTAGTTTTAGATCCTTGATCAAATATAAGTTGGCTGTATATGTTTGGGTTGATTTCTGGTGTTTCAATTCTGTTCCATTGGTCTATCCATCTGTTTCTGTACCAGTACCATGCTGTTTTGATTACAACTGCCCTGTAGCATGTCCTGAAATCTGGTATTGTGATGCCTCCGGCTTTGTTTTTGTTGTACAAGATTGCTTTAGCTATTCGAGGTCTCTTGTGCCTCCATATGAATTTCAGCACCATTTTTTTCAGATCTGAGAAGAAGGTCTTTGGGATCTTGAGATCTTTAACGTGCTTGGTTAAGTTTATTCCAAGGTATTTGATTGTTTTTGTAGCTATTGTGAATGGGATTGATCTTAGAAGTTCTTCCTCAGCCATGGCATTGCCTGTGTATACAAAGGCTATTGATTTTTGTGCATTGATTTTATATCCTGCTACTTTGCCAAACTCTTCTATGAGTTCCAATAGTCTCTTAGTAGAGTTCTTTGGGTCCCCTAAATAAAGAATCATGTCATCACAAAGAGGGATAGTTTGAGTTCTTCCTTCCCAATTTGTATTCCTTTAATTTCTTTTTCTTGCCTAATAGCTCTGGCTAGAACCTCCAGAACTATATTGAATAGCAGTGGTGAGAGTGGGCATCCCTGTCTGGTCCCAGATCTCAGTGGAAATGCTTCCAACTTTTCCCCATTCAATAGGATGTTGGCTGTGGGTTTTTCATAGATTGCTTTGATTGTATTGAGGAATGTTCCTTCCAAACCCAGTTTGTTTAGAGTTTTCATCATGAACGGGTGTTGTATTTTATCGAATGCTTTCTCGTCATCTATTGAGATAATCATATGGTTTTTCTTCTGCAGTCTGTTAATGTGGTGTATCACATTGATTGTCTTGCGCACATTAAACCATCCCTGCATACCAGGGATAAATCCCACTTGGTCTGGGTGGATGATCTTTCTGATGTGTTGTTGCATTCTATTGGCGAGAATTTTATTGAGGATTTTTGCATCTATGTTCATCAGGGATATTGGTCTGTAATTTTCTTTCAGTGCTGCATCTTTTTCCAGCTTAGGAATTAAGGTGATGCTGGCTTCATAGAAAGAATTTGGGAGGATTCCCTCTTCTTCGATTGTTCTGAATACTTTGAGAAGAAATGGGATTAGTTCTTCTTTAAATGTCTGGTAGAATTCAGCAGTGAATCCATCTGGTCCTGGGCTTTTCTTTGTTGGGAGGGCCTTTATTCCTGTTTCAATTTCTGCCTCAGTTATGGGTCTGTTTAGGTTTTCGATGTCTTCCTGGTTCAACTTAGGTAGGTTGCATGTGTCCAGGAATCTATCCATTTCTGATAGGTTTCCCTGTTTGCTGGCATACAAGTCCTTGTAGTAATTTCTGATGATTCTTTTTATTTCTGTGGTGTCTGTTGTTACATTTCCTTTTTCATCTCTGATTTTATTGATTTGGGTCTTTTCTTTTTTTAGTTAGTTGGGCCAATGGGGTGTCAATTTTGTTTATTTTTTCAAAAAACCAGCTCCTCGTTTGGCTGATTTTTTGTAATGTTTTTCTTGATTCAATCCTGTTGATTTCTTCTCTGATTTTAATTATTTCTCTTCTCCTACTAGATTTGGGTCTGGTTTGCTGTAGGTTTTCTAGATCCTTGAGGTGAATTGAAAGCTCATCTATTTGGTGCCTTTCCAATTTCTTGATGTAGGCACCTATTGATATAAACTTTTTCTTAACACTGCTTTTGCTGCGTCCCATAAGTTTTGGTATGTTGTGCTGTTATCCTCATTTACTTCCAGAAAGTTTTTGATTTCTCTTTTGATTTCTTCTATGACCCATTGTTCATTCAGGAGCATGTTGTTCAATCTCCATGTGTTTGTGTATGCTCTAGGGATTCCTGAGTTGCTAATTTCCAACTTCATTCCTTTATGGTCTGAGAAGCTGCATGGTATGATTCTAATTCTTTTGAATTTGCTGAGACTTGCTTTATGGCCTAGTATGTGGTCAATCCTAGAGAAGGTTCCATGTACTGCTGAGAAGAATGTAAAATCTTTAGCTGTAGGATTGAAAGTTCTGTATATATCTGTTAGATCCATTTGGGCTATAGTGTCGTTTAAATCTACTGTCTCCTTGTTGATCTTCTTTCCTGTTGATCTGTCTATTTCTGAGAGTGGAGTATTGAAGTCCCCCAGTACTATTGTATTGGAATCTAAGTCTCCCTTTAAGCCCCTTAACAAATCTTTTAGATAAACTGGTGCCCTGTAGTTAGGTGCATATACATTGATAATTGTTATATCTTCTTGTTGTATTGATTCCTTAATCATGATATAGTGCCCCTCTTTGTCTCTCTTAACAGTTTTTGTAGTAAAGTTTATGGTGTCCGATATTAAGATGGCTACGCCCGCTCTTTTTTCATTTCTGTTGGCATGGTATATCTTTTTCCAGCCTTTCACTTTCAGTCTGTATGGGTCTTTGTTGGAAAGATGTGTTTCTTGTAAGCAGCAAATAGATGGGTTTTCTTCCTTAACCCAATCAGCCAATCGGTGTCTTTTAACTGGACAGTTCAGGCCATTCACGTTCAATGTGACTAATGATAAGTGGTAACTTTGCCCTGCCATTTGCCAAAGATAAGTTCTAATATATGCTTTGAATTCCCTGTGATCTTTTGCTGTGAGGTTTCCTTTCTTGGTTTCCTTCCTTTACCTTCTTTCATATTGATGACCGTGTTTCTGTGTTTCTGTGTGTAACACATCTTTAAGCATCTTTTGCAGGGCTGGACGAGTGGCAACAAATTCTTTCAATTTCTGTTTGCTATGAAAAGTCTTTATTTCACCTTCATTCACAAATGATAGCTTTGCAGGATATAATATTCTGGGCTGGCAATTTTTCTCTCTTAGTACCTGGGCTATATCTCGCCATTCCCTCCTAGCTTGTAGAGTTTCTGATGAGAAGTCAGCTGTGAGTCTGATTGGAGATCTTCTGAGAGTAATCTGATGTTTCTCTCTTGCACATTTTAGGATCTTTATGTTTCACTGTGGAGAGTTTAATTACAACGTGACGTGGTGAGGATCTCTTTTGGTCGTGTTTATTAGGGGTTCTGTGAGCTTCCTGTACTAGGATTTCTCTGTCCTTCTCCAAACCTGGGAAATTTTCTGCTAATATCTCACTAAAAAGGCCTTCTAATCCTTTCTCCCTCTCCATGCCTTCAGGAACTCCTAGAACCCGAATGTTGGTTTTTGTAATAGTATCCTGCAGATTCCTGACAATATGTTTTAGATTTCTAATTTCCTCTTCTTTTCTTTGGTCTGACTGTATCCTTTCCTGTTCTCTGTCTTCTAAGTCCGATATTCTCTCTTCTTCACCCATTCTGTTTGTAAGGCTCTCTATTGTGTTTTTCATTTGATCTATTGAATTCTTCACTTCAGTCACTATCACAGTTTCCTGTTGTACTAGTTGTTTCGTTTCATTTTGATTCCTCCTTAATATTTCATTTTCACGAGAGAGATTTTCTATCTTGTCCATTAAGGATTTCTGTAGTTCAAGAATTTGTTTTTGAGAACTTCTTAATGTTCTTATCAATTTTTTGAGATCTGCTTCTTGTATTTCTTCTATGTCATCATCTTCATAATCTTGAATTGGGGTGTCTTTTTCATTTGAGGGCGTCATGGTGACTTCCTTGTTTTTATTACCTCGGTTTTTGCGTTTGTTATTTGGCATATTGGAGATATTTGGTTTCTTCACTGTGGTGCTTTTTCTTGTTATACTATGACTCTAGATTAAGTGGACTATCTGTTTTTGATGGAGCCTTAGGGCTTGAGATGGGTGTGGCCTGAGAGCTCTGTTTGGTGTGCCAAAGGTGACACTCCCAGGTTAGGCGTGGTAAATCTCTCTCGCTCTCTTTCTTTTTTTTTGATTCAAAAGGGAAGTAATTCCGCACAGCTGAACGAAGTTGGAGGTAGTTAGCAGGCAAATGATATACCCACAGGAGCCAGAGATCAGAAGCTCTTTCCCAAGGACCACACAGGGAATCTGGCCCTCAGAGTGGGCTCAGATTCTCCTTCAGTCTCCCACTGGGTTGCCAAAGTTACGGAATTGTAGCATCTCTGGAGAGTGCTCACGTGAATTCCGTGAGTTCTCTCCCCCACCGTCTCTTTTTTCACAGTCTCAGTTCAGTAGCACCACAAATTTACTAGGTTGTAATCTCCTGTTAATTCACCCCGCCCAGAGTCAGGTTTTTCTGCTAGGCTCAGGGCCGGTGCAGACCTGAGGTCGCTCTGCTTATGACGTATGTCCAAGATGGCGCCTGCTCTTTGTCTTGCTCACCCTTGAGAGGTGAGCGGAGAGAGAGAAACCCGTGTCCGTACCAGTCACCTTTTTTTTTCTCTCTCTCTCTCTTCCAGTTAGCCTGGTGAACTCCCCCCCCCCCCCAGGGGTCGTTCCCTCTAGTCTCCTCTCTCCGCTTGCCTGCCAGTGTCTCGGGCTATTGAGGTTCGGCTCACCTCGCGTTCCAGCGCTGGTGTGTTGAGTCTGCCGCTGGTGTCCCGAAATGTGGGCTCCCACACTCTCCACGCAGGTCCGCTGTGAATCATGCATTCTGGAAGAGTTTCTTCTGCTGTTTCCTCCCCTACTCTTCCTTGAACCTGCAGTATCTCCACTTTTATTAAACTATCTCTCCCCGGACTATCAGTGTGCTCCCTTCCTATTCCGCCATCTTGCCTCCTCCCCTCCTTCTGACTTATTTCAATTTTATCCTTCTGTTTTCTATCCAGTAACTTTTTAAAATGACAATTTTAGGGTCATCTCACAAAAGTCAATCTATCATTTCATTTTGTGCCTCCATTATTTGTAGTCATGGAACTTTAAATATGAAAGGATAGTTTAAAAATAATTTTGCTCACCCATTGCATTTTTTAGAAATGAAAACTTAGGTACAGAAAGGTGAAGAATCTTGTGAAAGATCACATGCCTATTTTGGAGAAATATGCTGCTGAATATTTGCTTTTTTTTGTTTCAGCACTGAAGTTTTTTTATGAGTATAAAGAGAACATATTTAATTATAAGAATATGATATTTCCCTTTCTCTGTCCACTTTCTTTCCTTCTAGTTTAATTTTTGATGTAACATATTTTATTACTTTATATTCAAGGCTTAATGCTTCACTAAACAAAGAAATAAATAAAAAGTAAAAAGACCACTGTTCAGTAGGAATATAGAAAAGAGTTATAACCAATAGTTAGATCAACAGATATAAATTTTTCACTCAGATACAGTATTTTTGGTACTTTCTATGTATTAACTACCATAAATCAGACAAACATGTGATATTTGTCTTTTTGGGTCTGGCTTATTACACTAAGCATAATGATCTCAAGTTCCACCCATTTTCTTGCAAAGACAGAATTTCATTCTTTCTTATGGATGAATAATATACCATCATGTATATACATATACCACATTTTTTATTCACTCATTAGTTGATGGACATCTGGGTTGATTCCATATCTTAGCTATTGCAAATTGAGATACTATCAACATGGGAGTACATATATACCTTTTTTTTTCTTTTTTTAACATTTAATAATTTGAAAGGCAGAGTTAGAGAGAGAGAGAGAGTGAGCACGCGAGAGAGAATCTTCCATTCCACTTCCCAAATGGCCACAATGGCGAGAGCTGGGCTGATCTGAAGCCAGGAGCCAGGAGCTTCTTCTAGGCCTCCCATGTGGGTGCAGGGACCCAGGTACTCAGGTCATATTCTGCTATTTTCCTAGGTGAGTTTGCAAGGAGCTATATCAGAAATGGAGCAGCCAGAACTTGATCCGGTGCCCATACGGGATGCCAGTGCTACAGGCATTGACCTAACCCGCTATGCCACAGCACCAGCCCCCAGATAACTCTTTCATATGGTGATTTCATTTCCTTTGGGTATATTCTCAGGAGTGGAATATTTGGGTCATATGGAAGATCTATTTTTATTTTTCTGAGTAATGTTCGTAGTGTCTTCCTTTAATGGTTGTGCCAGTTCATTTCCCACCAATAGCGTATTAGGGTATTGCTTTCTCTGTATCATCACCAGAATTTATTATTTTTTGATTTTTGGATGATAGGCATTCTAACTGGAGTGAAGTGATATTTCATTGTGGTTTGTATTTGCATTTCCCTTATGGCTAGTGATCCTGAGTATTTTTTCATGTGTCTGTTGGTCATTCATATTTCATCATTTGAAAAATGCTTGTTCATGTCCTTTGCCCATTTCTTAACTGGATTGTTTGTTCTTATTGATTTTCTTGAGCTCCTTATTTATTCTGGATGTTAATAATTTATCCGATGTGTAATTTGCAAATGTTTTCTTCCATCCTGTCAGTTGCCTCTTCACTTTGGCGAATGTTTCCTTTGCTTTATAGAAACTTCTGACCATTTGTTGTACTTTTACTTTTGTCTCCTGAGCTTCTGGGGTCTTTACCTATGTCAGTGTCTTGCAGGCTTTCCTCTGTTTTCTTCTAGTAATTAAGTAGTTTCTGGTCTTAGGTTTATATCTCTGATCCATTGTGATTTCATTTTTTTGTATTAGGGTGTAAGTTTGGGGTGTCATTTCATACTTTTGCACACGGAGATCCAACTTTCCCAGAACCATTTGTTGAGACCATCCTTTCTCCAGGGAGCTATTTTAGCTCATTTGTCAAAGATTAGTTGGTTGTAGATGTCTGGGTTATGTTCTGTGTTTATTCTGTTCCATTGATCTGCATGTCTATTTTGTACAAGTACCAGGCTATTTTGATTTTGACAGTTTTGTAGTATGTTTTTAAATCTGGTATTGTGCTGCCTCTAGCGTTGTTTTTATTGTTTGAGACTGCTTTGGCTATTCAGGGTCTTTTACGCTTCCAAATAAATTTTAAGATCATCTTTTCTAAATCTGAGAATGTTCTGGGTATTTTGACTGGAATTGCATTGAATCTGGAAATTGCTTTGGGTATTTTTGACATTCCTATTATATTGATTTTTTCAATACATGAATATGGAAGTCTTTTTCCATATTTTGTATGTATCTCCTGTTTCTTTCATTGATGTTTTATCATTTTTATTGCAGAGATCTTTCACAAACTTAATTAAATTTATCCCAAGGTATTTACATTTTTTGTCGCTATTGTGAATGGGACTGAGCTTATAAGGTTTTTCTCAGCCAGCGCATTGTTGGTGTACAAGAATGCTATTGATGTTTGGGTGTTGATTTTATACCTTGCGTCTTTGCCAAATTATCTTAATAGTCACTTAGTGGAGTCTTTGGGTCCCCTATATAAAATATCATGCCATATGCAAACAAGGATAATTTGACTTACTTCTTTCCCATTTGTATGCTTTTGATTTCTTTTTCTTGCCTAATGGCTCTGGCTAAAACTTCCAGAACAAAACTGAATAACAATGGTGAGAGTAGGATCCTTGTGTGGTTCCAGGTTTTAGTAGAAATGCTTCCAGCTTTTCTCCATTTGATTTGATGCTGGCTAGGGGTTTGTCGTATATTGCCTTGATTGTGTTTCATTCTTTCTATACCCAATTTTTGAAGGTTTATTTTTTTTTGACAGGCAGAGTGGACAGTGAGAGAGAGACAGAGAGAAAGGTCTTCCTTTGCCATTGGTTCACCCACCAATGGCCGCCATGGCCGGCACGCTGCGACCAGTGCACCGCGCTGATCCAAAGGCAGGAGCCAGGTGCTTATCCTGGTCTCCCATGGGGTGCAGGGCCCAAGCACTTGGGCCATCCTCCACTGCACTCCCTGGCCACAGCAGAGAGCTGGCCTGGAAGAGGGGCAACCGGGACAGAATTCAGCGCCCCGACCAGGACTAGAACCCAGTGTGCCGGCGCCACAAGGCGGAGGATTAGCCTAGTGAGCCGCGGCGCTGGCCCTAAGGTTTTTATCATGAAAGGATGCTGTACTCTACCAAATGCTTTCATTGCATCTGTTGAGATAATCATACAGTTTTTGCCTGTCATTTTGTTGATGTGATGTATCACATTTATTGATTTGCATATGTTGAATGACTCCTGCATTCCTTAGATAAATCCCACTTTGTGGGCATGGAAAATTCTGTGTTGTTGGATTTAATTTGCTAGCATTTTGTAGAGGATTTTTGCATCTATGTTAATGAAGGGATCCTCATCTATAATTCTATTTTTGTTTCTAAGTTCTCTTTTTGTTGAATCTTTCTCTGATTTTGGAATTAAAGTAATGCTAGCCTCATAGGATGAGGTTGGAAGAGTTTTCTCAATTCAATTGTTTTGGATAGTTTAAGAAGAAATGGGATAAGCTCTTCTTTAAAACTTAGAGGGGCCAGCACTGTGGCATAGCAGGTTAAAGCCCTGGCCTGAAGTGCTGGCATCTCATATGGGTGCTGGTTCTAGTCATGGCTTCTCCTCTTCAGAACCAGCTCTCTGCCATGGCCTGGGAGAGCAGTGGAAGATGGCCCAAGTGCTTGGGCCCCTGCACCCACATGGGAGACCCAAAAGAAGTTCCTGGCTCCTGGCTTTGGTTTGGTGCAGTTCCAGCCATTGCGGCCATCTGGGGAGTGAACCAGTGAATGGAAGACCTCTCTGTGTCTCTGCCTCTCTCTGTAACTCTGTCTTTCAAATAAATAAAATAAATCTTACAAAAAAAAAACTTTGGTAGAAATGAGTGGTGAAGCCATGTGGTCCCAGGCCTTTATTTGTTGGGTCTTTTATTACTGATTCAGTCTCAGCGTTGGTTATTGGTCTATCCAGGTTTTCTATGTCTGTGTGCTTCAATATAGGCAAACCATATGTATCCAAAAAACTATTTCTTCTAGAGTTTCCAATTTGCTGATATATAGCTGTTTGTAAAATAATAATAATTCCTGATGATTATTTTTATTCCTATGGTATCATTTGTAACATCTCTGTTGGCTGTGAAAGGTCTTTATTTCGCCTTCATTCACGAATGAAAGCTTTGCAGGATATAATATTCTGGGCTGGCAGTTTTTCTCTCTTAGTACCTGGGCTATATCTCGCCATTCCCTCCTAGATTGTATGGTTTCTGATGAGAAGTCAGCTGTGAGTCTGATTGAAGATCCTCTGAGAGTAACCTGACGTTTCTCTCTTGCACATTTTAGGATCTTTTCTTTCTGTTTCACTGCGGTGAGTTTAATTACAACGTGACGTGGTGAGGATCTCTTTTGGTCGTGTTTATTAGGGGTTCTATGAGCTTCCTGTATTAGGATGTCTCTGTCCTTCTCCAAACCTGGGAAATTTTCTGCTGATATCTCACTAAAAAGGCCTTCTAATCCTTTCTCCCTCTCCATGCCTTCAGGAACTCCTAGAACCCAAATGTTGGTTTTTTTAATAGTATCCTGTAGATTCCCAACAATATTTTTTAGATTTCTAATTTCCTCTTCTTTTCTTTGGTTTGACTGTATACTTTCCTGTTCTCTGTCTTCTAAGTCTGATATTCTCTCTTCTGTTTCACCCATTCTGTTTTTAAGGCTCTCTAATGTGTTTGTCATTTGATCAATTGACTTCTTCATTTCATTATTTCTCATCACTATCACAGTTTCATGTTCTACTAGTTATTTCATTTCATTTTGATTCCTCCTTAATATTTCATTTTCACTAGAGAGATTTTCTATCTTGTCCATTAAGGATTTCTGTAGTTCAAGAATTTGTTTTTGAGTACTTCTTAATGTTCTTATCAATTTTTTGAGATCTGCTTCTTGCATTTCTTCTATCTCATCATCTTCATAATCTTGAATTGGGGTGTCTATTTCATTTGGGGGCGTCATAGTGTCTTCCTTGTTCTTGTTACCTCGGTTTCTGCGTTTGTTGTTTGGCATATTGGAGATACTTGGTTTCTTCTCATTATACTGTGACTCTAGATTAAGTGTACTGTCTGCTTTTGATGGATCCTTAGAGGCTGTGATGGGTGTGGCCAGAGAGCTCTGTTTGGTTCTTCAAGGATAAGGGTGTGCCAACGGTGACTCACCCAGATTGTTCTCTGGCTTTCTCGCTCGCTCACTCTCTCTCTTTTTTCTGACTCAGTTGGGAAGTAATTCCACACAGCTGAGTGGAATTGAGGGTAGTTGATGTATGAAATCTGGCCCCTGTGGGTATTTGTCTCGTTACCCCTGGGACCACACAAAGAGTTTATGCAGCCCTCAGTGTGGTCTCAAATTTCTCAATAGTCTCTCCCCAGTTTGCCCAAGTTACCGAGTTTGTGTACTCGGTGAGTTCTCTCGCCCTCCCCTCAGATTTTCACAGTCTCAGTTCATTAGCTCCTCATTTTCACTAACTAGGTCTTAACCTCCTGTTATTTCTCCCCACCAGAGTCAGGTTTTTCTGCTTGGCTAATGGCCGGCACCTCTTTACATACGTAAAATGGCACCTGCTCTTTGTCTTGCTCGGTTTTGTAAGGTGAGTGGAGAGATTAATGTCCGTGCCTGTTCCCCTTATTTGTTCATTTTTTCTCTCCTCCAGTCCACCTGGGGAACTTTCCCCCTTGGGGCTTTCGTTCCCTCTAGGCTCTTTCTGCCTTTCCCTGCCAATCTCTTGGGTTACCGAGTTTTTTATCTCACCTCCCCTTCCAGCACTGGTGTGCAGACTCTGCGGCTCGGCTTCTGCGGTGGCGTGGCTCCTGCAGCTCGGCTTCCACACAGTGGGTGACCTTGCTCTCCCTGTAGGTCCTCCGTGTCACATCCACTAGATCCTGAAGAGTTTCCTCTGTAATTTTTTCCTGAGCCTTTTCCTGTGGCTACAGTAACTCCACTTTTATTAAACTATCTTTTTCCGGACTATCGGTGCGCGCCCTCACTATTCCGCCATCTTGGCTCCCTCTGTAGAGATTCTTAAGCTTACTATATGTAAATCAGCTTTTGTCCAACAGCCCAAGATTTCATACTAGTTCTTATATTCAGATATGGCTGAAATGAAATAAGTAGTACCTTTTAAATATTTTCTGCCCACTAATCTTTTGAATGTGGAGGAGGAAGGTTTAGTCTATTTAAAAGAAAGTTGGGCTTAATTCCATAATTTTTACTCATGACAGTATAATTTATACTTGAACAAGAAATCAAAGAACTTTAGCCCTAGAAGAAACTTCAAGGAATACAGAGTTCAACCCTCTTATTTAGTTGTGATGAAACTGAAGATTAAGAAGTTGCATGGTTGGTATCAGAAAGTTAGACTTGGAGAGAGGTGGCACTGAAACCAAGGTGTACTAACGCTTGAGTTATTTTTCTTTTCACAGTCCTCTATTGTACCATGACTGATGATCTGTCACATAAAGATCTTGGGCTTATTGAATACAATGAGGGCAGCCAGAGGAGAATAACTGTTCTTCTTATCTCTTAAGAAAAGAGAAATAATTTATGTTTTAGTAAAATAGGTAAAGTTTGTAATGAAGTAGAACCTTTGATAAATGAGTATTTATGAATAGGTATAATTTAAAATTAGGCCAGCCCGAAGCCTCGGTCATTGAAAGGTGAACTTCACGAGCAATTTAAGACTGATATCATTTTGCCATTTGTGAATTATCTATTTTGGAAAAATAAATTTGAGAAGCTCACAATTCTCTTTACATTGACATCTCCCTCATTTACTTTGTTAGCTCTTCTTCAGTGTAAGATAAAGGTGTGTAACTGATCCATAAGATGATGTACATAATTCAGTCTATCTTTTCTGTACGATAGACCAAAATATACATCTACCCCTGTTCAAGTACCATTGCTTGTGCTAAGAATTCCCTTCTTTCTTGGTTAGATTTTTTTTTTAATTTTTGACAGAGTTAGTGAGAGAGAGAGAGAGACAGAAAGGTCTTCCTTCCATTGATTGACCCCCCAAATGGCCACTACGACCGACGTGCTGCGCTGATCTGAAGCCAGGAGCCAGGTGCTTCTTCCTGGTCTCTGACGCGGTGCAGGCGCCCAAGCACTTGGGCCATCCTCCACTGCCTTCCCACGCCACAGAAGAGAGCTGGACTGGAAGAGGAGCAACCGGGACTAGAACCCGGTGCCCATATGGGATGCCAGCGCCACAGGTGGAGGATTAACCAAGTGAGCCACCGGTGCCAGCCCCATGGTTAGATTTTAATTTTAAAGGAAGCCTCCCTGATGATCTCAAATTAGACTTAGTATTTTCCTCCTCTGTGTGTTTCATAGTGTTCTGTATTATGATACACATCACACTGAACAGTCATTAATTCTGTATTATTGATATTTCACCATTATTTCTGTTTCTATTTTACCTTCTCTGGACCATTATCTAAGACATTCTGGAGTTCTTTCTTGGTAAATGCATAACTTGGTCTTTTCAAATCTAAATTCTGTGTCTGTTACCTAGGAATCGGACAGCATGAATTGACACTTCCATGCGCCACAGACTATTGATGCTGCAGGCTCTTTTATTCCCCAAAACACTTTTCTGTTGTCCCTACTTATGACAGAAAATTTATGCGCACACATGCAAGCAACAAAAATCAATTGCATTAGTTATCGCAATGCTTGCCTATTTATAAAATCCTAAAAAAGAAATACTAGTACATTTCAATTTAAATAAGCTATAACAGAATTATACCATGTGTTCTAGGCATGACAGGCAAAAAAACCACATATTAAAATGGTTACTTGATCCACTATTTACCTTTCTCTGAATGGAAGGACTTCAAAAATTATCTAATTGTGTAATCTGTTATATCCTATGTTATCTAATATTTTAATATATACTCATTAAAACTAAAGCTCAGAAAGAAATGTCTCACCCAAAGCCACTTGACTATTGTGAGGCAGAACATAGACCTAAATTCTTGTATACTGACTACCAGTCTAGTAGTGTGGTTTTAGAGGTTATAATCAAATTCCATGAAATTTCAAGCACCATCCAAATTAGATTCTAAATATATATCAGAATTTTTCAGCCAGAGTTTGAATTGTTGTTTTAATGTCTTTTCAGATTTTTATGGTTTACATAACTTCTTGGGGATATATAGGCACACATATATGTATGTACATCTTCAGGTATATGTAAATAAAGTAATAGTATAAAGTCAGAATGTGTGAACAAAAATGAATTATATAAGTTTATAACCTTTGTTTGGAGAGAGAACAATTCAGGATGAGAAATTTCAGATAATGTGCTTGATTTTCAGCCAGACCTATTGCCAAAAGTTTACTTTATAAACAAAGATTAAACAATGGAGAAAGTTTTATTAAAGTTGCACATTCCACAATGAGGACCACATTTGGATTCAATCACTAAAATCAGCCTGGGGTGGGGGAGGCTCTAGTATTAGTGGAGAAGCTGTACAAATATTACACTCATTCTGAAGAAATCAAAGAATGACAAATATTAAAAGCCAGTTTTCAGGCACTTGAAAAAGTCTTCCCCA
Organism: Oryctolagus cuniculus; assembly: GCF_051225735.1. Taxonomy (NCBI): domain Eukaryota; kingdom Metazoa; phylum Chordata; class Mammalia; order Lagomorpha; family Leporidae; genus Oryctolagus; species Oryctolagus cuniculus. Next base: position 44,240,933 of record NC_142888.1, on the reverse strand, counting down.
AAGATCTTGGGTAGAAGATATTGTATAAATGCAATGTAATAATTGATGTAGATTAAACTTTCTTGTCCCGCAAACTAATATAATATTTTTCAGATTGTTCACTGTATTCATTTACATGGGAAAAAGTCAAAGTAGCAAATACATCTACAGAGAAATGTCTGCAAATGGGAAACAGAAACAAGATAAAAGCTAAAGAACTATAAGACTTTGGGTTTTTTATTTTTTTGACAGGCAGAGTTAGTGAGAGAGAGACAGAGAGAGAGTTATAGACAGTGAGAGAGAGACAGAGAGAAAGGTCTTCCTTCCGTTGGTTCACTCCCCTAATGGCCACCATGGCTGGCGCTGCACTAATCTGAAGCCAGGAGCCAGGTGCTTCCTCCCAGTCTCCCATGCAGGAGCAGGGCCCAAGCACATGGGCCATTCTCCACTGGCCTTCCAGGCCGCAGCAGAGAGCTGGACTGGAAGAGGAGCAGCCGGGACTAGTACCTGGCAGCCCAACTGGGACTAGAACCCGGGGTGCTGGCGCCGCAGGTAAAGGATTAGCCAAGTGAGCCATGGCGCTGGCCAAAACTTAGGGTTTTTAAAAGTAGCTGATGTGCTCCTTGTGAGACTGAAGAAATTGTTTGACTTCATATGGATTCTGATCCATGAGTTCCATGCAACAAGTTGAATGCCTTACAAACAAAGTCTTGTGGTAACTAATGCACAGAGTATAAAAGAATGTAATGTATATGAGCAAAGTTGACATTTTGAGATTTGATTATTGTTTATAGCCCTTGTCTATACTCTTGAGGAACAGTGGTCTTTCTACTTACTACTTGTTTAATTATTTAGTGGAGAGTTAGCTTCTGATTATTAAAAAAATGAAAGGGTGTCACTGTAAAATTTAAAAGAAAAAATAAGAAAGGAAGAAGGAAGAAGAGTGGAAGTGTGGGTGGGAGGAAAAGTAAGGTGGGAAGTATCATTAAGCCCTTAAATATGTATACACGAAATTTCCTCACCTTATATAAATAAAAAAATTTAAAAAGAAAGAAAAATATTCTTCATGATGAGGGTTTTTTCTCTCATTTGAAATGTTTGGGTACTCGCCTTCAGGCTGCCCCCCAAGGAAACACACTGTAGGCCTGCCATGATGAACATTGGTTCAAGACCTCTTTCTGTGGAACCAATCAACAGTTCCAGTCCAGTGGTTTCAGGAGCCAAGACCAACCTCAAGGGAACAAAACAAAGTACTAGTTACTGAACTTAAAGATTACAAACTGTTTGACAAAACATCAAAATAATCATGTTAAATAAGTTCAGTGAGCCATCAGAGAATACAGACCTACAAGTAAGCAAAATCAGGAAAGAAATATACAAACAAAATGAGAAGTTGAACAAAAAGAAACTATAAAAGAGAACAAAAATAAAGAAAATCAGGAACTAATGAACATAATACCTGAAGGGAAAACTCCCATAAAAGACTTCAATGGCAGAATTAATGAGGCAGAATAATGAAGTAGTGAGCTCAAATACACATCATTTCACATTACCTAGAGTAAGAAAGAGAAAAAAAGAGAGTGAAGAAAGCCTAAAGGAATTATAGGCAATATCAAATATATATATATATATATATATATATATATATATATATATATAAAATGGAGGAGACTGAAGGAACACACCCATAAATCAGTAATGTGGACTGCAAGGGCACAGAGACTGAAAACCAGCAAAGAGAGACAAACAAAGCACAACTCTGCTGCTTCCACTGCCTGCAGCCACCACCCACCACCCACCACCCACCACATACCACTCCTACCCTGGCTCCCCAGCCAGGGAATACCATCTTGCTAGAAAAAGGGTTGCAATATTAGAACTGAAGGGGCTGACTGGATGATAAACACCAGTAAAGAGTTGATGAGATCTGCAAGTGTCACTGGGATTCTGAAGCCCAGTAGAGAAATATGAAGAAATACAACACCTGCTGCAAATACCCACAGCTACCTCTCCAGCTCCCATGCTGGTGGAGGAAGAGAGTCATCAGAACATACCTTCAGGGACCTAGGGAAGAACCTGCTAATGTTTCACTTTCACCCACTCCTGCTGGTACATAATCCTCAGTATAACATTCATTCACCCAACGGGACTGGGACAACATCCCTTTAACATATGCCAGTGCTGGGACTTGGGTTTGTAGTGCTAATAGCCTCAGTAATACTCAGGCCCACACAGCAGGACCTAGGGAAGGTCCTGTGAATGTCACACAGTCGAAAGAACTATTCATGTTTACCTGTTAGGACAAGGAGACAGCTCCTTCTGTGACCTACAGCGCTGGAAATGCAGTAGCAGCAATCAAAATCCCTAGTGTGGCTGACAATCACCTCTCTGGGGATGAAAGACATACACCATCGGAAGGTCATGTCCACATCAGTTATACTACTACCTCCGTAAACTTCTGCCGACTAGGCAAATGTGACTATTATAGACAGTGCTGACACTGATCACAACTGAAAAGATCACTCAGATGTTACATTCCTGGGCTCACCTAGAACCAAAGCCAAATCACCAACCCAAGTGACATCCCATATTCTATCTAAACAAAAGTATTTTCTAACAAAATATACTCCATAAAAAAAGATGAACTGTTACATCAGATGTGCAGATGTCAATGAAGGGATGGGAAACATAAGGAAACAAGGAAGCATGACATCTCCAAAAGGACACAATAGGTTTCCAGAAATAGATCTTGACCTAAAGGAGATCTATGAAATGCCTGAAAAAAAATTTCAAAAAAATTATTGTAGGTAAATTCAAAGATATGTAAGAGAATACATATAGTTTAAAAACGTGCGGAAATAGTAAATGACATTTATAAGAAATAAAATAAAGACACAGAAATTTTTTTTAAGATTTATTCTATTTATTGGAAAGACAAAGTTACAGAGAAAGGTAGAGACAGAGACAGAGAGAGATCTTCCATCTTCTGGTTCACTCCCCAGATGGCCACAACCACTGGAGCTGTGCCAATCCGAAGCCAGGAGCCAGGAGCTTCTTCTGGGTCTCCTACGTGGGTACAGGGGCCCAAGGACTTGGGCCATCTTCTACTGCTTTCCTAGGGAATAGCAGAGAGCTGGATCAGAAGAGGAGCAGCTGGGACTGGAACCGGCACCCATATTGGGTGTCTGTGCTTCAGGCCAGGGCCGCTGTGCCACAGCACTGGCCCCAAGACACAGAAATTGTTACAAAGAACCAAACATAAATTTTGGAACTAAAAACTTCAATCAGTGAAATAAAAATTCAAATTAGAGTTTCAAAGGCAGAACACACCAAGTAGAGGAAAGAATTTCTGATCTAGAAGACTTCTGAAATAACCCAGTCAGACAAAATAAAGAGAAAAAAAATGAAAAGAAAATATCTGCAACATATGGAATACCATGCAGCAAATATTCATATTATAGGAATGCCTGAAGGAGAGGGGAAGAAAGAAGATTTCTGACGCCATAAACAAGAGTGTCAAATTGTTAAGTCAACAACAGGAGTCACTGTGTACTTACTCCTCATATGGGATCTCTGTCCTTAATGTGTTGTCTAATGTGAAGTAATGTTATAACTAGTACTCAAACAGTATTTTACACTTTATGTTCTGTGTGGTGCAAACTGTTGAAATCTTTACTTAATATATACTAAATCGATCTTCTGTATATAAAGATAATTCAAAATGAATCTTGACATGAATGGAATGGGAGAGGGAGCAGGAGATGGGAGGGGTGCGGGTGGGAGGGAAGTTACGGGGGAGGGGGAACCATTGTAATCCATAAACTGTACTTTGGAAAATTATATTTACTAAATAAAAGTGTTTATAATAAAAAAAGGAAAAGAAAAAAAAAACAAGAAATGCTGACGGGATTCCTACATTAGAATTAAACATCATAATGGAGATGGCCTTAGGCACAGGGCTTAGCCACTTCCTACAATACTGGCATTCTATATCAGAATGCAACTTCAAGTCCTAGCAATTATCCAGCTCCTTGCTAAATGACAGGGAAAGCAGCAGATGGTGGCCCAATACTAGGGCCCCTGCCACACATTTGGGAGACCTAGGTGAAGTTCCAAGCTCTTGCCTTTGACCTAGAACAGCCCCAACAATTACAGCTATTTGGAAAGTGAACCAGTGTATGAAAGATTTCTCCCCTTCCTTCTTTCTCTCCCCTCTCCCTCTCTGCCCCCTCCCCTCCCCCTCCCCTTCCTCTTTTCCCTCTGCCTCTTTGATCACTGTGTTTCAAATAAATCTAAAAAATGAGTAAACATCATGAAAACATGTGACAGTACCAAATTTTCTCACAGAACAGATACAATCAATAACCAAACAGCAAAATATCAGGGTTACCTTTTATCTATTAATATTAACTTTGAATTTAAATGGATTAAATTTAGCCAATAGATACAGGTTGGCTGAATGGATACAAAAAAGACCTAGGTGCAGCGCACCAGCCGTAGTGGCCATTTGGGGGGGTGAACCAATGGAAGGAAGATCTTTCTGTCTCTTTCACTGTCTAACTCTGCCTGTCAAAATAAATAAAAGACCTAACTATATGCTACCTAAAAGGAACTCACTTCAAAGGTAAAGATGCGTGTAGATTAAAAATGAAGAGCTGGAAAAAGATATACAATGCAAATGGAATCAAAAAACAACCTGGAGAAGGTATACCCACATCAGATAAAACTTTAGATTAAAAAAAAATCAAAAGAGACTAAAAGGGATATTATATATTGATAAAAGGAATGATTCAACAAGATAAACAATCCTAAATATATATGCAACCAACACAAGATCAAACATATACAGCAAATATTATTGCATGTAATGGGAGAGATCAACTCCAATACAATAATAGTGGAGGGCTTCAACATCCCACTGCCTTTTCATTTTAATATTTTAAACTGAAAATTATGCTTTAATTACAGGATTTATGATGCTGATATGTGTGTGTATGCGTGTATAAACCCCATTGAGCTTGTTGGTTACCTTTCAAATATGGGTCTTGTACAAATGCGGGAATGCATGAGATCTAATGATTGAGTACATTGTTGAAAGGGATTGAGGAGCAATACAATTACTCCATGATGAATCTTTCCTTCTTATACTTTGGAACACCATCTTTTTTTTTATTTGGGTGAATTTTATTGCTATCATTTATGCCAAATAGACAAAAATAGTTATCATGCTAGAAGGTGAACACTAGAATAAGGCTGCTCACAACATATTTTCTAATGTGTAAATATAAAACTAAAAAATCATAAATGAATTTTGCATAAAAATAACATATGGAATAATTCTATACAAATAGCATGAAATAGAATGGCAGATGTCCTAAACAGCACTCTGGCCTCAGAATCAGCCCTTAAGGCATGTGGATCTGGCTGAAAAGCCCATGAGAGTATTTCAGGCATGGAAAGCCAAGACACTCTGGGGAAAAAAAATGACCTAAATGAAAGATCTCCGCGAGTTAGATCCCCAGTGGAAAGAACAGGTCATCAAAGAAGGAGGTACCTTTCTCTGAAGGGAGGAGAGAACTTCCACTTTGACTACGACCTTGTCTAAATATGATCAGAGTTGGTGAACTCAAAAGGCTTCCATGGCCTTGGCAGCTCATGACAAGAGCCTAGGGTGATTACTGATGCCATAAACAAGAGTGTCAATTTGTTAAGTCAACAACAGGAGTCACGGTGCACTTACTCCTCATGTGGGATCTCTGTCCTTAATGTGCTGTACATTGTGATTTAATGCTATAACTAGTGCTCAAACAGAATTTTTCACTTTGTTTCTATGTGGGTGCAAACTGTTGAAATCTTTACTTAATATATGCTAAACTGATCCTCTGTATATAAAGAGAATTGAAAATGAATCTTGATGTGAATGTAAGGGGGGAGGGAGAGGGAAAGGGGAGGGTTACAGGTGGGAGGGAAGTTAAGGGGGGTGGTGGTGAAAGCCATTGTAATCCATAAGCTGTACTTTGGAAATTTATATTCATTAAATAAAAGTTAAAAAAAATAGCATGAAAACCCTACATCTTAGCTAGACCACTTCTGCATCTAATTGGTACTACATATATTCTGTTTTGATATTTCCTACTTTTTCTACTTTGATATTTGTCTTTTTTTTTTTAAACTTTTATTTAATGCATATAAATTTCCAAAGTACGACTTATGGATTACAATGGCTTTCCCCCCGTACCGTCCCTCCCACCCACAACCCTCCCCTTTCCCACTCCCTCTCCCCTTCCATTCACATCAAGATTCATTTTCGATTATCTTAATATACAGAAGATCAGCTTAGTATACATTAAGTAAGGATTTCAACAGTTTGCTCCCACACAGAAACATAAAGTGAAAAATAATAGATGATTTTTTAAAATGATGATGAAATCAGATCAGACCTATTGTCATGTTTAATCCCAGTGAGAGTCAAGTTGGGAATTGATAATTTCTTTTTTTTTTTTTTTTACAGAGGATCAGTTTAGTATGCATTAAGTAAGGATTTCAACAGTTTGCACCCCCATAGAAACACAAAGTGAAATATATTGTTTGAGTACTCATTATAGCATTAAATCTCAATGTACAGCACATTAAGGATAGAGATCCTACATGAGGAGTAAGTGCACAGTGACTCCTGTTGTTGACTTTACCAATTGACACTCCTGTCTATGGCATCAGTAATCTCCCTATGCTCCAGTCATGAGTTTCCAAGGCTATGGAAGCCCTCTGAGTTCTCTGATTCTTATCTTGTTTAGACAAGCTCATAGTCAAAGTGGAGGTTCTCTCCTCCCTTCAGAGAAAGGTACCTCCCTCTTTGATGGCCTGTTCTTTCCACTGGGATCTCACTCGCAGAGATCTTTTGCCAGAGTGTCTTGGCTTTCCATGCCTGAAATACCCTCATGGGCTTTTCAGCCAGCTCCGAATGCCCTAAGGGCTGATTCTGAGGCCAGAGTGCTGTTTAGGACATCTGCCATTCTATGAGTCTGCTGAGATTCTCACTTCCCATGTTGGATCACTCTCCCCTTTATTTACTCCATCAGTTAGCGTTAGCAGGTACTAGACTTGTCTATGTGCTCCCTTTGACTCCCAGTCCCTTCACCATGACGAACTGTGAACTGAAACTGATCACCTGGAACAGTGAGATGGCATTGGTACATGCCACCTCGATGGGATTGAATTGGAATCCCCTGGTATGCTTCCAACTCCACCACTTGGGGCAAGTCAGCCTGAGCATGTCCCAAATTATACATCTCTTCCCTCTCCCATTCCCACCACCATGTTCAACAGGGATCACATTTCAGTTAATTTTCAACACTTAAGAATAACTGTGCATCAATTACAGATCTAAACCAGTCATATTAAGTAGAACAGATAAAAAAAACTACTAAGAGGGATAATGTATTTAGTTGTTCATTAACAGTCAGGGCTATGCTGATCAAGCCACCATTTCCCATAGTGTCCACCTCACTCCAACAGGTTTCCCTCTTGGTGTTCAGTCAGTCGTCACCGATCAGGGAGAACATATGGTATTTGTCCCTTTGGGACTGGCTTATTTCACTCAGCATGATGTGTTCCAGATTCCTCCATTTTGTTGCAAATGACTGGATTTCGTTGTTTCTTACTGCGGTATAGTATTCTAAAGAGTACATATCCCATAATTTCTTTATCCAGTCTATCGTTGATGGGCATTTAGGTTGGTTCCAGGTCTTAGCTATTGTGAATTGAGCTGCAATAAACATTAGGGTGCAGACCTCTTTTTTGTTTGCCAATTTAAATTCCTTTGGGTAAATTCCAAGGAGTGGGATGGCTGGGTCGAACGGTAGGGTTATCTTCAGGTTTCTGAGGAATCTCCAGACTGACTTCCATAGTGGCTTGACCAGTTTGCATTCCCACCAACAGTGGGTTAGTGTCCCTTTTTCCCCACATCCTCGCCAGCATCTGTTGTTGGTAGATTTCTGCATGTGAGCCATTCTAACCGGGGTGAGGTGAAACCTCATTGTGGTTTTGATTTGCATTTCCCTGATTGCTAATGACCTTGAACATTTTTTCATGTGCCTGTTGGCCCTTTGGATTTCCTCTTTTGAAAAATGTCTATTGAGGTCCTTGGCCCATCTCTTAAGTGGGTTGTTGGTTTTGTTTTTGTGGAGTTTCTTGATCTCTTTGTAGATTCTGGTTATTAACCCTTTGTCTGTTGCATAGTTTGCAAATATTTTTTCCCATTCTGTCGGTTGTCTTTTCACTCTCCTCACTGTTTCTTTTGCAGTACAGAAACTTCTCAATTTGATGCAATCCCAATAGTTGATTTTGGCTTTGACTGCCTGTGCCTCCCGGGTCTTTTCCAGAAATTCTTTGCCTGTGCCAATATCTTGAAGGGTTTCTCCAATGTTCTCTAGTAACTTGATGGTGTCAGGTCGTAGATTTAGGTCTTTAATCCACGTTGACTGGATTTTTGTGTAAGGTGTAAGGTAGGGGTCTTGCTTCATGATTCTGCACGTGGAAATCCAATTTTCCCAGCACCATTTATTGAATAGACTGTCCTTGCTCCAGGAATTAGTTTTAGATCCTTGATCAAATATAAGTTGGCTGTAGATGTTTGGGTTGATTTCTGGTGTTTCAATTCTGTTCCATTGGTCTATCCATCTGTTTCTGTACCAGTACCATGCTGTTTTAATTACAACTGCCCTGTAGTATGTCCTGAAATCTGGTATTGTGATGCCTCCGGCTTTGTTTTTGTTGTACAAGATTGCTTTAGCTATTCGAGGTCTCTTGTGCCTCCATATAAATTTCAGCACCATTTTTTCCAGATCTGAGAAGAAGGTCTTCGGTATCTTGATTGGTATTGCATTGAATCTGTAAATTGCTTTTGGGAGAATGGACATTTTGATGATATTGATTCTTCCAATCCATGAGCATGGAAGATTTTTCCATTTCTTGGTATCCTCTTCTATTTCTTTCTTTAAGGTTTTGTAATTTTCATCGTAGAGATCTTTAACATCTTTGGTTAAGTTTATTCCAAGGTATTTGATTGTTTTTGTAGCTATTGTGAATGGGATTGATCTTAGAAGTTCTTCCTCAGCCATGGCATTGTCTGTGTATACAAAGGCTGTTGATTTTTGTGCATTGATTTTATACCCTGCTACTTTGCCAAACTCTTCTATGAGTTCCAATAGTCTCTTAGTAGAGTTCTTTGGGTCCTCTAAATAAAGAATCATGTCATCTGCAAAGAGGGATAGTTTGAGCTCTTCCTTCCCAATTTGTATCCCTTTAATTTCTTTTTCTTGCCTAATAGCTCTGACTAGAACCTCCAGAACTATATTGAATAGCAGTGGTGAGAGTGGGCATCCCTGTCTGGTTCCAGATCTCAGTGGAAATGCTTCCAACTTTTCCCCATTCAATAGGATGTTGGCTGTGGGTTTTTCATAGATTGCTTTGATTGTATTGAGGAATGTTCCTTCCAAACCCAGTTTGCTTAGAGTTTTCATCATGAACGGGTGTTGTATTTTATCAAATGCTTTCTCGGCATCTATTGAGATAATCATATGGTTTTTCTTCTGCAGTCTATTAATGTGGTGTATCACATTGATTGTCTTGCGCACATTAAACCATCCCTGCATACCAGGGATGAATCCCACTTGGTCTGGGTGGATGATCTTTCTGATGTGTTGTTGCATTCTATTGGCGAGAATTTTATTGAGGATTTTTGCATCTATGTTCATCAGGGATATTGGTCTGTAATTCTCTTTCAGTGCTGCATCTTTTTCCAGCTTAGGAATTAAGGTGATGCTGGCTTCATAGAAAGAATTTGGGAGGACTCCCTCTTCTTCGATTGTTCTGAATAGTTTGAGAAGAATTGGAGTTAGTTCTTCTTTAAACGTCTGGTAGAATTCAGCAGTGAATCCATCTGGTCCTGGGCTTTTCTTTGTTGGGAGGGCCTTTATTACTGTTTCAATTTCTGTCTCAGTTATGGGTCTGTTTAGGTTTTCGATGTCTTCCTGGTTCAATTTAGGTAGATTGCATGTGTCCAGGAATCTATCCATTTCTGATAGGTTTCCCTGTTTACTGGCATACAAGTCCTTGTAGTAATTTCTGATGATTCTTTTTATTTCTGTGGTGTCTGTTGTTACATTTCCTTTTTCATCTCTGATTTTATTGATTTGGGTCTTTTCTCTTCTTTTTTTAGTTAGTTGGGCCAATGGGGTGTCAATTTTGTTTATTTTTTCAAAAAACCAGCTCTTCGTTTGGCTGATTTTTTGTAATGTTTTTCTTGATTCAATCCTGTTGATTTCTTCTCTGATTTTAATTATTTCTCTTCTCCTACTAGATTTGGGTCTGATTTGCTGTAGGTTTTCTAGATCCTTGAGGTGAATTGAAAGCTCATCTATTTGGTGTCTTTCCAATTTCTTGATGTAGGCACCTATTGATATAAACTTTTCTCTTAACACTGCTTTTGCTGTGTCCCATAAGTTTTGGTATGTTGTGCTGTTATCCTCATTTACTTCCAGAAAGTTTTTGATTTCTCTTTTGATTTCTTCTATGACCCATTGTTCATTCAGGAGCATGTTGTTCAATCTCCATGTGTTTGCGTATGCTCTAGGGATTCCTGAGTTGGTAATTTCCAACTTCATTCCTTTATGGTCTGAGAAGCTGCATGGTATGATTCTAATTCTTTTGAATTTGCTGAGACTCGCTTTATGGCCTAGTATGTGGTCAATCCTAGAAAAGCTTCCATGTACTGCTGAGAAGAATGTAAAATCTTTAGCTGTAGGATTGAAAGTTCTGTATATATCTGTTAGATCCATTTGGGCTATAGTGTCGTTTAAATCTACTGTATCCTTGTTGATCTTCTGTCTTGTTGATCTGTCTATTTCTGAGAGTGGAGTATTGAAGTCCCCCAGTACTACTGTATTGGAGTCTAAGTCTCCCTTTAAGTCCGTTAATAAATCTTTTAGATAAACTGGTGCCCTGTAGTTAGGTGCATATACATTGATAATTGTTATATCTTCCTGTTGAATTGATCCCTTAATCATGATATAGTGTCCCTCTTTGTCTCTCTTAACAGTTTTTGTGGTAAAGTTTATGTTGTCCGATATTAAGATGGCTACGCCCGCTCTTTTTTCATTTCTGTTGGCATGGTATATCTTTTTCCAGCCTTTCACTTTCAGTCTGTATGGATCTTTGTTGGAAAGATGTGTTTCTTGTAAGCAGCAAATAGATGGGTTTTGTTCCTTAACCCAATCAGCCAATCGGTGTCTTTTAACTGGACAGTTCAGGCCATTCACGTTCAATGTGACTAATGATAAGTGGTAACTTTGCCCTGCCATTTGCCAAAGACAAGTTCTAATATATGCTTTGAATTCCCTGTGATCTTTTGCTGTGAGGTTTCCTTCCTTGGTTTCCTTCCTTTACCTTCTTTCATATTGATGACCGTGTTTCTGTGTTTCTGTGTGTAACACATCTTTAAGCATCTTTTGCAGGGCTGGACGAGTGGCAACAAATTCTTTCAATTTCTGTTTGCAATGAAAAGTCTTTATTTCACCTTCATTCACAAATGATAGCTTTGCAGGATATAATATTCTGGGCTGGCAGTTGTTCTCTCTTAGTACCTGGGCTATATCTCGCCATTCCCTCCTAGCTTTTAGAGTTTCTGATGAGAAGTCAGCTGTGAGTCTGATTGGAGATCCTCTGAGAGTAATCTGACGTTTCTCTCTTGCACATTTTAGGATCTTTTCTTTATGTTTCACTGTGGAGAGTTTAATTACAACGTGTCGTGGTGAGGATCTCTTTTGGTCGTGTTTATTAGGGGTTCTGTGGGCTTCCTGTACTAGGATTTCTCTGTCCTTCTCCAAACCTGGGAAATTTTCTGCTAATATCTCACTAAAAAGGCCTTCTAATCCTTTCTCCCTCTCCATGCCTTCAGGAACTCCTAGAACCCGAATGTTGGGTTTTTTAATAGTATCCTGAAGATTCCCGACAATATGTTTCAGATTTCTAATTTCCTCTTCTTTTCTTTGGTCTGACTGTATCCTTTCCTGTTCTCTGTCTTCTAAGTCCGATATTCTCTCTTCTTCACCCATTCTGTTTGTAAGGCTCTCTATTGTGTTTTTCATTTGATCTATTGAATTCTTCACTTCAGTCACTATCACAGTTTCCTGTTGTACTAGTTGTTTCGTTTCATTTTGATTCCTCCTTAATATTTCATTTTCACGAGAGAGATTTTCTATCTTGTCCATTAAGGATTTCTGTAGTTCCAGAATTTGTTTTTGAGAACTTCTTAATGTTCTTATCAATTTTTTGAGATCTGCTTCTTGCATTTCTTCTATGTCATCATCTTCATAATCTTGAATTGGGGTGTCTTTTTCATTTGAGGGCGTCATGGTGACTTCCTTGTTTTTATTACCTCGGTTTTTGCGTTTGTTATTTGGCATATTGGAGATATTTGGTTTCTTCACTGTGGTGCTTTTTCTTGTTATACTATGACTCTAGATTAAGTGGACTATCTGTTTTTGATGGAGCCTTAGGGCTTGAGATGGGTGTGGCCTGAGAGCTCTGTTTGGTGTGCCAAAGGTGACACTCCCAGGTTAGGCGTGGTAAATCTCTCTTTTTTTTTTTTGATTCAAAAGGGAAGTAATTCCGCACAGCTGAACGAAGTTGGAGGTAGTTAGCAGGCAAATGATATACCCACAGGAGCCAGAGATCGGAAGCTCTTTCCCAAGATCCCCACAGGGAATCTGTTCGGCCCTCAGAGTGGGCTCAAATTCTCCTTCAGCCTCCCACTGGGTTGCCAAAGTTATGGAATTGTAGCGTCTCTGGAGAGTGCTCACGTGAATTCCGTGAGTTCTCTCCCCCACCGTCTCTTTTTTCACAGTCTCAGTTCAGTAGCACCACAAATTTACTAGCTCCTAATCTCCTGTTAATTCGCCCCACCCAGAGTCGGGTTTTTCTGCTAGGCTCAGGGCCGGTGCAGACCTGAGGTCGCTCTGCTTATGACGTATGTCCAAGATGGCCCCTGCTCTTTGTCTTGCTCGCCCTTGAGAGGTGAGCGGAGAGAGAGAAACCCGTGTCCGTACTAGTCACCCTTTTTTCTCTCTCTCTCTCTCTTCCAGTTAGCCTTGTGAACTTCCCCCCCCGGGGGTCGTTCCCTCTAGTCTCCTCTCTCCGCTTGCCTGCCGGTGTCTCGGGCTATTGAGGTTCGGCTCACCTCGCGTTCCAGCGCTGGTGTGTTGAGTCTGCCGCTGATGTCCCGAACTGTGGGCTCCCACGCTCTCCACGCAGGTCCGCTGTGAGTCACGCGTTCCGGAAGAGTTTCTTCTGCTGTTTCCTCCCCTACTCTTCCTTGAACCTGCAGTATCTCCACTTTTATTAAACTATCTCTCCCCAGACTATCAGTGTGCTCCCTTCCTATTCCGCCATCTTGCCGGAAAAATCCTTTTTTTTTTTAACTTTTATTTAATGAATATACGTTTCCAAAGTACGAATAGTGGATTACTATGGCTTCCCCCCCATACCGTCCCTCCCACCCACAACCCTCCCCTTTCCCACTCCCTCTCCCCTTCCATTCACATCAAGATTCATTTTCGATTATCTTAATATACAGAAGATCAGCTTAGTATACATTAAGTAAGGATTTCAACAGTTTGCTCTCACACAGAAACATGAAGTGAAAAATAATAGATGATTTTTTTTTAATGATGATGAAATCAGATCAGACCTGTTTAATCCCAGTGAGAGTCAAGTTGGGAGTTGATAGTTTCTTTTCTTTTCTTTTCTTTTCTTTTCTTTTTTTTTTTTTTTACAGAGGATCAGTTTAGTATGCATTAAGTAAAGATTTCAACAGTTTGCACCCCCATAGAAACACAAAGTGAAATATATTATTTGAGTACTCGTTATAGCATTAAATCTCAATGCACAGCACATTAAGGACAGAGATCCTACATGAGGAGTAAGTGCACAGTGACTCCTGTTGTTGAGATATTTGTCTTTTGTGATACATTGCATGTTGGTCCTAAACGTTGAGTTTTACCTTTTCTTATATTCACTTTTTGTATATGACTGATTCCTTCCATTAAAGAGGCAGGGTGTTTTTCTCTGGTCCTTGACTTTAGGTTGGCCTTCTGAAATGGTTTGATTGGTAGAAAAAGAAGTGACTGATTGCACGTCAACTTTAAGCCTAGGCCATAAGTGAACTTGTATGCTACACCAATCAGGCCTATAAAAATCTGTGGATTTCTATATATGCTGAGCTGTTAAGCAGCAGTGCCTTGTGCTTCCTTGTTCTCAACCTTTACACTCTTACTTAATCACAACCTTGCTTTTATTTTGTATTTATTGTTTTTGATACTATTATCCTTAAATATGCACATGACTAGATCATAATTTTTTTTAAAGATTTATTTATTCATTTAAAAGTCAGAGTTACACCGAGAGAAGGAGAGACAGAGAGGTCTTCCATCCTCTGATTCATTCCCTAGCTGGCCGCAATGGCTGGAGCTGTGCCAATCTGAAGCCAGAAGCCAGGAGCTTCTTCTGGGTCTCCCACGCGGGTACAGGGGCCCAAGCATTTGGGCCATCTTCCACTGCTTTCCCAGGCCATAGCAGAGAGCTGGATTGGAAGAAGGGCAGCCGGGTCTTGAACCGGTGCCCATATGGGATGCCAGCATTGCAGGCGGCAGCTTTACCCACTGCGCCACAGATTTATTTATTCCTGTGAAAGTCAAAGTTACACAGAGAAGGAGAGGCAGAGAGAGACAGAAAGAGAGAGGGAGGATCATAGCTTCTTGCGAATATAAATTACTGTTTACATTTAAATAACATTCCTTAATAGGGTCCAATGTTGTGGCACAGTGGGGTAAGCTGCTGCTTGTGATACCATCATCCCATATCAGAGGCCAGTTCAAGTACATTTGTGGAGCACCATCTTAAATGTCAATATCTTCAAGTCTTGAAGAAGTTGATGCTAATTGAAGAATGCATTTATGTTGAAATAAAAGCTGTTCCTGTTGTGGAAAAAATATACTGTCACCAATAGACAGATCATCCATACAGAAAATCACTAAAGATTCATCAGAATTGAGCTATACCATTCAGCAAATGAAACGAACAGACATTTACAGAACATTTCACACAACTGTTACACAATATACATTCTTATTAGCACACGGAACATTTTGGGGTAAATATATTAGACCACAAATCAAGTCACATTAAATTTTAAAATATTGAAATTATATCGGGGGCGGAGCCAAGATGGCAGAATAGTGAGGGCGCGCACCGATAGTCCGGGAAAATTTAGTTTAATAAAAGTGGAGTTACGGTAGCCTCAGAAAAAGGATCAGGAAAAAATTGCAGAGGAAACTCTTCCGGAGCTATTTGCTGTGACTCAAAGGACCTACTGGGAGAGCAGGGTCGCCCACCACGCGGAAGCCGAACCACGGGAGCCACAGAGTCGGAGCGCCAGTGCGGGAAGGGGAGTCTATGTGACAAAGACACCAGCGGGGAGAGGAGGGACGCCCAGGGCTCCGAGTCCACACATCGGCGCTGGAAGCGGAGGTGAGCTCAGTAACCGGAGACATTGGCGGGGAAATGGCGGACAGAATTTTAGAGGGACGCGGGTTTTGAAGCGGGAAAGTCCAACAGACTGACTACAAGAGAGAAGGAAAAAATAAATAAATAAATAAATAAATAAATAAATAAATAGGTGGGGGCATACTGGTACAGACAAGTTCCACTCTCCGCCAACCTTGCAAAGGCGAGCAAGAGACAAAGAGCTGGGATATACATAATAAAAGGGGAGAGTTAAGGCTACAATTCAGTAGCCTAGGCAACCCAGTGGGAGTCTGCAGGAGAAACTGAGCCTGCACAGACTCTTTGGGTAGAAGCCAGAGATCAGAAGATAAATACCATCCATTCTGCTCAGTCTTGCAGTATTACTTACCTCCTGAACAAAAAATAAAAAATAAAATGAATAAATGAATAAAGAGATTTACCACGCATAACCTGAGGGTGTCACCTTTGCACACCTGTAACCCTGAAGAACCAAGCAGAGCTCTCAGGCCACACCCATCTCAAGCATCCAAGGCTCCTCCAACAGCAGGCAGTCCACTTAACACAGACATAGTATAATTAAAAAAAAAAACACCTCACAGTGAGGGAAACAGAATTAACCATGCCAAGCAATAAACACAGAAATCGAGGGAACAAGATCAACGATGACATTATGATGCTTCCAAATAAAAAAAAAACACCCCAAGCCAAGATTATGAAGATGATGAGATAGAAGAAATGCAAGATAACGATTTCAAAAAATTTATGATAAGAACATTTAGAAGTTTTCAAAAGCAAATCCTTGAACTACAGAAATCCTTATTGGACAGGATTGAAACTCTCGTGAAAATGAAATTTTAAGGAAGAATCAAAATGAAATGCAGAAACTAGTAGAGCAGGAAAGTGTGATAGTGAAGAGAACTCAAAATGAAATGAAGAGCTCAATAGATCAAATGACAAACACATTAGAAAGCTTTAAAAACAGAATGGGTGAAGCAGAAGAGAGAATATCGGACTTAGAAGACAGAGAACAGGAAAGGATACAGTCAGACCAAAGAAAAGAGGAAATTAGAAATCTAAAAAGTATTGTTGGGAATCTACAGGTACTATTAAAAAAAACCAACATTCGAGTTCTAGGAGTTCCTGAAGGCATGGAGAGAGAGAAAGGATTAGAAGGCCTTTTTAGTGAGATACTAGCAGAGAATTTTCTGGGATTGGAAAAGGACAGAGACATCCTAGTACAGGAAGCTCATAGAACCCCCAGTAAACATGACCAAAAGAGATCCTCGCCAGGACACGTTGTAATGAAACTCACCACAGTGAAACAGAAAGAAAAGATCCTAAAATGTGCAAGAGAGAAACGTCAGATTACTCTCAGAGGATCTCCAATCAGACGAACAGCAGACTTCTCATCAGAAACACTACAGGCTAGGAGGGAATGGCGAGAAATAGCACAGGTGCTAAGAGAGAAAAATTGCCAGCCCAGAATATTATATCCTGCTAAGCTCTCATTTGTGAATGAAGGTGAAATAAAGACCTTTCATAGCAAACAGAAATTGAAATACTTTGCCGCCACTCGTCCGGCCCTGCAAAAGATACTTAAAGATGTGCTACACTCAGAAACACAGAAACACGGCCATCAATATGAAAGAAGGGAAAGGAAGAACACCTACCAGTAAAAGAGCATGGGAAGCTCAAAGCATATACTAGAAAATATCTTTGGGAAAATGGCAGGGCAAAGTCACTATGTATCAATAGTCACATTAAACGTTAATGGACTTAACTCTTCAGTTAAAAGACACAGACTGGCTGACTGGCTTAAGGAACAATATCCAACTATTTGTTGCCTACAAGAAATACATCTCTCTAACAAAGATGCATGCAGATTGAAAGTGAAAGGTTGGAAAAAGATATTCCATGCCAACAGAAACCAAAAAAAGCAGGTGTAGCCATATTAATATCAGACAAAATAAACTTTAATATAAAAACTGTTAAGAGAGACAAAGAGGGGCACTATATAATGATTAAGGGTTCAATTCAACAGGAAGATGTAACTATTATAAATGTATATGCACCTAATTACAGGGCACCGGTCTATTTAAAAGATATGTTAAGGGACTTAAAGGGAGACTTAGATTCCAATACAATAGTACTGGGGGACTTCAATACTCCACTCTCAGAAATAGACAGATCAACAGGACAGAAGATCAACAAGGAGACAGTAGATTTAAACAACACTGTAGCCCAAATGGATCTAACAGATATGTACAGAACTTTCAACCCTACATCTAAAGACTTTACATTCTTCTCAGCAGTGCATGGAACCTTCTCTAGGATTGATCACATACTAGGCCATAAAGCAAGTCTCAGCAAATTTAAAAGAATTAGAATCATACCATGCAGCTTCTCAGACCACAGCGGAATAAAGCTGGAAATTAGCAACTCAGGAAACCCCAGAAAGTATGCAAACACATGGAGACTGAACAACATACTCCTGAATGAACACTGAGTCATTCAAGAAATCAAAAGAGAAATCAAAAACTTTCTGAAAGTAAATGAGCATAACAGCACAACATATCAAAACTTATGGGATACGGCAAAAGCAGTATTGAGAGGCAAGTTTATAGCAGTAGGTGCCTATTTCAAGAAATTGGAAAGGTACCAAATTAATGAGCTTTCAGCGCATCTCAAGGACCTAGAAAAACTGCAGCAAACCAGACCCAAATCTAGTAGGAGAAGAGAAAAAGTTAAAATCAGAGAAATCAATAGGATTGATTCCAAAAAAAAAATTACAAAAAATCAGCCAAGCGAAGAGCTGCTTTTTGGGACAAAAACAAAATTGACACCCCATTGGCCCAACTAACTAAAAAAAGAAGAGAAAAGACCCAAATCAATAAAATCAGAGATGAAAAAGGAAACGTAACAACAGATACCACAGAAATAAAAAGAATCATCAGAAATTACTACAAGGACCTGTATGCCAGCAAACAGGAAAAACTATCAGAAATGGATAGATTCCTGGACACATGCAATCTACCTAAATTGAACCAGGAAGACATAGAAAACCTAAATAGACCCATAACTGAAACAGAAATTGAAACAGTAATAAAGGCCCTCCCAACAAAGAAAAGCCCAGGACCAGATGGATTCACTGCTGAATTCTACCAGACATTTAAAGAAGAACTAATCCCATTTCTTCTCAAACTATTCAGAACAATCGACAAAGAGGGAATCCTCCCAAATTCTTTCTATGAAGCCAGCATCACCTTAATCCCTAAGCCAGAGAAAGATGCAGCACTGAAAGAGAATTACAGACCAATATCCCTGATGAACATTGACACAAAAATCCTCAATAAAATTCTCGCCAATAGAATACAACACATCAAAAAAATCATCCACCCAGACCAAGTGGGATTTATCCCTGGTATGCAGGGATGGTTCAACATTCGCAAATCAATCAATGTGATTCACCACATTAACAGACTGCAGAAGAAAAACCATATGATTATCTCAATAGATGCAGAGAAAACATTCGATAAGATTCAACACCCGTTCATGATGAAAACTCTTAGCAAACTGGGTTTGGAAGGAACATTCCTCAATATAATCAAAGCAATTTATGAAAAGCCCACAGCCAGCATCCTATTGAATGGGGAAAAGTTGGAAGCATTTCCACTGAGATCTGGCACCAGACAGGGATGCCCACTCTCACCACTGCTATTTAACATAGTTCTGGAAGTTTTAGCCAGAGCCATCACACAAGAAAAAGAAATTAAAGGAATACAAATTGAGAAGGAAGAAGTGAAACTATCCCTCTTTGCAGACTATATGATTCTTTACTTAGGGGATCCAAAGAACTCTACTAAGAGACTATTGGAACTCAGAGGAGTTTGGCAAAGTGGCAGGATATAAAATCAATGCACAAAAATCAGCCTTTGTATACACAGGCAATGCCACGGCTGAGGAAGAACTTCTAAGATCAATCCCATTCACAATAGCTACAAAAACAATCAAATACCTTGGAATAAACTTAACCAAGGACGTTAAGGATCTCTACGATGAAAATTACAAAACCTTAAAAGAAATAGAAGAGGATACCAAAAAATGGAAAAATCTTCCATGCTCATGGATTGGAAGAATCAATATCATCAAAATGTCCATTCTCCCAAAAGCAATTTATAGATTTAATGCAATCCCAATCAAGATACCAAAGACATTCTTCTCAGATCTAGAAAAAATGATGCTGAAATTCATATGGAGGCACAAGAGACCTCGAATAGCTAAAGCAATCTTGTACAACAAAAACAGAGTCGGAGGCATCACAATACCAGATTTCAGGAAATACTACAGGGCAGTTGTAATCAAAACAGCATGGTACTGGTACAGAAACAGATGGATAGACCAATGGAACAGAATTGAAACACCAGAAATCAACCCAAACATCTACAGCCAACTTATATTTGATCATGGATCCAAAACCAATCCCTGGAGCAAGGACAGTCTATTCAATAAATGGTGCTGGGAAAATTGGATTTCCACGTGCAGAATCATGAAGCAAGACCCCTACCTTACACCTTACACTAAAATCCACTCAACGTGGATTAAAGACCTAAATCTACGACCTGAAACCATCAAGTTACTAGAGAACATTGGAGAAACCCTTCAAGATATTGGCACAGGCAAAGAATTTCTGGAAAAGACCCGGGAGGCACAGGCAGTCAAAGCCAAAATCAACTATTGGGATTGCATCAAATTGAGAAGTTTCTGTACTGCAAAAGAAACAGTCAGGAGAGTGAAGAGACAACCGACAGAATGGGAAAAAATATTTGCAAACTATGCAACAGATAAAGGGTTAATAACCAGAATCTACAAAGAGATCAATAAACTCCACAAACACAAAACAAACAACCCACTTAAGAGATGGGCCAAGGACCTCAATAGACATTTTTCAAAAGAGGAAATCCAAATGGCCAACAGACACATGAAAAAATGTTCAAGATCACTAGATGATAGAATAAAAAAGGGAGAGAATGATCCAACATGGAAAGTGAGATACACTCAGACCCATAGAATGGCAGATGTCCTAAACAGCACTCTGGCCTCAGAATCAGCCCTAAAGGCATTCGGATCTGGCTGAAAAGCCCATGAGAGTATTTCAGGCATGGAAAGCCAAGACACTCTGGCAAAAAAAAAACCTAAATGAAATATCTGTGAGTGAGATCCCAGTGGAAAGAACGGGTCATCAAAGAAGGAGGTACCTTTCTCTGAAGGGAGGAGAGAACCTCCACTTTGACTATGACCTTGTCTAAACAAGATAAGAATCGGAGAACTCAAGGGGCTTCCATAGCCTTGGAAACTCATGACTGGTGCATAGGGAGATTACTGATGCCATAAACAGGAGTGTCAATTTGTAAAGTCAACAACAGGAGTCATTGTGCACTTACTCCTCATGTAGGATCTATCCTTAATGTGCTGTACATTGAGACTTAATGCTATAACGAGTACTCAAACAGTATATTTCACTTTGTGTTTCTATGGGGGTGCAAACTGTTGAAAGCTTTACTTAATGTATACTAAACTGATCTTCTGTAAAAAAAAAAAAAGAAATTATCAATTCCCAACTTGACTCTCACTGGGATTAAACATGACAATAGGTCTGATCTGATTTCATCATCATTTAAAAAATCATCTATTATTTTTCACTTTATGTTTGTGTGGGAACAAACTGTTGAAATCTTTACTTAATGTATGCTAAACTGATCTTCTGTAGATAAAGAGAATAAAAAATGAATCTTGATGTGAATGGAAGGGGAGAGGGAGTGGGAGAGGGGAGGGTTGCGGGTGGGAGGTACGTTATGGGGGGGAAGCCATTGTAATCCATAAGCTGTACTTTGGAAATTTATATTCATTAAATAAAAGTTAAAAAAAAAGAAAAAAGAAATTTATCATGTATCTTCTCAGACCACAAAGGAATAAAATTAGAAATCAACAGGAAGAAGAATACAAAGTTTACATGTACATACAAATTAAGCAACATGTTACTACTAAATGACCAAAAGGTCATTGATGAAGTTATAAAGAAAATCAAAAACTTTATAGAAACAAATGAAAATGAAAACATATCAGAACCTGTGGGATACAGCAAAAGCAGTATTAAGAGGGAAGTTTATGAGTGCTTACATTTAAAAAAAAAAAGAAAAATCAAATAAAACATCAATAACTTAGAAAAACATGAACAAACCAAAATAAAAAAAAGGACAGGAAGCAAGGAATAATAAGAATCATAGCAGAAAAAAAAAATGAAATGGAAACTAAAAAAAAAATACAAGAGATAAACAAAATGCAAAACTGATTTTTAGCAAAGATAAACAAATTAGACAAACCTTTCACCAACCAAACTAACCAAGAAAAAAGATTTAAAAACAAACACAATTGGAGATGTGTCCAGTGCTGTGGCATAGCCGGTAAAGTCTGCAGCACCAACATCCCATATGGGCGTCTGTTCAAGACCCAACTGCTCCATTTCTGATCTGGCTCCCTGTTAATGCACCTGGGACAGCAGTGGAGAATATGCCAAGTATTTGGACCCCTGCACCCATGTGGGAGACCCAGAAGAAACTCTTGGCTAAGGATCCACCCAGCTCTGACCATTGTGGCCGTTTGGGGAGTGAACCAGTGGATGAAAGGTCTTCTGTCTCCACCTCTCTATGTAATTCTGTCTTTCAAATAAATAAATAAATCGTTTTGTAAAAAAAAGTTGCTTCAACCATCTCAGTATATTTTTAAAAAATTAGAGATGAAAAAAAGAGACATTCTGACAAACACCACAGAAATACAAATGTTATGAACAACTGTATGCTAACAAATAGGAAAACCTTGAAGAAATGGTTAATTCCTGGATACATGCAACCTATCAAGATTAAATCAAAAGGATACAGAAAATCTAAACAGAACCATAACAAACGATGTTGTGGAAGCCGTACTTAAAAGTCTCCCAAAGAAAAGTCCAGAACCTGATGGATTTAAAACTGAATTCTATGATACATTTAAAAAAGAACTCCAATATTTTTCAAACTATTCCAAAATATTGAACAGGATGGAACTCTGCCAAATATTTTATAAGGCCAGCATCACTTTTTTTTAAGATTTATTTGAAAGTCAGAGGTACACACAGAGAATGAGAGGCAGAGAGAGGTCTTCCATCCGCTGGTTCACTCTCATTCTCCAATTGGCTGCAACAGCTGGAGCTGTGCCGATTTGAAGCCAGGAGCCAGGAGCTTCCTCCCTGTCTCCCATGCAGGTGCAGGGGCCCAAGGACTTGAGCCATCTTTCACTGCTTTCCCAGGCCATAGCAGAGAGCTGGATCGGAAGTGGAGTAGCCAGGTCTCCAACCGGCGCCCATATGGGATGCCAGCACTGCAGATGGTGGCTTTATCCGCTACACCAGAGCACCAGCCCCCACCATCACTCTGATAAAAAAAAAAAACTAAACAAAGACACAACATAGAGTGCTTTGCAGATCAATATCCTGATAAATGTTGATGCAAAAATTTTTTAAATATTAGCAAACCTAATCCAAATACCAGGATTTCACTTATATGTGGAATCTAGTCAAATTCATACAATAAGAGACTAGAGTAGTGGTTATTTGGCACTTGCTGGGGTGTGGAGGTGGTTGTGGGAGGTGGTTGTGGAGACACTAATCAAAGAATATGAAAGAATAAGTTCAAGAGATGAACACAACTATATTTAACAAATATTTTATACTTGAGCATACTTTACCACTAAAATTATAAATAGGTGAAGTAATGCATGTGTTAATTAGCTCAGTTACCTATTCCATAATGTTTCAAAACATCCTGTTGTACACCATTAACACATATAACTTTTATTATCAATTTAAAAATAAGAAATGAAAATATTTTTAAAATCAAAAAGATAGAAGTATTTCTCCAATGATCCTGAACAAACTTTTAGAGGCAATTAAGTGTGAAACACTTCTGCACAGAACACTATTTATAACACTATGAAAAGCATCCTGTCTACATTTCACAGTAATATGTTAGGAGAAAAATAAAGAAATCAAGTTTTGACTTGTAATTAATTCTAAGTTTCAAACATTTCCTATATGTAATGTTGTTTGTGCTTGAAATTCTATTTTTACAACTTTACTATATGTGTACTTCTACTTGAAAATTGTTTTTATAAAGATAGGGTAAGTGTCGAAGAGATTACACAAATAAGACCAGTGTAAGCAAATAATGAAAGATAGAATCAAAAGGGAGAGAATGATCCTGCGGGGGAAGCAGGACACACAGCAGACTCCTAGAATGGCAAATGCCCAAAACAGCACTCCTGCCTCAGAATCAACCCTTAGGACATTCGGATCTGACTAAAAGGTCCATGAGAGTCTCGCAGGCATGGAAAGCCATGACACGGTGGCAAAAAACAATCTAAATGAAGGATCCTGGTGAACAACACCCCAGCAGAAGGATCAGGCCATCAAGGAGAGAGGCGCCTTTCTCTGAAGGGAGGAAGGAACCTCCACTGTGATACGGCCTTGACTAAACAAGTTCAGAGTCGGTGAACTCAAGGGGCTTCCATAGCCTAGACAGCTCATAGCAAGAGTCTCGGGTGATTGCTGACATCATAAATAAGAGTGCCAATTGTTAAATCAACAACGGGAGTCACTGGGTTCATGCTCCCCAAGCAGGATCTCTGTCCTTAATATGTTTATCTATGAAACTCAAAAACACTACTAGTCGAACAATACCCTATACCTGGTTCGGTTGTGTGAGTGCAACCTGTTGAAATCCCTGCTTAGTATATACTAAATTGATCTTCGGTATATGAAGATAATTGAAAATGAAACGTGATGAAGGGCGGGATGGGAGAGGAAGTGGGTGAGGGGAGGGCCACGGGAGGGAGGGAGGTCGGGGGGAAGCCACAACAATACAAAAGATGCATTTTATATTCTACTTAAAACTATTGGTTGAACTCTGTAATTAATACACAATTACTCTTAGGTGTTTAATGCTATAACTAGTACTCAAATAGTATTTTACACTTTGTGTTTCTGTGTGGGAGCAAAATGTGGAAATCTTTACTTAACATACGCTAAATTGATCTTCTGTATATAAAGATAATTGAAAATTAATCGTGATGTGAAGGGGAGAGGGAGTGGGAGAGGGGAGCGTTGTGGATGGGAGGGAAGACACGGCGGGGGAGGAGGCTATTGTGGTCTATAAGCTGTACTTTGGAAATTTATGCTCATTAAATAAATAAATAAAAATTGTTTTGATTTTGGTTTATCTTATCCAAATTTGGTCCCAAATTCAATGATTTATGGAATTCTATAATTCTAAAATGGAGAGTGAATTTATAATGTGAGTCCACATGGGAGATACCTATTAGGAGAAAATACAATGAGAATAATTGCAAATAAAATGTCATCATACTAGAAAAAAAGAGATGAACAAGTTAGATCAAGAGCTTATTCAACCCCAACATCCACAGTACCCAATTGAATCTTGGATACAGGAAATCTCCACTGAATTCTATTTACCTGAATTTTGAAACAAATATAATTATTTAGGAGCTGGCCCTGTGGCATAGCAAGTAAAGCTGCTGCCTGCAGTGACAGCATCCCATATGGGCACTGGTTAGTGTCCTGGCTGCTCCACTTCTGATCCAGCTCTCTGCTATAGCCTGGGAAAGCAGTAGAAGATGGTCCAACTCCTTGGGCCCTTGCACCCACGTGAGAGACTTGGAAGAAGTTCTTGACTCCTGGCTTCAGATCAGCACAGCTCTAGCCTTTGCGGCCAGTTAGGGAGTGAACCTTTCTCTCTCTGCCTCTCCTTCTCTCTCTGTGGAACTTTGACTTTCAAATAAATAAATATTAAAAAACAAATATAATTATTGTATCTGATAGGTTTAGTTATTGAGAAAGCATAATTACACAGTAATACAAAAAAGTATTAGTTCTGAAGATTTATCCTTTAAATTATATGTATATACATCTCAACCTGAATTAAAATAGTCCCTAAAATAAAACCAAAAAGATAGTGCTTCATTATTCAGACTTTTGACAATTAAAAAGAGAATAAACTGAAAAAGTAATACCAATCAATCGATAAAAATGTTTGTCAAGCACCTCAAAGTTAATCATGACAGACTGGCAATTTAAATCTGCTGCTCTAGAGTAGTGGTCACAATTTTTGATACAGCAATTATGCATACTTATCACTGGACAAATTTTAAGCAGGCATGCTCATAAATATTTATTCATCTCTATATATCTTGTTATGAATACTATATACATTGTAATAATGTATTAGTCAGCATTGAATCACTAAAATGAAACTCCTGGAGCAACTACTTAAGAGAAAATGTTTATTTAGCTCACAATTTTGGAGCTTCGAAGTCTAAGATAAAGCAAGCCCTGCAGCCCCGCTGATCTGGTCTATGGCAAGGGTGGAAGATGTTGGCACATTGTGCTGGGAGCACACATAGGAGCAAAAGGTCACATTTCAATCGAGGAGCAGGAAAAGAGAGAAACTAGGGTTCCACAATTCCCTTTGAAGGCATGTTCTCAATGAATTACGGAGCTCCTATTAGGCTCCATCTCCTACAGTTTCCACCAACTAACAATAATGTCACTCTGGGAACAAGCTTTTAACATATGGACTTTTGAGGAACACCAAACTAATGTTCAGACTACAGCAAATATACAAAAACATGATGTATAAATGAAAGGATGAAAAATGACAATATAGAAATTTTAAATGTGTGTTAATTGATGATAAATTTTTTTGCTACAAATGCAAAATCATCTTAGAGGTAGCAAAGCAATTAAATACTTATGTTTTAATTTTTTCAGTTCTTGGTATAACATTTCATGTAATAGTATAAGGTCATGATTACCCATTCAGTTTATTTTAATACTTATTTCAATATTTTAGAGTTGTACTATTTTAGTATTTATTTTATTAAAAGCAAACTTTATTGTTAATGGAGGTAAAACATCAAGATATATTTCTTTACACATCTGCCTTAATAATTTGGAACTTGGTGTCGGCATTGTGGCAGAGGGCTAAGGTACCTCCACATCATGAACATCCTATGTGAGAGTGCTGATTCAACTGCTTGCTGACCACTTCCAATCCAGCTCCCTGCTGCTGTGCCTGGGAAGGCAGCAGCAGATGGTCTGAGTACGTGGGCCCCTTCACCCACATGGGAGACCTGGATGAAGTTCTGGGCACCTGGCTTCAGCCTGGCCCAGCCCCAGCCATTATGGCCATTTGGGGAATGAGCCGGCATATGGAAGATCTTTTTGTTTCTGTCTCTCCTTCTCTGTTAGTATATCTTTTAAATAACTAAATCTTTAAAAAAATTTTAAAGAAAGGCAGAGACAGGGGAAGACAAATATCTCCCTTCTGGTGTTTCCCTCCCTAAATTTCTGAAAGAAGCTAGTGCTGGAGCCAGAAGCTAGAACCTTAATATAGGTTTCTCCCATGAGTGCCAGGAGCCTCAATGCTTGAAACATCAGCTGCTGCCTCTCAGTGTGTACTGGCAGAAAGCTGGATTTGGGAACAAGAGACTGGACTCAAACCCAGCTACTCCAATGTGAGATGAAGGCATCCAAAGAAATATCTTACCACCTATATCAAATGCCCATCCAAATATTTACCTTCTAAAACAAATTTTCTTTATTAAAGGCAGAGAGAGACAGAGACAGGGAAAGAGAAACGCATAGAAACTTCAGATATTGTAGTTCAGTTCCCAAATGCACGCAGTCTCCACTATGTTCTTACACTATAAAAGACTTTAAAATATATGTTAAATAAAATTATTTTAAAATGCAAAGACGGGGCCAGCATTGTGGCACAAGGAGTTAATCTGCACCTTGCAACTCCCGCGTGCTATGTCAGAACTAGTCTTGGATTCCTGACTACTCTGCTTCTGACACAGCTCCCTGCTAACTTGCCTGAGAAAGCAGCAGAAGATGGCCCAAGTACTCCAGCCCTTGCCACCAACATAGGAAACATGGATGGAGTTCTGGGCTCCTGGCTTCAGCCTCGCCCAGCTTCAGCTATTTTTGGCCAATTACAGAGTGAATGAGTAGATGGAAGATCTCTCTCTGTCTCTGTCATTTTGTCTTCCAAATCAATAAAATATTTTAAAACAATAAATAAGAGGAAGAGACAGAGGGAGACAGACAGATATTTCCTATATGTCGTTTCCCTTCCCAAACTTCTGAAATTTCTAGTGCTGGGATAGGCTGAAGCCTGGAGCCAGGAGCTTAATCCAAGTCTCTGACATGGGTGGCATAAACCCAAGTGCTTGAGCTCTTGCCTGATGTCTCCCACAAATGTGTATTGGCAGGAAGGTGGAACTGGGAACAGAGCCTGGACTTGAACCTGTGCATTCCCCTGTAGGATGAAGGCATCCCAGAAAATATCATACCACCCGCATCAAATGTCTATCCCACAGATTTACCTTTTTAAAGCAAAATTTTATTTATTTTAAAAACGGAGAGACAGACACACACAGAGAGAGAGAGAGAGAGAGAGAGAGAGAGAGAGAATGTCTCATGTACAAATTCAGTCCCCAAATGCCCACAGTATCAACTGCCATTCTTATCATGTTAAAGCTTAACTTGATTTTTAAAAAGATTTGAAAGGCAGAGTTGAGAGAGAGTGTGTGGGAGAGAGAGAGAATATTCAGTCCTCTGGTTCATTCCCCAGCTGGCCACAATGGCCAAGGTTGAGTCAGACACATTAACAGGGAACTATATCAGAAGTGGAGCAGCCAGGACTATATTTGGCATCAATATGGGATGCTGGCATCGCCAGTGGTGGTGTTACCTGCTGCACTACAACACCAGCCCCAAAGCTTAACTTTAAAACGTATACTAAGGGGAGCCGGCGCCGTGGCTCAATAGGCTAATCCTCCACCTTGCGGCGCCGGCACACCGGGTTCTAGTCCCGGTTGGGGCGCCGGATTCTGTCCCGGTTGCCCCTCTTCCAGGCCAGCTCTCTGCTATGGCCAGGGAGTGCAGAGGAGGATGGCCCAGGTGCTTGGGTCCTGCACCCCATGGGAGACCAGGAAAAGCACCTGGCTCCTGGCTCCTGCCAGGATCAGCGCGGTGCGCCGGCTGCAGCGGCGGCCATTGGAGGGTGAACCAACGGCAAAGGAAGACCTTTCTCTCTCTGTCTCTCTCTCACTGTCCACTCTGCCTGTCAAAAAAAAAAAAAAAAAAAAAAAAAAAAAAAAAAAAAACGTATACTAAGGGGCTGGTGTTGTGATGTATTGGGTTAAGCCCTCTAAGTTTGAGTCCTGGCTGCTCTACTTCTGATCCTGATCCCCACAAATGTACCCAGGAGATCAGCGAAAGATGGTCCACATACTTGGGCTCCTGCCACCCCTGTGGGAGATCCAAATGGAGTTCCAGGCCCCTGACTTCAGCCTGACCCAGTCCTAGTTGTTGTGGCTATTTAGGGAATGAACCAATGGATAGAAAATTTTTTCTTCTCCCTCTCTCTGTAACTCTGCCTTTCCAAAAAACAAATAACCTTTGAAAATATATTAAGTAAAATTAGTTAATGAACCTAAAAGGAGGAGAGAGGACATTGTGGAGTTGGGAGTTAAGCTACAGCTTGCAACTCCAGAATTCCGTGTGACAGCCAGATTCAACACCTAGTTCCTCTGCTTTCGATTCAGCCCCCTGCTAATATGTCTAAAAAGGCATTGAAATATGACCCAAATACTTTAGGACTCTGATCCACGTGGGACACCCAGATGGAGTTCCAGCCCACTGGCTTCATCCTGGCACAGCCCCAGATGTTGAAGCCATTTGGGGAGTGAACCAGCAGACAGAAAATCTCTTCCGCTGTCTTGTCCTCTGTCATTCTGCCTTTCAAAAACTTAAAATAAAGATTTTTTTTAAAGATTTATTTATTTGAAAGGCAGAGTGACAGAGAGGCAGAAGCAGGGGTGGGGGGTTCCATCTGTTTATTCACTCCCTAAATGGCAGGAACGGCTGGAGCTGGGGTGATCTGAAGCCAGGAGCTTCTTCTGGATCTTCCAGATGGGTGCAGGGCCCCAAGGACTTGGGCCATCTTCTACTGCTTTCTCAGGCCATAGCAGAGAGCTGGACTGGAAGTGGAGCAGCTCAGACTCGAACCATGTGGGATGTTGACACAGTGCCAGCCCCTAAAATAAAGTTTCAAAATCAATAAATCAAAGGCAGAGAAACAGAGGGAGACAGATATCTCCCATATGCTGCCCCCCCCTAATTTCTGAAACAGTTAGTACTTGGCTGAGCTGAAGGCAGGAGCCAGGAACTTAATCCAGGGTCTCCCACATAAGTTAAAGGGATCCAAGTGTTTGAGCCACCAGAGGCTGCCACCTGCAATATGTATTGGAAAGAAGCAGGAACTGGGAACAGAGCATGAAATGGGAACAGAACATGGGAACACAACTGGGAACACAACCACTCCAATGTGGAATTAGGACATCCCAAGAAATATCTTACCTGCTGCAACAAATGCCCATCCTACAGATTTACCTTTTTTTTAAAGAATATTTATTTTATCGCAGCTCAATTCACAATAGCTAAGACCTAGAACCAACCCAAATGCCCATCAACAGTAGACTGGATAAAGAAATTATGGGACATGTACTCCATAGAATAGAGTCAAAACAATGAAATCCGGTCATTTGCAACAAGATGGAGGAATATGGAAAACATTATGCTGAGTGAATTAAGCCAGTCCCAAAGGGACAAATATCATATGTTCTCCCTGATCAGCAACAACTAGCTGAGCACCAAAGGGGAAACCTGTTGAAGTGAAATGGACACTATGAGAAACAGCGACTTGATCTGCTCTTGTCCTGACTCTTGATGTACAATGTAATACTTTATCCCTTTTAGTATTTTCTCTTTGTTTTGTTCTAGTACCATTGGCTGAACTCTGTAATTAACACAATTATTCTTAGGTGTTTAAATTTAACTGAAAAGTGATCCCTGTTAAATATAAGAGTGGGAATAAGAGAGGGAGGAGATGTACAATTTGGGACATGCTCAATCGGACTTGCCCCAAATGGTGGCGTTAGAATCATGCCAGGGGATCCCAATACAATCCCATCAAGGTGGCATGTACCAATGCCATCTCACTAGTCCAAGTGATCAATTTCAGTTCACAATTGATCACACTGCTAGGTCTAAGACTCAAAAGGATCACACAAACAAGACTAGTGTCTGCTAATACTAACTGATAGAATCAAAAAGGGAGAGAACGATCCAACATGGGAAGTGAGATACACAGCAGACTCATAGAATGGCAGATGTCCTAAATAGCACTCTGGCCTCAGAATCAGCCCTTAAGGCATTCAGATATGGCTGAAGAGCCAATGAGGGTATTTTAGGCATGGAAAGCCAAGACACTCTGGCAAAAAAAAAAAAAAAAAAAACCTAAATGAAAGATATCTGCGAATGAGATCCCAGTGCTAAGAACGGGGCCATCAAAGAAGGAGGTACCTCTCTCTGAAGGGAGGAGAGAACTTCGACTTTGACTATGACCCTGTCAGAATAAGATTGAAGTCGGCGAACTCAAGAGACTTCCATAGCCTTGGCAACTCATGACTAGAGCCTAGGGAGATTACTAATGCCATAAACAAGAGTGTCAATTTGTTAAGTCAACAACAGGAGTCACTGTGTACTTACTTCTCATGTGGGATCTGTCCTTAATGTGTTGTACTTTGTGAATTAATGGTATAACTAGTACTGAAACAGTATTTTACACTTTGCATTTCTGAGTGGGTGCAAACTGTTGAAATCTTTACTTAATATATACTAAATTGATCTTCTGTATATAAAGATAATTGAAAATGATCTTGATGTGAATGGAATGGGAGAAGGAGTGGGAGATGGGAGGGGTGCAAGTAGGAGGGAAATTATGAGGGGAGGGAAGCCATTGTAATCCATAAACTGTACTTTGGAAATTTATATTTACTAAGTTTAAATAAATAAAAATACTTATTTTAAAGGGAGAGAGGGGGAGAGAGGTGGAGAGAGGGGGAGAGAGGGGGAGAGAGGGGGAGAGAGGGGGAGAGAGGGGGAGAGAGGGGGAGAGAGGGGGAGAGAGGGGGAGAGAGGGGGAGAGAGGGGGAGAGAGGGGGAGAGAGGGGGAGAGAGGGGGAGAGAGGGGGAGAGAGGGGGAGAGAGGGGGAGAGAGGGGGAGAGAGGGGGAGAGAGGGGGAGAACCTCCCGTATACAAACTCAGTCCCCAAATGACCGCAGTATCTATTGTTATTCCTACTATGTTAGAGCTTAACTTTCAAATATACATTAAGTAAAATGAATTAATTAATCAATTTAAAAGGCAGAAAAGGGGCCAGCATTGTGGCATTAGAGAGTTAAGCTGCAACTTGCAACTCCAGCATCTGATATCAGAGCTAGGCTTCAATTCCTGGCTGCTCTGCTTCCAATATAGCTCCATGCTAAAGTTCCTGGGAAGATGGCAGAAGATGGCCTAAGTACCTGGGCCCCTACCACAAGCATGAGAGAACCAAATGGAGTTCCCAGGCTCTTGGTTTCTATTGGGACTAGCACCATTGGTTGCAGACATTTGAGGAGTGAACCAACAGATGGAATATCTCTCCCTCCCTCCCTCCCTCCCCATCTCCACCCCGCCCCCCGCTTCACTGTCACTCTTCAAATAAATAAGTCTTTAAAAACAGTAAATAAGTATCAGAGTAACAGAGGGAGGTATACAGTCATAAAGATAGATATGCCCCATCTGCTATTTCCCATCCCCAAATTTCTGATACAGCTAATTTTGTGCCAGGCTAAACCCAAGAACTTAATCCAGGTCTCCTACATGGACGGATAGGGACCCAAGTGCTTGAACCATCATATGCTGCCTCTCACAGTGTGTATTGGCAGGAAGCTGGAAGTGGGAACCAAGTCTGTACTGGATTCCAGGTAATGTAGCATGACTGCATCCCAGAAATATCTTACTGCTTGCACCAAATGCATGTCCACAGCTTTAGATTTTAAAGTAATATTTTCTTTATTAATGGCAAACACACACACACTCAGAGAAAGAAATGTCCCATGTGCTAGCCAGTTCAGTCCCTAAATACCTGTAATATCCAATTTTATTCTGATCATGTTAAAGCTTAACTTATGAACATATACCAAGTAAAATTAACTAATTAGCTCAAAATGAGGAGAGAGGTCCAGCCTTAAGATGCAGATCATTGATTCACAGCTTGCAAATCCAGCATCCAATATCAGAGCCAAGCTTGAATTCCTGGTTGCTCTACATCCTATTCCAGTGACCTGCTAATGCTTCTGGAAAGGCAGAAGATGGCTCAGGTACTGTGATCCTGCCACCAAATGGGAGACATGGAAGAAGTTCTAGGCTCCTGATTTCAGCCTGGCCCAACCCCAGACTTTGAGGCCATTAGGGGAATGAAACAGCCTTTGAGGTCATTAGGGGAATGAAACAGCTGATTGGAAGATCTCGTTCTCATTCTCATTCTCTCTCTTTCTTTCTATCTCTCTCTCTCTCAATTTGTCTTTCAAATAAATACAAGAAATCTTTCAAAACAATTCATACAAGGCAGAGAGACAGACAAACAGATTATTTCCCAACTTATGTTTCCCTCCCCAGATTTCCAAAATAGCTAAAGCTGGGCCCCACTGAAGCCAGGAGCTTAGAATTTAATCCAGGAATCGCACATGAATGACATGGACCTAGGTGCTTGAATGATCCCCTTCTACTTTGCACATTGTGTAATGGCAGGAAACTAAAATTGGGAAAAGAATCAGTACTTGAATCCTAGCACTTCAATATGGGATGAAGGCATCCCAGGAAATGTAGAACAGTCTTCACTAAATAACCATCCCACAACTTTACCTCTGATCCTCTGTAAAAAAAAAAAAAAAAAAAAAAAAAAAAAAAAAAAAAAATTATCAATTCCCAACTTGACTCTCACTGGGATTAAACATGACAATAGGTCTGCTCTGATTTCATCATCATTTAAAAAAATCATCTATTATTTTTCACTTTATGTTTCTGTGTGAGAGCAAACTGTTGAAATCCATACTTAATGTATACTAAGCTGATCTTCTGTATACTAAGATAATCGAAAATGAATCTTGATGTGAATGGAAGGGGAGAGGGAGTGGGAAAGGGGAGGGTTGTGGGTGGGAGGGACGGTATGGGGGGGAAGCCATTGTAATCCATAAGTCGTACTTTGGAAATTTATATGCATTAAATAAAAGTTTAAAAAAAAAAGAAAAAAAAATACAGAAATAAATATTATAAATAAATAAAAAAAAAAAGCAAACTTTTGGAGCTGGTTAAGCCTCCACCTGCAGGGCCAATATCTCATACGGGTGTTGGTTCATGTCTCAGCTGCTCCTCTTCTGATCCAGGTCTCTGCTAATGGCTAATTACCTGTCTAATGGCCTGAGAAGGCAGTGGAAGATGGTTCAAATGCTTGGGCCCCTGCACCTGCTTGGAAGACCTGGAAGAAGCTTCTGGCTCCTAGCTTCAGATCAGCTCAGCTCCAGCCATTGCAGCCATTTGGAGAGTGAACCAGTGGATGGAAGACCTCTCTCGCTGTCTCTCCCTCTTTCTGTCTGTAACTCTGCCTCTCAAATAACTTTTAATGTCTTTTTTTATTTTTTTGACAGGCAGAGTGGACAGTGAGAGAGAGAGAGAGAGAGACAGAGAGAAAGGTCTTCCTTTGCTGTTGGTTCACCCTCCAATGGCCGCCACAGCCGGCGCGCTGCGACCAGCACACCGCGCTGATCCGATGGCAGGAGCCAGGTACTTATCCTGGTCTCCCATGGGGTGCAGGGCCCAAGCACTTGGGCCATCCTCCACTGCACTCCCTGGCCACAGCAGAGAGCTGGCCTGGAAGAGGGGCAACCGGGACAGAATCCGGCGCCCCGAGAGGGCGGTGTGCTGGCGCCGCAAGGCGGAGGACTAGCCTAGTGAGCCGCGGCGCTGGCTAATCATCATTTTTTTTTTTTTTAAAGCAACCTTTTATTTGTTTTCAGGGCAGACACAGACAGATAGACATACAGAGTGATATCCCAATATCTAGTTCAATAACAAATGCACACAATATGTACTGCTGTTCCTATCATGTTAAAGCTTAGATTTAAAAGCTATATCAAGTGAAATTAATTAACCAATTAGTTTACAAGGTGGAAAGAGCATGGCATTTGGTTTCTCAGGTTAAACCACAACTTGCAACTCCAGCAACCCAACTCAGAGCTAGGTTTGGACTCTGAGATGCTCCACTTCAGATCCAGCTCCTTGCTAATGTGCCTTGGATGGCAGTGGAAGATGCCCCAAGTACCTGAGCCCCTGTACCCATCCATGTGAGAGACTCAGATGAACTTCCAAGTGCCTAGCTTCAATTGGCCCAGCCCTAGCTTGTATGACCATTTAGAGAATGAATAAGCAGATGGGAGATATCTTGGTCTCTATGTCTCTCTGCTTTTCATATAATTAAAGTAAATAATTAAAAGCAATAAATAAAGGGCAGAGAGACAGAGGAAGACAACAGATTGATATCTCATATATGCTGTTTCCCTTCTCAAACTTCTGAAATAGCTAGTGCTTGGCAAGGCTGAAGCCCAGAGTCAGCATATTAATCCAGATCTTCTACATGGGTGGCAGGGCTGTCTCTTTCAGTGTGTATTGGCAGGAAGCTAGAACTGGAAACAGAGTCTGGACTCAAACCTAGGCCCTCCAATGTGGGATGAGGATATCCCAAAAAATATATAACAGCTGAATCAAATATCCATTCCACAACTTTACCTTTCTAAAGCAAAATTTTATTCATGAGCGAGACAGAGACAGAGAGACAGAGAATGTTTCGAAAGACAGTTCAGTCCTCAAATGTACAAATTATGCACTACTGTTCATATCACAATAAAGCTTAACTTTAAAACATTAAGTGAAATTAATCAACTAACTGAGAAGGCTGGAATGGTCTGACATTTTAGATGAGGGGATTAAGCTATAGCTTGCCACTTAAACATGCCATGTTGAAGCCAGACTGATTCTCAGCTGCTCAGCTTCAAATCAAGCTTCCTGCTAATTTGCCTTGGATAACAGGAGAAGATGGCCTAAGTATTTGGGTCCCAGCCACCCACATGGGAGACCCAGAGGGACTTCT
Organism: Oryctolagus cuniculus; assembly: GCF_051225735.1. NCBI lineage: Eukaryota > Metazoa > Chordata > Mammalia > Lagomorpha > Leporidae > Oryctolagus > Oryctolagus cuniculus. The sequence continues at coordinate 44,205,167 of NC_142888.1, read as the reverse complement.
GGGTCCCTGGCTTTGCCTTGATCCATCCCCAGCTTGTGCAACCACTTACAAAGTGAACCAGTAGATGGAATCCCTTTATTTCTGTCTTTCCCTCTTTTTCATGTAACCTTCCAAAGAAATAAATATTTTAAAATAATTAAAAAAAAGTCAGAGAGGCACAGGGAGAGAGCAGAGAAATAACTCATATCAGCTGTTTCCCTTCCCAAATTCTGAAACAGCTAGTGCTGGGGCCAAGCAGAAGCCCAGAGTGAAAAGCTTAATATAGATTTCCTACATGGGCGGCAGGGCCCCAGTGCTTCAGATATCACCTGCTGCCTCCCTCAGTGTGCAATGGCAGGAATCCAAAACTGGGGACAGAGCTGGGACTGGAATGTGAGCACTCCAAATGTGGGATAAGGGCATCCCAAGTAATATCTTACCTGAGGCACAAAGTGCCCATCTCACAGCTTTACCTTTCTAAAGCAAAACTTGATGACAGGAGAGGGAGAGGTCTTCAGCTGTCGCTCCCCTATTCGTGGAGGAACGACACTAGACCCTGCGCTGTTCTTTCTGCCCGGCTCTTCCCGGGTTAGCTGCCGTTCCCTCATTCGTGGAGGAACGACGCCGTCCCGGGTTAGCTGCCGGCCCCTCCACCTCCGTGGAGGGACGGCACCCCCCGCCGCTTTCCCCGCTTCCGCGGAGGAGCGGCATACCCCGGCTCTCTCGGGGGCTGCTCAGATGTTCCTGGTGCATGTTGTCTCTCTCTTCCTTTATAGTCCTCTTCCACCAATCCCAACTCTGCTACCCACACGCCGAGCACGCTGCTCTCCTCCAATCAGGAGCAGGATCAGCTCCTGCAGCTTATCAGTCAAACTGATGAGGCAGCTGCGTAGTTGTTTGCTCCTCCCCAACGCCATATTGTGGGAGAGCAGATGCATAGAACAAGTCTTAATTCCAATAACTTAGTCTAGTCTCAGTTGCTCCCCACATTCAGCTCCCAAATGCACACAATATGCACTGCTGTTCCTACCATGTTAAAGCTTAACTTTAAAGCATATATTAAGTGAAATTAATTAAGTAATTATTTACAAGGCAGAGACAGGTGCCTGACAATTTGGTGCAGGTTGTTAAACCACACCTTACTTTCCCAGCATCCCATAATGAAGACAGGCTGAACTCCCATTTGCTCTGCTTCTCATGCACCTCCCTGCTAATATACCTGAGATAGCAGAGAAAGATGCCCCAAGTGCTTTGGCCCCTGCCACTCACATGAGAGTCCTAGATGGACTGCAGGTTCCTGTCCTTGGCTTGGCCCAGCCTCAGTCTGTCTGTTTCTCTCTCTCTGTCAATCTGCCTTTCAAATATATAATAAATCTTAGAGTAATTCTGAACATTTTTATCAATTGTGATTATATCAGTCTTGTTTTTACATTTGCTAGTAAGGTGGCCAAAAAGCACATATTTCAGATGAGGATAAATGTTAATCTTGTCACTTTGATCTTATTACTACTATTATATTAAATCCACTTTAATATAATAGACAAAAGTATGTTACTACAAGAAGTGTTATATATTAAAGTTTTGCTGTGACACTTTTTTAAAGATTTATTTATTTATTTATTTGAAAGTCAGAGTTACACAGAGAGAAGAGAGGCAGAGAGAGAGAGAGAGAGTCTTCCATCTGATGGTTCACTCCCCAATTGGCCGCAACAGCCGGAGCTGTGTCTACCCAAAGCCAGGATCTAGGACCCTCTTCCAAGGCTCCCACGTAGGTGCAGTGGCCCAAGGACTTGGGCCATCTTCCACTGCTTTCCCACCATAGCAGAGAGCCCGATTGGAAGTGGTGCAGCGTGGTCTCAAACCAGCATCTATATGGGATGCCAGCACTGCAGGCTGTGGCTTCACCAGCTACACCACAGCTCCAGCCCCTCTGTTTCAATTTTTACTTCTGATAATTCACTTTACAGTTGCTTTCATTTCATTTCAATTATTTATTTATTTTTATTTCTTTTTAAAGAGTTAGAGAGAGGAGAGACAGAGATGTTCCATCATCCACTGATTAGTTTCCCAAATGGCCACAATGACCAGCATTATACCAGGCAGGAGCCATGTGTGTCTTCCAAGCCTCCCATATGGGTGGCAGGTGCCCAAGGACCTGGGTCATCTGCTGCTGCTTTCTCAGGCACATTAGCAGGGAGCTGGATTGGAAAAAGAGCAGTGAGGATACAAACTAGTCCTCATATGGGATGCAGGCATTGCAGAAGGTGGGTTGATCAGCTGAGCCACAATGCAGGCCCCGTTCAGTGTTTTAAGAAGTGCTTCTCTACCTTGAAGTTATGAACATCTTTTTTCTTTTCTTTTTTCAAAAGGTTTCGAAGTTCTGTCTTTGATAATTGAGCCCTTGATCCACCTGGAGCTGATTTTTATATATGGAGTAATCTATGGATCCTTTATTTTCATGTATGGATTATAATATGCTTTTTAAAATGATGAATACAATTGCATATATTTTATGTTGAACACCATGGTGCTTTGATAAATGCATACATTGTGGGATGGCAAAGTAAGGCTAATCAACACACTCATCATCACATATGGTTATTTCTTAATGATTAGCGGATTACCATATATTTAGCAATAATTTTATAAACCCAGAACATGTACAAAATATCCCCTTTTCTGCTAAAGAACAACACATATCATCTCCATATATTTAAGGGTCTGTTTCTGGGTTTTGTACTTCATTCCCTGATTCATTAAGAACAACGTCTATGCTGCTGGAATTATTAGAGTTTTGTTTTGTTTACTAATGTAAAATGTTTATTCCAAGTTAGTTATTTTATGCAGTAGCTTTACACCTCAACAGACTTATGATATCCACATCTTTTAAATCTGTGCATATGTTATCAAAATAATCTTAATCTTTGAAATCTCAGAAAAATCTATTTTACAATCTACACTGAATATAAAAGTTGCAAGAATAACACATTTCCTATAGCTAAATATTTTGCACTGAACACAAAAAGTAAATACAGAAACAAAAACAAAAAAAAACTCACACATTCTTGGTTAAAAGCTAATGTTACTGAACAGGGCCAGGTCCCACCCCTCACCCGGGGCTTCTGTGGGAACAGGGTCATACCATGTAGAGGAAGAGAGACCTATCCACAAACCTCAGGTAAAAGGTTAGGGAAGGGACTGGACCAGCCAAAAGCAGAAGGGGTGGGGTCCTGAGGAGCTCAAAAGGCTTGAGGATGGGGCCACCTTGGGGAGGGGGAGTAGGCAGCCTAGGGAGTTGCTAGTGAGGGATCCAGCAGGGAAAGGACCCTGGGTCGTGGATCGTACAACATGGTTTTCTATAAAATTTGAAAACTTCCATCCTGCAAAAAAAAAGTAACCTGAGCAGCCAAAAATAAAATAAACTATAATACACAAATCATTAGCATTAATTGAATGCAATTATAACTTCAATAATCACTTTGTCATTGACGATGAATTAGTGAGCACAGGAGTAAGTGTCCCAGTACTGGTAGTAGAAGCTATTGCTGCAAACCAGTGTCTCCTCTGCATGTCTACACTGTAGCTCCCACTTGTGCATTCCCCTGTATATACTGTATGTGTGTGTGTGTGCGTGTGTGTGTACACGCGCTCATATATTTTAAAAATCTTACCCACCACACAAACTTATTTCTACTAAGCAGTTAATATAGAAGAACAATAACAAAAGCTAAATAAGCCAATTGTTTTCTCTTTGGGTTAATGATTATTTCCCTTGTGCATGAAGAATTCAATAACAATGTAAGGAAAAGAACAATTTATTTTGTATAGACCTTAAACACACAACTCAAGTTTATTGGATCAGATGTCTGCTGTTTCACTGCTACTGGTTTTCGTGTCTGAGACCTCAAACCCTGTTTAACCAGTGCTTCCCCAAGGACAGACAGCCAGAACTGCAGCTCTGCAAGAAGCTATTCTTTCTGAAGTCATTTCTTTTCCACTGCTCTGTCTTCATGTTTGACCTCATCTTCTGTGAGGGGAAGGCAATTCTCATCATTTTCTGGACACTCCTGCCATCCCATCACTTTCAGTAATCAATGCTCTGCTTCTGGAGAGTGTGAGAGGACCTCCCCATTCTTCCTCTTTTGGGAGAGAAAGACCTTTGTAATGAGAGCCTTTCTCTCCATTTTTCTTTGGTTTGGCTGTGCTGTCATCCTCCAAATCCTCAGGTTTGTCAGACACTGTTCCCTTCCTGTCAATTGGAGAGGTGGAGTTGGAGAGATTGTCTTTGGGAGAATGTAGAATTGCACCACACCCAGTATCGCCAGCTTAGTAATGGAGCTATTACTAAGTAATAGTAAAATTAGTAAAAGCAGTAAAAGCAGACACCCAGATACAGGAAAGGGATCCCGATTTGTGTTCCATTCTGTTAGCTTTCTATGAATTGGGCTGGGAAGGAGATGGTGCAGGCTTGGGAACCAGGTTCTTAATGACACTGGGAACCATGGTTGATGCTTTGTTCCCATTTGCATTGGTGAGATCCTGGTGAGGTGAATGCAACACAGAAGACAGCAGCAAGATCTTCTTTGGAAATATTTTTGGTGACTGACATCTTGGAAGGTCGCTTGGCATTAGATGGGTTTCCCCACACTACAGAAATGATCCCAATAGGTCTGCATGGCTTATTCTGTTTGCCACTTTTTGAATTAAAAGAAGAAACATCTTTCTCTTCAAATTACAAATTTTTCCACCTTGTCTTCTTTCTTTTCTTCCCTGGTCTCCCTAGGAGACTTTTCTTGAAAGGCAGTCTTTTGTGGAGTGGGGGCTGCCATTCCAGTGTCTATGCTTCCCTGTGCCACATCCACTGTGCTGGCTCAAGTCATCCTGATGATCTCAGGAAGAGCCACGCCCACCAGATATGTTCCCTTTGATTCCAGTATGTGCTCCTTTAGAGACACCAGAATCCACAGAAACATGGTGGAATACGAAGGAGTGGTGCCAGGAATTTCCTGTACTTCCAGGGGGGTCCATTGTTTAAAAAAATCAGAGAAATTGTTCCACAATGGCTTACTCCAAATCTGCTTTCTCCCAGGGTAAGATGCTCTCTGGGTTTTTCGAAGGTGGCTGTAGGTGACTTGGCTGGTTGTGGTGTTGAGAAATTTAGGCAAGCAGGAGCAAAGTCATGCTTTGCCATTTAGATCCAGTGTCTCTTTTTAGCAAGGTGAGGCTTCCAACATCATGGACAGGATCCCAGAGTTTAACCTCTGTTACCCTGCCAGCTGGATCTCCCATGAGATTTTCTTTCGAAATGGTGTGTAAGTAGCCTGGCCAGCTGCATGCCTTGTGATGAAGCACAGAAAAAGCTAGGCTCCACGTGAATCATTCTCTCAGCCTTTTCCATTGCTCATCTTAAACTATCTAGTTTCAGACTCATTTCCAAAAAGGAGGAAGCAGGAAGGGAAGCAAGGGAATATTTCTAAAAAGAGGGGAAGGGAAAAGAGCTATGTCTACATCAACTTTTTGGGGTAAAGGCACTATGATGTTGCTTGAATAGATAATACATGGACATTTGCACAGTGAGTGCAAACACTGCTTATAGGAAAGTCATAGCTAGAAATACAGGTAGGCTTATATGGGGGCAAATACTATCATCAAGGTGCTAATTCAAAACTACAGTATTAAAGTACCATAAAAGATCTCAGTAGTCAGGGGGCAGAGCCAAGATGGCGGAATAGTGAGGGCGCGCACCGATAGTCCAGGAAAATTTAGTTTAATAAAAGGGGAGTTACGGTAGCCACAGAAAAAAGAACCAGGAAAATATTGCAGGGGAAACCCTTCTGGATGGAGTGGCCGTGAATCAGAGAACCTACTGGGAGAACAAGGTCGCCCACCGCGCGGAAGCCAAGCCGCGGGACCGAGCCGCGGAAGCCCCAGGGTCTGCGCGCCAGTGCTCAAAGGGGAGTGCATGCCACACAGACAACAGCGGGGAGACTTGGGACGCTCAGGGCTCTGAGTCCACACATCGGCGCTGGAAGGGGAGGTGAGCTCAATAACCCGAGACATTGGTGGGGAAACGGGGGTCAGAATCTAGAGGGGGGCCGGAAAGTGCAGCAAACTCACTACCGGAAAGAAGGGAAAAAAAAGCTTCGGGGTTTCTCTTCCCCCTAACCTTGCAAAGGTTACAAGGCTGCAAGGCTTGAAGAATTCCCAAGAGACAAAGAGCAGGCCTCCTCTCTGGATTTACATATCAATGGGGGAGAGCTAAGGAACTGAGTCACTACAATTCAGTAGCCTAGGCAACCCAGTGGGAGTCCAGAGGAGCCAAAGACTGGAAGCGAAATACCATCAATTCTGCACAGCCATGCCATGCGGTGCTACTTACCCCCTGAATAAATAAAATACATAAATAAATAAAAAGAGAAAGATTTACCACGCATAACCTGAGGGTGTCACCTTTGCACACCCTTAACCAGGAAGAACCAGGCAGAGCTCTCAGGCCGCACCCATCTCAAGCCTCCAAGGCTCCTCCAACAGCAGGCAGTCCACTTAACACAGACATAGTATAATTAAAAAAAAAAACACCTCACAGTGAGGGAAACAGAATTAAACATGCCAAGCAATAAACACAGAAATCGAGGGAACAAGATCAACGATGACACTATGATGCCTCCAAATAAGCAAAACACCCCAAGCCAAGAGTATGAAGATGATGAGATAGAAGAAATGCAAGATACGGATTTCAAAAAATTTATGATAAGAACATTTAGAAGTTTTCAAAAGCAAATCCTTGAACTACAGAAATCCTTAATGGACAAGATTGAAAATCTCTCTCATGAAAATGAAATTTTAAGGAAGAGTCAAAATGAAACTCAGAAACTAGTAGAACAGGAAAGTGTTATAGTGAAGAGAACTCAAAATGAAATGAAGAGCTCAATAGGTCAAATGACAAACACATTAGAAAGCCTTAAAAGCAGAATGGGTGAAGCAGAAGAGAGAATATCGGACTTAGAAGATAGAGCACAGGAAAACATACAGTCAAACCAAAGAAAAGAAGAGGAAATTAGAAATCTAAAAAGTATTGTTGGGAATCTACAGGATACTATTAAAAAAACCAACATTCGAGTTCTAGGAGTTCCTGAAGGCATGGAGAGAGAGAAAGGATTGGAAGGCCTTTTTAGTGAGATACTAGCAGAGAACTTTCCAGGTTTGGAGAAGGACAGAGATATCCTAGTACAGGAAGCTCATAGAACCCCCAATAAACATGACCAAAAGAGATCCTCACCACGACACGTGGTAATTAAACTTACCACAGTGAAACATAAAGAAAAGATCCTCAAATGTGCAAGAGAGAAACGTCAGATTACTCTCAGAGGATCTCCAATCAGACTCACAGCAGACTTCTCATCAGAAACACTACAGGCTACAAGGGAATGGCGAGACATAGCACAGGTGCTAAGAGAGAAAAATTGCCAGCCCAGAATATTATATCCTGCCAAGCTCTCATTTGTGAATGAAGGTGAAATAAAGACCTTTCATAGCAAACAGAAATTGAAAGACTTTGTGGCCACTCGTCCGGCCCTGCAAAAGATACTTAAAGATGTGCTACACTCAGAAACACAGAAACACGGCCATCAATATGAAAGAAGGGAAAGGAAGAACACCTACCAGTAAAAGAGCATGGGAAGCTCAAAGCATATACTAGAAAATATTTCCGGGAAAATGGCAGAGCAAAGTCACTATGTATCAATAGTCACATTGAACATTAATGGTCTGAATTCTTCAGTTAAAAGACACCGTTTGGCTGACTGGCTCACAGAACACAACCCAACTATTTGTTGCCTACAAGAAACACATCTCTCTAACAAAGAGGCATGCAGACTGAAAGTGAAAGGTTGGAAAAAGATATTCCATGCCAACAGAAACCAAAAAAAAGCAGGTGTAGCCATATTAATATCAGACAAAATAAACTTTAATACAAAAACTGTTAAGAGAGACAAAGAGGGACACTATATAATGATTAAGGGTTCAATTCAACAGGAAGATGTAACTATTATAAATGTATATGCACCTAATTACAGGGCACCGGTCTATTTAAAAGATATGTTAAGGGACTTAAAGGGAGATTTAGATTCCAATACAATAGTCCTGGGGGACTTCAATACTCCACTCTCAGAAATAGACAGATCAACAGGACAGAAGATCAACAAGGAGACAGTAGATTTAAACAACACTGTAGCCCAAATGGATCTAACAGATTTATACAGAACTTTCAACCCTACATCTACAGACTTCACATTCTTCTCAGCAGTGCATGGAACCTTCTCTAGGATTGATCACATACTAGGCCATAAAGCAAGTCTCAGCAAATTTAAAAGAATTAGAATCATACCATGCAGCTTCTCAGACCACAGCGGAATAAAGCTGGAAATTAGCAACTCAGGAAACCCCAGAAAGTATGCAAACACATGGAGACTGAACAACATACTCCTGAATGAACACTGAGTCATTCAAGAAATCAAAAGAGAAATCAAAAACTTTCTGGAAGTAAATGAAGACAATAACACAACATATCAAAACTTATGGGATACAGCAAAAGCAGTATTGAGAGGCAAATTTATAGCAATAGGTGCCTATATCAAGAAATTGGAAAGGTACCAAATAAATGAGCTTTCAGCGCACCTCAAGGACCTAGAAAAACTGCAGCAAACCAAACCCAAATCTAGTAGGAGAAGAGAAATAATTAAAACCAGAGAAGTAATTAACAGGATTGAATCCAAAAAAACATTACAAAAAATCAGCCAAGCAAGAAGCTGGTTTTTCGAAAAAATAAACAAAATTGACACCCCATTGGCCCAACTAACTAAAAAAAGAAGAGAAAAGACCCAAATCAATAAAATCAGAGATGAAAAAGGAAACGTAACAACAGACACCACAGAAATAAAAAGAATCATCAGAAATTACTACAAGGACCTGTATGCCAGCAAACAGGAAAAACTATCAGAAATGGATAGATTCCTGGACACATGCAATCTACCTAAATTGAACCAGGAAGACATAGAAAACCTAAATAGACCCATAACTGAAACAGAAATTGAAACAGTAATAAAGGCCCTCCCAACAAAGAAAAGCCCAGGACCAGATGGATTCACTGCTGAATTCTACCAGACATTTAAAGAAGAACTAATCCCATTTCTTCTCAAACTATTCAGAACAATCGACAAAGAGGGAATCCTCCCAAATTCTTTCTATGAAGCCAGCATCACCTTAATCCCTAAGCCAGAGAAAGATGCAGCACTGAAAGAGAATTACAGACCAATATCCCTGATGAACATTGACACAAAAATCCTCAATAAAATTCTCGCCAATAGAGTACAACAACACATCAGGAAAATCATCCACCCAGACCAAGTGGGATTCATCCCTGGTATGCAGGGATGGTTCAACATTCGCAAATCAATCAATGTGATTCACCACATTAACAGACTGCAGAAGAAAAACCATATGATTATCTCAATTGATGCAGAGAAAGCATTTGATAAAATTCAACACCCTTTCACGATGAAAACTCTAAGCAAATTGGGTATAGAAGGAACATTCCTCAATATAATCAAAGCAATTTATAAAAAAACCACAGCCAGCATCCTATTGAATGGGGAAAAATTGGAAGCATTTCCACTGAAATCTGGCACCAGGCAGGGATGCCCACTCTCACCACTGCTATTTAACATAGTTCTGGAAGTTTTAGCCAGAGCCATCAGACAAGAAAAAGAAATCAAAGGAATACAAATCAAGAAGGAAGAAGTCAAACTATCCCTCTTTGCAGACGATATGATTCTGTACTTAGAGGATCCAAAGAACTCTACTAAGAGACTATTGGAACTCATAGAGGAGTTTGGCAAAGTGGCAGGATATAAAATCAATGCACAAAAATCAACAGCCTTTGTATACACAAGCAATGCCATGACTGAGAAAGAACTGCTAAGATCAATCCCATTCACAATAGCTACAAAAACAATCAAATACCTTGGAATAAACTTAACCAAGGACGTTAAAGATCTCTACGATGAGAATTACAAAACCTTAAAGAAAGAAATAGAAGAGGATACCAAAAAATGGAAAAATCTTCCATGCTCATGGATTGGAAGAATCAACATCATCAAAATGTCCATTCTCCCAAAAGCAATTTATAGATTCAATGCAATCCCAATCAAGATACCAAAGACATTCTTCGCAGATCTAGAAAAAATGATGCTGAAATTCATATGGAGGCACAAGAGACCTCGAATAGCTAAAGCAATCTTGTACAACAAAAACAAAGCCGGAGGCATCACAATACCAGATTTCAGGAAATACTACAGGGCAGTTGTAATCAAAACAGCATGGTACTGGTACAGAAACAGATGGATAGACCAATGGAACAGAATTGAAACACCAGAAATCAACCCAAACATCTACAGCCAACTTATATTTGATCAAGGATCTAAAACTAATTCCTGGAGCAAGGACAGTCTATTCAATAAATGGTGCTGGGAAAATTGGATTTCCACGTGCAGAATCATGAAGCAAGACCCCTACCTTACACCTTACACAAAAATCCAGTCAACGTGGATTAAAGACCTAAATCTACGACCTGACACCATCAAGTTACTAGAGAACATTGGAGAAACCCTTCAAGATATTGGCACAGGCAAAGAATTTCTGGAAAAGACCCGGGAGGCACAGGCAGTCAAAGCCAAAATCAACTATTGGGATTGCATCAAATTGAGAAGTTTCTGTACTGCAAAAGAAACAGTCAGGAGAGTGAAGAGACAACCGACAGAATGGGAAAAAATATTTGCAAACTATGCAACAGATAAAGGGTTAATAATCAGAATCTACAAAGAGATCAAGAAACTCCACAAAAACAAAACCAACAACCCACTTAAGAGATGGGCCAAGGACTTCAATAGACATTTTTCAAAAGAGGAAATCCAAAGGGCCAACAGGCACATGAAAAAATGTTCAAGGTCAGTAGCAATCAGGGAAATGCAAATCAAAAGCACAATGAGGTTTCACCTCACCCCGGTTAGAATGGCTCACATACAGAAATCTACCAACAACAGATGCTGGCGAGGATGTGGGGGAAAAGGGACACTAACCCACTGTTGGTGGGAATGCAAACTGGTCAAGCCACTATGGAAATCAGTCTGGAGATTCCTCAGAAACCTGAAGATAACCCTACCGTTCGACCCAGCCATCCCACTCCTTGGAATTTACCCAAAGGAGTTTAAATTGACAAACAAAAAAGCGGTCTGCACCCTAATGTTTATTGCAGCTCAATTCACAATAGCCAAGACCTGGAACCAACGTAAATGCCCATCAACGGTAGACTGGATAAAGAAATTATGGGATATGTATTCTTTAGAATACTATACCGCAGTAAGAAACAACGAAATCCAGTCATTTGCAACAAAATGGAGGAATCTGGAACACATCATGCTGAGTGAAGTAAGCCAGTCCCAAAGGGACAAATACCATATGTTCTCCCTGATTGGTGACAACTGACTGAACACCCAAAAGGAAACCTCCTGAAGTGAAATGGACACTATGAGAAATGGTGACTTGATCAGCATAGCCCTGACTGTTAATGGACAACTTAATACATTATCCCTCTTAGTATTTTTTTTGTCTGTTCTACTTAATATGACTGGTTTAATTCTGTAATTATCACACAGTTATTCTTAAGTGTTGAAAATTAACTGAAATGTGATCCCTGTTAAACATAAGCGTGGGAATAAGAGAGGGAAGAGATGTATAATTTGGGGCATGCTCGGGCTGACTTGCCCCAGTTGGTAGATCTCAGTAGTCAACTCCAGTCCTCCAGTGGCAAAACATCCACATGACAAAGCCCTTAAAACATAAATCCCATTGTTCTGACACAAATACTAAAAATAGTATGCAAAATTATATTGATATTTGTCATAACCTTCAAGATCTAAGGACATAAGAAATCTTGTGTATAAAATTAAAACAAAAAAGGCACTGGTGCTGTGGCATAATAGGCTAAGCCTCTGCGCCTTTAGCACCAGCATCCCATAATGGTGCCAGTTCTCATCCTGGCTGTTTCTCTCTCCATCAAGCTCCTTGCTAATGGCCTAGGAAGGCAGTGAAAGATGGCCCAAGTGCTTGGGTCTCTGCACCCACATAGGAGACCCAGAGCAAGCCCCTGGCTCCTGGCGTCAGATCAGCCCAGCTCCAGCCATTGCTGCTGTTTGGGGAGTGGATGGAAGACCTTTCTCTCTGTCTGTCTCTCCCCCTCTCTGTCTGTGGCTCTACCCATCAAATAAATGAATAAAATCTTCAAATTTAAAAAAAAAATCAGTCACAAACTTGACACACTTTTTCCTCCATGGAAAAAATAGCTTTCAAGATAAATTGCTTGGTATAAAGCTCCTTAATGCAGATTCCATTTCTTTGGTTATCACTATTTATAAATTCCTGCTACTGGAAGATGATACAAAGAATCTTCTACTGCTTCATTAAAGAGTCATTTGCTATTTTGGATCCATTTCAATCATTCAAAAGGCCACACAAATTTTCTATTCTTTTGCCCCTTCCTTTCTTCAAATGTGTGTGTTGTTGAGACTCCAGCCCACAGCAGGCCACATCACCCTGCCCCAGAGATCTGTGTGGCTCTATTATAGTTTCACAATAAGTGTTGATATATAGTCTATCTAGTCCTCTTACTAGATAGTTCTTCAAGAATTTTTGACTACTATTTAGCTTTTGTCTTTCCATACAAATTTTATAATCAGCTTGTCAAGTGTCACTAAACTTTTTTCTAACTCTGTTGAGATTTTATTAGAATTTTATTAATCTTTTGATAAATTGAGGAAAATCAATATTTTGTAATACTGAGTCTTCCAATCCATGAACTTGTTATACTTATCCATTGATTTAGCTATTCTTCAATGCCACTTTCAGAAGTGTTTATACCAATTTAAACTCTCATCAGCAGTGTGTGAGAGTTTCCATTGTTCCACATTTTGAAATTTTTTATTTGAAAAGCAGAGGAAGCAGAGATAGAGTGGGGAGGGAAGGAGGGAGAGGGAGAGTCTTCCGCCCACTGATTCTCTCCACAATGCCTGAAAAAGCCAGAGCTGAACCAGAATGAAGTCAAGAGCCAAGAACTCCATCTCAGTCTCCCAGGAGGGTGACAGAAATCCAAGCACCTGGGCCATCATCTGCTGCCTCCCAGGTGCATTAGCAGTAAGTTTGATCAGAGGGTTGAGTAGCCAAGACTCAAACCAAGCATTCAGAGATGAAAAATGGCATTTCCAAGGGGTGGTTTAACTTGCAACACCACAATGTCCACCCTGTTCTACATGGTTACTAGCACTTCATTTACAAAACTTCTAAATATTTGAGACAGTTCCCTGGATTTATTTCCAATTCTCCATTTTAATGCAAAATTTTACAATTTTTATGGAAAACATTGCATATATTCTACTTGACTTTAGTACTTTATATTATAGTTGCTATTACAAATAGTTTCTTTTTAAATTACATTTTATGCATTTTGTTGCTGGTGGATAGAAACACAGCTCGCTTTGTTTACTAGCTATATATATAAAATCTTGCTAAGTCATAGTATTAATTCTTTAGTGCTTTCTCTTTTTAATTTTTTTTAGTTTTTTAACAAGATATGCGTAGTTCATAGATACAATTTTTAATATTTATTTTATTTCTTTGAAAGGCAAAGTTACAGAAAGAGAGGGAGAGACACACAGAGAGAAATCTTCCATCCACTGGTTTGCTCCCCAGATGGCTGCAACAGGCTGAAGCCAGGAGCCAGGAGCTTCATCTGGATCTCCTATGTGGGTGCAAGGACCCACACACTTGGGCCATCCTCCACTGCTTTCTCAGGTGCATTAGCAGGCAGCTGGATCAGAAGTGGAGCAGCTGGGACTGGAACCAGTGCCCATATGAGATGCCAGTATTGCAGGCGGTGGCTTTACCTGCTACACCACAATGCTGGCTCCTCGTAGATACAGTTCTAAGATTGTAATGATACTACCTTTGTGCTTCAAAGGTACCTTAAATAAAATGAAAATCACAACCACAAAATGGGAGAAAATACAATAGACATAAAAGACAACTAATCCAGATGAGAGCAGTTTAAAAATCTTTGGAAGCAGTTTCCTCAGGGAGACAAAAATAATTGAACAATTGATATGTGTGAATTTCTTGAACAATTGAAACCAATGTTGAAGAGCTTGGGTTTGAACGTTTGATAGCCACATAGAAAACCAATAAACAGATAATATAGTTATTAACTTCAGGAAAATTAGGGTTGTTCAGTAAAAGAAAAGTAATCAAAGTTTACTCTGTAGTTCAGTTTGTGAATAACCTTACCTGGACATAGTAAGGTAAATACTACACATTGATATCACCAAAATTATGATATTCCATATGATATTAGAAACTACCTAAGTGTGTGATTGATGATATAGAATGGTGGTGAGAAAAATATTCATCATTGATGGAGAGAATTCAATAGACAATTGAACCAGCATATAAAATAAAACAGCATATGTCAGTGATCTTGTTATTTAGAGATGATAGCAGTGAGGGTTAGAAGAAGGTGGGGCTGGCACCGCAGCTCACTAGGAGCCTTGCGGCACCAGCACACCGGGTTCTAGTCCCTGTCGGGGCGCCGGATTCTCTCCCAGTTGCCCCTCTTCCAGGCCAGCTCTCTGCTGTGGCCAGGGAGTGCAGTGGAGGATGGCCCAAGTACTTGGGCCCTGCACCCCATGGGAGACCAGGATAAGTACCTGGCTCCTGCCATCAGATCAGCGCGGTGCGCAGGCCGCAGCGCGCTGGCAGCGGTGGCCATTGGAAGGTGAACCAACGGCAAAGGAAGACCTTTCTCTCTGTCTCTCTCTCTCACTGTCCACTCTGCCTGTCAAGGAGAAGAAGAAGAAGAAGAAGAGGAAGAGGAAGAGGAAGAGGAAGAGGAAGAAGAAGAAGAAGAAGAAGAAGAAGAAAAGAAGGCAACATTGGCAGAAATGAGGAGAGGGGAACTAAGAATAATGGAGGAACTTGGCTCAGATTGCAGTTTGAGGTTTGTGGTTCTGTTGATCCTATAGCTAAAATCCATTCAGGAAACTCTCTTAATCCTGCTGACTATCCTACCCTCTGCTCCTACCACCACCCTGATCTTGTAAGAGCAATTTGCGACATTAGGATGAAAATGGAGAGATTCTAATGAAAGAGATAAGGACGGTACAATATTTGTAGACTGGAATTTTGAAACATGGAGGTTTTGAAGAGCTGTATGGCCATACCATAATTTGTCAGAGATAAATCAGTGGGAACACTTATTCACTACTGTTGGGAAGGTGGATTTTTGCACACATACTATGAACAAGTAATTCCACTACTATACTCCAGAGAAATTCATGCAAATGTGCAAGTTTCTTCATGGTAACATTGAAATAGTAGAAATATGGAAACAACCCAAATTGTCATGAGGAGGAAAATGAATCAGTAAAGCATAGTATTGTTACACAGTATATTATTACATGGAAGTAAAAACAAATGAGAGCTATGTGTACCAAAATGTGCAAAAATTTTAAGTTGAGTACAAAAGCAATATTTCAAAATCCAGCTCTCTGCTATGGCCTGCTAAAGCAGTGAAAGATAGCCCAAGTGCTTGAACCCCTGCACCTGTGTGGGAAACCTGGAAGAAGCTCCTGGCTCCTGGCTCCTGGCTCCAGATTGGCACAACTCCAGCTGTTGCAGCCATCTAGGGAGTGAATCAGCAGAAGGAAGACCTCTCTCTCTCTCCATCTGGATCTCCCACATGGATGGCAGGGGCCACGTATTTGGGCAATCTTCTGCTTTCCTAGGTGCATTAGTACGGAGCTGGCTCAGAAGTGGAGCAGCCACGAATTTTACCAGCACCCTTATAGGATGCCAGTGTTAGAGGCAGTAGCTTAATCCACTGCACCACCACAACTAGGCACCCAACAAATTATTCTTTTCTTTAATATTTTTATTTATTTGAAAGGCTGAGTTAAAGGGAGGCAGAGGCTGAGGCTGAGGCTGAGAGAGAGAGAGAGAGAGAGAGAGAGAGAGAGAGAGAGGAGAGGAGATGAGAGGTCTTCCATCCACTGGTTCATTCCTCAGATGGCTGTAATGGCCAGAGTTGTGCCAATCTGAAGCTAGGAGCCAGGAGCTTCCTCCAGGTCTCCCACCCAGGTGCAGGGGCCCAAGAACTTGGACCATCTTTTGCTGCTTTTCCAGGCCATAGCAGAGAGCTGGATCGGAAGTAGAGCAGCCGGGACTAGAACTGGCACCCATACGGGATGCCATCACTGCAGGCGGTGGCAGTGGCTTTACCTGCTATGCCACAGGACCAGCCCCTCACAACACATTATTCTTTATACTGCTTTTAAGAATTAAATATTTCATAAGTTTAAAAAAAAGATGGACAGATCTACACGGAAAGATATTTGCTAGTTATATAATTACTATCTTCTACTTCTTGATGATTAAATGTTATCAAATTGATGAGTATCAGTGAAAACTCTTTGAGGATATAAAAAAGTATAATCTGGAGTCGGCGCTTTAGCGTAGTGAGTAAAACTACTGCCTGCAGTGCCAGCATCCCATATGGGTGCCGACTCATGTCCCAGCTACTCCACTTCGATCCAGCTCTCTGCTATGGCCTGGGAAAGCAGTGGAAGATGACCCAGGTCCTTGGGCTCCTGCACCCATGTGGGAAGACCTGAAGGAAGCTCCTGGTTCCTGGCTTTGGATCGGCACAGCTCCAGCTGTTGCAGCCAGATGGGAAGTGAACTAGTGAATGGAAGTCTCTCTCTCTCTCTCTCTCTCTCTCTCTCTCTGCCTCTCCTTCACTCTCTGTGTAACTCTGACTTTCAAATAAGTAAATAAATATTTTAAAAAGATAAAAAAGCCGGCTCCGTTGCTCACTAGGCTAATCCTCCGCCTAGCGGCGCCGGCACACCGGGTTCTAGTCCCAGTAGGGGCGCCGGATTCTGTCCCGGTTGCCCCTCTTCCAGGCCAGCCCTCTGCTGTGGCCAGGGAGTGCAGTGGAGGATGGCCCAGGTGCTTGGGCCCTGCACCCCATGGGAGACCAGGAAAAGCACCTGGCTCCTGGCTCCTGCCATCGGATCAGCGCGGTGCGCCGGCCGCAGCGCGCCGGCCCCGGCGGCGGCCATTGGAGGGTGAACCAAGGGCAAAGGAAGACCTTTCTCTCTGTCTCTCTCTCTCACTGTCCACTCTGCCTGTCAAAATAAATAAATAAATAAATAAATAAATAAATAAATAAATAAATTTTTAAAAAAAGATAAAAAATAAATTAAAAAATTTTAAAAATGTATAATCTGACTCCATCTTCTATAAAGGCGTCATGTACCACCATCTTTATATGCTTTGGTCTTTTTACTCCCAATAGCTATACTTTTTCCCAAAGTTATATACAAATTCATGTAGATGTGAGACCAGGTGGAAGCAGCAGCTGTCTCATCTCATCATCTTATCAATAAGTAATTTGAAGCCTGCAGAAGGGAGTTTATTAGCTCAGGGTCACATACTCACAAGATGTATACCTGAGACCCAAACCCAGGACTTCTAAGTTAGCAGTATTTTTACTACACTGTAATGACTTCTATAGATTCGCCCTCCACAACCTGGTTCTCTTCAGCCACCTGGTATCATCACTCATTTTATGATCTTTTCTTTCTCCTAGTATATTAATTCTATTTCCTAAGTCCTTAATTCCTGTTATTTCCCTCTGTGCTAAGTCTTAGCCATTTTTAAGATCTAGCTCAAATCTTACAATATCTAAGAAGTTGCATAATAATACTGCGGTTTCTGCTTCTGGTAGATCTTATGAAATGTATTGTCATTACCACCTACTTTAGCACTGAATTCCTTTCTACATATTTTAAGTGTCTATTTTTCTCTGCACATTTAAAGATATGGGCAATCCTTCATATTTTATTACATCTTTCTCAGTACGTAGCAAGATGCTGGATATACAGGACATAGCAGAGAAGAGTGGTTGATTGATTTATTAGCTGCAAACTCAGAGATTTCTCTCTACCATCCCTACAGCTTCCCATATATCAAAGCACAAACGTCTTTGGTTACACAGAGTGTTACTACAGTTCCGCCTGGACATGATTCACACAAATAGGCATACTGATTGCACAGGCACTGTGGTCAACTTGTTGCTGTCTCTTATTTCTCTAACATCCTCCCATTAGTTCTCTGGTTTCAAATTAGGCAAGCTCTGGCTTTGGATGAATCATCACCAAAGCCAACTGCTTCCCAAGCTTATGGTTTGATGGGCATGGAAAAAAACAAACACATCAAATGAGAACCTGCCTTTGCCCCTTCTTTGCAACGTAATTGGACTGATCATTGATTGTCTGAGAAATAATTACATATTATTCGTTCTATAAGGAGAACAAGATAGTAATTAAAAAGTTCTTTAGAAGACTTTTCCTAAGAATGCTTGAAAGAAGTTTTCCCCTGAGTAATAGGACTGACTCCTAATTTCATAGACAGATAATTGAAGTCTTCTGAGAATTAAAAAAAAATGGAAGGTTTGTGTTTTCTTTATAATAAATACAACATTTTGGGGCCAGTGCTGTGGCATAGTGGTTAAAGCTGCTGCCTGCAGTGCTGGTATCCATATGGGCACCAGTTCTAGGCCCAGCTGCTCCTCTTCTGATGCAGCTCTCTGCTATGGCCTGGGAAAACAGTGAAAGATGGCCCAAGTTCTTGGGCCCGTGTACCACATGGGAGACCTGGAAGAAGCTCCTGGCTCCTGGCTTCGGACCAATGCAGCTCTGGCCGTTGCAGCCAATTGGGGAGTGAACCAGCAGATGGAAGACCTCTCTCACTCTCTCTCTCTCTCTCTCTGCCTCTCCTCTCTCTGTGTAACTCTTTCAAATAAATAAACAAATCTTTAAAAATAAATAAATAAATAAGACATCTCAAGTGGATATTGTGGTGCATAGGGTTAAGTCCCCACTTGGAACACCCCCTTCCCATATCAGAGTGCCTGGGATTGAGTCCCATCTCTGCTTCCTATCCACTTTCTTGCTAAAATGCCTGAGGGGCAACAGATAATAAAACAAGTGCTTGGGTTCCTGCCACCCATGTGGGAGACC
Organism: Oryctolagus cuniculus; assembly: GCF_051225735.1. Classification (NCBI taxonomy): domain Eukaryota; kingdom Metazoa; phylum Chordata; class Mammalia; order Lagomorpha; family Leporidae; genus Oryctolagus; species Oryctolagus cuniculus. The sequence continues at coordinate 44,186,004 of NC_142888.1, read as the reverse complement.
CAGACGGAGTTCCTAGTTCCTGGCTTTGGCCTGACTCAGCACTGGCTGTTGTGAGCATTTAAGGGGTGAATCAGGGATCTTTATCTCTCTCTCTGTCTCTGCATTTCAAATAAATAATCTCTTTAAAATATTTTTAAATAGAGTAATTATGACATCTGTCTGTCCTTTCCCTTATAATACCCCGCAGGAGACCAAGGGAATATCATTACATCCCATTGCTCTTACATTTCAACCTGGATGCTGACATTACCCTTCTCTCTGGATTTTTTCCTGTTTAGGGTTTCCTAAACATGTAACACATTTCCAGGTTCAAATTATTTATACAAATCAATCTCTACTGGGAAGTTTTGGATAAATATCCAAGTCCTTAGTTGAATACTATCATTTAAAGAAATCTACAGGGACTGGCACTGTGGTATAGCAGGTAAAGCCATCGCCTGCAGTACCAGCATCCCATATGGATGTCGGTTCCAGTCCCTGCTGCTCCACTTCTGATCCAGCTCTCTGCTATGGCCTAGGAAAGCAGTAGAAGATGGCCCAAGTCCTTGGGCCCCTGCACCCATGTGGGAGACCTGGAAGAAGCTCCTGGCTCCTGGCTTCAGATCTGCACAACTCTGGCCACTGCAGCCATCTAGGGAGTGAACCTGCAGATGGAAGGCACCCCAACCCCGCCTCTGCCTCTCTGTAGCTCCACCTTCAAATAAATAAATAAATCTTAAAAAAAAAAAGAATTCTACAATGTCATCCCTTTTCTACCCAGATCTCTCACTACTCTTCACCAATCTTGTTTTGCTTTTCCTTGATTGCATATTGCTCTAACGACATCACACATCTTTTTGAATCCTTTTTCTCATTTCTGACTCCATATTTCTAAGTAACATAAAGTCCAACTCCAATCTCATCTCCTCTTTGAAGCTTTCTGTGACCACCACAGCCTAAAGCAATGTGACCACCACCAACTAAAGCAATGGTTCTCAGTAGGGGATGATTTTGCTCCCCAGGAAGCATTTGGCAGTATTGGAGATAGTTTTGGTCTTGCATACTGCAAGAGGAAAGGCTAATGGAATGTAGGGAATTGGTCAAAGGGAAGCTTGCTAAACATTTACATTTGCACAGGAAAGGGTCTCAAAACAAACAATATCCACCTCAAAGTGTCAACAAAGTTACACTTAAGGAATCCTAGCCTACAGTTACTTTTCCCTCGTTATGGTTCCATAACAATAACACTATCATTTTCTCTGCCAACCTGCCACCTAGTAATGAGGGATCCTTTGCTCTCTTATAGGTTATTCCTGTTTCCACAGGTAGATGTTGAATTTGTAGAGACAAAAGGCTATAGAAATGAAGCAGATATTAAGTCATGCTTGGGATGTCCACATCCCATGACAAAGTAATAGTTTCAATCCCAGCTCCTCCACTTCCAATCCAGCTTCCTGATAATTGTACCTAAGAAGGCATCGGATGATATCTCAAGTACCAGGATTCCTGCAATTCATGTGAGGAACCTAGATGGAGTTGCTGGCTCCTGGCTTCAGCCTGGCCCAGCCCTGGCTATTGTGGGCATTTGGGGAGTGAGCCAGTAGGTGGAAGGCATCTCTCTCTCTCTCCCCTCCTCTTTCTCTCTCTCCCTCCCTCTCTCCCTTCCTCCTCTCTCTGTCATTCTGCCTTTCAAATAAATAAATCATTTAAAAATTTTAAACACAATATATAAATGTAGATGTCCCAAAGGCAATAGGAAACATAACACTGGAGTGAAGATGGGAGGTCAAACTAAATGTATAATCAGTCTCCAACTTACAGACTGTTCATATTCCAAAAGTTCATTTGTAATTTTGATGTTGGAACTTAGAATGTTGTTTCTCATAGAGGGAATTCTGTAAGTGGTGGTTACTTCTATTTAATGTATTTAATATATAAATGTCTATTTAATCTTCTTATACAGTTAAAATGCTATATATTTACAATAAAATAATATTGATTTAATCCCAGTAATTAAAACGGGAGTAAAAAAAATCCACTGTCTTGAATACTTGAAGTGGTAGTATGTTTAAACACAGGACCTTGCAGAATTGGATGGAAAGTTGGAAAGTTTTGTGGAGGTTTTAAAAAGGATTTGTAGGCACTTTCTATTTTTTTAAAAGGTTTACTTTATTTATTTGAAAAGCAAAGTTACAGAGAGGCAGAGGCAGAGAGAGAGAGAGAGAGAGATCGATCTTCCATCTGCTGGTTCACTTCCTAAATGGCAGCAACAGTCGGGGGTAGCCAGGCCAAAGCCAGGAGTTGGGAACTTCCTCCGGGTCTCCCACATGGATGCAAGGGCCCAAGAAGTTGGGCCGACTTCCACTGCTTTCCCAGGCCATAATAGAGAGCTGGATCAGAAGTGGAGCAGCTGGGACTTGAACTGGCACTCATATGGATGTGGACACTGCAGGCAGTGGTTTTATCTGCTACGCCACATAGCCAGCCCTTGTAGGCACTTTCAAAGTTACTAAACTTTTATGATACAATTTTTAATTGCTAATATCTGTTTAGAACTCAAGATTTTGCTACACTACCCTTGTTGCTCACTCTTGATTGAGGTCATTCAGGGCTCACAGATAGTAAGATGAGAGTGATAGCAATCCAGAAAGAGATTGAGTACATTCCTGAGGGGTCACTGAGCAAGGATTGAAAAAAAAAAAAAAGACCAAGTATTCCAGCAAAGTATCCATAAGAAATTGTTTATGAGGGGTATTACCTTGAGCTGTCAGCATTAAGAGACAGGAAGTTTAACATGTGCATAAATTAATTAACCAAGCAAACATGATCCCTCTGAAGGGAAATAGGAGAGATGCAGTAATGTTTTTCAGTTGCTTGGAGACATCATCAGCCCAGGATAACTTGGATGTTATCCAAAGTGAGTATGGAAGTGTAAAGTAGCATGTAGTTATCCAGTTGGGGAAAGCAAGGGAAGGTGATATAAAGCAGCTACAGATATACAAGACATATTTTAAAGGTAGAGGTTTATAACTAGGAAGGTATTATCTCTCAGTGATGTAGAATTGAATATCCACTGCCTGAATATGGGGGTGACTTTGGTCCTTTTCCTCCTTCCTTCTTGTTCTCACCTTGGAGCTCATTTCACTGAACCTCTTAGAAACCAGAGGAAATGAAAGGGAAGGAAACTTGGATTCTTCATTTCTTCATCTGAGCAACTCCTGGGAAAAGCCTCATAGTGTTTATCTTATGGAATCTTGGGCAGCCTGGCCTCAGCATATAGAATCTAAACATATGAGAGCAACTTTAAAAAAAAGCCATAGCTGAACTGTAGCTAAAAATGATAAGAAATAGACTTTATTCAGGACTATGGCAATAGGGGGAAAGAGACCTCAGTATGGAACCGGGCTCAATTCCAAATATAGCACAGGCAAATGGAAATGTGTAGCCAAGGAGCAAGGCAGGTCAGTGCATGGAAAATTGCCAAGAATAAACATCACGGGTAAGGGAGTCTGGCTAAACTTACCTAATAGGTTTCTCGGTGAACACAGGCCAGGGTAATCAGACACCACCTAGGGATTGGGGTGGAAGATAAGGAACCCAGATATGATCGGATATTGGGGAGGCAGCGGCACTGTGGTGTAGCAGGTTAAGCTACATTCTGCAGCACAGTTATCCCATGGACACCTGTTCAAATCCTGGCTGCTCTGCTTCCAATCCAGCTCCCTGCTAATAACCTGGGAGAGCAGCGGAGGATGGCTCAAGTCCTTGGGCCCCTGCACCCACATAGGAGACCCAGATGAAGTTCCTGGCTCCTGGTTTCCATCTGGCACAGCCCCAGCCATTGCAGTCATTTGGGGGAGTGAATCAGCAGATGGGAGCTCGCTCGCTCGCTCGCTCTCTCTCTCTCTCCTCTTTCTCTGTAACTTTGACTTTCAAATAAATAAATAAATCTTCTTAAAAAAGATCAAGGGTGTGTTCAGTGTCAAACTTCTTAATAGCGCCAGTGTAGAAGTCACCACTGGCATTTTGTATGCAGCAATAGTGGATGAATGAGTGAAGGACCATAGCCATAATATTCTCACTATTTGCTGTTGTTTTTGTTTTAATATTCAACTATAGTAGTGTTTTAAAAGTTAAATGAACAATAAACGCAAATATAAAAGCTCTGACTTTGCCATGTATGTATGATGACTTCAGTGTGCAAGATGCAAAAACCTAATTAAAAAAAGTTCCCCTATCATTTTTTAGTCAAACATTGTAATTGATTTCAGCTGTCTACATGGACTAGCTTAGACTGAAATGCTAGGTGTATGTGTTGGCTTCAGTGTCTGACCCTTCATTTTTAAGCTTACAGAAGGAAAACTATTTAACTGCGGGCAGGTGCTGTGGCTTAGATGGTAAAGGTGCTGCCTACGGTGCCGGCATCTCATATGGGTACCGGTTTGAGTCCCAGATGCTTCTTTTTTGATTCTGCTCCCTGCTAATGTGACTGAGAAAGCTGTAGAAGATGGCCCAAGTCCTTGGACCCCTTCACCCACATGCAAGGAGACCTGGAAGAGGCTCCAGGCCCCCGGCTTCGGGTGGGCCCAGCTCTAACTATTTCAGTCATTTGGGGAGTGAACCAGCAGATGGAAGACCTCTCTCCCTCTGCCTCCACCTCTCTGCCATATGCCTTTAAATAAATACATAAATCTTTTTAAAAAAACTATTTAACTGGCAATCAGAAAAAAAAATAATTTGTAGGGGCCAGCACTGTGGCGCAGTAAGTTAAAGGCCTGGTCTGCAGTGCCGGCATCCCATATGGGCACCGGTTTGAGTCTCAGCTGTTCCACTTCCAATTCTAGTTCTCTGCTGTGGCCTGGGAAGGCAGTGGAAGGTGGCCCAAGTCCTTGGGTCCCTGTACCCCCGTGGGAGACCTGGAAGAGGCTCCTAGCTCCTGGCTTCAGATCGGCCCAGCTCCAGCAGTTGCAGCCATCTGGGCAGTGAACCAGCAGATTAAAGACCTCTCTCACTCTCTGTCTCTCCTCTCTCTGTGTAACTCTTTCAAATAAATAAATACTTTTTTAAAAAAAAGAAATCACTTTCTAAAAAGGGGTTTATAATATGCTGCTTCTTGAGGGATTGTACTTCTAGAATTACGTTCGCCTCTATGCCATCTTTTTAAGTGTGTGTGTGTGTGTGCATGATATATATATATATATATATATAAAGTTTGTTGACCATTCTCCTCTTTGGACCATTATAAGCCCCTGAGTAACGATTTCTAGAAGTGGATAATTTAGAAATTAAAGAGATCTTTATGTGGCAAAAATAATTTGCATGTATAATATAGGAAGATATTCCTTAGATATGTTGCAAGCTTACTTTCAACCATTTGGGTTATGTTCCAAAGTAACTGCCATTTAATGTTGGTAGTATAGCAAGTTACGAATAGCTTTAATGTATGTTTAAAGGTCATGCTCACATTCTTAAAATCTGGGTAAGAGAATTTAAGCAATCTTAGAAATATATGAATGTCTCCTTAATGTACTGATTAACAAAGCCAAAAAAAGTTCACAAATCGGATTTGGGGATGGAGTTTCTTGATAAACTGACTTAGCAGGTTTATCAATAAAAGTGCATTTTATGAGAAAGTATAGAAATGGGATGAAGTTCAGGAGCCTTCCTAAAGTTTGGTCAAGAAAAGATTCTTTGCCATCACCTGCAAAATGTCAGTAGCCCTAAACTGAAGGGAAGGGAGAAAGGCACAGAGAAATTATGTTAAGCTTATCTTGAGCCACGCTGAATTTTACAAGACTTATCCACTGATTTTGAGAAGCAACAAAGGCATGCTTTGTGTTTTATATTTCTTTTTGGGAGATGAGAAGAAAAAAATGGTATTTAATTGAAACACATATACCACACTCGTGATGTTATACCCTTTAAACCTCTCGGATTTCACAAGCATTGTTCAAGGCTACATTTCCTTTCCTCAAATTGTTTGGGTTTTTATAAAATATATTTCAGGGCTGGTGCTGTGGCATAGCAGGGTAAGGCCTCCACCTGCAGTGCCGGCATCCCATATGGGTACCATTTCCATTCCTGGATGCTCTACTTCCCATCCAGCTCTCTACTGTGGCCTGTGAAAGCAGTAGAAGATGGCCCAAGTCCTTGGGCCGCCACACCCATGTGGGGCACTAAGAGGAAGCTCCTGGCTCCGGGCTTTGGATCTGCCCAGCTCCGACCATTGCGGCCAACTGGAGAGTGAACCAGTGGATGGAAGACCTCTTTCTGCCTCTCCTTCTCTTTCTGTGTAACTCTGACTTTCAAATAAATAAATAAATCTTAAAAAAATACATCTAGTTGATGCTACAAAGAGTTGCAATAAGGACAAGTAATTTCATTCAGCTGATGAGCTGCTTGAACTCATAACAGGTCTTGTTTAAGTAGTAATGGGGCCACAATAACACAAGCTTATTCTAGTTGTCTGAATTATAAATGTAATAATATTCCTTTTCTGAAGTGATTTAATCATTTTTGTGATGATTGTTTCGTTATTTTTGTTGTTGTTGTTTTGGTGTTGAGATGCCTCAGTATGCTCCCTGCTTTCTAGAGATGCTTCCATGCTTGCCCATAAATTATATTTTAACCACCAGACTGCCTCTCAGTATTTTGGAACTTCCAGGAGATAGTGGATGTGAGTGAGCATGATCCTCAAATAGGCTAATCACTCTTGATTGTTTCCTACCTCTCAATTATTTCCCTCCATTTTCTCCCCCTGATCTTAGCCCTTCTTAGCCCTCTTCATGTCTACTCTCTACTCTTAACACTTCAAATCTTTCTTTTATACTAAGTCACTGATATAATCACACCCCAAGTTGACATTTTGTTGGTGAGAGTAGCCCATGTGCTATGTGCTACAAACACCGAGAGAGAGAGAGAGAGAGAGAGAGAGAGAGAGAGAGAATCCCTTCCTTTCAGAGGTTATCTTCAAAAGGAAAAGATAGGTCTACAAATGAATAATCACAATGCAATGTGATAAGTATTAGGACCAGGAATCAAGAAAAGCTTTGAGGTTAGTTAACATCTGAAGCAAATCCTAAAGATGAATAGAACTTTTAAAAATTTCTATGGAAATTAATGGTAACATCTCCAAAACTAATATAAAATAACCCATTTGTTAGTGGGACATAGCCTCTATTTCATTCACACCATAGTAAGTAGAATGAGAATAAGCTTATCAATACTCCTGCATTTTCTATGCATCTCCTAGAATTTTACACAGATGCTTGCCTTCCTGGAGTTTTTTATCCCCTAGAAATACATGTACACTGTACATACAAGGAAACCTCATAAATTGAATTAAAAGAGGAATTTATTTTGGTGCAAAGATTTTTTGAAATCATGCAGTTTCTTCAAAATATGTATTTTTATGCCTTTTTTAAAGACCTGTCCTAAGTATTCATTGTTTTTGGTAGTGTACCTTGAAATTATATCTTACCAAGCATTCTAAGACAAAGCAAGATATATTCCTTGTCCAAACAAAGGAAGCATGAGTGGATGAAGGGGAGCATGCAGGAGCCCAACAGTCAAAGGTGAATCTCCAGGTCCTATATTTGTCCTATGAGACTTAATTTCAAGCTTCACTGGATTGTGGAACTGGAAATTTTCAAGAGTTGGATCAGGAAGAGTTCCAAATGCAAGTGGGCCAGGTGGAGTCTATCAGCACATCCAGCTTTCAGAGACCAAAGAAATGAGGTGGTTACAGATGAGTGACCAGAATTCAGAAGGAAGTGAAGCTGAGAGAGAAGATTTAGTGCAGAGCATGATATGTATATCTCCAGACCTCTGAAAATTTGTTGTGAAAAGAAGACACAGACTTATTCTATCGTGTCTCAGGCATATAGCCTGATTCAATCAAAAGAGATATCACAAAGTGTTTTCTAACCACTAATGCTGACTAATAGTGATCTGGGCTGTCTCAGTAGTGGTAAAGCTAGATAACTCTAAAGTCTTTTTATATGTACGAGATTCAATAATTCATTCTGATCAATATTTTCCATTTTAAATTAGGACATAAATTAGACCAACTAAAAGCAATGGGTCAGGCAAGGTCAGAGGAGTGCCTGAGTTCTGAAGGACAATATTTGCTCTTCTACACCACAGAACAAATATTGGTGATAACTTGGAGCCCTCATTTTGCATCTCAATCCTAGTAAAAGGGGTCATGGTTTTCACTCCTTCCCATTCTGGTTGCCTAATTATCTAAGTGGTTAGCTGAAATGCAGTTGTTGTTCCATACTCCTGATCTTTGTGGTTGACTCTGAGGCATTCCCCTTATAATCCTTTCTATGCATGTTATTAGAACTTTTCCTTTCTAAACAAAAACACAATATTGACAACCCAGTGTCTTGGCATAGCCTAAAATCAACATTTTTTATTTTTATAAAAAATGAGCATTTCAGTCAACTTTTCTATACAAATTCATATAATCCAATGATGAATAATATACAATAATTGCCTATGGTCTAACCACAAGCCAAGAAACCAATACAGACATGCCTGAAGAGGACTGTGGCATAGGGATGCAATATGCAGTCTTCAGCAGTGTGGTTCTATAACTTACTACCTATTTGATCTTAGATCAGTCAGTTAGCTTCTCTGAAGCAGTTGCCTTCGCCTATAAAGTGGGAAAATATAAATATTGGTCAAGAGAGTCACATGAGGTGATGGAAGGAAAAGTGCTTGATAACTTGTGGAGTGCCAAGCATGTGGCATCACCTTTGCTCCAGGAAACTTCTGTCACAGCAACTACACTGTGACTCATAAAGTAATTCATGTTTCTATGACATTTTTTTCCCAAAAGGAAGACAGCTTCTCCACAATAACTTGCTCTGAGTCCATCAGCACTGGCCTGTTCAAATGAAAGCCATGTTCTCTGCAAATTACCAGGGTTTGGGTGCCCATTATTATTCAATGACAGCTGTTGTTGAAGAACAGTTGTTAGGGGCTGGTAGAGGTGCATCAGCATAAGATAACAACTTCTCTGGGGACTTTATCCCAGGATGGGAGGATGCTCCCTTAGAACCCAGGAGCAGCAAAGCCACTGTTCAGGGTGAATTCAAGTACCTGTATAGGGGTTGCCTGTGACTTCACTTTTCTCTTCTAAATATATTCAGGTTCCCATGCCCCCACCATCCAAAGAGCATGTACATTTATGCTCTGCTGAAAAGATTCCCAAAGTCTCTGGTGGAGAATCCAACCTGCTGTGTTATTGGTTGCTTGGGCTGACAGCTTGAAGTAAATTTCCATTTCAATTCTAGCTCATCCCAGGCTGATTAGTTTCTTTAGCTAAATTACGCCCCAGATTCTTGGCCTCATTAGACAGACCACTGGTTTCCCAGTAGGGAAAGGAGCCTACTGCCCATCTCATACTTCTACCTCATATGTCTGTATTGGCATTAAATGTGGACATGTGAATTGAAGATAGTGTGATAGAAAAGAAAATATACTGCACTTGGAATCAGTCAGACGTATAGTCACACTAAATGCAGGTGATTTAATTTGTATCTGTCTTCTGTTTAAATGGAGATAAGTTAGAAAGTAATCTATAGAAGCAAAATTGACACTTTGAGATGCAATGACTAAACAGCTGTTGCCGCTACTGTTGAGGAACAATTTTTTTTTCATACTATTTGTTGAATAGAATACTTAACATATTGTTAATCTTATGTGTATAAAGTTCATTGAAAATAGATCTTAACAAAAATAAGAATGCGAATATAAGAGGGAGGAAGAAGAAGGGTGAGAGTGCAGGCAGGGTGCACTCTATGCTCCTAAATCTGAATTTAAGAAATGTATGAGGTTTATATATCTTAAATAAAAGGTTTCTGGGAAGGGGTAGCGCTGTGGCTAAAGCTAAAGTGGGTAAAGCCACCACCCGCAGTGCCAGTATCCCAAATGGATGGTGGTTTGAGTCCTGGCTGCTCCACTTCCCATCCAGCTCTCTGCTATGGTCTGGGAAAGCAGCAGAAGACGGCCCAAGTCCTTGGGCCCCTGCACCCGCATGGGAGACCTGGAAGAAGCTCCTGGCTCCTGGCTTCAGATTTGCTCAGCTCCAGTCCTTGGGGCCATTTGGGGAGTGAACCAACGGTTGGAAGACCTCTCTCTCTCTCTCTCTCTCTCTCTCTCTCTCTCTGCCTCTGCCTCTCTGCAACTCTGCCTTTCAAATAAATAAATCTTTTTTTAAAAAAAGGGTTCTGGGTTAAAAAATAATTAAACTTATTTTTAAATTCCACAATAAAAATAAATAAATGGTGATAATACAAATACTCCCAATTTCACGACACTGTTAAAATTAAGTGAAATAATGTGCAAAGCACCTAATATATTTAGATGCACGTCTATATTAACCATATAGGGAATGTCAAAAAGTTCATGGAAAATGGAATTAAGTGCAAACTGTTGAAATATTTATTTAGTATATACTAAATTGATCTTCTGTATATAAAGAAATTTGAAAATGAATCTTGATGAAGATTGGGATGGGAGAGGGAGTGGGAGATGGGATGGTTGTGGGTGGGAGGGTGGTTATGGGGGGGAAAGCTGCTATAATCCAAAAGTTGTACTTTGGAAATTTATATTTATTAAATAAAAGTTGAAAAAAGGGCAAAAAGATAATTTTACTTTGTTGCAAGTATTCTAATATCTTATGCAAAATTGTTTTTCATAATACATACTTCTTATGAGCTTTTGAAGATCCCTCATATGCATGGATTTCAAAATTTTTGCACCAGAAAAAACTTTTTTAAGTTTCATTTTCACCACAAACATTCGAATTCATCTTTCATTTCTGGATTAGGAGCATAAATACATAACTTTAATAGCTGGTTTCACTTGGCAAAAAGCACTTGGATATCAGTAGCAAACAGCGTGCTTTTTCACAACACAGAATTTGTGAATAATACTTACTCATTTTTGATATCATAACAGCCCTAAGTCATGAAGGAAAGGCAAAAATTGAAATTTATTACAAATAGTAAGTAATAAAAGTGATTCACTGAAATAAGATGTAATTTTTTGTGGTAATGATTTTTACATTTTTAAAAATTTTAAGATTTTATTTATTAAAAAGGCAGTGCAACAAAGAGACAGAGAAACCTTCCATCCACTGTTTACTCCTCAAATGCCCTCAATAGCAGGGGCTGGGCCAGGCTGGAACCAGCAGCCAGGAACTCAGTCTAAGTATCCCACACGGATGGCATGGACTCAAGTACTTGAACCAAAATCTACTACCTCCCAGGGTACACAATGGTAGGAAGTTGGGTTAAAAACAGGTATGACTCAATCCCAGGTACTCCAATATGGGATGTGGATATCTCAAGCAGTGGCTTAAAACTGCAGCACCACAGCCCAAGTCCTATATTTTTTTAAAAATTGACACACAAAAATTATAGATTTATGGGATGCTATGTGATGTTTTGATTCATGTATACACTGGATAATGTCCAATAGTGTAAATATAGTCATTTCATTGAACATTTAACAATTCTTTATGGTGAAAACATTGAAAGCCCTATCTTATTGTTTTTTTGCTGCTGTTGTTTTATCTTTTAAAATTTTTATGTATTTTTACTTATTTGAAAGGAAGAGAGAGAGTGGGGGAGAGAGAGAATGATCTTCCATGCACTGATTCACTCTCCAAATGCATACAGTAGCTAGGACTGGGCCAGGCCAAATCTACAAGCCTGGAACTTAACCCACATCTCCCACATGCACGACAAGACCCAAGTACTTGTGCCATCACCTGCTTCTTCCCTGGGTATACATTATCAGGAAGCTGGAATCAGAATCAGAGCCAGAATTGGAATCCATGCACTTGAGTATTGGATCTGGACACTCTAAGAACATCATAACCACTGTACCAAATATCCACCCCTTTTATTTAAAAAAAGACTTATTTATTTATTTGAAAGCAGACTTTCAGAGAGGCAGAGGCAGAGAGAGAGAGAGAGAGAGAGAGAGAGAGGTCTTCCATCGGCTGGTTCACTCCCCAAATGGCTGCAACAGCCAGAGCTGGACCGATCTGAAGCCAGAAGCCTGGATCTTCTTCTGGGTCTCCCATGTGGGTGTAGGGGACCAAGAACTTGGACCATCCTCTGCTGATTTCTCAGGCACATTATCAGGGTGCTGGATCAGAAGTGGAGTATCCAGGACTCGAATTGGTGCCCATATGGGATGCTGGCACTGCAGGCAGTGGCTTTACTTGCTATGCCACAATGCCTGCCCCCTGTTGTTTTATATACAGAAACACGCAATACATTAACATTATCTATAGTCATACTGCTGTGCACCAGAATTTCAACAATTATTACTACCCTATAGCTACATCTTAGCATCTCTTAATCAATATAACCACATCCCTCTAAGTCACAGTACCTCCCCAGCTTCTAGTAACCACCATTATATTTTAACGTATAGGGACATCATATACTTGTTTGCCTTTGCTTGACTTATTGCATTTAACATAATGACCTCCAGTTCCATCCATGTAATTGCAAATGGCAAGATATCATCCTTTTTATGGTTGAATAAAATTCCACTGCTTACATGTATCACATTATCCTTATTTATTATTCAATGGATGGGCACTTACATTGTTTCTATTTATTGGTTATTGTGAATAGTGCTGCAAAAAACATGGGGGTATAGATGTGTTTTCAACAGAATGATTTCATTTCTCTTGGACATATACCAAATAGTGAGATTTCCAGACAATACAGAAGTTCTATTTTCAGTTCTTTGAAGAACTTCCATACTGTTTCCCACAATGACTGTACTCATTTATATTCCCACTATTCAAGGGTTCCCTTTTCTCCATATCCTAGCCAACACTTGTCATCTTTTGTATTTGATGATAGCCAATATAACTGTAGGGAGTTATACTGAAGTTTTGATAAGCATCTCGCTGATAATAGCTGATAGTAAGCATATTTTCATATACCCATTGGCTATTTGTATGTCCTTTGAGAAATGTCTGTTTAGATCTACTGCCCATTTTTAATTGGATTATTAGTTTTGTTTTTTGTTTCTTTGTTTGCTATTAAGCTGTTGAGTTACTTATACATCCTGGTAACTAATTCTTTGTCAGTTACATGGATGGGAGAAAATATTTTCAAGTTTTAAGTAGTCTCTTCACTGTGTTAATTGTCTTTGCTGTGCAGAAGCTCTTTAGGTTGATGAAATCCAATTCATCTGTTATTGCCTCCTGTGCTTTCAAGACTGGCAGAAAAACATCCTCCCCATTTCTGGTGTCCTGAAGTGTTCTCATAAATTTTTTTCCAGTAGTTTCAAATATTCTGTCTTTACATTTAAGTCTTTAATCCATTTTAATTTATTTTTTCACATAGTAAGGGACATAGCTCTAGATTTTTTTCCACATATGAATATCCAGTTTTTCCAGAACCATTTAAAAAGACAATCCTTCTTCCAATGTGTATTCTTAGAAACTTTCTCAAAGGTCAGTTAACTGAAGATATGTGGGTTTACTTATAGGATCTCTATTCTGTTTAATTGGTCTATGTATCTTTTTATGCCTATATCATCCTGTTTTTATTATTGCAGCCGTAATGTAGCTTAAGGTCAGATAATGTAATGTCCTCTGATTTATTCTTTTTGCTAAAGGTTTCTTTGGAAATTTGGGATCTTTTGTGATTCCATACAAATTTCAGTAGTTTTTTCTATTTCTGTGAGAAATGTTATTGGAATTTTCATAGGGATTGCATTGAATTTATAAATTGCTTTCAGTAATGTGCACATTTTCACAACAATGATTCTTCCAATTTATGAAAATGGGATGTCTTTCCTTTTTGTCCTCTCCAATTTCTTTCATCAGCAGTTTATAGATTTTATTGTAGAGATCTTTCACCTCTTGGGTTAAATTTCCTAGGTATTTTATTTTATTTTTTATGTAATTATTTGAATTGGGATTGATTTCTTGATTTTTTTCACATAAAAACAATACCACTGATTTTTGTATGTTAATTTTGTATCCTGTAACTTTGCTGAAATTTTTTATTAGTACTAACAGATTTCTTTCTTTGCAGTCTTTGAGAGTTTCTGTATATAACACCATGTCATCTTCAAACAGTGACAATTTGACTTCCTACTTTCCATACTGGGTACCCTTTATTTCTTTCCCTTGCCTAATTTTTGTGGCTAAGATTTCCAATACTGTGTTGAATTAAAGTGATAAAAATGAGCATCCTTGTCTTCCTCAGGATCTTAGCGAGAAATTATTCAGCTCATCCTCACTCAGTATGATATTACATTTTGGCTTCTTATACATGGTCATTATTACATTGAGGTACATTCCTTTTATACCTAACTTGTTCACAGTGCTTATCATGAAAGGCTGTTGAATTTTATCAAATGCTTTTTCTGACTCTATTGTGACAATCACATGAATTTTGTCCTTCATCCTCTTAATGTAGTGCATCACATTTATTGATTTGTGTACATTGGTTCATACTTGCATCTCTGCACTGAATCCCACTTGATCATGGTGGATAATCTTTTGAATGAGCTGTTGGATTTATAGAATTGTTGAGGATTTTATATCTATGTTCATCAAGGATATTGGCCTGTCGAATTTTTGTTGTTATAGTGCCCTTCACTGATTTTGGTGTCAAGGTAATGCTGGACTCATAGAATGAGTTTGGAAGAATGTTCTCCTTTTCTAGTTTTCTACAAAGTTTACGAAGGATTGCTGTTAACTCTTCTTTAAATGATTGGTAGAATTCAACAGTCAAGACATCTAGTCCTGGGCTTTACTGACATAGAAGACTTTATTCCTGATCCAATCTTGCCATTCATTACTGGTCTATTTCTGCATTCTGTTACTTCATTACTCAGTCTTGGTAGGTTGTATGTATCCAGGAATTTGTCAATTTCTTCTTGGTTATCAAATTACTCAATTTGATAATTGTTCAAACTAATATCTAACAATTCTTTGTACTTCCATGGTGTCAGTAGTAATGTCTCCATTTTCATTTCTGATGTTATATATTGATGTCATATATTCGAATCTTCTTTTTTCAAAGTTAGTCTAGCAAAAGGTTTGACAATATTGTCAATCTTTTTAAAGAACCAACTCTGGGCCGGTGCCATGGCTCACTAGGCTAATCCTCTGCCTGCGCAGCCGGCACACCAGGTTCTAATCCCGGTTGGGGCACCGGATTCTGTCCCAGTTGCTCCTCTTCCAGTCCAGCTCTCTGCTGTGACCCGGAAGGGCAGTGGAGGATGGCCCAAGTGCTTGGGCCCTGCACCTGCATGGGAGACCAGGAGGAAGCACCTGGCTCCTGGCTTTGGATCAGCGCAGCACGCAGGCCGTAGCGGCCATTTGGGGGTGAACCAACGGAAGGAAGACCTTTCTCTCTCTCTTTCTCTCTTTCTCTCACTAACTCTGCCTGTCAAAAAAAAAATAGGACCAACTCTAATTTCATGGACTTTTTTTTTTGTTGCTTTTGTAGTCTGTTGGGGGATGGGTGGTGGAAACTGCCTGAGTAGGAAGGATCCTAATACTATTCTGCATGTATATGTCTGGGAGCAGGGAGCCATTAGATCTTGTCAGAGTCTAAATTTTACTGAGGTGGCCCTGGCACTGGGATTCAACTCCCTCTTCCTTACCCAAATATGAGTAGTGTCAGTTGATGTTATGCTACTTGGATCTGGGGAGGTGATGACGCAATAAAATCTTTCCTTCCTTGGTTTCATTATTGTGACTATTTTATTAGTTCATTGACACAAGGCACTGTAGTTTCTCATCTAGCTTTCCTAGCTCTTGTGAACGTAACCTGGTATATGAATAACTCTTCAATTTGTTGTCTCTTTGGAAAGTGGTATTTGGAGCATCATACTCAGCAGATATCTTGCTTCTAGTCAAGTAACTTGAATTTTTAAAAGATTCATTTATTTATTTGAAAGAAAGAGTGAGAGAGAGAGAGAGAGAGAGAGAGACATCTTCCATCTGCTGGTACACTCCCCAAATGACCGTAAAGGCTGGTTCTGGGACAGGCTGAAGCCAGGAGCCCGGAACTCAGTCTTGCTCTCCCACATGGGTGGCAGGGCCCCAAGTGCTTGGACCATTAGGAGAGAGCTGGATTGAAAATGGAGCAGATAGGACTCAAACTAGCACTCATATGGCATGCTAGCAGCTTAACACCCTGCATCATAATGCTGGCTCCAATTACATGAAGTTTTTTTAGAGGGTTGCTCTGTTTATTGTAGCCTACCTCTTTCATCTTTCACTTACTTTCAAAAATTGTAACATAGCATTTTCAGGGACCTGTTTCCAAATTCCCACTTTTAGCCAAAATCCAGTGTTCCCTGCCTCTTTGATATCCATTTGTTGTGCAGAACCCACCCATTGTCTACACTCTCATGTTCAGAGTTCCTGAACCTTTGAGACCTGGAGACCCATAGAAACTAATTTCCAAGGGACTTGAAAATTGGGGCAGATGATATTGTTTGATTCCCTGATATTAATCTTCATACCAATTTCTTTAGAATCAGTACTGCTCTTTATCAGAGACATAAGTGCTCAGTGAATTCCTCTTGATGATGATGAAAATAATGAGAAAAAAAGAAACTGGATCAGTAGCACGGATGAGTTACCAACCCATACTATGGTAGACAGGATTGAGAACATTCTAAAAACCTAATAGTCAATTGTGAACAGAAATTGATCACTGGGACTAGTGAGATGGCATTGGTACATGCCACCTTGATGGGATTGAATTGGAATCCCCTGGTATGTTTCTAACTCTACCATTTGAGGTAAGTCAGCTTGAGCATGTCCCGAAATGCACATCTCTTCCCTCTCTTATTCCCACTCTTATATTTAACAGTGATCACTTTTCAGTTAAGTTTCAGCACTTAAGAATAATTGTGTATTGATTACAGTATTCAACCAAAAGTATTAAGTAGAACAAACAAAAAAAATACTAAGAGGGATAACATATCAAGTTGCTCATCAACAGTCAGGGTGAGGGCTGATCAAGTCACCGTTTCTCATAGTGTTCATTTCACTTTAACAGGTTTCCTTTTTGGTGCTCAGTTAGTTGTCACCTATCAAGGAGAACAAGTGGTATTTGTCCCTTTGGGATTGGCTTATTTCACTCAGCATAATGTTTTCCAAATTCCTAAGAGGGATCACTTTTCAGTTAAAATTTAAACACCTAAGAATAATTGTGTGTTAATTACAGAGTTCAACCAATGGTACTAGAACAAAAAAAAATACTAAAATGGATAAAGTATTACATTGTACATCAACCGTCAGGACAAGAGCTGATCAACTCACTGTTTCTCATAGTGTCCATTTCACTTGAACAAGTTTCCCCTTTGGTGCTCAGTTAGTTGTCGCCGATCAGTGATCAATTTCTGTTCACAATTGATCATAAAAAATGATAGGACTAAGAACCAAAGGCATCACATAAACAAAAATAGTGTCTGCAAATCCTAGCTGATAGAATAAAAAAGGGAGAGAATGATCCAACATGGAAAGTGAGATACACAGCAGACCCATAGAATGGCAGATGTCCTAAACAGCACTCTGGCCTCAGAATCAGCCCTTAAGGCATGCGGATCTGGCTGAAAAGCCCATGAGAGTATTTCAGGCATGGAAAGCCAAGACACTCTTTACTTAATGTATGCTTATGGATTACAATGGCTTCCCCCCCATAACGTCCTTCCCACCCACAACCCTCTCCTTTCCCACTCCCTCTCCCCTTCCATTCACATCAAGATTCATTTTCAGTTCTCTTTATATACAGAAGATCAGTTTAGCATACATTAAGATTTCAACAGTTTTCTCGCACACAGAAACATAAAGTGAAAAATACTGTTTGAGTACTAGTTATAGCATTAAATCTTAATGTACAGCACACTAAGGACAAAGATCCTACATGAGGAGTAAGTGCACAGTGACTCCTGTTGTTGACTTAACAAATTGACACTCTTGTTTATGGCATCAGTAATCACCCTAGGCTATTGTCATGAGCTGCCAAGGCTATGGAAGCCCCTTGAGTTCACCAACTCTGATCATATTTAGACAAAGCCATGGTCAAAGTGGAAGTTCTCTCCTCCCTCAGAGAAAGGTACCTCCTTCCTTGATGACACGTTCTTTCCACTGGGATCTCACTCACAGAGATATTTCATTTAGTATTTTTTTTTTGCCAGAGTGTCTTGGCTTTCCATGCCTGAAATACTCTCATGGGCTTTTCAGCCAGATCCGCATGCCTTAAGGGCTGATTCTGAGGCCAGAGTGCTGTTTAGGACATCTGCCATTCTATGGGTCTGATGTGTATCTCACTTCCCATGTTGGATCATTCTCTCCCTTTTTTATTCCATCAGCTAGGATTTGCAGACACTATTTTTGTTTATGTGATCCCTTTGGTTCTTAGTCCTATCATTATGATCAATTGTGAAAAGAAATTTATCACTGGGACTAGTGAGATGGCATTGGTACATGTCACCTTGATGGGATTGAATTGGAATCCCCTGGTATGTTTCTAACTCTACCGTTTGAGGTAAGTCAGCTTGAGCATGTCCCAAATTGCACATCTCTTCCCTTTCTTATTCCCACTCTTATATTTAACAGCAATCACTTTTAAGTTAAGTTTCAACACTATTCAATATAGTTCTGGAAGTTCTAGCCAGAGCTATTAGGCAAGAAAAAGAAATTAAAGGAATACAAATTGGGAAGGAAGAACTGAAACTATCCCTCTTTGCAGATGATATGATACTTTACTTAGGGGACCCAAAGAACTCTACTAAGAGACTATTGGAACTCATAGAAGATTTTGGCAAAGTAGCAGGGTATAAAATCAATGCACAAAAATCAATAGCCTTTGTATACACAGGCAATGCCACGGCTGAGGAAGAACTTCTAAGATCAATCCCATTCACAATAGCTATAAAAACAATCAAATACCTTGGAATCAACTTAACCAAGGACGTTAAGGATCTCTACGATGAAAATTACAAAACCTTAAAGAAATAGAAGAGGATACCAAGAAATGGAAAAATCTTCCATGCTCATGGATTGGAAGAATCAATATCATCAAAATGTCCATTCTCCCAAAAGCAATTTATAGATTCAATGCAATACCAATCAAGATACCGAAGACCTTCTTTTCAGATCTGGAAAAAATGATGCTGAAATTCATATGGAGGCACAGGAGACCAAGAATAGCTAAAGCAATCTTGTACAACAAAAACAAAGATGGAGGCACACAATACCAGATTTCAGGACATACTACAGGGCAGTTGTAATCAAAACAGCATGGTACTGGTACAGAAACAGATGGATAGACCAATGGAACAGAATTGAAACACCAGAAATTAACCCAAACATCTACAGCCAACTCATATTTGATCAAGGATCCAAAACCAATCCCTGGAGTAAGGACAGTCTGTTCAATAAATGGTGCTGGGAAAATTGGATTTCCACATGCAGAAGCATGAAGCAAGACCCCTACCTTTCACCTTACACAAAAATCCACTCTACATGGATTAAAGACTTAAATCTACGACCTGACACCATCAAATTATTAGAGAGCATTGGAAAAACCCTGCAAGATATAGGTATCGGCAATGACTTCTTGGAAAACACCCCAGAAGCACAGGCAGTCAAAGCCAAAATTAACATTTGGGATTGCATCAAATTGAGAAGTTTCTGTACTGCAAAAGAAACAGTCAGGAGAGTGAAGAGGCAACCAACAGAATGGGAAAATATATTTGCAAACTATGCAACAGATAAAGGGTTGATAACCAGAATCTACAAAGAAATCAAGAAACTCCACAACATCAAAAAAAAAAAACAACCCACTTAAGAGATGGGCCAAGGACCTCAATAGACATTTTTCAAAAGAGGAAATCCAAAAGGCCAACAGACACATGAAAAAATGTTCAAGATCACTAGCAATCAGGGAAATGCAAATCAAAACCACAATAAGGTTTCACCTCACCCCAGTTAGAATGGCTCACATTCAGAAATCTACCAACAATAGATGCTGGCGAAGATGTGAGGAAAAAGGGACACTAACCCACTGTTGGTGGGAATGCAAACTGGTCAAGCCACTATGGAAGTCAGTCTGGAGATTCCTCAGAAACCTGAATATAACCCTACCATTCAACCCAGCCATCCCACTCCTTGGAATTTAGCCAAAGGAAATTAAATTGGCAAACAAACAAGCTGTCTGCACCTTAATGTTTATTGCAGCTCAATTCACAATAGCTAAGACCTGGAACCAACCCAAATGCCCATCAACAGTAGACTGGATAAAGAAATTATGGGACATGTACTCTATAGAATACTATACAGCAGTCAAAAACCACCAGAAACCCGGTCATTTTCTACAAGATGGAGGAATTTGGAAAACATCATGCTGATAGAATTAAGCCAGTCCCAAAGGGACAAATATCATATGTTCTCCCTGATCAGCGACAACTAACTGAGCACCAAAGGGGAAACTTGTTCAAGTGAAATGGACACTATGAGAAACAGTGAGTTGATCAGCTCTTGTCCTGACGGTTGATGTACAATGTAATACTTTATCCATTTTAGTATTTTTTTTTGTTCTAGTACCATTGGTTGAACTCTGTAATTAACACACAATTATTCTTAGGTGTTTAAATTTTAACTGAAAAGTGATCCCTCTTAGGAATTTGGAAAACATTATGCTGAGTGAAATAAGCCAATCCCAAAGGGACAAATACCACTTGTTCTCCTTGATAGGTGACAACTAACTGAGCACCAAAAAGGAAACCTGTTAAAGTGAAATGAACACTATGAGAAACGGTGACTTGATCAGCCCTCACCCTGACTGTTGATGAGCAACTTGATATGTTATCCCTCTTAGTATTTTTTTTGTTTGTTCTACTTAATACTTTTGGTTGAATACTGTAATCAATACACAATTATTCTTAAGTGCTGAAACTTAACTGAAAAGTGATCACTGTTAAATATAAGAGTGGGAATAAGAAATCCAGTTTTTTAGGAAAAGTCTTATGATTTGTGCTACTCTTTTAGTACACAAAATTTATTAAAACACTAATTCTGGGGCCAGCGTTGTGACCTAGCAGGTAAAGCTGCCACCTGCAATGCCAGCATCCAATATCAGTACTGGTTAATGTCCCATCGGCTCCACTTTCGATACAGCTCTCTGCTAATGTGCCTGGGAAAGCAGCTGAAGATGACCCAAGTAGTTGAATCCCTTGCACCCATGTGGGACCCAGATAAAACTCCTGACTCCTGGCTTTGGTCTGACCCAGCCCTGGCCATTGCAGCCATCTAGGGAGTGAATCAGCAGATGAAAGATCTCTCTGTCTCTCCACCTCTCTCTGTCACTCTGACTTCCAAAAAAATAAAGAAAGAAATCTTTTTAAAAACACAAACGCAGGCCTGGCGCTGTAGCTCACTAGGTTAAACTTCTGCCTGCAGCGCCGGCATCCCATATGGGCGCCGGGTTCTAGTCTCGGTTGCTCTTCTTCCAGTCCAGCTCTCTGCTATGGCCTGGGATAGCAGTAGAGGATGGCCAAGTGCTTGGGCCCCTGCACCCACATGGGAGACCAGGAAGAAGCACCTGGCTCCTGGCTTCAGATCGGTGCAGCTCCGGCTGTTACGGCCATTTGGAGAGTGAAACAATGGAAGGAAGACCTTTCTGTCTCTCTCTCTCTCTCTCTCACTGTCTATAACTCTACTTGTCAAATAAAAAAAAAAAACACAAACGCTTTATGTACTCAATGCAAGACATCACTTACTTGGATACTGGCTGACTATGTTGATTTAAAAGGTTTTTGTGTGTTTTTAACATTAAATATCTCTTGGAGTCCACACTTCATTAGAGATTTTTAGTTAGGGAAGGCCCATACATTCAGTGTAGCTCTTCAGAATTCATTGGAATGAGTACCATCATAAGCTTTGAGAGAAAATTATAGTGTTTCATATACGGTTATGAAGCAAGAACATGGTTTTCATGTTACAGAAAAGGTGGGTGATCGGGATAAACTGTAACCTCAGAGCAGGGAAAGTAGTTAAAAAGTTCATTCCTTGATACCAGCAAGGGCTTCATTGTTAGCTTGTGTAGAATTTCTTTCTTGTAAATGACATTGTCTTTGAGTAGTCAACAATAAGTACCTCACTGTCATCTGGAATTCTCTATATAAACACACAAAATGACTCATGTTTATTGTAATATATTAATACACACCAATAAGTCAACCACTGCTTGACATCCTGGAATGTCAAGGACACTCAGTGTCAAGGAACACTGCTTTCTGTTAGATTATGAAGAATTCCAGCAGTGACCTTTTAAGGAAAGAAAAAAAAAGACTAAAATGATGACATAAAATGGAATGACCACAGAAAAATGTAAAGCTTTTGCTTTATTTTAGAAAACAGTCCCTAATTTGTAAAGAAAACCATAGAAAGAAATGCCATGTATTGAATGTTTGCCAGACTCTCACGACTCTTCTTGCTTTATTTCATTTCAATTTTCACCACCTAGCAGTTATTATTCCTATATTATATATTAAGAAAATGATGCTCATGAAAACATAGTAAGTAAATGAAGCATGAGGAACTGAATGTACAATTAATCTAATTTTTCCATTTTGTCAATTGACCTTTCATTGAATATGCACACCAAATCCCAGGTAAGATGAATATCAGTAGTAATGAAGGTAACCCCATAGATTTCAATTTTATATTTTGCTTCATACCTATCTGATGAATAAAAACACAATCAGACACTCGAATTCTTTCTTTTTTACTATTCTATTGCTTTATTTGAAAGAAAGACAGAACAACAGAGAGAGAGAGAGAGAGAGAGAGAGAGAGAGAGAATTAGAGAGAAAGAGATATTCCATCTGCTGGTTTACTCCCCACATGGCCCTAACAGACTGGGTTGGGCTGGGCTGAAGCCAGGAGCCAGAAATACCAATCTGGTCTACATCAAGTACTTGGGCCATTTTCTACTGCTTTCCCACGTGCATCAGCAGGGAGCTGGATCAGAGGCCAAGCAGCCAAGATTCAAACTAGTGCTCTGAAATGGGATTCTGGCATCACAAGCAGTAGCTTAACCCCCTGTGCCACAATGCGGGTGCCTAACACTTGCATTCTTTTATTATTATTATTATTATTATTATTAATGTTATTAATATAAAGATGACAGACTTCATGCAGTTCACAGATTCAGTTCTAAGAATGCAATGACACTTCTCTCCGTCCCTCTTCAATTTTCATTTTAATTTTTTCGACAACATATTTCTCTTTATTTTAAAGATTTATTTTATCTATTTGAAAGACAGAGTTACAGAGAGAGGTAGAGACAGAGAGAGAGGTCTTCCATGCTGGTACATTCCCCAGATGGTCGCAATGGCCAGAGCTGTACCAATCCAAAGCCAAAAGCCAGGAGCTTCTTTCGGGTCTCCCACATAGGTGCAGGGGCTCAAGGACTATGGGCCATCTTCTACTGCTTTCCCATACCATAGCAGAGAGCTGGATCAGAAGAGGAGCAGCTGGGACTAGAACCCATATGGGATGCTGGCACTTCAGACTAGGGCTTTAACCTGCTGCACCACAGCACCAACCCCAATATTTCTTTTTATAAAAATTTATTTATTTATTTGAAAGGCAGGGTTACAGAGAGGCAGAGGCAGAGAGAGAGAGGTCTTCCATCCATTGGTTCACTCCCCAAGTGGCCGCAATGGCTGGAGCTGGACCAATCCGAAGCCAGAAGCCAGGAGCTTCTTCTGGGTCTCCCACATGGATGCAGAGGCCCAAGGACTTGGGCTATCCTCCATTGCTTTCCCAGGCAGATTAGGAGGGAGTTGGATCAGAAGTGGAGCAGTCAGGACTCAAACTGGCACCCATATGGGATGCGGGCACTCCAGGCAGCAGCTTTACCAGCTATGCCACAATGCCGGCCTCTTGACAACACATTTCCAATTCACTCCACAATCATGGGCTTACTCCTCTACCGAAGAAAGTGTTCAACAAATGAAAAGCACAAAGACTGCCACTCTTCAGGAATATACACAAGGTCTACAAAAAAAAAAAAAAAATCAAATCCCAAGATGTCAATTTTACTCATATACTTTAAGGTTGTTTGTTTCTGGTATTTTTTGTACTCTATGTATTAGCTATCAAAAATCTGAGAAAACATGTGATATTTGTCTTTATGTATCTGGCTCATTTCACTAAGCATAATGGCCTTCAATTGCATCCATTTTTGTTGCAAAATACAGGATTTCTTTCTTTTTATGGCTGGTTAGTATATCATCATGTATATTTATACCACATTTTCTTTATCCAGTCATCAGTTTGTGAACATCTGGGTTGATTCCATATCTTAGTGATTGTGAATTAAGCTCCTATAAACACAGGGGTACAGGTAACTCTTTCATATGCTGATTTCTTTTCCCTTGGGTATAGTCCCAGGAATGGGATTGCTGGGTCATATGGTAGATCTAATTTTAGATTTTTGAGGAATCTTCATACTGTCTTCCATAATGATTGTAGCTGTTTACATTCCCACCAACAGTGGGTTAGGGTACGTTTTTTAATTTTGGATAATAACCATTCTGACTGGGGTGAGAATTCTCATTACGGTTTTTATTTGCATTTCTCTGATGGCTAGTAATCCTGAGCATTTTTCCATGTGTCTGTTGGCCATTTGTATTTCATCCTTTGAAAAGTATCTTTTTGCATTTTAACTGTATTGTGTGTTTTGTTGTTGTTGTTGAATTTCACAAGCTCCATATATATTCTGGATATTAGTCTTTTATCAGATGCACAGTTTGCAAATATTTTCTTTCATGCTGTTGGTTACCTCTTTGTTGATGTTTCCTTTTCTGTGCAGAACCTTCTTAGCATGATGTAATCCCATTTTTCTATTTTTGCTTTTGTTGCCTGTGCTTCTGGGGTCTTATCCAAGAAGTCTTTGCCTGTGCCAATGTCTTGCAGTGTTTCCCCTATCAAACAGTTGAATTCTTTACCCAAGTTCATCTACTACTGATTATGTGAGCATAACACCATCAACATATGATAATATGCCAGATTCCTAGTAAGCAGTCTGCATCAGATACTAGAAGATTCCAGGAACATTCCCAACTACAAACATTTGGCTTGATATTGCTCAAGTAATTGATGACTTTGATATCTGCATTAGTGTTGGCTAATACTACCAGAAATGAATAATTTGAACATTTCCTTTAGCACCTGTTACATCCCATAGACTGGAATGCATACCAGGCAATGAAAAATAGGAAATAAAAAAGAATGACACTGCTATGTCCTCAATGGTTCATAGTCTAGGTGAGGAAATAAGCACTTAAGTTATGATATAGTGATATTAGTCCTTATGTAAGCATAAAGAAAGTGCATAGAAAAAACATTATTAATGATGTCTGAGATTAGGACTGATTTCCAAGAGGAGCTAACATTTAGGAAAATAATAAGTAGAAATATTTCAGATAGATAGGGTGGTATGACAATCAGAAAGACTGGCATGGTTTTATGCAACCTGGCATTTTAGAGGACTCCAAGTCACAGAGTATGGTTTTGGTGGGATGTAGTCACATCTAAAATTTGGTTCAGGTGTAGAGATTAATGACACAATGCAAACACACTAAAGAGGATATGCAAAAGCTTATGGCTAACATAATTCAGCCTTCTGAGGAGAGCAGAGAAGTACCCAGGCAAGTTTAAAAATTGTTTGAGAAACCAGGGAGAGGATACTGACTTGGAGTTTTAATGGTGATTAGGAAGTGGTATCAGACTGAGGGTTCCTGTGTATAGATTAAACTTTCCACCAGAGGCAAAGGAAGAAGAACATGGGCTTCTTTTAATCACTTTTCACAGATATGGAGAAGAAGAGGAGAGAAGTGAGGCTTAAAAGCTGCCAGTAGCCAAACATCAAAAATGGATTCAGACTCCCAGCAAAGAGAGGAAAGTACCTGTCACAGCATCTTTTGGCAAAGTACACGGGCTGAATCAACCCCACCAAAAGATCAAACACTACCTTTTCTTAGCCTCAAAGCTCACCCCAAAGCTCTGCCCAGGCAGGGCTGCAAATCTCAACTACAGTCCTAGTGCCATAACAGTTGGTCCCAACTATCCTGATCAGTGACTTCACCTAAAGTCAGGACCCAACCTGCAGCCCTGTCCCAATTTCAGGACTCAAACAGTGACATCACCCAACCAGGGAATATACCCTGTGTCCCAGGCCAATCAGAGCTGATCCCAATGCTAGCCAGCAGTGACACCTGATTGCAAAACCTAGCCAATGATTTCACCAGACAGTCCATCCAGTTGCCCTTATACAACCCCAGAGCAAAGGAAAAAGTCCAAAAAGTTAGAGAACCTGGTAGCAAGCTCCACCAGCTCAATGTTGTTACCACCTGGGCCATCCAGAATCATAGACCAGACTAAATATTAAAGATAGATCTCTGACAAAGAATACCTTTAAATGTTATAAAACGTGGCTTTCTCTCTAAATGTACACATGCCAAAATAAACACAAAATTATGAAGTAAAGGAGCATGATGACAGCTACAGAAGAAATTATAACTCTCCAATAAGGAACCCTAAAGAAATTAAGATATAAGAAATGACTGATAAAGAATTCAAAATAGTCCTCTTTATTATTTTTTCTGAATTACACAAGCACATTAATAACAATTACATTTGGAAAACAACATAGGAACAAAATAAGCTTGACAAATAAATAAAAACAATAAAAATATAAGTTCTAGAAATTAAGAACTTGGTGGTGAGGCAGACATTTAGCCTAGTGATTAAGATGCCACTGTAGCATAGAAGATTAGGCCTCCTCCCGCAGCACCCGCATCCTGTATGGGTGCCAGTTCGAGTCCTGGTTGCTCCACTTCCAATCCAGGAATCCACCAATGCAACTAGGAAAGCATCAGAAAATGACTCATGTACCTGGGCCCCTACACCCAAATGGGAGACCCCAAAGAAGCTCCTGGCTCCTGGTTCCTGGCTTTGGCCATGGAGGGTCATTGCAGCCATTTGGGGAGTGAACCAGTGGATGGAAGATATTTCCTTCTCTCTCTCTCTCTCTCTCTCTCTCTCTCTCTCTCTCTGCCTCTGCCTTTCAAATGAATAAATAAAAGGCATATGACACTCTCAGTCCCATGGCTTGATGAATTCTAAGAACATTCCAGGCAGAGAGGAATTCAGAGAAGGCAGTGATATCAAGTGATATCAAGTGATATCAAGATTGCAGAATGCAGCCCTGATTCTAATGATCAGAGAGCCCTCATAGTGCTAGTTTAACCAGGCTACTCAAATCTGAAAAGATTAACTCTTAGACCACTCAGAACTTAGGCTGTCACCACAAAGGGAACACTATGATATGCTAAAAAAAAAAAAAAAAATGAACGGCCTGGCAGTCCGGAAGCCCTGACTCACCTGGGACACTGGACACATCCCTCTGTTCTCTAGGCCTACTGCCTCGTCTGCACAAGGAGTAGTAGGAGAATGCCTAGTATAAGGGCTCCTCCAGAGAGAAAATCCTCAATCTGATGGAAACATCGCCCCCAACTCCAGACCTCTACAGCTCTGCATACCCCGTGCATTCCTATTTTGGCCCCAGGACCATTTGTTCTTTTACTGCAGCTTAGCTATCAGCTTTTTGTCTCCCTGGCCCAGCTTCGACTTGAAGCACAAAGCCACCTCTAGACCCAGAGATCGCTCCCTTTTGTGCAGTACTTTATGCCTATTTATACAGACAGTTTTTAAAAATGTTCTCTTGTGGGGCCACTGTTGTGGCATAGAGGGTAAAGCCATTGCCTGTGATGCCAGCATCCCATATGGGTTCAAGTCCTGGCTGCTCCACTTCTAATCCAGCTCCCTGCTAACATGCCTGGGACAGCAGTGGAAGATGACGCAAAGAGCTTGGACCCCTGCACCCACGTGGGAGACGGAAGAAGTTCCTGGTTCCTGGCTTCTGGCTTCAGCCTGACCCAGCCCCAGCTGTTTCTCTCTCTCCCTCTCTCCCTCTCTCCCTCTCTCCCTCTCTCCCTCTCTCTCTCCCTCTCTCCCTCCCTCTCTCCCTCGCTCCTTCTCTCCCTCTCTCTCCCTCTCTCTCTCTCCCCCTCCCGCCTTTTTAAGGAATAAAATAAATCTTTAAAAATGTTTTCCTGTGGCATTCTCTAGAGAAGACAAGAGAGAAAATATTAAGTCCACAGTACAGATAAGGAAACATACCCCCCGCCCCCAAATAAAGTCATTTGCTTAAGGACACATAGATGGGAAGTAACAGAGCAAAACTCTTGGTCTGGTGCTTTTCTTCTCCAGAAAAGTCCAGTTCATGCCTTGCTGGGAATCTCTGTAGCCATTCTGTTGAACATATACAGAGGTGCCAGGGGCCCAGAGACAGTCTCCCTCAGACAAGAGGACAAAGAAGAAAACAAACCAGTTGTGTGGAGAGGGAGAGCATTATTCAAGGAAGTAACATCACTTGAAAGCTGTTCCTGTACCTGTAGCCCTCTCTGCCACTTATTTTCTGGCTTCATGTATCCCTAGGAGCAACACAGCAGAAATACTCTTCAAATCCTGTAAGGCCAAAGCTCAAAGGCTTTTTAAGACTCCTTAGTGTAAGGTCCCTATTTCACTGACAAGGAAACTGAGGATCCCCAAAGTTGCCTCCCTTAAAAGCCTTGTTTGAAAACTTACAGAAAATTCTGCCTAAGAGAACAAGCATTGATTTTGACTGAGTTCTTCTAAATGGATACAAACACCACCATTCCCAGTAGGCTCTCAGATGCAGTATATTCAAAACCCAAACAGAAAGATTAATGAAAATTCAATAAAACACGTTTGGGTTTTTTTTTCACATAGCAAACATATAGCCAAGTCATTTCAGGATCGGATGTTCTGTTATTACTACCTTCAGCTCTACCTTTCCTCTCCCAAATTGGAAGGGCAGGGAAATACCACTGAGATGATCTTGTCCTGCCCAAAGGCCTCCCTGCTTCGAGTTAAAGTCGGGATAAAGACTCATTACTGACTGGCCGTATGGGGCTGCAGAGCTGAAGGAATGAAATAACATCAAAGCTGAAAAGCACCTCTAAGAGTACTTCACCAGCCTCCTCCAGTCTACCACTCTCTATTTCTTTTTTTAAAAAAAGATTTATTTATTTATTTATTTATTTGAAAGACAGAGTTACAGAGAGGCAGAGGCGGACAGAGGTGGAAGGGGTCTTCCATCTGCTGGTTCACTCCCCAAATGTCAGCAATGTCCAGAGATGGGCTGATTCGAAGCCAGGAGCCAGGAACTTCTTCCAGGTCTCCCATGCAGCTGCAGGGACTGCATCTTCTAATGCTTCCCAGGCCATAGCAGAGAGCTGGATCCAAAGTGGAGCATCCAGGATTCAAACCAGCACTCACTGCAAACGGCAGCTTTACCCACTATGCCACAGCAACAGCCCTGTAAATCTTTAAAAAAATATATACCACTTGGGAAGCCTACATCTCTTATTGGGATGCCTGGGGTTAAGTCCTGGCTTCACTACTAATCCCAGCTTCCTCTTAATGCAAGCCCTGGGAGGTAGCAGTTGATGTTTCTCATGTGGGAGAGCTGGATTGGTTCCTAGCTCTTGGCTTCAGCCTAGTACACTCCTGGCTTCTGTAGGCACTTGAAGATGGGCACTCTATCTTTCCGTCTCTTAAAATGAATAAAATTTTTAAAGCTTTTTTAAAAATTCAGTGGTTTAACTGGAAAATTCAACAGAAAGCTTTAATAGTAGGCTTGATCAAACAGAAGAAAGAATCCATGAGCATAGAGACAATATTCAAAGTTATCCAGTCCAAGGAGCTAAAAGAAAAAAGCCATTGGGAACTATGGAATGTCATCAAGAAACCTAACTTTTGCATAATATGGCTTTGTAAAAAAGAGAATAAAACAAATGCTTAAAAAAACGGCTAAAAAATCCTAAATCTTGGAAAGATACCAATATCCAGGCAGTGTCAATCAAATTCAATCCAAAAAGGAAATCACCAAAATACATAGTAATCAAGCTACCAATAATTCAAATAGAAAGACAAAATAATTTTTAAAAAATTCCCAAAGTAGCAAAAGGCAGGAAATATATTACACACAAGGGAAACATATTACCAGTATAAGCAGATTTCTTAGCAGAGATCCTGAAGACCAAGAAACAGTGGGATTATATATTTAAAGTGCTGAAGGAATAAAACTGCCAATCAAGAATGCTTTACCTGGATGGGCATTGTGGCACAGAGTTAAGCCATTGCTAGTGATTCCTGCACTCCATATCAGAATACCAGTTCAAGTCTTGGCTGCTCCACTTTCAACCCAGCTTCCTGCTAATGTGCCTGGGAAGAGGCATATGATAGTTCAAGTACTTGAATCCCTGCCACCAATGTGGGAGACCTGGCAGGAGCTACCAGCTCCTAACTTAGGCCTGGCCTACCCTCAGCTATTGTTGGTATTTGGGGAGTGAAACAACAGAAGAAAAATATTCCCCTCTCTGTCTTTCCCTTTCTCTGTCACTCCACTTTTCAGGTGATTAGAGCTATCATTCAAAAGTAAGGGAAAAATATAAACTTTCCTAGATGGAAATCAAAATGAGAACCACAATGAGCTATCATCTCACCCTAGTTAAAAAGACTATTATTAGAAAGGCAAAAAAATGAATATTGATGGAGGATGTGGAGAAAAGGGAAATCTCATACATTGTTGGTGGGAATGAAAATCAATTGTTATTAGGGAGAGCTGTATGAAGGTTCCTCAAAAAGCTAAAAATAGATCTACTATATGATCCAGCTATCTCAAAAGAAAAGAAATCGACATATCAAAGAGTTACCTGCACTCTTATGTTTATTACAATATTATTCACAATGGCCAAGCCATGAGGTCAAACTAGGTGCCCATTGATAGGTGAATGTCTAAAGATGTGGTATACATAGAAACTGTAATGCTATTCAGTCAAATGAAAAATCAAATCTTGTCATTTAGGTAAAATGGTTAGTAGTGGAAGATCATTTTGTAAAGTTTGGTTTATTTGAAAGGTAGAGTTATTGGGGAGAGAGAGAGAGAGAGATCTTCCATCTACTGGTTTACTCTCCAAACAGCTGCAACAGCCGGAGCTGAGCCAATCCAAAGCCAGGAGCCAGGAGCTTCTTCCCAGTCTTCCATGTGGGTGGCAGGGGCCCAAGTATTTGGGCCTTCCTCCACTGCTTTCCCAGGTGCAATACCAGAGAGTTGGGTTGGAAGTGCAACAGCTGGGACTCAAACTGGCACCCACAAGGGATGCCAGCTTGGCAGGCAGTGGCTTTACCCGCTATGCCACAGCACCGGCCCTGGAAGTAGGGGATCTTATGCTAAGTGAAATAAACCAGGCACAGAATGACAAATACTGCATGAGAATATGTGGAAACCTTAAAAAAAAGTTGATCTGACTATGAAATAGTGATTATTAGAGGTAGGGAAGGGTAGAGAGTAGGAGGCTGGATAATGAGTCCCAAAACACAGTTATATAGAAGGAATATATACATATTTCTAGCATTCCACAGTACTGTGGGGTGACTATAGTTCCCCATAACCTATTATATATTTTATTAAGAACTAGATGATGGGCCAATGTTGTGGCCTAACTGGTTAAAGCCGCCATCTGTGACAACACCAGCATGCCATAGGGATGCCAGTTCGATTCCCTGCTGCTCCACTTCTGATTCAGCTCCTTGCTAATGGCCTGGGAAAAGCATCAGAAGATGGCCCAAGTACTTGGTCCCATGAACCCAAGTGGGAGACCCGGATGAAGCTCCTGACTCCGGGCTTCAGCCTAGCTCAGCTCTGGCCATTGTGGCTACTTGGGAAGTGAACCAGCAAATGAAAGCTCAATCTCTAAATAAATAAATAAATCTTTTTTAAAAAGATGCATTTATTTATTTGAAAGAGTTAGAGAGAGAGAGAGAGGGAGGGGGAGAGAGAGAGAGAGAGAGAGAGAGAGAGAGAAAGCAGAGGCAGAGAAATATTCCATCTGCTTATTCACTCCCCAAATGGCCAAAATGGCCAGAGCTGAGCTGATCCAAAGGCAGGAGCCAGGAGCTTCATCCAAGATTCCTTCCAATGTGTGTACAAGGGGCCCAAGTACTTGGGCCATCTTCTGCTGCTTTCCCAGGTACATTAATAGGGAGCTGGATCTGAAGTAGAGCAGCCGGGTCTCAAACTGGTGCCCATATGGGATGTCAGCACCACAGGTGTCGGATTTACTCACTATGCCACAATACTTGCCCCAGTAAATAAATCTTAAAATAAAACTAGACGAGAGGAGCTTAAAAGTAACAAACATAATGAAGATGATAAGGAGATAGACATGCTAAATACTGTGATTTATTTGTACACACTATATAAATGTCTTAAAAATCACACTGTATCACATAAATATATGCAATTATTACATTTTAATAAAAATATATAGGCCGGCGCTGCAGCTCACTAAGCTAATCCTCCACCTGCAGCGCTGGCACACCGGGCTCTAGTCCCAGTCAGGGCACGGGATTCTGTCCCAATTGCTCCTCTTCCAGTCCAGCTCTCTGCTGTGGCCTGGGAAGGCAGTGGAGGATGGCCCAAGTGCTTGGGCCCTGCACCTGCATGGGAGACCAGGAGGAAGCACCTGGCTCCTGGCTTTGGATCGGCACAGCGCGCTGGCCGTAGCAGCCATTTGGGGGGTGAACCAACGGCAAAAAGGAAGACCTTTCTCCCTGTCTCTCTCTCTCACTGTCCACTCTGCCTGTCAAAAAAAAAATAAGAAGAACAAATATGCATTTAAGGAGATAAATATGTTAATTAGCTTGAATCAGTAATTACACATTGGGTGCCACTGTTGTGGTGCAGCAAGCTAAGCTGCCACCTTCAATGCCAACACCCACTATCAGAGTACCAGTTCAAGTCCAGGTTGTTGTGCTTTCAATCCAGCTCCCTGCTAATACGCCTGGGAAAGCAACAGAAGATGAACCAACTGCTTGAGTTCCTGCTATCTATGTGGGAGACCTGGATGAAGCTCCTGGCTCCTGGATTCAGCCTGGACAAGCCAGGCCATTGAGGTCATTTATGGAGTGAACCAGTGGATAGAAGGTTCTCTCTCTCTCTCTCTGTCTCCCTTTCTTTCTCTCTTTCTCTCTCTCCTTTTCTCTCTTTCTCTCTCCCTCTCTCTCTCTCTCTCTCTCTCTTTCCAATACATAAACCTTTTTTAAACAAAAACAATTACACATTGTACAATATATATACAACATCACTGTTTCTCCCATAAGTATTAATAATTATAATGTTTCCCAAAAAGGGAATAATTTATATCTCTGTGGAAATACCTGTATATAGAGTCTTCAGCTACATTTTGAGTTTTTAATCAGATTTACTTGCATGAAATGAATAATTAATCCAATAAATTCAGGCTGTTTTTAAGAATTAAAGTGTTCTTTTTGTATTCAAAAAAATAATCAGGCTATTTATTGGAGGAGGGAGACATTTTGGAGACAGGAAATCCATATAGGCCAAGTAATCTATTCATCATCCAAATCACAACACTTCTGATAGTGAAAGAGATCATAATTATTAATTATACTAAATATACTGAAAAGTATAAACGAACTCTTCCAAGCAAATTGTATCTATTCCAAGACATAGAGTCATCCTTCAACTAGAGACCTTAGAAATAATTCAGGTATCTTTAAAAAGAAATAATATGGGCCTGAACTAAAGCAATTGAAATAGATATGGACAGAAAGTGCTTATATTTAAGAATTGATGAGGTAATATGAACAGGGCCTTCAGACTAAATCTGTGTGTGTGTGTGTGTGCACGTGCAGAAATATAGTAGGAGAAACATGAAATGAGGTAGGATGTCTGGATTTCCTAGCTTAGAAGACTCAGAAATTAATTAAAATAAATTTAGTCTGTGTATTTTATTCAGAGTCCACACAGTCTTGCTGGGTCATTGAATTTTAGTCTGCGCAGAAGTCCTGAGGCCTTAATTAAAGCACTGGAGCTATTTAACTTTTTCTACATTAAAGCAAAAGATATAATTCCAGTTTCTAAATGAATTGACACAATGACTGGATTTAATTGGAATCATATAGGGTTTTTCCATATCATAGACAT
This sequence comes from Oryctolagus cuniculus, assembly GCF_051225735.1. Classification (NCBI taxonomy): domain Eukaryota; kingdom Metazoa; phylum Chordata; class Mammalia; order Lagomorpha; family Leporidae; genus Oryctolagus; species Oryctolagus cuniculus. The sequence goes on along the minus strand of NC_142888.1, from coordinate 44,151,835 downwards.
CACATTGCATTTACATATTTTGTTTATTTTTGTCTCCCTTCAAATACATGTTTTGGAGTATTACATATTATATATGAAATTAGCTCCAAGAAGGCAGTGTCTTGATCTGCCTTGGATCAAAACTGACACATAACAGGTGTTCTGTAAATATTTTTCAAACAAATTCACGATTTAAATCCTCAATGAATACTTTGGGAAATCTGTTACCAACTTCTTACAGTTAAAGTATTAGGAATTCTAATGGTCTCAGTTTTGGAAGCAGTTGCCAATAAAGTGTACCATTTTTTTCCTCTCCAGGAATCAGAGGTATCTCCCCTTCGTATGTCTGGTGAAATCTTTGTAAATAGACCATATTCCAGCAGGCTCAACTATGTGATCATTATGATCCTAACCTGTCATGTCCCCTACAACCTTGACTAAGACACTTGTGAGATGATGTTTTGAAAGATATATTTAGAGATTATTAATAGACTATATCCGGAGTTAGCTTCCCTCTTAATACTCAAAGCTACTAGTATGTTGTATTATTCATTCTGAAACATCCGGAGGCATCCTGCCTTGAACTCTACCCTTAAACCTTCTGGCTTTTGCTGTTGTGTGAATAATTAGATGAAAAAATCTTTTAACACTACATGATATGTTACTACTGTGGTGAATTCCTGAATTTCATTCTAATAGAGTTCAACAGTAAATATTCTCAAAGTAATACTATAATGGAATCTAGTTCAAATTCTTGAATCTGCAAGTAAAATTTTGCTTTGTAACCTGCCAAAGATTCAGCTGGGCTTGGCAGCTCTGAAATCCTCTGCAACTTTTCTTGAGCACTGATTTCCTGCACTTTGCTGTATTGCTGAGCCGAGCCTCTTTATAAAATCTTATGAGTTATCTACTGTGTTTATATTGGAAGCCATTCCTTTAATTTCCGAGATGTAGGATATCAAAGTAAAGTATTGAGCCATTTAATTTTTTTTCTTTTATTTTAAAGGCAGAAAAACAGACAGAGACAGACAGAGATCTTCTATCCTCTAGTTCACTCCTCAAAAGTCCACAACAGCTGGGACTGGGTCAGGTCAAAACCAGGAGCCAGGAGCTCAATCTGTATCTCTCACATGCGTGCTTGAGACCCAGGCATTTGATCCATCACCTATGCCATCCATTGTGCACATCAGCAGAAAGCTGTATTGGAAGCAGAGCAGGGATATGAACCCAGGCACTCCAACGTGGAAGGCAGGCATCTCAAGTGCTGTTTAAATCATTACACCAAATGCCCGTCCATTGGACTATTTTAATTGTCAGACTCAGTTAAGTCTGTAGAACTTGTCTTCAGTTCCGTACACAAGATGATACCACAACTCCATCTAAGAAATTTTCAGGATTTTGGTTTAGACAAGTGAGACTGTGGAAAACTTGTTAAAGACCTTACCAAAAGTTGATGAAAGCTGGAGGCATTGCAAGAATGCTTAAAGAGTTAAGCAAGGAAGCCACACATTTATTAATACTTTTTAAAAGACAGAATGTGTATATTCTATCTTTTAAAATTTCTCTAAACATTATGAAGATGATGATAATAGTAGCAATAGAAAGAATGTAAGATCTAAAGCGAGCATCATGGCACAGTGGGTTTAACCTCTGCTTATGATGCTAGCATCTCATATCAGAGTGCTGGTTCAAGTCCCAGCTACACTGTTTCTCATTCAGTTTCTTGCAAATGCATGTGGAAAGGCAGCAAAAGATGGCCCAAGTATGTGAGCTCCTGTCACCCATGTGGGAGAACAGGATGGTGTTCCTAGTACCTAGATTCTGACTGGTTCAGTTCTGGCTGTTGTGGGCATTAGGGGAGTGAACCAGTGGATAAGAACTCTCTGTCCATCTTTCTTCTCTGTCACTCTGCCTTTCAAATGAATAAGTAAATATTTAAAAAGAGAGAGAAGAATGTAAGATCCTCAACATATAGCAAAGTAACTAACAACAATTCTCAAATATACCGTTCTACCCTGCCTTCCTTAAAAATACAATCACTGTTTAATGTATACTAATTCTTAAATTTGAGATGACGGATTTCTGGCTTCATAATGCTGTTTGCTAACTTGTACCTCATAAATCTGAGTATCGTTTTCTTCCTTTTAAAAATTTTCTTAATTGCTGCAAGATATACACAGCATAAAATTTATCATCATACCCATATTTAAATGTAGAGTTCACAGTTTTAAGGACATTTACATTGTTGTGAAACCCATATTAACAATACTTTTCAAACTTACAAAACTACAATTCCATACCCATTAAACAACCTCATCCCATCCTTTCTCTGGCTCCTAGCAACTAGCATTATACTTCCTGTGTCTATGAATTTGACTACCCTAGATATCTCATGTGAGTGGAATTATATAGTGTTTGTCCTTTTGTGGCTAGCTTATTTCAATCATAATGCTGTCTTCAGGGTTCACATGAGTATGCCAAGATTGTAGAATGTGTCAGAATGTCTTTCCACTTTAAGACTGAATAATATGGGGCCGGCGCTGTGGCACAGTTGGTTAACACCCTGGCCTGAAGTGCTGGCATCCCATATGGGCACCGGTTCAAGACGTGGCTGCTCCTTTTCTGTTCCAGCTCTCTGCTGTGGCCTAGGAAAACAGTAGAAGATGGCCCAAGTCCTTGGGCCCCTGCACCCACATGTGAGACCTGGAGGAGGCTCCTGGCTCCTGGCTTCGGATCAGCACAGCTCTGGCCGTGTGGCCAATTGGGGAGTGAGCCATCGGATGGAAGACCTCTCTCTCTCTCTGTGTGTAACTCTGATTTTCAAATAAATAAATAAAATATTTTTAAAAAATACTGAATAATATTTCATTGTATATGTGTATTACATTTTGATTATCTACTCATCCTTCACTGGGCACTTGAGTTGCTCCCAACTATTGGCTACTATGAATAATGCTGCTATAAATATGTGTGTACAAATATTTCTTTGGCTCCCTGCTTTCAAGGGCACTTCAAAATGTTTGTTGACAATGAATATTATGAAAAAACTATGCATGGATTTCAACTTTTCACCATATACTTATATTTTAATACTAAGTACCCATGTACACGCAGAAGTGGAATTGCTGGATCATGTAGTAATTTTGCTTATAATTTTTTGAGTGACTGCCGTACTGTTTTCCATAGCAACTATAACAATTTTAAATTCCCACCAGCAATGCACAAATATTCTAATTTCTCAACATCTTTATCAGTAATTGTTATTTTGTGTCATTTTGATAATAGCCATCCTAGTGACTGTGAGATGGTATCTCATTAGGGTTTTGATTTGCATTTCCCTAATGATTAGAGTGTATTCTCATGGGCTTATTGTTAATTTATATATCTTCTTTAGAGAAATGGTTATTCAAGATATTTGCCCACTTTTAAATCAAAATGTTCGGTTTTGGTTTTGGTTGTTCAATTCTTGGTGATTTTAAATACATTTTTATATTAGTTAAATATCAGATACAAGATTTGCAAATATTTTCTCACATTTCATAGGTTGTCCTTTTATTCTATTGATAGTGTCTTTTGATGCACAAAAGGGGTCAGAATTGTGGCATAGTAAGTTATGCTGCCGCCTGCAACATTGGCGTCCCCTATGCACTTCAGCTCCGCTTTCGATACAACTCCCTACTAATGTGCTGAGGAAAGCAGCAGAAAATGGCTTAAGTCCTTGGGTCCGTGCACCCATGTGGGAGTCTCAGATGAAGCTCCTGGCTCCTGGCTTCAGCCAGATAAGTTTTAATTTTTAAATAGTCCAAGAAAATAAGCTGAATTCAATTGTTGAAAAAGAAAAAAATGAATTTGTCCAGATTTTTCCTTTTTAAAAAAAAAGATTTATTTTACTTGAAAGTCAGAGTTACACAGAGAGAGAGAGAGACAGGGGGAGAGAGAGAGAGAGAGAGGTGTCTTTCATCCACTGGTTCACTCCCCAATTGGCCACATCGGCTGGAGCTACACCAATCTGAAGCCAGGAGCCAGAAGCTTCCTCCAGGTCTCCCATGCGGGTGCAGGGGCCCAAGGACCTGGGCCATCCTCTACTGCTTTCCCAGGCCACAGCAGAGAACTGGATTGGAAGTGGAGCAGCTGGGTCAGCGCCCTTATGGAATGCCAGCACTGCAGGCAACGGCTTTACCTGCTACGCCACAGCGCCAAGCCCCAGATTTTTCTTAAATAGGATTCTGTCTTCATATCTGGAAAATTATAACACATAAGGAATCTGTAAAACCAGTGGATGAGGAGTAGACTTTAGTAAAACCTCTTACCTTTCTTTGTATGTCCCATGCCACTGATAACACACACTCAAGAAAATAATAAACACAAAAATGAACAACAGCACCCTGTGAGAAATTAAACAGTGGCCTAATAGACAGACTTGTTTCCATTCTGAATGGAAGAACCTGGCCAGATGTCCAAGAGTCCAATATCCTTTATTGGGTCATAGGCTTCAGGAGTTCTGTGAAGCCCCAGAAATGTTCTGCCAGTTTTTACGTGTTTGTACAGATGTGTATTTCTCTAAGGAGAAATAGCTTTTATCCGGTTTTCAGAGATGGCTACTTACAACCCAAATCAAGTCCAAAAACCACTGGTGTATGGATGTCACCTCTCTGGTGTTGTGAAAGATCTTTGTGGAAGCGCAGCCATCATTACTGCAGGTAAACATTGGTTTAAGCAGGCATTATTTAATTGGAATTCACAACTTCATCCACTATAGTTCCTTCAAATGCCAAAAGAGTTTTTAGATGCTTAGTTCAAAATTAAGATGCTAGAGTATATAATTTTTAGTATTTAAACTAAATAATTTTTAGTATTTTCTTCACTGGCTATTTCTTACTCAGAGAAGCAGCACTGCACAATTTGAAGCCCTTTGCCCCATGGTCTTTTCACTTTTTACTTGTTGAAATTTTTATTTAGTGGAGCATTTGACTATAATGTAAATTAAAAATTTGTTATCTCGAAAAGAAAAAAAAACAATTTATCCATGTTGTAAAAATAAATAAACTCTTTGATGAAAGTAGTGAAGCTAATTAATATCTCAAGTAGTGAAGACTGCAGAGTGACAGTGAAATAACAACTTTCTATTCTTAAAGTACTGAAACCGCTATTTTTCATTTTTATTTATTTTATTCGAAAGAAGGACAGAAAGAGAATATCCATCTACTGGTTCACTTCCCAAATGCCCACAACAGCCAGAGCTGGGCCAGGCCAAAGCCAAGATTCAGGAACTCCACGCACATCTACCACATGGGTAGCAGGGTCCCAAGTACTTGAGCCATCACTGCTGCTTTGTATAGTGCGCGTTAGCAGGAAGCTGGATCTGAAGGAGAGGGGTCACTTAATCCCAAGCTTTTCAATATGTGATATGGGTATCACAAGTGGAAGCAGCTTAACCTGCTGTGTCACAACACTCACCCCTCTCATAACATTTTTTAACCACTTCTCCTACAGCATGTATGATATTGCATTACTGGATTTTCTTATTCACCTTCCCTACTATAAGAACTTTTTTTAACTTTTATTTAATGAATATAAATTTCCAAAGTACAGAATATGGATTACAATGGCTTACCCCCCATAACGTCCCTCCAACCTGCAACCCTCCCCTTATCTACTCCCTCTCCCCTTCCATTCACATCAAGATTCATTTTCAATTCTCTTTATATACAGAAGATCAGTTTAGCATATATTAAGTAAAGATTTCAACAGTTTGCTCCCACACAGAAACATAAAGTGAAAAATACTGTTTGAGTACTAGTTATAGCATTAAATCTCAATGTACAGCACACTAAGGACAAAGATCCTACATGAGGAGTAAGTGCACAGTGACTCCTGTTGTTGACTTAACAAATTGACTATAAGAACTTTTTGAGAGCAGTGACTAAGTTATCAGTGTGCATATTGGTACTTGGTGCATTATAAACAATAAGTGTTTGCTGAATGAATAACTGATCACTCTTTATTTGAATCTGCTAAGTGTTCCCTCCTCAGTGAGGCTTTCCCTGGCAACCTTATCTAAAATACCATTGAAGCGGGCATTTGAATTTGCAGTTAAGACACTCCTTGTGAATCTCACATCCTATATTGGAGTGCCTGGATTCAAGTCCTGGCTCTGCTCCTGATTCCAGCTTCCTGCTAATGTACATCCTAGGAGGCAGCAGGTGACTACTAATGTAGTTGAGCCCTTTCCACATATATGGGAGAGCCAGATTGACCTCCTGGCTCTTGGTCTGGGCATTGCAGACATTCGGGGAGTGAAACAAAATATGGGAGTTCTCTGTGTCTCTCTGTATCTGTCTCTGTCTCTCTGGCTTTCCAATAAATAAAATAAATAAATAATTTTAAAGATAGCCCCTCTAGTTGCTTCCTATCAATCCATTAACTTCTTTCATTTTTCTTCTTAATAATAATCAGTTATATACTTGTTTCTTAATATTTATCTCCTTCACCATATTTTAAGCTCATAAGTGCAGGGATTCTGTTCAATCTTGTATCTCTAGTACTTGTAACAGTGTAACACACATAGGAGGCACTAATTTTTTTAAAAGATTTATTTATTTATTTATTTGAAAGTCAGAGTTACACAGAGAGAGGAGAGGCAGAGGGGGGGGTCTTCCATCCAATGGTTCACCCCCCAATTGGCTGAAATGGCTGGAGCTGGGCCAATTTGAAGCCAGGATCCAGTAGCTTCTTTCAGGTCTCCCACTTGGGTGTAGGGGCCCAAGGACTTAGGCAATCTTCTACTGCTTTCCCAGGCCATAGCAGAGAACTGGATCAGAAGTGGAGCAGCCAGGTCTCGAACCAGCGCCCATATGAGATGCTGACACTTCAGGCCAGGGCGTTAACCCACTGTGCCACAGTGACGGCCCGGAGGCACTACTTTTTGATAAATGAATGCATCTCAATGCTCCATCTCCAAAGAACTCAGCAGGTATTCAGTTAACACACCTGAACTTCCTTACAAAACTGCTATATGGATCAATGATTCAATGTTTGACAAAAACATAGAAATGTAATTATTATTTTAATACAATTATTGTAAATATTAAACTCCTAGAATTGGTGTTACCTATAAAGATTTTATAATATCAATTTTTCAAATCTCCACCCCAAACAGGATGAGATGGCTTTACTGTGTAATTCTACAAAAACATTTCAAAGATTATTTTAGCAACCACTTGCTAAAATGAGTCAATGACATTTTAGCAGAAATCACAATTCTCATGGACAGGGACATAGTATAATCTTGCTGAAACTTGAAAGAAATCCAACAAAAAATGAATCTATGGTTTTGTATCATTATTTTTGCCAGAGTAAGAAATAGTTTATGTCCATATTAAGTAAAGATGAATCAATATAAGTGCTGAATGTATTTATCCAGACTAATATAGATCCATCATGAACAGGCACTTGTTATATAATGGAAAGATAATTATAAATCTAATACACTGCTATAATTGGATAAGTTTTGATATCAACAATAACATCAGACATTGCAAAAGCTATTTCCTGCTTTAAAGGAATAATATTTTAAAGCTTTTTTTAAAAAAAAAATTAGGTAAGAAAGTTCTCTCCACCTATTTAATGCTCTACATAAGAAAATTATACCATACAAACAGTTAAATAATTTAGGGTTTTTTGGATTTTACAGTGTAAAAATTGCCTTATCTCTACACTTTAGCTTTTAAAAAAACTGTTAACATTCGCTACAAAGAAAATCACTGAAGATTTCATAATGCTTCACATATTATTAGTGTATTTTTGGATGACAATGCAATTTACCCATTACAAAAAAAAACCTGCAAATCTCACAAATTATCCAGTTATTAGCAAGCTTAGGCTTCAGAATTGGTTACACAAAATCAGAATTTATAACCTTATATTCAGTTAATGATCTACTATCTTCAGTCTCTACTGAATTTAAATTAGAATAGGTGATGGATTTTTGTATACCACTGGGAATAAAACTGTTCTGTGTAATGTAAATTGATACTGAACAATTATGCAAAATTATTCTGTGGAATTAAAAAAGATTTATTACATTGGTCAACTTTCCAAATCCCATGATTGGTAAAAATTCAGATGATTAAGGAACTTATATTGCTCCTAAAGTCACATTTTTTTTTCAAACTACCATTGCAGTTGCTCAAATCTCCATTAAGTAACTGGAAAAAAACTAACAGGTACAGTAAAAGGATTAGATTATTGGTAGATTCAACAAGCTATCATACAAATATGGGAAACTAAGAACCCCAGATCTTAGTTTTCAAATAGTCATTATGATGGACTATATGTATGGCTTTGTAAGAGATAATACATCTAAGTGGAGAGGTCTAAGAATGAGGCCCAGTGTATGAGGATGAACTTTGCTTTGCAGAAATCCATATGGGAAGCCACAAAGGAAAGATATGCATGATGAGACCCAAACAACATGGGCAGTGGTGGTGGGGTGAAGCAGAGTATGATGAGGCCAAGGTTGGAAGATGGTGTCTTGGTTACTAAAAATGGTCCTGAAAAGAAGAGCAAATCAACATAGATACAGTGTAAAAGTCCTCCATTATATCAAGACTAGTTTTGGAAGCAGTTGTTCTCTTTATATTCAGAGAGATGGGTCATGCCAATAAGGAATTTAGGAAGTGATGATGAGAGACCTGTTCACGTCTAGGGACACTAAGTGTCATGGAACGGAAGAAAAGTTTAGCCATTGGAGACTGGAAACTACCGATATTGGTGAGACATCAGAGCTAAGGTTCAGCTTAAGGGCCTGTCTCAAGAAGGGAGGATTACTAAGCAATGTGATTGGGCAGCAATAAAAGGTGGGATTCTTAGTTAGAATCCTAGGAGTGTCTGATATCCTCTTGAAAGAAATTAAGGCAAATCTGGCAGGAGTACTAGATAGACAGCTAATACTAGGGAATGGTCCCTAGGAGTCTGTGATGAGTAGTTAACTTGATATAGCTGGGAGCAGAAAAAGCCAAAGGGTGAGTTCCTCAGGGAATGCTGACAGGCAAAACCAGGGAAGCCAAAATCAGTTGTCACATCCAAACTGAAGGAGCAAGTCATGGACTAGAATAGCAATATCGATTCAAAATGTTGAGTGAAGCAGGAAAGGGAAGAGAAAGGAGGGGGCAAAGTGAGAGGATCCAAGGCAATTTGCTCAGAGCTGGATCAACTAGGTCTAAGGAATCTGGATCAAGGCTTACGAATTCTGTAGATAGGCCCACTGAGAGAGGTCTCAGCATGAAAATGAGGGTTCTTAAAGACAACTACTATGAGGAGAAGAGGAAGAAAGAGGCTAAAGAAACAAGGCCATGGCTGACATGATTCTCAGATCTACTAACAAGGAAACTTTGTGGAACATTATTATCAAAAATAGCTGTTTCAGGGGCAGGCATTTGATGCAGCAGCTAAAGTCTCTGCTTATGAAGAAGCCCACATCCCAAGTGCGAGTGCCTGGTTAGTGTTCCAGCTACTGTGCTTGTGATCCAGCTTTCTGCTAATATGCACTCTGGGAAGCAGCAGCAATGGCTCAGATACCTGGGTCCCTGCAACCCATGTGGGAGACCAGACTCCTGGCTGCAGCCTGACACAGACCTGGATATTGCAGGCATTTGGGGAGTGAACCAGTGACAGGAAGATTCTCTCTCGTTCTTTCTCCTTCTCTCTCTCTCTCCCCTCTATTGTACTGCCTTTCAAATAAAAAATGAATGACTTTGAGTTATGAGAATTTAGATAAGATCCACAATAATTCTGTTTGGAATGAGGATGGAGAATTTCAAGGAGGACTTCAGAAAATTGATATTTAAACCTAACCTTAAATAATGAGTAGGTGAGGCCAGTGTTGTGGTGCAGCAGGTTAAGCTGCCACATGCAATATTAGCATCTCATATCAGAATGCTGGTTTGAGTCCTGTCTGCACTGCTCTGATCCAGATCCCTGCTAATGTGCCTCAGAAAGCAGAACATTGTCCAAGTACTTGAGCCCTGACAATCATACAGGACACCAGGATGGAATTCCAGGCTCCTGGCTTTGGCCTGGCTCAGACCCAACTGTTACAGCCATTTGAGGTGAACCAGCAGATGGAAGATTTCTTTCTCTCTCAGTCTCTCCCTTTCTCTTTGTCATCTTGCCTTATTTCAAATAAATAAATCTTCAATTAAAAAAGTGAGTAAGAAATTGCTATGTGAAGGGAGGAAAAGAGTAGAAGACATTCCATGTAATTGGAACAGTATGAGCAAAGATACAGGTTTCTGAAAGTGTAATTTTAATATATGTTGTGTACATATATAATTGTTCATAAGGTTTTTCTTAGAAGCATAAATAAGATAGTAAGGAAAATCAGATGTAGTGAAACTTTCCCTCCTTAGCTCCCACACAGAAAATATCTCCCTTCTCTTCCACTGCTCCCACACAGAGTTTTACTTTTCTTAAGAAAAGATTTATTTATTTATTTGGAAGGCAGAGTTATGGAGAGGTAGAGAGACAGAGGGAGAGAGAGAGAGAGAGAGATCTTCCCTCTGCTGATTCAGCTGGTTCACTTCTCCAGATGGCCACAATGGCTGGAGCTGAGCCAATCCAAAGGCAGAAGCCAGGAGCTTCTTCTGGGTCTCCCACACGAGTGCAGGGGCCCAAGGACTTGGGCCATTTTCTACTGCTTTCCCAGGCCATAGTAGAGAGCTCGATCGGAAGTGGATCAACCGGGACTTGAACTGGCACCCATGTGGGATGCTGGCACTGCTTTACCCACCATGCCACAGCGCCGGCCCCAGAGTTTTAGTTTTATACATATAGCGTTAATACATTTTGGCTGGTATAGCAAAAATATCACACACTGGACAGTTTATATAACATTTCTCACAGTCTAGAGGATGGAAGTCTTACATCTAGGCACTGACAGATTCAGTGTTATTTGAAGTCTTATGTCCTATTTCATGAATGACTACCTTCTTGCTGTGGTCCTCCCATGATGGAAGAGGTGAAGGAGCTTTGCATGGCCTCCTTCATAAGGGCACTAAACCCATTCATGAGGGCTCCGCTCTCATGTCCTAATCACCTACCAAAGGCCCCACCTCTTAATACCCACACGTCTAAATACCAACTCATTGATGGTTAGAATTTCAACATATGAATGGGGGGAGACACAAACAATAATCCATAATGCACACACACACAACACTTTCCCATATTTTGTAGCTCACTTCTTCATTCTTGATGAGTGGGGTGGGGGGTTTATATACTCCAAGCTGAGGAAATTCTAAATGTATGGGAAGGCAATGATGTTTTCATGCCTCTTCTGAGGAAATAAATCTAGAACAGGTTATCCAGCTGTCACAAAATGGAAAGTAGAGAAGCCAGGAAGACATGATTTCCATGTCACAAGACTGGATATCCTGTTGGCAAACCAGGAAGGTTGCCTACATAGTGGCTCCCAACTGCATACCAAAGTGAACACAAAATGTGGGGCAATCCATGAGCCAGTCTTCACCAAGACCCTCCTGTGCACACAGTGTTGTGCAGTGTCTCTTGCTAGTGCAACTGGTAATAACCAGTGAGATGAAAACATTTACTAGGTTGTGTAGACATTTAAAAGCCAAGAGGATCAAGTATCTTAAAGGATATGACAGGAACTCAGTCGGCTATAATCAGATAACTAAAAATAGGGTGAGACTTGATTTATATTAAATTCTATCTGAAGTGCAGTAGTGGAGCAGAGGGGTTACCATTTGAAAATGCTACCAAGCCTTTCTGTAAAGTGAAGAATTTTTATAATCTGAGCATAAACCCTTTTAATTTATCTTTATGCTTTAGAAATCTGGATTTGGGGATGCATAGTTTAGAAATTAATACTGAAGAATGTCAGTCACATGTTTGTATTAGCATTCTATACACAAAGAGGCTTGATAAATGTTGATTGAAAAACTGAAGGAATCATCATGAGATTTTTTTGTTTATATTTATATTTTATTTTATTTAATGAACATAAATTTCCAAAGTACAGCTTATGCATTACAATAGCTTCCCCCCCATTACAATAGCTTCCCCCCCATAACTTCCCTCCCACCCACAACACTCCCCTCTCCCACTCCCTCTCCCCTTCCATTCATATCAAGATTAATTTTCAATTATCTTTATATACAGAAGATCAACTTAGCATATATTAAGTAAAGATTTCAACAGTTTGCACCCACACAGAAACACAAAGTGTAAAATATTATGAGTACTAGTTATAGCATTAATTAAACACCTAAGAGTAATTGTGTATTAATTACAGAGTTCAACCAATAGTTTTAAGTACAACATTAAAAAATACTAAAAGGGTAAAGCATTAAGTTCTTCTTTTCTTTTTCTTTTTTTTGTTTGTTATATAGTTATTTTTTTATTTAATAAATGTGAATTTACAAAGTGCAACTTTTGTATTGTTGTGGCTTCCCCCCACCCAACCTCGCTCCCTCCCGTGGCCCTCCCCTCTCCCACTCCCTCTCCCATCCCACCCTTCATCGAGTTTCATTTTCAATTACCTTCATATACTGAAGATCAACTTAGTATATACTAAGCAAGGATTTCAACAGGCTGCACTCACACAACCACACAAGGTATAGGGTATTGTTTGACTAGTAGTGTTGTTTTTCAAGTTTCATAGTAGAACACATTAAGGACAGAGATCCTACCTGGGGAGCATGTACTCAGTGACTCCCGTTGTTGATTTAACAATTGGCACTCTTATTTATGACGTCAGCAATCACCTGAGACTCTTGCTATGAGCTGTCTAGGCTATGGAAGCCCCTTGAGTTCACCGACTCTGAACTTGTTTAGTCAAGGCCATATCACAGTGGAGGTTCCTTCCTCCCTTCGGAGAAAGGCACCTCTCTCCTTGATGGCCTGTTCCTTCTGCTGGGGTCTTGTTCACCAGGATCTTTCACTTAGATTGTTTTTTGCCACCGTGTCATGCCTTTCCATGCCTGTGAGACTCTCATGGACCTTTTAGCCGGATCCGAATGTCCCAAGGGTTGATTCTGAGGCAGGAGTGCTGCCATTCTATGAGTCAGCTGTGTGTCCTGTTTCCCCCGCAGGATCATTCTCTCCCTTTTAATTCTTTTTTATTTATTTATTTATTTATTTTTTGAAAGGCAGAGTGGACAGTGAGAGAGAGAGACAGAGAGAAAGGTCTTCCTTTGCTGTTGGTTCACCCTCCAATGGCTGCTGCGGCCGGCGCGCTGCGGCCGGCGCACCGCACTGCCGATGGCAGGAGCCAGGTGCTTCTCCTGGTCTCCCATGGGGTGCAGGGCCCAAGCACTTGGACCATCCTCCGCTGCACTCCCTGGCCACAGCAGAGGGCTGGCCTGGAAGAGGGGCAACCGGGACAGAATCCGGCGCCCTAACCGGGACTAGAACCTGGTGTGCCGGAGCCGCAAGGCGGAGGATAGCCTAGTGAGCCAAAGCGCCGGCCCTCTCCCTTTTAATTCTATCCTTCGTTATTTGCTTACACTGGTCTTATTTGTGAAATCTCATCGACACATACCCTATCTTTTTGATCGGTTGTGTATTTATGCTTATCGCTTTACCAAGTGCGTTGGCATTGGTACCTGCCTCCTTGGTAAGATTGAGTTGAAATCCCCTGGCACATTTCTAGTTCCACCTTTGGAGGTAAGTCCGAGTGAGCATGTGCCAACCTACGTATCTCCTCCCTCTCTTATTCCCACTCCTATGTTTAACAGAGATCACTTTTCTGTTAATTTTAAATGCCTAAGAATGATTGTGCATTGATTACAGAGTTCAACCAGCGGTCTTATGTAGAACAAACAGAGCAACAACAACAACAAAAATACTAAAAGGAATAAAATAATAAGTTGTTCTTCAACAGTCTAGACATCATGAGATTTTAAGACCTGTCATTTGAAGCTGAAAGGACTGTTAGAGATAACCAAGCTTGTGGTTTTTAAAGTCTTTTGTAGTGGTGGGGCCCAAAATCCATTTTTAAAAAAGAAGCCTACTATGCAATTTTTTAAACTTTTATTTAATAAATATAAATTTTCAAAGTACAACTTTTGGATTACAGTGGCTTTTCCCCCCCATAACCTTCCTCCCACCCGCAACAATCCCATCTCCCACACCCTCTCCCATCCCATTCACATCAAGATTCACTTTCAATTATCTTTTTATACAGAAGATCAATTTAGTATATACTAAGTAAAGATTTCAACAGTTTGCACCCACACAGAAACACAAAGTGTAAAATACTGTTTGAGTACTAGTTATACCATTAATTCACATAGTACAACACGTTAAGGACAGAGATCCTACATGGGGAGTAAGTGCACAGTGACTCCTGTTGTTGATTTAACAATTGACACTCTTGTTTATGGCGTCAATAATCAGCCGAGGCTCTTGTCATGAGCTGCCAAGGCTATGGAAGCCTCTTGAGTTCGCCAACACCGATCTTATTTAGACAAGGCAATAGTCAAAGTGGAAATTCTCTCCTCCCTTCAGAGAAAGGTACCTCCTTCTTTGATGGCCCCTTCTTTCCACTGGGATATCAGTAAGTATTTATTTATATCAGTTAGTATTTATTTGTTCTTATTTTAAAGATGAGGAGACAGAGAAACAGACAAAGATCTCTACTGGTTCGTTCCTCATACTCCCACAATATTCAGGGCTGGAACAGGATGAAGCCAGGATCCTGGAACTCAATCTGCGTCTCTGATGTGGGCAACAGGGGCCAGATATTTAAGATATCACCTTCTGCTTTTCAGGGTATATATTAGCAGGAGGCTGGAATCACAGAAGCAGAGTAGGCTCTATACCCAGGCACTCTGTTATGGGATGAAAGCCTTCCAAGCAGCCTTTAACAGCTATATCAAATATGCCCCCTAATATGGAATCTTGATATGTAAAACAGATTAAAAAATCTATTCTGAAGCAGTTACAGAAAGCTTTCTCACCCAGCCCAAAGTTCTTCTCTGAACTCCTTTCACGGGCAGGGGAAATGAGATCCAAAGATGGAAATGCCTTATTCATTCATTCACATATTCATTTGTCAAATATTTGTTGCATTATAGCTACATGTCTAGAACTGTGGACCATGTGCTGAGACTACAAGAGTGAAAAAGAAGAGACAGGATCCAGAGCGTAAATGATCTTAGATAAAAGCAAAGTCACTTCTTATATTGAAGTACAAAGGAAGGCAGAGAGTATGGCTACAGATGCAGTAAGATGCAGTAGAAGGAAAAGAAGAATTTGCTTTATATGGCTTACATTTTCTCAGTAAGGTATGAAACAAGATCATCAGCTCAAAGTAAGGAGGTAAGGACATACAGGAGACTTGAGGAAAGGGAAAATATGATATAATCTCAGGAAATAGAAAGTCAGCCTATTAGAAAAAAAAATTCCACAATTTCCAAGCAGAAGTAAGAATCAAACACAAAATTCCTAACTCATTGCATAAACTTAACCAAATGCCAATTAGGCTGAAAAAGCAGCTCAGGAAGGAAAGACCTCTGACACTTGGCTTTATACTAGCCTCAAATTTAGGCCACAAGCACCCTGCTTGCTGCTGCCAGGCACCCAGCAAAAGCATGGTGCAAGGGGCATCCATCTTGCAGGTTCTTTTAGCAGCGATATTACTCTGATAGTCATAAATAAGTTTATCTGATGCTATTTTTTCTTCTACAACCTTCAGCCTAGTATGCTATAGAAAGATTACTGCCTTGGGAATCATGTATTCTGAATTCCAGCTTTGACTCTGGATAACTGTGTAAAATTACTTTTTCTTATCTAGATTTTAATTTCTTTATCAGATAAATTAGAGAGAAGGAAAGTTTACAACATATCTATACTGACCAATTAGTCCATTTTCTCAAGGACTTTCATGATTTGAAAGCTGTACATTCCAATCCTGGGAACTCCCTCAGTCTCAGGCAAATTGGATGGCTGGACATCCTAACTTAGTCAGTGTTTTCCAAAGTGTTAAGAGATACTAATAGGTGTTTCTGGAGGAAAAGAGTTCCAGAGTGGAAGAAACCTGGAAAAAAAATCCTGCCTAAACACGTCTCTTCCCAAAGAACTCTGAACATTGTGAATCTCTTTTTTTTTTCTTTTCTTTTTTTTTTGACAGGCAGAGTGGACAGTGAGAGAGAGAGAGAGACAGAGAGAAAGGTCTTCCTTTGCCGTTGGTTCACCCTCCAATGGCCGCCGCGGCCAGAGCGCTGCGGCCGGCGCACCGCGCTGATCCGATGGCAGGAGCCAGGAGCCAGGTGCTTTTCCTGGTCTCCCATGGGGTGCAGGGCCCAAGCACCTGGACCATCCTCCACTGCACTCCGTGGCCACAGCAGAGAGCTGGCCTGGAAGAGGGGCAACCGGGACAGAATCCGGCACCCCAACCGGGACTAGAACCCGGTGTGCCGGCACCGCTAGGCGGAGGATTAGCCTAGTGAGCCGCGGCGCCGGCCCGAACATTGTGAATCTCAATGAGGAAGTCTAGTCAACAGCATTTTGCAGTCTCTATTAATTAGCTAATTTTTTAACTAAAGAAATGTTTTATTTGAAAAACAGAGTTAGAGAGAGAGATCTTCTATCTGGTGGTTTACTCCCCAGATGGCCTCAATGGCCAGGGCTATACCAGGCCAAAGCCAAGAGTTTTACCCAGATATCTCAACTGGCGCCCATATGCCATGCTGGTGTCTCAGGAGAAAGTTTTAGCTGGTACATCACAGCACTGGCACCAAATGGTGGTCTTTCAAGATACTCTGGGAGAAAGGCTGAATAAGACTGCAAAATTGGGGCCAGCATTGCACATAGCAGGTAAAGCTACCACCTGCGATGCTGGCATCCCATATGGGCACCAGTTCAAATCCTAGCTGCTCCACTTCCAATCCAGCTCCCTGCTAATGTGCCTCAGACAGCAATTGAAGATTACCCAAGTGCTCAGTCCCCTGCACCCACATAGGACACCCGGATGAAGCTCCTGGCTCCTTGCTTTGGCCTGGTGCAACCCCATCCATTGTAGCCATCTTGTGAATAAACCAGCTGATAGAAGATCTCTTTCTTTCTCTCTCTCTCTCTCTCTCTCTCTCTCTCTCTCTTCCCCCCTATAATTCTGACTTTCAATTAAATAATTAAATAAATCATTAAAAAATAAAGACCACTATTCCATGGAATACACATTGAGATTCAGTGATTTAGATGATCTGTAACACTGCTTACAGTTGATCTTAGCTAGTGCTTAATGACCTTTAGGTAAAAAGGTAAAAAGGTGGACTTCCACCAGAACTTGTAGGGCAATTTGAAGCCCTTTTGGAACGTATTAGGAAACATTTTTCTAGTGTGAAAAATCTATTTATCATTTGACCATAGAGTTCTTTTGAATCACAGAATTTGAGCTACCCAAAATTTGATTCTATTTGAAGACTAGAGGGAAAATGCACTGTTATTAAGTTTTGATGGTGGGATTATAGTCATTTTAATTTATTTTTGTGTACTGTCCTTTATTTTCCAAACAGTTTAATAGGAAAATGCACTACATTCATATTAACCCAAAGACAAAGAATTACAGAAAAGTTTGATTCTTCAAATCCAAACATTTCCTCCAGAGCCCCTTTGGAGGTCTCATTCAAGATCTTCAGAACTAACCTCTGGCTTGATTTGCCTCATGCCTATTGCAAGAGAGGTTAAGGGTGATTAAGAACACAGGCTTTGGAGTCAAATCTGGATATGAATCCTGGATATACTTTGTATGAATTAGTGTCACATAATCTCAATGTTTTTATCAATAAAATGAGGCTGTAACACCATCTACCTCCTAAGGTTGTTTCCAGTACTAAAAGATAATATATGTGAAGGACTTAACAGAAAGCCTGGCATATAGTAAGCACTCAGTAAATAATAGCTGACATTCCTATTTACAACTGTTGTTATTACCATTGTTCTTCCAGAAGACTGGAAAAACCATGGCATGGGAGTTAGAAGCCTTGGCACTTAATCCTGGCATTGCAAAGCTGGGCAATGTGACTGGGTGCAAGACTCTTTCTCTGAGACTTTGTAAAGTAATGTGTTATAGTAAAGAAAGTAGTCATAGAACCACAGTACTAGCTCTACAACTAACTGCCTAAATGATTACAAGCAAATCACTGTCTCTTTATACATCTGTTTCTTCATGTATAAAATGAAGAATGGAAAGGTGATTGGATGATATATAAGGCTCTTTCTAGCTATAGAATAAAGGGTATTGACTGGTTACCCTCATCTCTATTTGAGTCAGTCAGTCTGTATTGAGCTGCTGCTGTGCCAATATTCATGCATGTGATAACCTATGGTATGAATTAAACATTAGCACCCTTTAGGATAGTGATGATATACCATCATCTGTAATGCCTGCTGTAAACGTTCTTCAGTGTTCCTATGAACTGAAATGTGAGCTTACCAGCTTTTTTTTTTTTTTTTTGCTATTACAAACAATGGTGAAGTCTAGGCACCAGGTCTCCCTATAATACCTGCCACAGAAGATGTAGATGACCTTACCTCCAACCTTCATGCTCACTGTTTTTTTTCACCTGGACCCCATAAACCATGCACCTTGGGTAGGCTCCTGTTCCTCTGTGCCTTCACTCAACGGAGGGAAAGCTGGATGACTGTAGGATCTTTCCAGATCACTGGCTTTGGGAAATGCCCTGGGTTGGATGTAACCAGTCATATACAAGGGGATCTCAAAAAGTTTATGGGAGAATGAAATTAAGTTAAGCTTATTGGGGCTGGCACTGTGGCATAGCGAGTGAAGCCACCTCCTACAGTTCCAGCATCCCATATGGGCACTGGTTCAAGTCCTGGCTACTCCACTTCCAATCTAGCTCTCTACTATGGCCTGGGAAAGAAGGCGAAGATTGCCCAAGTCCTCGGGTCCCTGAACGCACGTGGGAAGACCCAGAGGAAGCTCCTGGCTTTGGATCAGTACCACCTAATATTTTCTGCTATAAGCATGCTAATCTTACCTGGACCCATATGATGGGAGCACCCCTGGCCCACAAAAGTACTTCTACTTCTCAGATTCCTCTCTAATCTGGCTACAAATAACCTGAAATTACACCATTCGATTGACTACTTGCAGCTGAAACATTGCTCTCAGAAAAATGAAGATACATTTTAAAGCAAGTAATTGGAGTTACAACCTCTCTTTATTTGATAAGGGGAAAGAGAGAGCTTGCTTGAGATCTTTGAGAATCCTAGAGAAGTGAAAAGGTTTAGATTAGTATTTTTCAGAAAGTCCTCAGCTGGGGATCAGAACGCTGAAATTGCCTGCCTCCTAATCATTCTGAGATGCTGGACAAATCACTTTCCTAGATTTACTTCCTCATTTGTGGAATATGAATTCTAGCAGCTTTGCCTAACTCTCTGGAGTTTGGGGCAGATCAAAGGAGAGAAGCTCAAGGGAAAGTAATTTGTCAAGTAAGTGTTTCTAAGCCTGTGAGATTCTCCTGCCAGAAGCCTCAAGTCTAATTGCCTGGGACTTGACAATCCAACTGTTCTTTCACCTCCATGACCTCAGAGTTGTGAAAATGCAGTCTCTGGTCAGAGATGAGTCAGAGAAGTAGAGGCTCCTTGAGAGCTAAGCAGGAAAAGCAAAGACACCACCGTTATGGCTTTTCATTTGAATTTGGATCTGAAGTCCTTGGTGACTGTATTTACCTGTGGCAACAGAGGGCCTTTCTCTCTTTTTTTCATAGCAAGGGGATTTTTTTTTCTTATAGCATCCTCAAGAGACTGCATCTGCAAATCACTGCAGAGAGTTTTTGCAAAATTCCCCTGCTGTCTCTGGTTTTCTGCCAGCTAACCTCTTGTTGGGGGAAGAGGAATCTATGGAGATTAAAGACTTTCTCTCTTTCTCTCCAGGGTTGACCATAAATATTCACTCTCCTGAGAGGGAAAAGGGACTTAACATGCAAAGTATTTTCTGGCTGTTGTTAGAAACTTTAAAAATGCACAGCTGAAGAAACTTAATCTCCATTCCCAATTCAGATTCCTTTTCCATTCCAGTAAATCGATTGTCTTCAACTGCAAACACTAGTTGAGGCTTGCAGACTGCTATTTCTCACTGGGGTTGTGTCAGTAATACCTATTTGTAATCGATTCCACCACTTACTTCAGGGGGAGTATCCCCTACGTATTGACCTTAAATCATTTCTTTTGGCCCATCCTCCTTTAAAGGAATGGTCTTCCAAATTAATCTTCCAACCAAACCCCTGGAAGGTAGGAAAAGCCAGTGATTTTTTTATCCCGTTAGTGGTGCTGAAGTCAGGCTTCAGCATAGTTTCAGTTGTCATTGCTAGCAGCAATTCTGCAATGAGGACTTACTGATAATAAAGGATATTGAGTGTTCACCGGGTGCTATGGACTATAAAATTGTCTTCCATAGTATATAGTCTTTTGCTGTTTATCTTGTTTGATTCTCATAACAACATTTCACGTCAGGGCAGGAATTCTGGTTTCCATTTTACAAATGAGGAAATCAAGGTGAAGCCAAGTTAAGGTACTGACCCAAAGGCACACACAGCCAGTAGGTGAAACAGTCAGGAATCATTTTGCTATGCTTTTCAGTATCTTTCTGTCAGCAAATTGATGAGGCAGGGTAGATATTATAAATGTCCACTGGACTAGGAGCCAGAGTTTCTGGGTTCTACTACCAATTTGCTCACCCAGTTTGCTTGGTAACCTTGAAAAGTCACTTTCTGTCCCTTGGCAGGATCCTTGTCCTATAAAATAAGAGTTGTGGCTGAGAACTTGAATTGTAGCGTCAGAGAAACTTAAGTTCAGCTTCTGGTTTAGTCATTTCCTGGTTGTGTGACCTTTGGCAAATTGGTTACCCTCCCTAAATCTGTTTTCTCATTTGTGCAGTGGTAGGATAGTACTGTATTTCATAGGTTGTTTGCAAGGATTCAATGAGATACTACATGTAAAGCCCTTACCACAGTGCTCTCAGTGTTAATATTGTTACTATACTAGAGATAACGTACATAGACCTATCTGCCCCTTGAATTCTCTTAGTCTAAGAGATAGTACACTTGTAAAAAGAGAACACTTAGAAGTGTTAAACACACTGATCAGTATTGGGTATTATTACATTTGCTAAATAATTTGCAAGTTTTTTTTATCTTTCTATGCACTGTTTATTTCACTCAATATGATGTCTTTCAGTTGCAACCATTTTGATGCAAATGATAGTTTTATTATTTTTTAAATAAATGAATAATATTCCATTCTGCATATATACCACATTTTCTTTATACATCTTGGTTGAATCCATATTTTAGCTATTGAAAGCAGTTTTTTTTCTTTTTTTTTTTAGTAAATATAAATTTCCAGAGTACAGTTTATGGATTACATTGGCTTCCCCCCCCCACAATTTCCCTCCCACTCTCACCCCTCCCATCTCCCGCTCCCTCTCCCATTCCATTCACATCAAGATTCATTTTCAATTATCTTTATAAACAGAAGATCAATTCAGTATATATTAAGTAAAGATTTCATCAGTTTGCACCCACACAGAAACACAAAGTGTAAAATACTCTTTGAGTACTAGTTATAGCATTACTTCACATTGGGCAACACATTAAGGACAGATCCCACATAAGAAGTAAGTACACAGTGACTCCTGTTGTTGACTTAACAATTTGACACTCTTGTTTATGGTGTCAGTAATCTCCCTAGGCTCTAGTCATGAGTTGCCAAGGCTATGGAAGCCTCTTGGGTTCACCGACTTCGATCTTATTCCGACAGGGTCATAGTCAAAGTGGAAGTTCTCTCCTCCCTTCAGAGAAAGGTACCTCCTTCCTTGATGGCCCTGTTCTTTCACTGGGATCTCACTCGCAGAGATCTTCCATTTAGGTCTTCTTTTTTTTTTCCCAAATAATTTGCAAGTTTTTAAGAACATTGAAATTTCTGTTGCTAGGATTTAGAACATGGTAGAAACAAGCTAAATATGAGCCTCATCAATTAATTGCATTAGAAACACAGGCAGTCTCTGCGATAGGTGCTATAATCAGATTTCTGCTGTTCTCCCAAGACCAAGTAGATTATCACAAAGGCTCTTTTCTTAACCAAATTTAGTTAAGTTCTTTTTATTGTGGGGTGGCTCCTAGCTAGGCTTCTTCCAGATTCTTGTTTCTACATGAGAAGGAATTCAAAGAGATATAGGTAAAGGTGAGCAGAGAAGATTTATTTAAAGCTAAGGTACATACTCAGGAGTGAGCACAGGTAAGCCCAAGAGAGAATGAACGGCAAACAATAAGGTTTAGAGCTGTCCTTTTATATGATCTGGGGGCACATAGGGTGGTGTCTGGGGTAAGGCCTAATTGAATATTCAAAGGGGACAGAGTTTTAGGCAGGGCTTGAGTACTGCCCATTTCCTTGCCCCTTTTGGAAATCTCAGAAGTGTCATGGCATCAGGTGCATGATGGAAATGGAAATGCAGCCATGACAATTTTATTACAATGACCTAAATGTTATTGTGGAGATACAGGCTGCAGCCATATTGAATATTTTTCATTGGTGCCAGTTCAAAGTGGTAAAGTCATGGAAGTTGCTTTTCAGGTGGAGACATTCCTTGCACAAGTGTTCCAATTTTCCCATACCAAAAATATTCTCTCTTGGGCTTTTCACCCATGGTTGGACACCCCCTGGGTTGGCCTGAAGTCACAAGGTTCTGGTTATAGTGACTCCTATCATATGAGCCTATTTAGGCTATTGTTTCCCACACTGCAGCCCAGTCTTCAGCCTTGCCTCTATTCTTAAACATTCCAAATGCTTTATCTAGCATCTAACCCATGAGAGTTTGGGATCCCATGGCCAGTTCCTGGAGTTTCCTCTGAATATCTGGGTTTGATGGACTGATGAAATGAGTAACAAGAAAGACCTGTCCTTTCGGAGTGCTAGAATCTGTTTTTGTGTGTCTCTTTAAGGCTTCTACCAGCTGTCCCTGAAATAATGATGAATTCTCTTACTTATGCTGTGTTACCTCTCTGACTTTGTCATAATTTACAGGCTTGGTAATACATGTTTTTTTTCCATCCCAGCCACTAGACAGGTAACCATCTGGTCTCTGCACCTTAAATCCTTATGACCTCATTGAAAGTTCCAAGTAGATCTGTTTATGGGACTGCTGCAGCTCCCAAAGCATATTGATTGGGCTGTTGAGCTATCAGAGAATCAGCATGAGCTTGAGCATTGGCCCAGATTTACTATTTCTCATATGGGGGGCAATAAATGGACAGAACAATCTGTAGGTCACCTCAGGTCAAATCAAAAGCCAGAGTTAGGGCCTGAAATTCTTCAGAAAATTTGGTAGGATCTTTTGAAAATATGTCTATCTTTTGTTTACATTGATTTAAAGTCAGCCATGGAGAAAGGGACATGTACTGTAATTGTCCCAGCATCTCTGCTAGCCAGCTTTCACAGAGAACAAAGCTTACCTGTACCCATTTAGTAGTAGGACCCACTGCAAGTGACCATAGCCCATCAGTCCTCTAGCATAGAGGGACAGGATGGGTTGTAGCATGAAGGCCATGGGCTAGTAGGAGGTGAAAGAGAATTAGGCCCTGAGGGAGAGGGGGAGGACCCCACTCCCACTGGGGATGGTTCTAGTACTAGAACAAGCTGAGCTCAAGGTGGTTAAGCCCTGGGCAGTAAAAGATCATTCAATAAATAGTGGATCATCCACCATATCTATCTATTGTTCCACTGTATCGAGGAGGGCAGAGGCCTAATAGAGCTCATAGCTCCTTCTAAGGGTAGGGTTTCGAAGGAAAGCTATGAGCCTTGATGTAAGGAATGTCTGGCCATTTTTGCTGTCTCTTACATAACAGGTCAAGTTGGAAAATAGTATTAAATTTGATAGGTCAATTTGGCAGTCAGATTTCTGCATTCTTTAGCTTATATTATAGCCAGACTGTGATACAAAAGAAAATAAGCATTTTCTAGTTTACAACAAGTAGTCTAAGAGCTTCTCAGCATTTTTTAAAGATTTATTTATTTATTTGAAAGTCAGAATTACAGAGAGAGGAGAGACAGAGAGAGAGATCTTCCATCTGCTGACTCATCCCCAAAATGGCCACAGTGGCTGGATCTGGGCCAGACTGAAGCCAGGGGCCAGGAGATTCTTCTGCATCTCCCACATCAGTGCAGAGACCCAAGGACTTGGGCCATCTTCCACTGCTTTCCAAAGCACATTAGCAGGGAGCTGAAACAGAAGCGGAACAGCTGGGACTCGAACCAACGCCCATATGGGATGCCAGCACTGTGCCACAATGCTGGCCTCCTTGATTTTTAAGAAGGTAACCCAGGACTGGGTCCACGGAGATTGAAGAGAAGTTACCCATGGCTTTAAAAAACACTTTGTGACCTAGGGAGAGAAAAGGAAGATAGGGGAAGGAGTGGGTCATGACCTGTTTGCCCAGGCACCCATGCCCACTGGAGCTTTCTGTGAGGCAATGGACTAGGCCTAGGACTAGGATCTTAACCATGTCCTTCAGTGTCCTGGGTGTCCCCAGGGGATCCATGTGGACCAATTTGGACCTGGCATCCCAGGTCTCAAATATGATCCATGGTCCCTGAACGTCCTCAGGCCTCTTCATTTTCTCCAGGTATCCACAGTTCCTGTGGGTTTCAATGAGGAGGGAGATATATGGGAATGGTCCCAAAAGATTTTAGGCCTCAGTTTTAATATCTCAACAAGGTGGCAGCCAGCAGTGCCCCAGATCCAGCCAGTAGCTTTCTGATATGACCATTAAAATAATCCTGGAAGCTATCAATTGAAGGGGAGTGGGAGGCAGAGTTAAAGGGCCCTTCTTTGGAAGAATTTGGAGGAATTTTCAAATGCAGTATTCCTTAGAGTGCCCATCAGTCATGTACCAGGATCTTTGCCATGGGGGATGAAAACACTGTAATAAAAAAAACATAGAACTCCAAAATGAATAGTTTGGGGAAGCATGTGCCAGAGTCATGTAGGTGTTGCAGCCAGGACATGCCTAGGGATTTACCACACAGATAGCAAGAATGCTCAAGGTTAAGATGTGGCAAAATTTATTTGCCACATAGGCAGATGCTATGGGAGACCAAAATCCTCATTGGTCAGAGTGACAAAATATGCAATGCGGTACTTATTCCAAAAGAGCAAAAATTCTGGCAGTTTAGAAGGTATAAGCCACAGAGAGGTTAGTGATATAAACAAGGAGCCCTCTGGGCACCACATAGTTTGAAAACAAGTTCCAGACCGGCGCCGCGGCTCACTAGGCTAATCCTCCGCCTTGCGGCGCCGGCACACCGGGTTCTAGTCCAGGTTGGGGCGCCGGATTCTGTCCCGGTTGCTCCTCTTCCAGGCCAGCTCTCTGCTGTGGCCCGGGAGTGCAGTGGAGGATGGCCCAGGTGCTTGGGCCCTGCACCCCATGGGAGACCAGGAGAAGTAGCTGGCTCCTGCCATCGGCAGTGCGGTGCGCCGGCTGCAGCGCGCCGGCCACGGCGGCCATTGGAGGGTGAACCAACAGCAAAAAGAAGACCTTTCTCTCTGTCTCTCTCTCTCTCTCACTGTCCACTCTGCCTGTCAAAAAAAAAAAAAAAAGTTCCAGGCAGTCTTACAAACTGTCCCAAAGGACTCAAAAATGTCAGCTCATGGCCTTCTCATCTCCAACAGTTGATGGAGGAAGCAGACATGGTTGAATTAAGAGGATTTACTTCATAGTGGGTCAGAACGGAGCAAAGAAGGGCAAAAAGGCAGAAAGAAACCAAAACCTTCAAGCACAAGGGAGGTTAGAGTTGGGAAAAACTCATAGACCAATGTCTGTTTAGGTTCCGAACTCCTGGCAGGCTCTCCACTTATGCTGTTGGATGGCTCCTGACTAGGTTTGTCCCAGGTTTTTATCTCCACTTGAGGAGGAATTCAAGGAAGAGACATAGGTAAAGGTGAGCAAGAAACAAGCTTTATTTAAAGTGAAGGTACACACTCAGGAATGAGTATGGGCAAGTTCAGAGAATGAGTTGTAATTAACAAGGTTCAAGGATGTCCAAGAAATATGAAATATAAAAATATAAATATATAAATATAATATGAATAAATAATATAAATATAAATATAAAAAAGGCATGGTGTGGTGTCCTGGGTAAGCTTAATTGAATATTCAAAGGAGTGGGGTTTGGCAGGGCAGGACTTGAGTATCATCCATTTCCTTGTCCCTTTTTGGAAATCTCAGAAGTGTCATGGCATCAGGTGCATAATAGAGTAGGAGTTTTGACCATAGTAATTTTATTGTAATGATGTTATCATGACTTAAAAGTCATCACAGGGATGCAATCTGTAATCGAGATGGATATTTTTAGCTGGTGCCAGTTATAAGTGGCAGAATTGTGGAAGTTTCAGTTTTCCACTACAGGGAAGGGAGAGTTTTTGGTAATTCATGGAAGGGTGTTTGGGCCATGCATGGAAGGCATTGGTTTTGGATGATGCAGAGAAGTTGTATGGTTTGAGCAGCATGAGTCTGGGCTGCCGCACAGGACATAGCTGTTGCACCGGGCTGGGCAGGAAGGGCTGTAGTGAGCAGAACAGCAAAGCAATGCTTAGAAGACCTCAGCTCCTCTTGCTAGTACTAGCTTCCTGCCTAGATCACTCTGAGCCCTCTTCTAAACAAGGCTTGTCTTTGGACTTTATCTTTACCCTGTCTAGTCCAGTTGTATGAAGAATCTTGATAAGAAAGTTTATTTTTTAAGATTTATTTTCTTTATTTGAAATGCAGAGTTAGAGAGAGAGAGAGAGAGAGAGATCGTCCATCTTCTGGTTCACTCCACAAATGGCTCTAACAGCCGGGGCTGAACCAGACTGAAGCCAGGAGACTGAAGCTCCATCTGGGTCTCCCACGTGGGAGCAGGGGCCCAAGCACTTGGGTCACCTTCTACTGCTTTCCCAGGCACATTAGCAGGAAGCTAAATTGGAAGTGGAGCTGCCAGGATTAGAACAAGTACCCATGTGGGATGTTGGCATCGTAGGCGGTAGTTTATCCCTTTATGCCACAATGCCCCAAAGTCAGTTTAGAGAAATTTCCCACCCTTAATATCTGATTTCTCTGGCCTATCTTCAGCAAGATGTTTCCTATTAGTAATTTTCTATCCACTGATTTCCTAATTCTGCTTATTAGCTCTCAATGCCCGTTTGTCCCTGCTGTCTTTGAAGTTGAGCCTTATCCGTCTCCCCTATTATGATAATCTTGAAACCTGTAACAATAGTCCTAAATTGGCTTTTCCTTACAGTTTTTACCGTCAGAATATTTTTTTAGCAATTTTGACTGTCTTCAATGTGATCCTAACCTGCACTATACAATATAGCCTTGATCAAACTCCATCTTGTATTCTTTTGAATAAAGGTCCAAAGCCATTGTCTTCCATAATTCTAAACATACATTAGAAGACTAGACTCAGGAAACTTAAGCCGTTAGTAGAAATGCCAGTGAAAGGCCCTTCATCACATCTCTTTTTTGTTGTTGTTACAGATTTATTTATTTGAAAGTCATAATTACAGAGATGGATGGAGAGACAAACACACAGAGTTCTTCCATGAGCTGGTTTTATTCCCCAGATGGCCACAATGGCCAGGGCTGGAGGCTGAAACCAGGAGCCAGGAGCTTCATCCAGGTCTCCCACATGGGTGGCAGGGACCCAAGCACTTGGGCCATCTTCCACTGCTTTTCCCATGCCATTAGCAGGAAGCCGGATTAGAAGTAGAGCAGTGGGGACTTGAACTGGTGCCCATACAGGTTGCTGGAATCCCTATGCCACAAGGCTGCCCACCCTTCATCACTTCTTGATAGGAGCCAAAGAAGGAGGCCACGTTCATTTTTTAAAGATTTACTTTATTTATTTTGAAGTCAGAGTTACAGAAAGAGGGAAAGACAGAGACAGAAACAGAGACAGAGATATTCCATCCACTGGTTTACTCTCCCAAATGGCTGCAACAGCCAAGGCTGGGCCAGGCCAAAGCCAGGAGCCAGGAGCTTCATAGGGGTCTCCTACATGGGTGCAGGGACCCAAGCACTTAGGCCATCATCTGCTGCTTTCCCAGGTTCATTATCAGGGAGTTGGATCAGAAGTGGAGCAGCCAGGTCCTGGGATGCCATCCTTGAAAGCTGTGGCTTATTCCACCACACCACAATGCTTCCTCAGAGCACACATTTTTATGCACCTCAGAATAATAGGCATCCAAAGATCCATCCAGTTTGGCTAAGTGTTGTCCCTTACATTTGGATAGAGAGAGATATAAAGAGGGGTATCTTAGCACAAAAGCACTCCAGGCCAGGATCAATTAATACCAAAAAGTTGAAGTCCTATCCCAGCCTCCTTTTATTTTCTTTTAGGTGGAGAGGAGTAGGTTAGTGCTGATGAAGCAGTCAGTTGGGAATGGAGGGAAGGAATCACTAAACTTTTTACGTTCAAGTTCATGGGTAGGAAGGCACAGTAGGGAATAAATATAGATTGCTGGTAGCTCCTCCACATGTGGGCCTCTGCTCAGCTAAATTCCAATCTCTGCCAGAATCAGTAGACCTTCACTTTCTACAAACAAGGCTAAGAGAGTAAGTATATGTCTTTATATGATCAAGAACTATCATTTATGCAAAGGATTGTAACAACAAACAAAATAGTTTCCTGTCTTCATGGGCGGAAAGTGACCTGGAGGTTTGGAGAAACGAAGATCCAGCTCTAGCTCTGCTCCTCACACATTGTGGGACTCTTTTCCTCTGTGGACCTCAGTTTCTTTATCTGTGAAAGAAAGGAGGAGGCATCTCTGCTATCTAGTCTGCATAATCCTTGTGGCCAATTCCATCACAGAGATCTTCACAGAGACACTAGGAATGCTGGGAATCACTCTAGGGTTCAGAGTTCTGGGCTTTGGTTCTATATTCCAACTTTTCTTCCTTTTATTCTTGGCTATTTGCATATATTGCCTCTTTAAGTCCTTTTCTGGAACAAGGCAGACTGTGCACATGAATGAGGGATCAAATCACTTCTCAGGAATTGATACCACTTCCCTGTCTCCAAAAGTGAGAGGCAGAGCAGTTGGGCCATAAAATGAGCAAGTTTGGATTAACACAGTGGGGTCTGAAGCCTACAGGAAGGAGTCTTTGGGATAAGAACATTGTAGCCCTGGGAGGCCTGGGGTTACGACCAGAAAGGGCTCATCTTCTTGCAGACATGGCAGCAAGGTCTACGTGAGATCAGAGTGGAGGGTTAAAGGGTTCAAGGGTCTGAGAAAGGAGGAGAGAAATTAGGCTTTCTAGATGAGTGTGGAACATCACAGGGGCCAGATCCAGGATACAAGAGTAAAAGGACAAGGATTCTGGTACCCGTGAGCAAGTCCATAACCTTTCCTGGGCTTGAATCCTATCTGTAAAATGCAGTTTCATAGTGCCTGCTCTGCTTATCTCTAGGAGGTGGCAGGAAGGCTTATTCTGAGGAACAAAGTAAATAATATATACCAAAGAGCTTCATAAATATTAAGCCATATAAAAAGAATATTAAACTATCATTCATAATGGTACTAATTAGTAGGATGGAACATGGAATACAAAGAAACAACTGAAGAATAATGGAGGGAGCACACTGAGGTAGAGCTGTCATATAATACAGCATGCCCAGTTAAATTTAAGTTTTAAGTATGGGGCCAGCACTGTGGTGTAGCAGGTAAAGCCGCCACCTGCAGTGCCAGCATCCCATATGGGTGCTATGGCTTAGGAAAGCAGTAGAAGATGACCCAAGTCTTTGAGCCCCTGCACCCACATGGGAGACCTGGAAGAAACTCCTGGCTCCTGGCTTCAGATCAGTGCAGCTCTTGCCATTGCAGCCATTTGGGGAGTGAACCAGCAGATGGAAGACCTCTCTATCTCTGCTTCCACTTCTCTGTAACTTTGCCTTTCAAATAAATAAATAAATCTTTAAATAAATTTTAGATAAACAATGAATACTTTTAAAGTATGTTTCAATATTACATGGGACTTATGGATACTAAAAAATTGTATGAAATTCAAATTTAATCAAGAATTCATAATTCTTTTCTAAATTGTTTATTTGAAAGGCAGAGAGACAGAGAAAGAGAAAACTTCCATTGACTGGTTCATTCTCCAGATGCCGGCAACACCTGGGGCTCAGCCAAAGCCAGGAGCTAGGAACTCAGTCCAGGTCTCCCATACAGGTGGCAGAATGAATTCCCATCCACTAGTTAACTAGTTCACTTCCCAGATACCCACAATGGCTGGGGCTGGACCAGGCCAAAACTAGGACTTGGAAACTGAATTTAGGTCTTCTGCATGGGTGGCAGGAAACTAATTACTTGAGCCATCACCACTGCCTCTCAGGATCTGCATTAGCTAGACAGTGGAATGAGGAACAAGAGGCTGGTATCAAACCTAGGCACTCTGATATAGAAAATATTAATCACTAGGCTAAGCACCCAAACCAAGCATCTATTTTGTCATTTGCTAAATCTAGCAACCCTACACTCCTATCACTTTGGACAGCGTACTTCATTCCACCTAGCCTCAGCTAACCCCTTCAACCTCCCATTTTAACTGTAAGGATCAAAGGAGGTAATGGATATGAAAGTGAAACATTACACTAATGCAAAGTGTTCTTTTTTCCAATTTTAAGCCATATTCTAATCTTCTCTTGCCAAGAAAATCCCTGCTAGAATCAAATATTTTAATCTGGCACTTAAATCACTATATACAGTAGGAAAATAAAGGGTCACCATGGTGGACTGAATAATGCCTTCCCCATATATATGCCCAGGTCCTAATCCTTGAAACTTGTGAATATATCACCTTATATGGCAAAAAGAATCTTCACGTGTGATTAAATTAAGGATCTTGCAAAAATAGTGATCATGCTGGACTAACTTGGTGGGCCTGATATAGTCACAGTGGTCCTTACAAGAAGGAGGCAGGAGGATTTGGAGCCAGAGGAGAAAGTGATGTGATTGATGGCAGAAGTGGAGAAAGGAGTGATACACTTGAAGATAGAGGAGGGACAGAAAATCCAGTGAATATAGGCAGCCTTTAGAAGTTGTTAATGGGAAAGAAAGATTCTCCCCCCAAAGCCTCCAGAAGGGACCAGCCCTGTTGACATCTTGACTTTGACCCAGCGAAACATTTTGGACTTCTGACTTTCAAAACTGTCAGATTATCTGTATTGTTTTAACTAGTAGATTTGTGGTAACAGCACCAATAGGAAATGAATATGCTCAAGATGGCTTATAAGCTGGATCACATCTAGCCTAAGATAAAGGCACAGATCAGAAATAAGTAGTTATCAACCCTAGTTTCACATTGTATCATACAGGGAGGTTTTAAAGAAAACTCCAACATCTGCCCACCCCCTACATTCAGATTTAATTGGCTTGGCGTAGTACCATACCTGTATTTTTTTTTCAAACTTCCTGAGTGATTCTTTTTTTGTTTGTTTGTTTTATTTTGTTTTTGACAGGCATAGTGGATAGTGAGAGAGAGACAGAGAGAAAGGTCTTCCTTTGCCGTTGGTTCACCCTCCAATGGCCGCCACGGCTGGTGCGCTGTGGCCGTTGCACCGCGCTGATCCGAAGGCAGGAGCCAGGTGCTTCTCCTGGTCTCCCATGGGGTGCAGGGCCCAAGCACTTGGGCCATCCTCCACTGCCCTCCCGGGCCACAGCAGAGAGCTGGCCTGGAAGAGGGGCAACCGGGACAGAAACCGGCACCCCGACCAGGACTAGAACCCCGTGTGCCGGCGCCGCTAGGTGGAAGATTAGCCTATTGAGCCGCAGCGCCAGCCCTGAGTGATTCTAACGTGCAGTCAGGACTAATCACTACCTTAGATGGAAATGAAAAAGAAACCCACTATCTGATCTACCTTCCCATTTTGACAGGTAGAGGAATTGAAGGCTAGAGTGGTGAAGTGGTTTTCCCAAGGTCACACAGAAAGCTTCTTACAAGGCCTACCTCTGAAAAATGATAATCAGAATCTGTGAATGTTACTGAGAAAATCACCACACTGGTGGTAGACAAATCAACATGAAAGAAGGTGAATGGCATGCACGTTGGTTTTATTTAACTTAAATTCAGTTGCTGCAGTGACTTTTCAAATATCTGATCTATACTAAACTAATGATCACCTCTGGGTCCCTGAGGTCTCAGACTCAGGTTTCATGGGTTCCAGGGCTAGAAGAAGCTATTCATGAGGGAATTAAGAATAGTTCTCCCCCACCTGATTATCTGGTGCCATAGTTTTTCATTAGCGATTGTAAAAACACTTGAATATTAAACCATTTCAATGACTCTGGAGAGACTCTGCATGTTTACCTCTTGCAAAGTATTCTGGATTAATTATATCTCAGAGGTCATACTGTCCATTAGCACTCGCAGCCTTCAGTTCTTCAAGAAAGAACAATGAATCCTTTTCCATTGCCTTTAAAAGTCACAACCGGCAGTCCTTTTATAGAAATCTTACTTTCTCTTGTGAAGTGCAGGTTCAGTCTTCATTGACCTCTAGCTGTCTTTAAAATTCTCCGTTCAATACTGGCCCTAAAAAGGAGGCAATACATATGCATGTATATATGCATGTATTTCTTGCTGACAGTTAAAGTCCCACAGCTCCCAGAGTGAGCTGAATCCCCAAATTCTGTCATCTATCTTGTAGGAATCCAGGCTCCAAATGGGAGCTTAAATGGCTAACACTGCAGTGAACATTACAAGCACAAGTAAAATATCACCTTTTTATCAATTTCCTTCAGCATATAAACACAAGACACATCTTTAATGCATTCAGAAACCTTAAGACCACCTTGAGACTGATGACAACATTTCCACTATAGACATAATTTTCCCAATTCATCAGCTAAATGATACTGCTTTTAAATGAAACCCTTCCTCTTTATGAGAAAGCAATGGCAGCTGCCACAGTGCACTGTTACTAAAAACTAGGCAGAAGAGACACTCATCTATCTGAAAGGCAACTCATTTTTTTAGAAAACAGAAAATCATCTTCAGTAACTGAGCTTTTTTCCCTTCATTTGCTTGGTGCTTCCTTCAACAACAATGAGCTTCAGGATACAGCAAGGGGTCCTGGAATGATGTACCTAGGGGGTATATAGCAGAGGCTGGCCCATAAGAAATTGCACCAGCCAGTAGGGGAGCAGGGGCTACAACAATAGCTGTACTGGGAGTTAGGAGTGGTATCTGGGAGGGCCCGAGCGAGGGCCAGTGGAGAGGCCTAGTGACTGAGGTAGGGATGGTAAGGATGGTGCTCTCTGGGTATTCGTGAGTGGTAAAAGGCAGGACAGGGCTCACGTCAGGTTTGGAGTGAAGCAGTGGGCCTTCTGAGGCGTTTATTCTGGAGTTGGGAATAGAGCTTTGCACAGTAGGTTCAGGACTCTGAGGTGCAGCGCAGAGTTCCTCCCTTCTCTGAGACCGAAGGCACCGGAAGCAAGCAATACCAGCGAGGATTCCCAAGAGGATGAAAGTGACAAAGGTGCCACCCACGATCACTAAGGGCAGGTAGATGGATCCTAGGATGAAGAGGGGAGAGAAGAAAGAGTTAGGTAGTTACAAGATGTGAGGTCTACTGCTACTGTAGACATTTTATACCCTTTGCAACACCCAGAGCATATACCAATGCAGAAAATTTTCTTTAGGAGCTTGCACTGAACTTGTCCAGGCAGGAAAGATAGTAGATCTATAGATGACACACTAAGGCCTTTTGAATAAAGAGGAATGAATCTCAGTGTAGGTAGGTCTGAGGTAATACATGTGCTTAGGGAAAAGTTATCCAAATGATATTTATGAATCTGTGATCTATGGCTTACCAGTAATCACCAAGGGAAAGGGGTAAACAGTTGTTATGGACTGAAGCCATCTGCCTTGTAGCCCTAAAGAGGAAATGCTGTACAGAACCTCTCACAGGAAGAATATCATATCCCAAAAGACCACAGTACCTCCTTTGAAAGCCAATATGTTAAGTGGAAACAACACTTGATAATAGCAGCCACAAGTGCTGTGTCCTACTCATTGACTGAGTCACTTAAAAACAACGTGGCCTTGAGCAAACCAATTAACATCTCTGAACTGCAGTTTATTCCTCAGTAAAATTGGGATAATGCCTACTTCATATTAAAGGATCTGAGATATGTGAAAGCATTTATGAACTATGGAGTGTCCTGAAAATATAAGGGCTTTTTCCCTCCATTTTTGGGGTGCATGAGATGAGCTTCTCATTGCTAAGAATGGGGACAAGGAAATAAAAAAAGGGAAGTGTATTCCTTTTAGTCTTGACTACCAAAAAGATCAGAGCTAAAGTTCAGGTACCCTGAATATAATAGTCTAGGTTTTTCAATACATTATTTTCCAATTCTATCTATATTTTGATCTTCTTCTTTAACAAAAAATGAAAATGAAAGATAATCTTATTGCATAAAAGATGTGGTGCCTGACCCTGAAAATAATATGCTCAGTTCCTGTCCCTATCCCTCAAGAGAAATGTGATTTGACACATGGAGCCTTTGAGAAGAGCAGTAAAAATCAACAAAGGGCTGAAGTTTTTCTGCCAAGACAAAAATGACATACTCAACAACTAAGGACTCTAGTCTGGATAAATGTGTGTTGTGGGATTAAAATCTTCAAACAGGGCCAGTATTCTGTCACAGTGGGTTAAGCTGTCACCTGCAAAGCCAGCATATCACATCAGAGTGCTAGTGCTGGTTCTGTCATAGTTGCTTCACTTCTGATCCAGCTTCCTGGATTGGGCTCCTGCTACTCATGTTGGAGACCAGGATGGAGTTCCTGGCTATTTTGGACATTTGAGGAGTGAGCCAGTGGCTGGAAGAGTCTCTCTCAATCTCTCTCTCTCTCTCTCTCTCTCTCTCTCTCTCTCTTTCTCCATCTTTCTCTCCCTCCCTCCATTCCTCCCTCCCTCCTTCTACCTCTCTGTCACTCTGCCTTTCAAATAAGTAAATAATCTTTTTTAAAAATAAAATAAAATCCTAAAATTAATAAGCATCTGAAAAAAAGGACTTATCTCCTCATGGAGCATTAGAATTCCTCACACTCAGAAAATATTCACTTTGCGATTGGCATTGTGGCACAGCTGGTCAAGCCACTGCCTACAATACCAGCATCCCATACTGGAGTGCTGGGTCAAGTCCCAGCAGCTCTACTTCCTATCCAGCTCCCTGCTAAAGCACTTGGGAAAGCAGCAAATGATGGGCTCCTGCCACCCATGTGGGAAAACCAGAAGGAGTTCCTGGCTCTTGACTTTGGTTTGGCCCAGCCCGGGACAGCTATTTGGAGAGTGAACCAGCAAGTAGAAGAGCTTGCTCTCTCTCTCTCTCTCTCTCTCTCTCTCTCCCTCTCTCCCTCTCTCCCTCTCTCCCTCTCTCCCTCTCTGACTTTCAAATAAAATGAATATTTTAAAAAAGTGAATGTGCATGTATCAGACTTGGAGGTCATCTTGTCTTATGAGATACTGCAGAAGTAAGATTTTGTAAAGCAGTCCCATAACAGGTTGTGAAGAGAAGAGTGAATTCTCCAGGGACAAAGCTCACATTTGGGCTTTGCCCTGGGAAAGGCTGCTTAGTCCTTAGGCCTCTGATCCCACATGCCAGATCTTTCTGGAGCCTGGGACTCACCCATAATGGTCAATCTGATGATACAGTCCACTGTTGAATCAGAGATAAGAGAGATATGAGCCCTGTCCTGCAAGGAGATCTAACCAACTGGAAAAGATGACTCAAAAACAAGCAAGTACAATTGTGACATAAGCAGGCATAATGTGCAAAGGTATAATGGGAAATGTGAGTAGGCAGTTCTATCTGGGCTAAGGTGCATTTCCCAGAGTACAGTGCAGTTTTCAAAGGAAGAAAAATGTCAATGTTAGGAGTCAGAGTTAGTAAAGACAGAAGCGAAGCTATTCTACACATACATTGGGGAAAACACAGTAAATGGAAATTTGTTTGTAGGGCTGGGTTTTAAAGAATTCCTGAAGTAACAGCAAAATGAGGAACATTGCTAAAAAGGGAACAAAATGATAAAGTATAACATAGAACAGCATAGTGGTTTAAGGAAGCTACAAATAAGTTGCTATTGCTAACACAATGTCTAGAGTTTCAAAATATTTTTGTAGGAACTACATTTACATGGCTCAAAAATGAAAATGATAAATAATGTGATATAATTGAGAAGTCTTGTCCCTACCTTTGTATCTGACCATACAGTGTCACCTTGAAACACCCCCCTCAAAGATACCTGTTTTATTTATGTTCTGTGTATGTATCCCAGCAATGTTCCTGTATGAAAACACAGGCAAATGCAAATTATACTCTCACAGCCACCCCCTCCACAATAGGTAGCACATATTGTTTCATCCTTTGCTTTTTTCTACCAAACAATACATCCTGGAAATCTTTGCATATCAGTTCACAGAGAACTTCTTCAATCCTTTTTTTTGGGGGGGGTGGGGAGGGAGATGTATAATGTGCCATTGTGTCTCTGTAACATAATTTATTTAATCTGTACCATACTGATACTTGCTTTGTTTCTGAAATTTTCCCATCATCTGTTAATTCCTTCAACAACCTAGGTGCTGTAATTATACCATATTATAAGTAAAGAACCTGGGGTTTAGAAAGGAGAAATAAACTTCTGATGGTGTCCATTGCTTGCTAGTAGTATAGTAGTTACTGAAACCCAAGCTGGTCCATTTGGAATTTAAACCAGAAACCACACTCTTCTAGCTGACACCTCCCTTGAATTAGATTGATTTATCGATCCATAAGACCAGACCACCAAAGCATGCTGAACTCATTGGAAATGAATACAAGTGAGATTTATTTTATCTAAAATATTAACATGAGTTTAAATATATATATACAATGCAGAAGTACTGTAAATGGTAAACATTGTGCAAGAATTCTTGACCACTCTGGCAGCTGTGCTGGAAAAGCCACTAAGTTAGGAGATCTATTACTTATCAGTAAATGTGAGAACCACAT
Organism: Oryctolagus cuniculus; assembly: GCF_051225735.1. Classification (NCBI taxonomy): domain Eukaryota; kingdom Metazoa; phylum Chordata; class Mammalia; order Lagomorpha; family Leporidae; genus Oryctolagus; species Oryctolagus cuniculus. Next base: position 44,114,787 of record NC_142888.1, on the reverse strand, counting down.
GAATTAGTGATTATCAAACTTCTTCAGAAACTGTGAATACCCTACCCTCATATGACATGGTTTTATCAGCCCAATATTCCAAGAGCAATGGCTGTAAACCCTTTTAAAAACCTCTAAGTATCTATAGCAATTAAGAAGGACTCCAGATTAGGGCTCTTTTAGAGAGGTAACAGCAACTTGCAGAGTATTATTTGAGTTGTACCAGGCAGGCACCCCTCCCCAAAGCAATATCATTTTTACTACCTGCTATTGTTCCTGAAATGTTTCCTGTAAATATTTAAGCCTTGAAGAAAAATATCTGTAGCTTATACCATCATAAAAGTTATGACAATTGAGAATAAAGCCATGAAGAAATGGGATAGATGATTGCTTTGTAGTGGGAGGTAAGACCAATTTGATAAATATTTCTAAAGTATGTATATGCCAGGCACTGTGCTCCTCCATATTATAGGAAGTGCAAAGTTAAATAAGGCACTGTTATTGTCTCAGTCCAGTGGATATCCGTAAACAAGTCAATCTGCTAGAAAGTGTGATGCCAGATCTCCGTTACTTTTCTCTATTGACTCTTGAGAGACAATAGAGGCAATAGAAATTCCACACAAAAGGAAAAAAGGCAAGAGAGTAAGAAAAGAGAAGGTACATTCTGGAAGAGCTAGGGACTGAGAGGGAAAATAAGAAATAAGAAGGCCTTTTTTTTTTTTTTTTGACAGGCAGAGTGGACAGTGAGAGAGAGAGAGAGAGAGAAAGGTCTTCCTTTTGCTGTTGGTTCACCCTCCAATGGCCGCCGCGGCCAGCGCGGTGTGGCCAGCGCATCGCGCTGATCCAAAGCCAGGAGCCAGGTGCTTCTCCTGGTCTCCCATGGGGTGCAGGGCCCACGGACTTGGGCCATCCTCCACTGCACTCCCTAGCCATAGCAGAGAGCTGGCCTGGAAGAGGGGCAACCGGGACAGAATCTGGCGCCCTGACCAGAACTAGAACCTTGGTTCCCGCTGCCGCAAGGCAGAGGATTAGCCTATTGAGCTGCGGCGCCGGCCCAAGAAGGCCTTCTTTAAAAAAATTATTTATTTGAAATGCAGAGTGGCAGAAAGGAAGAGACAGAGATCTTTAATCTGCTGTTTCACTCCCCCAAATGATCTTAACAACTGAGGTTAGGCTAGGCCAAAGCTCAGAGACAAGAATCCCATCCTGGTCTCCCACGTGGATTGGGCAGGGGCTCAAACACTTGGGCCATCTGCTGCTACCTTCCCCATTACATTAGCAGGAAGCTGGATGGGACGCAGAGCAGCCGGGACTGGAACCAGCACTCTGATATAGGATGTCAGCATTGCATATAGAGGCTTAACCCACTGAGCCACAATGCCAGCCCCCAGAAAGTGCTTCTTGATACTCTGGCTAGAGAAGCTATGCAGACTGCTCTGCAGGCTTCTAAATGAGCGCTTCTGCCCTGATCTGTGGGTTACAGGAGGGATCTTCCTCCACTGCAGAAGTGTCCCTGAATATGGAGCTCAGTCAGCTAAGCAAGAAATTTATAGTAGACCCCTAGGGAACACCAGTGGGCTGGGGAAACAGTATCACATATATTTAAAATATGCATAAGAGGTCTTCAAAAACTCCATGGAAAATGTGTACTATGAAAAAAAACTATGCATTTTAATTTCGTTTTCCATAAACTTTTGAAGTACCCATGTATGTGCTCTACAGAATTGCACTGTCTCCTTTCATTACCCATCCAGCAAGGCAGAGGTTAGACTTGTTTACTGCAGGCCATATGTGGCTGTGGCCCACTGACCTAGGTCTCCTGGTCCTTTTCAGTAATTTGGGTGGGCCTAAACCCTAATATCTGGGGACTGGAGCAGTGAAGTCTCTACAAAGAGGCTATGTTGTGCTGGAGGAAATCTGACATGCAGCCCCCTGGTGCCTCAGTGGTGGTAATTTTCCTGGCTAAAGCCAGCATAGGCCCAAAGGAATTCAGTGTTTTCAGGACAGCCTTGGGTTTGGGAACTAGGAGGAACTGCTTTGCAGGTGTCCTAAGACTTCCAGGCTACTTGGGGGCAAAGAAAGGAGCCCAAGATGGGGGGAGGAGGGCCCAAGGTGAGTCCAGCAGCACCACAGGGTTTTGTCCTCAAGAAAAATGATCCTACAAAGTGCTTTAAAGAAATGAGGGCCACAGAACCCTTTTCCCCCATGTCCTACCCCTGCAAAATTTTCCCACAACCCTCCCTTCCCACAGAGATCCCCAAAAGGAAAGGGGATAAAGCAATAGTTTTCAGCATGAGGTCTGCTGGCTGCAAAGGGGTGGGTGCTCAATGAATTTTTGTCGGATGAATAAATAAATGATACTTTTTCTGTACCAAACTGAAACCACTCAGGAAGACACCGTAGTGAATGAGAGGGGTTTTATGAAGAGTTGTTTCCCCAGCTCAGGTGAGGGTGAACTGTGGGAGGACTCTGAACCCCTGCCTGACAAGCAATGAAAGCTGAAAGCAAAATAATGAGGCAAAGGGTCTTTGGGTCTAATTTCCCAAGTTAGACCAAGGTTGCTGGGTTCAAAACCAACCTGAAACCCACTCATCTCAAGTATAACAAGTCTCATGTACTTCCTAGGAATCAGCAGCAGGACAATGGGCAAGCAGGTTCTAAGAAACAAACAGCCTGACATGAAACCACAGTTAGGATGGGGTGGAAGTAGGATTCCAACATAGATCGTCTGACCCTCGATATATCCATCTCCCTCATCCCACCTGTCCAACTCCCCTCTGCTGCCCGTTCAGCTCTGGGATTACCTTCTGGAGGTGGGAGCACAGCCTCTGTGGAGTCCCAGGGCGCATCCTCTGGACACTGGCCCTGATCCAGCCGAGCCTCAGGGATGGCACAGCAGTAGCGCAGAGAACAGGTCCCACAGCAGAAAGTAGCAGTGGGCTTATCATATCCCTCTGGACACTGGAAGCCTCCATGCCATAGCCGAGTGCTGTCCATCCAGTGGTGGCAGAACTCACCCTGGGGCCTGGCACCTCTGGGCATAGCTAGCAACAATGCACTGGCACGGAGAAACAGCCCCAAACCTGACCACTGAGGCATCCCCATAACAAGTGCCTTAGACACGCTTCCCAGACATATGGTTCTGCTCTGACAGCACTGTCTTGCCACCCACAAGCCACAGCTTGTCTTGCTTAGAAGCTCAGGGCAGGTCCCAGGTGGCTCCTTCCTGAGAGGCCTGAGCTGCTCATCCTGTTCTCCCCCTCCTCCTGCCCCCACCGTGCCCAGGCCACCTGCTGCCTCCAGCCGGAATCTCAGAGACTGGGTTTCTGCCCACTGCCCTCCCTCTCCCTCCTCTTGCTGGCTGCCTCCTTTTCTTCCCACCAGCACAGGCCAAAGGATTGTGTACGTGCTCCTGTGGAAATTGCTGGGAACCTAACAGTTGATACTAGAACAACAAATATTTTTTTGCATATTATGAGACCTATAATGTGAATTGAAATTCACTTTCAAATTCTTTAAAATTGGGAATTGGAGTAAATAACCTCTAAAGTCTTCTTCAGCTCAAATGCATGGGATTTAGGGATTCATTCAGCAGTAAAATGCACAGTAACAAAAATTCCTCACCTGTTCTTTTTGTGACCCTCACTTCCTGCTCCTCTTTCCATGACTCAGCATCCCAGGTTCTGTTCCCTCAAGACTCCCTCTAGCCTCTCTCTCTTTCCACTAGAGTTACTTCTAGACTCTTGCCTTTCTAACCCTTCCCCATCCACTATGAACACACACACACACACATACACACACACCTTAATCCTTACACAGCTCCTATCATAAACACTAATGTTTGTTGAGTGTCTTTTAGATAATAACACTATATTACTTCATTGATATAATAAACCCCTACTTTCCCTAATTTTCTTGGGACCCAGTTGTATTGGGGGGGGGGGTTTGTGGGCTGCTTATTTCAGTTTTTACCAAGAAATTGAAACTGTATCTCTTTTTCATCCATTGCCCTAAGTGAAACTATATCAATTTTTCTTCCGGATTTACAGCTTCTGTAACAATGTCACCAAGCAATGTAGTACTGGCAGTTTCCAAAGCACCTTCACATCAGTTAACTCTCTCTTTTTTAAATATTTATTTATTTATTTTAAAGGCAGAGTTATACAGAGGCAGAGGAAGATAAAGAAAGAGAGAGAGGTCCTCATTCTGCTGGTCCACTCTCCAAATGGCCACAACAGCCAGAGCTGGGCCGATATGAAGCCAGGAGCCAGGAGCTTCTTCCAGGTCTTCCACATGGGTGTAGGGGCCCAAGGATTTGGGCCATCTTCTGCTTTTACAGGCCATAGCAGAGAGCTGGACCAGAAGTGGAGTTTCCAGGACTTGAACCAACATCCATATGGGATGCTGGCACAGCAGGCAGTGGCTCTACCCTCCACGCCACAGTGCCGGCCCCCGCATCAGTTTTCTCTTGCAGTCCTTACAACAACGCTGTGAGGTAAGTGAACTTCCACTTTGCAGCTGAGAAAACTGAGACTTACAGACATTGTAGCCTTCCCAGACTCCCACAAGCAGAAGTGACAGAGCCAGGATTCATCCAGGCCTGCCTGATTGATCAAAAGAACAGAACAGAAAGTTCAGAAGTTGATGCAAATACATATAGGAATGTAGTACATGGTAAAGATGGTATTTCAATTCACTACAGAGAAAGGATGGATTACTCAATAAATGTATTGAGACAACTGAGAAGCTATCTGGAGAAAAAAAAAGAGAGCTGTTTCCCTACCTCATATCTCACATCAAAATAATGTCCATATGTATCAATGAGTTAAATATAAAAAAGATTATGAAAGAAAATATTACATACATTTTTAAAGATTTTATTTATTTGAGAGGTAGAGTTACAGAAAGAGAGAGGGCGAGACAGAGAGAAAAGCCTTCCATTTGCTGATTCACTCCCCAAATGGCCACAATGGCCAGAGCTGGGCCGATCCAAAGCCAGGAGCCAGGGCTTCTTTCAGGTCTCCCTTGTGTGTGCAGAGGCCCAAGCACTTTGGCCATCTTCTACTGCTTTCCCAGGCCACAGCAGAGAGCTGGATCGGAAGAGGAGCAGCCAGGACATGCACCAGTACCTATATGGGATGCTGGCAGTGCAGGCCAAGACTTAGCCCACTGTACCACAGTTTCAGCCCCATGGATAGTGTGGTTTTTTTTTTTTTTTTTTTTTTACAGGCAGAGTGGACAGTGAGAGAGAGAGACAGAGAGAAAGGTCTTCCTTTGCCGTTGGTTCACCCTCCAATGGCCGCCGCGGCCAGCACACTGTGGCCGGCGCACCACGCTGATCCGAAGGCAGGAGCCAGGTGCTTCTCCTGGTCTCCCATGGGGTGCAGGGCCCAAGCACTTGGGCCATCCTCCACTGCACTCCCTGGCCATAGCAGAGAGCTGGCCTGGAAGAGGGGCAACCGGGACAGAATCCAGCGCCCCAACCGGGACTAGAACCCGGTGTGCTGGCGCCACTAGGTGGAGGATTAACCTATTGAGCCGCGGCGCCGGCGCCCCATGGATAGTTTAACAATCTTTCTAACAATAACATATAATCCAGAAGCCACAGAGAAATAAAGGATAAACGATATATCAAATTCAACTTTCTGCATAACAAAAGGCAAAATGGAGCCATAAATATTTGTCCTTCCTATCACAAAGGGCTAATTTATTTGGTGGCATGCATTTGGTACAGCAGTTAAGCTGTCACTTGTGACTCCTGCATCCCATATGAGCAAGTCCAGGCTATGTGATTCCTATCATAACCTCTTACTAATGCAGATGGTGAGAGGCAGCTGATTATGGCCCAACTACTTGGGTCACTGCCACCCATGTGGGAAATCTGGATTTCTAGGCTCATGGCTTCCACCTGGCCCAGGCCTGGCTATTGCAGGCCTTTAGGGGAGTGAACCAGTAGATGGAAGATCTCTCCTTGTTTATCTGTTTCCTTCTCCCTCTCCCTGTCTCTCTGCCTTTCAAATCAAATGAAAATAAACAAAATTTAAAATAAGTATAAAAAACAGAAAAACTCTTACAACCTGATATGATAAGACAAAAAACTCAGTGACCCAAAATTGGCAAAGTATTTGAATACACCTTTATATATATATATATATATATATATATATTCTTTTATATACATATAAAAGGAAATACAAGGGGCCTGCATTGTGGCACAGCAGGTTGGGCTCCAGCCTGCAACACCAGCACCCCATATCAAAACAGCACTGGTTTCAGTGAGTCCTGGCTGCTCCACTTCTGATCCAGCACCCTGTTAACATGCCTGGGAAAGCAGCAGAAGATGGCCCAAGTCCTTGGGCACCTGCACATACGTGGGAGACCTGGATTGAGTTTCAGGCTCCTGGTTTCGGAGTGGAGGTTGCCACCATCGTGGGATTGAACAAGTGGATGGAAGATCTCCCTCTCTATATAACTCTACCTTTCAAATAAATAAATAAATTTTTTTTTTTAAAAAATGAAATACATTCTTGATTTTTTTTTATTTTTTTAACTTTTATTTAATAAATATAAATTTCCAAAGTACAGCTTATGGATTACAATGGCCTCTCTCTTTCTGTAACTCTGTCTTTCAAATAAATAAATAAATCATCTCTTTTTTTAAACAAACAAAAAAAGCAAGAATCAGAAGAGCATGTGCAGGTATGCTACATGTGTGTGAAGATTCAAGAAACCCTTAACAGTAATTTCCCAAAGGACTGTGAATTTGGAGGTTCAAAACCAGGGGAGGAAGGCACACATTCTCTTCATTATATAAGTTTTTGTAACTTGCATTTTTATTGGTAGTTATTAGCTACTCAAAAATATAAACTGAAATCTAGGGATGGCTTACCAGGAGACTGCAAATATTTTTCTCTCCACACTATAGTGAATCTCAAAATCCCCACTTCACTCACTCCTGGCCCACTGGATGAATGTACCCTTTAACTTGAAAAATCACACACACACACACACACACACACACAGAGAGAGAGAGAGTTCAAAATGCATGTGTGCTGAATCCCATTGGCCCAGATTTATGCTCTCTAGCTCTTCTGTATTTCTCTTCATCTCTTACTAGGGTAATCTGCATTTGCTTACTATGTGGCTTTGTCAATCTTTATGTCATTTTCCTGCTGTGTGTTTCTTTCAGAAACTCTGGGCAGTAGGAGGCAGAAGCGGTGCCTCTTTAAATAGAACTTTGTCTCTCTCAGGGTAAGAGAAAGCAGCCACATTTGGGAGTCAGAAGATTTGAGATGGTGAGTCCTTTCCCATTCCTGGATGTCAGAAGTTCCATGGGCTCCACATTCCATGTGAGGAGATGCATTGACAATTCCCACCTTGCTAACTGCTTGGCACCCAGGCAATAGTATCATATTCATTGAGTGCTTACTCTGTGCTAGGCACTTCAAATACATTATCTTTATAACAGAATGATATGAGGTTCATAGTATTATCCCAACTTTACACATGAGGTAAAGATGCTCAGACTCAAAAATCACTTTCCTAAGGTCACACAGCTAGCCTGTAGCACTGCTGAGTATTAAGTCAGCTCTATCTGACTCTATAGTCAAAATTCTTTTCCTCTCTACCTCAGTCCTCAAATTTCACTCTAAAGGCAAATTGTATGGGTAGAGTCTTTCCTGAGCCCTGCCAATTCTAGCTCTAAAATGCAGGATTCTACCGTCTTCCTGCAGAGATCCAGCCAACAAGCTCTTTCCCAACTCCTCCTTCTGCTTTGGGGCAACCTCTGAAACCTCTGAAAGAGGTTCAGTCTCTTCTTCATTCCTCATCATTTAAATAGATTTAGCCATAATTATGCTCTGTCTTCCACATGGGATCTTGAGAGAATCCCTTGACAAACTTTTTGGGAAATTGTTTCGGAAAATGTTAAGCAGTGGACTCTTGTTGACACTTTTCTGACTTTTCCTGCTTTTTCATCTCGCCTTCCACTGGGAAAATGTTGTATTCTGGACTTGTCCTCCCTCTGCTGGCCTGATAGCAACATAGCTTTTGCTGCTGTTTAGATTCTTGTGGTATGGTAAGGGGGTTGGTTAAAAGAACTCTCAGCCTGTATTTTACATTGACACAAAGTTTTGTAATTCCTTGAAAGGCAATACTCTCCTAATAATCACTAGGTGTTGACACAGAGAAAAATCCTGTGCCAGCCATTGCAATAAAGAAAAAGATTTGGTTTCTGTTAAAGATCACTTTGCAAAGGCAGTTCCAACTTGTGCAAATAATTATTTCTTATGCAAATCTAATGAAAAAATTTGGATCACCTCCAAGGACTGCTGACAAGATCACTTTTTCCCCATGTAACTCAGCTGCATTATCCTAAATATGGTTTTGAGACAAAATATTTAAGAACCACTTGCAAGAAGTATTGGCATTACATTTCAATGTCTTTGTATTTACAGGGGACACCCTGCTCCCAGAGCTATTTCTGGGTTAATTGGATCTTATAAATAGTTTCAGATTCATGAAGCAGCTGAAATGCCTTCAGAGGCCACAAAATGTTCACTGGCCTCAACCATCATTTTTCTAGTACATGTGTGTTCCATCGCCTTCCCAGCTCTTTCTACTGATCTCCAAAACTGTTTCTGTTCCCACTATGCATATTCTGTTTAAAGCCTTCTGTGACTTTCTTCCAACCTGTGCTGGACAATGCATGTGAAATCAGGAATATAAAACAAGTATATGTTGGTTTGAACCATAGGAAAATTTTTAGTATTTGACTTATATTGACCCAAAAAAAAACCATATGGTTTGATGTTATAATTGGAAGGTAAAACACATCTTAAAATAGAGTGGCAGTTTGTTACACCTTTCTTTTGTTAATATTAATAGGTCCTTTATTCATATAAAATTTTATGTGGAAGCCATACCTGAACAACATAAAAGAGAAGGCTTACTTTTATTGGAGCAATTGGGATCGGGGACCCTCATCTGCTTAACCCCTTTTCTCCTCCCAGACAGTCCCTGAGGCATCATCATTAATCCTGAGGTTTCCTGGAATATACTTCACAAACCACTTCAAACTTCACATGCAGAGGATTCTAAGGAGAAGGAAGTCACTTAGCACTCAAGTTTTTAGGAAAAACTTCGTGAAAGAAGTGACACTTAAGTGTACCTTGAAGGATGAGGATAATCTAGGTCACTTGAGAAAGTAGTATATCAGGTAGGAAAACAGCATAAGCAAAATCATGAATATGGGTAGGTATGCCATTGTGAAAAGGTGGCCTTGATGGGAAGGGTGCAGTCTATTGTAATGTGTAGTGTAGAAGTAGTATGAAGGAATGCAGTGTTTTTCAAACTGTTCAGTGGAATTCTAGGGTTCTGGCTATGGAGCCAGGATACCTGGTTTGTTTTTTTTTTAATTTGTTTATTTGAAACTCAGAGTTACACAGAGAGAGGAGAGGCAGAGAGAGAGAGAGAGAGAGAGATCTTCCATCCACTGGTTCACTCCCCAATTGACCAAAACAGACAACAGCCAGAGCTGTGCCGATCCAAAGCCAGGAGCCAGAGCTTCTTCCAGGTCTCCCACATGGGTGCAGGGGCCAAGAACTTGGGCCATCTTTTTTAAAGATTTATTTTATTTATTTGAAAGACAGAGTTACAGTGACAACAGTGACAAGTAGAGACAGAGGGAGAGGTCTTCCGTTCTCTGGTTCACTCCCCAGATGGCTGCAACGGCCAGAGCTGCACCGATCCAAAGCCAGGATCCAGGAGCTTCTTCCAGGTCTCCCACGTGGGTGCAGGGGCCCATGGACTTGGGCCATCTTCTACTGCTATCCCAGGCCATAACAGAGAGCTGGATCAGAAGAGGAGCAGCCAGGACTACAACTGGCACCCATACGGGATGCTGGCACTTCAGGCCAGGGCATTAACCCGCTGTGCCACAGCACCGGCCCTGCTGCCTGGGTTTTAATTCCAGTTCCATCTCTTACTATATCTGTGATCATGAGCAAGTATTGTAATTTCTCTGAGCCTCAATTTTCTCATATGAAAAATGGGGATAATAACAGTTCCTACCTCATATGGCTTTTGTGAGCATTAAATGAGTTAATACACAAGAAATGTTTAACTCAATGCCAGCCACAGAGCATTATCAGTTATTATTAACAAAGAATCCAGCACAGAGGGTTCTTGGTCCTTACCTCTCTTTAAACCACAAAAGTCTGTTGTTTTTTATTTGTTAGGTTTCCATGTGAAATCTTTGTTTGAAAAATGATTTTTATGAAAATACTTGAAAAATCCCCGGTATAATAGAAAGAATACAGTCTTTGTAGTTCAAAAGATCTAGGTTGGAATTGCAACTCCACTACTTGGATGGCTGTGAATAATGTAAATCAACTACCTGCTGCATAATAAGAGTGTAGTAATGATAGCTATTGTTTTGATATCCAGGTACAGTTACATTAAAGGTTAGGACTTAAACATATGAATTTGGGAGGCAATTCAATCCATGGCACAAAAATACAAAGATTTTCTTCTAGAAGGTTTATAGTTGGAGGTTTTGTGTTTAGATATCTGAACCATTTTGAGTTAATTTGGGTATAGTACAAAGTTCCCATTTTCGCATGTGGTTAAATACAATTAATCCACCATTTGTGAATATCATCATTTCACTACTGAACTGTGAGTTTATTTATGGATTCTCGATATGTACCATTTATCTATAGATCTTTCTTTATGCCAGTAGCACACTGTCTTTAATGATCACTTTTATAGTAAATTCTGAAATCAAGGAGCAAAAGTCCACCAACTTCCATCTTTATTCAAGACAGGTTTGGCTATTCTGCTTCCAGGTGAATTTTAGGATTAATTTATCTTTTTCTGGAAAAATCTTCTGTGATTTTAATGGGAATTGCTTAAATCTGTAGATCAATTTAGGGGAGAATTACAACATCTTAACAATATTATAATCTTAATAATATTGACTTTTCCAATCCATGAATAAGGTGTGTCCTCAATTTATTTATGTCTTTTTTAATTTCTCTTAGCAGTGTTTTATAGTTTTCATTTTGTAGACATTCAGGTGTTGAACTTCTTTTGTCAGATTTACCCCTAAATATTTCCATATTTTCAATGCTATTGAACATGGAATTTTTTGAAATTTCAATTTCGATACCTCATTTTAGCATACAGAACATAAAATCTACTTTTATGATGTAACACTGTCCTAACATTTTTCTCCAATCCTTTTACTACTAACAATTTCTCTGTATCATTGTTTTAAGTGTTTCATTTGTAACAGAATATAGATAGTATTGTTATTTTACTTATTCTGAAAAATGTCTTTCCAATTTTTTAAATTATTTTATCTATTTGAAATGCAGAGAGGGAGAGAGAGAGAGAGAGAGAGAGAGAATGAATCTTCCATCCACTGGTTCACTCCCCAAATGACCACAATGGTCAAGACTGGACCAGGCCAAAGCCAGGAGCCAGGAACTCTATCCAGGTCTCCTACATGGGTAGCAGGGGCCCAGGTACTTGGGCCATCTTCCTGCTTCCCAGGCACATTAACAGTGAGCTGGATTGGAGGCAGAGCAGCTGGGACTTGAACTGGTGCATAAATATGGGATGTCAACATCACACAGGCAGTGGCTTAACCCACTGCACCACAATGTCTGTCCTTTAGTTTATTTTTTTTATTTATTTATTTATTTTCATTTGTTTGAAAAGTAGAAAGGCAGAGAAACAGAGAAATCTTTCATCCATTAGTTCATTCCCCCAAATACTCACAAAAGCCAGAGTGAAGTCAGGAGTCAGGAACTCCATCTGGTTTTCCTATGTTGGTAGCGGGAACTCAAATGCTTGAGACATCATCCGCTGCCTTCCCAGAATGTACATTAGCAGGAAGGTGGCCTAGAATTGGAGCCAGGTCTCAAAGCAGGCACTCCAAAATGAGACGTGGGTGTCTGAAATGCTGTGCTAAACACCTGCCCCACAAATTGTCTTTTTTTTTTTTTTTACAGGCAGAGTGGACAGTGAGAGGGAGAGAGACACAGAGAAAGGTCTTCCTTTTTCCGTTGGTTCACCCTCCAATGGCCGCTGCGGCCAGCACACTGCGGCCGGCGCACCGCACTGATCCGAAGGCAGGAGCCAGGTGCTTCTCCTGGTCTCCCATGCGGGTGCAGGACCCAAGCACTTGGGCCATCCTCCACTGCATTCCCGAGCCACAGCAGAGAACTGGCCTGGAAGAGGAGCAACCGGGACAGAATCCGGCACCCCGACCGGGACTAGAACCCAGTGTGCCGGCGCCGCTAGGCGGAGGATTAGCCTATTGAGCCGTGGCGCCCGCCACAAATTGTCTTTTAAATGGATAATTTAGTACATGTATCATTTTTATTACTATTACTGATATATTTGTATTTATCTTTAACATCTCATTTTAGCATTTCTTTATTGCCCATTTTTCCTACTTTTTTTTTTTTTGACAGGCAGAGTGGACAGTGAGAGAGAGAGACAGAGAGAAAGGTCTTCTTTTGCCATTGGTTCACCCTCCAATGGCCGCCGCGGCCAGAGCGCTGCGGCCGGCGCACCGCGCTGATCTGATGGCAGGAGCCAGGAGCCAGGTGCTTTTCCTGGTCTCCCATGGGGTGCAGGGCCCAAGCACCTGGGCCATCCTCCACTGCACTCCGTGACCACAGCAGAGAGCTGGCCTGGAAGAGGGGCAACCGGGACAGAATCCGGCACCCCAACCGGGACTAGAACCCGGTGTGCCGGCGCCGCTAGGCGGAGGATTAGCCTAGTGAGCCGCGGCGCCGGCCCCTACTTTTTTTAAACTTTTATTTAGTAAATATAAATTTCCAAAGTACAGCTTATGGATTACAATGGCTTTTTCAACCCCATAACTTCCCTCCCACCTGCAACCCTCCCAATTCCCACTCCCTCTCCCATTCCATTCACATCAAGATTCATTTTCAATTCTCTTTATAAACAGAAGACCAATTTAGTATATAATAAGTAAAGATTTCAACAGTGTGCACCCACACAGAACATAAAGTGTAAAATACTCTTTGAGTACTAGTTATAGCATTAATTCACATTGAACAACACACTAAGGACAGAGATCCTACATGAGGAGTAAGTGCACAGTGACTCCTGTTGTTGACTTAACAATTTGACACTCTTGTTTATGGCATCAGTAATCGCCCAAAGCTCTTATCATGAGTTGCCAAAGCTATGGAAGCCTTTTGAGTTCGCCAACTCCGATCTTATTTAGACAAGGCCATAGTCAAAGTGGAAGTTCTCTCCTCCCTTCAGAGAAAGGTACCTCCTTCTTTGATGGCCCGTTCTTTCCACTGGGATCTCCCTCACAGATATCTTTCATTTAGGTCATTTTTTGTTTTTGCCAGAGTGTCTTGGCTTTCCATGCCTAAAATACTCTCATGGGCTCTTGAGCCAGATCCAAATGCCTTAAGGGCTGATTCTGAGGCCAGAGTGCTGTTTAGGACATCTGCCATTCTATGATCTGCTGTGTATCCTGCTTCCCATGTTGGATGGTTCTCTCTCTTTTATTCTATCAGTTGGTATTAGCAGACACTAGTCTTGTTTGTGTGATCCCTTTGAGTCTTAGACCTAGCAGTGTGATCAATTGTGAACTGAAATTGATCACTTGGACTAGTGAGATGACATTGGTACATGCCACCTTGATGTGACTGTATTGGAATCCCCTGGCACATTTCTAACTCCACCATTTGGAGCAAGTCAGCTTGAGCATGTCCCAAATTGTACATCTCCTCCCTCTCTTATTCCCACTCTTATATTTAACAGAGATCACTTTTCAGTTAAATTTAAACACCTAAGAATAATTGTGTGTTTTATACATTTTAGCCTATCATAATCTCAGTAAGTTTGTAGTTTATTCCTTTTTTCCCTTTGAATATTGCCAAAGTCCCAGTGAAGAGTAATTTTAAAGTTTAATGTAGATTTTTGTTGATGTACTCCATATGGACTGAAAGGAAGACATTCACATTCCTGTTTCTTGTGGAACAGAGCCACAGGCCAAAATCTATGACAGAGACAGTGTATTCTTTAGTGGCTGCACTTTAATTGAATGCATTAAATAATTTTCATGGATAAGCATTTAACATAACAGTTAAGAAGGCACTTGGGATTCCCACATCCCACAACAAAGTGCCTGAGTTGGAATCCAAGCTCCACTCCTGATTCTACTTTCCTACTAATGCACACCCTTGGAGGCAACAAGTAATGGCTTAGGCAGCTGAGTCCTGCCATCTGCATAGGAGATGTTGACTAAGTTTCCAGCTTCAGTCTAGCCTAGCCCCGGCTGTAGCAGGTATTTGGGAAGTGAATGCACACATGAGATCTCTCTCTTTCTCTCTCTCTAATAATAATAATAATAATAATAATAATCTGTAAAGATTTCATTTACCTATTTATTTAAAAGAGTGACAGAAAGGGGAGCAGGGAGGGAGAGACATAAAGAAAGAGATCTTCCTGGGGCCAGTGATGTGGTGTAGCAGGTAAAGCTGCCACCTGCACTGCTGGCATTCCATATGGGCACTGGTTCAAGTCCCGGCTGCTCCACTTCCAATCCTGCTCTCTGCGATGGCCTGCGAAAGCAGTAGAAGATGGCTCAAGTCCTTGGGGCCCCTGCACCAGAGTGGGAAGACTCAGAGGAAGCTCCTGGCTCCTGGCTCCTGGCTCCTGGCTTTGGATAGGCGGAGTTCTGGCTGTTGTGGCCAATTGGGAAGTGAATCAGCAGATGGAAGACTTCTCCGTTTCTCTGTCCCTCCTCTTTCTGTGTAACTCTGAGTTTCAAATAAATCAATAAATCTTAAAAAAGAAAGAAAGAGATCTTCCATCCACTGGTTCACTACCCAAATGACCTCAAATCTTTAAGCTTGGCCAGGCCAAAGCCAGAAGCTAAGAACTCCATTCAGGTCTCCCAAATGGGTAGCAAGGACTCAAATACTTGGGCCATTTTGTGCTGCCTTCCCACATGCATCAGCAGGGAGATGGATTAGAAGTAGAACTGGAGAAGACCAGCGATGTGGTGTAGTGGGTAAAGCCACTACCTATGATGCCAGCATTTCATATGGGTGCTGGATCCAGTCCCAGCTGCTCCACTTCTGATCCAGCTCCCTGCTAATGCACCTGGGAAAGCAGCAGAGGATGACCCAACTGGCTGGGCCCTGCACCCATGTGGTGGAACCAGAAGAATCTCCTGGCTCCTAGTTTTAGCCTAGCCATTTGGAGAGTGAACCAGCGGATGGAAGGTGTCTCTCCCCTCCCCCCACTCTGCCTTTCAAATAAATAAATCTTTTTTTAAAAAGTGGAGCCAAAACTCAAACCAGTACTCTAATATGGAATACTGGCATTGCAGGTAGCAGCTTAACCCACTGCACCACAATGCTGGCCCCAAGCAATTTAATAAATAATAATAAATTTCAGGCATACTGGACATTGGTAGGTTGGGTTAAAGAGCCCATAGACAATATGGAGAGATAAGTGTTAGAATGTCTGTCATGTGTAGAGCACTGTACTAGACACTGTGGAGAGTAAAAGCATAAAAAGATATGACCCTTGCTTCCAAGGAGCCGAGAGATTCAAGTGAAAGTTAACAGGCACATGAATCACTTTGACTTAGAGATGCAGTGTGTGAACTAAGTATACATGTCATGGGAGAAAGATCATACCACACTATTAGCTGACAGATCATAGACTTCTTCCTAAAAGAACTGACATTTAAACTAGTCATCATTACCATTATTGTCAGTATTGTGACTACATTGTCAAACAGAGAGGATCAGGACTCTGATCCCCTGAGTCCTACACCGGAGAAAAATAAAGTCATGCAAGGGCAAGGACAAAATGGAATCTTCCAAGCTGCTAGGAATAGGTAGGAATGTGTTCCTGGCAGGTCCTGGAATTTATTTCATAGGCCACTGGCTCACATTAAAAGTGGTCTCATTCTGTGTGGACTTCTAAAAGAGTCTGTGACACTCTGGACATTTCTCTGCCTCCTTATTTTGACCCTTTGGAGAACAGAGGATATACTCAGCCTTGATCATATTTATCAGAAGCCTGAAAGGGGTGGGTGGGATCCTCTCATGGCTGAAACACACACACACACACACACACACACACCATAAAAGAAGCAGCAGGGCCCGAATACTATAGAGTATGAGTCATCACCACAGGCTGAAGTGGACTGAAAATGAAACTGATTACAAATCTACTTGCCAAAGAATTATTTTTAACTACCTGCACCTGTTGTATCTTGGCTCTGGAAATCACATTTGTACAGAAACAGGGGAAAGATCTTGAGCCCTTGGGATTGGTCACAAGGTGAAAAAAAATGTTCAGGCTTTGGAGTAAAAAAGAAATCATAACAAGAGGGTACAAGACTACCTTACACAAATGCAGATTGTGACCTAGACCTTAAGACATGAATTCTGACAAAGACAAGTAGACAAGTTCATGGGAGCAGACATTTAGAACTAGTGAAGAAGGCTTAAAATCAGTCTTATTATTGGTATATATTTATAAATACTGTTTTCACTGAATTACACCATGTACATAACGATGTACCCTTCTTTCTTCACTTTATAATCAATTGTCATGAATCCCTATTTTGTTATATTAATATCTACATTTTCAAGAAAAATAGTATACATATATGTGTGTATCTACAATATATACATATGCTGTGACTGTGGAAAAATGTTAAAATTGTTAAAACTTAAAATAAAATTTAAAAAATGCTTCTAGAAGCACAAAGTCACACTTTATCCCATACATATGTATAATAATTGTTAGTAAATATTTTTAATGTTTAAAACAAATCAGTCATAATTCAGGGATGATCTACAGGGAATTTCCATTTAATGGGCTAGAATTTTGAGCCAAATATGCCTTGAATGATCTTTTCTCCACTTTTTTCTTCAGGATCAAGAATGTCCTGTGTTTTCTTACCCAGTGATTCGGGCTATTTTACAGTTTCTTGAACTCTCTCTTGACTCAAAATCCCTTTCCTTACCTTTCCCAAAATTAGTGGGAATAAATACAACCCAGGGGCTGATGCTGTGGCATAGCAGGTAAAGCCGCTGCCTGCAGCACCAGCATCCCATATGGGCACCAGTTCATGTCCCTCTGCTCCACTTCTGATCCAGCTTCCTGCTAATATGCCTGGGAAAGTAGTGGAAGATGGCTCAAGTTTAAATTGTTTTTAAACAAGGAAACAGAGAGCTTATTAAGCATGCAGATTCCCCAGATCTATATCCTCAAAAGTTCTGATTCAGTAGGTAATTCTGGTGCTACTGGCTACCATTCACACTTGGAGAAACAATACTTTTGTGGACTGGCCTAAATAATTTCCTTTGTGCCACACTTTTGAGAGAGCTCATATGAGAACTGCAAATCTTGCATGGGCAAGTGTTGAGTATGCCAAATGTACAACAAGCCAAATGTCCCCAAGAAGAAGAAAAGATTGTTAGTTAAGATGTCTATGCCAAGTATCCCTGGATTAATGATCAAAGATCCATTACTACATGCTTGTTTTTTTTTCACTCATAAATATCTTGCTTTTTGTCATAGGATGTACTTGTTAAAGTGCTGAACTGGAAGAGCATTATGAAATTGAAATATTGCACTAGGAGGTCTTCTTTTCACTTGATCAACATATAGGTATAGAGCTCTGTTTCAGGTGTAAAATTCCCTGCTGCTATTATGCAAGTGAAGTTAATGCTACTTCTTTATATTCTATGGTTGAGACTTACATTGATTCTTGGACTTTAGGAAGGAACTAACCATTAAGCACATGTTTGGGAGGGCGCAGCTTGAAGGAATGGAAGGAGGATGAAGGTCAGAGATTCTAACAAGATACAGCCAACACTTAGTGAACATCTTATGAGGCAAGTTAGTTATCTGAAAAATTCAACTGGACTTGCCTGAAGATAGGTCCTAGAAGTTCTGATGGAATAAAAGATAAAAAGAGGCAGTGAAACCAGATGTTTGTTTCACAGCAGACACAGTGATGATCATTGATGACCTGGACGGAAAGATAGAGCTTTAGGGAAGGCAAGTGGTGTTCCAGTAACACGGTTTAAAAATAGATGTAGGTGTCAGAGACCTACATTTCAAAATCTAGTCTCTCCATCTATAGTAGATTTGTAGGAAGATCTGTAGGCTCAGCCTCACTGGATTCCTCAGAGTTAGATATAGCCTTGGCACTAAATTCTCTACAGTGGATTAGGAGTGGAAACTTGTATGCCATTTCCAGGCCTGACCTATGAAACTTCACATACAATCACTCTGGTTCTTTCCATTTCACAAAAAGTGAAGACAGCAATGATCACAGCAACTGTGGAATCTATAGGTTGAGGAAAACAGAGCCCATCTGGGTAGGGCCTCATTGTGTAGAACAGACACCTTACACACACGCACATACACACACACACACACACTCACACAGCATGAAATGAAATACCTCTCCTGAACTGTTATGTAAGAGAGAAATAAACTTCTGTGGAATTTATACTATTTAATTTGGGGTCTTATGTTACAAATGTTAAGCCTTCTTTAATTAATGCAACCCATAGCAGCAATTTTTTTAACTTTTATTTAATAAATATAAATTTCCAAAGTACAGCTTTTGGATTACAGTGGCCTTTTTCCCCCCATAACCTTCAACCCACCTGCAACCATCCCATCTCCCACTCCCTCTCCCATCCCATTCTTCATCAAGATTCATTTTCAATTATCTTTATATACAGAAGATCAATTTAGTAAATACTAAGTAAAGATTTAAACAATTTGCACCCACACAGAAACACAAAGTGTAAAGTACTGTTTGAGTACTAGTTATACTGTTAATTCACATAGTGCAACACATTAAGGACAGAGATCCTACATGGGGAGTAAGTGCACAGTGATTCTTGTTGTTGACTTAACAATTTGACACTCTTGTTTATGGCATCAGTAATCGCCCAAAGCTCTTGTCACGAGTTGCCAAAGCTATGGAAGCCTTTTGAGTTCGCCAACACCGATCTTATTTAGACAAGGCCATAGTCAAAGTGGAAGTTCTCTCCTCCCTTCAGAGAAAGGTACCTCCCTATTTGATAGCCTGTTCTTTCCACTGGGATATCAGTCACAGATATCTTTCATTTAGGTCCTCTTTTTTTTTTTTTTTTTTTTTTGCCAGAGTGTCTTGGCTTTCCATGCCTAAAATACTCTCATGGGCTTTTTAGCCAGATATGAATACCTTAAGGGCTGATTCTGAGGCCAGAGTGCTGTTTAGGACATCTGCCATTCTATGAGTCTGCTGTGTATCCCACTTCCCATGTTGGATCGTTCTCTCCTTTTTAATTCTATCAGCTAATATTAGCAGACACTGGTCTTGTTTATGTGATCTCTTTAACTCTTAATCCTATCATTATGATCAATTGTGAACTTAAACTGATCACTTGGACTAGTGAGATGGCATTGGTACATGCCACCTTGATGGGATTGAATTGGAATCCCCTGGCACGTTTCTAACTCTACCATTAGGGGCAAGTCCGAGTGAGCATGTGCCAAACTGTACATCCCCTCCCTCTCTTATTCCCACTTTTATATTTAACAGGGATCACTTTCCAGTTAAATTTAAATACCTAAGAATAATTATGTGTAAGTTAAATAGTTCAACCAATAGCATTAAGTAGAGCAAAAAAATACTAAAAGGGATAAAGTATTAAGTTGTTCCTCGACAGTCAGGACCTACAACGGAGTTTATCTAGTTGGGACAGATTGAAAGAAAAAGAAAAAGTCACTTGGGAGGCAGGAATTAGAAGTACAAAGAATCTAAAGAGAGAAGAGGCAGTGTTAATTTTAAAGAACCTCTAATCCTACAGAATTGGGAAAGTGAAAAAGAGTAGATGACTGAGATTACAGCTTTGAGTAATAAACTTTGCCTAGAAAGTTGCCTAAAAAGGGGCTAGCATTGTGGCACAGTGGATTAAGCCACCACTTGTGATGCCTGCATGCCATACTGGAGTGCCAGCTGCTCTGCTTCTGATCCAGCTCCCTGTAAATGTGCCTGGAAGACAATAGGATATGGCCTAAGATTACTTGGGCCCCTGCCACCCATGTGGTAAACCAGAATGAGTGCCAGGCTCCTGGCTCCTGCCTGACCCAGCCCTACCTGTCATGGCCATTTGGGAAGTGAACCAGCAGATGGAAGAGTTTCTTCCCTTTCCCTCCCCCTCCCCCTCCCCCTCCCTGTCTCCTTCCCTCTCCCTTCACACCCCTGTCTCTGTCACTTGACCTTTCAAATAAATAAATAAATATTTTAAAATACAAGAAAGTTGTCAATAATAAATATAATGATTTCTGATAACAAGAAAATGTGGAGGCCATGTTTCAGGACAGTCCACACTCAACTCAAGATGAGGAAACAGGACACAGGATGTTGAAAGAATGGGTGGAGAACATCTTGAAATAATGGAAACTAGAAAAATAAGAGTTTTTTTCTAAAAAAATTATTTTATTTATTTGAAAGGCATAATGACACACACAAACATATAGAGAAAGTGATCTTCCATCTGCAGCTTCACTCCCAACATGGTCCCAACATTCTGGCCCAGCCCCTCACTGAAGCCAGAAATTCTATCCTGGTTTCACACATGAGTGGCAAGGGCCCAAGTACTTGGGTCATCTTCTGCTGCCTTTCCAGGCACATTAGCAGGGAGCTAGATCAGAAGTGGAGCAGCCAGGAATCAAAGCCTTGCTCTGATATGGGATGCTGGCACTGCAGGCTGTGGCTTAACCCATTGTGCCACAATGCCAGCCCCAGAAAATAAAAGGTTTTAAAGGTATTCTGAAAGAAAGAGGGGACACTTTGTGGAAGATTAAGGTAGAAGGACCAGCAAAATAAATTTCTAAATGTTGTTAGAGGACAGGAGTGCTTCAGATGCCATTTTCCAAGAGAAGATGAAATCTGCATGAATGGAGGTTCCCAGCCCCTCAAGGACAGGGAAATCTTAGCACCAAAACTAATCTATTTTTTAAAGATTTATTTATTTATTTGAAAGGCAGAGTTACAGACAAAGAAAGAGAGGGAGAGGCGGGGGTGAGGTGAGAGACACAGAGAGAGAGAATTCTTTGACCTGCTGGTTCTTTCCCCAAATGACTGCAATGGCAGGAGCCTGGAAATCCACCCAGGTCTCCCATGTAGGTGCCAGGGCCCACACACTTGGGCCATCTTTTGCTGCTTTCCCAGGCACATTAGCAGGAAATCTGGATCAGATATTGAGCAGCTGGGACTCAAGCTAGGACCTATATGGGCCACCAGCATTGTAGCTGGTGACTTAACCCACCGAGCCAAAGTGCCAGCCCCTAACATTTTTATTGTACATTTTGTGGGGACACAGCATAATATTTAATTCCTTGTATATAATTTATAGCAATCAAAAAGGGCAGTTATTATTTCCATTTTCTCAAACATTTTAAAATTTTTAATAGGAACAATTTTTTTAAAAAAGATTTATTTTATTTATTTGAAAGACAGAGTTACAGAGAGAGGTAGAGACAGTGAGAGAGGTCTTCCATCTGCTGGTTTACTCTCCAAATGGCTGCAATGGCCAGAGCTGTGGTGATCCAAAATCAGGAGCCAGAAGCCTCCTCTGAGCCTCCCACGTGGTTGCAGGGGCCCAAAGTCTTGGACCATCTTCCACTGCCCTCCAAGGTCATAGCAGAGAGCTGGATCCGAAGTGGAGCTGCTGGGACACAAACCGGCATCCATATGGGATGCCGGCACAGCAGACCAGGGCTTTAACCCATTGCACCACAGCCCTGGCCCGACATATACTTTTGTTGGGAGACTTCTTCTGAGTTTCAAGATCATATGTGCTCCCTCTGGACTGTGGCCTTAGATGGCCTGACATGTAAAGAAGCAGAAACCATGAACCCTTAGTGATTTTGTTTTTCTATTTTCCTGTTTACCTTCTTGTCCCACTTGCCATATAACACTAGACATCTGCTATGATTTTCAGTGGATAATAGGAATGCAGATTTAGGGGGTAAGATAAGATTTCAGACAGCTTCAATAAACAAATTTGGTTCTAGGAGTTTATTTTATTATGCTTTGATAAGTTTATCCACTGTAATATTTCCCTGAAGCCTTTGAATACAGGGCATATCAGATACTTCAGTTTGGAGTAGTCCTAAGTTGGTCATCATTTAGGATACCATTTCAACTCATATTTAAAGAAAGCCAAAAATTACAATGGCTTCAGTGGAAAAGTTTCTGTCTCACATATAAATGTCAGAAAAATTCAGGGCTGACAGGGTGGCTCTGTGTTACTGAGGATCGTGTTCTTTCATCATCCTCAACATGCTTTCCCATGCCATGATGTAAGATAGATGTTCCAGCTCGTACTTGCACATCTGCTTTCCAGCCATTGAGTCTTCAGAAAAGGGGGACAGTGTTAGGGGTGGGCATAACCCTTTATTTTAAGAATGCATCAAAAGAGTTGTACCTGTCACTTTCACTCATATCCCATTGGCTAGAATTTAGTTGGGTACACATATTTAGCTGAAGAAAGACTGGGAAAGGCTGGGTAAGCTATGTGCCAACTAAAATTAAGGGGTTCTATTAATGAGAAATGGGTTAATATAGACAGAGTGGATGCATAGAAGTCTTTTCCATAGGTCACAAACTCAAATGACTGCAGGAGACAGGCAGGTAACATAAACAAGTGAAATAGTTGAACTGTAACACTCAGGAAGTGGTGAGGATTGTGGAAATTCAAGAGTGTGTTTCCGGTCAGAAGGAAGTAGCCTAGATTCAGCCCAATTGCCACGTGGAATTTCAGGCCCCAATCTTCCAGTGTTTCAAGAGAAGCTGGAGATCTCTAAAACACAGAAAACGCATTTGTGAGCTGGATCTGGCTTTCTAATTAGTTTCCCATTTGCCGCCTCTGGGATAATCACCCATTACCTTGATCAGCACAATAAAATCATGGGAGCTGAACAACACAAACAAACAACCCTCCTCACCCCTTCATACACAATTTGGAGCTTGTTAAAAATGAATACTCTCAGATTGCAGCACAGATCTACTGAATTAGAACCTGCATTTCAGCTGGTGCTGCGGCTCACTAGGCTAATCCTCTGCCTGAGGCGCCAGCACACCAGGTTCTAGTCCCGGTCAGGGCGCTGGATTCTGTCCCGGTTGCCCCTCTTCCAGGTCAGCTCTCTGCTGTGGCCCGGGAAGTGCAGTGGAGGATGGCCCAAGTCCTTGGGCTCTGCACCCGCATGGGAGACCAGGAGAAGCACCTGGCTCCTGGCTTCGGATCAGCGCAGTGCGCCGGCCGCAGCGCACCGGCCGTGGCGGCCATTGGAGGGTGAACCAACGGCAAAAGGAAGACCTTTCTCTCTCTCTCTCTCACTATCCACTCTGCCTGTCAAAATAAATAAATAAATAAATAAATGAATGAATAAAACCTGCATTTCAACAAGATACCAAGGTGATTTGATTCCAGTAGAGATTAAAGTTTGGAAAGCACTATAAAGTGCTGGATAGCAAATATTTTAGGCTTTGTGAGCCATGCAGTCTCTGTCATAACTATTCAACTGTTGTAACATATAAGCAGCCATAAATATATAATTTTCACACATCACAAAATATTATTATTCTATTTTTCCAACCATTTGAATATGTAAAAGTCACTCTCAGCTTGAGCACCATGTGCATCCAGGCAGTGGGCCAGACTTGTTCTAGAGCCATGCTACGCCAAGAATGTTAAGCCATGGTTTGGCTTAGAATACCAAGAAAAAGGCCGGCACCGCGGCTCACTGGGCTAATCCTCTGCCTTGCAGCGCCGGCACGCCAGGTTCTAGTCCCGGTTGGGGCGCCGGATTCTGTCCCGGTTGCCCCTCTTCCAGGCCAGCTCTCTGCTGTGGCCACGGAGTGCAGTGGAGGATGGCCCAGGTGCTTGGGCCCTGCACCCCATGGGAGACCAGGAGAAGCACCTGGCTCCTGCCATCGGATCAGCATGGTGCACCGGCCGTGGCGGCCATTGGAGGGTGAACCAACGGCAAAAGGAAGACCTTTCTCTCTGTCTCTCTCTCTCACTGTCCACTCTGCCTGTCAAAAAAAAAAAAAGAATACCAAGAAAAAGCAAAGGTTGTGAATATTTAAATGTTATTTTTTTCTCTTTTTAAAAAGATTTATTCATTTATTAAAAAGGCAGAGTGAGGGAGAGATAGATAGATAGATGTATCTTTTATCTTATGATTCACTCCCTTAATGCCTGCAGAAATGCCTGCTCAAAGCCAGAATCCAGGAACTCCATCCAATTCTCCTACATGGGTGGCAGGGAACTACATACTTGGCCCATTAATCAGAAGTACAAAGTAGCTGGGACTTAAACTAGGCACTCTGACATGGCATATGGACACTTAAATATTATTTTTTAAAGATGTATTTATTTGAGAAGCAGAATTAGAGAGAAAGAGGGAGACACACGTGTGTGCACACGCTCACACACACACACACACACACAGAGAGAATTTTCTTTTTTTTTTTTTTTTTGACAGGCAGAGTGGACAGTGAGAGAGAGAGACAGAGAGAGAAAGGTCTTCCTTTTTGCCGTTGGTTCACCCTCCAATGGCCGCCGCTGCAGCCGGCGCACCGCGCTGATCCGATGGCAGGATCCAGGATCCAGGTGCTTTTCCTGGTCTCCCATGGGGTGCAGGGCCCAAGCACCTGGGCCATCCTCCACTGCACTCCCTGGCCATAGCAGAGAGCTGGCCTGGAAGAGGGGCAACCGGGACAGAATCCGGCGCCCCAACCGGGACTAGAACCCGGTGTGCCGGCACCGCAAGGTGGAGGATTAGCCTATTGAGCCACGGCGCCGGCTGAGAGAGAGAATTTTCCATCCACTGGTTCACTCCCCAAATGGCTGCAACTTGCAGAGCTGGGCCAATCCAAAGCCAAGAGCCAGGATCTTCTTCCAAGTCTCCCACGTGGGTGCAGGGGCCCAAGGACTTGAGCTATCTTCCACTGCTTTCCCAGGCCATCAGCAGAAAGCTGGATGGGCAGTGGAGCATCCAAGACTCAAACCATTGTCCATATTAGAGGCTAGCACTACAGGCAGAGGCTTTACCTACTACTCCACAGTGGTGGCCCCTAAATGTTATTTTTTTTGTTCTTGTCACATTGTTTTCTCTCATATGTTCTGTGCATGTGCATGCACGCACCCACGCGCGTGCACACACACACACACACACAATCAACCTGTACCACAATAATTTTGGTGTCCACCCTGTTTCTTTGTTGCAGCATGCTATACAATCCTATTTCTGGAATGCAGTCAGAGTCTAGGAGAGTTTTAGGCATGCTCAGGAGAACTGACAGGACAAATACTATTACCAAACCTTGGCCAGAATGCACCATACAGCAGCAGGGGTGGGAGCATCCAAATGAGGAAACTACTGTTGCTCTACTAGCACCATATCCACACCAACTGGCACGGTGGTAAACGTGATGACCTAGTCCCAGAATAGGTCTTAGAAATCTGAGTCTTAGAAATTATAAACTATGTTGCCTTCAGAGGAAGAATGAGATATTTGGCTGGGATCCCAAATCCCTGAAACTGGCCACAGATTCCTACATGTCTTGAGTGCCAAATGCAGTCACTCCAGGTTCCCTCATGTCCCTTGAAGGCCACATGCAGAGGGTCATTCCAGGCAAATGCATGCTACTGTAGGGACTTTGACCCCAAACACTCGTATGATATCCTACTATGATAAATGCAATTGGATCAAGTATAAGCCCAGGGATCTAATTTTACCCTGTTAGCTTATGGTCTAGAAGACTTTTCCACATTGACTGTATATTGGAATTACTTAGGAAGATTTTTCAAATGTTGATGCCTAGAACCCACTCCTACAGATACCACTGTAATTATTCTGGGATATGGGAGGTTTTTGTGTGTGTTTGCTTGTTTTTAAATATTTATTTATTTATTTATTTACTTGAAAGGCAGAGTTATACAGTGAGAGGGAGTTACAGAGAGAGAGATCTTCCATCCTCTGGTTCACTGCTCAAGTGATGGCATTGGCCAAGGATGGGCCAGGCTGAAGCCAGGAGCCTGGAAATTCACCTGGGTCTCCCATGTGGGTACAAAGCCCCAAGGAGTTGGACCATCTTCTGCTGCTTTCCCAGGCATGTTAGCAGGGAGCTGGATTGGACACAGAGCTGCCAGGACTCAAATCAGTACATATGGGATGAAGGCACTAGAGGAACCAGATTAACCCACTGTTACACAATGCTGGCACCAAAATGGGAGTTTTAAATGCTTCTCAGGTGATTCTGATGAGCAACCAAGTTGAGAACCAATGATTTTTAATTATTGTGATGCATAGGAACTCTGTGTGAATTTTGTCAAAATGAAGATTCTAATCCCATAAATCTGGGGCAGGAGTTCAGATTCTGCATGTCTAACAGGTTCTCTGGTGATAACAGTGTTGCCATTTGGTGGAAAACTTTAAAAAACAATTTTTTAAATTGTGCATTTATTATTTCTTTTCTTTTTCTTTTTTTTTTTTTTTTTTTTTTGAGAGAGAGAAAGAAATATCTTCCATTGGTGGCTCACTTTCCAAATACCCACAACAGCGAGAGCTGGGCCAGGCTGAAGCCAGGATCAAGGAACCTAATCTAGGTTTACGACATGACAGGAATTCAAATACTTGAGCCATCACCTGTTGTCTCCCAGGATGAATATCAGCAGGAAACTGAATCAGAAAAAAAAAGTCAGACTCGAACTGAGGCATTCCAATATGGGATAAAGGAGTCCCAAATAGCATTTTAGTTGCTGCACCAAACATCCACCTCCTGCAGATAACATTTTAGCAAGCAAGGATGTAGGCACACAATTTTTTAAAAAAGATTTATTCATTTATTTGAAAGATGGAGTTACAGAGAGGGAGAGGCAGAGGCAGAGAGAGAGGTCATTCACTGGTTCACTCCCCAAATGGCTGAAATGGCTGAAGCTGGGCTAATCCAAAGCCAAGAGCCAGGAGCTTTTTCACATGGGTGCAGAGACCCAAGGACTTGGGCTATCTTCTGCTACTTTTGCTGCTTTCCCAGGCATGTTAGCAGGGAGCTGGATCAGAAGTGGAACAGACAGTTCCCTAACTGGCCGCCAATATAGGATGCCAGAGCTGCAGGCCATGGTTTAACCCACTACATCACAGTGCCAGCCCCTAGGCACACAATTTGATTCAGTCGGTCTGCGATTAAGCATCATGAAAAGAAAATAGGGAGGAAAGTTAATGCTGGCTATCTGTAGCTTCAAATTTCTTTTTGGTAGCAAAGGAATAATGTGGTAATGCAAGGTATTTGCAGTGCTAAATTGAAGTTTTTGAGGAGAGGAAATTGGTGCATTTTATATTGTTGGAATTGAATTCCTTGGATTATACTGATGCTATTATCCGGTACAATACAACTGAGCACAATTTGAGATGGGAAATAGAATACAGATGACTTCTTGGCATTGTTTGTAGTGTGGCATTGGAATTAGCTTAATTGAAGCAATGTCCTCATGCATTTAAGTGGTCTCTAAGGACAATTTCAGTGAGACGTTCATTGAAAGCCTTGAGAGACTGATGTAACCATCTATCTCTTTGGTCCCAGGCACAGTACCAACAACTGGAGAGACAGCTTTAATGGAGGTACAAGCAGGACTTTTCTGGTACACTGCTGATTGCCTCCCACAATGAGGACAGAAAAAAAAAGACCGTAGCTGACCGCAGGCCCTGCTGTTAGATCGAGTTTCACCAGGAAGCTAATAAAACACAGAGCATCAAACGTGGGGCTACCAGAATCCTTGATAGTGTGAAACTACTTCAAAAATCTGGGGGCAAATGAATTAATAATTAAGTTTATTTCGATTCAAGAATATTTTGAAATCGATGCATATGAAAAGGTCTTCAAAAAGTTCATGGAGAGTGAGCATTATGGAGCAATGGACTAAGCTGCTGCTTTGGGAGGCCTGCACGGTCTGTTGATCGAAGTGCCTGGTAACAAGTCCTACCTTTGCTTCTGTTCCAGCTTCCTGCTAATGCCTAACCTGGGTGACAGCAGATGACAGCTCAAGTACTTGGGTTGCTGCCACCTGGCTTCTAACCTCCACCTAATCCAGCCTTGGCTATTGGAGGCATTTGGAGAATTAACCAGCAGATGGAAGATCTGCCTTTCAAATAAATAAATTTTAAAAATGAACTTCTTTTCTCTAGAAGTGAACTTTTTTAAAAGTTCCTGGAAGGACCCTCAGCTTGTGACATCAGCATCCCATATTGGAGTGCTGTTTTAAATTCCAGCTATTCTGCTTCTAATTCAGTATTTTGCTCACATGCCTGGGAAGGCAGCAGAAGATGGCCCAAGGACTTGGGCCCCTGCCACCCATGTGGGAGACCAGATTGGCATTCCTGGCTCATGACACTGTCTTGGAGCACAGCTCACTGATGCGGCCATTTGGGGAGTGGACAAGTAGATAGAAGATCTTTCTCTCATCCTCCCTCCTTCCCTCACTCTCTCTCATTCAAATAAATATTTTTAAAAAAATGTTCATACAAAATGTGTATTTTTTAAAAAACTATGGATAGTTTCCTTTCTTTTTTCACCAAGACAAACTTATTCTTTAATTCCATTTTCACAAGCTTTTTGCACTCCCCAAGTATAGAGCAGTGCTTTGCTTTTTTTGTCTAGCACCTAAGTACTATGAAAGTACCAATAGATAGGAAGCCCTACATTCAGCAATGAGTTTGCATATGCTCAGGTCTTGGTAATCAGATTAAATGCTTATTGTGGAATTGACCCATGTGAGCTGACTTTAGTTATTTACAGTCTATTTAATTTCTTCCTTGCCTTCCCACATGATTCATCCCAGTTAAACGCCTTTAATGCCAAGTGCTTTAGAGAAAAATAAAGAAAGAGAAGAGGTCAATTTACTAAGTATGTGGGGGAAAAAAGGAAATGGTGTAAATTGTCCAAAGAACTGAGCATTCTTCAACTCAGGATAAGTGGCCTGTGGCAGCTTCAGTGCTAATGGCTCCACAGATCAGCTGAAGTTCCTCACATTTCCTATCTTTATAAAAGCCAGAAAAGTGAGTCTCAAGCCATCATTCATATCTGTTATAAAGACCCAGAGCTTTTAAAATGCCTAAACAATACCGTATACCTTGATCATCAGAGCAGAGTTATCATCTCCTTCATCTCTTCCCCACAAAGTAGAGACAAGAGTCAGTGAGACTTGTCTCTATTGACTTGTTTGCTCTGTCTTTTCATATTTTCTGCTCCTTTGTGTATTCAATTTGCACAGTGCACCCTTTTAGGAACCAGGAAAAGAAGAAGGTCTAATTATTATTGAGTTTGTGTTGGCTCATCTACTTTTTCCAACATAGGAAGACAAATGTGATAAATGAGAACATCCTTCTAACTGGTTCTTGCTGCCCAATACAAAGTTATCATTTGACGGCGCCGCGGCTCACTAGGCTAATCCTCCACCTGCGGCGCCGGCACCCCGGGTTCTAGTCTGGTCAGGGCGTCGGATTCTGTCCCGGTTGCTCCTCTTCCAGCCCAGCTCTCTGCTGTGGCCCAGGAGTGCAGTTGAGGATGGCCCAGGCCCTTGGGCCCTGCACCTGCATGGGAGACCAGGAGGAAGCACCTGGCTCCTGGCTTCGGATCAGTTCAGCGCCGGCCATAGCGGCTACTTGGGGGGTGAACCAACAGAAAAAGGAAGACCTTTCTCTCTCTATCTCTCTCTCTCTCTCTCTCTCTCTAACTCTGCCTGTCAAAAAATAAAAAAAAAAGTTATCAGAACATTAGTGGGACTTTTTACCTCTATTTTTCAAGAATAGAAAGATATCTGCAAAGAATTATTCCTAATACTCATATTTACACCTGCTTTATGTTTTACCCCAACAGCAAAAGTTAAAAGCTTACAAACTTATATTTAAGCAAATAACTTCTATAATGGTAATAAGAAGTGGTGTTTCAATAGATGGTAGTTCATAATCTTTATGACAAACAGTCCTTGTCCCTAAATAGGTAGTTGATTTTATTTCATGAGAACTTGTACAAGAAGTTTGTACACGGTATTATTCATCCATCAGGGGTATTTATGTAATATTCAGCCCAATATAGCATATTACAAGAGATATCCCTCTGATTATGGGAGGGCAAGGTAGGTCAGGATAAGCCATGATCTAGGCACAGAAACAGAGAACTCTGGGACTGGCACTGTGGCATAGTGGGCTAAGCCTCTGCCTGCAGTGCTGGCATGCTATATGGGCAGCAGTTCATGTCCTGGCCACTTCTCTTCCAATTCTATAAAGGTAGAATTTTTATCTAAACATATAATCATTCAACCAAAGCTCACATTTCTCTCATTATCATCCAGCTGTGGGTTTCTGACCCAATTTTTGCTAGTGATATATGAGCAGAAGGATATGGGTAACCTGCCAGTCATACTCTTCAAAGAAAAGGGTGATCCCTTTCTTTTCCCTTCATTCTGGAATGCAAATATTGCAGACAAAGCTAAAGCAGCCATTTTGAGTTGTAAGATGGGATCCCTGGGTTAAAGATGACAGAATAAGAGGTTGAAAGGAGAATTAGCCCCTTGACAGCTCAGATTCACACTTGAGAAAAACCACTTATACCTGATTCAAGTCACTGTTTATTCTTAGTTTTTATTATTTATTTATTTAAAGACTTGCTTATTTATTTGAAAGGCAGAGTTACAAAGAGAGAGGGAGATACGGAGAGACAGGAAGAGATCTTGCTTCTTCTGGTTCACTCCCCAAATGGCTGCAATGGCCACAACTGGGGCAGGCTGAAATCGAGAGCCAAGAGCTTCATCTAGATTTCCCATGTGGAAGACAGGGGTTCAAGCACTTGGGCCATCTTCTGCTGCTTTCCCAGGCACATTAACAGGGAGCTGGATTGCAAGTAGTGCAACCAGGACTCATAACAATGCACATATGAGATGCTGGTTTCACAGCCAGCAGCTTAACCCACTGTGCCATGATGCCCGTTCCCTTCTTATTTTTTTTAACTCTTTAACTGAGAGCTGGTGTGCGGCACAGTGGTTAAGCCACTCACAGACTGTGTCACTGGCATCCCATATTTGAGCACTGGTTCTTGGACCAGCAGCTTTGCTTCCAATTCACATTCCTGCTAATGAGCCTGGAAAAGCAGAAGTTGATGTCCCAGATACTTGGGTCCATGACACCCATAAGTGGTTGTGGAACAGTGGGCATTTTGGCAAGGTAGATTAAACTGCCACTTAGGATGCCAACAACCCTTACTGGAGTGCCAATTTAAGTCTCAGATACTATGCTTCTCATACAGCTTCCTGCTATGTGCCCACAAAGGCAGCAGAAGATGGCCCAACTACTTGGGCCTCTTCCACTCATGTGAAAGACCAGGATGTAGTTCTTAGATCCTGGATCCTGGCTTTGGCCTGGCCCAGTCCTGGCTGTTGTGGGAATTTGGGGAGAGAATCAGAGGATGGAAGATCTCTCTCTCTCTCTCTCTGCCTTTCAAATAAATCTTAAAAAAACAAAGATGACAAAATCCTTTGATGCCTTAAAGTATAGACCCACCACCTGGGTCTCCCTGATATGCATTCCTGCAGTCCCACTGGTATTTTTTAAATTTTTATTTAATAAATATAAATATTGCAAGTACAACTTTTGGATTATAGCGGTTTTTCCCTCCATAATCACCCTCCCACCCGTAAACCATCCCATCTCCTACTCCCTCTCCCACGCCATTCTTCATCAAGATTCATTTTTAATTATATTTATATACAGATCAACTCTATATTAACTAAAGATTTCAACAGTTTGCACCCACACAGACACACAAAGTATAAAGTACTGTTCAAATACTAGTTTTACCATTAATTTGCATGATCCTACATGGTGAGTAAGTGCACAGTGACTCCTGTTGTTGATTTAACAATTGACACTCTTATTTACGGCGTCAGTAATCGCCCAAGGCTCTTGTCATGAACTGCCAAGGCTATGGAAGCCTTTTGAGTTCACCAACTCCAATCTTATTTAGACAAGGCCATAGTCAAAGTGGAAGTTCTCTCCTCCCTTCAGAGAAAGGTACCTCCTTCTTTGATGGCCCCTTCTTTCTGCTGGATCTCACTCACAGATATCTTTCATTTAGGTCATCTTTTTTGCCACAGTGTCTTGGCTTTCCATGCCTGAGAAACTCTCATGGGCTCTTCAGTTAGATCTGAATGTCTTAAAGGCTGACTCTGAGGCCAGAGTTCTATTTAGGGCATCTGCCATTCTATGAGTCTGCTGTGTATCCCACGTCCCATGTTGGATCATTCTCCTTTTTAATTCTATCAGCTATTATTAGCAGACACTGGTCTTGTTTATGTGATCCCTTTGACATTTAATCCTATCTTCATGATCAATTATGAACTTAAACTGATCACTTTAACTAGCAGGATGGCATTGGTACATGCCAACTTAATGGGATTTGGAATCCCATGGCACGTTTCTAGTTCTACCATTAGGGGTAAGTCCGAGTGAGCGTCCCACTGGTATTTACAACATCCTAAGTAGGGGAAAGTGGAAGATAAAAGTGAGCCAGGCGAGGTCTCCTATTCGTAGTGGCCTGAGGCTTTGTACTTCAGCAGGTGAATATGAACATAGCTGTGCCTATTAGCATGAGCTATAACTATCAGGAAACAGGTTCCCCCTATCCTCACTGTATGGCCATGGCAGACTATTTAGCAGGTATAGCTAAGAAGCCAACTGGTTGCCTAGCCACATAAAAAGGCATCAGTTTTGCCAGATGGCTTCCAACTTCAGCTGATGAGCTGATTCATTGAGAACAGCATTGGAAAGCCTTACCTGGAATTATGTGCATCATATGAGATCTTCTGAGGACAGCACTAGGTTCAACAGTTAGAGCTCTGTCACTTATTGAGTGACTTATCTTCTCCCTTGGTCACTTATTGAGTGACTTATCTTCTCCCTTGGTAGAGAAGATAAAGTCTAAAATTACCAAGCAGCTGTGAAACCCACAGAGCAGGAAATAAAAAACCCTATATTCTCTGCTTCACCTGAAAAATACAGAGCCTGAATGTCCAAGAAGCTTCACATACATATGAGGAAGCCAGAAAACTTTGTTACTTTCCCAGTAAAGCACTCCTGCAAAAGTTTCAAGCACAGGCACAGATGCTGAGCCAGTGCCTGTAGTTATATGGACTGAAGCCTATGAATGAGCTGACCTGACCTTTGGTAGCTGGCTAATGAGCCTCATCCTTACACGGCAACCTTAACTTCAATGCCATGTTGTGCCTGACCTGGCAAATTCAAGAGGACTCAGAACTTCCACAAGTACAAGAGTGCCTTCCCCACTTGATAGCCAGGACTAGAGTGGATGCGATAGCAACAATACACTAGGGGGCACTATCAGGTTAGATGCAGGCAGGGCCTGAGGCAAAACAGCTACAGTGAAAAATCAAAGGGCTTTTCAAGAGGAGCCAAAATCATAATGAGGAAAAAGTTGCCAAGTGTCAAGTCTGAAAAGTCAGACACGTTCTTTTTTTTTTTTTTTTTTTTTTTTGACAGGCAGAGTGGACAGTGAGAGAGAGAGAGAGAGAGAAAGAGAAAGGTCTTCCTTTGCCGTTGGTTCACCCTCCAACGGCCGCCACGGCCGGCACACCGCACTGATCCGAAGGCAGGAGCCAGGTGCTTCTCCTGGTCTCCCATGGGGTGCAGGGCCCAAGCACTTGGGCCATCCTCCACTGCACTCCCTGGCCACAGCAGAGAGCTGGCCTGGAAGAGGGGCAGCCGGGACAGAATCCGGTGCCCTGACCGGGAC
Source organism: Oryctolagus cuniculus (assembly GCF_051225735.1). Lineage (NCBI taxonomy): Eukaryota > Metazoa > Chordata > Mammalia > Lagomorpha > Leporidae > Oryctolagus > Oryctolagus cuniculus. The sequence continues at coordinate 44,080,901 of NC_142888.1, read as the reverse complement.
TAGAACCCGGTGTGCCGGCGCCGCAAGGCAGAGGATTAGCCTAGTGAGCCGCGGCACCGGCCCGTGAGGCATGTTCTTAAGAGATTAAGGAACAGCTGTCAGTAGCCAGGCTGGTAAGAGCAGAATGAAATCTAATCAAGTTAGAATTGGTGAAAAGACCTAAAAGAAAACACCAAAATACTATCTTAAAGAAAACATCTAATTACTAGCAGAAGTCATTTCTGGGTACTGAGATTACCAGTGGTTTTTATTTTCTTCCCTTTGTGTTATCTGATTTTTTTTCTTTTTTAAAGATAGATTTATTTGTTTGAAAGTCAGAGTTAGAGAGAGGAAGAGAGAGAGAGAGAGAGAGAGAGAGAGAGAGAGAGAGAGAGAGATTGAAGGAGAGAGAGAGAGAACCTTCTATCTGCTGGTTCACTCCTCAGATGGCTACAACAGCCAGGGCTGGTTCAGGCTGAAGCCAGTAGCCAGGAACTCCATCCGGGTCTCCCACATATGTGGTAGGGTCTCATGTACTTGGGGCATCTTCCACTGCTTTCCCACGCCATTAGTAGGGAGCTGGATCAGAAGTGGAGCAGCTGGGACACAAACTGGTGCCCAAACGGGATGATGGTGTCACAGGTGGCTTTACTCAATACACTACAATGCCAGTCCCAGTATTTTTTTTCTAATGAGTGTGTATTTTTGTGTAATAAAATCTTTGGGTTTTTTTGTTTGTTTGTTTTAAATATGGAACTGGAGCAGATGCTGTGGCACAGCAAGTAAAGCCAAGCCACCGTTAACCCTGGTTTGAGTCCTGACTACTCCATTTCTAATACAAATCCCTGCTGATGCATCCTGGGAGGCAGCAGATAATGGCGCAAGTGCTTAGAACTCTGCTACTAATGTGGGAGACTCAGATGGAATTTCTGGCTCCTGGGTTTGTCCTGGCCCAGCCCTGGCTATTGTGGGAATTTGGGGAGTGAACTAGCAGATGGAAGATCCCTGTCTCTCTCCTTCTCTCTCTTTCTCTATGCCTTTCAAGTAGATAAAAATAAACAAACTTTAAAAAAAATGTAGGAGTACAACAATAATAGTGGCAAACACTTTTGGGCCCCATACTATATGCAAAGCATATGCATAGTGCTTTTTTGTACTGATTTATTTAATAATCTCATCAACCCCAGGAGGAAATTGTATTATTATTACCTCTGATTGTAGATGATTAAATAGAGAGGTTAAATTACTTGGCTAGTGCACACAGCCAGCAAGTTGGAAAGAAAGAGCTTGAATTCAGGCAGTCTTTCTCCAGAGTTCATACTAACAACAAAGTAATTTCCATTAAAGATAAAAGACTGACCTCATATGTTTCTCTCCTTTCCTTGTTGAGATCTCTTAAAGTGATAGTAAAGGAATGATGAAAGTAGAAGCCCGGAATAAAAAGAGGGTGATTTAGTGGTTATTAGTAGGTAAAATATTGCAATAAATTTCAGCAAACTGGAGAGCAGCTTAGAGGTATAATAATGCAGGGCAGAAGTAGCCACAGAACACACAAAAAGAAAGAGCTAAGGAGGTATGTATCCACCTTCATTCAGACAAACAAAAATAAACCAAGAAATGATTGGGTCTTAGGCCAAAAACAGCAGAGGACAGGCATATGCTGGAGCAAAGAATAGAAACTCAGTACATAAACATTTAACAAAGATGCCTAATCTCACCACTTCTATTCAATACAGCACTAGAAACCCTGGCCAGATAATCAGGAGAGAAAAAGAAGTAAAAGGCATCCAACTTAGAAAGGAAGAAGTAAAATTTTGCATGACATGATCTTATGTGCAAGTACAGAAAACCCTAAAAACTCCACCAGAAGTTGTAGAATAAAAAATTTAGGATATAAAAATCAGAAGTGCTTCAATATGCTAACAATAAACTATCCAACAAACAAACACATTTATGATAGTACTAATACTTAGAAATAAATTAAGAAGTAAAAGACCTGTAAAATGAAAATGATAAAACTTTCAAATAAAATGAAGATGCAAATGAAAAATATCTCATGATCATGAATTGAAAGAATTAATATTCTTTTTTTTACTTTTATTTAATGAATATAAATTTCCAAAGTACAGCTTATGGATTACAATGGCTTCCCCCCCCCCCATAACTTCCCTCCCCTTTCCCTCTCCCTCTCCCCTTCCATTCACATCAAGATTCATTTTCAATTCTCTTTATATACAGAAGATCAGTTTAGCATATATTAAGTAAAGATTTCAACAGTTTGCTCCCACATAGAAACACAAAGTGAAAAATACTGTTTGAGTACTAGTTATAGCATTAAATCACAATGTACAGCACATTAAGGACAGAGATCCTACATGAGGAGTAAGTGCACAGTGACTCCTGTTGTTGACTTAACAAATTGACACTCTTGTTTATTCTTAAAATGTCCATACTATCAAAATCAATATAAAGATTCAATACCATCGCTATCAAAATTCCAATGACATGTTTCAAACTAATAGAGAAAACAATTCTAGGGGCAGGTTTTTGGCCTAATAGTTAAGATGCCTGCATTCCATATGACATGCCTAGATTCAATTCCTTGCTCTTCCTCCTGAATCTAGCTTCCTACTAATGCAGATCCTGGGGGTTGTGGTGATGTTCCAAGTAACTGGTTTTCTGCTACCCACTTAGGAGAGCTAGATAGAGTCCAGTCACAATGAAGGGAACATTGAGGGTACTCCAGTGAACCAGTGGATGGGAACGCGCACTCTCTCTCTCTCTCTCTCTCTTTCTCTTTCAAATAAAAAATTAGGGGCCAGCATTTGGAATAACAGGTTAAGGTGCCACCTGTGATGCCAGCATCCCATATGGGCTCAGGTTCAAGACCTGCCTGCTCCACTTCTGATCCAGCTCCCTGCTAATGGTCTGGGAAAGCAGAGGAGGATGGCCCAAGTGTTTGAGTCCCTGCCACACACATGGAAGACCTGGAAGAAGCACCTGGCTACTGACTTCAGTCTGGCCCATCCCTTGCCATTGCAGCCATCTGGGGAGTGAAGCAGCAGATGGAAGATCTCTCTATCTCTCTCTCTCTCTCTCTCTCTCTCTCTCTCTGTCGTCCCCTCTCTGTAACTCTGCATTTCAAATCAATAAATAAATCTTTAAAAATCTAATTTTTATAGAATCACAAAATACTCCTGGCATTCTAGTATTTGATTTTAAAATATACCACAAATCTATAGTAATAGAAACAGCATGGAATAGGCATAATAACAGATATGCAGACCAATGGAACAAAGTGAGAGTCCAGAAATAAATCCACAAATTTATGGTCAGTTGATGCTCAGCAAAGGTTTCAACAATACACAATTGGGAAAGGACAATGAATAAATGGTTTAGGAAAACTGGATACTCACATGTAAAAGAATAAAAATGGGTCCTTTTCTCACAGCACATTCAAAAAAGAGCTCAAAATCGATTAAGTACTTAAACATAAAACCTGAAATTGTAAAACTAATAGAAGTAAACATATGGAAAAATCTCCATGACATTGATCTGGGAAATAAGTCTTTGGATATGACCCCAAAGGCACAGGCAACAAAAACAAAAATGGACAAATGGAACTGAATCAAACTAAAAAGCTTCTGCACAGCCAAGAAAATGATCAACTGAGTAAAAATATAACCTATGGAATAGAAGAAAATATTTGCAAACCATACATCTGGTAAGGGGTTAATATCCAAAATATGTAAGGAACTCAAACAATTCAATAGCAAGAAAACAAATAACCTGACTTGAAAGTGGACAAACTATCTGAACAGATACTTCTTCAAAAATGATATAAATGGTCAACAGGTATATGAAAAGGTATTCAACATCATTAATCACCCACGAAATGCAAACAAACTACAATGAGATATCATTTCATATCTGTTAAAATGGCTATTATCAAAAATATGAAAGAGGGGCTGGCATTTAGCACAGTGGTTAAGCCACCACTTGGGATACCTGTATCCCATATCAGAGTGCCTAATGTCAGTCCCTAATCCTCCACTTTTTTTTTTCCAGCTTCCTGGTAAGGGACACCCTGGGAGGCAACAGATGATGGCTCAAGTACTTGGGTCTCTGCCACCAATGTGGGAGACCCAGTTGAGTTCTGGGCTCCTGGCTTTCACTTGACCTAGCCCTGCCTTTTGTAAGCATTTGGGTAGTGGATCATCTGTTGGAAGGTCTCCCCCTCCCTTAGCTTTTCAAATAAAAATACAAATAAATAAATAGGGGCTGGCACTGTGGCATAGTGGGTTAGGCTGCCGTCTGCAGTGCCAGAATCCCATATGGGTCCCGGTTTGAGTCCCGGCTGCTCTACTTCTAATCCAGCTCCCTGCTAATGTGCATGGGAAAGCAGCAGAAAACTGCCCACGTCCTTGGGCTCCTGTACCCATGTGGGTGACCTGGAAGAAGCTCCTAGCTCCTGGCTCCTGGCTCCTGGCTCCTGGCTCCTGGCTCCTGGCTTTGGCGTGGCCCAGCCCCAGCCGTTGTGGCCATTTAGGGAGTGAACCAGCAGATGAAAGATCTCTGTCCCTCTCTCTGTCTCTCTGTAACTCTGCCTTTCAAATAAATAAAATAAATATTTTAAAAAAGAAATATAATGTAAAAAAGAATTTGACATGAGACTATCTGGAGATAGTGTTTTGAGTTGTGGGGATAGCAAGTGTAAAGGTTCTGAGTTAAAAGCAAGGAAGGAAGCCAGTGTAGCTAAAGCCAAGTGAGTGAGAAAAGAATGTAACGATATAAGGCCAGAGAATTAGTGAGGAGCAAAATCAATTAAGAGTCTGTTGGCTTGGATAGAATTAATAATAATTCAGGAAAGGTGAGGATAGAACAGAAACAGGGTTTGTTGAAAGAATTCTGGGCCCAAGGGCAATTTTTAATTTGTTTAAAAGGCAGCAAAACAGAAATGTCCCATCTGCTGTTTCACTCCCCAAATGTTCAAACAGCTAGGCCTGGGCCAGGCCGAAACCAGGAGTCACAGGAACTCAATCTAGGTGTCCCACATGGGTGGCAGGGACTAAACTACTTGAGTCATCACCTGCTACCTCTCAGATGTGCATTAGCAGGAAGCTGGAATGAAGCGCCAAGCCAGGATTTGAACTCAGACATGGAATGCAAGCATCCCAAGTGGCATTTTAACCACTCTGCTAAACACCTCCTTCCTGCCCCTGGGCCAACTCAGGCTCTAGGGTTCACCTCAGACACAGGGCCTTCTCCTTCTAGTCTTGATTCCTTCCTTTGTTCATTGATCTTCAGATACCCACTTCATTTTCCAAGCACTTACAGCCTCTGTCACAGATGAAGCCAAGGGCTTTAACTCAACTAGGAACACCTGCAAATCAACACGGACAAGGAATCTGAAAGCTGCCTGAAGCAGACAATCCAGAGTTTTCTCTTTTCTAAGCTAAGTCAGAGATTCAGAGAAGATTTCTGAAATTTAGCAGTTATTTAAATAGCTCTTTGTTGAAAGAGTTAAACTCTGGATCATCTTCCTGGTCTATGTGAAGAGCACAACCTCAAGGAGGTTTCTTTTTAAAAAAATGTTTATTTATTTGAAAGGCAGAGTTACAGAGTTGGGGGGGCACTGAGAGAGAGAGAGAGGTCTTCTATCTGCTGATTTACTCCCCCAAATGACCCCAATGGCTAGGGCTGGGCCAGGCCAAAGCCAGGAGCCAAGAGCTTCTTCTGGATTGCCCACATGGGTGCAGGGGCCCAAGCACTTGGGTCATCCTCTGATGCTTTTCCAGGTGCACTAGCGGAGCTGGATCGGAATTAGAGCAGCCAGGACTGGAACCAGCACTCTTATGGGATGCTGGTGTTGCAGGCAGCAGTTCAACCTGCTACACCACCATGCCAGCCCCTCAAATAGGTTTTAATAAAAGTGCTTGATAACTCAGAACAGAAGTGAAATGTAACCCTGTTTTGAGGGTGGAGAAGGGCACAGTACAGATGGGATTGAGTCATGTGTAATCCTAGGGTGTGGCACAGGAGGAAGTAGTGAGAAGAGGAAAGACCCAGACTGCAAGCAGCAATGTGGCTATTTTTGATACCAGTATTTGGTACTGGAGCTTGTTCAGTCAGAAGAAATAGAACAGCAGATCTGCATGATGGGTAGAACCCATTAGATCCCCCTCTAACAGACTCAGTTCTAGAAACTCTCTTGGAGAGAAAAAGAGCTTCAACTCTACATTGTTTCTAGCTCCTTGGAAGTGGCACTTGGAACTAAGTTATGGCTTCTTGGCCCTCTGGCTGCCTGAAAACTATATGAGAGTTAGGGGCTAGGTAAGGGAGCTACCTAGGGAGACCTGGCCTCAGGAATTACCCTAGTTTAAGAGAAACACCAGGAAGCTTATGAAAAGGATAAAGCAAAGGTGCAAACTGGTGATAACTGTCTGGAAGGTCTGAATGGTCTGAAGCCACTTATTGTTTGAACAGCATGTTTATTAAAAAAAAAAAAAAAACTTGCTGTTAGGACTTACTAGGCTGTTTGGGACAGAAATAGTTAACTTCATGCCTGGAAAATTGAGTCACAGTTAAAAGCGACCCTGAGGATGTCATGGTGAATTTTATGGCCTACAATTCTGCCTCTGACTCTCATTGTCACCTCTTTGTCCAGGACATCCTGGGCTGGTAAGGATATACGTCATAAATTGGTAACTTCTATAAATAACTGTCGGGGGGCATCCTGCCAAGTCAGGCCCACCTTATCACTGTGGACATGGGTCTCTGCGTGCATACACAACATTTACTCAGGCCAGGGTTATAAAAAGACAGCTGCCTGTCACCTGGTGGGGGATGAGCTTTCCCTCTGTCCTCTGCTTGCTGTCCAAGAGTACTTATTACCCTCCCTTTTCTCTGCTATCCTGTTTTCAAGAAACTCTTCTGCCTTAATCAGTTGCTTTTTCACCTTATTGAGGCAAAAGCCCTGAGAACCTAACAACATTTATTTTATTTATTTGAAAGGTAAAGTGACAGAGAGAGTGACAGCGAGAGAGAGAAAGAGAGAGCGAGAGCAAGAGAGAGAGAGAGAGGCAGATACTGAGAGATTTTCCATCTGCTGGTTCACTCCCCAAATGTCTGCAATCGCTCAGGCTGGGCCAGGTTAAAGCCAGGAACCTGGAACTTCATCTTGGACTTCCACATGAGTGGCAGACATCCAAGTATTTGGGCAATCTCCTGATGCTTTTCCAGGTGCATTAGTGGGAAACAGGATCAGAAGCAGAACAGCATGGACTCAAACCAGCAGCAGAGGAGCTCTGATATGGGATGCAGGTGTCACAAGTAGTGGCTTAACCTGCACCACAACACTGACCCCAGCCAGCTGGCTGAATATGATTACTTTCACATGGAATATGAATTATTTTATTATACCTGCTGTTCTAGAGGCAGTATGTGCGATGCTTAAGAATGCAGGGACTCTGTGATCAGATTCGCTGCTTGCATAGTGTGGTACTTACACACAGTCCTTGTTTCCTTGTCTATATATGAGGAAGATGATATTGTCAACTAGTATGGAGTTTGTAAAGATTTAAAGAAGTAATGTAATAAACTCTGCATGGCTGACATGGAAAACATTTGCTAGTTCCTTAGCTTGCAGTTCCTCTGTGAAGATTAACTCATTAAATTAAGGAAGTGACACAAGGGTAAATTTAGACCAAGCCTTCTACTTGCCCCTATAGTTAGTTAACACAGTTCACACATCTCAAAGATAGGCTCTATTCTTGAGAGCTTTGCAGGAAATCACAGGTCCCGATAAAACAAAGCAATACTCAGACTACTCTGAGATCCAGACTGGAACCCACCTTTGCCATTCCAAAGGAAACAGACTGGCCCCTATCAGTGACCAATCAAATGAGGGCTGTTTGTACCATGGGCCAATCAGAGGCCCACACACAAGCTGATCACCCATTGCTCATCCTCAATATTGAACTGTAAGATTTCCTACCTTTAATCCTTCAGGGAGTCCAGGAATTAAGCATTAAATGCTTGACTCCTTGTTCTGGACATTGCAAATATACTCTTTCTTTCACCACCCTAGTTGTCAGTGATTGGTTTACTGCGTCCTAGGCAAGGGGACCTAGCTTAGGAGGTTCTGAAGCAATTTTTTCCACCCAGTTTTGGGGGTGTTCTATTTAAATTACCCCATTCCAGCCTCATATTTACCAATCCTGCTTTCATCTCATAGCCTTTATCCTTGCATGGAATACTCTTCCCCTAAATATATACATGACTTGCTGCCTCATCTAATGTAGGTATTTTCTTTAATGTTGGTAAGGCACCCCACTTCCTTATGTAAAACTGTAAAGCTCCCCTAACTCTATTACAGCACTCCCTGCCTCTTTTCTCTGGTTCACTTATTTATTTTTTCTTGTCTTGGCATGTATCATCATGGGACACATGGTATGTTTTTAAAATTTTCTTTATTTATTTAGTTGAAAGGCAGAGCAACAGAGAGAGAAGGAGAGACAGAGTGAGAAAGAGAGATCTTCCAGCCACTGGTTCAGTCCCCAAATGACTGAAGCAGCCAGGCTGGGCCAGGAAGAAGCCAGGAGCCAAGAACTTCATACTGGTCTCCCACACTGGCTAAAGAGGCTCAAGTACCCTGGCTGTCCTCTGCTGCTCTCCCATGTACACTAGTATACTACTGGATAGCAACTAGAAACAGTGCTCCAATAAGGAATGTTGACATCACCTCCCATGTACACTAGTATGCTACTGGATAGCAAGTAGAAACAGTGCTCTGTTACAGTTTGAAAAAGCCCACCGCCCGAGGAACGACTCTGTGGGGAGCAATCCGGACTAGACTGAGTTACTGGAATTAAGACTTATTCTATGCATCTGCTCTCCCACAATATGGCGCTGGGAGAGAAGTAAACAGCTTCCGCACAGCTGCCTCCAGTTCAACTAATAAACTGTAGGACTTGCTATTGATTGGAGGAGAGCAGCGTACTCGGCGTGTGGGCAGCCGAGTTAGGATTGGCGGAGGAGGACTATAAAGGAGGAGAGAGACGGCATGCACCAGGAACATCTATGGGGAACATCTAAGGGGAACACTTGTGCAGCCCCCGAGAAGAGCCGGCCGGCGGTGTGCCGCTCCCCTGCGGAAGTGGGGAAAGCGGCCAGGGGGAACTGCCCTTCCACGGAGGTGGAAGGGATAGTAGCCAACCCGGGAAGAACCAGCAGCAAACCCGGGGAGGGCCGAGCAGACGAAAGAACAGCGCAGGGTCCTGTGTCGTTCCTCCACGAAGAGGGGGAGCGACACGACTCCAAGAGACTTTTCTCTCATGCAACCAGCAAAGGGTTAAAGATTTATTGATTATCCAGCATGCTGGGGCTGTCTGATCATACATGAACAGAGCAGCCCCGAATAACCAAAGGTTAGGGTTTATAAAGGCAAAAACCGCAAAACCGGGAAGGGGGGAATACATGGTTGCTATGCACGGTTGCTATACACAGTTGCTAAAATCAAAAGAGAGTACATAAAATCAAAAGAGAGTATATGGTTACTGGGGTCAACATAACCTAAAACCTAAGTGAAATTAATATTTATCATAATCTTGACAATACCAGTTACAATATTACAATTAGCAATTAGGACTTGACATTAATGTAAGACACAGACAAATCACGTCTTTATTATTAGCCCAGGTAACCCAAGTGCAACCTTTCTACTTTTAAGCTTGAGCAATCATGCTAGGGGGTTTTTGTGCTCTGCCAAGGGTGATGTAGTGCACTGCTATTGTCCGACTATTTGAGATCATAGTTTCAGACCAGAGTCTCACAGTGGGGGGGTGCTTTCCCAGAATGCAGTCTCAAGTGCTCCAAAATGGAGTCCCTACTGCCAAGGTGCTACTCTGTCTTATTTTTTACAGCTGTACCAGGAAGGTTTAAACCTGTAAGCTTAAGCTTTAACTCTTCAGCTCCAATAAGGAATGTTGACATCACAAGGAACTTCTTAACATGCTGTGCCACAATGCCAGCCCCTGAACACCTTATATTTTATTTATTTTGTATATTATCTGTCAGACTAAAATGTGAGCTTCATGAGATGAGGGAGTTTTTTTTTTTTTCTATTTTGCTTGCTGTTGTGTTGTCAGTGATCAGAAGAAAGCTCCAAACAGCAGGCACTCAGTAAATATTTGAATGAATGTACCATCTAACATCCCTTAGTACATTGTACTATAATTTATCTGTTCACAGTAGGTACATAGAAGGTACTCAAAAACATTTCTTGAATGGGTGAATGAATAAAAGTCTTTCATAAACTATAAAAGCCTTTTAAACTATAAAGCACTCCAACAGTGCTTGATCACCAGGAAACAATTACCCTGTTCCCCTCTTGGTCACAAGGAGGAGGCTGTTTGCTGCTCCCCCTAAGATCTACCTCTACCCTTTCCACAAGAGCACTTTGTTCTGGTCCCTCTCCCTGCCACCTCAAAATCAGTTTAAGACTTTGCTGTAACTGGCACTTTAAAGTCAAGTTAATTGTTAACCATATGGAAGCTCAGTCTGCTACCTCCTTCTTCCAAGTACCAGCCTGAACATGGAAGACTTTTTTTAAGTGAGTACACAGGTATTTTTTTTAAAGATTGATTTATTTATTTGAAAGGCAGAGTTACAGAGAGGGAGAGAGAGAGAGAGAGAGAGAGAGAGAGAGAGGTCTTCCATCCACTGGTTCACTCCCCAGATTGCCACAATGGCCAGAACTGTGCCAATCCAAAGCCAGGAGCCAGGAGCTTCCTTCAGGTCTCCCATGCGGGTGCAGGGACCCAAGCACTTGGGCCATCTTCCACTGCTTTCTCAGGCCACAGCAGAGAGCTGGATCGGAAGTGGAACAGCCAGGACTTGAACCAGTATGCAAATTGGATGCCAGCACTGCAGGTGGAGGCTTTACCTGTTATGCCACAGTGCCGGCCCCATGACTCTATCTTAATCCCCATTCCATAGCTGACCTAATACCTACAACACTTTATATTTTCCAAAGCATATTGCGACCATTCTTTCATTGGATCTCCATACCAACCCTGCAAGTATCAACATCTCCATATTCTAGGTGAAAAGCCAGAGGCCCATAGAGGTGACTGACTAGTCCAGGGTCTGTCATAGATAATTCAGGGCTGGGATTCAGATTTCAGACTTTTGCTCCCTTTAAATGCATTTATAGACAATCTGACAAGAAAATAAACTCATGAACAATATGCTAAGTGAAATGAGACCCAAAAAAGACAAATATTACGTGTTTCGTGTTTTCTCTTAGTTTTAGTAGTAAATAGTATAAAAATTGTGCACATTCCATATCATTCACTATATAATTATAAATAATGCTTCACAGATTTACCCCATGTAAATGACAATGTACTCTTATTTCACAAGTTAAAAAAGAGACTGGGGAATATCAAGGACTCTTGGGATACTAATAATGCTCTGTTCTTTAAAAAAATTATCTTGTTTCTTTGAAAGGCAGTTACAGAGAGAGCAGGAGACACACACACACACACACAGAGAGAGAGAGAGAGAGAGAGAGAGAGGGAGGGAGGGAGAGAGAGAGAGAGAGAGAGAGAGAGAGATCTTTCATCCATTGGTTCACTTCCCAGATGGTCAGGAGCTTCATTCAGGTCTCCCATGTGGGTTCAGTGGCTCAAGCATTTGAACCATCTTCCGCTGATTTCCCAGGCATATTAGCAGGTTGCTGGATTAGAAGTAGAGCAACTAGGACATGAATCAGTGCCTATATGGAATTCCAGCATCACAGGCAGTGGCTTTACTGGCTAAGCCACAGTGCTGAACCCAAATGCTTTGTTCTTAATTTGGGTGTTGGTTATACTAGTGATAAGATGATCAAAAATCTCACTTGTCTGTACACTTATGCATTTCTTTGTATACAGTGTTTCAATAAAATGTTTTTTGAAAAAAGAAAATAAACATGAGAAATAAAAAACGTACAACTTGAAAGATTCTTAATAATCAGAATGATATGGGGGGTGGAGCTGTGGCATAGCAGGTAGGGCCACCACCTGCAGTGCCGGCATCCCATATGGGCACCGGTTCCAGTCCTGGTTGCTCAACTTTAGATTCAGCTCTCTGATGTAGCCTGAGAAAGCAGTGGAAGATGGCCCAAGTCCTTGGGCCTCTGCACCCGCATGGAAGACCTGGAAGAGGCTCCTGGCTCCTGGCTTCGGATTGGCCCAGCTCTGGCTGTTGTGGCCATTTGGGAAGTGAACAGTGGATGGAAGACCTCTATGTCTCTCTCTCTCTCTGCCTCTCTCTCTCTGTAACTCTGCCTTTCAAATAATAAATAAATAAATCTTAAAAATAAGAATGATATGGAAGAACTTGGCAGCAAAATTAGGAAAAGTAGAGCTAAAATATTTTTTCTCACAGTTTCTTCAGTAGCCCTGCATTTTAACCCCACCCCCTTACCTGTCAATCTAATTCATCCACTGTTCCATAATACACCTGTGTTTCATCTGGGACCAGGAAGGAAGAGACGCCAAGATGGCCATGTGGAAGTTAAACTCTATGTGGAAGAACCATGAAACTCCCAGAAAGCATCACACAGCCCTATTGCGTATTCAATTAGGGTACCCCCCACCTCATAAAAGGGACTGAAAACATGGGAGCAGCCCCTATTTCCTTTGATTTCCACGCTTATGAGTCCTTCTCTGTCCTCCTCCCATGCTGTCTCCTCATAGGCAACACTCTGGCCCACTCATGAGTAGTGCAGTTGCCCACACTCATACATGAAAGTATATTCACTCTGTCTCTTTCAAATAAATCCTGCTCTCGTTTGTACACTGTATTTATGCCTCTGCTTTGAATTCTTATCTCAAGGAGGTAAGAACTTGGAATAAAAATTGAGATACGTATTCCCATAACAATAGTATGCACATTTGGTCTGGGTTAATGAGGAAGGACATCACTCATAGGCAGTTTTTCCACTGAACTATACCATTAATTGTATCTACCATTCACTTAGCATGGAGGTCACTCTGTGCATAATCATTGATTACAGGGCTGGTATTGTGGCACAATGGGTTAAGTTGCCACTTATAAAGTCATCTCATATTACATTACAAGTCCTGGCTGCTCCACTTCCAATCCGGTTCTCTAATATTCCTATGAAAGAAAGCAGCAACAGATTTACCAGTACTTGGGCCCTTGAAAGACGTGTAGGAGACCAGGATGGAGGCCTGGGCTCCTGATTTCAGGGGGCCAGCCCCAGCCATTGTGGCCATTTGGAGAGTGAACAACAGATAGAAGATCTCTCTCTCCCTCTCTTAAAGATTTATTTATTTATTCAAAAGTCAGAGTTTACACAGAGAGAGGAGAGGCAGAGAGAGAGAATCTTCCATCTGATGGTTCACTCCCCAATTGGCCGCAACGGCCAGAGCTGTGTCGATCCGAAGCCAAGAGGCAGGAGCTTCTTCCAGGTCTCCCAAGTAGGTGCAAGGGCCCAAGGACTTGAACCATCATCTACTGCTTTCCCAGGCCACAGCAGACAGCTGGATCGGAAGTGGAGCAGCCGTGTCTCAAACTGGTGCCCATATGGGATGCTGGCGCTTCAGGCCAGGGCATTAACCTGCTGCGCCACAGCGCTGGCCCCTCTCTCTTTCTCACTGTTTTTCCCTCTCTCCGTCACTCTGCATTTTCAAGTAAATAAACAAATATATCTTAAAAAAGAATTAATTACTAGGTAAATAAACAAAGAGATATTAAAAAAATAATTAATTACTAGGGCCAGAGTCATGGCACAGCAAGTTAGGCTACCATCTGTGACACCCGACATCCCATATGGACATAGGTTCGAATCCCACCTGTTCCACTTCCATTCCTGCTCTTTGCTAATGTACCTGGGAAAGCAGCAGATGATATCCCAAGTGCTTGGGACCTTGCCACCCACATGAGAGACCTAGATGTAGTTATAGGCTCGTGACTTCAGCCCGGCCCAACCCAGACCATTGTGGCCATTTGGTCAGCAGATGGAATATTTCTCTGTCTCTGTCTATCCTTCTCTCCACATAATTTTGCCTTTAAAATAAATAAGTAAGGATGTTCTAAGTAATTAATTACATAAAGCCTCAAACCCTTACATACCTAAGGGTTTCCTGAAGTGAGAACTCCGCTTTGTCTGCCTCAAGGCAAGGAAGTTAGTGACTGGTGCTGGGGTTTGGGGGAGGACCAGGACAGAGTAATCATCAACAACCTGCCTTCATACTCTACTCATTTAAACTATTGGGAAACCAAGGAAGAAGCTTAGCTATAAAACTCATTCCTTCAACCATAATTTGTTTTTTAAAGATTTATTTATTTTATTTGAAAGGCAGAGTTACAGAGAGGCAGAGGCAGAGAGAGAGAGAGAGAGAGAGAGAGATCTTCCATTCAGTTGTTCGCTCCCCAGATGGCTGCAATGGCTGGAGCTGTGCCGATCCAAAGCCAGGCCAGGAGTTTCTTCTGGGTCTCCCAGGCAGGACAGCGGCCCAAGGACTTGGGCCATCCTCAACTGCTTTCCCAGGCCATAGCAGATAGCTGGATTGGAAGTAGAGCAGCTGGGACTGGAACCAGCGCCCATATGGGATGCTGGCACTGCAGGCAGTGGCTTTACCTGCTATGCCACAGTGGCGGCCCCTTTCACTCATATAATCAGCCAGCAAGTTACTGTTGTGGGACACAAAGTTCAAGAATCCCCAACTGGATTTATTACATGTTCTTTTCTCAGCCTAAGAGATGAAATCAAAGTAGAAATGTAGATAAGGTGCAGGTAAGAGAACAGGATTTATTTAAAGTGATAGTATCTGGGGCTGGCGCTGTGGCACAGTGGGTTAAAGCCCTGGCCTGAAGTGCCGGCATCCCCTATGGGTGCCGGTTCTAGCCCTGGCTGTTCCTCTTCTGATTCAGCTCTCTGCTATGGTCTGGGAAAGCAGTAGAAGATGGCCCAGGTCCGTGGGCCCCTGCACCCACGTGGGAGACCCAGAAGAAACTCCTGGCTTCTGGCTTCAGATTGGCGCAGTTCCAGCCATTGCGGCCAACTGGGGGAGTGAACCAGCAGATGGAAGACCTCTCTCTCTACTTCTATCTGTAACTCTTTCAAATAAATAAAATAAATCTTTTAAAAAATGATAATATTCATTCAGAAGTGAGTGTGGACAACCTCCCTCCACGAGGAGAGAGGGAAGTCTGCTCCCACCCAAGTAAGGTCACCCTTTTGTTGGGTAGGGGATGTTTCCTAATTTAATACCCAAATGGGGTGGTATTTGGGTAAGGTTCAATGCGTGTGGTGATATCTGGAAAGGTTTCATATGTCTCCACATGGAGCTCAGCATATGCATGGTCATCATGGTGTCTTGCGCATGATAGGAGAGTGTGGCTCAAGTGCATTATGGGAAGTGGGTATGCTAAGCCTGTGACCACGTTGGATCCCCACACAAGGGGGTGGGATTTTGCTATGCATGGCTCTGGCAAGGAGACTGCTGGCAGTCTCTGAGCTCCTTTTCTTGGATTAATTCCATGTTTAGCCTACATCAGTAATGCATTAATTGAGAAGTTCCTAGCACAAAAGTCTGGTAATGGGGTTACAAGACAAATAGTAATCGCTTGGGGTAACTTTCAGCCTATTAAGGGAGAAAAGATATGTATATGCATAGTAAGGACTAAAAGTTGAAAATGTTAAATGTTATGGGGCTAGTGCCATGGCGCAGTGGGTTAATCCTCTGCCTGCGGCGCCGGCATCCCATATGGGCACTGGTTCTAGTCCTGGCTGCTCCTCTTCCAATCCAGCTCTCTGATATGGCCTGGGAAAGCAGTAGAAGATGGCCCAAGTCCTTGGACCCCTGCATCCACATGGGAGACCAGGAAAAGGCACCTGGTTCCTGGCTTCAGAGTGGTGCAGCTCTGGCCATTGAGGCCATCTGGGGACTGATCCAATGGAAGGAAGACCTTTTTCTCTGTCTCTCCCTCTCACTCTCTGTAACTCTACCTCTCAAATAAATAAATAAAATCTTAAAAAATGTTAAGTGTTATGATAAAGGTGCAAAAAGAAGGTGGAGATAAGAAAGACATGAGGGAACACATCCAAACTTAGGGAACAGGGAATGTCCTTAGAGGATGATGTCTGGTGGCTGAGTCTAGAGAAACAGTTAAGGAATGGAGTGGGGTCAGGAAGCAGGTCAATTCTGAGAACACAATGGGCAAAACTATGAAGCATGTCATGAAAACAATGAGTTCGATGTGGCTGGACTGCAGAGGGAAAGAGATGAAAAGTGAGCACCAAGACAGCAGAGGAAGGTTAAGACTAGCTTCTGAGGGGATCTAAATGTCACTGTGAGTATTCAAAATTGTGGATGGGTCCTCCCAACAAGAATCAAGCTTCCCTGTTCGGGCCTTTAGCCTTCCTACAAAGGTCTTCCCTTATGCCTTTTGGGAACAGAATAGCCCTAAGTGGTATAGGTAAGGTGATAATCAGGGATCAGAGAAACAGACAAAGGAAATATGTCACCACACACTCTTCCAGGTTGCCTCTAAAACTTCTCCCATGGGGGTTGGTATTGTGGCATAATGGGTTAAGCTGCTGCCTGCAATGCTGGTCGGCATCCCATCTGTGTGCTGGTTTGAATACTTTGAATTCAACTCCACTTCCAATCCAGCTCCCTGCTGATGCACCTGAGAAAACAGTGAAAGATGGCCCAAGTCCTTGGGCTCCTGCACCCACGTGGCAGACCTGGATGAGCCTCCTGGCTCCTGGCTTTGGCCTGGACAGGCCTTGACCATTGCAGCCATTTGGGGAGTAAACCAGTGGATAGAAGCTTTCTCTCCCCCCCCCCTCATCTCTGCCTTTCAAATAAATCTTAAAAAAAAAATACTCCTTCTATGCCTGGCAATCTGAGATTGCTACTGCATCAAAGCTGCCTCCTAGAACTGTCACTGGCTGAAAATATCCAGCATGAGGCCAGCACTGTGGCACAGTAGGTGACAGAATCCCATATGAGTGCCTGTTGAATCCCATCTTCTTCACTTCTGATCCAGCTCCTTGCTAATGTGCCTGGGAAAGCAGTGGAGGATGACTTGAGTGCTTGGAACCCTGCCACTCACATGCAAGTCCTGGATAGACCTCTAGGCTCTTGATTTCAGCCTGTCTTAGTCCTGGACATTGCAGCTATTTGGGGAGTGAATCAGCAAATGGAAGATATCTCTCTCTTCTCCCCCTCTCCTCTCTCTCCCTCCCTCCATCCCTCCTTCCCTCTCTCCCTCTCAGCCTTTAAAATAAGTAAATAAAATCGTTTTAAAAAGAATTTTTAGAAAAGAAAATATACAACATGGCTACTGACTACATCTCCAGCAATGATTTGCAGCTATTCTAATATCATCATGGCCGACATTCCTGCTTCCATCATGTACCTGATGCCATAACACTTCTGAGACTACCTAAAAAGGCCAAAAATTGGGCAGTCACCAAATTCCTGGAAATCCCTGCCCCTTTCTGGAAAATGTTACCAAAAGAACTACCCTCTATGCTTCCAGATTACGTAAAGTGAAGACCCCGAACGTTTTGAGTTGTAGCTCACTCTAGAGTGTACCTACACACCCTCTTGAGTGTATACTTTTTTTTTTTTTGCTAATAAATGTTACACCCTCTTATCTTTACCTACATCTAGTCTTCAAATTCTTTCATGCGTCAGAGGCAAAAACCAGGACTCGTTAGCTCCCAAACACAAGGGTTTCTATGTGCAGTTCAACTTACTTATACAAGGCGCATTCAGTTTCTAGGGAAAGATTTCACTATAGCAACAGGCTGGTGCCATAGACTGGCCAGCAGTGCACAGCTTCTCTGAGTACAAACAGCAGGGTTTCTGCAGGGCAGCCACCATCTGGAATCCTTTTCCTTTCCCAGTGTACCAGCAGCGGGCTTCAGTCAGCCATAGGCCCAATTAAGCTTCTTGATGGGGGCATCTGGGTGCTTTATGTTGTCCTCCAGTGATTTTTTTCTGGGCCCCTCTAATTAAGTAGTGAGGCCATTTTTCCTCAGTAGCCCTATTTTTGTCTCTTTTTTTAGGACTCCATGTCAAGTCCCTCTCTTGCTCTTCAGGGATCTGTAGTATACCACGGTGAGGCTGCATCCAGGAAACCTCTAGAAAATATACTTCCACATTTAATGTTTTCTTTGGTTCATTGCCCCACCACTATGTCGAGCTCTTTTCTTAACAGCTGTCAGTGTGAAAAAGCCTTTAGGGAGTTTAGTTAACTATAAGCTCAATGTGAGGCAGCAGTGTGCTGTGGCTGCCAAAAACAAAAATTAATTCAATTTAATTATAATGAGAAATCTCAGGAGGGCAGCAAGAACTTTAGCTATGCTTTGTTGCTCCACTTGGGGAGGTAGCACCTGCTGCCTCACCACCATGCTTGAGGATGCTGCAAGTTGAGAGAGAAAACTGTCCTGGGAAGCTGCAATCACACTGGCCTCCTGGCAGTTCCTCACCAGACCAGGCTTGCTCAATGCCTTTGATCAGGCATTTTTCTCTGCCTAAAATATTTTCTCCACTTCTTGTGAAAAAGCTCACTCCTTCCCTTTCTTAGGATTCTAAAGAGAAATCTTCTCTCCAGAGAGGCTGACCCTGACCTCCGTATTTAAAACAGACCTCCCACAGCAGATGACAATTCAAGTATTAGTCCCTGTCACTCATGTGGAAGACCCAGATTGAGTTCCAGGCTCCTGGCTTTGGCCTGGCCCAGACTTAATTTCCATGGGCATTTGAGGAGTGAACCAGCAGATGCAAGATCTCTCTCTCTCTCTCCCTGTTCTACTTTTCGAATAACAAAATATAAAAAAAAATTAAAGATTGGGTGGAGGTTAGCCTAGATATACCCTGTCTAACATAGTAGTTAGTAGATACATGTGACTATCAAGCACTTATGAGGCTTGTCTCAATTGAAATGCATATGTAAAAATGCACAGATTTGAAGGTTTGGCATAAAAATGTGAACTATTTCACAACTTTTTTTATTGATGATATGTTGAAATATATTTTTGAAATGTCTTGGGTTAAACAAAACATTAGTAAGTTTTTCTTTTAAAGATTTATTTCTTTATTTTGAGTCAGAGTTACAAAGAGAGAGAGAGAGAGAGAGATCTTGCATCTGCTGGTTCACTTCCCAGATCAGCACAACAGAGAGGGCTGGGCCAGGCTGAAGCCAGGAATCAGAGCTTTGTCAGGTCCTCTATGTGGGTGGCAGGGGCCCACACACTTGGACTATCTTACACTGCTTTTTCCAGGCCACTAGCAGGGAGCTGGGTCAGAAGTGAAGCAGCCGGGACACGAACCAACGCCCACATGGAATTTCAGCATCGCATGTGGCGGCTTTACCTGCTATACTACAACACTGGCCCCACTAAGTTCATCTGTTATTTATTTCAATGTTGTCCACTGTGGGGAGCAACTCGGACTAGACTGTTACTCGAATTAAGACTTATTCTATGCATCTGCTCTCCCACAATATGGCGCTGGGAGAGGAGTAAACAGCTTCTACGCAGCTGCCTCTCGCCAACTTGAGTGATGACCTGCAGGAGCTGATCCTGCTCCTGATTGCAGGAGAGCAGCGTACCCACACTCGGCGTGTGGGTAGCAGAGTTGGGATTGGTGGAAGAGGACTATAAAGGAGGAGAGAGACAGCATGCACCAGGAACATCTATCTGAAGGAACACCTGAGCAGCCCCCAAGAGAGCCGGCCGGCGGTGTGCCGCTCCCCCGCGGAAGTGGGGAAAGTGGCAGGGGGAACCACCCTTCCACGGAGGTGGAAGGGTCGGTAGCCAACCCAGGAAGAACCAGCAGCAAGCCCCGGAAGGGCTGAGCAGACAAAAGAACAGCGCAGGGTCCTGTGTCGTTCCTCCGCGAAGAGGGGGAGCGACAGTCCACTAGAATTTTTTTTTTTTTGAGATTTGAGATCTAATCTTATTTGTTATTCTTAACCCTTATTTTTTTTGACTGGACTCATTTAGAAGTAGAAGCTGTCAGAGAAGACAACCTATGTCTCTTGGAAACGTCCCTGGCATTTTCCTTTGGCCTCCTTCATTCTCTTGGCGAAAAGTTTAGCATATTCTGCAGCTTCTTCCTTATTATTTTTAGTACGCTGTTTCTTCAAAACAATATGCCAGCATTTGTGTTGCAGGACACCTGGAGTAACGAGATACTGAATCTTGCATGCTTTGGTCCTAGATTCCTTACCTTCCTTGTTTGAGGGCTTTCTTACAACACAGTGGCATACATCATCTTCTTTAGAGAGACCGAAAAGTTTCAGATTCTTCGGGCTCTTTTAGGCCCCAGGTGACAGGGCATCATGGTATCAGTCAATCCAGGCATCTCTCTCTCTCTTTTTTACAAAAACGAAGTTGAGAACAGTCAAATTGGCATCGACAATGCAGCCCTGAACAGATCTGCAATTTCTTTCTCTGATTCTCTTTGGTCTGTAACACAAATGCCCTTTACTCAACAGTAGGCAGACCCGGCCACAGGTCAAGACACCTTGCCACATAGGAAAATCTTGTTTGTCATTCCCATCACTGATTCGGACCACATAACCCTTCCATTCTTCAATCAGAGCATTGGCAGCAACTTCCATGGCCATACAGTTTTCATTAAAAAAGTACAAAGTTTACATTCATCATCCACTTCAATGAGTTTCTGGCAGCCAGTTGCTGTGAAGGAAATATTCAGCTTCATTTTTTTTTAAAAAATATTTTATTTCTTTACTTGAAAGACAGAGTTACAGATATGCAGAGGCAGAAAGAGAGAGGAGAGAGAGAGAGAGAGAGAGGTCTTCCATCCGGTGGTTCACTCCCCAATTGGCCGCAATGGCCGGAGTTACACCAATCCGAAAAGCCAGGAGCCAGGAGCTTCCTCCAGGTCTTCCCACTTGGATGCCGGGGCCCAAAGACTTGGGCCATCTTCTACTGCTTTCCCAGGCCATAGCAGAGAGCTGGGTCAGAAGCAGAGCAGCCGGCACTCGAACCAGTGCCCATATGGGATGCGGGCACTGCAGGTGGCGGCTTTACCCGCTACACCACAGCGCCAGCCCCTCAGCTTCATTTTGAAGCAGCTGATTGCCTCCAAGGTGCCACAGAAAAGTAGAAAATTTAAAATGACCTATGTAACTGGTATCATAGTTGTAGTGGCTAGCACTACTCTGGAGACTTTGACCACTTCCATGTTTAAATGCAGAGCTTTACAAGCTTGTGAAGTATGTGTGTTCCTGTGTGGGGGCATTAGGGGCAGAAGGGGATTTATGTAATTAACACAGAGGAGGATTCTCTATAATCACTGCTCTTGAGGACTGGTTACAGCAGGGTCAAATAAGCACCCTGGGTTATTACTCAACCCCATCTTTCTCATTTCTTCTTTTTGTTCAAACCAGTTTGCCCCACAGCTGCTAGACGCAAGTCTTCACCCCCTTTTGTAACTCTTTCTCAACCATACTTCCCCTAAAAGGGACACCAATGACCAAATAAATGGTTCAAAGGTGAGGTCCACATTGGAAGAGGAAAATACAGTCATCACTACCTTGAATAATCCACACCCTGCAGAATACTCATTTTTAAAAACCTATCTTTGCCTGAAAAAAAAATGATTTTATGCATGTAACCACATCTCCTGGCAGGGTCTCATGTTGTGTTATTCCAGAAAAGTAATAGAGAAGTAAAAGACATTGTCCTCCAAATTATAATCACCCTAGGAAATAAAATGTGTGTGAAAGTTAAACAAAAACACATAACAGTTCAAAAAACGTTGGTCAGAGTATGATTAAGGGCCAAATACCTGGAATGCTAGCACTCTAGGAATTCAAATCAGGGTCAGCCCCAAGAACAAAGGTCTGAGGAAAGCTTCCTAGAGGAGGTAGTACTTGAGCTGGTCCTTGAAGGATACATGTGATATTATACTTTCCTAGATTTTCAGAGCTTGAAGGGCCCTTAGAGACATAGTACATTCCTCACTGTATAGGTAAGGAGACTGAGGCCAAGGGAGAAAGATCACAGAAAAAGTAGAGGTTAGAGGTTAGAACAAAGGTTTTTCTGGTTCCCAGTCTACTACTCTCTCTACCAGGCACTTAGCAGGGAGGGACAGTAATTGTAGGTGTAAAGAATAGTTTAACAGAGATTCCAGGTGGGGTTGGAGCTCTGGTGTAGTGGGTAAAGCTTCAGCCTGTGATGCTAGTATCCCATATGGGCATTGGTTCATGTCCAAGCTGCCTCCACTTCTGATCCAGCCCCCTGCTAATGGCCAGGAAAAGCAGCAGAAAATGGTTCAAGTGTTTGGGACCCTACCACCCACGTGGGAGACTCAGATGGAGCTCCTGGCTCCTGGCTTTGGCCTAGCCCAGTGCTGGTCATTGCAGCCATCTGGGGAGTAAACCAGCAAATCGAAGATCTCTCCCTAATTTTTCTCTGTAACTCTTTCAAAATGAATAAATAAATCTTTTTAATAAAGATTTTATTTATTTGAGAGGTACAGTTATAGACAGAGAGAGGGAGAGACACAGAGAGGTCTTCCATCAGCTGGTTCAATCCCCACATGGCTGCAACAGCTAGAGCTGAGCCAATCCAAAGCCAGGAGCCAGGAGCTTCTTCCGAGCCTTCCATGCGGATGCTGGGGGCTAAGCCCTTGGGCCATCTTCCACTGCTTTCCCAGGCCATAGCAGAGAGCTTGATAGGAAGAGGAGCAGCCAGGACTAGAACCAGCGTCCATATGTAATGTTGGCACCACAGGCAGAGGCTTAGCCTTACGTCACAGCACTGGCCCTGAATACATAAACCTTAAAAAAAAAATATCCCAGGAAAGGGCATTTACCCTAATGGTTAAGATGCCCATGTCCCATATCAGAGTGCCTGAGTTCAAGTCCCAGTTCCTGACTCCAGCTTCTTTTTTTTTTTTAAGATTTATGTATTTATTTTAAACTCAGAGTTATACTGAGAGAGAAGGAGAGGCAGATGTCTTCCATCCATGCACTGGTTCACTCCCCAGTTGGCCACAACGGCCGGTGCTGTGCCAATCTGAAGCCAGGAGCCAGGAGTTTCTTCTGGGTCTCCCACATGGGTGCAGGGGCCCAAGGACTGGGACCATCTTCTACTGCTTTCCCAGGCCATAGCAGAGAGCTGGATCAGAAATGGAGCAGCCGGGACCCGAACCGGTGCCCATATGGGATGCTGGTACTGCAGACGGCAGCTTTACCCTCTACGCCACAGTGCTGGCTCCCAACTCGAGCTTCTTGTCACTGTATTCCCTTAGAAGCAATAGTGATGGCTAAGATAATGGAGTCCCTGCCACCTATATGGGAGAACTAAATTGAGCTTCTGAATCCCAGCTTTGTCTCCAGCCTAGTCTCTGGCCGTTGCGAGTATTTGGGGAGTTAGTCAGTGGATGGGAGATCTTTATTTCTCCCTCCCTCAACCTCTCAAATAAATGATGTATTCTTTAAAGCCCAGAAGCTGAAATGTCTGAAGGACCTACTCTGTTTTAGTTGGCTTTTGGTTACTTTAACTAAAATACCTGAGAGAAGCTTCTTTGGAAGGAAAGTTTATTTTGACTTATAGTTTGGAGGTTCATAAGTCGAGATCAGGCAGCCCCAGTAGTCTGGCATCTGGCACAGCTGGCAATGGTCGATGTGTGTGATGAAACAATCTCACGGTAATCCGGGAAGCAGAGAGACACGGGAAGCACACCCAGCTTATATAACCACTCCTGTCTTTTTTTTTTTTTAAGGGAAAGAGTTTATTAGGGGAAACCTGACAGACTGGAGGGAAGGGGCCAAGAAGGAAAAGAGGGAGAAGGACTTAAGGCATGCGGATCTGGCTGAAAAGCCCATGAGAGTATTTCAGGCATGGAAAGCCAAGACACTCTGGGGAAAAAAAAAATGAAAGATCTCCACGAGTGAGATCCCAGTGGAAAGAATGGGTCATCAAAGAAGGAGGTACCTTTCTCTGAAGGGAGGAGAGAACTTCCACTTTGACCATGGCCTTGTCTAAAAATTATCAGAGTCAGTGAACTCAGGGGGCTTCCATAGCCTTGGCAGCTCATGACAAGAGCCTAGGGTGATTACTGATGCCATAAACAAGAGTGTCAATTTGTTAAGTCAACAACAGGAGTCACTGTGCACTTACTCCTCATGTAGGATCTTTGTCCTTAGTGTGCTGTACATTGTGATTTAATGCTATAACTAGTACTCAAACAGTATTTTTCATTTTATGTTTCTGTGTGGGAGCAAACTGTTGAAATCTTTACTTAATGTATGCTAAACTGATCTTCTGTATATAAAGAGAAATGAAAATGAATCTTGATGTGAATGGAAGGGGAGAGGGAGTGGGAAAGGGGAGGGTTGCGGGTGGGAGGGACGTTATGGGGGGGAAGCCATTGTAATCCATAAGCTGTACTTTGGAAATCTATATTCATTAAATAAAAGTTAAAAAAAAAAGAGGGAGAAGGAGATTGTAAGAGAGAGAAGGAGAGACAGAGATCAGGAGACGGAATGGGGCGGGGGAAGGGGGGAAGGAGAGAACCAGGGGTTCAAGAGCAGGTCCTTTTAAAACTTTGCTAGGGGGCAGGCAGGAAAGTAGGAGCAGTGAATCCCATTAGGATGGGGGTGGAGCTGACACCAGTGGTTGGCCCATGTGGCCACCTGGCTTCCAGCAATGGTGGCGGGGGCTAGAGTCTAGGATGGTGTCAGGGTGTAGATTGCGCCATAGATAAGACTGCACCATTTTCCTAACATCTCCCCCTTTTGTTTTTTATAAAGCAGGAGTTGTATGGGATTACATTAGTCCCAAAAGTCCAGGAGGGGTAGAGGGATGATGATCTGTCTTTAGAGCTACTTCCTGCTGACATGGGGTGACGAGGTACTCTCTGCTGGCATGGGGCAATGTCTCAAGCCACTGTCTCCTGGGCAGGGAGCCAAGTATATCCCTGTAGCAGCATTTGATTGACCCCCAGGTTGCTGAAGGCCTTTGAAGAACCACCTTCTGAGGACAAGACCCCAGTGACCTAAAGACCTCCCACCAGACCCACCTCTCAGATGCGCTAATTAGAGCAAGTCTCCACCCTTAATCCATTGACTATTAATCTAACACTCTGGAGTTTAACATCTTCATGAGTTTGGGGAGCCAGGTCCTGCTCAATCTATCCATAACACTCTCCAATCGGCATCTCTTCTCAACACATAATCACATGATCATCATTCACTGAAACAAACACACCTCCAAACCTAGTATGGGATATTTCTTCCTTAAGAAAGTTTTAATTTAGCAAGTGAAACATATGACACTGAATTCAAATTACCGGTGAAACGCCAACGCTGTTTATTTAGTTACACACGAGCCACGTGTTGATGAATGGCTTCTCTGATGTAACCCGCCATCTCAAAAGCTTTGAGGTTGAGCGGCCCTCCTTCTGTTCCTTTTTGTCCCATCACCACAAGGTATGCAGTTTCGATCTGAACTACTGTCACTGCCTGGCTGCCGCGACTCTGGCCTTTGGTGCGCAGGTCCATGGTGTTGTTGCCCTCGGTGTACAGGTTGTCTCGGATCAGCAAGCATTTGATCCCAGCAAGAGTGATCCCCTGGAGAAACAACTTCTCTCTCTCATCTTTTGCCAGCAGGATCTGAACTTCTTCCTGGGTCAACTGATTCAAGTTGCCTTCAGGATAAGAAGCTAATAGCCAGGGTGGGGAGTTGGTGATGATTGCAGCATCACAGCATACCCTAGTCTGTAGGAAGAGGGTGATACAGTCCTGCCAGACTTCTTGGCTGATATTTCTTATGCACTGCATGATTCACATAAGCTGTCTCTAGGAGATGAATCCAATGTTGGTCTTCAAAGGAGGGTCATTGACAGTTGGCTCAAGAAGTCCAATAAGCTGAGATGGAAATAAGCTAAAAACAGTCTATTTCATCTGGCCTCTCCCCAACAGCAAGGGGGAAGTGGTCTTGATGACTTGCATGAAGTTATGCCCCACCTGCCTTCTGCTGTGGGTAAGCTGTCTCTGGAGCAGCAGTGAGGTCACAAAGGCTCTGTGACCTTTTAAACTGACATCATCAACTACATCATCAATGACCCCTAGCAGTAGCTTTCTGAGGCTGTATCTGTAGCTAGTGAGATGATGGGGAAAGCTACATGTACTTACTTCCCTGGGGAATCATGGGAAGAACACCAACCCCTCTCCCCCAACAGTAGGAAATCCCTGAAAGTAGAACATAAATGGGCAATAACTGGGTTGGAGGCTTGAATGTAAAACAAGTCAAATGAGACTTACTGTAGCAAGTAGTATCTCATGTTGGCTAATCTTGCTGAGACCTGAGCTGCAGGTAAAAAGTGGAAAAAAACACAAGCTCACCAGTTCACAACTTCTTTTGGGACGACCACAACAGCCTCCTGATCAGTTTATTTGCATCCAGACTCCCTCCCTTTAGTTTTGTAACTGGTCCTTACCAGCTGTGAGTCTAGAGTCATTCATTCTCATCCAGGCATTCAACAAGTATCTATGAAGCAAGTATCTATGAACTACTAGTGCCAAGTAGTTTTCTAGGCACCAGGTTACAGTAAGTGAAAACAACAGAGACAGATCACTGCTCTCGTGGAACTGACATTTTAATGAAGAGGGACAAATAATAGATTACACTAGTATATTTTCCCTGAACATATATTATGAGCCTAATACTTTCTTCTTTCAGATCATTTCTCTTATTCTCAGGCTTTCTTTACTCCTGTGGGACTCCACTCTGATTCATGACTCTTCTGTGTTCTTCAGCAAATAACTGCCTATACCTTTATTCAACAAATATTTACTGAGTAATCATTCTGTGCCAGGCTTGCTCTAGACTACAGAGATCTATCAGTGAACAAATAGTCCCTGCCCTCATGGAACTTGACAGACCAGAGGGTGCTATAAGTAAATAGATCAGGTAGTATTGATAACTATGAAGAAAAATGGTTGGGGGAATAAAAAACATTGGAGAAGAAGTGCTGGTCATTTTTAAAAACTTTTATTTAATAAATATAAATTTCCAAAGTAAAGCTTATGGATTACAGTGGCTCCCCCCCCCCATAACTTCCCTCCCACCCACAACCTTCCCATCTCCTGCTCCCTCTCCCATTCCATTCACATCAAGATTTTCAATTATCTTTATATACACAAGATCAATTTAGCATATATTAAGTAAAGATTTCAACAGTTTGCACCCACACAGAAACACAAAGTGTAAAGTACTATTTGAGCATTACTTCACATTGGACAACACATTAAGGACAGAGATCCTACATGGGGAGAAAGTGCACAGTGACTCCTGTTGTCGACATAACAAATTGACACTCTTGTTTATGGTGTCAGTAATCACCCTAGGCTTGTCATGAGTTACCAAGGCTATGGAAGGCTTTTGAGTTCACCGACTCCAATCTTAGTTAGACAAGATCATAGTCAAAGTGGAAGTTCTCTCCTCCCTTCAGAGAAAGGTACCTCCTTCTTTGATGGCCCCTTCTTTCTGCTGGATCTCACTCGCAGAGATCTTTCATTTGTTTGTTTTGCCAGAGTGTCTTGGCTTTCCATGCCTAAAATACTCTCATGGGCTCTTCAGCCAGATCCGAATGCCTTAAGGGCTGATTCTGAGGCCAGAGTGCTATTTAGGGCATCTGCCATTCTATGATCTGCTGTGTATCCTGCTTCCCATGTTGGACCGTTCTCTCCTTTTTATTTCTATCAGATAGTATTGTGCTGGTGATTTTTTTTTATGTAAGTTTCTTAGGTAAGGATTCTCTGATATGGTGGCATTTGATCAAAGATATGACAAAGATGAGGGAGTACACATAGAGATACCTGAAGAAAGAGCACTCCGAGCAGAGAGACGAGCAAGTATAAAGGGTCTGAGGTAGGACTATGTGTCATATACTTGATAAATATAAAGGACGTCAATATGACTTGAGCAGAGAGAGAAAATAGTGATCAAAGATGTAGTCAAGGGCCGGCACTGTGGCTCACCTGGTTAATCCTCCACCTGCGGTGCTGGCATCCCATATGGGTACTGGGTTCTAGTCCTGGTTGCTCCTCTTCCAGTCCAGCACTCTGCTGTGGCCCAGGAAGGCAGTGGAGGATGGCCCAGGTGCTTGGGCCCCTGAGCCCGCATGGGAGGCCAGGAAGAAGCACCTGGCTCCTGGCTTTGGATTGGCACAGCGCCGGCCGTTGCGGCCATTTGGGGGGTGAACCAACAGAGGGAAGACCTTTCTCTCTGGCTCTCTCTCACTGTCTATAACTCTACCTGTCAAATAAAAAAAAATGTAGTCAAGAGGTCCTAGACTTAAATCACATGTAGCAATGCCCAGGCCATGATTAATTAAGGCTTTCACTTTTACTCTAAGATAGGGAGCCATTAAAAGGTTTTTAAAAAAGAAGTGATGTCATTCTGGATTCTAGAGTCCAGAAGATGCTATGTACAGAATGGATTCTGGGGGACCAAGGCCAAAGCATAGAGACCACAGGGGAGAGACTTAGGCAATAATCTAGGGAAGAGATAACAGTCTTGGGCCAGGGTACAGGATTGAGGAGTGGTTGGATTTAGGGAATACTTCAAAGCACAAGCTGATAGGACTTGATGAGTAAGGTGTGGAATATGAGAAAAAGAGGATGTTTCCAAAGCTTTTTGGCTTAAGCAATTTTAATTTGATTTGAATGCTTATGCTCCTTCTAAAATTCATGTTGAATCTTTTTTTATTTATTTTTATTTTTTATTTATGTATTTATTTATTTGACAGGCAGAGTGGACAGTGAGAGAGAGAGACAGAGAGAAAGGTCTTCCTTTGCCGTTGGTTCACCCCCAAATGGCCGCCGTGGCCAGCATGCTGCGGCCTGCGCACCGCACTGATCCGATGGCAGGAGCCAGGTACTTATCCTGGTCTCCCATGCAGGTGCAGGGCCCAAGGACTTGGGCCATCCTCCATTGCACTCCTGGGCCACAGCAGAGAGCTGGCCTGGAAGAGGGGCAACCGGGACAGAATCTGGCACCCCGACTGGGACTAGAACCTGGTGTGCCGGTGCTGCAAGGCAGAGGATTAGCCTAGTGAGCCGCGGCGCCGGCCATGTTGAATCTTAATCCCCAATGCAACAATATTAAGAGACGAGGCCTTCAGGAAGTGATTAGGCTAAGACAGTTCCATCCTTATGGATTAGATTAGTGCTTTTATAAAAGGGCTAGAGTAGGACCGGCGCTGTGGCGTTGCAGGCAAGGCCACGCTGGCATTCCATATGGGTGCCAGTTCAAGTCCTGGCTACTCTGCTTCCAATCCATCTCTCTGCTATGGCCTGGGAAAGCAGTAGAAGATGGCCTAAGTCCTTAGGCTCCTAAACCCTTGTGGGAGACCCAGAGGAAGCTCCTGGTTCCTTGCTTCAGATGGACACAGCTCTGGCCATTGTGGGCATCTGGGGAGTGAACCAGCGGATGGAGGACCTCTCTTTCCCTCTGCCTCTGCCTCTCTGTAACTCTGCCTTTCAAATAAATAAATAAATCTTTTAAAAAAAAACAGCTGGAGGGAAATATTGCAGTGCTTTTTTGCCCTTCCTTTCCTTCTGCTATGTGAGGACACAGTATCTCTCCCTTCTGAGGATGCATCACTCAAGATAACATCTTGGAAGCAGAGAGCGAGCAGCCCTTACCAGACATGGAACCTGCTGGCACCTTGATATTGGACTTCCAGCATTCATAACTGTGACAGATTTCTTTTTTTTATATAAATTACCCAGTCACACATATTTTGTTATGGCAGTGCAAACAAACTAAGATAAACAAGAAGGATGGAGTTCCATTTCCTGAAATGAGAAACACTACAGGAGGAATATGCGTGAGGATGGAGGTAGAAATCGAAAGTTCTATTTTGAATGTGGTGTGCTTGAGGTGCCTCTAAAACATCCTAGTAGACAAGTCAGTAGGCTGTTAGCTAATATATAAGTTTTTTATTTTAAAAAGTTAATTGATTGATTAGTCTTTAAATGAAAGGTAGAGAGACAGAAACAGAGAGATCTTCTATCTGCTGCTGGTTCACTCCCCAAATACCTGCAACAGCCTGGAGTGGCCCAGGCCAAAGCCAGGAGCTTGGAACTCAATAGGGTTTCCTCATGTGAGTGGCATGGAATCAAGTACTTGAGTCATTATCTGTTGGTTTTTGGGGTGTGCATTAGCAGAAAGTTGGTACTCAGAGTAACACTGGGACTTGAATCTAGGCACTCTGATATGGGATGGCTGTCCAAAGCATCATCTTTTTTAAATCTAAATTTACAATGGCCCGGGCTGGGCCAGGCCAAAGACAGGAACCTGGAACTCTATTTGAGTCTCCCACATGTGTGGCAGAGACCCAAGCAGCTGGATAAAACTCCACAACTTTCCCAGGTACATTAGCAAGGAACCAGATTGGAAGTGGAGCAGCCAGGACTTGAACTGGAGCTCATATGGGATGCTGGCGTCCCAAGAGGTGGCTTAACCTCTTGTGCCACAGGATCAGCCTCCCCTTACCCTCAAAGCATCATCTTAATGACTGTGCCAAATGCCCACCAGAGTTTAGAGAACAGATTAGGGCTAGAAGGTTGTCCACAAATTGATGCTATTTAAAGCCATGAAACTTGATAACAGCATCCAGTGAATAAATGTAAATAGAAAAGAGGACAAAAGTCTGAGCCCTGGCAGTATTCAAACATGTAGAGATAGGGAAGATGAGGGAAATCAGAAATGGAGATTGGGAAAGAGAAGTCAGAGAAGAGGAGAGAGAGTGGTGTCCCTGAAGCCAAGGGAGGAAAATGTTTCAAGGAGGAGGGAGTGATTAAATACTGCTGAGAAAACAAGAAGAGGTCTGAGGACTGATCGTTGGGTTTTGCAGCGGAGAGACTATTTGTAACCTTGACAAGAACAGCTTGATGTACTAGTGGGGGCAAAGTTTGATTAGAGCAGTTACAAGGGAGAATGGGAAGAGAGAAAAAGAAATGGAAACACGACTAATTTAAACAAATGTTTGAGGCATTTTGTCATAAAATACAACACAAATGGGACAATTATAGGTGGGAGACAGGAATATGAGTCAGAACAGTTTTTGTAAGATTGTAAACATTATAGCACGTTTTTGTGTTGATGTAAATGGAAGGTGTGACAGCTAAGCAGGTGAGGGAGGATGATTGAGTGGATAAACACAAAGGTTGCCTTAGGAACACTCAGGAACAGTTTATTTATTGAAGGCACATTATATGGATTCACATACAGGGGAGCAAGCAGATCTGGTTGTAGAAAGATGTGGAAGTTCCCTTTTGATTCTTCTATTTTTATCATCAAACTAAGAAACAAAATAATCAACCGAGAAAGAGGATAACAGAAATGTTCAATTATCAAGTTGTGGAAGAGAAGATAACCACTAATTTTCATTGTGCCCTTCTCATATTCCTGACATTTCACACACATTACCTCTTTCTCCACAAGAACTATATGAGAATGGGTTTACAGGTGAGAAAACTCAGGCCCAGAGAGGTTGTAGAATTTGCCTAAGGTCATGTGTCATGAGCAAATAGCAGGGCCAAAATCTGAGCCTAGTCTGACTAGAGTCCACATACCCTTTTCACTATTCCAAACACCATGGACATGAGGTTTTTTTATCTGAGTAACTAGAGGTATGGCGGTGCCACTACCAGGAATAGGGAAAACTTGAGCAAGAGCAGGTGGCAGAGATGGGAGAAGGCAAGGGGCAGGGAGAGGGTATGAAAGATGAGTTAGTTTGGGTCGTGATGTCTTTAATGTGCTAGCAGGAACAATTAAGTGGAAATCTCAGATGGCAGTTGGAAGTTGTAAATTTGAGTTCAAGAGAAAGGTCAGGCCCAGCTCTGTGGTGTAATGGGTGGAACCGCCACGTGCAGTGCCGGCATCCCATGTGGGCGCTGGTTCGAGTCCTGGATGCTCCACTTCCAATCCTGATCTCTGCTACGGCGTGGGAACGTAGCGGAGGATGGCTCAAGTGTTTGGGCCCCTGCACTCGTGTGGAAGAACTGGAAGAGGCTCCAGACTCTTGGCTACAGATTGGCCCAGCTCTGGCCATTGTGGCCAGCTGGATGGTGAGCCAGCAGATGGAAGCCTTCTCTCTCTGCTTCTGCCTCTCTGCTTTTCAAATAAATAAATCTTAAAAAAAAAAAGGTCGTGGGGCTAGTGTTGTGGTACAGCAGGTTAACTTGCTGCCTGCAACACCAGCATCCCATATGGGCACTGGTTTGAGTTCTGGCTGCTCTTCTTCCATCCCAGCTCTTTGCTATGGCCTTGGAAAGCAGTGGAAGGTCCTTGGGCCCCTGCACCCATGTGAGAGACAGATGAAGCTCCTGGTTCCTTCCTGGCCCAGCCTTAGCAGTTGTGCCCATTTAGGGAATGAACCAGTGGATGGAAGATCTCTCTCTCTCTCACTCTCTGTAACAATGTCTTCCAAATAAATAAAATAAATCTTTATGAAAAGAGAAAGGTCACCAGGTTTGAGATGTGAAATTGGGAGTCCTCTATCAGATGGTAAAAGTTTAGCTGGTGGAAGAGATTAAGGTTACCAAGCACTTGGGCTGTCAGCTGCTGCCTTCCCAGGCACGTTACAAGGAAGCTGTATCAGAAACAGAGTAGCAGCTGGACTGGAGCCAGCACTCCACTATTGGGATATGGGCATCCTCAGCAAGGCATAACACACTGGGCCACAAATCTTGCTCCAGTAGTTCAGGTTTTAACTAGTTTGATGGCGGAAGACATAAAAATGAGGGACAAGAGAGGAGGAGGCAATGCCTCTTCATACTTCAAAAGATATTCTATGATTTGCCCAAGGTTACAGCTACGAAGGTCTGTGGAAACCCAGCAGCCAGTAGGGGACACCCTGTGTTATCTCCGCAGAGTGTCATCGTGACATCGGTGCTCAGAACATCAAGGAGTGTGAGAAAGGGGGCAACATTCCAATCTGGGTCTTAGAAAGTGGGCCAAACGTTGAGTGTGAACCAGAAGAGTCAGCTTCCCGAAGAAAAGGGCATTTGCCAGGAAGCAAGATGGCGAGACCAGCTACTGAAGAAGTATCGCGATATGAGCTTCCGCGAGGATCAGGTGACGAGAGTTGGAGTCAGCACGAGGAGGGCGGGGGTAGGAGCCCGGATTGGGCCAGAAGGTGGCGGGAGCGACGCTGGCGGCCCAAATACCGCTGAGGGATTTGGTGGCGGGAATTGCTGTCATGGACCACATCACGGTGCCCAAGGTAAGGGAAAAAAAGAAAAATGAGGCGGGACTGGGAGCCGCGAACGCCCTTTCGGTTCTTAGCGGGGAGCCTAGGCACACCCCCTCGTAGCCTTCTCAGGGTGCTCTTTGACGCCCCCTTCCCGTGCCGGGACCGGCGTTTTCTTTCTAGGTCACACCCCCTTTCAACCAAACTGAACTCCTCTCGGGACTCAACTGCGGGCGTCGCGGCGGTGGCGTTGCCGTCGCGGGAAGCGGTGGTCTGCGCCAGCCAGCGTCCCCCGCGCGACACCGCCGCCGCGACACCGCCCCCGCGCCCTGTAAGAGCCTACGGCTCCCCCGCCCCCCAGCCCTCCGACCTCCGCGCCTCACGGCTACCTCCAGCTTATTCCACGCTCGCCGCGCTTGTAACTGCCTTTCGCGAATACCCGGCGTGGTATCGCCGCCCGGAGAGTTACTTCCTTTACCCGTCCTCCTGGCGTCCCCTGCCCCTAGCGTTGGTCGCCGACTGCTCGGAGCCCTAGCCCCACCCCGACTCCCGGCGTGGGTGGGTGTGTCGGGTGGCTGTTTTTGGGGGGCGCCGCGTCTCTCCAGCCCAAGCTGGGCTTGAGGAAGGGGGTGGAGCTGAGCGGACCTGGCCCTGCCCAACCGCGTGGAGAAACCTGAGGTGGCGTCGCCTGCCCAGTTCGTGCCTGTTTCTAACTGGCCCTCACTGAGAGCTTCTTTTGCTACTTGTTCTTGCTCATATTTTTTTTTTAAAAAACTTTTATTTAATAAATATATATTTCGAAAGTACAACTTTTGGATTATAGCGGTCCCCCCCCCATAACCTCCCTCCCACGTGCAAACCATCCCATCTCCTGCTCCCTCTCCCTTCCCATTCTTCATCAAGATTCATTTTTAATTATCTTAAACTGTTGAAATCTCGCGCATCTTTTAGGGAGCCTGTCTTCTCTTCCTGCCGCCAGCCCCTTTCCATATAAATCCTCTCCCCTCTACCGGTTTTTTCCCTCCTATATGATTCTGAGGAGTTCACAGCTAGTCTTGTGAATTTCTTCTATTGCTCCTAACAAACGTGGCCCGGGCTAACCGGGGTCCACACAAAAGTGTAGCGTGTTTTAGTTGAAGGAGTATGGAATTTGAAGCCAGGGAGACTTGCCTTAGGGTGCTGGTTCCTCCCCCCCCCCCAACTGCTAGCTAAAGACTTTGGACTATTTAACCTCTCTGAGCCCTGAATTTCCTCATCTACCAAATGGGGATAGGGAAGTTTGCCCTGCTTGTTTCACAAGGTGGTTGTGAGGATTAAATAAAAAGATGTTTATTAAAGCTGTATTATAACTAATAGTGTTCTGCCCACCTGTTAACTTAAAACAGGGGTGGGGAACGTTTTTTTCTGCCAAGGGCTATTTGGGTATTTATAATTCACAAGCCATACAAAATTATCAACTTTAAAATTAGCCAGCTATAGATTTGTTGAATTTAGAGTCCCACCTCTGCTTGCCTTGGCAGGGCCAGATCAAATGACTTTGTGGGTCTTCTACAGCAGCCAGCATTCCCCACCGCTGGCTTAACACCTTGATGCTGCCTGATGTGCAACACAGGAACTCCAACTATTAAACTTCTGCTTTCCTGATTCCCTCTTTCTGAATGGAAGAGAGCCACATCCTTTGTAGCAGCCAGCCTTGCCTTTTTCTGGGTCCTGTCCTTTTCAGGTCTTGTCGTTTGCACCAGGTTCCCTGCTATGTTATAGGATAGTGGTTCCATTAAAGCAAAAGGCTGTCTGCTATCTAGACTACTTCTACTCAACCAACTAACCTTGCCTAGTTTAAAAGCAGCTCACCTAAATACTCTTTGTGGTTCTCTCCCCCCAACCTTTGACACTGGGGGAAACGGTGAGGCAGAACTGCCCTTGCATTTGAGTGTTAAGATATTAAAATACTAAAATCCTATTTTTAGGTGATTAAAATTATAAACAAAGCTGGCTGTATGGTCATTGGAACGGAGAAGAAATAATTAAGTGAGCCACATAAAAGCAATCATAGCGGCTAACACATATTGAGTATTTATATGGTAGGTGCTAAGCTAAATGTTTTCATGAAATAGATCTTCAGTCCTTACTAAAACCTGAATGGGAGTAACAATTATTCACATGTTACAGATGAGAAAACCGAGTCCTGGGTGGAGTGACTTGTCTAACAATACGAGTGCTCAGTTTCACACGTGCGCGACTGGAATTTGGACCCAAGAGAATATTTTTTTAAAGATTTATTTATTTATTTAAAAGTCAGAGTTACACAGAGAGAGGAGAGGCGAGGGGTGAGGCATCTTCCATCTGCTGGTTCACTCCTCAATTGATCGCAATGGCCAGAGTTGTGCCAATCTGAAGCTGCACCAATCCAAAGCCAGGAGCTTCTTCCGGGTCTCCCACATGGGTTCAGGAGCCTAAGGACTTGGGCCATCTTCTACTGCTTTCCCAGGCCATAGCAGAGAGCTGGATTGGAAGTGGAGCAGCCGGGACTCAAACTGGAGGCCATATGGGATGCTGGCACTGCAGGCGGCGCCTTTACCCACTATGCCACAGTGCTGACTCCCCAAGAGTATATTAACTGGCATTGTGGCCAGACTCCATTTCTACTACATGGATGGAGTTTGAGTCTTTTAAAAATTTATTGTCATTTTATTTGAAAGGCAGAGACAGGCAGAGAGAAGTCTTCTAGCCTCTGGTTCACTCTCCAAATGCCCACAACAGTCAGAGGCTGAACCAGGCCAAAGCCAAGAGCCTGGAACTCCATTTGTGTCTCCTACATGGGTGGCAGGGACTCAAGTACCTGAGACATGATCCACTGCCTTGCAGGATATATATTTGCGGGAAGCTGGATCAGAAGCAAAGGAGCCAGGACTCAAACCAGGCACTCCAGTATGGGATGTGGATGTTGCATTCAGTGACTTAAGCTACTCTGTCAAACATCTCCCCATTGTGTGTTGCGAAATACAAATAAAAACCGCAAATAAGATAATTATTTAAACAAATTTGGCATTTATTTTGGTGCCTGGCAGGACTGTGAGTGCCCAGAGGTGGTATTCTGTTTTTTTTTTTTCTTTTTTTTTTCTCTCCTGAGTTTCTGGGAAGGATTAGGGCTGAACTAATGGATAAGGATTAAGATGGCATCCCTCTTTTTTCTTTTAAGATTTATTTATTATTTGAAAGGTAGAATTACAGAGAGGCGGAGGCAGAGAGAGAGGTCTTACATCTGCTGATTCACTCCCTAAATGGCCACAACGGAGGAGGAGCCGCAGAGGAGCCGGGTGCTGCCTCTGGATCTCCCACATGGGTGCAGGGGCCCAAGGACTTGGGCCATCTTCCACTGCTCTCCCAGGCCATAGTAAAGAGCTAGATCCGAAGTGGAGGAGCCAGGACTCAAACTGGCATCCATATGGGATGCCAGCACTGCAGGTGGCAGCTTTACCCTCTATGCCACAGCACCAGCATCCCTCTTTTTAACTCACTGTTTCCAACAAAAGGATAAACATCTGTCTTGTCTACTTTAGGACAAAGAGATAATTATGAGTTGGTCTGTCTGCATGTCATGTGCAGAGATTACTTTTAAATTTTGTTTTCTTGGGGACTGAAATTGTGGTGCAGCAGATAAAACCATGGCATGTGACATTGCTGTTTCACGTTGATGCCAGCATCCCATTTTGGAGCCCCAGTTCAAGTCCTGAGCTGTTTCACTTCTGATCTTGCTCCTTACTAATGTGCCTGGGGAGGCAGTGGAGGATGGCTCAAGTACTTGATCCTTTGCAACCCATGTGGGAGACCCAGATGGAGTTTGGGTTCCTGACTACAACCTGGATCAGTCCTGGCCCTTGCGGCCATTTGAGGAGTGAACCAGTGGATGGAAGATATCTCTGTGTGTTTCTGTCTCTGTTCTCTCCCTGTCTCTCTGTCACTCTTTAAAACAAACAAATCTTTAATTTTTTGTTTTTTTTTTTCTTTTTAAATGTATTTCCATTTTATTTGAGAGATAACACAGAGAGCAAGAGTAAGAGTGCAAGAGTTCTTCCATCTACTAGTTCGTTCTCCAAAGGCTTGCAACAGCCAGAGCTAGGCCAGGCCAAAGCTAGGAGCCTGGAACTCAAACCAGGTCTCTCATGTGACAGGGATGCAACTCCTTGAGCCATCATTTTATGCCTCCCATGGCATGCATTAGCAGGAAGCTGGATCAGAAGCAGAGTAGTCAGAACCTGAACCAGACACTCTGGTATGGGATGCAGGTGTCTCAAGTGGCAATATAACTGCTGTGCCAAATACCTACCCTGCATTTTTTTAAAAAAATTATTTTATTTGAAATATAAGGACAGAGAGGGATATTCCGTTGCTAGTTCGCTCCCCAAATGCCTGTTCCAGCCAGGGCTAAACCAGGCTGAAGCGAGGACCCTGGAACTCAGTATGGGGCTCTCATCTGGGTGAAAGATACCTGAGTACTTAGGAAATCATCTGCTGTCACCCAGGGTGCATGTAGCAGGGAACTAGAATCAGAAACATTGTTGGACTTGAACTCACTCAGACATGAGATATGGGCATCCCAAGCAGCATCTTAATTGCTAAGCCAAACACTTGGTCAAAAATGACTTTTATTTAGGCTCTTATTTGGAGATTTTATCTCCTCAGGAAGACTGATTAACTTTTTCTTTTGTAATATTTTTACTTAAGGAGTGTTTGGCTTAGCAGTTAGGATGCCTGCATCCCATATTGGAGTACATGGTTTGCATCCGGGCACTTTTTTTGATCTAGCTTCCTGCTAATGCACATCATAGGCAGCAGATGATGGCTCAGATACTTTGGTCCCCTGCTACCCACATGGGAGACCTAGATTGGGTTCTGGGATGCCAGGTTCAGCCTGGCCCAGCCCTGACTGTTGCTGGCATTTGAAGAGTGAACCAGCAGATGGAAGAACTTTTTCCATCTCTCTGTCTCTCTCTACCTTTCAAATAAAATTTGAAAAATTAAAATTATTTTTTGAGGGGTGGGGGAGAGAGAGAAAGAATGCTCTCATCCACTGGCTTACTCCCCAACTGCTTGTAACAGACAGCCAAGGCTAGATAGCCAGGGATAGGCAAAAGCAGAAGCTGGGAGCTAGGAACTCAATCCAGGTCTCCCATTATGGCTGGAACCCAATTACTGGAGCCATCATTGGTGCTTCCCAGAGTCTGTATTGGGAGGAGGCTGAAATCAGGAACTGGAGACAGGAATTAAACCCAGGCATGGGGCTGGTGCTGTGGCATAGTGCATAGAGCAAATCCCGGCTGCTCCACTTTGGATCCAGCTCTCTGCTATGGCCTTCTACTGTTTTGTTGAAGATGACCCAACTCCTTGGGCACCTGCACCCATGTGGGAGACCCGGAAGAAGCTCCTGGTTCTTGGCTTTGAATCAGCACAGCTCCAGCCATTGCGGCCATTTGGGGAGTGAACCAGCAGATGGAAGATCTTTCTCTCTGTCTTTCCTTCTCTCTGTTTAACTCTACCGTTCAAATAAATAAAGAAATCTTAAAAACAGAGTGCTACAATTCATTAAAAAATAAATAAACCCAGGCACTTCAGTGTAGGATATGATTATCCTAACTGGTGGCTTAACTGCTAAGTCAAATCCCTTCCTAGATAAACTTTTTAAAAAATGTATTAAAGCATGGTATCCATGTGGACAGGTTCATATAAATTTATAGGTCAATGAATGTTTCCAAACAAGACACACCCATATAACTAGCACTGAGATCAAGAAACTGAACATTATTAGGGTCCCCCTCATGGCCCCTTCTATCAGTACCCTTCTCAAGGGCAAACCACTGTCCTGAATTCTTAACAGGTGACATTATTTGTGCCTCTTTTGTACTTAATATAAATTGACTCATTTTGTATTAATATAAATGGATTCACAAAGAATACACGTAGCCTTTTGTGTCTGACTTCTTTTTTCACCATTGTTTGAAAGATTTATCCATGTTATTCCTTATAGTTATAGATCATTATCATTGCTGTATGATATTTTGTAATATTAAAGTGCTACATGTGCTTTATCCATTCATCTTTGATGGCAAATGTCCAGATCTGTTACCAATAAAACATTCTTTTGATGGTTGTATATGCATTTTTGTTGGGATGTACCTAGGAGTACAGCTAGCACTACCAATTACCTATGTATGAGGAAAGAACTGTTATAACCTAGGATTCAATGACCGTTTTTGTAACACTGCAAGCCTACCCTGAAGTTCAGTCTTTCTGTATGAACCGTAATTTTGTCCTTTGTACTTTTCTCTATCATCATTACTTCTTTGTCAGGTAGCACCTAGAATTCTCAATTACCTCCCCTTCCTGGAATGAAACCTTATTAATTAGGATTTATTCAGTTAACATTTATTGAGCTTCAGCTGGCTTGGAAATTTACTGTGGTTTAAGAATGCATGCTCCAGAGCCAGACTGTTGGATTTCACATCTCAGCTCTGCTCCTTAACTAGCTTTTGAGTGAATATGTAACCTTTCTGTGCCTCAGGTTTTTTGCCCGTAAAATGGTGATGTAATATTACTTTCCTCACAGGGTTGCTACAAAGATTGAGTTAATATTTATAAAGTTGTTTAGAACAATTCCTAGCACATGGTAGATGCTTAATTTAACTACCAGTTACTGTCATCATCATTAGTTATTTATAGAACCTCACATTAGTAGTTAAGGATATATAGTTGTCTTAGGTATAGCAACTGACTCTAAAACCTCTATTTTTAATTTATTTACTATTCTTAAAATATTTATTTATTTTGGAAAAGGCCCACAACAACCAGGACTGGGCCAGGCCTAACCCAGGAGCCGGGAACTCGGTACAGTTCTCCTATGTGGATCTCAGTCAAGTACTTGCTGCCAATTAAGGTGTACATTAGCAGGGAACTGGACTCAGGAGTGGAGTTGAGACTCAATTCCAGGCTCTAACAGGATGTGCACGTGTTCCAAGTTGTGTCTTAACTGCTGTGCCAAATACCTGCCTCTGGGGTCTCTTTAATGGTAGATTTTTAAAAGTTACTGATTAATCGATTGGAGAAGCAGAAAGAGAGAGCTCCTAGCTACTGTTTTACTTCCCAGATGCCCACAATACCTGGGCCAGGCTGAAACCAGCAGCTTGGAACTTAATCCAGGTTTCCCATGTGGATATCAGCAACCCAGTTATATGAGCATCACTGCTGCCTCCCAGGATCTTCATTAGCAGTAAGCTGGAGTCAGAAACCAGAGCACAGGGGGCCCTGCATTGTGGTACAGTGAGGTAAGCTGCCACCTGCAATGCCAGCATCCCATATGGGACCACTGGTTCAAGTCCGAGTTCCTTTGCTTTCACTCCCTACCAATGTACCTTAGTGGAGGATTGCTCAAGCCATTCTGGGTTCCTGGCTTTGGCCTGGCCCAGTGCTGGCCATTGTGACCATTTGGGGAGTGAACCAGCAGATGGAAGCTATCTCCCTCTCCCTCCCCCACCTCTCCCTTCCCCCTTCCCCACCCCTTCCTTCTCTCATAAATAAACATTAGAAAAAAAGCCAGAGTTGGATATCAAACCTAAGTACCTGATATGGCATTCGGGAGTCTAAATCAGCACCTTAACTGCTAGGATAAATGACCACTTCTTCAGGATCTTATAATCAAATGAGGTGATGAGGTATCAAGATCCAAGAATGAATATGAGAACGTTCATGAAAGTGACAAATAAAATACTATGGGAGTTTAAAGGCGAACAAGGTTCAGTTCCAGATGGATGTGAGGAGTGTGAAATGACGAGATTGCTATGGTGAGTATGGCATTTAAGCTGAGTCTGAATAAACAGGATTTTATTCCTCAGATTACAATGGACAGGATGACTGCCTATTAAGGGAACAGCAAGGGTGTAAACTCAGAGGCAGGTACTAATGTAGTCAAGGGGATGAGGAGTATTTAGCAAGGAATTAAGTTGGAGAGACAAGTTTTGTAGATTGTGAATGATCTTGAATGTTTTTTAAGATTTAT
Source organism: Oryctolagus cuniculus (assembly GCF_051225735.1). NCBI lineage: Eukaryota > Metazoa > Chordata > Mammalia > Lagomorpha > Leporidae > Oryctolagus > Oryctolagus cuniculus. Next base: position 44,039,597 of record NC_142888.1, on the reverse strand, counting down.
TTATTTGAAAGTCAGAGTTATACAGAGAGAATAGAGGCAGAGAGAGAGAGAGAAAGAGAAAGGTCTTCCATCTGTTGGTTCACTCCCCAACTGGCCACAACGGCCGGAGCTGCACCCATCAGAAGCCGGGAGCCTCTTCCTGGTCTCCCACGTGGGTGCAGGGGCCTAAGGACTTGGGCCATCTTCTACTGCTTTCCCAGGCCATAGCAGAGAGCTGGATCGGAAGTGGAGCAGCTGGGTCATGAACCGGTGCCCATATGGGATGCCGGCGCTTCAGGCTAGGGCGTTAACCCACTGGGCCACAGTGCCAGCCCCAACCTTGAATGTTAACACTGAGGAATTTGAACTTAGTTCTGTAGCAAAGAGCTGCTAAAACTTTGTGAGTCTAGAAATACCAAATTTAGGACTTTTTAACAGATTATATAAATGCAGAATGGTAATGAGATTTATTGGTATGATTAAAATGTTCTAAATTATATTGTGGTTGTACAACAATTTAAATTTATTGAAAACCTCTTAATTTTGCACTTAAAATGAGTAAGTTTTTTTTATACTTCAATAGAGCTGCAATCAGTAAGTAAGTTAAGATCTTTCTGGTGACAATCCAAGCTCTTATTTCACAAACGTGAAAGCTGAGGCCCAGAGAGCTGAAGTTTCTTGTTCAAGGTCAAACATTTAACAAGTAGTGGCAGCATTGTCTAGTTGTTTAGTATGCATGGCTGGTTCAGACTATGATAAACTTTGTGGAGTTATAGAAACAACAGCCAAAGTAATTGGAGTGTCGCTCGGTTAGCATGCTCATCTGGGTAATTTAAAAAGTAATTACACCTTGTAGTACCTTACAAGATGTTTTTTAACTACTTTTTATCTATTCTGAAGATTACAATTTATATAATGCTTTCCTAGAAGCAGGTAGTATTTGGCTTGACTTCAGGAAAAAGACCAAATTTAATGTTTAATCATACTAACTACAGTAGCCTTAGTACTTAGCATAATTGCATTCTGTTCCTTTTCATGGCTTGGATTTTCTGTTTTAAAAACCCAATTGTAGATCTGTTTTATTATAAACCACTTCAAATCCATTTAGGAAATAGGCAGAGTCAAAATAAGCAAATATAAAACTGGATAAATAAATGTTTTTCATTATCAAGGAAATGGGATTTCTAGAGGTGAGAATAGTGCTCCTTTCCTTTCATTTTCCAGTTCTTTGAAATCTAAATCCATTTAACCTCACTTTGATTCTTTAGTCTGGGAAGTAGTATGATATAGTGGAAAAAGGATGAACAGACTGTTGGATTAAAGATGTGTTATTTATTACACCTGAGTTCTTAGGCAAACCATTTAATTACTCTGAGTTTCAGCTTTCACATTTGTAAAGTGAGGTTAATAGCTACCTCTTGGGACTATGATGAAGATTAAGTTATGATGAGAGCCTGGCAATACTATGTGATCAATAACCATGTGTTCTCTTCCTTTTTGTTATAAATTTATTTGTTATAAATTTACTTATTTGAGAGGCAGAGAGAACTCTGAGAAAGAGAATTCCCATCCACGGCTTCACTTAGCAAATGCCCACAACAGCTAGACTGGACCCAGCTGAATCCAAGAGCCAGGAAATCAATTCAGGGCCCCCGTGTGCGTGGCAGTAACCATTTACTTGAACTCTTGTTGCTACCTCACAAGGCTGGCATTCACAGGAAGCTGGAGTTCAGAGCTTGAGGTGGGAATCCAAGGCACTTGTATAGTGATGTGGGTGTCTTAACTGCTAAGCTAAATCCCTTCCCCTTTTCACTTTTTATCAGAGCTAAACAATGGTAGAAACTTTAGTGTACATTAGTCTTGGGAGGTCTCCATGATCAGCTTGCCAAGGAGGCAGATTTCCCTGAGCATCCAGAAAGATTTTAGTCCTACATGGGAGGCAGAGAGGCTACCTAGAAAGCCCTTGGTGGCATTGGTCTGGCATTTTGGCCACTGTTGCAGGCCTTGAAATAGGTTTCCTTACCAACAAAAGCATCTTTTTTTGGGCCTCACTTTGTGCTTGAGAAACCCCAGCTAAGCAATTACTCCAAAAAGATAAACCAAATTTGCTTTAGGGCTGTGTCTTTTTAGTTATCAGTTGTGATTTTATGGTATAATACTATCTGCTTTAGAAAGATTTTTGTTTTAAGATTTATTTATTGGAGGCCAGCATCGTGGCATAGTAGGCTAAGCAGTGCTGGCATCCCATATGGGCTCTGGTTCTTGTCCTGGCTGCTCCTCTTCCCATCTAGCTCTCTGCTTATGGCCTGGGAAAGCAATGGAAAATGGTGCATGTGGTTGGCTCCTGGCTTGGATGGGAGACCCAGAGGAAGCTCCTGGCTTCAGATTGGCCTAGCTCTAGCCGTTGCAGCCATTTGGGGAATGAACAAGCAGATGGAAGACCTCCGTCTCCCCCCCCCCCAACTCTGCCATTCACATAAATAAGCACTTTTTAAAGATTTATTTATTTATTTATTTGAGAGGCAGAGTGATAGTGGGGGTGGGGAGAGAGATCTTCCACCCCCTGGTTCATTTTCTCAAATGGCTGGGGTTGGGCTAGGCCGAAGCCAGGAGCTGGGAAACTCGATCAGGTCATCCACATAGGTGGCAGGAGTCCAAGCACTTGAGCCATTTTCCACTGCTTTCCCAGGCATAGTAGCAGGGAGCTGGATCAGAAACAGAGCAGCCAGGACTTAAACAGGCAATTATATGGGATGCTAGTGTCACAGGCAGTGTGCTTAATCCACTATGCCACAATGCCAGCTCCTAGAAACATATTTTTGATAAGCTCTACAGAAGTTTTCATTATTCGAGAAACCAATACTGGACAGGGAGCAAGGAGACCTGCATCTGGCCTCAGCTCTGATCCTAACATACTGTGTGTCTTTTTACTTCTCTGGGCTTCACTTTCTTTGTGAGTAAAATAACGATATTAAGCCTTTATAGAGTTCTAGATACTATTCTAAGTACTTTACATAAATATTATACATTCATATACTCATTTAATGCTTACAACAAACTCATTATACCTATTTTAAAGATAAAGAAGGATCAGACTAAGTTATGGTGTTGCAGGTTAAGCCACCACTTGGGACACCCGTATCCCATGTCATAATGCCAGTTAGAGTCCTGGTTACTCTGATTCTGATCCAGCTTCCAGCTAATGTATCCTGGGAAACTGCAGATGATGGCCCAAGTGCCTGGGTCCCTGCCACCATGTATGGAGTTCTAGGCTCCTGACTTTGGCCTGGCCCAGCCCTGGCTGTTAGGGGCTTTTAGGAAATGAACCATAGATGGAAGATATTTCTCTTTCAGTCTCATTCATATTCTCTATCTCTGTCTCATATTCTGCCATTACAGTGGATGAAAACAAACAAACATTTAAGAGACAAAACACCTAGAATGTATAAGCAGTTTGGAATGAGCTGGAATATGAAGCCACTCAGTGACTAAAAATATGCATTGTACTGCTTCAATAAAATAAGCAGATTGGATTATACCAGTTATTTCCTAAACTATCCCTGATGAACACTAGTCTCACAAGATAACTTGTTTAAATAAAAATAAAAAGAATTCTATAGTAAAAACACGTTGGTGCCACCAACACTGTAGAGAGTAATTGTGAATATTCACCTATTAAAATCCCTGAGGGGCCGGCGCCGCGGCTCACTAGGCTAATCCTCCACCTTGCGGCGCCAGCACACCAGGTTCTAGTCCCGGTCGGGGCGCCGGATTCTGTCCCAGTTGCCCCTCTTCCAGGCCAGCTCTCTGCTGTGGCCAGGGAGTGCAGTGGAGGATGGCCCAAGTCCTTGGGCCCTGCACCCCATGGGAGACCAGGAAAAGCACCTGGCTCCTGCCATCGGATCAGCACAGTGCGCCGGCTGCAGCGCGCCAGCCGTGGCGGCCATTGGAGGGTGAACCAACGGCAAAGGAAGACCTTTCTCTCTCTCTCTCTCACTGTCCACTCTGTCAAAAAAAAAAAAATCCCTAAGAACCCTGCGATAAAGAATTTTCTTATATTTGTTTTCCTACCCTGATCACAAAAGTGTGTGTGTTGGCGGCTGTGTATCTACATTTATTGATATCCTGTGGAACTAGGATTTGTAAACCATGCTTTGAGAAATGCTGATGTAAATATGGAAGGTTCCTTCTAACTCTTAGCGCCTAATGATCGATGTAGGCACTGTAAGATGCAGAATTCCTTTCTAAGTCTCAAATTTGCTTTAAATGGAAGGGTACTGAAAACTAGGATATGGGAAGGTTTAAGTTCAAGGCTAGTATAGATTGCATTTTTAACACTAGCTTCAAATGACTTTGTTTATATTGACACAAAGGAGTTCATTTGCATTTCATTCTTTCCTAATCTATTTTTATCAATTTTTACTTTAAAAAGTCCTAAGCATCCCTAATACTTGCCATTAAAGCAAGATACGGCCTTGTTAATATGTGTGAGGCACAGTGGTTGTTTTCATGATGAATGCTCTCTCCTATCGGAGGCGATGCCACACAGTACACGGCTTGCTTTGACATGAATGCAGCTGCTGGTTAATGTTAAATGTTGATATTCTGGAGCCAGATGTCTTGTTTTTAAGTTATTTATTTTTCCAGTTTATCCAAGTTATTGTCAATGATTGTGTTAAATCAGGATAGTAAATGGATTCAGAGACCTCTGAAGTGCAACTGATTTCCCCTCTGCCTCCCTTCCTGGAAGAGAAATGAAAACACATGGTTTATGGTCCACAGCTTTACCAAGAGCAAAGATATTATATGTAAATGTCAGAGTGCTCTGTCTACAGCTTAGGCGTGCAAAACAACAAAGTAATTGGATGGCTTTCCTGCAAATTAAAGTCTCTACTGTACCTAGTGGTTTGAATAATAATTTGAGTGTCTCCCAAAGGCTCATGTGTTGGAAGCTTGATCCCCAGAATCTTATGTTAATGAATTATAGATGGACATTAATTAGATTATGGTGTCTGAAGGTGGGGTCTTAGAAAATGATTGGATTGGATTAGGTTGTTAGGGCAGAGCTTCTGATCAAATTGTGAGTACTTTATAAAGAGAGACCATATAGAAGATAATGAGTATGCTCCTGACTCTCTCTGCTTCTTGGCTTGCTGTTTGTCCTTCCACACATGCTCCACTGTTGCCAGCCTGCACCCTCATCAGATGCTTGGCCAACACGACTGTCCAGTCTTGAATTGCAAGCCCTCAAAACCCTGAGCCAAAATAAACCTTTCCTAAGTAACTACTTTCAGCTATTTGTTATAGTGGTGAAAACTAATACAGTGGTGGTCAGCCTCTTTTCTGTTACCTATGTCTCTATTCTTTATTCTCCCTTCTTTTCCTCTTTCTCTCTTGTCCCTTCTCTGTCTTTTCCTTTCCTTTCTCTCCACTCTTGTTTCTTCTTTCTCCCTCTTGTTCCCTCCTTTCTCTATACACACATACATATAATGATACTCAGGTTTCTTTTTTTAATTACTTATTTGAAAGCATGACAGAGAGGGAAAGAGGGAATTTGCTGGTTCACTCCTCAGATACTTGCAACAACCAGGGCTAGGCCAGGTCAAAACCAGGAAACAGGAACTCCATCAAGGTCTCCCTCATGAGTGGCAGGAACTCAAGTACCTGGGCCATCATCCACAGCCTCCTGGACACATTAGCAGGAAACTAGATTGGAAGTGCAGAGTAGCCAGGACTCCAACTAGGATCTCTGATATGGGGTAGGGGCATTCCAAGTGGCACCTCAACTTGCTGTGACATAGTGCCCACCCCAATAATCAGGTTTCTGCTGGCTAAAAGCACTTCAGGTAGAGGAACTCTTTTACCACACTGTCTCAGAATGATGTCATCAGCTCCATGCTGGATGGCCAATGTGCCAGAGACAAGAGTTGATACAAGGAAGCAGGTTTATCCAACAGGCTAGCAAAGCCCTGCTAGTTAGTAAGAGCATTTTTTTTTTTTTGACAGGCAGAGTGGACAGTGAGAGAGAGAGACAGAGAGAAAGGTCTTCCTTTGCCGTTGGTTCACCCTCCAATGGCCGCCGCGGCCGGTGCGCTGCGGCCGGCGCACCGCGCTGATCCGATGGCAGGAGCCAGGAGCCAGGTGCTTTTCCTGGTCTCCCATGGGGTGCAGGGCCCAAGCACCTGGGCCATCCTCCGCTGCACTCCCTGGCCACAGCAGAGAGCTGGCCTGGAAGAGGGGCAACCGGGACAGAATCCGGCGCCCCAACCGGGACTAGAACCCGGTGTGCCGGCGCCGCTAGGCGGAGGATTAGCCTATTGAGCCGCGGCGCCGGCCCAGTAAGAGCATTTTTAAATGATGAAGGGGGTTCATTGTTAATCAGATTTGTAAGGTGGTCCATTTGATCTGAGGCTGATTGGATGGTGGTCCCTTAAATCTAAGGCTTCACTGTTTACAGCAGGTGGACAGTATCTGATCAGGTCTTTTTTAGCCACTTCCCTGTAGTCCCTGAATTCTTAAACATTATTTTTTGAGTTAAACAAAAATTCTGATTATTCCCTTACTAGTCGAGCAGTTAGCTGTTGATAATCAGAATGTGAAGATAAAAAGGAAGATGTATTCATTATCATTAGAAATTACCAGAGTGACTAGACTCTGGTACCCATGAATAGAATGAGAAGAGTAAACTGTAGGTTTCTTAGAACATCTGACCTGAAAATAGTAAGAGGTTCCCTGGCCATGTTGATCCCAGTAGCAAGCCTATCAAGGATATTAATAATTCCCTCCTCCGTGGGGCCGGTACTGTGGCATAGCAGGGAAAGCTGCTATCTGAAGTACCAGCATCCCATTTGGATGCCTGTTTGAGTCCCAGCTGCTCCACTTCTGATCCAGCTCTCTGCTGTGGCCTGGGAAAGCAGTAGAAGATGGTCCAAGTCCTTGGGCCTCTGCACCCATGTGAGAGACCTGGAAGAAACTCCTGGCTTCAGATCGGCACAGCCCTGGCTGTCGCAGCCATTTGGGGAGTGAACCAGTGAATAGAAGATATCTCTCTCTCTCTCTCTCTCTGCCTCTCTGTAACTCTGCCTTTAAAATAAATAAATCTTTAAAAAAATAATTTCCTCCTTCTCTGAGGTTTCCTACAAGTGGCAAATAGTGCCTTGGATCATAGCAGGAAAAGTAGCCACATTTTTCACCTGTTTAGCACTTACTACTATTCAGGACTGCAAAAAGATCTCTGGGACATGAAGGAGAACACTAAAGATTATTTCAGCTCCTGCTCCCCACTCCTTGCCCATTTTTTGTTACTGAAGTGTGATTTCTTTTCCAAAGTGTGAGGATGAGCCCTTGTCCCAATTTACACTGCTAACTATGTTAACCTACTCACAATGCAGTTTCTCTGGTAAGGACAAGCCTACTTTCCTTTTAACTTTCAGTTGGCTGAAGTGATCACATGCATTTTTAAAAGAAATTTATTTATCTGAAAGGCAGAATGACAGAGGGAGGAGAGAGAGATCTTCCATCTACTGGTCCACTCCCCAAATGGCTGCAACAGTGAGGTCTGGGACAGGCCAAAGCCAGGAGCCAGAACTCCATCCAGATCACCCATGTGGACAGCAGGGACCCAAGTACATACTCCACTGCCCTCCCATGTGCACGAGCAAGGAGCTGGATTGGAAGCAGAGCAGCCAGTAGTAGAACCAGCATTCCAATATGGGATGTTGGTTTCCGAAGCAGCGACTTAGTCTCCTGTGCTGCCGCACTGGTCCAATCTAATACATTTATCAAACAACCTTTGTCATGTTTACATAATCTCCAGCATTCAGATTAGCACAACTTCCCCATCAGGAAATGGCTTTCGCCTGTGTTTCTTCCCTATGGTGAAAGGAAATGGCATGTACCCATGTTTCTTCTTGCAACATTTTTTTGCATCTGTCTCTATAAGTATTTTCTCCCTGCCCCACCCCCATTCTACCTATTCTGTGCTTGAAGTGACTATGGATTTAATCCCTTTGTTCCTTTTATAGTACACCCCCAAAACTGGTTGGTTGAGTTGCTATGGATCCCTCAAATTGGGTCTACTCACCTGACCTGCAGGAAGCCAATCACTGACACTTGGGTGGTAAAAGAAAGTAGGTGTTTTTTGCAAAGTGAAGAGCAAGAAGCCAGGTACCTATTGTACCTATTGTTTAATTCCCAGGTTCCATGAAGGGTTAAGGGTAAAGGTTGTTAAAGATTATAGTTGGAGCTGAGAGGTGTATATTCAGCTTGTCTGAGTTCTTGGTTAGTTTGCAGTGCTTCCAGCCCTCCTTCAATTGGTCAGCTCTTATAGAATTGTGTTCTTTAGGGAATTTCAATGATGGCAAAGTAGGCTTCAATCAGACTAGGGGCTATGTACAGGAGGTTACTTTTTTTTTAGCACCAAAATAAAGCTTTTTTTTTTTTTTTAATTTTATTGAAGGTATACAAGTTTCCTGTGTTTCATATATACAGATTTAGGAACTTAGTGATAATAGTGATACTCTTTCTCCCTGAGAATTCGGTCCACTCCTTCTACTCTTTTTTTTTTTTCCCAAAAGTTAATAGTGTTGGGGCCTGCACTTTGGTGTAGCAGGGAAAGCCGCTGCCTGCAATACCAACATCCCAAATGGGTGCCAGTTTGAATCCCGGCTACTCCACTTCTGATCCAACTATCTGCTATGGCTTGGAAAAGCAGTAGAAAATGGCCCAAGTCCTTGGGACCCCGCAACCATGTGGGAAACCCGGAAGAAGCTCCTGGCTTCTGATCGGCGCAGTTGCAGCTGTTGCAGCCAATTGGGGAGTGAACTAATGGATGGAAGACCTCTCTCTCTCTCTCTCTGCCTCTGCCTCTGCCTCTCCTTCTCTCTCTGTAACTCTGACTTTTAAACAAATAAATCAATCTTTTAAAAAAGTTAATAGTGTTATTTTTTGGAGCAGTTTTAGTTTTACAGGAAAATTGAATGGAAAGTACAGAGAGGTCCTATATTTATCCTCACCAGCTCCTCTAGTTTCTTCCTATTATTAACATCTTGCATTAGTGGTACATTTCTTAAAATTGATGAGCCAATATTGATACACCAGCATTATTAACTAAAATCCATAATAATTTACATTAGATTTAATTAATGTGTAGAGATAAGTATCTACCAGTATGGGATTTTACAGATAGGTTTCACTGCCCTAAAAATCTGTGCCAGTGTTTTGGCACAGTGGGTAAGCCACCACTTGTCCTGCTAGCATCCGTATCAGTGCCAGTTCGAGTCTTGGTTGCTCCAGTTCTGATCCAGCTCCTGCTGATGTGCTGGGGAAAGCAACAGAAAATGACCCAAGTACTTGGGCCCCTGTCATCCATGTGGGAAACCCTAATGGAGTTCCAGCCTCTTGGCTTCTGCCTAGTCTAGCTCCAGCTGTTGCAGGCATTTGGGGAGTGAACCAGGAATGGAAGAGCACTCTCTCTCTCTGTGTGTGTGTGTGTGTGTGTGTGTGTCCTCTCCCTGTCACTCTGCCTTTCAAATAAATAATTCTTTAAAAAATTGCATGCTACACCTGTTTATACTGCCTGCCTTGCTCCCTGAACTCCTGGCAGTCACTAATGTCCATAGTTTTACCTTTTCCCAAAGTTGTGTAGTTGTAATAAGACAATATATAGCCTTCTCAGCTTAGCTTCTTAGCAATATCCATTTAAGATTTCTTCCAAGTTTTTTCAGTGTTTGATAGCTCATTTCATTTACTTTCACTGTATAATGCTCCATTGTCTGAATGTACCACAATTAAGTTCTCCACTCAGGGCTGGTGCTGTAGCATAGTGGTTTAAAGTGTCGGTCTGCAGGGCTGGCATACCATTTGGGTGCTGGTTCTAGTCCTGGCTTCTCTGCTTCTAATCCAGCTCCCTGCTCTTGGACCTGGGAAAGCATCAGAGGATGGCCCTAGTCCTTGGGCCCCTGCACCCATGTGGGAGACCTGGAAGAAACTCTAGGCCCCTTTCTCTGGATGGGCTCAGCTCTGGCTGTTGTGGACATTTGGGAAGTGAACCAGTGGATGGAAGACCTGTCTCTTTGTTTCTGTCTCTACCTCTCTCTGTAACTCTTTCACAATAACTAAAGTAAATTTTTTTTGACAGGCAGAGAGACAGAGTTAGACAGAGAGAGAGAGAGAGAGAGTTTTAGACAGTGAGAGAGAGATAAGGTCTTCCTTCCATTGGTTCACTCCCCTAATGGCCACTATGGCTGGCATGCACCGACCCAAAGCCAGGAGCTGGGTACTTCCTCCCAGTCTCCCATGCGAGTGCAGGGACCCAAGCACTTGAGCCATCCTCCACTGCCCTTCCGGGCCACAGCAGAGAGCTGTACTGGAAGAGGAGCAACGGGACTAGTACCCAGCGCCCCAACCAGGATTAGAACCCAGGGTGCTGGTGCCGCAGGTGGAGTATTAGCCAAGTGAGCCATGGCGCTGGCCTGTGGAGAGCAGGGTCCGTCTCCCGCAACATGGTGGGGCGCCTGGGAGACAAATAAGTACTGAGACTGTGGACTGAAACTAACTCTATGCGTTTGATCTCCCACCATATGGCGCTGAGAGGGAGTAAACAAATCTTATACAGCTGCTTCGTTAATTAGCTGATTCCTGATCCAGCCTCGGATTGGAAGAAAGCGGCGTGCTCAGCATGCAGGCAGCGGAGCACGGATTGGTGGGAGAGGACTATAAAAGGGGGAGAGAGACAACATGCGGGGCCCCCTGAGAGAGTCGGTCGGAGAGCTCGTTGGTGTCGTTCCTCCGTGAGTGGGGGAGTGACACTGGCCCAAAATAAATCTTGAAAAAAAAAAGTTCTCCACTCACCTGTTGAAGGAAATTAAGTTTTGACAGTTATGAATAAAGCTTTAATAAACATGTACAGGTTTTTCTGGAAACATAACTTTCCCCCAAAGAAACCTTTTATTTAAGGAATAGAAACTTCATGCATTTCATAAGTTCAACTTTAGGAACATACTGATTCTTCCCACCATACCTGCCCTCCCACACACACTCCCACCCCTCTACCTCCTCCCTCTCCCTTTCCCAGTCCTATTCTCCACTAAGATCCATTTTTGATTAACTTTATACACAGAAGACCAATTCTATGTTAAGAGTTCAACAGTTTGCACACAAAAAAACCTGTTCCTCAACAGTCGAGACAAAGACTGTTCAAAGTCATTGCATATTGAATTTAATTTCACTTCTTTTTTTTAGAAACTTAATTCTAATTAGAATTAATTAGATTCTTTAAAGAAACACCTAGGAATGATACATCTTTTGTGAGCACCTAGACATAATTATAATAGAACTCTTTGAGGACAGAAGTCCTGATTGGAAAGTTAGTGCACAGTGATTCCCATTAACAATTAACAGTCTTATGTATGGCATCAGTGATCACCTGAGGCTCTTGACATGAGCTGTCTAGGCTATGGAAGCCTTTTGAATCCACAAACTCAAAAACTCCATCAGTATTTAGACAAGGCCATAAGCAAAGTGGAAGTTCTCTCTCCTCTTCAGAGAAAAGCACCTCCTTCTTTAATGACCATTTCTTTCCACTGGGGTCTCACCCACCGAGGTCCTTCATGTAGGACACTTTTTGCTGCAGTGTCTTGGCTTTCTATGCCTGAAATGCTCTTGTGGGCTTTTCAGCCAGACCAGATGCCTTAAGGGCTGATTCTGAGGTCAGAGTGCTACTTAAAGCAGTTGTCGTTCTATGAATCTGTTGTGTGGACTGCTTCCCATGATGGAGCATTCCCTCCTTTTTTAATTCTATCTATTATTATTACCAGAGCCTTAATCCTTACTAACTTAGAAGTTAGTCTGGAGCAATGTATGCAGAACTATACAGCTTTACAGTTATAAACTTCATACACTTAATAATTACGACTTTAGGAACATGGTGATGAGACAAAATCTTTCAACTGGTTAGTATAAATTGTACGAAGTAGCACAATTGTTGGATCATATGGTAAAGGGTTTATTTAGGTTTGTAAGAAGCTTCCAATTGTCTTCCATAGTGGCTATACTATTTTGCATTCCACCAGCAATGAATGAGAGTTCCTGTGGCTTGAAATCATCAACAGCATTTGGTGTTGTCAATGTTTTGGTTTTTAACACTCCAATAGGTGTGTACTGGTATCTTATTACTGCCATAATTTATCATTTCCTAATGACAAATTATATTGAGCATCTTTTTATGTGCTTGTTTGCCATACTATATCTTGTTGGGTGAGGCATCTGTTCAGATCTTTTGCTCATTTGATTGGGCATTCTCTATTGGATTATTCTCTATTGTGGATTTTTTAAACTTCTTTTTTTTTTTTTTTTGACAGGCAGAGTGGATAGTGAAAGAGAGAGAGAGAAAGGTCTTCCTTTTTGCCGTTGGTTCACCCTCCAATGGCCGCCACGGCTGGTGCGCTGCAGCCGGCGCACCGCGCTGATCCAAAGGCAGAAGCCAGGTGCTTCTCCTGGTCTCCCATGGGGTGCAGGGCCCAAGCACTTGAGCCATCCTCCACTTCCCTCCCAGGCCACAGCAGAGAGCTGGCCTGGAAGAGGGGCAACCAGGAAAGAATCCGGCGCCCCAACTGGGACTAGAACCCGGTGTACCGGCGCCGCTAGGTGGAGGATTAGCCTATTGAGCCGCGGCACCGGCCAAGATTTTTTAAACTTCTTGTGTATTTGTATGTCAATCCTTTATCAGAGATGCATTTTGCAGATATTTTCTCCCAGTGTGTGTCATGTCTTCATTTTCTTAACAGTGTCCTTCACAGAGCAGAAGTTTTAAATTTTAGTAAAGTTCAGCATAACCCTGTTTCCTTTGATGGATGCTGTTTTTGGTGTTGTCTGTAAGAAACCATCATCAAACTAAAATCAACTGGGTTTCCACTGATGTTATCTTCTAAGAGGTTTTTAGTTTTACATTTTACATTTAAGTCTGTGATCTATTTTGAGTTAACTTTTGTGAAAGGTATAAGGTCTGTGTCAAGATTACACTTTTTTTTTCATTTAGATGTTAAGTGTTGGTACTGTTAATTGCAAAAGCTATCCTTTTTTCGAATTGCATTTGTTCCTTTTCAAGGGAGCTGCTATTAATTGTATTTGCATGGGTCTATTTCTGAGCCTTCTGTTCTTTTCCATTGATCTCTCTATTCTTTCCCCAATAGCACATTGTTTCAGTTAGTGTAATTTTATAGTTAAGTCATAAAGTTGGGTAGCATTAGTCTTCTGAGTTTCTTCTCTTCTTGTTCCTGGTCTTAACAGGAAGACATCTAATTTCTCACAATTAAGTATGTCATTAACTATAGGGTTTTTGTTAATATTCTTTATCAAATTTAGGAAGTTCCTCTCTATTCGTAGTTTGTTAAGAGTTTTTATGATGAATAGACATTGTATTTTGTCAAATGCTTTTTCTACGTCAGTGATAGGATCCTCTGATTTTTTTTTCATCTTTAACTTATTTTCTCATGTGTGCCAGCCTTACACAAACAGAATAAATTCCAATTGGTTGTGGTGTATAATTCTTTTTATGCATTACTAGATTCAGTTTGCTAATTGTTATAGGTTGAATTGTGTCCCATAAAAATTCATATATTGAAGTCCTAACCCCCAATGTCTTAGAAGGTTACCTAATTTGAAGATAGGGTCCATAGGATGCAGTCACATTAAAATGAGTTCATTTGGGTGAGCCATAACCCCAAAATGACTGATGTTCATGTGAGAGGGGGAAATGTGGACATAAGCATGTATAGGAAGCAGATGATGTGAAAAGACATAAGGGCAAGATGTCTGCAAACCATTGAGAGAGGACTAGAACAAATCCTTCCCTCACAGCACCTACAAGGAACCAACCCTGTTGAAACATTGGTTTTAGACTTTTGGCTTCCAGAACTGTGAGATAATAACTTTGTTTTTTAAGCCTCTCAGTTTCTGGTATTTATTATGGCAGCCCTAGCAAACTAATACACCAATATTTCAGGGAGGACTTTTATACTTGTGTTCATGAGAAAAAGTGGTCTGTATTGTTCTTTCTTATTACATATTGTCGCTCCCCCTCTTCGTGGAGGAACGACACTAAACCCTGCCTAGGCTTCATATCCGAGTCACAGCACCATTATGTCGCTCCCCCTCTTCGTGGAGGAACGACACTAAACCCTGCGCTGTTCTTTTGTCTGCTCGGCCCTCCCCAGGTTTGCTGCTGGTTCTTCCCGGGTTGGCTACCGTCCCTTCCACCTCCGTGGAAGGGTGGTTCCCCCTGCCACTTTCCCCACTTCCGTGGGGGAGTGGCACACCGCCGGCCGGCGCTCTCGGGGGCTGCTCAGGTGTTCCCTTTAGATGTTCCTGGTGCATGTTGTCTCTCTCCTCCTTTATAGTCCTCTTCCACCAATCCCAACTCTGCTACCCACACGCCGAGTACGCTGCTCTCCTGCAATCAGGAGCAGGATCAGCTCCTGCAGGTCATCACTCAAGTTGGCGAGAGGCAGCTGCGTAGAAGTTGTTACTCCCTTCTCAGCGCCATATTGTGGGAGAGCAGATGCATAGAATAAGTCTTAATTCCAGTAACAGTCTAGTCCGAGTTGCTCCCCACACATATTTTCTAGTTTTAGTGTTAGGGCAATGCATGCCTTATGGATTCAGTTAGGAAAGGTCAGACATTTGGCCTAGCAGTTAAGACCCTGGTTGGGATGGCTAACATCTTATATAGGAGTGCCTGGGTTCAACTCCTGGCTCCACTCATGATTGCAGCTTTTGTTCACATCATAGGAGGTAGCAGGTAAGGGCTCAAGTAGTTGGGTCTCTGCCACCTGTGTGGTAGACCTGGATTGAGTTCCTGACTCTTGGGTTTGGCCTGACCGAGTCCCAGCTGTTGCGGGCATTTGGAAAGTAAACCCAGTGGATGGGTTTTCCCTCTGTCCCTCTCTCTCTCCTTCCCTCTGTCTTTCTCCCTCTCCTGCTCCCTCCCCTCCTCCTCCTTTGTGCCTCTCAAATAAATACATGTTTTTGTTTTTTTTTATTTTTTTTTATTATTATTTATTTTTTTTTTTTTGACAGGCAGAGTGGACAGTGAGAGAGAGAGACAGAGAGAAAGGTCTTCCTTTTGCCGTTGGTTCACCCTCCAATGGCCGCCGCGGCCGGCGCGCTGCGGCCGGCGCACCGCGCTGATCCGATGGCAGGAGCCAGGAGCCAGGTGCTTCTCCTGGTCTCCCATGGGGTGCAGGGCCCAAGCTCCTGGGCCATCCTCCACTGCACTCCCTGGCCACAGCAGAGGGCTGGCCTGGAAGAGGGGCAACCGGGACAGAATCCGGCGCCCCGACCGGGACTAGAACCCGGTGTGCCGGCGCCGCTAGGCAGAGGATTAGCCTAGTGAGCCGCGGCGCCGGCCATGTTTTTGTTTTTTTAAAATGGAAGTATTTTCTCTACTTCTGTTTTCTGGAGTAGATGTCAGAGAATTGCTGTAATTTCTTCCTTAAGTGTTTGATCTAGTTCATCAGTGAATCCATTAAATCCATTGGAAGATTATTTATCATTTCTTTAATAGATGCATGTTACTCTATTTGTGTTTTGGTAGAATATCTTTCAAGGTATTGATCATTTTCCTAGGTTTTTGATTCAGTGGGCATAGACATATTCATAATTTTTTTCATTATCTGTTTAACATATATGGGATCAGTAGTAGTGGTGTCTCTTTCATTTCTGGCATTAGTTATTTGTGTATTCATCCTCTTAGTTAAATAAAAAAATAGCTTGGGCTTTCATTTATTTTCTCTATTAATTGCCTGGTGTGAATTTTGTTGATTTTAAGTATTTCTTCTTACTTTGGATTTAGTTTGCTCCCCCTTTTTTGTTTTGTTTTCATTTTCCTAAGGTGGAAATTTAGATTATTGATTTTAGATCTTTCTTCTGATAAATGCATTTAATGCTATAAATTTCACTCTAAGCCCTGATTTTGTTATATGCTACAAATTTTGTTAAGGTGTATTTTCATGTAACTCAAATTTTAAAAATAATTTCTCTGAAAATTTTGACCCATGTTATTTAGAAGTATGTTGTTTAATATCCAGGTATCTTGTGATTTTTCTAGCTATCTTTCTGTTAATTCTGGCCCAATTCTGTTTTGTCTGGAAACATACTTTATATGATTTCTGTATAAATTTCTGACTGTGATGCCAATTCATGTTCCAGCTGCTTCCACTTCTGATCCTGGGAAAAGCAGTGGAAAATGGCCCAAATATTTGGCCCCTGCCACTTATGTGGGGGAGCCAGACTAAGTTCCTGGCTTTGGCCTATCAGCCCTGTCCATTGTGGCCATCTGGAGAATGAACCAGTAGGTAGAAGATCTGCCTCTGTGTGTGTGTGTGTGTGTCCCTTTATAACTCTGACTTTCAAATAAATAAATAAACCTAAAGGGGCCGGCGCTGTGGTGCAGTGGGTTAGTCCTCCACCTGCAGCACTGGCATCCCATGTGGGCGCCGGTTCTAGTCCCGGCTGTTCCTCTTCCAATCCGGCTCTCTGCTGTGGCCTGGGAGAGCAGTGGAGGATGGCTCAAGTGCTTGGGCCCTGTACCCACATGGGAGACCAGGAGGGGGCTCCTGGCTCCTGGCTTCAGATCGTTGCAGCTCTGGCCGTTGCGGCCATTTGGGGAGTGAACCAATGGAGAGAAGACCTTTCTCTCTGTCTCTCCCTCTCGCTGTCTGTAACTCTACCTCTCAAAATCTTTAAAAAAAAAACTGTAAAAAATTAAAATTTGTTAAGTTGTATTTTATGGTCCAGGATATAGAACTATCTTGGTGAATGTTAAAGATTGAGAGGAATTCAGCTGTCACTGAAATATTCTGGGCCAGTGCCGCGGCTCACTAGGCTAATCCTCCGCCTGCGGCGCCGGCTCCCTGGTTCTAGTCCCGGCTGGTACTCTTCCAGTCCAGCTCTCTGCTGTGGCCCGGGAGTGCAGTGGAGGATGGCCCAGGTCCTTGGGCCCTGCACCCACATGGGAGACCAGGAGGAAGCACCTGGCTCCTGGCTTCAGATCAACGCAGCGCGCCGGCCATAACACGCTGGCCGTAGCGGCCACTTGGGGGGTGAACCAATGGAAAAAGGAAGACCTTTCTCTCTGTCTCTCTCTCACTGTCTAATTATGCCTGTAAAAAAAAAAAAGAAATATTCTGTAGATTTCATTTATATTCACTCGATGATGGTGCTGGTGATTTTCTGCCTGATGAATCTTTTAATACAAGAATGTTGAAGTATACAATGATAAAAAGGAATTCATCTATTTCTCCTTTCAGTTCTATCAATTTGTACCTCACATTTCTTTTACATTTTTATTTTCACTTTTATTGAAAGGTGGAGAGAGAAAGATAGGGAGAAAGAAAGATATCTTTCCTCTTTCCCAAATGGCAACAATAGCAACAGCTGGGACAGGCAGAAGCCAGGAGCACAGAACTCAATCCAGGTCTCTCATGTCCGTGGTAAGGACCCAAGTACCAGAGCCACCAAGATACACATTTGCAGTAAACTGATTTGAAATGGAATAGCCAGGACTTGAACCAGGCACTCCAGTATGGAATGTGGGCATCCCAAGCAGTATCTTAAGTGCTGTGCTGGTGCCCACCTCTGCCTCATGAATTTTGATACTTTGTTGTCAGACATACATATTAAGAATTTTGTTTGTTTTTATTTCTTTTTAGATGTTTGTTTTCATCTACTTGAAAATCAGAATGACAGAGAGAAATTTTCCATACACTGATTCACTCTCCATTCCCTCAACAGCCAGGGCTGGTTCAGGCTGAAGCCAAGAACCCAGAACTCCATTTCAATCGCCCATGCAGGTGGGACGGGCTCAAGCACTTGAGCTATCCTGCAGTGCCTCCCAGGATGCGTTAGCATGAAGCTGGATCAGGAGTGGAGTAGCTAGGGATCTGGCATTGTGGTACAGTGGGTTAAGCTGCCACCTGCAGTGCCAGGATGGAAGATCACTCTCTCTTCCTCTTTCTCTCTCTTTTCCTCTCTGTATTTTTAGCTCTGCCTTTCAAATACATAAATAAATCTTAAAAAAAATAGTAACTGGGGTTGGAACTGGCACTCTGATATGGAATTTGGGCATCATAAGCAACGACCTAACTTGTGGAACCACAATATCTGTCCCCATGGTATTTTTCATGTGTCCTTGGGCAATCTACTCCTCTATCTTTATGTAATGCATCTTGTCTTAGTCCATTCAGATTGATATAAGAAAAATACTACAGACAGAGTAATTTATAAACAATAGAAATTTATTGTTCACAATTCTGCAGTCTGGGAAGCCTACGATCAATGTGTAGGCCAGTTCAGTGTCTGTTGTGGGCCCACTTCCTTGTTCTAGACAGTGGTCTTGTCGAAGGGGCAAATAAGCTCCCCAAGTCTTTTTTATAACAGTACTCATCCCATTCGTGAGGGATCACCTCCTAAAGGCTCTACTTCTTAATCCTCTTGCATTGGAGGTTAGTTTCAATAAAGGAATTTTGGGAGGAAAGCACCATAGAGCCATTACACTCCTGTTTAATCCATGATTATTTTCCTTGCTCTGAAATCTACTTTGTCTTATTAATTTGGCTACTCCAGCTTTTATTTTGGTTAGTATAAACATTATATATATATATTTCTCCATCCTTTTACTTTTCATGTATTAAATGTGTTTATATTTAAAGTGGATTTCTTGTAGACAACATAGCTGAGTCTTATATTTGAACACACTCTGACAGTCTGTCTTTTGTTTATTTTCTTGTTCTTACTCTGAAGAGTTTTAATTTTATTTGGTCCAATGCTTTGGGGAGGGCTCCAGGTTGATTAAGAAGCTGCCTCTAGTGGCTGGAGAGACAGGCTTACACAGAAGTCCTGATACCAGGAGTCGGCACTGTGGCCTAGAGAGTTAAGCTGCCGCCTGCAGTTCCAACATCCCATATGGGCGCTGGTTCGAGTCCTGGCTGCTCCACTTCCCACCCAGCTCCCTGCTAATGTACCTGGGAAAGCAGCGAAAGATGGCCCAAGTACTTGAGCCCCCGCACCCACAAGGGAGACTGGCTAGGCTGTTGCAGCCATTTGGGGAGTAAGCCAGCAGATGGAATATCTCTCCCTCTCTCTGTAATTCTGATTTTCAAGTAAATATATTTTTTAAAAAAAGTCCTGATACCAGGGTACCAGGAGATGTAGAGGAGCTCTTCAAAGACTGCTGGGCTCAGGAGGCTTCTGTCTTGCTTGATTGAGGGTGAGCCTTTCAAAGAAGCCAACCCACCTGTGGAAGTCAATTAAGTTGCCTATCTTGTTAACAAATTTCACTACCTCATCTAGGAAGTGGTTCTTCAGGCAGTCACAGAGATGAGGGTCTGTGTTAGCAGAACTCAGGGCATCAAGGTCCAAAAGGGCCTTGGCCTTGTTCAGGTTCTCCAGGACCATGAATGCCAGAGTCAGAAACTTTCTCCTTTAAAAAATATTTATTTATTTGAAATAGAAAGATGGACAGACATTCAGGTAAAGAGAAATTTCCCATTTGCTATTTCACTCCCCAAATGCTTGCAACAGCCAGGACTGGTCCTGCCAAAGCCAGAGAAGATGGGAACCCAGCCTGGGTCTCCTGCTGGATGTTAAGGACCCCACTTCTTGAGCCATCACTTACTGCTTCCCAGGGTGCACATTAGCTGATTAGCTGGAATTGGAAGCAGAGCCAGGACTTAAACTCAGGCACTTTTTTTTTTATTTAATGAGCACAAATTTCCAAAGTACAGCTTATGGGTTACAATAGCTTCCTCCCCCCCCCCGTATCTTCCCTCCCACCCACAACGCTCCCCTCTCCCACTCCCTCTCACCTTCCCCTTCACATCAAGATTAATTTTTAATTATCTTTAGTGTATGTTAAGTAAAGATTTCCACATTTTGCTCCCACACAGAAACAAAGTGTAAAATACTATTTGAGTACTAGTTATAGCATTAATTAAACACCTAAGAGTAATTGTGTATTAATTACAGAGTTCAACCAATAGTTTTAAGTAGAATATAAAATGCATCTTTTGTATTGTTGTGGCTTCCTCCCCCCCGACCTCCCTCCCTCCCTCCCATGGCCCTCCCCTCACCCACTCCCTCTCCCATTTCATTTTCAATTACCTTCATATACTGAAGATCAACTTAGTATATACAAAGCAGGGATTTCAACAGGTTGCACTCACACAACCACACAAGGTATAGGGTATTGTTCGACTAGTAGTGTTGTTTTTGAGTTTCATAGTTAAACATATTAAGGACAGAGATCCTGCGTGGGGAGCATGAACCCAGTGACTCCCGTTGTTGATTTAACAATTGGCACTCTTATTTATGATGTCAGCAATCACCCGAGACTCTTGCTATGAGCTGTCTAGGCTATGGAAGCCCCTTGAGTTCACCAACTCTGAATTTGTTTAGTCAAGGCCATATCACAGTGGAGGTTCCTTCCTCCCTTCAGAGAAAGGCGCCTCTCTCCTTGATGGCCTGATCCTTCTGCTGGGTGTTGTTCACCAGGATCCTTCATTTAGATTGTTTTTTGCCACCGTGTCATGGCTTTCCATGCCTGCGAGACTCTCATGGACCTTTTAGTCAGATCCGAATGTCCCAAGGGTTGATTCTGAGGCAGGAATGCTGTTTTGGGCATTTGCCATTCTGTGAGTCTGCTGTGTGTTCTGCTTCCCCCGCAGGATCATTCTCTCCCTTTTGATTCTATCTTTCATTATTTGCTTACACTGGTCTTATTTGTGTAATCTCTTCGACACTTACCCTATCTTTTTGATCAGTTGTGTATTTATATTTGTCACTTTACCAAGTGTGCTGGCATTGGTACCTGCCTCCTTGGTAAGGTTGAGTTGAAATCCCCTGGCACATTTCTAGTTCCACCATTGGAGGTAGGTCTGAGTGAGTATGTGCCGTCGTATATATCTCCTCCCTCTCTTATTCCCACTCCTGTGTTTCACAGAGATCAATTTTCTGTTAATTTTTAAATGCTTAAGAATGGTTGTGCATTGATTGCAGAGTTCAACCAGTGGTCTTGTGTAGAGCAAACCGAGCAACAACAACAACAACAAAAATACTAAAGGAACAAAATAGTAAGTTGTTCCTCAACAGTCTAGACAAGGGCTGCTCATGTCATTGTCTCTCATAGTGTCCATTTCACTTCAATGGGTATCATTTTATGTGCTCGTTTAGTTGCCATCAATCAGGGAGAACATGTGATATTTATCCCTTTTGGACTGGCTTATTTCACTCAGCATGATGTTTTCCAGCTTCCTCCATTTTGTTGTAAATGCCCGGATTTCATTGTTTTTTACTGCTGTATAGTGTTCCATAGAGTACATATCCCATAGTTTCTTTATCCAGTCATCTGTTGATGGACATTTAGGTTGATTCCATGTCTTAGCTATTGTGAATTGAGCTGCAACAAATATTGAGGTGCAAATGGCTTTTTTCACCCCTTTAATTCCATTTGGGTATATTCCAAGGAGTGGGATGGCTGGGTCCTGTGGTAGTGCTATATTCAGGTTTCTGAGGATTCTCCAGACTGTCTTCCATAGTGGCTTTACCAGTTTGCATTCCCACCAACAGTGGATTAGTGTCCCTTTTTCTCCACATCCTCGCCAGCATCTGTTGTTGGTTGATTTCTGTATGTAAGCCAATCTAACCGGAGTGAGGTGGTATCTCATTGTGGTTTTGATCTGCATTTCCCTGATGGCTAGGGATCCTGAGCATTTTTTCATGTGTCTGTTGGCCATTTGGATTTCCTGTTTTGAAAAATGTCTGTTAAGGTCCTTGGCCCATTTTTTTATTGGGTTGTTTGATTTGATTCTGTGGTGTTTTTTTGATCATTGTGTAGATTCTAGTTGTTAATCCTTTATCTGTTGTGTGGTTTGCGAATAACGTCTCCCATTCTGTTGGTTGCCTCTTCGCTTTCCTGACTGTTTCCTTTGCTGTTAAGAAACTCTTCAATTTGAGGTAATCCCATTTGTTTATTTTATCTTTGATTACCCGTGCCTGTGGGGTCTTCTCCAGGAATTCTTCACCTATTCCGATATCTTGAAGGGTTTCCCCTATGCTCTCAATTAGTTTCATGGTGTTGTGGCGCATCTCTAGTTCTTTGATCCATGTTGAGTGGATTTTTGTATAAGGTGTAAGGTAGGGGTTTTGCTTCATACTGCGACATGTGGACATCCAGTTTTCCCAGCACCATTTGTTGAAGAGGCTGTCCTTGTTCTAGAGGTTGGTTTTAGGTCCTTTGTCGAATATGAGTTGGTTATAGATGTTTGGATTGATCTCCAGTGTTTCTATTCTGTTCCATTGGTCTATCCATCTGTTTTTGTACCAGTACCAGGCTGTTTTGATTATTACTGCCCTGTAGTATGCCTTGAAGTCTGGAATTGTGATGCCTCCGGCCTTGTTTTTATTGTTAAGGATAGCTTTAGCTATTCTGGGTCTCCTGTTTCTCCATATGAATTTCAGCATCGTTTTTTCTAGGTCTTTGAAGAATGACTTTGGAATTTTGATTGTTATTGCATTGAACTTGTAAATTGCTTTTGGGAGAATGGACATTTTGATGATATTGATTCTTCCAATCCATGAGCATGGCAGGTTTTTCCATTTTTTTGTGTCGTCTTCTATTTCTTTCTTTAGTGTTTTGTAATTTTCATCATAGAGGTCTTTGACCTCCTTGGTTAAATTTATTCCAAGGTACTTTATTGTTTTTGTGGCTATCGTGAATGGGATTGATCTTAGAAGTTCTTCCTCGGCCCTGGCATTGTCTGTGTATACAAAGGCTGTTGATTTCTGAGCGTTGACTTTGTATCCTGCTACTTTACCAAACTCTTCTATGAGTTCCAGTAGTCTCTTATAGGAGTTTATTGGGTCCCCTATATATAGTATCATGTAATCTGCAAACAGGGATAGTTTAACTTCCTCCTTTCCCATTTGTATCCCTTTAATTTCTTTTTCTTGCCTGATGGCTCTGGCTAACACTTCTAGGACTATATTGAATAGCAATGGTGAGAGTGGGCATCCCTGTCTGGTGCCAGTTTTCAATGGAAATGCCTCCAACTTTTCCCCATTCAATATGATGCTGGCCTTTGTAAACTCAGGCACTTTAATATAAGATGCTGGTATCTTACTCTCTTCTTTTTAAGAATTATTTATCACAGAGAGAAGAGGCAGACACACACACACATACACATACACACATACAGAGAGGGGAGGAGGGAGAGGGGGAGAGGGGGAAAGGGGGAGAGGGGAGAGGGGAGAGGGAGAGGGAGAGATCTTTGATCTGCTGATTTACTCCCCAGATGGCGGCAATGGCCAGAGCTGGGCCAGGCCAAAGCCAGGAGCTTAGGAGCTTCATGTGGGTCTCCCACGTGTGTGGTAGGGGCCCAAGCACTTGGGCCATCTTCCACTGCTTTTCCCAGGCCATTAGCAGGGAACTGGATTGGGACATGAAGCTGGGACATGAAGTGGTGGCCATATGGCATGCCAGCATTGCAGGTGGTTGCTTTACCTGCTATGCAACGATGCTGGCCCCATTAAACTGTGTCTTAACTGCTGCATGCCTGCCTCATCTGCTCATCTTAAGATGACTTCTGGCTGTCTTGGAAGAGGGTGCAACTGCCATGCTTGATGCCCTTAGCTTCCTAGTCAACTCATAAAAGTGGCCCAGGTGCTCCAGAGCCACATGTGGTAGCTGTATAGGTAGTGCAAGTACCTTATTTTTTTTTTTCAAAAAAAATTCATTTAATTAATTGAAAGGCAGAGTTACAGAGAGAGAGAGAGACACAGAGAAAGATCTTCCATTTGCTGGTTCACTCCCCAAATGGCCACAAAGGCAGGAGCTGGCCAATCTAAAATCAGGATCCAGGAGCTTTTTCTGGGTCTTCCATGAGGGTGCCTGGGCCCAAGCACTTGATCCATGTTCTGCTGCTTTCCCAAACACATTACCAGGGAACTAGATCAGAAGTGGAACAGCTGCAACTCAAACGGGCGCCCATATGGGATGCCAATGTCACAGCCTATGGCTTTACCTTCTGCACCACAGTGCCGACCCCATGCAAGTACTTTATGAAAGTATTAACAATTCCTCCTTTCTGTCCCTTTTAGTACTGTTGTCATTCATTTTATATAGCCATAAATTATAATACCTGGGTACATTGTTCCTATTATGAACTTATCTGTTAGATAATTAAGAATAATAAAATATTTAGTTTTTCATTTGTTCCATCTCTGACATTCTTAGCGTTTCTTGCAAGGTGGATCTACTGGTAACACATTTCCTTAACTTACTTTCCCATGTCTATACCCTTGTTTTCCAGACCTTTTGCTTTGGCCTGGAATCATACTCAATTCCATTCTAGAAAACCCTCCTTTATGAAAGGGATCCAATATGTTTCTCTATATAGATAATTCCTGACTTGCAATGGTTCAACTCAGGATTTTTCAACTTTATGATGGAATGAAAGCAAAGTGCATTCAGTAGAAACTGTACTTCAAATTTTGAATTTTGATCTTTTCCTGGGCTAGCCATATGCTGTGTGATACTTTCTCACAATGTTGGGCAGAGGCAGTAAATAGATTCTTTATAGTACACTATGTTGCCAAGCTATTATGTTTGATAGATTAGATGTGTTAAGTACATTTTCAATTTATAACACTACCAACTTATGATGGGCTTATCTGGACATAACTTCATTGTAGGTAAAGGAAAAAAACATCTGTACTTCCTTTCCTGACAAAGTGTCTCAAAAGAATGATTTATTTTTACTCTCTGGAGATAGCTTTAATCTCTCAGGAATATTCATTTATGTTTGCATTCTGACTCTTTCACTGAATTCATTTCTGTCACCAACAGTGGCCTTAGTCATTGCCATATCATGTTGGATGTATTCAGTTCTTAGTTTTCTAAATCTACAGAAAACTCTTAATTCCCTTGAATTGCAAGATACCACTCTCTTGGTTTTTCCATCTTCTGGCCATTAGTCCTCTATTTTTGTTATTTTGTGTTTTACCAAACCCTCCTCTGTGGCTGTCCTATAAATGCTGTGAACTCTCTGAACTTCCATCTTTGACTATCTTCCATGCCATTCTGTACATATCCCCTTGATTATCATACCTCTTATGGTTTTAAATCACTTATGAACTAACAACTGCAAATCATTTTCTCTAGGTTAGATATTCTGCTTTTTTAAGATTTATTTATTTAAAAGACAGGCAGGGAGAAATAGAGGGTGAAAGGGAGAGAGAGAGAGAGAGAAGAGGGAAGAGATCCTCTATCCTCTGATTCATTCCCCAAAGCCAGGAGCTCCTAATTCTACTCAGGTCTCTCACATCAGCAGCAGGGGCCCAAGCATTTGGGCCATCCTCTGCTGCTTTCCCAAGTTTATTAGCAGGAACTTGAACCAGTGCTCTGACATGGTATGCCAGTGTTGCAAGTGGCGGCCTCACCTGCTGTACCACAGTGCAGGCCCCTGTCTTCTATTTTCTAGATCTGAAAATATGTTTAATGAGTACCCTTCTCCACTTGAATATCCTTCAGGTACATCAAACTCAGTATATCTCAGACTAAACTATAATCATTTTTTGTCCCATTTCTTCTCTTATTGTTGCCGTTACAGTGATATCACTGTATACTATCCAAACAATTACACAAGCCAGCAGCATGAGGGAATCTTAGAATCATTCTCTTTTGTACCACATGTTCAATCATCAAGTCCTGTCAATGTCTGCTTTTTAAAAAACTTACTTATTTGAAAGGGTTACAGAGAAAGGTAGATCCAGAGAGAGAGAGAGAGAGAGAGAGAGAGAGAGAAACATCTTCCATACACTGGTTCACTCCCCAAATGACTGCAACAGCCAGAGCTGAGCTGATCTGAAACCGGGAGTCAGGAGGTTCTTCCGGTCTCCCACATGGTGCAGGGGCCCAAGGACTTGGATCATCCTTCTGCCTTCCCAGTACATAGCATAGAGCTGGATCGAAAGTGGAGCGGCTAGGATTTGAGCTGGTGCCCATATTGATGCCGGCCGTACAGGTTGGGGCTTTAACCCACTGTGCCACAGTGCCGGCCCCTGTCCCTGTCAATGTCTATTCATTATCTCTTGTAAATATCCTTCTGACCTACCTTTTTTCCTACCTCTCTTGAGTTTACACTCATCATTTCTCACCTGGATTACTGGCAACATGAGCCTCACTTCTGATCTTCTACATTGCTGCCACAGATAATACTCTTCAGTATAAAAGCTTCCTGTACCTTCCAGTTGCCAGACTTACTCAGTTGGAATGCAATATTCATTACAATTTGGCTCCTGCCTCCTCTAGCCTCACTTTCTTTAGATTCTTTGACTTTAGGTTCTGGCAGTATCTGGTTCTTAGTGTCTGGCTCCTTGTTTGATAGTAGTATTCCCAGTACTTGTGTTCCTTTCTCCACCACTTTATTTGCTACATCCTTTTTCATCTTTCAGAACTTAAGCATACTGAGTGAAGCATAGGTATTGACCCCTCTGTAAAGAGCCTTTTTTGTTTCCCATTTCCAAGATAAGGCTCATTCCCTTTTCTGTAGCAATTCTATACTTTTTAAATACAAGAATATCTGTGCATGTATACCTAACAACTTAATTTCCTCTTTAATATGTCTGCTTTTTATATTAAGAGTGAGACTCCTTGAGGGTAAAGAGCATGATTATATGTCTTTAACTCCCTAACATTTTCCATAATGCCTGGCATATAGAAAAATCCAGGAGGCCGGCGCCGTGGCTCACTAGGCTAATCCTCTGCCTTGCGGCGCCGGCACACCGGGTTCTAGTCCCAGTCGGGGTGCAGGATTCTGTCCCTGTTGCCCCTCTTCCAGGCCAGCTCTCTGCCGTGGCCAGGGAGTGCAGTGGAGGATGACCCAGGTGCTTGGACCCTGCATCCCATGGGAGACCAGGATAAGTACCTGGCTCCTGCCATCGGATCAGCGCGGTGCGCTGGCCGCAGCGCGGCGGGCATTGGAGGGTGAACCAACGGCAAAAGGAAGACCTTTCTCTCTGTCTCTCTCTCTCACTGTCCACTCTGGCTGTCAAAAAAAAAATAAATAAATAAATAAATAAATAAAAAAGAAAAATCCAGGAAATATTTGTTAAATGGAACACCTAAATCCATGCTTTGAAAGTAGTAGAAATGTTGAGTAAAGGAAGGAATATACTCAGTTCTAAGTGTCTCCTGGGGGTATCTTTCTGAAACTCTGTGTTTCCTCAGTGTTAAGGACAAAAGACCCTTCCTTTCAATTCAAAATAGAATGTACATTCAGCTAAGTTTTTTTTTCCTTCTGAGATCTCTCACAGAAACTCTTCACACCTGGTATTCTTGAAGGTTTCTCAGAGCAAGTGTGTAATCCCCAGATAAGTGGATCCCCAAGAAGTTATCAGAGATCCGGTCACACCAAAATGCAAAAGCAAGGTTTTTATTAAAAAGGTACAAGCTGCGACAGGGACCTCATCCAACCAACCGGTACAGCGGAGGAAGGTGGAAAGGCCTAGGTCTTTGTTCAGGGACGCTTTTAAAGGGAAGATACATCAGCAAGGGCTTAGGGTGCGGGGCCTTGTGTGATTGAGCAGGGCAGCCAGAGGGGTGGGGGTGGGGGGTCTCGTTTGGCTTGGGTTCAGGGAGTTACCTCATTTGGTAATCTCTACTGAGCTGCCCTTGGTCTGCTGAGCTAGCTGTCCTTGGTAAGCTTTGATATCTCTGGAATGCCTGAATGCCTACTTTTACAGGGACTTGGGTCTGCTATGGGAAACGGAGGCTGCTTTTTATTGTTTCAAAATAGTCACTTTGGCTCTTCAGTGCTTGTACCCCTAACCAGCCAGCTTCCTATCTGACTAGTGCAATACAACCACAAGACTTGTAAGACACCACTTTTGCAAACTCTAGCTCATATAGACCCAAGGCCCAGGATGTACAAACATCCTCCAAGCTCTGTCTCTCACTGATGCTGCTCATTAAAACACAGCCATTCCTCTGTAAAAACAACAACAACTTCTTCTCCTCTTTTCTCTTCTCCCCAGCCTCTCAGGGCTGTTGTTTTTATTCTTACACATTTGTTATTCTTTATAGCTTAATTTTCCTCCTCTGCCCTGTGGCTGCTGCCTCTTGGGGCACAGCCCTTCCTCTGTAAAATAAAACTTTGTTAATAAATTACTGCTAAAACTATCTTGGGTATCCTCTGTACCTTGACCTACTTGCTACCTGTCATGCATCTGTCTTGGTATTTGTTATTAGGATGTCTGTGTTGGGTTCGTGTTTGCACCTCCTCAAGAAATTATATACACCTCAGAGTGCAGGGACCATGTCTCATACATTCTTCCTTTGTTTTTCCATAGCATGGTTTAGGATAAAATATGGTACATAGTAGGTATTTAATAAAATATTATTTAATTAAATCTAGCTTTAGTTATTTGTGTTTTCTTTGGAGAGAAAGAAATTATCTGAATGGAGTGGGGGTACTTCTTGAGGTTATTTGGCTCTTTTCCCTGAAACCGGGACTGTATCATCTTCTCACTAGATCAGTGATCTTCAAATGCAATCATTTTGGTAGATAGGTCCCAGTATCATTTGCTTGTCTCTTCTAATCTGTCCCTTCCAAAAAAGAATGTAGTACACTTTGGTTTGGGTATCTTGGCATCTTCCCTTTGGTTGTATGCCTTGACCACCTTTATATTATCTTTCCCTTTTTTTTTTTTTTTTTTTTTTTGCGGTTCAGGTGAGAGCTTTTCTTCAGTCCCCTTCCAATTTCCAACTACACACAGTTAACAAGTCTGTGACAGTATGGTATAATGGTTAAAAGTTTGAGTTCTTGTTTCTGTTGGCCTCACCACTTTAACCATCTATATGGTCTTAGAGAAGTTGGTTAACCTGTCTTAGCCCATTTCCACATATATGAAAAAAGATTAACATTAGCACCTTCCTTACAGAGTTATTATGAATATTAGATAATACTGTAGGACAGTGTTTATCACCTCTTCTCTCTTTGTTCCCTCTGCTAGCTTGTGAAATACCCCCTAGATGGCTGTTATAGGGGCATGCACAGGTTCTGGGGATTTGCCAACTCTGAGAAGTTTTACTATCTCAGATTTATTTGAAAGGCAGAGTTACAGAGGAAGGGAAAGACAGGGAAAGAGAGATTTTCCACGTGATAGTTCACTCCCCAAAAGGCCTCAGGTCTCCCATGGGAGTGGCAGGGGCTCAAACATTTGGGCCATCATCTCAGGCTTTCCTAGGCACATTAACAAGGAGCTGGATCAGAAATAGAGCAGCCAGGACTTGAAACAGCACTCATATGGGATGCATGCATCACAGGCTGCAGCTTAACCTGTTGCACCACAACACCACCTTCTGAGAAATATTGTGTCTCATAATGAAGTATTTATTCTTTTACTTTAGGGTTATGTTTATACCTTTTAACCTATCATACAAATATTATGGCAGCTGTACTCTTGTCATTTATCATAGAGAAATTTACTGTCATGCATTAACTTGAACACTTATGTTCATAGCAGCTATATTCATAATAGCCTCAAATTGGAAACTATCCCAAACTGAAGCTACCACTTATGATTTGAATGTGGTTTAACTGGGACCTTCAAAAGTTCATGGATTAGAAGTTTCATCCTCAGTGTGGCAATGAGGTGATGGAATCTTAAAGACGTAAGGCCTAGTGCTCGGTGGTTAATTCATTGAAGCCACCACTCTTGGGAGGGATTAATGTTGGTCTCACAAAATCCTTACTAGTTCTTGGTCAGAGCAAGTCATCATAAGAGCAAGCTTGGACCTTGAATTCCTTTCTGGCTTCCTGTCTCATCATGTGTCTCTTCTTCATGCACTCCCAATGTTAAGATACCATCAATCATAAGGCTTTTACCAGAGGCCAAACCAATGGGGCCATCTAATCATAGATTTTCAGCCTATAAATCTGAGCTAAATAAACCTTTATAAAGTATACCCAGCCTCAGAGAAAATTAACTAATATACTAGCTATATCTCCTTCAGTGGGTGAATTGTTAATTGTTAGACAAATTGTGGTACATTTATAACATTGGAATACTTCTTGTCAATAAAAAAAGAAAATATTGATAGGTGCAACACATGATTGGATCTTAAGACAGTTTTGCCAGGTGAATAAGACTAATCTCAAAGGTTACATAATGAATGATTCTATTTATTTAACCTTCTTTAAAAATAAAATTGTACACATGGAGAATAGATTAGTGTTTGCCAAGGATTGGGGGTAGGTGGAGAAGTGGTATAGTTAGAATAGAATAGCAAAAAGGAATCTTATGTATGTATATGTCATGAATATGCTGGTAGTTAGGCAAAGCTCTACAGTGATGTAATTGTATGTAGCCATATACATTATTTATAACTGTGGAACTTGTTCATGTTACACATGTATAATTATATGTATAACTGATGTAATCTTAATAAGATTTGTAGATTGTACCAATATCAGTTTCCTGGTTTTGATGGTATACTGAATTATAGCATGATGTTAAACTTGAGGAGATTGGGTGAAAGGTCCATGACATCTTGCATATTTATTTTACAGCTTCCTATAAATCTATACTTATTTCACAGTGAAAAAAATTTAGGGGCAGATGTTTGGTACAGTAGTTAAGACACTTGTGTCTCACTTTGGAGTACTTGAGTTTGATGCCTGGCTCTGGCTTCTGACTCCAGATTCCTGCTAATGAAGATTTTGGGAGGTAGATATGATTGTTCAGGTAGCCGGGTTCCTGCCACCTACATGGGTGACCGGCATTGAGTTCTGATTCCTGACTTTAGCACTAACCTTTCTTGGCCCATTTGGAAACTGAACCAACAGATGAGAGCTCTTTATCTCCTTGCCTCTCTGTCTCTCAATTGAATAATAAGAACTTTTTAAAAAGATTTATTTTATTTATTTGAAAGACAGAGTTTAGAGAGAGGTAGAGAGAGAGGTCTTCCATCCGCTGATTTACATCTCAAATGGCCACAACGCTGGAGCTGAGCCAATCTGATGTCAGGAGCCAGGAGCTTCTTCCAGGTCTCCCACATGGGTGCAGGAGCCCAAGTACCTTGGCCATCTTCTGCTGCTTTCCCAGGTGAATTAGAAGGAGCTGGATCAGAAGTTGGAGCAGCCAGGACTTGAATTGGCACCCATATGGGATGCTGGCGCTTCAGGCTGGGGCTTTAACCCACTGCGCCACAGTGACGGCCCTAATAATAACTTTTAAAAGTTTCTTTTAAAAAGTGTTATTTATTTATTTTGAAAGTCAGAGTTAGAGAAAGGGATCTTCTGTCAGCTGGATCACTCTTCAGATGGCCGTAATGACCAGCAGTAGGGCAAGGCAAAGCCAGGAGTGCTTTCTGAGTCTCCCATGTGAGTGGCAGGGACCCAAACATTTGGGCCATCTTCAGCTGCTTTTCCCAGGCCACCAGCAGGGAGCTAGTATAGAAGTGGAGCAGAATGGACACAAACTGGTGCCCATATGGGATACCAGCATCACAAGTGGCACTTTAACTGCTACCCCACAAGGCCAAACCTTGTAAGTTCTTAGAAAATTTTTAATGACACATTTCAGATTCAGCTAATTTTTCTTAAGCACTTAATATGTGAAAGATACTAATCTAAGAGCCATAGTATTTTATTTATATATATCTTTAAAAGATTTATTTATTTGAGAGGCAGAGTTACAGACAGAGAAAGGGAGAGACGGAGAGAGGTCTTCTATCTTCTGGTTCACTCCCCAATTGACTGCAAAGGCTGGAGCTGGGCCGATCCAAAGCCAGGAGCTTCTTCCGAGTCTCCCAAATGTGTTCAGGGTTCCAAGCACTTTCTCTGTCTTCCACTGCTTTCCCAGGTCATTAGCAGGGAGCTGGATTGTAAGTGGAGCAGCTGGAACACAAACTGGTGCCATATGGGATAACAGTGTGGCCTGTTATTTAACTATTATTTATCTATTTAATATTCCATCGTAACCTGAAATTGATCTAATCCTTTCCTCCATTATTGGGCATTTAGATATTCCTCTTTTCTTTTTCTTTTTTTTAATTAAACATAAAAATTTAGTGGAAAATTGAATTAAAATGTAGTTGGTTTTAGTGCAAAAGATTTGAAAATAAATTCATAGTTTTTTTTATTATTTTTAACTTTTATTTCATAAATATAAATTTCCAGAGTACAGCTTATGGATTACAATGGCTTCCCCCCCCCCATAACATCCCTCCCACCCGCAACCATCCCATCTCCCGCTCCCTCTCCCATTCTGTTCACACCAAGATTCATTTTCAATTATCTTTATATACACAAGATCAATTTAGTATATACTAAGTAAAGATTTCAACAGTTTGCACCCACACAGAAACATAAAGTGTAAAATACTGTTTCAGTACTAGTTATAGCATTAATTCACATTTACAACACATTAAGGACAGAGATCCTACATGAGGAGTAAGTGCACAGTGACTCCTGTTGTTGACTTAACAAATTGACACTCTTGTTTATGGCGTCAGTAATCTCCCTAGGCTCTTGTCATAGGTTACAAAGGCTATGGAAGCCTTTTGAGTGCCATCTCCCATCTTATTTACACAAGGTCATAGTCAAAGTGGAAGTTCTCTCCTCCCTTCAGAGAAGGTACCTCCTTCTTTGATGGCCCATTCTTTCCACTGGGATCTCCCTCACAGGTATCTTTCATTTAGGTCATTGTGGGGAGCAACCCGGACTAGACTGAGTTACTGGAATTAAGACTTATTCTATGCATCTGCTCTCCCACAATATGGCGCTGGGAGAGGAGAAAACAGCTTCTACGCAGCTGCCTCCAGTTCAACCAATAAACTGTAGGACCTACTCCTGATTGGAGGAGAGCAGCGTACTCGGCGTGTGGGCAGCCGAGTTAGGATTGGCGGAGGAGGACTATAAAGGAGGAGAGAGACGGCATGCACCAGGAACATCTAAGAGGAACATCTAGCTGAAGGAACACCTATGCAGCCCCCGAGAGAGCCGGCCGGCGGTGTGCCGCTCCCCTGCGGAAGTGGGGAATGTGGCCAGGGGGAACTGCCGTTCCATGGAGGTGGAAGGGTTAGTAGCCAACCCGGGAAGAACCAGTAGCAAACCCGGGGAGGGCCGAGCAGACGAAAGAACAGCGCAGGGTCCTGTGTTGCTCCTCCACGAAGAGGGGGAGCGACATAATGGTGCCGTGACTCGGATATGAAGCCTAGGCAGGGCTTAGTGTCGTTCCTCCATGAAGAGGGGGGAGCAACAGGTCATTTTTTTTTTTTTTGCCAGAGTGTCTTGGCTTTCCATGCCTACAATACTCTCATGGGCTTTTTAGCCAGATCCAAATGCCTTAAGGGATGATTCTGAGGCCAGAGTGCTGTTTAGGATATCTGCCATTCTATGAGTCTGCTCTGTATTCCACTTCCCACGTTGGATCGTTCTCTCCCTATTTTATTCTATCAGTTAGTATTAGCAGACACTAGTCTTGTTTGTGTGATCCTTTTGACTCTTAGACCTATCAGTATGATCAATTGTGAAATGAAAATGATCACTTGGACTAGTGAGATGGCATTGGTAAATGCCACCTTGATGGGATTGTATTGGAATCCCCTGGCACGTTTCTAACTCTACCATTTGGGGCAAGTCAGCTTGAGCTTGTCCCAAATTGTACATCTCCTCCCTCTTTTATTCCCACTCTTATATTTAACAGAGATCACTTTTCAGTTAAATTTAAACACCTAAGAATAATTGTGTGTTAATTAAAGAGTTCAACCAATAGTATTAAGTAGAACAAAACAATACTAAAAGGGATAAAGTATTAAGTTGTACATCAACAGTCAGGGCAAGGGCTGATCAGGTCACCGTTTCTCATAGTGTCCATTTCACTTCAACAGGTTTCCTTTTTGGTGCTTGGTTAGTCGTCACCGATCAGGGAGAACATATGATATTCGTCCCTTTGGGAATGGCTTATTTCACTCAGCATGATGTTTTCCAGCTTCCTCCATTTTGTTGCAAATGACCAGATTTCATTGTTTTTTACTGCTGTATAGTATTCTATAGAGTACATGTCCCATAATTTCTTTATCCATTCTATTGTAGATGGGCATTTAGGTTGATTCCAGGTCTTAGCTATTGTGAAATGAGCTGCAATAAACATTGAGGTGCAGGCCCCTTTTTTGTTTGCCAATTTCATTTGCTTTGGGTAAATTCCAAGGAGTGGGATGGCTGGGTTTTAGCGTTATATTCAGGTTTCTGAGGAATCTCCACACTGACTTCCATAGTGGCTTTACCAGTTTGCATTCCCAACAACAGTGGGTTAGTGTCCCTTTTTCCCCACATCCTCTCCAGCATCTATTGTTGGTAGATTTCTGAATGTGAGCCATTCTAACCGGGGTGAGGTGAAACCTCATTGTGGTTTTGATTTGCATTTCCCTGAAGGCTAGTGATCTTGAACATTTTTTCATGTGTATGTTGGCCATTTGGATTTCCTGTTTTGAAAAATGTCTATTGAGGTCCTTGGCCTATCTGTTTAGTGGGTTGTTTGTTTTGTTGTTTTGGAGTTTCTTGATCTCTTTGTAGATTCTGGTTATTAACCCTTTATCTGTTGCATAGTTTGCAAATATTTTTTCCCATTCTGTCGGTTGTCTCTTCACTTTCCTGACTGTTTCTTTTGAAGTATAGAAACTTCTCAATTTGATGTAATCCCATTTGTTAATTTTGGCTTTGACCGCCTGTACCTCTGGGGTCCTTTCCAAGAAGTCTTTGCCTGTGCCTATATCTTGCAGGGTTTCTCCAATGTTCTCTAAGAATTTGATGGTGTCAGTCGTAAATTTAGGTCTTTAATCCATGTTGAGTGGATTTTTGTGTAAGGTGTAAGGTAGGGGTCTTGCTTCATGCTTCTGCACGTGGAAATCCAGTTTGCCCAGCACCATTTATTGAATAGACTATCCTTGCTCCAGGAGTTGGTTTTAGATCCTTGATCAAATACAAGTTGGCTGTAGATGTTTGGATTGATTTCTGGTGTTTCTCTTCTGTTCCATTGGTCTATCCATTTGTTTCTGTACCAGTACCATGCTGTTTTGATTACAACTGCCCTGTAGTATGTCCTGAAATCTGGTATTGTGATGCCTCTGGCTTTGTTTTTGTTGTACAAGATTGCTTTAGCTATTCGTGGTCTCCTGTGCCTCCATGTGAATTTCAGCATCATTTTTTCCAGATCTGAGAAGAATGTCTTTGGTATTTTGATTGGTATTGCATTGAATCTGTAAATTGCTTTTGGGAGAATGGACATTTTGATGATGTTGATTCTTCCAATCCATGAGCATGGAAGATTTTTCCATTTTTTGGTGTCGTCTTCTATTTCTTTCTTTAAAATTTTGTAATTCTCATCATAGGGATCTTTAACGTCCTTGGTTAAGTTTATTCCAAAGTATTTGATTTTTTTTGTGGCTATTATGAATGGGATTGATCTTAGAAGTTCTTTCTCAGCCGTGGCATTGCCTGTGTATTCAAAGGCTGTGGATTTTTGTGCATTGATTTTATACCCTGCTGTTTTGCCAAACTCTTCCATGAGTTCCAGTAGTCTCTTAGTAGATTTTTTTGGGTCCCCTAAATAAAGAATCATATCATCTGCAAAGAGAGATAGTTTGATTTCTTCCTTCCCAATTTGTATCCCTTTAATTTCTTTTTCTTGCCTCCTATTATTGGGGTCATCTCAGCGAGTATCTTCATGTGTCTTTAAATTTGACTCTCTGAAGTACTTCCTCAGGATGAATTTCTAAGACTGGAGCTACTGGATCAAACTTACATGATCTTTCTTTTTTTTTTTTTTTTTTCAATTTTATGTGCTTTGGCAGACAGAGCTTCCATTTGCTGGGCCACTTCCCAAATTCCTGCAACAGCTAGACCTAGACCAGACTGAATCCAGAAACCCAGAAATCAGTCTGGTTCTCCCACATAGGTGGCAGGGACCCAACTACTTAACATCACCTGCTGCCTCTCAGGGTATTCATTGGTGAGAAGTAAAACTAATAAATGGAACTGAGACTTGAACCCAGGTAACTCCAATATGGGATGTGTGTATTCTAAGTGGCTTCCTCACCACTGTACCAAATGCCTGACCCAGTTATATAATATTGATAATATTTCCATATTGCTTTTTTTTTAATTGTGAGCCCTTTCAGGATTCTTCTTCTTTTTTTTAAGATTTATTTATTTATTTATTCGAAAGAGTTACACAGAGAGAGAAGAGACAGAGGTCTTCCATCTGATGGTTCACTCCCCATTTGGCCACAATGGCTGGAGCTGTACGGATCAGAAGCCAGGATCCAGGAACTTCTTCCAGATCTCCCATGTGGGTGTGGGGATCCAAAGACTTGGGCCATCTTCTACCTCTTTCTCAGGCCATAGCAGAGAGCTGGATGGGAAATGGAGCAGACAGGTCTCAAACAAGCACCCATATGGGATGCCGGCGCTTCAGGCCGGGGCGTTAAGCCACTGTTCCACTGTGCCACTGCACCGGCCCCATCCATATTGCTTTCTAAAAGCGACATAATAATGTCAGCAATGTATAAACATAGCAGTTTTATCACAACCATGCCAGCATTGGTGTTTTAAAATTTAGTGTAAAATAGTCACTTGTTGTCATTTAAAATCAGCATTTCTGTCATTACTAGTGAAATTGAACTGTTTACATTTTTATTTCCTCTTGTGTGAATTGTCAGATCATGTTACTTTGTTACTTTATTTATTGAAGTTGTGATGCTTTTATTATAAATTTAAAGAAGCTATTTTATATTATATTAGAATATACTATATGTTCTGTATAGTAAGGAGAACATCTTTGATATTTATATATTCTTATTAGAACACATTTAGAGTTCTAAGAAGCTTTAAGGCCTCAGTAGATAAATGTGTATTCTGTTCTTAAATGTTTCCAAGGAAAGAGGTGATATGATTTTTATGTCATCCCTTTTAGCCATACACAATTTGCCTGCATAGTACTTTGTAAAACAGACTTTGGTCTAGTAACTCCTTTATATGAAAATGAGACTATGTGAAATGAAAAGAGCATTGGATCGGAGGTTTTATAGATGTGATTTCAAATGTCTCTTCTTACTTCCCTTTGTAAATGACAGTCATGATACCTAAGGATATGTGAAAACCAGTATTTAGTTGATCCATAAATGCAGATGAGTTAAAGTGGTCAACAATATTGAATGCCTTTTAAATATCTAAGATATTCAATGATTTTGAAAAGGAAGGGTGGCTTTTTTTTAACCTCAGGTGTACCTGATTGAATTTACCACATGCTCCTTGATTTTTGATATATTGTCATTATTGGTCCATGTAAGATTCTCTCTTGTTTTTAATTATGTATTTAGCTAGTCTGGCTTACCTCTTTTCACTCTCCTATAATAGGCAAGCATTCTGATCTGATTAATGTTATATATGTTGAATTTTCATTTGTATACATGAATTTTTAGTTCATCTAAATGGGAGTGGGGAACCTTTTTTGTGCCAAGGGCCATTTGGGTATATATAATGCCATTTAGGAGCCATAGACAATTGTCAACTTAAAAAGTAACCTCCTATAGATTTATTGAATTTCAAGTCCTGCCTATAGTTGCTCTAGCAGAGCTGTGGCAGAGGCCTTTGTCTTTTAATTAAACTTGTTTCTAACTGACATGATTAAAGTTGTGGTAGAGGCCTTCCCAAGGTCAGAAGCAAAAAGGGAGGCATCTGTCCTGGGAATGAAATGTAGTTGTTATCTGCTTGCTTATGAGTGCTTCAACTGTAGTTTCTATATGCTTATATGTAACCATTTCAGGTTCTGCTTGTTAGTACAGAACAGTGATGTTAACCCTTGCCAAACAGCTTATGGCTCAGTATGTGTGTAAAACAAATTCTTCAGTAACTACATTCCCATGCATGGTATTGTATCAATCCTGTGGCTGCCATGTGACATTAGAATATCCAATCAAATGTATGCAGGTAACCATATAAGAAAGACAAAGAAGCTAAAACCATATATAAGGGAAAACCCTTTGTTCAAGGCTCAGGACCTGGGCCTTATGCCGACATAATAAAAGACTGTTTCCTGTTCAAAGGCCTTGGTGTCTTGTTCTCGGTACATGGACCCTGCTACAGAGCCAGACCGAATGATTTCATAGGCCTTATACGGCCCTTAGGCTTGATGTTTCCCACTCTTGATAGTGATGTCTTCTGTTTTTTACTTCTTTCACTAAGTTATATGAGTATTTTATTT
This sequence comes from Oryctolagus cuniculus, assembly GCF_051225735.1. Taxonomy (NCBI): domain Eukaryota; kingdom Metazoa; phylum Chordata; class Mammalia; order Lagomorpha; family Leporidae; genus Oryctolagus; species Oryctolagus cuniculus. The sequence continues at coordinate 44,001,299 of NC_142888.1, read as the reverse complement.
CGGCCATCCATGTTTCAGCCTTAATACTCCACCACAACTGACTTGTGTTCTCCAAATGATGAACATGTACATCTTTGTCCTCTTATGGATCTATAGAAAATTTCTTAAGGCTCATTTTCAGGAATAAAATTGCTGGGTAATAGTGTATGCATTTTTTATTTTGATGAGGTTGTGCCAGGTTGCCCTCTTGAATGGCCACATCTGTTGTAATGGATGAAGAATTCCTGTTTCCCTATAACCTTACTAACCCCGGATATTATCTAGCTTTTTGATTTTTGTCAATCTTAAAGACTTAAAGTGTAGTCAGCTTTTCATTTTAATTTTTTTTCTATTACTAGTGTTTTTAACACCTCTTCATGATTGTAGTCTTCCAGGAGTTCCATTTACATTACTTGCCTGTTCTTGTGCTTCATGTGTTTTTCTATTAGAGTTACTTCTTTCTTATTGAGTTTCAGGAATTGCTTGTGCATTTTAGATAATTTCTGGTTAGTTTTAGACATTGCACATGTTTTCTCTCATTCTATTACTTTTTTAAAAACTCATTTTTTATTTTTTAAATTATTTTTAAGGAATAAAATTTCACAAGTACAACTTTAGGAATACAGTTATTCTTCCCACCATACCACCCACACTCCCACACCTCCACCTCCTTCTCTTCCCCTTGCCAGTCCCATTGCCATTAAGATTCATTTTCGGCCGGCGCCGCGGCTCACTAGGCTAATCCTCCGCCTAGCGGCGCCGGCACACCGGGTTCTAGTCCCGGTCGGGGCGCCGGATTCTGTCCCGGTTGCCCCTCTTCCAGGCCAGCCTTCTGCTGTGGCCAGGGAGTGCAGTGGAGGATGGCCCAGGTGCTTGGGCCCTGCACCCCATGGGAGACCAGGAAAAGCACCTGGCTCCTGGCTCCTGCCATCGGATCAGCGCGGTGTGCCGGCCGCAGCGCGCCGGCCACGGCGGCCATTGGAGGGTGAACCAACGGCAAAAAGGAAGACCTTTCTCTCTGTCTCTCTCTCTCACTGTCCACTCTGCCTGTCAAAAATTAAAAAAAAAAAAAAAAAAGATTCATTTTCAATTAACTTTGTACACAGAAGACCAACTCTGTACTAAGTAAAGGTTTCAACAATTTGCACACCCACACACATGCACACACAAAACTGTTTGAGAACTGGTTTTACAGTTAACTTTCAGAATATAACTCATTGAGGACAGAGGTCCTGCATGGGGAGTTAGTGCATAGTGACTCCTCTTGTTGATTTAACAATTAACACTCATATATGACTTCAGTGACCACTCAAGGTCCTTGACATGAGCTGCCTATGCTATGGAAGCCTTTTGAGTCCACAAACTCTGTCAGTATTTGCACAAGGCCATAAGCAAAGTGGAAGTTCTCTCCTCCATTTAGAGAAAAATACATCCTTCTTTGATGGCTACTTCTTTCCATTGGGGTCTCACTCACAGAGATCCTTCATGTAGAACACTTTTTGCCACAGTGTCTTGGCTTTCCATGTCTGAAATGCTCTCATGGGCTTTTCAGCCAGACTAGCAAGTCTGAAGGGCTGATTCTGAGGTCAGAGTGTTACTTAAAGCAGTTGTCATTCTATGAGTCTGCTGTGTGGACTACTTCCAATGTGGGACATTCTCTCCTTTTAATTCTATCATTATTAACAAGCACTTGATCCTATTTATATATGATCTTTTTAACTCTTAATCCTATCTATATATTCACTTTAACACTTAACATGATCACCTTAACAATTAAGATGGCATTTTTACCACGAAGCTTAATCAGATTTAGAGTCCCATGACAAGTTTTTAAACTGTACCCTTAGAAGTAAGTCCAGGGCCGGCGCTGCAGCTCACTAGGCTAATCCTCTGCCTTGCGGCGCCGGCACACTGCGTTCTAGTCCCGGTCGGGGCGCCGGATTCTGTCCCGGTTGCCCTTCTTCCAGGCCAGCTCTCTGCTGTGGCCAGGGAGTGCAGTGGAGGATGGCCCAAGTCCTTGGGCCCTGCACCCCATGGGAGACCAGGAGAAGTACCTGGCTCCTGCCATCGGATCAGCACGGTGTGCTGGCTGCAGCGCGCCAGCTGCAGCTGCCATTGGAGGGTGAACCAACGGCAAAGGAAGACCTTTCTCTCTGTCTCTCTCTCTCTCACTGTCCACTCTGCCTGTCAAAAAAAAAAGTCCACGGGAATGAATGAAGAACACACAGAATACAGCTTTACAATTACAAACTTCCTCCTCCCTCTCATATTCCCACTCTTATTTTTTTACTGATATCTATTTTCAGTTGACTTTATAAACATATGATTAGCTCTGTGTTAAGTAAAGAGTTCAACAAATACTATGAAGAAAAAAAAACAACAACAACAACAAAAAGAAACAGTTCCTTGACAGTCAAGACAAGGGCAGCACAAGTCATCCCATCTTGAAGTGTCACTTCTCCAGATTTCATTTTAGTTCTCTATTCCCACAGATCAGGGAAAACACATGGTATTTGTCCCTTTGGGACTGGCTTATTTCACTAAGTATGATGATTTCCAGATTCTTCCATTTTGTTGCAAATGACCAGATTTCATTTTTTTACCACTAGTTAGTATTCTATAGTGTATATATCCCATAATTTCTTTATCCATTCTTCAGTTGATGGACATTTAGGTTGATTCCATGTCTTAGCTCTTGTGAATTGAGCTGCAATAAACATGGAGGTGCAGATAACTTTTTTTATGGATTTCATTTCTCTTGGGAAAATTCCCAGGATTGGGATGGCTGGGTCATATGGTAGGTCTATATTCAGATTTTTGAGGTATTTCCATACTGGCTTTACCAGTTGACATTCCCAACAACAGTGGATTGGAGTACTTTTCCCCCACATCATCACCAGCATATATTGTTTGTGGATTTCTATATGAAAGTCATTCTGACTGCAGTAAGCCATTCTAACCGGGGTGAGGTGAAACCTCGCTGTGGTTTTGTTTTGCATTTCCCTGACAGCTAGTGATCGATCCTGAACATTTTTTCATGTGTCTGTTGGCCATTTGGATTTACTCTTTTGAAAACTAAGTCCTTGGCCCATCACTTAACTGGGTTGTTTTGTTGTGGAGTTTCTTGATCTCTTTGTAGATTCTGGTTATTAATCCTTTATCAGCTGCATAGTTTGCAAATAATATCTCCTATTCTGTCAGTTGCCTCTTCACTTTACTGAATGTTTCCTTTGCTGTACAGAAACTTCTCAATTTGAAGTAATCCCATTTGTTAATTTTGACTTTGACTGTCTGTGCCTCTGGGGTCTTTTTCAAGAATTCTTTGCCTGTTCCAGTGTCTTGCAGGGTTTCCCCAATGTTCTCTAAAAATTTGATGATATTAGGTTATAGATTTAGATCTTTAATCCATGTTGAGTGGAGTTTCGTGTAAGCTGTAAGGTAGGGGTCTTACTTCATACTTCTTCATGTGGAAATCCAGTTTTCCCAGCACCATTTGTTGAAGAGACTGTCCTTGCTCCAGGGATTGATTTATCTCCTTGGTCAAATATAAGTTGGCTGTAGATGTTTGGATTGATTTCTGGTGTTTCTATTCTGCTCCATTGGTCTGCATGTCTCTTTTTGTGCCATTACCAGACTATTTTGATTATAACTGCCTTGTATATGTCTTAAAATCTGGTATTGTGTGATCCTTCCAGCTTTGTTTTTGTTGTATAAGATTGCTTTAGCTATTCTAGGTCTCCTGTATCTCTATATGAATTTCAACATCATTTTTTCTAGATCTGAGAAGAATGTCTTTGGTATATTGACTGCTATCTCATTGAATTTGTAAAGTACTTTCTGAATAATGCACATTTGATGATATTGATTCTTCCAATCCATGAGCATGGAAGATTTTTCCTGTTTTTTGTATCTTCTTCTGTTTGTTTCTTTAATGTTTTATAATTCACATCGTAGAGATCTTTGATATCCTTGGTTAAATTTATTCCAAGGTATTTTATTTTTTTTGTAGCTATTGTGAATGGGATTTATCATAGAAGCTCAATCTCAGCCTTGGCATTGTCTGTGTATACAAAGGCTGTTGATTTTTATGTATTGGCTTTATAGGCTGCTACTTTACCAAACTCTTCTATGAGTTCCAATAGTCTCTTAGCGGAGTCTTTTGGATACCCTATGTATAACATTATGTCATCTGCAAATGGGACTAGTTTGCCTTTCTCCTTCCTGATTTGTATCCCTTTGATTTCTTTTATTTGCCTAATGGCTCTGGCTAAAATGTCCAGGACTATATTGAATAGCAGTGGTGAGAGTGGGCATCATATCTGCTACTGGATCTCAGTGGGACTGCTTTTAAGTTTTCCCCATTCAGTATGATGCTGGCCATGGATTTGTCATAAATTCCCTTAATTGTGTTGAGGAATGTTCCTTCTATACCTAATTTACTTAGTTTTCATCATGAAATGCTGTTGTATTTTATCAAAAATTTTTTTGCATTTATTGAGCTAATCATATAGTTTCTGTTCAGCAGTTTGTTAATGTGATGTATCACATTGATTGATTTGTGAGTGTTGAATTTATCCTGCATACAAGGGATCAATCCCACTTGGCCTGGGTGGATGATCTTTTTTATGTGTTGTTAGATTCTCTTGGCTAGAATTTTGTTGAGGATTTTTGCATCTATGTTCATCAGGGAAATTGGTCTGTAATTCTATTTCTCTGTTGCATCTTTTTCAGATTTAGGAATTAAAGTGATGCGGGCTTCATAGAAATAATTTGGGAGGATTCCCTCCCTTTCAGTTGTTTTGAATAACTTGAGAAGAATTGGAGTTAGTTCTTCTTTAAAAGTCTGGTAGAATTCAGCAGAGAATTCTATAGTGAAGACATCTGGTGAAGCCATCTGGTCCTGGGCTTTTCTTTGTGGAGAGGGATTCGATTTCCATCTTGGTTATGGGTCTGATTAGGTTTTGTATCTCTTCATGGCTCAATTTAGATAGGTTGTATGTGTCCAGCGATCTGTCCACTTTTTCTAGGTTTCCCAGTTTGTTGGCATACAGCTCTTTGTAGTAATTTCTGAAGATTCCTTTTATTTCTATTGTGTCTGTTGTTACATTACTTTTTTCATCTCTAATTTTATTGATTTGACTATTCTTTTTTTTTTTTTGGTTGGGCCAATAGTGGTTTGTTTTTTTGTTTGTTTGTTTGTTTGTTTTCAAAAAACCAGCTCTTCATTTAGCTAATCATTTGTATTGCTTTTTGGATTCAATCTTGTTGATTTCTTCTGGTTTTTTTTTTTTTTTGACAGGCAGAGTTAGAGAGAGACAGAGAGAAAAGTCTTCCTTCTGTTGGTTCACCCCCCAAATGGCTGCTACTGCCGGCGCACTGCGCCAATCCAAAGCCAGGAACCAGGTGCTTCCTCCTGGTCTCCCTTGGGGGTGCCTTCCCAGGCCACAGCAGAGAGCTGGACTGGAAGAGGAGCAACTGGGACAGAATCCAGCGCCCCAACTGGGACTAGAAGCTGGGGTGCCAGCACCACAGGTGGAAGAGTAGCCAAGTGAGCTGCAGTGCTGGCCTCTTCTCTAATTTTAATTATTTTTCTCCTACTAGTTTTCGGTTTGGTTTGCTGCTGTTTTTCCAGATCCTTGAGATTCATTGATAGCTCATTTATTTGGTGCCTTTCCAATTTTTTGATGTAGACACCTATTGCTATAAAGTTTCCTCTTATTACTGCTTTTGCTGTATCCCGTAAGTTTTTATATGGTGTGTCATCTTCATTTGTTTCCAGAAATTTTTTGATTTCTGTTTTGATATCGTCTATGACCCACTGTTCATTCAGGAGCATGTTGTTCAATATCCATGTGTTTGCATATGCTCTAAAGATTCGCAAGTTGCTGATTTCCAACCTCATTCCATTGTCGTCTGAGAAGATGCATGGTATGATTTTGATTTTTTTTTAAATTTGCTGATACTTGCTTTATGGCCTAGTATGTGGTCAATCCTAGATAAAGTTCCATGCACTGGTGAGAAGAATGTGTATTCTGCAACTGTAGGATGAAAAGTTCTGTAGGTATCTGTTAGGTCCATTGGGTCTATGGTGTCGATTAAATCTGCTTTTTCCTTGCTAATTTTATGCCTGGTTGATCTGTCCATTGCAGAAAGTGAGGTATTAAAGTCCCCCATTACTAATGTCTTGAAGTCTATGTCTGCCTTTAGATCCCTTAACATTTCTTTTAAACAGCCAAATTCTCTGTGATTAGGTGCATATACATTTATAATAGTTAAATCTTTCTGTTGAATTGATCCATTAATAATTACATAGTTACCTTCTTTGTCTCTCTTAACAGTTTTTGTGTAAAAGTCTATTTTGTATGACATTAGGATGGCTACACCAGCTCTTTTTTGTTTCTGTTGGCATGGAATATCTTTTTCCTTCCTTTCACTTTCAGTCTCCATGCATCTTTGTTGGTGAGCTATGTTTCTTGTAGGCAGCAAATAGATGTGTTTTTTTTTTTTTTAATCCATTCAGCCAGTCTGTGTCTTTTAACTGGAAAGTTGAGGCCATTTTTATTCAAGGTGACTATTGATAAGTAACGACTTTGCCCTGCCATTTTTCCAGAAATATTCCTATTTTTTTACTTTGAATTTCCTTTGAACTTTTACTGAGAGATTTCCTTCTTTACGTTCTTTTGTAGTGATAACTGTGTTTCTGTGTGCAACACATCCTTAAGCATCTTTTGTATGACTGGATGTGTGCTGACAAATTCTTTCAATTTCTGTTTGGTATGGAAGGCCTTCATTTCACCTTCATTCATAAATGAGAGCTTTGTAGTGCGTAGTATTCTGGGTTGATAGTTTTTTTTTTTTTCTCTTAAGACTTGGAATATATCTTGCCATTCTCTCGTAGCCTATTGGGTTTCTGATGAGAAGTCCACTGTGAGTCTAATTGGAGATCCTCTGAAAGTAATCATGCACATTTTAGAATCTTTTCTTTATGTTTTACTATGGTGAGTTTGATTACAATGTGTTGTGGTGAATATCTTTTCTGGTTATCTCTATTAGTAGTTCTGTGTGCTTCCTGTACTTGGATGTCTCTTTCTTTCCCAAAATAGGGAAGTTTTCTGTTGTCATTTCACTAAAAAAGGCCTTCTAATCCTTTCTCTCTATCCACACCTTCAGGAACTCCTGGTACCTGTGTGCTAGGTCATTTGGTATTATCCTGTAGATTCCAAACAGTGTTTTTTAGTTTTCTAATTTCCTCTTCTTATTTTTGGTTTGTATAATGTCCTGTTTTTTGTCTTCTAAGTCAGATATTCTTTCTTCTGCTTTACTGATTCTGTTAAGACTTTCCACTGCATTTTTTATTTGTTCTATTGAATTCTTCATTTCATTTTGGTTTCTCTTTAAGATTTCAATTTCATGTGAGAAATTTTCTTTCATATCCTGTACGGATTTCAATAGTTTGTGTATTTGCTTCTGATTACTTCTGTGTTACTTATGATCAATTTTTTTGAATTCCATTTCTTGCATTTCTTCCATCTCATCATCTTCACAATCTAGTATTGAAGTGTTGTGTTCTTTAGGAGGTGTCATTTTGTCTTCCTTGTTCTTTCTTCTTGAATTGGTATGTTTGTTTTTCTGCATTTGTGGGAGATACTCTTTGGTTTCTTATTTTTTTTCTTTTCTGTGGAAGCTTTTATCTTTGTACTATGACTCTGTAGATAAGTGGAGTGTTTACTTTCAGTGAATATCTAGATGCTTGTAATAGGTGTGACTAGGAAGCTCTGTTCAGTTCTCTAGGGTGAAGGTCGTGCCTAAGGTGAGACGCCCAGGTTTGGCATGATAAATCATTTTGTTATTCAGAAGGGAAGTTTATTCTGCTCAGCTGAGCTCCTCTTCTCAAAGGAGAACTGTGCCTGAGCACTAGGCCCAGTGGGTATTATATTCATCCGCTCTGTCCCAAGGACCACACAAAGGATCTGTGCGGTCCTCAGATTCTCCAGCAGTGTCTCTCACCAGGTAACTAGGAAGCCCTGAGCATCTGGAGTCTCCCATTGTGACTGCCCAAAGTCCCAGCCACACTATAAGTCCTCCCACACAGCCTCAGTTTTTTTCTCAGTCTTGGCACAGAAGCCTCCCATAGTCACAAGCTCCTAACCCCCTGTTAGTGTTCCCCACCAGAGTCAGGAGTTTCCACTTGGCTGGTTATTGGGTGCAGACACAGGCTGGCACAGCTGTTATATGTGTCCAAAATGCCACCTGCTCTATCGGCTTGTTATAGGATGCAGTTGTAAAGTGATTGGGGAGAGAGAAACATCTCCATCCTTTTTTTTCTCCTCTTGCTTGGCAGATACACTATCCCCCATGGGGCTCTAAGCCGGGTTCCCTCTGGGCTCTTCCTGCAGCTTTATCCCCAGTGGCTTGGGCTGCTGCAGTCTGGTCTCGCCTCACTTTCCAAAGCTGGTGTGTAGACTCTCAGCTGCTGGAGTCCTGAGTTGTGGGCATCCATGCCCCCCATGTAGGTCCACCATGTCTCTCTAATTTGTGTAGAGTTTCCTCTGCTGTTTTCTCCCTAACTCTCCCCTGAAACTGCACACTCTTTACTATTTTTAAACTATTTTCTGGACTAGAGGAGTAACTCCCTTCCTACCCCGCCATCTTGGAATGACTGAAAATTTATTTGAAAGGCAGAGTGACAGGCGTAGGGGTGGGGGGTGGGGCTTCCATACACTGGTTCACTTCCCAGATGTCTGTAACGGCTGGAGCTGCACTGATCTGAAGCCAGGAGCCAGGAGCTTCCTCCAGGTCTTCCATGCAGATGTGGGGGCCCAAGGACTTGGGCCATTTTCTACTGCTTTCCTGGACATAACAGAGAGCTGGATCAGAAGTGGAGCAGCCAGGACTACAACTTGCACTAGCATTATTTGTTGATATCTGTATGAGAGTCATTCTAACTGGGGTGAGGCGAAACCTCACCGAAGTTTTGATTTGCATTTCCCTGATGGCTGGTGATCCTCAGCCTTTTTTCATATGTGTGTTGGCCATTTGAATTTCATCCTTTGAAAAATGGAGGTTCATGTCCTTTGCCCATTTCTTAACTGGATTGTTTGTTGTTGAGTTTTTGAGCTCTTTATGGATTTTGGATATTAATCCTTTATCACTTCAATAGCTCACAAATATTTTCTCCCATTCTGTTGGTTGCCTCTTCATTTTGTTATGTGTTTCATTTGTAGTGCAGAAGTTTCTTAGCTTGGTATAATCCCATTTGTCTATCTTGGCTTTGATTGTCTATGCTTCTAAGGGTGTTTTCTGAGAAGTTTTTACCTGTGCCAATGTCTTACAGAGTTTCCCCGATTACTAGTTTCCTCTAGTAATTTGATAGTAGCAGGTTGTAGATGTAGATCCTTGATCCATTTTGAGTTGATTTTTGTATAAGGTGTTATGTAGGGGTTTTGTTTCATATTTCTGTATATGGAGATCCAGTTTTCCCTGCACTATTTGTTGAAGAGACTCCCCTTGCTCTAGGAATTGATTTTAGCTCCATTGACAAAAATTACTTGGTTGTAGATGCATGGATTGTTTTCTGGAGTTTCTATTCTGTTCCATTGCACTATGTGTCTATTTTTGTGTCAGTACCAGGCTCTTTTGATTATAACTGTCTTGTAGTATGTCTTGAAATCCGGTATCATGATGCCTCTGGCTTTGTTTTTGTTGTTTAAGATTGCTTTAGCTATTCAGGGTCTCTTGTGTTCCATAAGAATTTCAGCATCATTTTTTCTAGATCTGAGAAGAATGTCTTTGGTATATTTTTTTTTTTTTTGACAGGCAGAGTGGACAGTGAGAGAGAGACAGAGAGAGAAAGGTCTTCCTTTTGCCGTTGGTTCACCCTCCAATGGCCGCCGCTGCAGCCGGCGCACCGCGCTGATCCTGGCAGGAGCCAGGAGCCAGGTGCTTTTCCTGGTCTCCCATGGGGTGCAGGGCCCAAGCACCTGGGCCATCCTCCACTGCACTCCCTGGCCATAGCAGAGAGCTGGCCTGGAAGAGGGGCAACCGGGACAGAATCCGGCGCCCCAACCGGGACTAGAACCCGGTGTGCCGGCGCCGCAAGGTGGAGGATTAGCCTATTGAGCCACGGCGCCGGCTTGTCTTTGGTATATTTTTTAAAGATTGATTTATTTATTTGAAAGGAAGAGTTACAGAGAAAGAGAGGCAGAGACAGAGAAATCTTCCATCCACTAGTTCACTCCCCGCAACAGCCAGAGCTGCGTGGATCCGAAGCCAGGCGCCGGGAGTTTCTTCTAGGTTTCCCATGTGAGTGCAGGCGCCCAAGTACTTGGGCCGTCTTCCGCTGCTTTCCCAGGCACATTAGCTGGGAGCTAGAATGGAAGTGGAGTAGCTGGGACTCAAACTGGTACCCATGTGGGATGCCAGCACTGCAGGCAGTGGCTTTACTCTCTTAAGCCATGGTACCAACCCCCTCATTGGTATTTTGATTGGGATTGTATTGAATCTGTAAATTGCTTTGGGTAGTATGGATATTTTGATGATATTGATTCTTCCAATCCATGAACATGGAATATTTTTCCATTTTTTGTGTGTCTTTTTCTATTTCTTTCTTTAATATTTTGTAATTATAATTGTAGAGATCTTTCACATCCCTGGTTAAATTTATTCCAAGGTATTCAAAATTTTCTGTAACTATAGTGAATGATACTTATAAATTCTTTTTCTGCCATGGCCTTGTCTGTATTCAAAGGCTATGGATTTTTGTGTGATTTTACATCTGGCAACTTTACCAAACTCTTTTATGAGTTCCAGTAGTTTCTTAGTGGAGTCTTTTGATTTCTCTGTATATATATTTTTAATCTGCAAACAGGTATAATTGACTTCCTCCTTTCCTATTTGTATCCCTTTTATTTCTTTTTCTTGCCTAAATGCTCTAGATAAAACTTCCATAACAGTATTGAATACAATAGTGAATGTGGGTACCTTTGTCTGGTTCTAGATATTAGTGGAAATGCTTCCAACATTCCCTATTCAATATGATGCTGACTGTGTGTTTGTCATATGTAAGTTATTTACTCTTACTGTTTTTTTCACATATAATAACTGCACCTTCCTTTCAACAAGATAAGTACCTCAGCAAGTTTCTAGGTTCTGTTTTCTACCCACACCTATCTTATGATGTCAACATTGTCTAGAATTTTGACCCCTCCTAGAATAAATCTTTCCTCTTATAGTCTTTATAGAGCTATTTCAGGACAAGAAAATACAAATCATACTAGTTTGCCATCTTGGGAGGTACTGGAAAGCCCCAAAGAAGTTTTTATAGCAAATTAATGACACTTGTCTTTTAATTGTTCCACATCAATCATGCTTGGTGCTTTGATAATTAATTAGTATCTCCCCCACCTCAAACAGGTGGAAAATGTGAAATTACTGGATCGTTATGTGGAAAAGAAACCAGCTAATGGGATTCTGTATCTCACTGCAACTCACCTGATCTATGTGGAAACTTCTGGTGAAACCCGGAAAGAAACATGGGTATGTTCATGAGAAGAATCTTGAAAGGTCTTAAAGAATTGTGCATATATACTTTTTATATGATGGTTTCTTGAAATTTCAAGTAGCATTATTAAATTGCTATAAATCACTTTCTTTAAAGGACCTGTTCTAGAACTCTTTTTATAGTCTCCTTTTCCTTTAAGTTATTGTCTCTAGTAGGTAGTCTCTGCTTATTTTCTGAACCTAGATAGTTGATAAGCAATCTGAAATAATTTAAAGGTATGCTAGTTGTAAATGTAGCCTTGAGAACCAGCAGCATCTGTATCAATTTGAGAGCCTGTTAAAATGCAAAATCTTAAGCCTCAGATTTTTTTAAGTTTATTCATTTTTTATTTGAAAGGCAGGGTGTGGGGCGAGGAGGCAAATATCTTTTATCTGCTAGTTTGCTTCCCAAATGCCTGCAAGAGCTAGGGCCCAGGCAAACTTAAGCCAGGATCCAGAAACTTCATCTGGGTCTCCCATGTGTGTAGCAGGGATCAAAGTACTGCTGCCTCCTAGGGTGTGCATTAGCAGGAAGCTGGATTTGAAATGAAGGTGGGACTTGATCCCCCATGCACCTCGTTTATTGATGCAGGTGTCCCAAGTGATGGCATAACCTGTTACATCACAACACCCACCCACAACTTAAGGTGTTTATTTTAAAGATTTATTTATTTATTTGAAAGTCAGAGTTACACAGAGCAAGGGAGTGGCAGAAAGAAAAACACAGAGAGAGGGAAAGACAGAAAGAGAAACAGATCTTCCATCTGTTGTTACACTCCCCAGATGGCCACAACTGCCAGGACTGAGCCAGGCCAAAGCCAGGAGCCTCATCTGGATCTCTGACGTGGGTGCAGGGGCCCAAGCACTTGGGCCGTCTTCCACTGCTTTCCCAAGTACATTAGCAGGGAGCAGGATTAGAAGTGGAGCAGCCAGGACTTGAACCAGGACCCTTATGGGATACCAGCATCACAGGCAGCGGCTTAACCCATTATGCCATTATGCCTGCCTCAAACCTAAGGTTTTGAATTTCTTTGAATTTATTTACTTATTTGGAAGGTAGAATTACAGGGGGAAAAGGAAGTGAGGGATGCACTGGTTTACTTCACAAATGGCCACAATGGCAGGGGTTGGACCAGGCCAAAGCGAAGAGCCTGGAACTCCATCTGGGTCTCCCAGGGGCACAAGCACTTGAGCCATCTTCTGCTGCTTTCTCAGGCACATTAGCAGGTTGCTGGATTGGAAGTGGAACAGCCAGGACTTGAATTGGTGCTTTTATGGGGTGCCGCAGCTCAATCTGTTTTGCCACAATGCTGGTCCCAGGTTTTGAGTATCTAATAAGCATTCAAATGATGCTGATTCTCAGGTCCTATTGACTACACCTTGGGGAGCACTGCTTAAAATCATCTCTCTATCCTAAGATAGGATTTTGTCTTGTATGTGTCTATGTGTGTGAATAATTCTTGTTACACTTTTAAACATTGTTCTCGGTGTTTAGCACCCTTAATTTTTTTCAAAGATTTATTTATTTATTTGAAAGGCAATGTTACAGAGAGGCAGACACCGAGAGAGAGAGAGAGAGAGAGGGAGGGAGCTTTTCCATTTGCTAGTTCACTCCCCAAGTGGGTGCAAGAGCCCGAGCTGGCCGATCCAAAGCCATGAGCCAGGAGCCTCTTCCAGGCTTCCCACGCGGGTGCACGGGCCCAAGGACTTGGGCCATGTTCTACTGCTTTCCCAGGCCACAGCAGAGAGCTGGATTGGAAGTGGAGTAGCCAGGACTTGAACCAGCATCCATTGGAATGCTGGCACTGCAGGTGGTGGCCCTACCCTGTACACCACAGCGCCGGACCCCCTTAGTGTGTATTTATGCCTTCTGTATCTTAAAGCAGCATCATAATCATTAATCAGTAGCATGATTTACGGTTAAACCTCTTCATTTATAAACCTCATAGCATAGTGATTAAGATCACTGTATGCTGAGGTTGAAATTCCAACTGCAACATTTACTGCCTTTGTAATCTTGAGGAAGTTATTTTGCTTATCTGTGTCTCAGTTCCTTCATCTATAAAATAGAAACAATAATACTTTAAATTGTTTTAAAAATTAAGGTATGAGAATTACTAAGTTAGTGTTTGTAAGTGCATAAAACAGTACCTGAGTTGTGGCTAAATACTATTATATAAGCATAAAATAGATTAAATTGAATATGTATGGAAATAAATATTTTTAGAGATTTATTTGAAAGAGTGACAGGGAGAGAGAGAGAGACAGACAGAGGCAGGGATTCCTTCCTCTGATTCACTCCCCAAATGCCTGCAGCAGCCAGGGCCGGGCTAGGCTAAAGCCAGGATACAGGAACTCCATCCAGGTCTCTTGTGGGTGGCAAGAACCCAAGTACTTTAGGCCATCATCTTTTGCCTGGCAGGCTTGTTAGTAGGAAGCTAGATCAGAAGCAAAGATGAGACTGCATCCCAGACCCTCCTATATGTGATACAGCATTCCTAATGGCAGCTGAACTCTCTGTGCCACAACACCCACCCCTGAAAGGTGGTATTTTAATACTTTTTAAAATCCCATCACCCTATGGGGTTGTGTCTTGCTGTCTTTACTATGATGAAAGGAATGCCAAAAAAAAAAGAATTATGAGAACTGATTCTCTCTAGACTCAACTCTGATGGTAATAGGCTATGTGACTTTATGCAAGTTATTCTCTTTCTTGAGTTATCTTCTCATATGTGAAATGAGGTGGTTATATTATATAATTAGTACAGATTCTTCCAATTCAACAGTTTAGAAGACAGTTCTTTAGTATGGTGCCTTAAGCCTGTCTTCTGGCTAGTTGCATTTATAGATGTTGTACATGTCTCCAGATTTGTTCCTGCCAGGTATTATTTCAAACTTCGCAGACTGGGTCTGGAAGAAAGGACTTAAGGTACTTATTTCTGCATGTCAAAGGAGGTTTCTTTACCCAATTAATAGTATTAACAAAGTTCTCCTCTGCCTTAGTCTTTTCCTGATCCCCTTCCCAATTTCATCATAATTGTTTGTCCCTTAATCCTTTTTAAGATTTATTGACTTATTTGAAAGAGTTACAGAGAGAGAATGAGAGAGAGGAAGATCTTCTATCCACTGGTTCGCTCACCAGATGGCTGCAACCACCAGCACTGTGCCAGGTCAAAGCCAGGAGCCAGGAGCTTCATCCAGGTTTCCTCACATGGGTGGCAGGGACCCAGGCCGTTAGCAGAGAGTTTGATTGGAAGTGGAGCAGGTGGGACACGAACTGCTGCCCATATGGAATGCCAGCATCACAGGCAGCAGCTTTACTCACTAAGCCTCAATGCCAGCCTCTGTTCCCTGATCTTGATGATCACTATTTGACTACCCAAATGTACATCCTTCATATTGACTGGCAGGGCATGGATTTATTTGAGATTGGATACATGAATTCTTATTACATTATCAAGAGTTTCTGTGACCCCTCCAAAACTGCCACGGCAGGAATTGAGTTTGAAAAGATAGAAAATTATTCCTGAAAGGAGGGTGTTTGGTGTAGTGGTTAGGACACTTGCCTGTCATGTTGGAGTGCCTGAGTTCAAGTCTCAGCTTTGTTCCCAATTCTAGCTTCCTGCTAATGTGCATCCCAGAAGGCAGCAGGTGATGACTCAAGTAGCTGGGTCCCTGCTGCACACATGGCAGATCTGCGTTGAGTTCCCAGTTTCCAAATACAGCTTTGGGCCAATGTGGTCATTGTAGGTATTTGGGAATTGAATCAATGAATGAGAGCTGTGTGTGTGTGTCTGTGTCTGCCTCTCAAATTAGAAAAAAAAAGAAAATTCTTCCTAGGAACATGTGACTGATCTACATAGTTGCTGCATTCTAGATGGTGGATATGATCGAAAGATTTCATGGAAGAGATGACTTTTCCAAATAAATTGGGTGCTAAGCATGGCATAGGGGAAGAGAAAGGAGAAGAAAGGACAGTGTTGCTCAGAAGACCATTCCAAGCACAGGACAGGAAGTCCAGTGAATGGAAAGAATACATCCAGGCTCTGTACTTGTGGGAAGCATCAGAGATAGGAATAAGAAGAGAATGTCAAAGACTACAATTCAAATTCATGATTCTGTGGCTATTTTGGACATAGAATTGTACTATTTGAATATATTTTCTTTTATGAGTTATCTTTATAGAAACAGTGTGGACAGTGATCATCCTATGTTCAAAGCTTTACTGTCACTAAAGTCTGAAATGTGGGATGTTATTTCCTCCCTAATGTTTCTAGCTAAACTCTAATTCTGGAACTAGATTAGAATTTCTAGAGAAAGAATCTTGGACTTGGAGTTGGACTCCCATGGATCAAATTCTGTATTACTTCTTGAATATGTGGCCTGTGAATCAGGAATTCACTCCTCAGAGATTTGATTTCTTCATTCATGAAATATAGTGAATATATCCCAAAGGCTTTTACATGGTATATAGCTAATGGTCATGGACTACTTAGTGATAAATAAAGCACAATTATTAATAATTATTTATGTTATTTGAAAGGCAGAGAGACAAAGATCTTATGTCTGCTGGTTTACTCCCCAAATGCCTACAACAGCCAGGGCTGGGCCATGCCAAAGCCAAGAACCAGGAACTCAATCTGGGTCTCTTACATGGGTGGCACTGAGGCAAGTATGTGAGCCATTATGTGCTGCCTCCCAGAGTGATCATTAGCAGGAAGCTGGAATTGGAAGCAGAATCATGACTTGAACCCAGGCACGCCAATATGGGATGTGGCTGTCCCAAATGGAGTCTTAACTGCTGTACCATCTACCTGTCTTATATTAATCATTATTTTAATTAGCAACTTGATAGAACAAACGGAATTTGTTTTCCTCTGTTACAATTACTCTGATTGTAAACTCTACAGTTGATCTGCTAAAATTGTCTTATAAACCCATTAATCTAATAGCCTAAGGACAGAGAAGTTTTCTAACTACAGTTTGCTTCTCATTGCTTTACCACTATTTTTAAAAACTTTATTTATTTGAAAGGCAGAATTAGAGAGAGAGAGAGAGAGAGATCGATCTTCTATCCACTGGTTCACTCTCCAAAGGGCCACAGTGGCTGGGATTGTGGCAGATTGAAGCCAGAAGCCTGGAACTTCCACTGGATCTCCCATATGGGTGCAGGGACTCAGGCACTTGGGCCATCTTCCACTGCTGCTTAGTGGGGAGCAGAACTGGAAGTGGAGCAGCTGGGTCTCAAACTGGTGCCCATATGGCATGCTGGCATCACAGGCAGCGGCTTAACCTGCTATGCCACAACACCAGCCCCTGCTTTACCACTATTAATGCTTTATTTCTGTTTGAAAGAACCTCAGCTGTGTCTTAGAAAAGATGGCTATAAGCTATAGATGTGATTGTATCTCTGTCCATGCTTATAGTATTACTGAGAATCAGACATAATGAGAGTGTTTATTTAATAAATATCTATGTTTATTGTAGTTCTTTTCTTTTTACAGATTGCGGTCCATCACATTGCCACTGTGGAGAAATTGCCCATCACTAACCTGGGCTGTCCCCTGGTCCTCCGCTGTAAGAACTTCCGGGTGGCCCACTTTGTTTTAGACTCTGATCTTGTGTGCAATGAAGTTTATATTTCACTGCTCAAGCTTTCTCAGCCAGGTAGTTATGATAGTATTTTTATGTAAAGCCATTTTGTTTTTTTTTTTTCTGAAATAGTGTAATGGAAAGATTATATAGAGTTAGAGCAGGGTTTGCATCTGGGCTCTGTCATTTAGTAGCTTCATGGTATTTGGGCAATTTATATAACCTCTGAACTCAGCTTTCTCACATGTTAAAGTACAGTGATGGCCGGCGCCGCGGCTCACTAGGCTAATCCTCCGCCTTGCGGCGCCGGCACACTGGGTTCTAGTCCCGGTCGGGGCGCCGGATTCTGTCCCGGTTGCCCCTCTTCCAGGCCAGCTCTCTGCTGTGGCCAGGGAGTGCAGTGGAGGATGGCCCAAGTCCTTGAGCCCTGCACCCCATGGGAGACCAGGATAAGTACCTGGCTCCTGCCATCGGATCAGCGCGGCCATTGGAGGGTGAACCAATGGCAAAGGAAGACCTTTCTCTCTGTCTCTCTCTCTCATTGTCCACTCTGCCTGTCAAAAAAAAAAAAAGTACAGTGAGTTAATGCTCCCTAAGGGGGATATTTTGACACTTATTTATATTCATGCATTTTTTAGTATATGTAGTATATAGTAGATAATTAAAAGGTATTTTCTTGTCTTGATTCCTGTTCTGCTGGCATTATGTTTGACTTATTGTTCCCGGCCTACCTTTAGTTCCATTTAGAAGACTAGGGTAGTTTATCAGAGTCCTCACTATTGCAGTTACCGCTGCTTCCTCCAGCTTTACCCACTCATTTTTTAAATTTTTTTTATTTTTGACAGGCAGAGTTAGAGACAGAGAGAAAGGTCTTCCTTTGCCATTGGTTCACCCCCCCACAAATGGCCACTATGGCAGATGCACTGCAGCTGGCACACTGCGCCAATCTGAAGCCAGGAGCCCAGTGCTTCCTCCTGGTCTCCCATGCAGGTGCAGGGCCCAAGCACTTGGGCCATCCTCCACTGCCTTCCCGGGCCACAGCAGAGAGCTGGACTGGAAGAGGAGCAACCGGGACAAAATCCAGTGCCCCAACCGGGACTAGAACCCCAGGGTGCTGGTTCCTCAGGTGGAGGATTAGCCTAGTGAGCAGCGGCGCTGGCCACCCACTCATTTCCTAGTCCCCACCCCTAGACAGCTATCATTGTCCTCTCATTTTATTCTGTGGAATCTCCATTCTCTTAGATTTTTCCCTCCCAATTCTCTTCCCTCCTTACCCCAGAATAATTCATCAGTTTTTGATGATAATTCTTGACAGCATTACTTAATTACATGAGCCAGTGTTGTATAAGGCTTTGGTTGGCTTCATCCATCTCTGGAAAAATTATTGCCACATCAGTTGGCCAAACACATCAGTTGGCCAAAGTTGTATCTTGTGAAGGGAGAAAGCAGGACTGACAGGGAGAAGGGAAGAGATTGCCATTTATCAGCCAGAGGCTGGTGTTGGCCTGAAGAGTAGAATACAAGAACGTTATTAATGTTGTGCAACATGTTACAACAAGCAGTGCACTTAGGACATAGAAGCTCAGTTAAGAACTTTTGGTAAGGACTGGTTTTTTTCTTCAAATATTATTTATTTAAAAGGCAGAGTTAGAGGGGAGTGGGGAGAGACAGAGAGGTCTTCCATATGCTGGTTCACTTTCCAAATGGCTGCAATGCTAGGGCTAGGCCAAGCAGAAGCCATGAGCCAGGAGCTCTTCTAGGTCTCCCATGTGGGTGCAGGGGCCCAAGCACTTAAGCCATCTTCCACTGCTTTCCCAGATGCATTAGCAAGGAGCTGGATCACAAGTGGAGCAGCTGGGACTCAAACTAGCACCCAAATGGGATGCCAGTGAAGCAGGAGGCGGGTTTAACTGCCCTGTCTCAACACTGGCCCCAGAACTGTTTCTTAACATGTGAAACCTGGAAGCCTCAGTTAAATCTGTTGTACAGAATTCTGTTTTTTTTTTTTTTTTATGAAGCCAGGCAGAAAATTTCTTCTTTGCATTAGTGTCACAAAAAATAAACATTTATAAAAGAAAAACCTGAAGCAATATTCTAGCTCTTATTCCTTATATAAAGGCAAACTTGTATAAAAAAACACTTTTTTTCTAAGGCTGTTTGATAAACATTTCCTTTGAGAGAAGGAAATTAACCTTTATTTGCATTGTTTGGTAATCTGAGTTTCATTCATCATTACTTTGTTGTCATATCTATCTTCTCCAGTATTACCTGAAGATCTTTATGCTTTTGCTTATAATCCCAAATCCTCAAAAGAGATGAGGGAAAATGGATGGAAACTGATTAACCCAACATCAGACTTTGAACGTATGGGAATACCCAACAGGTACTGGACCATAACAGATGCTAACAGAAGCTATGAGGTAAGTTTGTTATTGTTATCATTCATTTAGTGTATTTAATTAAAATGGCAGAGTATCAGCAAGCACAGGTTTGAAAAAAGAGAAAGGAAAGCAGTCATAATTGATCCTTTTAATTCAACAGTCAGCCATTCAAAGAACATTGAGTACAAACTGTGCTCAGGTAACTGAGTAAGAGATCTAATGGTCTAAAGCATAGGATGCTGTGGAGCACAGACGAAGGATATAAAAATCAGCCAGAGAAGCCAGAAATAGCCTGATCTTTAGGGAATAGCCTTTTGAAAGAGCTTTATCCTAATTTATGCAGGAGGAGAAGAAAGGAGTTCAGGATGTGAAGTCAGATCATGAGGGGATTCATGACCAAATTAAAGAAATTGAATATTATCCTGAAGACATTTGGGAGCATGAGAGTGTTTTTTGCTGGAAAGCAACTTGAATCTATTTGTACTTTAGTAAGATAACTTTGTTATGAGTGTGGACAATTGTTTTCTAGATGCAAACCAATTTGCAAATGCAGAAGGATGGTAAATGAAGTGATGAGAAACTGAACTAAGACAATGAATGCAGACAGAGAGGAGGAGATGAATTTACAAAAGATATTTAGAGGGCTGGCACTGTGGCATAGCAAGTAGAGCCACCACCTGCAGCGCCAGCATCCCATATGGGCGCCGGTTCAAGACCCAGCTGCTCCATTTCCAATCCAGCTCTCTGTTATGGCCTGGGAAAGCAGTAAAAGATGGCCAAGTCCTACGACCCCTGCACCCACATGGGAGACCCGGAAGAGGCTCCTGGCTCCAGATTGGCCCAGCTCCAGCCATTGCAGCCATTTAGAGAGTGAACCAGCAAATGGAAGACTGACTTTCTCTCTCTCTCTCTTTCTCTCTCTGCCTCTGTGCAACGCTGCCTTTTAAATAAATAAATAAAAGCTTTAAAAAAAGATTTATGTTATAGAATTGAAAGACCTAGTGGATAGTGGTTGTTAGCCTTGATAATGACCACAAGAAGGACATATGATATCCTCGATTTTAGACTTGAGTTTAAGGTAATTAAAGATATATCAAGCTTTTTATATCAAGCATCTGGGTCTTAATCTCAGGAAGGAACTGTGGAATGAATATAGGGGTCTAGGATTATATGGGGGGGTCCCCAAGACTATCCCTCAAAGTCTGTAATTCACTGGGAAGACACATGACTCAACATACAGTCATATTTATGGCTGTGATTTATTATAATGAAAGGATACAAAGCAAAATCAGCAAAGGGAAGAAGTACATAGGTAAATCTGGAGAAAACCTGGTCCAAGCTTCCGAAGTCCTTTCATAGTAGAATCACACAGGACACATTTAATTCCTCCAGCAATGGGTTGTGACAACACATGTAATGTTGTCTACCAGGCAAGCTTATTAGTGACTCAGTGCTTTTAGAATTTTCGAGGCTGCTCACATATACACCCTCTGCCTAGAGTATACCAAAATTCTAAATGCCTACCAAGAAAACAAATGTTCAACGTAAACCACATTTTTTTATACAGTCTATACACAGTAAGCCGCTCTTACCAATTAGGTAGCAGTGAACACCCTCCCAAAAGCCAAGTCCTCAGACGCAGCCAAGTGGGAACCTTGCAGGTAGGCCTGTTCTAAGGATAACAGGCCTGCTATGATAACTTTTCTGCACAGATTCATTGTTAAGTGATATTCCTGAATTTTTGGATCTTTAAGTTTCCAGTGTATCACTACCATAGTAAGACTATAATGACTTTCTGGTAACACAGTTTTGAATATCCACTAAGTGAGGATTAATGAGCTGTCACTTAGCAGGGTTATCTGTGAGGTGGCTTATTAGGAATGAGTAGAGTTGGGGTGAATTCTGTCGAGTTGAAGTCTTCTGAATGAGTTTTGAAATGCCCATGTTTCTCTGGATGCATATGGCCTTCTGAGCTGAGTGGAAAGCTCCATACTTTTCTCTTTGTATGACTTGCTTTTCCAAAGTCTTGAGTCCAGGAAAGGGATGGGTAGAGAACTTCTCAAATGGTCCTCATTCCGAGGACATTGACTAATGAATTATATAGAGGATTCTTAATCTAATTTGTCATTAATTATTTTTGCCTGTTTTTTTTTTAAATTTAATTGATGTAATATATATTTACAGAATATAGTGGTAAGTTAATGCATGTATACAATGTATAAGGATCAAATCAGGGTAATTAGCATTTCCATTTCCTCAAATAGTATGATTTCTATATGTTGAGAACTTTCAAAGTCTTCTCTGTTTGTTTATTTGATCTATTATTAAATGTTTGGGTATATTTTACATTTAAGAAAGTGATTAGAGTTAATTTTGCATCATCAGATCTGTCCTGTTAACAATATTTTGTTTGTGTCTCTTTGGAAAGTTGTATTTTGTTAACCACTAAGGGCTGATAAATTTGAGAAAATGTGTCCCATCTTCTTATAGCATATGTCACAACTAAAATGTCAACACCTTCAACCCCCAACTAGTGTTTTACAGACCATCCAGAAATGCATGAAGCAGTTTGCAGTTTATGAAGAAATAAATCATACATCCTTATTCTCTTCTACATGTCTTCTTGAGTTGATTTTTGGTTATATATGTTTCTGCCTATGATTTTAGTTAATCACAAAGTAAATTTTGTTCTTATATGTCTTAGTATTTTTCTTTATGGAAATTAAGGGCATACTTGAAAAAACTCTAAACCAAGAGTATTTTGTTTCTATTTCTGAGGAATGGATGATTCTGAATAGTAAATACCAGGCAGCTAATGCTTGAGTGATTGCCAATGCTAGTCTGTTGCTAGTAAGTGAAAAATGTAATACACACACACACACACACACACACGTATTTGTATTGGTTTATTTTTTAGATATGCGGTACCTACCCTCCTGAAATAGTGATTCCCAAATCTGTTACCTTGGGAACAGTGGTTGGAAGTTCAAAATTCAGAAGTAGAGAACGTGTGCCTGTGCTTTCCTACCTCTACAAAGAGAACAATGTGAGTTAAGCAAACTTTCTAATGAATACTAACTTGCCTCTAGAAGACCTAGGTTTAAGTGTCACTGTTCCACTTTACTAGCTGTGTGACCTCAAGCAAGTTATTTAACTTATCTGAACTTTGGACCTTTGAGCATTTTTGAGAGGGTCACATGAAGGAAAAATAGATATATACTTTGTAAATTGTAAGTATATGTGGCATTTTAAGTCTTCTAATTTGTTTCCTTCCTATGGGTTCCAGCTGGTAAGAAGTTGTGGCATGAAAGGAAACTAGTAGTATATTTGGGGACTATGGCTTGCCACGAGGATACAAAGGCCCTTGATTCTTTTCTACCAGCTTATTTTTTTTTTTTTTTGAGATTATTTATTTGAAGCACAGAGTTACAGAGAGGAGGAGAGAGAGAGAGGAGAGGAGAGGAGAGAGGAGGGGAGAGGAGGGGAGGGGGGAGGGGGGAGAGGGAGAACCTCTTCTATCCTCTGCTATACTCCCCAAATGGGGTTAGACAAGTAGTTAGGTTCTCAAATGGGCAACTGTTCAAGTGCTAAAGAGTATAATGATGCAATTGGGTGCCCTTGTGTCAAGCTATTAAAGTGAACAGATTCCTTAAATCCATATCAAAGTGTAATGAAGTCCATTAACTAATTATATCCAGACAAACTTGTTAAATAGCTATGCTGTTTTTATATTGAAAAGGCTTGAAAATAAACCAGCCCTCTGATTTATTATTAACTCTTGAAACTAAGGAATTCTGTTCTCTAAATCTCTAGATCTTTGCTCTCTTTTGAATTCTGCTACCACTGCTTTCCTCTGGTTTATAAGAGTGATATTACTGCAACTATAATAGTGGGCAATTTTAGAAAAATAACTAGCCCATCACGTATGGAGAGTTGATTTTTATTAAGGAAGCATTCAAGATGTGATTTTTTAGTAGTCTGATTTGCCAAGACTGCGTTGGGAGTCAGCCACATGCCTTTGGGAAGTAGGAGGCTGAGTCCAATATCAGTGAAATGCCTGGACTTTAAAGTCACATATCCCTTCAGTCATTGTCTTGAGTTGATTTTTCTTTTCCCACTACTTAGTAAACCTGGAGTCAAGGAGGATTTTTGACCAGCTGAGACTATAACACTCAACTGATACACTTTTTCCTTACAGGCTGTCATTTGCCGCTGTAGCCAGCCCCTGTCGGGATTTTACACTCGCTCTGTGGATGATGAGCTCTTGCTGGAAGCCATTGGCCAGACGAACCCAGGGAACCAGTTTATGTATGTCGTAGACACAAGACCAAAGGTATCTATTTGTCAGTGACTTCTCTGATATTTCTACTTACTATAATCCTTATCCCCACATATTGAGACTTGTAGTGTTATTAAGTCAGATTTGCGTATGTCAGACATGGTAGAAAATAATTTGAGCAAGCCATTTGGAGCTCCTTTTATAAGCCTGTCACTGACAAGGTACCGTGAACAACTTAGCTTTGCTACCTCAGTAAGACGTCCTGAGTTGAAGGTTCATTGACACATCTTAAATGTGTCACTAAATCTGTTCCTCAACCAGAATTTTTTGTAGTTTTCTGTGGTAGAAATTTACTATCAGAGAAAGAGCTTCAATTTAGACAATGGAAACCTAACTACTACCAGCATATCTTTTTGTAATTAATGTTTTGAGCCATAGTAAGTTAATAATATTTTGCTGTTTCCTGAAGGAGCAGGGATCACAAATCTGACTGCTATGTGATTAACTAAAAATGTTTGGATCTTGTGGCAATAACTTTTTTTAGCACCCAGTACTATTAGCTGATTACGTTTTCCCAATTCAGTGAAGTACAATTTAAATCTTAGTTCCAAAGAATAAGAACAGGGACATAAATTTGCCATAGATTTTGACAGTGGACATGGACTTCTAGCAAATTCCTTTCATCTTTCCTAGAGCTTGATGCTATGTGATTTGTTTCATTGTTTTCCCAGGCTTTGTCCCTTTCAAATGTGTATGTCACTGATGTCCTTAGATCAACCTAAATATCAGCTTAAACTTTTACCCTTGACCTTCAGGCTCCATGGGGGATTGTAGATGAATTTATTGTGCTCCACAAAGCAAGTAAAGGACTGAACCCATTTTCTTAAAGGTTGTCCTTTTTACAAAAATTCTAAAAAAGAAACAATTTTACATAAAATTTGATGTGAGAATGTGGTTGAGGAGGTTTTGTTGCTAAGTAGTGATTGCTAACCTGGGAGTTGAGAGCTAAGCCTAAGCTAGGTAGTTGTGGCTTCAGAGTTCAGCAGTTGGATATGCATGAGACTAAACAGTGGTCTTATACAGCTTGTCTGCCCCATTTTGTGATTCCCCCACTAGCTGTTTTCCAGAGCTACCTAGGACTGACTGCGCCCAAATGAGAAAATAATTTCCCTTTTTTGCTCAGGTATAATCTTTTACTGTTTCAAAAGCTTACTGTTTTATTTCAATGATAACCACCTCTCATATTCTGTTTAAAAATTTTATTGATTTGAGAGACAGAGGAGAGAGACTGATATCCCATCAGCTGGTAAAATACCCAAATGCTCACAGTGACTGGGCCAGACAGAAGGGAACTCAATCCAGCTAACCCACGTTAATGACAGGGTCCCAACTCCCTGCTGCTTTCCAGGGTCTACATGAGCAGGAAGCTGAAGTCAAGAGCCACAGCTGAAACTCAACTCAGGCATACTAATATTTGATACAAGCATCCCATATGGCATCTTAAACTGCTAAGCCAAATGCCTGCCTCTGCATTTGACATTCTGAGATTGGCAAGAGTTTAATCAAGTCTGTACCTTTTATCAAGATTAAATACCCTTAAAATGATGAAGAGAAATATACCAAGCTTCTGAGAATCTAAAAGATTGGGGCCTTTTATTCAAATCCAATATCAGGAAGTTCTCTTTAATAGATTCTATTTTCCTGTCTTAAATCCAAGCAAATTAAGACAGGCCTAGAAATATCTGGAAATCCCCCTTTTCTGGATGGCTAGATTTAAATATTTGGTAGAAACTATATTATAGTGATAGAAATTTGTTCTTAGGAGTTAGACAAATTTGAGGTCAAGCCTTGCCTTCAGTCCTTATCCTTGTGATCTTTGGCAAATTAGTTCACCTTTCTGAAGCTATTTACTTAGGAAAATAGTCCTTACCTTGAGGGGCTATAGTAAAAGTTAGACGAGATAATATATGTAAAGGGTCTGCCACATAGTAGTAACTCAATAAATATTACATTTTCTCTACCTGAACATTAATATGTAGCTGTTTGACCTCAGATCCACTGGATATATTTCCAAAGGGTATATACTGGCATAGGATAGTTACCTACCTTTACCTACCTGTGTTACCTGGCCTACCCAAACCTGGTAGGGACTAGTATAATTATGTTTTGTTTACTGAAGCATCCCTCATAGGAAATTTTGTTGCTTCTAAGTGGTTATTGCTTGCACTTCTACACAGTTTTTTGGTGTTTTTTTTTTTTGGACAGGCAGAGTTAGAAGGTTTTTTTTTTTTAAGATTTTCATTTATTTGTTTCAGAGGCAGAGAAAGACACAAAAACAGAATATTCCATATACTGGTTCATTCCCCAGATGCCCAAAACAGCAGTGCCAAAGCCAGGAATCAAGAACTCAGTTCAGTTTTCCAAAGCAGGTGGCAGGGACTCAAACTACTTGAGCCATTACCTGCTACCACCCAGTGAATGCATTAGCAGGAAGCTAGAATTGAGCAAGAAGCCAGAATTCAAATCCAGGCACTCTGACATGGGACACAGCTATCCCAAGCAGCCTCTTAATTGCTGTACCATACGCCTTCCCCCAACAGGAATTCTTTGGACATTTGTCATTAATTTAATGAAAGCTCACTGAAACTATCAGTGTGATAAAAGATCGAAATCGCCATCATGGTTCTCCATTTAATAAGTGTCTTGCATTCTAAAGAGAATATATTGAAACATTAACTTTATTTCTTTTCCATAAGCTAACATGAATAGTTTATATGCTTTGAGGTTTTTGCATTCCTTTACATTAGTACAAAACTACATATTGGCTACATATGTGCTCCTCCTGCCTTCAGAAATATAAAATACTGGTAGATGAGAAAACAGGCCCAGACAACAGACACTTAATTGCAAGATGACCATCATCATATCTTGGTTATTATTGTATTCATATCTCCTCTCTACGAATCTCAGTTACACCTTACCTTTCTCGGTGTCCTTTTAAAAAATATGTGTTTATTTGAAATGCAGAGTGACAGAGGGAGAGACAGAGAGCTTCCATTTGCTGATTCACTTCCCAGATGGCCACAATGGTCAGGGCTGGCCCAGGATGAAGC
Organism: Oryctolagus cuniculus; assembly: GCF_051225735.1. Classification (NCBI taxonomy): domain Eukaryota; kingdom Metazoa; phylum Chordata; class Mammalia; order Lagomorpha; family Leporidae; genus Oryctolagus; species Oryctolagus cuniculus. The sequence goes on along the minus strand of NC_142888.1, from coordinate 43,974,417 downwards.
TAGGAGCCTGGAACTCCATCTGAGTCTCCATGTGGGTGGCAGGGACCCAACTACTTGGGTCATCTTCCACTACTTCCTAGGAACATTAGTGGGGATCTGGATCAGAAGCAGAGCAGCTAGGACTCAAACAGGCACTCTATATGGGATGCCACCATTGCAAGTGGTAGCTTAACCTGCTGTGCCACAAAACTGGCCCCCCAACTCAATATTCTTCATATGACCTAGAGATACTCTGGTTACTGCAAGCTGTATTCACTGGCTTTTAGATCATGTACCTTTATAATAGATTCATATAGGGAGATAGAGGAAGACCTAGTATATTTGTTTTATTTTTTAAAAAATATTTTATTTATTTGAAAGACAGAGTTAGAGGGAGGAAGAGAGAGAGAGAGAAATATTCCAACCACTGGTTCACTCTCCAAATGGCTGCAACAGCAGATCTGTGCGAGGCTGAAGCCAGGAGCTCCATTGGGGTCTCCCACATGAGTGCAGGGGCCAAAACACTTGGTCCATCTTCCACTGCTTTCCTAGGCACATTAGCAGGGAGCTGGAAGTGGAGCAGCTGAGAGCTGAACCAGTGCCCACATTAGGATGCCAGTGCTGCAGACAGTGGCTTAACCTACTACACCACAGTGCTGGCCCCTGTTTTATTTCATAAACCCTGCTTAAGAAATGAAGGATGTGGCAGCTATAGGATATCTGATCTGAAATAATAATTTTGAGCTGCCCATCACAAACAATTGCTTTCGCATCTAAAAAGACTTTATACTCAGAAACATGTAGAAGTTCAAAAATCTTTACAACTGAGAAGATCTAAAAAGAAGTCTCAGAATGTCAGCACCAATTAATTTTAAATAGCTACTCTAGAAAAATGTCAAAAACATGACTGCATGAGATAAATAACTTTTATGCTCTGAGAAAATTGAAATGTAGATACTAACAGCTGTCTTAACACTATTTTCAGCTTTCAGTAATTCTGTATTACAGAATGTGTCTTATCTGATATAACTTTTTTTTGAATAGGATATATTTTTAAAGCTTTTATTTATTTATTTGAAAGGTAGAGTTACAGAGAGAAAGAAAGAGATCTTCCATCTGCTGGTTCACTTCCCAAATGGCTGTAATGGCCCAAGCTGGGCCAGACCCAAGTCAGCAGCCTGGAATCCATTTGGGTCTCCCAGGTGGGTGCAGGAGCCCAAGGATTTGAGCCATCTTTCACTGCTTTCCCGGGCAAATTAGCATGGAGCTAGATGGGAAGTGAAACAGCTGGGACTTGAACCAGCACCCATATGGGATGCTGACATTGCAGGCAGTGGCTTAACCATCTGAACAGAAATGCCAGCCCTGAATGAGTGGGATTTAAAACTGTTCAGAATGAAGCACTGAGATTGAATCCCGTTCTTTCATAATCTGGCCTTTATTATGTCCTTCACTATTGCAGTTGAATGCCATGGCCAACCGAGCAGCTGGGAAGGGGTATGAGAGTGAAGACTACTATGCCAACATTCGCTTCAGGTTCATGGGTATTGAGAACATTCATGTGATGCGGAGCAGCCTGCAGAAACTCTTGGAAGGTACAGGGATTTCACCTTGGCCAGGCCAGTGGCCATGTCTTTGCATTATTACATAAACGACATGCTTGCCTGATTTGGATTGGGGTGTAACATAAAAAGCAAGCAGATGGGCAGCCAATAAATGATAAGATATTTAACTGTAGTATGAATATAGCTTACATAGTACTGAATTATGGCAGTGATGTTCTGGCAGAAGGACTAATGTATTCATTTTCATAACTCATTGAAGTCTATTTGGGTCTAGCTGCTGTGGAAATAATTTCTCTCTACAGAATTACTGGTATTCAGGGTGGGTAGGCCAACATAACTACTAATGTATTTGGAATTCATTTCTTCATCAAGGTAAGAAACCACTTGATTTAATGTTAGAAGAAGTCACTCTGATTTCATCACTGCTCATGAAATGTGGACCTCAGAGTAATAAAGCTGATATCAGACAACTTCGGTCGTTTGTCATCACTGCTTAATAACTGGGGGAAAGTAGGATTGAAGTTTAACAGTGCTTGGGTTTAGAACATTTCTCTTAAAACTGCTACACAGGATGAACTGATAAACCAACTTAAGAAGGGATCCTCAAAACCTGTATTGTTTCGTTAACTCTCTATTCTTCCTGTTTTCTTCCCTTTTGTACTGGTATAGTCTGCCAGGACCTCTCCCTTACACCACAGAGTGTATTTCCTCAGTCTGCATCCCTTTTACTGTATTTGTGTCCTCCTTCCTTAAGTCTCTTCTGTTTTGTTTTTTTTTTTTCTCCCCAGAATGTTCTATAGGAAGAAACTTTGTTTCACAGACTTTTCAGGGAAAAGATTGCCCTCTGCTGGATAACCAGTGCAAAGTACATAAAAGTGTGTGTGTGTGTGTGTGTGTGTGTGTGTGTGTGTGTGTTTTCCAACGTGTTGAGACTGCATAGGGCTTCGGGGAGTAGGTAGGTATGTGGGAATAGAAACTGATATTAAGGGCCTATAGTATTAGGAAGAGTGGGTTGGATTAGGATGGGTATTAAATATGCTTTCTAATCAGAGGAGATGTATTTTTCTATAGATGCTGACTCAATCTCTGGTTCTCTAAGGGCTTGGGGGTGGATTCTACAATTTGAGAAAGCAGAGGCTCATGCTGGGAGCTCTAGTGGGCTTTGGCCATAGTCCATCCCTGACTCCCTGTGTGGTTTCACACTAATCATTTAACCCTTCTGTGCCTCAGTTTTCCTCATTTACAAAATGGGGATCCACTTTATCCCCTTTCTTGATGAATAAACTGAGGTGATTGTGAATTTCAATCTCTGCTTCCTTTTCTACCTTAGTTTGTGAATTGAAAACTCCAACAATGAGTGAATTTCTTAGCGGCCTGGAGAGCTCAGGGTGGTTGAGACACATTAAAGCTATTATGGATGCTGGAATTTTCATTACAAAGGTAATAATCAGGACTTTTAAGAATTTGCACTGACTTTAATGATGGGATCTCCTGAGGTGGTAGAGTGACATGGTGAAAGACTATTGAAAAGATACCTAGCTTCTGGACTACTCTGCCACCAGTTTACTGTGTGCCCTTGGGCAAGTTTCTTTCCTCTTTGAGCCTCAGTTTCTCCATTTTTATAACAAGGTGATTGAACAAGAATCTAATGATATAACTCTTACGGGACCCACAGATTTCTTTGAGAATATGATTAATCCCCTCCTCTGAAAAATGCCCAACTATACATTAAGAAAATGCATCTCAATTTCAGGTTATCCACAGACCCTAGCACCTCAAGTTTAAAATAGGAGATCTGTAATGATCCTTCCAGTTCAGTTACTGTGTGATATATTTTTGTATTCTAATGTAATCGTGTGAGCATAACAGTAGATGTGAAATAAATGCAGAGCTGTGTATTGTATGGTTTTCAGAACTTTGTATACAAAGCCACATTTTTAAAATTCTTTGTTTAGGCCAGCCTCCTAATGCAATATGGGCTGGCTTTGTCACACTGTATTTATGCTGACCCACTTATTTAATTCTGACCTCCAGAAACCTGCCCTCTGTATCTTTTGCAAGATGATTTTAGGAAAAAGAATTCAGAGTATAGATTTTATCATCTTGAAGTTTTGTTTTGCATATTAATATATGAGAATTCTCCCTCTTTGCCCCACCTCCATTATTTGGTAGAAGTAAAGAAAAAGAATGACTTTTTACTCCTGTGCTGTTATTTTCTCACTTCAAGTGAGAAAATATGCATATACATATGCATACATATACGTATATATATGCATATGTGCATGTATATATGCACATATATACATATGTGCACACACATATACATATGCATACATATGCATATGTGGTTTCTTGCTTAAAAAATTTCAAGAATGTGTGTAATTGACTGACTTAAATAGCTAGCCCTAATGCTTTTCAGGTTCCTGGTTCTGTTACCTATAGTTTCATTAAAATGTTATTAATATTTACTATGTTACTCTGTCAGTTGTTTCAAGGCCATTTTTTAACCATTCTTTGCACCATTCATTTTTCACCAACCCATAAATCTGTATTCCCTTTCTGAAACCATGTTTATCATACATAAGAGAGAGGGCTGAGGAAAATTTGATAGATAGTACATCTCATAAATATTGGTTGACTTAAAATGAATGAAGAAAAATAGACCTGGAGTTACACAGCTCTTCTGTGCTCCCTATCTCTAGTAACACCTAGCCAATTATCCCAAGCTTAAGAATATGTCAGCCTTGAATTCTTTCTCTTCCCCTCCTGGAAATTGTCAAGTCCTATGAGCTTCAAATCTATCCTCAAATCTATACTTTTTCACCCCAATCTCTACTGCTACTTCCCTAGTTTAGATGTTTGCTGTTCCTTAGTGAAAGTATGATAATAACCTCCTGCCAAACTTGTGTCTAATAGTTGCTCCTCAGTGTGGCCTCCACAGTTATCTTTCTTAAAATATCTGGTGTTACCTTAAGCTCAGAATCCTCCGCTAGTTCTCTATTGTCTATAAAACCCTGTATCTTAATACATATTGCCTTTCACAATCTCACACCAATTTGACAATAGTGAACCTCTTGCTATTCTCTAAAATATGATATACTTTTCTTTTTATCTTTTTTATTATAAAAGCAATGTGTGTACATTGCCACAATAAACATTTCAGAAATATGTAACATAAAATGTAAACATTTCCAATAACTCACATACACATGTCTCTCTCTCTCTCATACATACACAAACACACACACGACACAGCCCCATGATACACAAACATCACTGTTAATAGTTTAATGTTTACGCTTCTCAATTAGTACTGTCCATTTTTAACTGTCTATGTAATAGAAATGTTCTTTCTCTACCCTGATTAATACAGTAGTCATTAGCCACATGTGAAATGTGGCTCTTGAAATGTGACTAGTGAGGCCGGCGCCGTGGCTCAATAGGCTAATCCTCTGCCTTGCAGCGCCAGCACACCGGGTTCTAGTCCCGGTCGGGGTGCCGGATTCTGTCCCGGTTGCCCCTCTTCCAGGCCAGCTCTCTGCTGTGGCCAGGGAGTGCAGTGGAGGATGGCCCAAGTCCTTGGGCCTTGCACCCCATGGGAAACCAGGATAAGCACCTGGCTCCTGCCTTCGGATCGGTGCAATGCGCTGGCTGCAGTGCGCCGGCCACGGTGGCCATTGGAGGGTGAACCAATGGCAAAAGGAAGACCTTTCTCTCTGTCTCTCTCTCTCTCACTGTCTACTCTGCCTGTCAAAAAAAAAAAAAGAGAGAGATCATACTGTACATACTGTTCTGCAACTGATTTTTTTTATACTTAATGAACCATGAACATTTTTCAAGTCAATTTATTCAATACTGTCTCATTCTTTTCAGCAGCTATATGAGGGTACATCAAAGTTCATGGAAGGGGAAGCATTGTGACTGAGCAGGTTTAACTACAATTTGGAACACCTGCATCACATATTGGAATGCTGGTTTACATACTGCTATGCCACCTCCAATCCTACTCCCTGCTAATGCACCTGGGAAGCAGCAGACTCTAGCTCAAGTGCATTAGTTACTGCTACCCACATGGGAGACCCAGAGGGAGTTCCTGGCTGTTGTAGCCATTTGGAAAGTAACCATCAAATGGAAGATCTTTTTCTTTGTCACTCTACCTTTCAAATAAATAAATCTTTTTTCCATGAACTTTTTGAAGACCTGTCCATATAATGTTCCAGTGTGACAATTTACCATACTCCCATGGTGATGGGGAATTCATTTCCCCCATGTTATCATTAACGTAGAAAATGTACCAAATACCTTAAAACATACATATGTTGATATTCTTAGAAGTAGGTTTTCTGAGTCAAATCAGATTTGAATAGATGTAGGCAAATTGCCCTCCAAATAGATAGCACCAGTTTTATTTCCCACCACCAGTGCCTATTTTTCCACATTGCCACATTTTTCATTTGAGAGTGAGAATGAATGAGAGAATCAGAGAGAGATCTCTCATCCATTGGCTCACTCCCCAAATGGCTGCAACAGGTCTCTCACACAGATGGCAGCAATCCAATTACTTGAGCCTTGACTTCTGTCTCCCTGGGTCTGCATTAGCAGGAAGCTGGAATCAGGAACCAGAGGTGGATATTGAACCCAGGCACTCTGACATGGGACACAGTCATCTTAACTGCTAAGCTAAGCACTTTACCCCCTCAGTCTTTATCTTGTCCAATGTGATAGGTGATCAATTTTTTAAAAATATTTATTTATTTACTTGAAAGAGTTACGCAGAGAGAGGAGAAGCAGAGAGAAAGAGAGAGGTCGGTCTTCCATCCGCTGGTTCACTCCCCAGTTGTCCTCAATGGCCAGAGCTGTGCTGATCCAAAGGCAAGAGCCAGGAGCTTTTTCCGGGTCTCCCATGTGGGTGCAGGGGTCCAAGGACTTGGACCATCTGCTGCTGCTTTCCCAGGCCATAGCAGAGAGCTGGATCAGAAGTGGAGCAGCTGGGACTCGAACCAGCACCCATATGGGATGCCAGCACTGCAGGTGGCAGCTTTGCCCACTACACCACAGTGCCAGCCCCGGTGATCAATTTTATATCATGTTTTAATTGGTCTGTAATCATTAATGAAATCAAGTGTCTTTTTTTCTTTTTAATCCATGACTTTTCATTCCATTTGGAGCCCTGAAAAAGAATATGGTTGCCACTATTGAACATCTGATACCACCTGAGGTATCTGTTTAAGAAGTTTAAAAAAAAACTTTAAACCTGAAAAACCATTTTCCAAATGTTTTTAAGTTCTTTCTTACCTCAACCTGACTACCCTTCTAGGAGTAACACTTTTCTTGCACACCTAGTACAAAGGCTATTCATTCTTTCACACCCATGAACCACAGGGCCTAGGGCAGGTTCAATATTCCTATTGCTCATTACAAAATTTCTTCCTCCTTTGAAATTTGTTCATTTAGCTGTAGCAGCATGTATCTCTCCTAGTTTGTCTCTGTTCTCCATTAGTGGCTTTGGGAATAGCCTTACTACCTTTCTCTTCATCCTGATTACTTCCCTTCATTGCAGGAGAATTGAACAACCTGCCATATACTCTATATTTACAGTTCTGTGAGGTTTTGTACTTTGGTTCTACTCCAGATAGAATGGTTCTATCTCATGGAAAACTGTATACTTTAAACTCCTCTTTATCCACCTTCTTCCACCTTCCTTATTTATCAAAACCTAGTGGTGTAGTACCTCGTACGTTCCCCCTTGGTATTTATCTTTCCACTCTACCTGCCTTAACCAATTAGTCTCTGTTCTTACTCTCTAATAAGCAATGCTGCAAAGAAATAAATCACATAGACATGTTAATTGGTGCTAACATGGGTTTATGGTCTGTAACCTTAGCTAAAGTCTTGTAGTTTTAGGGTCACTTAGCAGTTATTTTATATGTCTCTCATTGGGTCCCAATCTTGTTCTGTCAAACTGCTAACTCCTAATCTGTACCCTGCTTTAAAAACTCAACGTGAATCCTCATCTTTCCAGTATTATTCTTACCAACTCTTTTCGTGTCTCCTTCATTGCTTTCTCAAAGAATTAGGCATCCCATCTTTTGTGTAAGGCTACTCCCTCTGCTTGTATCCTAAATGTCATTCCCTCTTAGTTTTTTTTTTTTAAGATTTAATTATTTTATTTATTTTAAAAAGAAGGACAGAGGGAAACAGAGATCTTCCACCTGCTATTCACTCCCCAAATGGCCACAACTGCTAGGGCTGGGCCGAATCAAAGCCAGGAGCCTGGAATTCCATGGGTGGGAGGGGTGGGAGGGCCAAGAGGTCCCAAGTGCTTGGGCCATCTTCCATTGCTTTTCTAGTCACATTAGCAGGAAGTTGGATTGTAAGCAGAGTAGCTGGGACTCAAACCGGCCAATAGGAGATTCTGGCATTTCAAGTGGAGCTCTACCCACAACACCAGGCCCCTGCTCTTACTTCTTTAAGGAAACAACTCTCAGATAATTTCCTCCTGTTCGTTTTGATTTCTTCTTGCCTCAAAAATTTATTCAAATATTTTCTCATTTCTAAAGAACAGTAACTTTTTCCTTATACTCTTGTAGCTGTTGCCTTCTTTCCTCTTGATTAGAGCCTTGAAAGTAGTTGTCCTTCCCTATTAGCACTTCCTCACCTCCCTTTACCCTTCAGCCCACTGTGATACTTACCACTACTATTACAGTTATTCTTGCTGTGGCAAACCTAAGGTTTGACTTATCAAACCTAAGGATCACTTTTCAATCCTCATTCTCTTTTGACCTTTGCTTCATTGGCACTGTTAACCCCTTTCTCTTTGAGCCCTTCTTTTAGTCCTGGATTTAATCCATCTACTCCCTCCTGACTCTTTTTCTGCTGCTGGAGCTGATTCTTTACAAGTTGGCACTTGTAATACCCCCCTTCCTCTAAGTACCCTTTAAAGTTCACTGCTTGTTCAAGTTGTTTTTCTTTTCACTTTTGTTATATGCATAAACATCTCTAGATATACACAAAGTTTCTATTACCATCTCTGTTCAGAGAGTGGCCACGTCTATCTCCAGCTCAGATCCTTCCTTCTCCTACATTCCAAACCAACGTTTCCAGTTGTATACATCATATATGTATTGTATTGAACACATTGTACCATTGTATATCCCTCAACCACCTCAGATCCACCATGGCCCAAACTGAAATATTCTTACCTGCCTTCACTACTACCTAAAATTTGCTTTTTCTGTGTTCATTATTCAAACTTATATAGTACTGCCATCCATTTATCTAATAAACTACACATTTCAGAGTCATCTTTGCTCATCCTTCTCCTTTATCCCATATCCATTCTCTTATTTTCTCCTATTAAATTTTCTTCTAAAATATTTATTTGAAAGACAAAATAAGAGAGAGAGGCAGGAAGGCAGACAGAAAATCTTCCATCTACTGGTTCACTCCCCAAATGGCAGCAACAGCTGGGGTTGGGCCAGGCCAAAACCAACAGCCAAGAACTTCATCTGAGTCTCCTGCATGGGTCGCAGGAGTCCAAAGTACTTGAACCATCACCCATGGCTTTCTAAGGCACATCAGTAGGGTACTGGATCAGGAGCAGAGCAGTTGGAACTTCAATTGACACTCTGATATAGGACGATAGTGTCACAAGTGAACCATCTAACCCACTGTGCCATGATACCAGCTCCTAAATTTTCTTACTTTCTGTTCCTCTTCACCTTTTCAGCCCTACTGCTATTACCCTGCTTCAGTTCCTCAGGGCCTTTCATGATTTTAGTAGCTCTCTGACTGGTCTTCCTATATCCAAACACATGTCCTGAAATCCATTCTACTTACTAGCCACCACAGTGATCTTTCAAAAATGCATATCTGATCATGCACTTCTCTGCTTGCATCACCTCAATGGCTCCCTGACACAAGATAAAATATACTTTTTGGTTTGACCTTTGTCCTCTTGGCCAGGACGCTTGTGCACTCGCTTGCACACACTCTCACTTGCTCGTGCTCTCTCTCTCTCTCTCTCCCCTGCTTCCCTCCCTCTCTCCTCCCCCTCCCCTCACTCTTAATCTAGCCTCAGCCATTACCAAGCAACTTAACAGGTTCCTCACTTATGCAATGCCTCCGGCCTTACCTGTGTATTGTCATGTTGTTCCCCCTGCCTAGAATGTCATTTTCCTGATCCATCTGGCAAATGTCTGTTCACCTACCAAGACCCACTTAATTGTCTATTCTTTGGTTATCTTTTGTGTCTTTCTTGCATTGTTTAACTTACCACTGATTTGCAGTCATTCATTTTAGGTGTTTGTTTTCTTTGCATTCCCAGTGCATACCATATTCCTCTTGTATCTAGCAGTTCCTGGCTAGGTTTGTGGATGAGTGAATGGGTAAATTAACTAATGTTGTTTTCCTTCCTCTCCTGAGGTAGTCCTACCCTTTCTTTAAGACTTAAGGTTCTGTGATTCCTGCAAAAGAATATAGGTACTTTTCTTTACTCTGTAGCACCAGTTTTTCCACCATATGATAATTATTTATTTATCTTATTCACCTCACTAGTTTATGGGCTCCTGAAAGGCAGAAACTGAGTCTTTGTATCCCTGTTATCGAGCACATACCTGGCACAAAGGGGTACACAATTAAGTGTTATAATGAATAAATGAATAATCAATGTCTACAATTGCCACAATTGTACAAGTTGAAAAACTGCCCAGATCATCACATCTTGCTAATTATATGCAAACCAGCCAAAGTGGGTAAGCCCCGCCATCTTATCCATCTAAATTAGAAGGGTTTGTGTTAGTAAGACTAAATTACTGGGCCGGCACCGCGGCACACTAGGCTAATCCTCCACCTTGCGGCGCCGGCACACCGGGTTCTAGTCCCGGTTGGGGCGCCGGATTCTGTCCCAGTTGCCCCTCTTCCAGGCCAGCTCTCTGCTGTGGCCAGGGAGTGCAGTGGAGGATGGCCCAAGTCCTTGGGCCTTGCACCCCATGGGAGACCAGGATAAGTACCTGGCTCCTGCCATCGGATCAGCGCGGTGCACCGGCCGCAGTGCGCCGGCCGCGGCGGGCATTGGAGGGTGAACCAACGGCAAAGGAAGACCTTTCTCTCTGTCTCTCTCTCTCTCTCACTGTCCACTCTGCCTGTCAAAAAAATAAAAAAAATAAATAAATTACTGGAGGAAATCACTGTCATATCTGTGACTGGAAAGCAGAACTTTCTTGTGTTTTTGAGCTTGGATTCTTCCTCCTCCTCTCACCTTCCCCTGAAAATTGATCCTTATCTTCCTCCTAAGTTTTATAAATTTAAAACTCCCATTGTTTTCCTTTTTATCTTACATCATAGGTTGGATTTAATTTTCTTTACACATTGGGTAAGTTCTTCTTCTTTTCTTGCACACCATTGTTTTCTTTTTCACTCCCTATAGAGAATTCTAGTGTTATGACAGGATATCAATGTAGCCCAGTAAGACCAGGTTCTCTGTTCTAAAGGGATAGCATTTTGCAATCCTATTGATTAACCCAGCATGCTATATAAAAGTTGATTATGGTATTTTTTTTTTTTTTGCTTCTTTTCTTCTTAGGCAGTGAAGGTAGAAAAGGCCAGTGTCTTAGTCCATTGTTCTGATGGGTGGGACCGCACAGCACAAGTCTGCTCAGTGGCCAGCATCCTCTTAGATCCCTTTTATAGGACATTCAAAGGACTCATGGTAAGAGACCAAGCAATTGTATCTTCCTTTATTCGAGGGAAAGATCACTCAAAAAAGAACTTTCAGCCAACTGTTTTTTTTTTAATAAGAATAAGCTCTAAATATACAAAATAGTTCTTTTTCACTTTAGCTTATTTTCCATTAATTGAGGTATGTACAGTCTGTGTACTTTCTGTTGTACATTCAACATACATTCTTACCTATCATATATCATAGATTGTATATAATAGGCTGCTCTAAGCGGGTAAGAAAGTCTCAAAAAGTTTGTAAAGTTGATGAATGACTGTTAAATAGACTGATTGGTTCATCATCTTTAACAGCTCATCTGTTTGAATGTCAGGCTCATGACAGTTTTCTGGTGCAGGATCCAAGGCTTCTTAGTTGATCTTTCTAAGAAGCAGAACTCACAATAGCAGTTTCTAGTCATTTCTTAAATTTTCTAAATGGTTGAAATTGTTTTGTTCTTAGTACTAATCCAAATGTTGCCTTTGGGTTTCATTTAATATCATGCTTATCAGGATTTCATTTAGTTATGGTTCAATAGTTTGTCAGACTTCATGTAAAAGTCAAAAGAAATGTGACACTGGATATAAATCCAGAATAATTTCTCCTGAGAGAACTAAAAACTTGAAGGTAGCCTATACAGGCCTATAAATGAAATCCAAGTTACTTAGTTATCATTTGGGATCATTTCAACCATTTCAGCAATGTTTTTTTGATGTTCTTGTGTGTATGGTTAATTCATTTTATGATTTTCCTAATGCAAACTTTTCTTTTTTTTATAAAAATGAAGATCCTAATAGAGAAGGAATGGATATCCATGGGTCACAAGTTTTCTGAAAGGTAAAAATATCTTCATTTTCACTGAAGGAGCTAAGGAGAGTTCATAAAAAAATCCAACATGCTCTTGTGTAGGAAGGAACAGGAAGTTGAATGTGGCAAAAGTCATCTTTTCATCAAGCAACAAATATTCCAGGCACTATGCTAAGACACAGAATGTCATCTCTGCTTTGAAGGAGTACAAGTAATTATATCAAGTAGTTAAATAGTTCAGGAAAAGCAAGGCATCATAGGCCACAGAGGAAAAGCACTTAACTCCACATGAAAAAGTCAGGGTAGGCTTCCAGGAGGCAATATTTAAGGATGGATTTTTAGAGATGAATAGGAATTTGATAAGCAGAACAGTGGAATGAGGAGGGCATTCAGGTAGAGACTAGCATCTAAGGTAATGTACCATTTAACCTTTTGTAAGTGAACAGACAGTTGTAGATACCTGTTCTGTAATAAGGGGTTGGGAGCAAGGGCTTACATTTACCTACTGACTGACATAAGAAGCCTAAAGCTTTGTCTATGTTAGCAAAAAAATAAATATTTACCAACTATCTAATAGTGTACTATATGCTATATCAGACACTGAGCTGATCCCAAAGGCAAGTAAAATGTGAGATTTACTTTAAGAATATTATAATTCAGGTCTAATTCTCCCCCATTGATTTTCATCCATTTAATTTAATTTGATGGCCACATACTAGCCATTTGGGTCCATCTATTCATCCTTTTTTTTCATCAGCAAACTTTGGGCCAGTTAATATGTCAGGTATTGAGGAGACTGAATTGAATCAGATATGGCCCTGTCCCTTCTTTTAAGAAAAAGAAAATCACTGATGACAGTATAGTATGATAAGTGCTAAGACAGAGAAAAACATAAACAAAGGAATCTTACCTATTCTTGGGTAAAGAAGGCATCTAGGAATAGGTCACATTTTAACTGAGCTTTAAAGTATGAGTTGGAGTTAGTTAGAAAGGGGGAAAACATTGCAGAACTGATGTGTGTGAAACTCTAAAGGCTAAAGCTGTGAAATATTTGAGGTGCTACAAACCATGCTTTGTAGTTGAGTCATAGGTTACATAGGGAGAGTAGAGGAAATGGGACCAATGAGGAGATCATTGAAAACTCTACATTTTTCTTTCTTTTTTTTAAGCTAAAAGGTTTGAATGTTTTTATATGCATAGCAAAACTACATTGGAGGACTTAGAATAGGGCAGTAATATGGTGATCAGATCCATATTTTAGAAATATCCCTTTTGCAGCAGTGTGGAAGACTGTGACTGTAAGCAAGGGGATGAATTAAAAAAAATAAGCAAAACTGATGAGGTTCTGGAAAAAGAGGCAATATATCAGATACAAGGATATTCAGGAAGTAAAACTGACTAAACCAGGAAATGAGAGAAAAACTCAAATAGAACTTTGAAGTTTCTGCCTTATGTAGCTAAGTTTACTGAGATGGAGAATATAGTCTGATACAGGGCAGGTTTGAGCGGAAGGATGGTTTTGGTTTGTGACTTATCTGGTATAGGACATCCAAAAGGAGATATCCAGTAAGGAGACTATTCAGTATTGATCTGGAGCTGACCAGTTGTGGATTAGGCAGAAAGGTTTAGAGATTTGAGAGTTATCTGCATTCAAGAGGTAGCTTAAGCCATGGATTTGGATAAGATAACTCCAAAAGTTATATATAGACGAAGAGCCCAGGGACTGGACAGAGCCTTGGATAATACTGACACCTGAAAGTCTAGTGAAGAAAGGAGCCCATGAAGGTGATTATGAAAGAGTGATTAGTGAGGTAAAATTAAATCTAAGGAAAACAAAAAGTAAGAGACAAAAACTTTGAGTAGTCAGTAGTGTCATGTGCTTCAGCATAACCTAGATTATCAACTAGCTATATGCAGGTTTTCATGATCTGTAGTGATAACCAGTTGAGTAAAATGGTGAAAGTAGAAGCCAAATGGCAGTGAATCAGAGGTGTGAGCAACAGAGGAGGAAATAGAATATGAGTATGTAACTCTCTTTCCAAGAATCTTGGCTCTGAAGGGGATAGAAGAGGAGTGATACCTAGATAAGGGTTTTGCATTTGAGCAAGTGTATTTCAAGATAGGAACAATCTGAGCAGTTTTTTGCACTGAGAATAGAGAAACGTTAAAGAAGCTGAGGTTGTAAGTTATGAAAGAGACATTGAGTCTTTGACAGAGCAAAGTTTTGAGGGAAAGGAGAGGGGAAAACTCCAGTCCATGTGAAAAGATTATCTTGAGCTATAACCAAGAAAACGTCTTCTGTGGAGACTGGATAGAAAGAGAAGTAGAGAAGCAACCAAAGGGCAAGCATTAGAGACGGAAGTTAGATTTTTTTTTTTACTTGATGGCCTTGATCTTTTTTCAATGAACTGTAGACAATGGTGTGAAGGAAGATGTGAAATGTGTTAGAGGTTTGAGAATATAGCTTAAAATTTGCAAGAGATGTAAGGGTAAAGAGTAAATAGTGTCAACTACATACATGAAGATTACTTAGCAGCAATTAAGTTTCAGCTGAATATAGAGACTTATTTTTTAAGAAGAAATAAAGGCCTAAAATATTATTTACTTGAAAGAATTACAGAGAGAGAGGGGGAGAGAGAGAGAGAGCTTCCATCCACTGGTTCATTCCCCAGGTGGCTGCAACAGACAGGGAGAGGGAGAGAGGGAGAGAGGGAGAGAGGGAGAGAGGGAGAGAGGGAGAGGGAGAGGGAGGGAGGGAGGGAGGGAGGGAGAGAGAGAGAGAGAGAGAGAAAGAAAGAGAAAAAGAAAGGGAGGAGGGGAGGGAGGAAAGAGGAAGGAAGGAAGGAAGGAAGGAAGGAAGGAAGGAAGGAAGGAAGGAAGGAAGGAAGGAAGGAAGGAAGGAAGGAAGGAAGGAAGGAAGGAAAGATTGATCTTCCATTCAAGATGTCTGCAACGGACAGGGATGAGTCAGGCCTAAGTCATGAGCTTCATCCATGTCTCCCACATGGGTGGCAGGAGGCCAAGCGCTTGGGCCATCACAAGCAGCAGCTTTCTCCTCTACACCACAATGCCAACCCTGAGACTTAATTTTAAATGGCATAAATTTGTATGGTTTTGTAATATTTTTAAGCATCATTCATTGGTCAGGATTGGGAGCAAAACCAGCTTTCTTTCTTTTTTTTAATTTTTTTAACTTTTATTTAATGAATATAAATTTCCAAAGTACAGAATATTGATTACAATGGCTTCCCCCCCATAACGTCCCTCCAACCCACAACCCTCCCCTTCTCCACTCCCTCTCCCCTTCCATTCATATCAAGATTCATTTTCGATTCTCTTTATATACAGAAGATCAGTTTAGCATACATTAAATAAAGATTTCAACAGTTTGCTCCCACACAGAAACATAAAGTGAAAAATACTGTTTGAGTACTAGTTATAGCATTAAATCACAATGTACAGCACACTAAGGACAAAGATCCTACATGAGGATCCTACATGAGGACAGTGACTCCTGTTGTTGACTTAACAAATTGACACTCTTGTTTATGGCATCAGTAATCACCCTAGGCTCTTGTCATGAGCTGCCAAGGCTATGGAAGCCCCCTGAGTTCACTGATTCTGATCATTTTTAGACAAGGCCATGGTCAAAGTGGAAGTTCTCTCCTCCCTTCAGAGAAAGGTACCTCCTTCTTTGATGACCCATTCTCTCCACTGGGATCTCACTCGTGGAGATCTTTCATTTAGGCAAAACCAGCTTTCTAGACTGATGCTACAGTTGGATTTTTAAGGAGAATAATGACAAGAAAGGCCAGAAAATTGAAGCAAATGGGGAGAAAGTAGTCAGTGGAATAGACCATGAAGTCTAGGCTTGATCCAGAAGAAGGAAAACCTATAGGAATCTAGTAGGTGGAGAGGTCCTGAGATGAGGTAAGAAGATGATCAGTCTTTGGCAATATAATAATATGAGGATACTTCAAAAGTTTGTGTAAAAATGGAATTGAAAGTTAAGTTTATTTTGGTATAAAATATTTGAAATCCATGCATAGTTTTTATTTTAGTAATACACATTTTCCTTGAACTTTTTGAAGACCCCCTCATATGGTGTTCAGAGTGAGATATTTAGATTAAGATTTCAAAAGTGGGGTAAGAACTTCTATATGGCTTCAAGAACCAGCCTATGACTATGCATTCAGGAAGATGAGATAGAGTAGATCAGTGAAGAGAATCGGATTTGAGTCACTTAAGGAACCAGTTATTTAAGCCAGTGTAGGTGGCCATCTCCATCAACACCAAAGATAAATAATTCAGAGTCAGATTCTTCAAAGAATGTTGGGGAGTGACCCACAGGTTTGTGGAAGAGAACATTGAGGAAGGGGAAGGTAAATAAGCTAAACACATGACCCATAATGTACACACACACACGTATATATACACATACATACACATATGAATGAAGTGTTTTTAGAAATGTGAAAGGGGTGGTAGCTTTGAAGCATCAATAGGAACAAGGAGAAAGCTGATCCCCATCCGTGCCCTGTTTTAGGATCATGGTATCTGGAAGGTGAAATGATTAGCTTTCTCTGTTTGATTTGGGCCTCAAGAAGAGGTGCTGTCCTTGGTGAGTTGAGTTGCAGTTATATCCGAAGGCGAACATTCAGTATAGAAGCTGAGGACACCAAGTTTGTTTCCAGTTGAAAAGGGTATCCAGTGGATGATAGGGGTGGTAAACAGGACATTATGGAAGAAGAAACATTAAACAGTTCTGGAATCATATTTTGTTCCTGCACGTAATAAATGTTTCTCTTTTTAAAAGACTTACTTATTTATTTGAAAGAGTTACAGAGAGACAGAGAGATCTTCTATCTGCCAGTTCACTCCCCAGATGGCCACAATGGCCAGGACTGGACCAAGCCAAATCCAAGAGCTTCATCCAGGTTTCCCATTTGGGCGGCCAGGGCCCAAGTACTTAGGGCATCTTCAACTGCTTTTCTCACACCATTAACAGAGTTGGATTGAAAGCAGAGCAGCCAGGACTTGAACTGGTGCCCATATGGGATGCCAACATCACAAGTGGTGGCTTTACCTGCTCTATCGGCCCCTAATAAATTTTTCTTAAAATGCATATTTTGTTCTAAGCACTGTACAGTAAATGTTAACTGTGGTCTTTGCTCACATAGAGCTAAATGGGGCTATGTAATTCTAGATTTAAATTAAATGAAATTAAAAATTCAAGGACTGGACATTCAATCTAGTGGTTAAAATGCCTGCATCCCACATCACAATACCTGGGTTTAATTCCTGTCTCTGGCTCCCAAATCCTGTTTCCTGCCAATGCAAAACTTGGGAGATAGCAGTGATGGTTCAAATAATTGGGAGTGGAGGACCTGAATTGAGTTTCTGGCTCCCAGCTTTGACCCCAGCCCAGCACTAGACATTTGGAGAGTGAACCAGTAGATGTGAGCTTTATATGCTATTCAATAAATCAAATTTTAAAAATTTTTAAAAATGTCCCTTTGTCACCCTGGCTGCATTTCAAGTACTTAATAGTTAGTGACTGTTATATTGGACAGCACACCTGTAGAACATTTCCATCATTGCAGAAAGTTCTATTTGGGAAGAGGCTCTAAGAGAAAATAGACTCAATCACCAAAGTTTTGCAGCCTGGATGATGATGAAGAATGCCAGTAAGAAGCCAGCTGGGATTCACTGGCTTTGAGATTCTGGCTGGCATTTTGGCATGAGATATTTCCTTCCCAATGCCAACATAGACAAAAGGTGACCTTGTAGTCTATTCCAAACAGCATAGTCCCTGATGCTAGCCAGTGTCTTTCTTTACCTTTATTTTCACTTCTCAGGTGTGGCCATCTGGATGGGGACCCCAAAGAAGTGTCCCCTGTCTTCACCCAGTTCCTAGACTGCATTTGGCAATTAATGGAACAGTTTCCCTGTGCCTTTGAATTTAATGAAAACTTTCTGCTGGAGATCCATGACCATATTTTCTCTTGCCAGTTTGGAAACTTCCTTGGAAACTGCCAGAAGGATCGGGAAGATCTAAGGTAAATTCAGTTTGTGAGCAAATGCTCCATAGGGAGAAAAGGGGTCTGTATAAAAGAAATGTACTGACCACTCTGAATTTGAGATGGCAGTCAGGAACGGGTAGGAGGTAACAGTAATGTAAAGGCCTTTGGAAGAATAAAGCACTCGGTGTTTGCACAGAGATCTCTCAAGACTTTAGATTACTCATCTGCAAAGCAGAAATAGCAATGCCTACTTTTCAGAGCAGTCATAAAGAGCCAATAAAACAATGGATGCACAAGGGCTTTATAAAGAATCAGTTGCTGTTTAGGTATGAGAAGTCATTATCTAAGTCAAATTTGTGCTCTTATCGGAGATCACAGACTGCCAGGTCATACACCTACACGTGGCCCAAAAGACACGGTTTGTTTAGTCTGTGGAGTATATCTTTAAACTGTGAATTATTTTCGATCATTTAATTATCAGGAGATTTTACCAAAATCCAGATAATTTAGAATTTTTTTCCAAATAGAAAAACCATTATACCAAGATATTCTGAAAAATCAGGAACTCTGGCAATACTAGGCCTGCAGTTTCTCATGGTGGTAATTAGCTAGAGCAAAATAGCAGCTGCTCCATTTCAATGAGGTAAACTCACTCGTGTTGGCTGCAGTTCTTGCAACTCCTTATAGTTTATTCTCCACATACTTTTAACATTATCTGTCTGGTTCCTATAGGCAGTTGAATTTGTACCCCTGATTTAAACTAATATCCTCAGAGTACACAAAACATAAATACTTCCTGAGGTTGATAAGTTAGAGCACCTGTAAGTAGTACTCTTGTTTGTTTACCGACAGAGAAAAAGAAGTAGACAGCAAAGTAACTATTTCACAACCCATTCCTGTTTCACAGCTGTTGGCAGAGTCAGCAGTTAGCCCAAGTTTTCTGGCCCCTTTATGACTTTGGATGATATCACCTCTCTGTGATTCCCTTTTCTTCCAACACAAAACAATGATGAGTCTTCCTGCTTTAACATTTGTACTTATTTTGTAGCTTCTATCCACATTTCTCTTCCATTTTGCAAGTAGACCTTCCTCACTCCCTCCCCAAATGCTTTTAGACATATTCATTCTGTCTCTGACATACTTCCCTAGACACTAAAACCCAAGATCTTTTCCATTGTTGGTTTTCCTCCTCTTAAAATGAGATTAATATATCTGGACCTATTTCCCACAAAAATCTGTATCTCCATGTAAAAGTTAAAAAGTTTTGAACATTTAGCATCTGTTAAAATAGTATTTACTTAAAACAAGCAGAAATGCTGTTCATTTGTGGGGCAGGGTGTGGAGGAAGCACAGCCTTTAGAATCAGGCAGATCTAGTTAGGTTCATATTTGGACTCTGTTACCTACTAGGTATTTGGCCTTTAGAAAGTTAATTTTACTTTCATTTTCTCATTAGTAATTTGGGGCTAAAACACCTCACAGGATTTTGTTATAAAAAATTAAGGAGATTTTTCAAGTAGAGTCTAGAACAATGTTTGACACATAGTAAATAATTATTGGTTACCTTAACTCCACAAGACTTGTTTTTTCTTGTTTTAACTAACAGCAGATGTAAAAGATGATTATACAGGGCCTTTGGCCTCACTAAAATGGTCTGAGAATTGTAAAAGTTAGAATACCAAAATTTTAGGTCCTAGCACCTGCACCACTCCTCTTTATTCTCCACCTTCAGTTTTTCTTGACATGATATGTGCAAATGACCTTCCCATGCTTGATGATACAGTGGCTGTCATTAGGAATCAGAGGATCCCAGGTATTTTAGGGTGGTTGACTAAATGGCTTCCTGGCTGGATGAACAGCCTCCCCTTAGCCTCAATTGAAACATAAGAATACGTCTTGGAGTATAAATACCATAGTCATTGGTTGCCTACCTGGAATGACTTGTGAATATTTACTAGTATAAATTGCCAGTTGTGTTTCAGTGTCTATGGAAGGAGAGACTGGCTTTAAATAAATATAGAAGAGTCAGAAATTCACCCTCCAGGATTCCTGTCTCTTAGTAACTTTAAAGCAATTCCAAAATATTTTAAATTTTTAAATTGTTTTCACTTTTATGTGGAAGAGAGAGAGATCTTCATCTGCTGATTCTTTCTCCAAATGTCTGCAACAGCCAAGAGTGGGCCAGGTTGAAGACAGGATCCCAGAACTTAATCCCAGTCTCCCATGTGGGTTTCAGGGACCCAAGCACTTAAGCCATCATCTGCTGCCCCCAAGGGGAGCATATTAGCAGGAAGCTGCATTGGAAGTACAGAATAGTCAGGACTCTAACCAGGTCCTCTGTTATGGATTGTAGGCATCCCAAGTGGCATCCTAACCACTGTGCCAAGTGCATCTCTCCCCCACCACCAAATTTTTAAAAGTAGTAAGGTCACCAATTCATGGAATGCTAGATAGATTAGGGAGAGTCCTTATATTGTCACATTATTCAGGTTGGGAAAAAGACCCAGAAAGAGCTAGGGATTTTCTAAAGATCACACAGCTACTCTACAGCAAAGACTCTACTTAGAATCTCCTGCTCGCCAATATGAAACTCTTTCTAACCTCTTATTTTAATTTTTTTTACTTTATTTTATAAATTTAGCATAGACATAAGTGACCTTTTTTTTAAAGATGTTATTTACTTATTTGAGAGTTGGAGTTACAGACAGTGAGAGGCAGAAACAGAGAGAAAAGTGTTGAATCCTCTGATTCAATCCTGAAATGGCCGCAACAGCCAGAGCTGGGCTGATCCAAAGCTAGGAGCCAGGAGCTTCTTCCAGGTCTCCTACATGGGTGCAGGGGCCCAAGTGTTTGGGCCATCTTCCCTGCTTTCTCAGGCCATAATAGAGAGCTGGATTGGAAGTAGAGCAATTGGGACTAGAAGCAGCACCCATATGGGGTGCCAGGCCACAGGTGAAGAATTAACCTACTGCACCACGGTGCCAGCCCCCTCTTATTCATTTTAAAGATGAATAAATTGAAATCCAGGTAATTTTTTTTTGCTATCAGTGTTTTTCAGTGACATTACTATCCTTCTATTATATCCTATTCTTCCCTTTTGAATTGGGTTATTTATTAGTAAAATTTGACTGATTATCGAATTCAACAGTACTATTAAGATTGATCATATGTTCTCCCTGATCGGTGACAACTAACCAAGCACCAAAAAGGAAACCTGTTGAAGTGAAATGGACACTATGAGAAACGGTGACTTGATCAGCCCTTGCCCTGACTGTTGATGAACAACTTAATACTTTATCCCTTTTAGTATTTTTTGTTCTATTTAATGCTATTGGTTGAACTCTGTAATTAATACACAACTATCCTTAAGTGTTGAAACTTAATTGAAAAGTGATCTCTGTTAAATATAAGAGTGGGAATAAGAAAGGGAAGAGATGTACAATTGAGACATGCTCAATCAGACTTGCCCCAAATGGTGGAGTTAGAAACGTGCCAGGGGATTCCAATTCAATCCCACCAAGGTGGCATGTACCAATGCCATCTCACTAGTCCAAGTGATCAATTTCTGTTCACAATTGATCATAATGATAGGACTAAGAGTCAAAGGAATGACATAAACAAGACTAGTGTCTGCAAACACTAACTGATAGAATAAAATAGGGAGAGAAAATCCAACATGGGAAGCAGGATACACAGCAGACTCATAGAATGGCAGATGTCTTAAACAGCACTCTGGCCTCAGAATCAGCCCTTAAGGCATTTGGATCCAGCTGAAAAGCCCATGAGAGTATTTCAGGCATGGAAAGCCAAGACACTGTGGCAAAAAAAAAAAAAAAAAAAAATTACCTAAATGAAAGATCTCCGCGAGTGAGATCCCAGTGGGAAGAACAGGTCATCAAAGAAGGAGGTGCCTGAACTCAAAAGGCTTCCATAGCCTTGGCAACTCATGACAAGAGCCTAGGGTGATTACTGATGCCATAAACAAGAGTGTCAGTTTGTTAAGTCAACAACAGGAGTCACTGTGCACTTACTCCTCATGTAGGATCTCTGTCCTTAATGTGCTGTACATTGTGATTTAATGCTATAACTAGTACTCAAACAGTATTTTTCACTTTGTGTTTCTATGTGGGTGCAAACTGTTGAAATCTTTACTTAATATATGCTAAACTGATATTCTGTATATAAAGATAATTGAAAATGAATCTTGACGTGAATGGAAGGGGAGAGGGAGCGGGAAAGGGGAGGGTTGTGGGTGGGAGAGAAGTTATGGTGGGGGAGCCATTGTAATCCATAAGCTGTACTTTGGAAATTTATATTCATTAAATAAAAGTTTAAAAAAAAGATTACTTACTACTAACAATTTTTGACTTGTTTTTCTTTTCTAACAGAGTCCATGAGAAAACACATTCTGTGTGGCCTTTCTTGGTTCAGAGGAAACCAGACTTCAAGAACCCTCTATATAAAGGCTTCACTATGTATGGGGTACTCAATCCCAGTACTGTACCCTACAACATTCAGTAAGTTCCTAAGCTGTTTACTCATTCTTACAGCAGGCTCCAGAGCCTCAGATGCCTTCACTATCCTTGGATAGCTGCCACCATCTGTACAAGCCTGGCTATGGAGCAGGACTCTAGGTCCCCATATCTCCCATTCCTTGCTACCTCTGAAAACAAGAGCTCGACTCCTTTTGGTTTTCAGGGGTTCGTTATTAGTTACTTTGGGCAATAAAGAAATAGTAGTCAACTTGCATCAGTACAACCACTCAGGTTGTACTTTCGTTCCTTTAGTCTTCCTCTGTATCTTCCTCTTCTTTCATGTCTCTTTCCCCAGAAAGGAAAAGAGAAGCAGAGAATGCAGCTATTTGGTATATTTTTATAAAGCTTTTGAGGCTAAAGTGCTTATTGACAACAAATTAATGAGTATAAGACAAAACTGAATACAGCATATATTGGCTAAAAAAGTGTTATTTTGTACATTCTTTAGGATTTTATTTATAAAAGACTATGCCTTTTCTGAATATAGTTTTACTTCTTCCTTTAAAGTTTGGATATCTTTTATTTTCTTGTCTAATACCCATGACAATAAGTATGTATATACAGTATTGGGAAAAATTTTCAGTCTTTCACCATTGAATGTGATGTTAGCTGGAAGTTTTTCACAAATGTCTGCTGTTATGCTTAGAACATTCCCTTCTGTTTTTAGTTTTTGAGTGTTTTTATGATGAAAACTGTTAGATTTTGTCAAATATTCTTTCTGCACAGATTGAGATGATTGTGTATTTTTTCTTTAATTCTGTTAATGTGATATATTTGATTTTCATGTGTTAATTTGCCCTTGCTTTCCTGGAGTAAATCCCACTTGGTCATGGTATATACATCACATTAACAAATTGAAGAATAAAAAATATATGATTACCTCAATAGATGCAGAGAAAGCATTCAATAAAATACAAGATCCTTTCATGATAAAAACCTTAAACAAATTGGATATAAAAGGAATATTCCCCAACACAATCAAGGTAATATATGAAAAACCCACAGCCAGCATCATATTGAATGGGGAAAAGTTGAAAGCATTTCCACTAAGATCCAGAGCCAGACAGGATGCCCAGTTTCACCATTGCTATTCAACATAGTCCTGGAAGTTTTAGCCAGATCCATTAGGTAAGAAAAAGAAATCAAAGGGATACACATCGGAAAGGAGGAAGTTAAATTATTCCTGTTTGTAAATGACATGATTCTATATATAGGGGAAACAAAAGAACCCACTAAGAGACAATTGGAACTCATAAGAGAGTTTGGAAAAATTGCCGGATTTAAAATCAACATACAAAAATCCATAACCTTTGTATACACAGACAATGCCATAGCTGAGAAGGAAGCTGTAAGATCAGTCCCATTCACAGTGGCTACAAAAATTTTAAATACCTTGCAATAAATTTAACCAAGGAGATAAAAGATCTCTATGATGAAGATTACAAAGCATTAAAGAAAGAAATAGAAAAAGACACTAAAAAATGGAAAAATCTTCCATGGTCGTGGATTGGAAGAATTAATGACATCAAAATGTCCGTACTACTGAAAGCAATTTACAGATTCAGTGTGATCCCAAATCAAAATACCAACGGCATTCTTCTCAGATCTAGAAAAAATGATGCTTGATGCTAAAATTCAAATAGAAACACAAGAGACCTTGAACATCTAAAGCAGTTTTAAGGAACAAAAACAAAAAGACATCAAAGAGCCAATTTTTGTTGATTCTATTGTTTTTCTAAGCAATATTCCAATCTTCATTTCCTCCCTGATGCTAGCTTTGAGTTTAATTTTATCTTATTTTTATAGTTTTTTATTATTATTTATTTTATTTTCTTTAAAGGGGAGAGAAAGAAAGTGTGTGTGTGTGTGAAAGATTGTATGTCTGAGATCTCCTGTCCACTTGTTTACTACCCAAATGTCCTCAATCAACATTTGGGGCTGGGCCAGGCTGAAGCCACAAGCCAAGAACTCAATTCAAGTCTCCCACATGGTTGGCAGGGACCCAAGTATTTGAGCCATTATCTGCTGCTTTCCAGGAAGCTATCACCAAGGGAAGAGTTGGGTTTTTTAAGTTCTGTTTAAAAGAACAACATTGTTTAAAAATGAAGTGTTGCTTGGGGGCAGGTAGCTGGCCTAGTGGTTAAGACTTCAGTTAAGATACCCATATCCCATATTGGAATACTTGGCTTTTACCCTGGACTCTGCTTCCGACTCCAGTTTCCTACTAATGTGGACCCTACGAGACAGTGGTGATGGTTCAAGTAGTTGAGTTCTTGCCACCCATATGGGTTAGCTGTGTTGAATTCCCATTTCCCAACTTCAGCCTCTTCTGCCATTGTGGGCACTTGAGTAGTGAACCAGCAGATGGGGGCTTTTTTTCTGTCTCTCTCTGCCTCTCAAAAAAGGTATGTTGTTTAATTACTACATATTTAATTTTTTCCTGGTTTTCTTCTGTTATTTATTTTTTATTTCATTCATTGTGATCAGAGAAAAACCTTTGTATCATTTTCATCTTTTAAAATTTATTTAGACTTTTTCTGTGACCTAACATGTGTTCTGACCTAGAGAGTAAGATGTGTTCTGAGAATGATGTGTGTCATTTGAGAAAATATGTATTCTATTATATGGCATGTTCTCTTTCTCCTCAGGTCAAGTACTCTGTTTTCTTAATAATCTTCTACCTAGTTCTGTCTGTTATAAAATGAGATATTGAAGTCTCAAGCTATCACTGTATAACTGTTGATTTCTCCCTTTGATTCTGTAAATTTTTACTCAACGTATTTTAGATACAGGTGTTTATAATTATATATTCTTGATATATTGGCTCTTTTATGAATCACAATGTCTTTTTTGTGTAATGAAATTTTTCTTTAATTTTTTAAAAGATGTATTTATTTATTTGAAAGTCAAGAGTAACACAGAAAGAGGAGAGGCAGAGAGAGTGAGTGAGAAAGAGGTCTTCCATCTGCTGGTTCACTCCCCAATTGACTGCAATGGCTGGAGGCACGCTGATTCAAAGCCAGGAGCTTCTTCCAGGTCTCCCACGCAGGTGCAGGGGCCCAAGGTCTTGGGCCGTCTTCAGCTGCTTTCCCAGGCCACAGTAGAGAGCTGTATCAGAAGTGGAGCAGCCAGGATTTGAACCGATGCCTGTATGGGATTACAGCACTGCAGGTGGCGACTTTATCCACTACACCACAGCGCCAGCTCGGAAAAAAATTTTTTACTTCAGTTCTATTTTATTAACTTAACCACATCAGTTTAATTTTGGTTACTATTTGCATGGATTATCTTCCTGTGTATATTCACTTTTTTTTTTACTTTGAATCTAAAACCTCTTAAAGACAGTATATAATTGGATTATGTTTCTTTGGTATATTTTTTAAAAATCCATATCTTTTTATCTATTCACCAAATCTTTTAAATGAATTTCTTGCTGATAATGACTTCTACCTTTTTGCTGTTTTCTATAAATCATGTAACTTTTTATTCCTTAATGTCTCCACTATAATTTTCTTCCAGTTAAATTGATATTTTGTAGTGTATCATTTTGATTATCTTTTACTTTCCTCCTTTCTATATTTTTATTTATTTTCTTAGTATCTAGTTTAAATGTATACCAGTTTTTCTTCAGTAGTATACAAAAACTCTGCTCCTATATAGCTCCATCCTCTCTATTGTTGTTGTCACAAATTGCATTTCATATGTTGTGAGTCCACTAATATATACCTATAATTATGGTTTTTATACATTTCTCTCTATATTACTTAAGTAATATAGTACTTAATTAAGTATCTGATACTGTACTGGTGTGTTTTTTTTTAATATGGCCTCAGTTACTGTCTAACATACATTCATTTAAGCCTGAAGGATATCTTTTAGTCTTTCTTATAGGACAGATATACTAGTGATGAACTCCTTGAGCTCTTGTTTGTTTGCGAGTGTCTTAATATCTCCTCAGTTGTGAAGGGTAGTTCACCCAGGTATAATCTTCATTGACTTTTTTATTTAGCTCTTTAAATATGCTATCTCATTGCCTTCTGGCCTCCATGGTTTCCAACAAGAAATTGTTGATTGATTTTATTGAGGATCCCTTCTATGTTATCAGTTACTTTGATGTTTTTGCTTTCAAGATTCTCTGTTTTGTCTGTTGACAAATTATAATATGTCTCAAAACGGACCTCTGAGTTTATCCAACTTGGAGTTAGTTGACTGAGCTTTTGAAAAAAAATATATTTTTTGGGATAATGTATGTTTAAAGATACATTTATTTATTTGAAATACAGAGTTAGAGAGAGAGAGAGACGTAGAGACATAGAGCTCCTCCATCCTTTGGTTCACTCACCAAATGGCTGCAACTGCTGGAGCTGAGCCGATCCAAAGCTAGAAGCTTCTTCTGGGTCTTGCATGTCGGTGCAGGGACCCAAGCCCTTGGGCCATCTTCCTTTGCTCTCCCAGACACATTATCAGGGAGTTGGATTTGGAAGTGGAGCAGCCGGAACTCAAACTGACACCCATATGGGGTGCCAGCACCACAGGCAGTGGCTTTACCCACTGTGCCACAGTACCGGCCCCAATATAATGTATTTTTAACTTAAATTATGGTCAAAGGCTTATTGGCCCCACTAAATAAAGAGTTCAACAAATCAAAAGTAAAAAGACCGTAGTCCAGCATAAAAGTAGGCAAGGGCTATCTATACTCAATAATCAAAGGAAAAGATGTTTAAATTTAAATTTAAATTTTAAATTGTTACATTAAGCTTTTTAAACATATAGATTCATATGTATTTTCAAAATCAGCATGTCTTCTGCCTTTATGTATTGATTTTTCTGTCTATGTCTTTCTATCACTTGTGTCTTTCTGGGACTCCAATTATGTGTATTTCTGGGACTCCAATTATGTTTGATAGTCTACCACAGGCCCTTTAGGACCTTTTCATCATTGTTCTTTCTTTTTTCCCCAAATTGGGTAATCTCAGTGGAGCTATCTTCAGATTCATTAATTTGTTCTTCTAACCTTTTAGATGTGTTATCAAATATGTCTTGTAATTTCTTTTCATTTATTGTACTTTTTATCTCAAGAATTTATATTTGGTTCCTTTTTATAACTTTTATCTCTTTATTAATTTTATTTGATCAGATGCTGTCCTCCTGGTTTCCTTTAGTTATTTGGCTATGATTTTCTTCAGTTTAGAATTTTTAAAACAATTGATTTATTTGACTATTAAGACCAAAATTTGGACTTCATAATGGACAGTTTCTGTTAATTTCTTTTTTCCTATAAATGGCCCATGATTTTTTTGTATTTTTCCTTCTTTTTTTATTGACAGTCTCAATATCATTCTTTTGTCAGTTTTAGGTACTGTATATTTCCTTTTTTTTTTTTTTGAGATTTTTATTTTTATTTATTTGAAAGGCAGAGTGACTGAGGGGGAAAGACAAAGAAATTGTCCAGGGGCTGGCGCTGTGGCACAGCGGGTTAACGCCCTGGCCTGAAGCGCTGGCATCCCATAAGGGTGCTGGTTCTAGTCCCGGCTGCCCCTCTTCCCATCCAGCTCTCTGCTATGGCCTTGGGCCCCTGCACCCACTTAGGAGACCCGGAAGAAGCTATTGGCTTTGGATCGGTGCAGTTCCAGCCGTTGCGGCCATCTGGGGAGTGAACTAACATATGGAAGACCTCTCTCTCTCTCTCTATCTCCACCTCTAACTGTAACTCTGTCTTTCAAATAAATAAAATAAATCTTTAAAAAAAGAAAGAAATTATCCAGCCACTGATTCACTCCCCAAAAGGCTACAATAGCCATGGCTGGTCCTGGCCAAAGTCAGGAGTCTAGAACTTCATCCAGGTCTCCCATGTGGGTGGCAGGGGCCCAAGTACTTGGACTATCATCCGCTGCTTTCCCAGGTGTATTATCAGGGAGCTGGATTGGAGGTAGAGCAGCCAGGACTCAAACCAATCGTTGGATATGGGATGCCAGCATCACAAGTGGTGGTTTAACCCACTGTGCCATAGCACTGGCCTATTTTGTACTTTTCTAGTGACTCATAATTTTTGTTGTTAAGAATTGGATAGATTGAATATTAAAGTATAGAAACCAGAGTATCACCTCTCTTTAATGTTTCTAAATTATTTTGTAAAGATTGTATACTGTATCATATGTAATCACTTAATTCTTTTGTCAATTAGCTACTAATAGAGATTTCCTCAAATGCAGATAAATAAATTAGTGTCTTAGTCTTTGCAGATTTTCTCTGTGTTGGTATACACTTTCAATTCTTAATCATTGATCCTTTATAATATGTTCTGCCTTAGCCTTCACATCCTGCTTGTGTAGAGCCTAAAAGTTAGCCACAGGTGAACGCTTAGAGGTTTGTGAAATCTTTTTAGAGTATATAGGCCTGTGCATGTACCTGGCCTTTCACATTCCCTGGTATGCACCGGAGCTTTTCCCATGCATCTCCTCCCTCAACCTCTTCCTTCTCAGGCTTTTTATTCTGTCTGCTGCTTGTCCTGCTGTCCTATTTGCCTTTTATACTTTCAGCAAATATCATCCAGGAGGCCACTCCTGCTTGAAAAAAATTTCTAGGTAGTCAAAACAAAAAGAAGCCCCCTCCCCTTTTTTTAGAGATTTATTTATTTATTTGGAAGGCAGAGAGAGAGGTCTTCCATTTTGCTGGTTCACTCCCCAAGTGGCTGCAACAGCCGGAGCTGAGCCAATCCAAAGCCAGGAGCTTCTTCTGGGTCTGGTGCAGGGGCCCAAGCACTTGGGCCATCTTCTACTGCTTTCCAAGGCACATCAGCAGGGAGCTGGATGGGAAGAGGAGCTGCCTAGATGAGAACCAGCACCCATACGATGCTGGTGCCGCAGGCAGAGGCTTAGCCCACTACACCACAACACCGACCCCTAACTATGTGTTTTTAAAAATGTTGTTTGGTGTATATATGTTTTAGGTTGGTATTGTTCTTGAATTGATCATTTTATCACTATTGTCTTTTGAAAAAAGATTTATTTATTTGAAAGGCACAGTGAGAGAGAGAAGAAGTAAGGGAGAGAGGGAAGTAAGAGAGAAGGAGAGAAACAGACAGAGATGCCTTCCAGCTGCTGATTCACTCCCCAAATGGCCGCAGTGGCCAGGGCAAAGCCAAGAACTAGGAACTCTTATCCTGGGTCTCTCACATGGTGTGGCAGGGGCCCAAGTACTTGGACTAGCTTCTGCTGTTTATCCAGGTACATTAGCAGGGAGCTGGATTGAAAGCATGCAGCATAATTATAGATTTTTACTTATGTTCTTTTATCAGTGTTTCTTCACATACCTATAATTATTCTTGGAAACGGTCCTTTCTCAGCAGTTGATAGAACAATTACAGTAAATCAGCAATGACATATAAGAACTCCACAATTAGCAAGATGTAATCCACATTTATATAATAATAGTCCACTAAACAACAGAAAAATGCATATTGTTTCCAAACATGCATGGATTGTATACCAAGATAGATTATGTCCTGAGCCATGAAAGCTAACAATGTTTTTAAAAAACTGAAGTTATATAAAATGTGTTCTCTGACAATTGAGTCAAACAAGAAATTGAAAACAGAGATAACAGGAAATCTACAAACACTTAGAAATTAAGCAAGATTCTTTAAAATTCTTGTTTCAAATAAAGTCTCAAGGGGAAAAATACATTGATATAAATTAAAATACAGCATTTCAAAATTTGTGGGATGCAGCTAAAGCAGTGAGAGGGAAATTTATTGCATTAAGTGTTCTGAGCTGAGCCATCAAGAACCTATAAAAGCAAAAGAAAAACCCAAAACAGGTAGGAAAGAAAGAATAAAGAGAAAACAGACCAACAGTGAGGAAACAGAATATACAAATGAGGTGTGTCTGAAATGAAGCAGAGAGTGTCACTGCAGACATCAAAAGAGGATTAAAAAAAGCTATTATGAACAACTGCAGACAGTCCCTGAATTACCAGGGTTCAACTGACAATTATTTTACCTTTGGTGCAAAAGTGATACACATTCAGTAGCAGTCATACTTCAACTTTTTTGAATTGTTATCTTTTTCTGAGCTAGTGATCTAAATGATATGATACTCTGTGATACTGAGGGGTTAGCAGTGAGGCACAGCTCCTAGTCAACCATGTGATTACAAGGGTGAACAACCAATATTCTACAGTGTATTTTGTTACTAAGTTATGACATTCAGTGCTTAGGTATATGTAATGCACTTTTGGCTTTGATATTTTAAACTTAGAATGGGTTTATCAGGATGTCACCCTGACATAAGCCAAAGAACAATTATATATGTTCATGAATTTGGTACCTTAGATGAGATGGACCAATTCCTTAAAAAGGACAAACTACCATAACTCATGCAACATGAAATAGAAAAATTTGAAATAGCCCTATAAGGTACTTTAATTCATAATTTAAAAATCTGCAGATGCTCAAGTCTTACGTATAATAACGTTTGCATGTAGCCTATGCACATCCTACTATATACTTTAAATCATCTCTAGATCACCTTTAGTGTTCTAATACAATATAAATGCTAAGTAAATATTTGTTATAGTTTGTTGTTTAAGGGAAAACTACAAAAAATTTACATGTTCAGTACAGATATAATTTTTGTACAAATATTCTGAAATCTAA
Organism: Oryctolagus cuniculus; assembly: GCF_051225735.1. Lineage (NCBI taxonomy): Eukaryota > Metazoa > Chordata > Mammalia > Lagomorpha > Leporidae > Oryctolagus > Oryctolagus cuniculus. Next base: position 43,943,138 of record NC_142888.1, on the reverse strand, counting down.
AATGCAAATATGCACTGATGTAGAATGCACAGATACAGACATCCCCCTGTACTTGAAAGACAGAATTCTTGTATATCTAAGATTGAGGGAAAATGCAAGGATATTAACTTTTACCATCTTACTCAGCATAATATGGGAAGTCCTAGCCAGGGGATTACAAGAGGAAAAAGAAATAAAAGACATATAGATGGGAAAGGGAAAAAATAATCTCTTTGTATATAACATGATAATCTGTATAGTAAATTCCAAAGAATCTGCAAAGAAAAATATTCTAACTAATTGGTGAGGTTCATTATAGTCACAGAATATAAAATCAACATAGAAAAATAAATTGTGTTTGAATATCCTAGCACTGAATACATAGAAAACAAAATAAAAACTGTAATATCATTTGTAATCACTCAAAAAATACTTCAAGAGAGGCCCTAATGGTAACATGTACAAGACGTGTCCTGACAACTTCAAAATGCTTATGAAAGAAATCTGAAGATTTAATAAATGGAGATAGATTACATATTCATAGATTGGAAATCTAAGCATAGTAAAGCAGTCAGTTCTCCCTAAATTGATATGCAGTTATACATTCCATATCAAAATCCAAGCAAGATGTTTTTGAAGATGCTACAAAATCTAAAACTTATTGTGTAAAAGCAAAAGAACTAGGCTAGCTAAGAAATTTTTGAAAATGAATTATAAACAAAAAATCACTACCCAGTTTCAAACGGTGGTAATCAAGTCTCTGATGTTGATGAAGAGAGAGATAGGTAGCTCAGTAGAATAGGATAGAAAATCTAAAACTAGGCCCATATAAATATGTCCTGATTGCAAAGCAATCCAACTGGGGAAGGACAGCCTTTTCAACAAATGATACCAAGGCAATCCATTGACTACCACCCCCCACTCCAAATTAACTGACCTATTCCTTATATTTTATGCAAAATGTAATACAAAATGGATCACAGATTTAAATGTTAAGTGTTAAAACTATGAATCTTTTCAAAGAAACCAAAATTTTTGGAAACTTTCTGCATGCTACTTGATACTAAAAGAATGATCTGCACCAGTAAGGAAGGATTAATTGGTTCTCACAAGGTGGTATCCACCAAATGCTGAAAAGTCTGAAATTTTTCCCTTAGATTACTTGCTCACTGAAGTTCATTCAAATAATTGGAAAAAAAAAAAAGGTAGTCTCAAGTGATATAATCAGGATGAAATATTTTAGCAGAACTGAGCCAGTTTTAATAATGAAATGGGTAATTATTCCTTTAAATAGTCTTCCTCTTAAGTCAATCACTTATTGGATAGGGTTGAGGTAAAGGGATGCCTTTAGAGCATAGATGATTCCTGGCATTAGGGAGATTTGGGCACCCATTGTTTAGAGCAAAACTACAGTTAATATGGTAAAAGCACAACTATTTACTGGAAGTTGCTGGGTTCTACAACTGCCAGGTCCCTACTATTGGAGATCAAGGGCAGGCTTTGAAAGAGAAGCTGTCTTCAAACACTTGCTGCAGATTGTAATATAACCCTAGTAAGCATTGTAATTGTTCCACTGACCAGAGGTCATCAAATTTGGGTCCCTCTTATTCTTTTTTTTTTTTTACAGGCAGAGTGGACAGTGAGAAAGAGAGAGAGAGAGAGAGAGAAAGGTCTTCCTTTTGCCGTTGGTTCACCCTCCAATGGCTGGCGCACTGCAGCCGGCGCACCGCGCCTATCTGAAGGCAGGAGCCAGGAGCTAGGTGCTTATCCTGGTCTCCCATGGGGTGCAGGGCCCAAGCACTTGGGCCATCCTCCACTGCACTCCCTGGCCACAGCAGAGAGCTGGCCTGGAAGAGGGCAACCGGGACAGAATCCATTGCCCCGACCAGGACTAGAACCCAGTGTGCCGGTGCCGCTAGGCAGAGGATTAGCCTAGTGAGCCGCGGCGCCGGCTCCCTCTTATTCTTTAAGATCTAGTATAACCTCTCTTGTTCATGTCAGGGTCCGCACTGAAACAGGGGCCTGGCTGTAGGTGGTTTTCTGGGCCTTGAGGGGTGCTGGCATCACTGTTGATAATAATTTTTGTTTAAGCAGATGGTATATTGTTTGTAGAATTAACAAGGAACACTTTAGTTTGTCTTTAATGAGTTTCTTTTAAATCCAGGACAGCTATGATTTCTTAAATTATTTTACCATTATCTATTAGTGTCAGAAAAGAGGACTTAGACTTGTCAGGAGTCTTCCTGAAAAACAACTGGGCAGACTCATGACTCCATTTAGTCTACTCTGGACATGCCAAGTTATCATGCTTCACACCACCTGTTGCCTGATAAGCCCACTTCAACATCTCTAGCTGATGGAGGAAATCTTTGGCCTTGGCTAACATTTTCCATTGATTGTCTGCCCAGACTCTTTATGAGGTCTAATATAGGCTGGGCAACCCTCCAAGCCATAAAAATCCACATCAACAAAGTATATGTGGACTGAGGTCCAAAGCCTCCTTTGAGGGTCATTCCTTTGTTCCACACTTATGTGAGATCTGTCTTATACTATGGTAGTCAACTGTTTATGATCCCTGTTAGTTAGAGCTTGATCTGTGCCACATAAATTCTATATAGTTGGGAAGCCCCATTTTCATTGGATTCCCAGTTCAGGTCTTGACTCACTTCAATTTATGTTGCTATAGCAGAATACCACAGACTGGGTAATTTGTAATGAACAAATTTGGCTCTTGTATTCCGGAAGTCAGTAATTACATGAGTATGATATCTGTTTATCTATTTTTATTTTGTTGCCTTTTTTGTGTCTTATCCATTAAATCCTTGCTAAATCCATTGTCATAAAACTTTTACCCTGTAGTTTCTGTTAAGAGTTTTATAATGTTTGCTCCTTTGCATAGGTATATTTTAATTGTTGTTTATAAGTTAAAGACCCAGACACTCTGATATGGGATGCAGACATCCTAACTGGTGTCTTAACCACTAGGGGTAGGGCAAAAGCCTGCCCATAAATTCCCTCTGTACCTAAATCTTTTTTTGTTTGTTTGTTTGTTTATTTGCTTGGTTTTTCTTATTTGACAGGTAGAGTTATAGACAGTGAAAAAGAGAGGCAGAGAGAGTCTTCCTTCCATTGGTTCACTCTCCAAACGGCCGCCATGGCCGGCGCTGTGCCAGTCCGAAGCCAGGAGCCAGGTGCCTTTTCCTGGTCTCCCATGCAGGTGCAGGGGCCCAAGCACCTGGGCCATCCTCCATTGCCCTCCCGGGCCACAGCAGAGAGCTGGACTGGAAGAGGAGCAACCGGGATTAGAACCCGGCACCCACGTGGGATGCTGGCGCTGCAGGCAGAGGATTAACCAAGTGAGCCACAGCGCCGGCCCCAAAATCATTATTATTATGAAAGGATATTAAGGAGCCGCCACTGTGGCATAGCAGGTAAAGCCACCACCTGCAGTGCCGGCATCCCATATGGGCACCAGTTCAAGACCCAGCTGCCCCACTTCCAATCCAGCTGTCTGCTATGGCCTGGGAAAGCAGTAGAAGATGGCCCAAGTCCTTGGGCCTCTGCACCCACATGAGAGACCCGGAAGAAGCTCCTGGCTCCTGGCTTCAGATTGTAGCCAATAGGGGAGTGAACCAGCAGATGGAAGACCTCTCTGTCTCTCTCTCTCTCTCTCTCTCTCTCTGTGTGTAACTCTGCCTTTCAGATAAATAAATAAATCTCTTTTAAAAAAGGGTAGTAAATTTTCTCAAATGCTTTCCCTGCATCTGTTGAGATATCATGATTTTTATCCTTTATTCTATTAATGTGGTATATCACATTAATTTGCATATATTGAGCCATCTTGATATCCAGTGATGAATTCCACTTAACATAATACAGAATCCTTTTAATGTGCTGTTGAATTGACTTTGCTAGTATTTGTTTGAAGACTTTTGTATCTGTGTTCATTAGAGATATGACCTGTAATTTTCTTTCCTTGTGATATCCTTATTTGATTTGGTGGGGAGGTGATGGTGGCCTTGTAAAGGGAGTTTGGAAACATGTTTTGTTCTCCAATTTTTTGAAGTATTAACATTAATTCCTATTTAAATGTTTGGGAGAATTCTCCAGTGGAGCCACTTGTCCTGGGCTTTTCTTTGTTTGAAGGTTTTTGATTCCTGATTCACTATCCTTAGTCATTATTTGTATTTCTTTATGACCCAGTGGGCTGTGTTTCTAGAAATTTATCCATTTCTTCTAGGTTGTTCAGTTTGTTGGAATAAAATTGTATAGGTGGAGTATCCCTTATCCAAAAGGTTTGGGACCAGAAGGATTTCAATTTCAGGTTTTAGAGTATTTCCTTACAATTACTGGTTGAGCATTTCTAATCTGAAATCCAAAATGCCTCAAAATCCAAAACTTTTGAGTAAAGCAGATTTTAGAGCATTTTAGATTTCAGATCTTTCATTTAAAAAATATTTATTTGGAAGGCAGAATTGACAGGAGAGGGCAAAGAGAGAGAAAGAGAGAGAGAAAATGAATGAATGAATGAATGAATGAATGAATGACAGGATCTTCCATCTGCTGGTACACTCACCAAAGGACTGCAATGACCAGGGCTAGGCCATGCTGAAACCAGCAGAGGTCTAAGCACTTTACTGGGCACATTAGCAGGAAGCTGGATGAGAAGTTGGAAAGCTGGGATTCAAACCAGCACCTTTGTGGGATGTCTGTGTCTCAGGCAGCAGCTTAACCTGCTGCACCACAATGCAGGCCGCTCAAAGTTACTAAATAGGGATGCTTAACCTGTACTAATCTTTATAATTCTTTTTATTTATATGGCATGAATTGTAATGGCTTCTTTCTCATTTATGATTATATTCGACTCCCATAGTTTAGCTAAAGAGTTTTGTCAAATTTGCTCATCTTTATTTTAAAAAGAGCTATCTCTTACATTATTTGATTTTTTATTCTCTATTACATTTATTTATTCTCTTACATTTAATATTTAATGTTCTGTTAACTTTGGGCCAGTTTGTTCTTTTCCTAGTTCCTTGAGATGTAAGGTTATGCTGTTGACTTGGGATAATTTTTCTTTTTTAGTGTAATATTTATCACTATACATTTACCTCTTTTATCAGTATTTTAATTTATCAATTATAATTGTATATAGTTATGAGGTATAATGTGATGTTCTAATACATGTATGCAATGTGAAATGACTGAATCAAGCTAATTAATGTATCTGCCTCACTCTTTTTCTTGTTATGAGACATTTGAAATTTATTCTCTGTGATTTTGAAATGTGTAAATATATTTAAGCTATTAGAAATGGTGTATAACAGTGCTACTGATTTTTGTACATTGACTTTGCTGAGTATGTCTATTAGCTCCAACAGCTTTTTGGTGGGGTCATTGGGATTTTCTATATATAAAATTATGTCCTCTGTAAACAGTGACAATTTGACTTCATCCTCTCCAATTTGAATGCCCTTTCTTTCTTTCTCTTGCCTACTTGCTCTAGCCAAGACCTACAGTACTATATTGAATAAAGTGGTGAAGGTGAATACCCTTGTCTTGGTCTAGGTCTTAGAAAGCTTTCACCTTTTCCCCCATTCAATCTGATGTTAACGGCTTGCTTGCCATATATGTTCTTTATTGTGTTGAGCTATGTTCCTATGGTCAGAATTTTTACTCAGACGTGATTTTGATTTTTTAAAGATTTTTTTATTTTATTTGAAAGGCAGAATTACAGAGAGACAGAGGCAGAAAGAGAAGTCTTCCATCCAGTGGTTAACTCCCCAAGTGCCTGCCAACGGCCAGAAGTAGGCCAATCTGAAGACAAGAGCCAGGATCCAGGAGCTTCTTCCAGTTTTCCCACATGGGTGCAGGGACCCAAGGACTTGGGCCATCTTCTGCTTTCCCAGGCCATAGCAGAGAGCTGGATCAGAAGTGGAGCAGCCGGGACTCAAACCGGCACCCATATGGGATGCTGGCAGTGTAGGCAGTGGCTTTTACTCACTGCGCTGCAGTGCTAGCCCCGGGATTTTGAATGTTATCAAATGCCTTTTCTGCTTCTACTAATATAATCCTAGGCTTTTTCTTCATTGTGTTGATTGTGGTGTATCACGTTTGTTGATTTGCATATATTGAACCATCTCTGGGATGAATTCCACTTGATCATGTTAATGATGCTTTTAATGTGCTATTAGACTTGATTTCCTAGTATTTTGCTGAGGATTTTCATTTTTGTATTCCTCAAGGACATTTTTTTTTTTCATTTATTTGAAAGATAGAGCTACAGAGAGAAGGAGAAAAATATCTGCCATCTACTGGTTCCCTCCCCCAAATGGCCGCAGGGCCTGGGGCTAGGCCAAGCAGAAACCAGGAGCCAGGAGCTCCTTCTGGGTCTCCCATGTGGGTCCAGGGGCCCAAGGTCCTGAACCATCCTCAGCTGCTTTCCCAGGTGCATTAGCAAGGAGCTGGATTGGAAGTGGAGCAGCCGGGACTCAAACTGCACCCATATGGGATGCAAGCGCTGCAGATAGAGACTTAACCTGCTTCTCCACAGCACCTACCTCCTCAGGGATATTGACCCGTAGCTGTTGTTGTATACCTTGACTGGTTTTGGTATGAAGGTAATGCTGGCCTCATAGAATGAATTTAGAGAAGTTCCCTCTTCTTCTACTTTATTGAAGTAATTTAAGAAGGACTGATGTTAATTCTTTTTAAAAAAAAAAGATTTATTTATTTGAGTTACAGAGAGAGAGGTCTTCCATCCACGGGTTCTTTCCTCAAAAGGCTGCAATAGCCAGAGGAGCTAAGCCGATCCGAAGCCAGGAGCTTTTTCCTGATCTCCCACGTGGGTGCAGGGGCCCCAGGACTTGGGCCATCCTCTGGTGCTTTCCCAGGCACATTAGCAGGGAGTTGGATTGAAAGTGGAGCCCTGGCCCACTGTACCACAGCACTGGCCCCCAGACTAGTGTTAATTCTTTAAATATTTGGTAGAATTCAGCAGTACAGCCAATTCATCCTGAGCTTTTCTTTGATGGGAGACTTTTTATTACTGATTCAATTTTTCAACTCATTATTGGTCTGTTTAAGTATTCTATTTCTGGACAAGATACATGTGTCCAGGAATTTGTCCATGTCCTCTAGGTTATCAAATATGTTGCCATAGTAATCTCCAACATTACTTTGTATTTCTGTGGTAACAGTGGTAATGTCCCCATTTTTATATCTACTGCTTTGTATTTCAAAACTTCTCTTTTTTCTTGGCTAAGGGTTTATCAATTTTGTTTATATTTTCAAAGAACTGGCTCTTCGTTTCATCAAGTTTTTTAAAAAATTAGTCTCTGTTATTTATTTGTATTCTGAGTTACAGTGTTTCTTTCCTTCTGCCAACTTTGGATTTGATTTATTGTTTTTCAGATTCCTTGGGGTATGGTAAGCAGTTATTTTCTTGAGGTCTTCTCTGGGTTTTTTTGGTTTGTTTTGTTTGTTTAATGCAGGCATTGATTGCTGTAAACTTAACTGTTGATATTGCTTTTGTTGTATCCCATGAACTATTGGTATGGAGTATTCCCATTTTCAATAATTTCAAGAAATTTTTTGGTTTCCTCCTTGATTTCTTCCTTGATCATCAGTTGTTCAGGAGTAAGTTTAATTTCCATGTGTTTGTATAGTTTATAACATTTTTCTTATTATTGATTTCTAGTTTTCTTGAATTGTTGCCAAAAAGATACTTGATATGATTTCTGGTTTTTTTTTTTTAATTTGTTGAGACCTGTTTTGTATGTTTAGTATGTGATGTATCCTGGAAAATGTTCCTATGTGCTTTTGAGGTGAATATGTATTCTGCAGGTGTTGGATGGAAAGTTCTGTAGATGTCTGTTAGGTGCATTTGCTCTAGGATGAAATTGAGCTCTGCGAGATGATCTGTTCATTTCTGAAAGTGGGGTGTTAATGTCCCCCTACTGATTTTTATTAGAGTCTGTCTCTCCCTTTAGGTCTATTGATATCTGCTTTATGTGCTTGGCTACTCCAATATTGGGTGCATATGATTTTTTTAAAGATTTATTTATTTATTTGAAAGGCAGTGTTACTGAGAGGCAGAGACAGAGAGAGAGTTGGGGGGAGGGAGGTCTTCCATCCGCTGGTTCACTCCACAGATGGCCACAACAGCCAGAGCTGTGCCAATCCGAAGCCAAGAGCTTCTTCCCGGTCTCCAAAGCAGGGCCATCTTCAAAGGACTTGGGCCATCTTCTACTGCTTTCCCAGGCCATAGCAGAGAGCTGGATGGGAAGTGGAGCAGCCTGGACTTAAACTGGTACTCATATGAGATGCCAGTACTGCAGCTGGCAGCTTTACCTGCTATGCCCCAGATACATATGATTTTGCAAGTGTTATTTCCTCTTGCTGAAATAAACCATTTGTCATTACATAATGGCCTTCCTGGTCTCTTTTTACTACATATTATTTAAAATTATTTTATCTGATATAAATCCAGCTTTTCCTGCTTTCTTTTTTTCTTTCTTATCATGGCTTATCTTGTTCTATCCTTTCATTTTCAGTCTATGTGTGTCCTTAGAGTTGAAGTGAATTTCTTATATCCTTGGGTCCTATTTTTTAATTCATTCAGTCACTGTTTTAATTGGAGAATTTAGTCCATTGACATTTGAAGTAATTATTGATAGAAAAGGTCTTATTTCTGCCATTTTTGTACTTTTAAAAACTATTTTAATTGTTTCTTTTTGTCACTAAATTAGAAACTTCATTTGTGGTTAAGTGATTTTCTCTAATGATATACTTTAAGTCTTTGCTTATTAGTTTTGATAAAGCTATGTATATATGTTTTTGCTTTGTTGTTACCTTAAGACTTACAAAAAAAAAACTTCTTTGGCTATAACAAGTTATGTTGAAATTATAATGTTGATTATAAAAATAGGAAAAGAGATAAGAAAGCCTAATAAAGCACTCCACATTTGTGCTCCATTCTACACATTTTGCCTCTTTCCATATTGCTTGTCTCTTAACATTTTATTATAGTATTTTTAATTTTTATTACTCCAAGTAATGCTATAACTTACTTACACACCATGTTATAATATCAGAGCATTCCTAATTTGTTGCTATAGTTACTCTTACCAACAAGTTTTCTACCTTCTGATATTTTCTTATTACATGTTTCTGTCTCTTTCTTTGAATTTAAAGAACCCCCTTTAACCTTTCATGTAACACAAATCTGGTTATGATAAATTCTCTTGGATTTTATTTGTCTTGAAATATCTTTATCTCTCCATCATATCCAAAAGATAGCTTTGCTGGGTAGAGTAGTCTTATGGGGGCATTTTTTTTCCCTTCAGTTCTGTAAAAGTCTCATCGCTTTAAAGTTTCTATTAAGAAGTCTGCATTCCAGCTACTTAGGACCTCATTGTATGTTACTTGCTTATTTTCTCTTGTAGCTTTGAAAATTCTCTTTATTTTTAAATTTTGAGAGCTTGATTATAATATATCTTGAGGTAGACTTGGTTGGGTTAAATTGATTGGTAACCTTTGTCTTCCCTGTACCTGAAAAGTTATATCTTTCTCTAGGTTTGCAAAGTTATCTGTCATTATCTCTTTGATAATGCTCTCTACCCCTTTGGCATTCTTAAGTCCTAGGTAGTTAGATTCTGGTGCCTTATTTTGCTCTTTAGGTGAGGTTGTGGTTCCCTGGAACTTCTTGATGTTTGTTGGAGTATGGTGTGATCTGCTCATTGAATGATTAGTTTTAGTATCTGACTTTGTATATTGCTCTCCTTCTAGAAGTTCTAAGAACTCTTTTCTGTTGCTGAGATGGGTTCACTGCCTGATGCTGCAACTATCAGCTACTGGTGATGCTGGTTTGGGTGTAGGATTGCTCAACCAAGACCGCAGAACTCCACTGGGCACTGAAACAGATCCAGAGGCTCAGTCTGCAGGCATGACTTATGGACAGGGACTGTTGGATTCTTTTCAATGTTAGCTTTTATCATCCTTGCACTGAGTTCCAAAACAGTCCTGTGATTCCTTGGTATCTGCCAAGGTTTTTGTAGAGGTGATAGAGGTGTTCCTCAGCTACTCAGACTGGTTCACATCTGGGTCTCACAGTTACCAAGCCCTTTGTAATCTTGGGAGTATACCCAAGGCCCACAAGAGACTGCTGGTGCTACATGCCAAACTAAATCTCTCACCAGGTACAAGTCTCCACCTGATATGAGAGTAAGTCCACTGACACTATCCACAGTCACTGGCCTAGAGATGGAAACCATTAGTATCTACCCAGCATTGGTTTTTACCAGCCCAGCACTGATTTCCAAGACACAGTCCCTTAGCCTCTTCTATCTGCTCAAGGTTGGTGGAAAATGATAAAGGCAGCCCTTTGGGGCCCACAGAGTATGAAAATAATCTTGTGACAGGTACCAAAATAATCTTACCCATTGGAGTGCAGGTATCTGCCTAATACCCTACAAATTTAAAAGCTTAGTGCAAGCATTGGCTGGTTGAGTAGTAGAGTCCTTTGTACTTTTACCAGGTGCTAGATCTTGGCACAGTAAGACTGGCTCTGAGATCCAAGGCATGGTCCTAAATTCCCTTTCCTGGCCTCTCTATGTGGTTAGAGCTTGATTTCCACAGGTAATTGGAGGAGGGATGGCAGGAAGGTTATTTTTATAAGATTTATTTATTTATTTGCAAGTCAGAGTTACACAGAGAGGGGGAGGGGTAGAGGGAGAGGGAGGGAGGTCTTCCATCCGATGGTTCACTCCCCAATTGGCCACAACAGCTGGATGGAAGCTCCATTTTTTTGGGTAGTAGGGTTCAATAGTGGGATGAACTGGGATTCAATTCATCCTCCCTCTCCATCTGTCATCTCTCCATTCTGTATTCGTTGAACTGAGAAAGGTATATGACTTGGGCAACTCTTTACTTCCTGCTTTCTTCAGTATGACTTTTCTTATAACAAGAAAATCTGGCTTATAATCTGGTTTTTGTACCTCTCATGATGGTGACTTGTGTGTATAGGTGTTCACCTTGCTGTATTTGCAGAGGAGTGGTTGTCAGAACTTCTTACATAGCAACCATCTTGGCTCTTCCCCTATTATTTCTTTGAGTACATTTTCTGGACTTTATTCTCTGATCTTCTGAGATTTCCATCCTTATATTTCTCTGCTGGCTGATTACCCATCAGTCCCTGACCGGATTTCATTGATTTTTACTGCTGTGTAGTATTCTATAGAGTACATATCCCATAATTTCTTTTTCCAGTCTACTGTTGATGGGCATTTAGGTTGATTCCAGGTCTTAGCTATTGTGAATTGAGCTGCAATAAACATTAAGGTGCAGACAGCTTTTTTACTTGCCCTTTTAAGTTCCTTTGGGTAAATTCCAAGGAGTGGGATGGTTGGGTTGTATGGTAGGGTTATATTCAGGTTTCTGAGGAATCTCCACACTGACTTCCATAGTGGCTTTACCAGTTTGCATTCCCAGCAACAGTGGGTTAGTGTCCCTTTTTCCCCACATCCTCGCCAGCATCTGTTGTTAGTAGATTTCTGTATGTGAGCCATTCTAACCGGGGTGAGGTGAAACCTCATTGTGGTTTTGATTTGCATTTCCCTGATGGCTAGTGATGCTGAACATTTTTTCATGTGTCTGTTGGCCATTTGGATTTCCTCTTTTGTAAAATTGTCTATTGAGGTCCTTGGCCCATCTGTTAAGTGGATTGTTTGTTTTGTTGTTGTGGAGTTTCTTGATCTCTTTGTAGATTCTGGTTATCAACCCTTTATCTGTTGCATAGTTTGCAAATCTTTTTTTTCCTATTCTGTCGGTTGCCTCTTCACTTTCCTGACTGTTTCTTTTGCTGTGCAGAAACTTGTCAATTGGATGTAATCCCAATTGTTAATTTTTGGCTTTGACCGCCTGTACCTCTGGGGTCCTTTCCAAGAAGTCTTTGCCTGTGCCTGTATCTTGCAGGGTTTCTCCAATGTTCTCTAATAATTTGATGGTGTCAGTCGTAAATTTAGGTCTTTAATCCATGTTGAGTGGATTTTTGTGTAAGGTGTAAGGTAGGGGTCTTGCTTCATGCTTCTGCACGTGGAAATCCAGTTTGCCCAGCACTATTTATTGAATAGACTGTCCTTGCTCCAGGAGTTGGTTTTAGATCCTTGATCAAATATAAGTTGGCTGTAGATGTTTGGATTGATTTCTGGTGTTTCTATTCTGTTCCATTAGTCTATCCATCTGTTTCTGAACCAGTACCATGCTGTTTTGATTACAACTGCCCTGTAGTATGTCCTGAAATCTGGTATTGTGATGCCTCTGGCTTTGTTTTTGTTGTATAAGATTGCTTTAGCTATTCGTGGTCTCCTGTGCCTCTGTATGAATTTCAGCATCATTTTTTCCAGATCTGAGAAGAATTTCTTTGTTATTTTGATTGGTATCACATTGAATCTATAAACTGCTTTTGGGAGAATGGACATTTTGATGATATTGATTCTTCCAATCCATGAGCATGGAAGATTTTTCCATTTTTTGGTGTCGTCTTCTATTTCTTTCTTTAAAATTTTGTAATTCTCATCGTAGAGATCTTTGACGTCATTGGTTAAGTTTATTCCAAGGTATTTGCTTGTTTTGTAGCTATTGTGAATGGGACTGATCTTAGCAGTTCTTTCTCAGCCGTGGCATTGCCTGTGTATACAAAGACTGTTGATTTTTGTGCATTGATTTTACATCCTGCTACTTTGCCAAACTCTTTTATTTTTTTTTAATTTAATAAATTGGAATTTACAAAGTGCATCTTTTGTATTGTTGTGGCTCCCTCCCCCCAAACTCCCTCCCTCCCGCAGCCTTCCCCTCTCCCACTCCCTCTCCCATCCTGCCCTTCATTGAGTTTCATTTTTAATCACCTTCATATACAGAAGATCAACTTAGTATACACTAAGCAAGGATTTCAACAGGCTGCACTCACACAACCGCACAAGGTATACGGCATTGTTCGACTAGTAGTGTTGTTTTTAAGTTTCATAGTAAAACACATAAAGGACAGAGATCCTACGTGGGGAGCCTGTACTCAGTGACTCCCGTTGTTGATTTAACAGTTGGCAATCTTATTTATGACATCAGCAATCACCCGAGACTCTTGCTATGTGCTGTCTAGGCTATGGAAGCCCCTTGAGTTCACCAACTCTGAACTTGTTTAGTCAAGGCCATATCACAGTGAAGGTTCCTTCCTCCCTTCAGAGAAAGGCGCCTCCCTCTTTGATGGCCTGTTCCTTCTGCTGGAGTCTTGTTCACCAGGATCTTTCATTTAGATTGTTTTTTTGCCACTGTGTCATGGCTTCCCATGCCTGTGAGATTCTCATGAACCTTTTAGCCAGATCTGAATGTCCCAAGGGTTGATTCTGAGGCAGGAGTGCTGCCAAACTCTTCTATGACATCAAATAGTTTCTTAGTAGAGTTCTTTGGATACGCTAAATAAAGAATCATATCATCTGCAAAGAGGGATAGTTTGATTTCTTCCCTCCCAATTTGTATCCTTTAATTTCTTTTTCTTCCCTAATGGCTCTGGCTAAAACTTCCAGAACTGTTTTGAATAGCAGTGGTGAGAGTGGGCATCCCTGTCTGGTACCAGACTTTTCCCCATTCAATAGGATGCTGGACATGGGTTTTTCATAAATTGCTTTGATTGTATTGAGGAATGTTTCTTCTATACCCAGTTTGCTTAGAGTTTTCATTATGAAAGGGTGTGTATTTTCTTGAATGCTTTCTCAGCGTCTATTGAGATAATCATATGTTTTTTCTTTTTTCTTTTCTTTTCTTTTTTTTTTTTTTTTTTTTTTTTTTGACGGGAAGAGTGGACTGTGAGAGAGAGAGACAGAAAGGTCTACCTTTGCCGTTGGTTCACCCTCCAATGGCCGCTGCGGCCGGCGTGCTGCAGCTGGCACACCGCACTGATCCGATGGCAGGAGCCAGCTGCTTATCCTGGTCGCCCATGGGGTGCAGGGCCCAAGTACTTGGGCCATCCTCCACTGCACTCCCTGGCCACAGCAGAGAGCTGGCCTGGAAGAGGGGCGACTGGGACAGAATCCGGCGCCCCGACCGGGACTAGAACCCGGTGTGCCGGCGCCGCTAGGTGGAGGATTAGCCTATTGAGCCACGGCGCCGGCCCATATGGTTTTTCTTCTGCAGTCTGTTAATGTGGTATATCACATTGATTGATTTGCGAACACTGACCCATCCCTGCATACCAGGGGTAAATCCTACTTGGTCTGGGTGGATGATCTTTCTGATGTGTTGTTGCATTCTGTTAGCCAGAATTTTATTGAGGATTTTTGGGTCTATGTTCATTAGGGATATTGGTCTGTAATTGTCTTTCAGATCTGCATCTTTTTCAGGCTTAGGATTAAGGTGATGCTAGCTTCATAGAAAAAATTTGGGAGGATTCCCTCTTATTCGATTGTTCTGAATAGTTTGAGAAGAATTGGAGTCAGTTCTTCTTTAAATGTCTGGTAGAATTCAGCAGTGAATCCATCCGGTCCTGGTCTTTTCTTTGTTGGGAGGGTCTTTATTACTTATTCAATTTCTATCTCAGTTATGGGTATGTTTAAGTTTTCTATGTCTTCATAGATCAATTTAAGTACGTTGCATGTGTCCAGGAATTATCCATTTCTGAGATTTCCCTGTTTGCTGGCATACAGGTCCTTGTAGTAATTTCTGATGATTCTTTTTATTTCTGTGGTGTCTATTGTTACATTTCCTTTTTCATCTCTGATTTTATTGATATGGGTCTTTTCTCTTCTTTTTTTAGTTAGTTGGGCCAATGGTGTGTCAATTTTGTTTATTTTTTCAAAAAACCAGCTCTTCCCTTGGTTGATCTTTTGTAATGTTTTTTTTTTTTTTTTGATTCAGTTCTGTTGAATTCTTCTCTGATTTTAATTATTTCTCTTTTCCTTCTAGGTTTGAGTCTGGTTTGCTGCAGTTTTGCTAGATCCTTGAGATGCATTGAAAGCTCATTTATTTGGTGACTTTCCAATTTCTTGATGTAGGCACTTATTGCCATAAACTTTCCTCTTAACACTGCTTTTGCTATATCCCATAAGTTTTGATATGATGTGTTGTTATCCTCATTTACTTCCAGAAAGTTTTTGATTTCTCTTTTGACTTCTTCTGTGACCCACTGTTGTTCAGTTTTCATGTGTTTGCATATGCTCTAGGGATTCCTGAGTTGCTAATTTACAGCTTCATTCCACTGTGGTCTGAGAAGCTGCATGGTATGATTCTAATTCTTTTGAATTTGCTGAGACTTGCTTTATGGCCTAGTATGTGGTCAATCCTAGAGAAGGTTCCATATACTGCTGAGAAGAATGTAAATTCTTTAAGTGTAGGATTAAAAGTTTTGTAGATATCTATTAGATCTATCTGGGCTATAGTGTTGATTAAATCTGCTATTTCCTGGTTGATCTTCTATGAGGTTGATTTGTCTATTTCTGAGAGTGGAGTATTGAAGTCTCCCAGTACTACTGTATTGGAGTCTAAGTTTCCCTTTAAGTCCCTTAACATATCTTTTAAATAAACAGGTGCCTTGTAATTAGGAGCATATACATTTATAATAGTTACATCTTCCTATTGAATTGAACCCTTAATCATTATATAGTGCCCCTCTTTGTCTCTCTTAACAGTTTTTGTGTTAAAGTTTATTTTGTCTGATATTAAGATGGCTATGCTAGCTCTTTTTGGTTCCCGCTGGCATGGAATATCTTTTTCCAACGTTTCACTTTCAGTCTGTATGCATCTTTGTTGGACAGATGTGTTTCTTGTAAGCAGCAAATAGATGGGTTTTGTTCCTTTACCCAATCAGCTAGTCTGTGTCTTTTAACTGGAGAGTTGAGGCCATTAACATTCAATGTGACTATTGATAAGTAATAACTTTGCCCTGCCATTTTCCCAAAGATATTTTTAATATATGCTTTGAACGTCCTGTGATCTTTTACTGGGAGGTATTCTTCTTTTACCTTCTTTTATATTGATGGCTGTGTTTCTGTGTATAACACATCTTTAAGCATCTTTTGCAGGGCTGGATGAGTAGTGAAAAATTCTTTCAATTTCTGTTTGCTATGAAAGGTCTTTTTTTCACCTCCATTCACAAATGAGAGCTTTGCAGGATATAATATTCTGGGCTTGCAGTTTTTTTCTCTTACTACCTGGGCTATGTCTTGCCATTCCCTCCTAGCCTGTAGGGTTTCTGATGAGAAGTCTGCTGTGAGTCTAATTGGAGATCCTCTGAGAGTAATCTGACGTTTCTCTCTTGCACATTTTAGAATCTTTTCTTTATGTTTTACTGTGGTGAGTTTCATTACAACGTGTCGTGGTGAGAATCTCTTTTGGTCATGGTTATTAGGGGTTCTATGAACTTCCTGTACTAGGATGTCTCTGTCCTTCTCCAAACCTGGGAAATTTTCTGCTAGTATCTCATTAAAAAGGCCTTCTAATCCTTTCTCCCTCTCCATGCCTTCAGGAACTCCTAGAACCCGAATATTGGGTTTTTTAATAGTATCCTGTAGATTCCCAACAATATTTTTTAGCTTTCTAATTTCCTCTTCTTTTCTTTAGTTTGACTGTATACTTTCCTGTTCTCTGTCTTCTAAGTCCGATATTCTCTCTTCTGCTTCACTGATTCTGTTTTTAAGGCTCTCTAATGCGTTTTTCATTTGATCTATTGAATTCTTCATTTCATTTTGATTTCTCGTCACTATCACAGTTCCATGTTCTACTAGTTTTTTCATTTCATTTTGATTCCTCCTTAATATTTCATTTTCGTGAGAGAGATTTTCAATCCTGTCCAGTAAGGATTTCTGTAGTTCAAGAATTTGTTTTTGAGAACTTCTAAATGTTCTTATCATAAATTTTTTGAAATCTGTATCTTATATTTCTTCTATCTTATCATCTTCATAATCTTGAATTGGAGTGTCATATTCGTTTGGGGGCATCATAATGTCTTCCTTGTTCTTGTTTCCTCGGTTTCTGCGTTTGTTGCTTGGCATTGTGGAGATATTCTTTGGTTTCTTCTTTTTTTCCCTCACTGTGGTGGCTTTTCTTGGTATACTATGTCCCTAGATTAAGTGGACTGTCTGCTTTTGGTGGATCCTTAGAGGCTTGTGATGGGTGTGGCCAGAGAGCTCTGTTCAGTTCTTCAGGTTTAAGGCTGTGCCAAAGGTGACACACCCAGGTTTGGGGTGGTAAATCTTCTCTCTCTCTCTCTCTCTCTCTCTCTCTTTTGTATTCAGAAGAGAAGTAATTCTGCACAGCTGAGCTATTCTCCTTGAAGGCAGTCAGTGTCTGAGCACTGGCCCCTGTAGGTATAATATTCATCTGCTCTGTCCCAAGGACCACACAAAGGATCTGTGCAGTCCTCAGTGTAAGCTCAGATTCCCCTGAAATCTCCCATCGGGTTGCCAAGGTTACCAAGTTTGTGGCGTCTCCCACCGAGTACTCACGTCTCAAGATATCCATGAGTTCTCTAACACACCCTCAGTTTTTTTTTTCACAGTCTCAGTTCATAAGTTCCACACATTCACTAGGTCTTAACCTCCTGTTATTTCTCCCCACCAGATTCAGGTTTTTCTGCTTGGCTGAGGGTGGGTGCTGCCCTGAGGTGGTGCAGCTTTTATGTATGTCCAAAATGGCACCTGCTCTTTTTCATGCTCGCCTGGAGAGAATCGTGTCTGTACTGGTCCCTTTTATTTATTTATTTTTCTCTCCTCTAGTTAGCCTGGTGAGCTTCAAGCCTCGTTCCCTCTAGGCTCTTCCTGACACTTTCCCACCAGTGTCTCAGGCTACTGATGTTTCACTTCATCTCCCTTTCCAGCACTGATGCGTAGACTCAGTGGCTAGGGTCCCAAGTTGTGGGCACCCGTGCCCTCCACGTAGGTCCACCATGTCCCACTAGTTCCTGAAGAGTTTCCTCTGCAGTTTTTTCCCCTAACTCTTCCCTGAAACTACAGTATCTCCACTTTTATTAAACTTTCTTTTCCCGGATTATCAGTGCGTGCCCTCCCTATTCTGCCATCTTGGAGGACTCCCTTTATTTTCTTTTTTTAAGATTTATTTATTTGAAGACAGAGTGACAGAGATTGAGGCATACACATACACATACACATACACATACACATACACATACACAGAGGGAGAGGGGAAGGGAGGGAGGGAAAGGAGGAGAAAAGAGAGAGAGAGAGCGCTTCCATCCACTGGTTCACTCCCCCCAAATGGCCACATTGGCCAGGGATGGCCAGACCACAGTCAGGAACCTAGAACTCTATCCAGGTCTCCCATGTGGTTGGCTGGGGCTCAAGTATTTGAACTATCTTCCACTGCTTTTCCAGATGCATTAGCAGTGAGCTGGATCAGAAGCAGATCAGCTGGGAGTTGAATCAGCACTCCAATGTGAGATGCCAGCATCACAGGTGGCAGCTTAGCCTTCTGTACCACAATTCTGATCCCTGTTTTGATTTGTTTATTTCGTTTTTGAAGTTTTAGCCTCTTTATTGAAACTCCTACTTTTTTCACAAATTGTTTTCCTGAACTTGTTAAGCATTTCCATGATGGTTGTTTTGAATTCTGTGAGATATTTAATATATTTCCATTTCATTAACATCAGTTTTTGAAGTTTTAACTTGATCCTTTGTTTGAATTATATTTCCCTTTTTCTTCATTTTCTATGACTCTTTGTATCTACATGTTAGAAAAAAGCTACCTCTCCCAGTCCTATGGATCAGCCTTTTATAGAAGACCTTCACCAGCCAGCTTGGCCAGAGCTTCTGTGAACTTCTGAAATTTTCATGCTGGTCTGAATGACCCTTCTTAGTGGCCCCCAAATATCTAGAGTGTCCAGTCCCATTGGTGCTCCTAGACAGGCAGTAGAGAACGCATTTCCTTGGTTGCTCCTGGAGAAGTTGGAATGCCTTGCATCCCCAGGGGAAAGCTGGGAGACAATAATTTGACCCACTCAGTCCATGCTGAGCTGGGGACAGGAGCTATGGTACATGCCTACATGCTAGTTCAAATTTCCACTTGTTTTCAGAGTCTCTAAGGTATTGTTATATGCCATATTCTGTCAGCTCTCTGAAATAGCCAAGAAGCTAGTCCCTCAGCACTTGGAGAAGTAGGGTATTAGATATATGGTCCAATTTCTCCTGTACTCAGGTGGAAGCTGGGGCTTTGGATTCTCTCCAGATCCTATGGAACTGTGTTGAGGGTGTGTGTTTCCACTTATCCTACTTGTTTCACTATGGGTAGTTTCACACTCACCCAGGTTACAGGAGCTCTTTAATTAGTCTTGAATTTCTCACAAAGGGAATTGATCCTTGTATTGCTGTTGATTCAGTGTGTCCATGGATGGAAAAGAGAGTTCAAGACTTTCTGTTTCTGTCTTCTTGCTGATACCAACCTTTCCCTTTATTATTTCTTAAAGCTGTATTTGAATCTATAATTTTCTCAAATTTAAAATTTAATTTGATGTTTAAAAAGAGACTGGAGTTTGCTCAAGTCCAAAGTGCCTCCTCTAGCAGAGATCTTTCTGCTGGAAACTTTACTCTTCAATTGTATGTCCAATCTTTTTAATGTCATCAAAATTACATTGCTTTTAAGATCTTCCCATGTACCAGCCTAATATTTTCTTGGCAAAAGTAAAAAAAGAAAAACTTTGACAATCAATTCTTTCAGCTAAACTTAGCCACTAACAAACTTCTTGTTTATTCAAGGTTCTGGTGTGGCATGTATAACCGTTTTGACAAAGGTCTGCAGCCCAAGCAGAGTATACCAGAGAAACTCCTGGAATTTAAGAAACAAAGAGCAGAACTGGAGGAAGATGTGCACAAACTACAAAAGGTGAGGAGAAAGGTCTCAAAAAGAGATCTTTACTCCTCTCTGTGTAGGCTCTGCCCTCTTGTAGTTGAATTGATACTTGCAGAGGTCTGCCTGGTTGACTTATTATACTCCTTGGCTTCTGAGTGTCCTATGTCTATAAAGTTCCAGGCATAATTTCTTTTCTTACTTCCTAAAGTGTGGTAAATGTTGCGCTCTGCAAGGTAAGCAAGTGGATTGGTGCCCTTGTGGGATCTGGGTAGAATGATTAGGAGGATCAAGAGGAATGACAAATTAATCACATTGGCATTTGTTATCAGTCAAAAGAATACCACCTTGAGTTAACTGATGGAACAATGAAATTGTTATATTTCAAATTAAGAAAATTTTGTAAAAGAATAATGTTATCTCCTTTGCATTTAGATTATAAACTCTGCTCATTGATTGTGCTGTGGACACTTGCTTATAATTACAGGTTAAACAAGTCAACAAGAATTTTTTTTAAATGATAAATGCTAAGCTGCTTATGGAATTTAGGGATCACTAAGGATTTGTCTGAACCACCAGGGAGGGACATATCTTAGAAAAGAATTCTTGGAAAGGGTGTGATGTTTAGGAACTGGGTGTTAACCCACTTTAGGCCAGATAAGGCATAACTTTTTCTGCTCCCTAAAAGTAAATAAATATCC
The DNA here is from genome assembly GCF_051225735.1 of Oryctolagus cuniculus. Taxonomy (NCBI): domain Eukaryota; kingdom Metazoa; phylum Chordata; class Mammalia; order Lagomorpha; family Leporidae; genus Oryctolagus; species Oryctolagus cuniculus. The sequence goes on along the minus strand of NC_142888.1, from coordinate 43,922,616 downwards.
TTTCTGTGAAAATAAATGTTTTGTGATTACATCAGATTCCAAACTTTTGGAGGCAATAACCAGTTACTTTGTTCCATTTTAAAAATGAAGAAAAATGAAGCATGACTTAAAATAGTAGGAAACAAGCAGCAGAAGTGAGAAGCAGGTACTTAGGGCTTCCTGCTTCCTCTTTTAGCTATTAAGCAGGTCCCCTACTCTAGACCCAACCCACTGACTTAGCCTTGCCTGATTCTTATTTGTTTAAGATTTTTTTTTAAAGGCAGAGCATCAGAGAGAGAAAAGCAGGATGGAGGAGGAATTTTCCATCTGCTGGTTCACTCCCCAAATGACCACAATAATTGGAACTGGGCCAAGCTGAAGCCAAAAATTTCATCCAGGTCTCCCATGTGTGTGGCAGGGGCCCAAGCACTTGGGTCATCATCCCCTGCTTTCCCTGGCACACCAGCAGAGCTGAATCAGAAGCAGTAGCCAGTACAGGAACCTGCACTCCAATATGGAATGCCGAAGTTGCAAGCAGCAGATTAACATGCTATGCCACAACACTAGCCCTACCTGCCTGATTTTTGAGAATCAGATTCATTTCTGATAGACCTAAATCATTCTATGTAAAGACTTCCTTTAAAATATACATCCAAGTATGTGTGTGTATACATATATGTATGTATATACATATGTATATATATGTGTGTATATGTAACTTTTCTTAATGCAAAGACAAGAACCAAAATTGCCCATAATATTACCCAGACAGCCTGATGTTTGTGATTTTTAAAAAAGCGATATACATGAAAAGTTAGAAAATGAAGATTACGCTAAAGTACAAAATGAAAAGTTTAATAAAATATACCCCCTACCAACTACTCATAATGGTACCACTCAAAGATTATCACTGTTTTTATTAAAATCACTGTAATTTTATGATTTCTAGGGAAATGAAAATGATATGCCTATATACCAAGGCAGGAAGAACTCTTAACTAGAGTCCATGAACTCACAAGTGGCCTCAGATGGGCTCCTTAAATTATGCTTAACATGTGTATTTGTGCACATGTACTGCCTTTGCACACACATGTAAATGCATGCATTTTTCTGAGGAAAAGATCCATCATTTTCTTCAGATTTACACTGGGGCCTGTGACACCAAAGAATCACTGTTGTTAAGTATCAGTGAATCATCATGTCATCCTTGAAAATAAAATTATACATTGGCAGCAACATGAAGTAGTAGGCTGGTCATAGACTGTGACATTAAGAAGATTCAGTTCTCCACTTCCTAAATTTATGAGTTTGAGTGACCCACTTAACTTCTCTGAGCCTCCGTTCCTCATTTGTAAAATACAGCTAATGCCTAACTAACAGGTTTCTTAGAAGAATGAAATGACTTACTCTATGTAAAGTGCCCAGCACATAAACGTATTCAATAAATGTTAGTAGTCCTCTTCCCTGCCTCCCCAATCCCAGTAATGTTGCAGTTGATTTCTCAGCAATGTTGCAGTGGATTCATTTCTAAGAGGAGGAGCCTGGTAGGGGCAATAGACGCGGAGTCACCACAGAGTCACCACACAGACCCCAGGAGTCGGGTGAAAGTGGGCTTGAGGCAAGCAGCCGGCAGACTCGTTTATTTCAGTTGGTACAACATCTTATATAGCCAAGACCAGCCAATCTGGTCAAGGGGCTTTCTATGCCCCAACCAATCATAGCCTGTTGCCAGGCAGTTTCCAAAGCCATCCAATCACAGCCTGTTGCCAGGCAGGCTCCATTGCCAGGTGGGATTCAAAGCCATCCAATCACAGCCTGTTGCCAGGCAGGCTCCGTTGCCAGGTGGGTTTCAAAGTCATTCCTGAGTAACTGACGCTCGCTTGCCAGTGGCCACGTTGGCATGGCCTTCTCATTTCACCACACAGTAATAAAACTGCATTTTATAAGAAAAGATATCCTTGGCCTGGCATTGTGGCACAGCAGGTTAAAGCCCCAGTCTGCAGTACCAGCATCCTATATTGGCACGAGTTTGAGTCCTGGATGCCCCACTTCCGACCCAGCTCCCTACTAATGTGCCTGGGAAAGCAGTGGAGGATGGCCCAAGTCCTTGGGACCCTGAACCCACGTGTGAGACCCATAAGAAGCTCCTGGCTTCGGATCAGCTCAGCTCCAGTTGTTGTGGCCATTTGGAGACTGAACCAGCAGATGGAAGACCTCTCTCTTTCAAATAAATAAATCCTTAAGAAAAGAAAAAGAAAACTTATATCGATATAAGACCTTTGAGGTTCTTTAATGGTAGATCTTTTAAAACACTATGGCATGCCGGCGCCGCGGCTCACTAGGCTAATCCTCCGCCTTGCGGCATCGGCACACCGGGTTCTAGTCCCGGTCGGGGCACCGGATTCTTTCCCGGTTGCCCCTCTTCCAGGCCAGCTCTCTGCTGTGGCCAGGGAGTGCAGTGGAGGATGGCCCAAGTGTTTGGGCCCTGCACCCCATGGGAGACCAGGAGAAGCACCTGGTTCCTGCCATCAGATCAGCGCGGTGTGCTGGCTGCAGCGCGCCGGCCGCAGCGGCCATTGGAGGGTGAACCAGTGGCAAAGGAAGACCTTTCTCTCTGTCTCTGTCTCTCACTGTCCACTCTGCCTGTCAAAAAAAAAAAAAAACACTATGGCAAATAATAAGGAAAAGATGTTGTAGAAGGGGTGAAAAGATGATTTGGTACCATATGACAGAAACAGGATCTTTACAGATCAGTGTGATATTTATCTAATTTTTCTCCTGTTATTAATTATTTTAAACTATCCCTTGCTCCTGAGACAGAAACTGAAAGGCCATGATGAGCCACCAGAAGAAGGCTGTACATGTACTCACTATGGAAAGTTATTATCCCGGCAGCTGGGAAGTTCTTTTACCAATCCTCTTGGCTTTATGGGTATTGATGGAGACCTGAATACCTTGATGAAGAGCGGCACCCTGTCCATGGAAGGATGTCCCCGAGCTCAGGTGGATCAAGTAAAAAGCCAGTGTGGTGCCATCCACCATGGTTGTTGTAGGGTTGTGGACAGCCTTGGGGCCCTAAATATCTCTGGGGAAGTGGGCCTCCCTGGAGCCATGGGCTGCTCTGGAGACATGGGCATCTCTGAGGCCAGGGGCTTCTCTGGAGACGTGGACATCTCTGAAGTCACCTTCATCTCCAGAGATATGGGCATTGTGAAGGATACAGGCATCTCTAAAGACACAGTTATCTCCAAGGCCAGCAAGAAGAAGGCAGACTCCGACAAGCAACAGTGAGCTAGCTATTCAGCTGCTTCCATGGTACGTGCACCTGCAGCAGCCACATGATCTTTGTCCCAAAGAGGGCTATATTACTTTTCCAGTTTGTTTAAATGGTTGGGTCCAGGGCACCCCTCCTCCTGACTTAAGAGTCTGGAAGGGGATTTAAGCCAGTTACTGATTAGGCAACCAATAAACGCATGTTAAACCCTCCAGAATTGTAAGCAAGAGAAAGAATATGTTATAGATGTTTCCTTTCAGCTGAGATGCTTATGAGGCGGGATCCACCATCCATTTTCCTTAATGATCAACATCCCTAATTTTCTGTCTTCATTTCTGTAGCCTGAAAGTGAAGTAGAAATATTGTGACAGAGGAAAATTACTACCCTATTGAAGTTGATGGAGAGATGATATGCAGCAGGGAACTGTGAATGCAGAATATTTTAAAAGAAAAATTTACTTTAAGATATGCTTAATCATGAGATGTTAGCTAATGTTATTGCCCATAGAGACCTCAACAGTTGCCTGAGACATAAATTAAAATGGCCCTTAATTGTTAGAATGAATGCATAGGTGTTTGGTGGTTTAGAACAAATAAGGAAAGTTTGCTTAAGTTACAACACTTGCTTTCCCCAGTGCTCACACATCTAGGTCTTGTTATAATACTCAGCCAATCACCTTTTTTATCACCTTTTAGCCCATAGTTAAACTTCAATCTACTACAGTCTAAAATGATCGTTTCCAAATTAATGGGGTCTGATTTAATAACATTGATTAATAGCATTCTCAGTATCAGTTCAATAATTAACTGAAAATGTCAGTGACATGTTCTGAGACATGTTCTGTTTGCTCATCTGAACTTTTGTGAAATAGGCCCCCCACTTAGGTCTTTTTATGAAGACCTGTAGTTTTGCATATGTAGACATCACATGAAGTTTGTCAATTTTTAGTCACAATGAGCACTACTTTTAAAAATTAATACATTTGTCACCTTGTGCTAATATATACTTTTGAAAAAAAATCCCACTGTTAGAACAGCTCCACATACTCTTGGGGTAAAAGCATATGTTGTTTAAAGACCAGATATTTCACCTTCAGATTGATACACATCTTACCTATTGAATAGTTATTCATGGTTTTGCTACTATCACAGGCTGAAGGTAGGGTAGGCCTCAGACAGTTTGGGTCATGCTGTATATATTGTCAGCATTTCTAGAACTCAAATGCCAACATAATCCAGGTCCTCACCCAAGATGTCTATTCCAAATTCTCTGTCTGGTTTAAGCTCAAAAATTACTGTCACATCCAGTTGTGAACACATAAATCTAAATCTAAAGAATCACCTTATTAGATATTTTTCTCAAAAAGAAAGAGGTGCCTTTTAATTTGTGTTTAAATGTAGAAGAGGGCCAGGGTAACTCCATTCCTTCTCCCTAGCTAAACTGTGGACCCAAAGTAACCTTCTGCTTGAGAAGAACTCTAAATCATTTTGGTTGTCCTTTTTCATAACTAAATAGGAGCCATTTTTCTACCTGCTTCTTCTTTACAGCTGCCTGGATCCTATAATTTTTAAAGCATTAAGATGGTTTTCTATTGTATCTTTTCGTTCCTCTTCTTTTTATAGATAGTTCCCTGGCTTATATAACTTATATCATCAGATGTTGCCAGTTCTCATGTGACTTGTTCCATTGGGAAAAAAAAATTGGGGTTTATGCACATTGTTTTGGTCTAGAGGTTTTGTTAAATAAGTTGTGAAAAAGAGCTACAGTACCAGCCTGTCACAAATATTTTGGATCTTACTTTACACCCAGGGCTTTCTCCCATATCTGAATTTGTATTTTGCTTTCCATTAACTAGCATGATATTCCAGATCATGTGCTGAGGTTTTTTTTCTGGGGAGAAAGAAAAATGGGAAGAAATAGTAGATTTTGAAAATCCTATGAAAAAATAGTTTTAAGAGTCTCATATTTATTTCTAAAAGACCTGTACAAGGGTAGTACATGGTATCCAACTTTATTTCTTAGATCTAAAACAAAATCAATAGTAAAAGAAGATCTTTTCAATAAAATTCTAAACTGCAAAGGCAAAATCAAAAAGTTTTAAAATACTTATTTGTTGAGTGTCTAAGGCCATAGAATGGTTTTAGCCTCAAATTCTGTGATATCACCTTGTTTGGTCTTTTATTTTTTATTCCCCAACATAACCCTTTAATGTTTATGAATACCATGCATAGAACTAAGGAAAGCCTTTTGAAAACCCTGTATTTATTCTCAACACCAAACACCTCCTTGTTTAACAGCTGGATTTAAAAATCTGACAAAATAAAAAGATTCATAGGAATCCAAATGTTTATGTACTAGAAAAAACTCAGTAACTATCTATAATCAAGAGCCCAGCAATAGAGACTCCCAAGGGAATATTTCCAGGAGTACTAGAAAAGACGATTTATTAATGGCTTTCATACTGTCTTATAGCATGTAGGCTGTGAAAGAAATGTGACCCCTTCCCCCACTGTCCTACCCTTCCAATTATCCAAGCAGAAATTCCATTCTCATATGACTGTCCCATTTAAATAGGAAGGCATTTAACCACCTGCCACTGTCTCATCCACTAACATGACCTCTGCCTGTTTGCTACACAAGTTTCACAGGTCACTGCTTATCTTTTCTAAGGGTGAGGCAGACCCTGTTCTATGCTTGTGGCCATGCTAAGGCTCTACATGGACACCTTTTTAAAAATTCATTATTTTTTAGTTGATGGAATGACAAGTTTATCACAGTAGTAAAGCAATCCTAAATAACAAACTTAAGTAATAGTTAACAGTCTTTTTAGAGAGAAAACGGAAAGAAAATTTGAAATAATGTAGAACTAACAGAGGGAGAATCTAAAGCTTGTGTGGTACATGAATTAGACAAATATATCCTTGGATAGTCCCCTCAGAAATTTTGTTTGAGGCTGGCACCGCGGGTCACTTGGCTAATCCTTAGCCTGCGGTGCCGGCACCCCGGGTTCTAGTCCCGGTTGGGGCACCGGATTCTGTCCCGGTTGCTCCTCTTCCAGTCCAGCTCTCTGCTGTGGCCCGGGAAGGCAGTGGAGGATGGCCCAAGTGCTTGGGCCCTGCACCTGCATGGGAGACCAGGAGGAAGCACCGGGCTCTTGGCTTCAGATGTGCCGACCGTAGCGGCCATTTAGGGGGTGAACTAACGGATAGGAAGACCTTTCTCTCTGTCTCTCTCTCTCTTTTACTGTCTAACTCTGCCTGTCAAAAAAAAATTGTATTTGATTACCACAAAGTCAGTTGTCATGGCCTGCCAACATGCATGGATCATGTTCTGTCTCACACACCTCACACTTCGCTGGAAGTGAGACCTTCCCCAGAACACTTCAAGCCGAAAGGAATCCAGATCTTAAGAGGTGCTTTTCAAACAAAATCTGTAAATATTTAAGCTTGGCCTGAATTTAGCAGAAAGAAAAATTTAATAACTAAGGATACACATGTCAGATCTTTGTTACTTGTTTTCACTAAAAACAAATACCTTTTCTTGATGCTATTAGGCTTTGATATACCACTGGCAAATCTTTGTATGCAAGTATTTTATACAGTGGCCTTTTTTTTTTTTTTCAAACAGTTGCATTAGGGAAATATAAGTTACCTTTAAGAAAAATACCTCAAAAGAGATTTACTATATTTCACATTGGTTTAAACCTAGAAAGCCTAGTCTCACTTTTTCCTTTAATTCCCGATGTGTATGATTTAGTGATATTTATACCAAATCTTTCCCCAACCCTCAGACCTCTCCCAGAATTCTATGTGCGATATAGACTGGTAAGACCCCAATCAAATCTTTCAAGTGCCAAATCTAGACCTGACTTTTGATATAAACATGGCTTAAGCTTTGAATTTTTTCCTACCCAGCTTTTTTTTTTTAATAATGTGAGTAAATGGCTGGCCTGTCAGGTAACACTGAACGCAAGGGGAAAGATTTGGGATCATAAAAAACTCTTGTATATTGTTCTTTCAGAGGCATTCTGTTTTCAAAACATTTGATGGCATCATAGAAGCTTTTCTAAGGCAAAAAAAAAATACTTTTGAAGTCCTACAGAACATGTCTTCTCTGATTCCCTGGCTGTGCCTTCCCCTTAATAGGAAGTATGGTTGTAGTCACCAATCATGGCAGCCCATATCTCTTCTAGATATTAATGCAAGTAAAAATATGTTAACTTTCTCTGTGATTTGTGACTTGGGTTCCAAAAAAGGCAAGTGTGCTTTGAAAGAAACTGTCTAATTTAGGCTGATACATTTTGCAGTGGCTGGCAAAACATGTTAAGAAGTTGGCATGTGTGAACTAGTGGCTTCCATGTTATCTGGTGGCCTATCCCTTGTTCATGTTTTCTAAAGCTTTGGATGTGACCTAAAAGCTTCTTTCTCTTACAAAGCTTTGTTGCCTTTCAAACATTTTCATAGCTTTGTGCTTGGACTCTTTAGAGGGCCCTACATCAGCTCTCACAGAATGCAAGTTTTTGAGAAGGTGAAGGGAGAGGAGGAAGATAGAGAGTAATACAAAAATATACCTGGCCAGTTAAACAAAAAGAATATCTACCCATTCATGACGACTAGCATTACAGTTATTTAAGCTTTCCTGTGCTGCTTGAGATTAAATTGTTCACACTAAGGACTAAAACAAATTTTCTTTTCCATTCAATAATGTGAATAATATTTTTAAGCTTATCTTTTATACTGATAGAAACTCTTTCCTTGAGAATCTCATGAGTTGTGTATTTCCTTTGTCAACACATTTCTCTGCTGGGGTATATATATGGTCCTGGGTTTTCTCTTTTAGAGAGTCAGGATGGTAGGTGGTATTCTTTCCCCTTACTATGTTCCTAAAATAAGTAAGTCCTGAGTCCCCTCTTTGCTTCTGTAGCTGAAGTATCCTCATTGGACTCCTCACCTGTCAGGTGAGAATATGTTCACCAAAGTCACTAAATGATCACTCTTCAAAGACCCATGTCCCTGGTTACACCTCACATGCAGTTGGCCACACTAGCTCTTATAAAATATATATAATTCTTAACCTCACTCATATTTTCAGACAGCGTGGTTTCTGTATTTTGTGAATATCAATGGGAATGTAGAGCACATATCCTAATTCTAAAACAGAGCATGTTCTGTATTCCAATTTTAACAGTGCCTCAGCTTAGGAACAGCTACCAAGCTCAGTCCTTTCAGAATGTCACTCAGAGTAAGACTGTGTGTGTGTTTGTGTGTGTGTGTATGTTTACTGTCTGGTCTCATAGGTCATTTTGAGCATTTCAGATGAAAAGAATTTGTCCAAGAATGAAAATCTCTTTTAGTGCTAAACATCTAACTTTGATATTGTCCAGCTAAGTGCCATCAATAGTTTAGGAAATACCACGCCAGAGATATAAAGCAAAGCAAAGCAATTGGCCTTTTCCTTGGGATGTATTGCTCAGGCAGCTTTATTAGATGTAAGAAACAAATTTATGACCAATGTTAAATGCACTGTGTCAGTGTTAGCCACAACCGATGTATAATTCAGAATCCAAACTGTGTAGGTTCTTTGAGAGTCTAACTGTAGCCCCAGGTTTACAGAATTACACTATCACAGCATCTCAAGTGTGAATTTGCCAAGGTACAGCTGTGTGAATGATTGACTTTAAACTTCCTGTTGTGTATCTTGAGCCTGTTACACCACTGGGGTATGGATGTATAATCCAGTCGGGATTCACTGCCAGTTGTTTTGTCCAGTACCACAGAGTACGTTGTCTCCCTTCTGCAATTGTGTTCCAGTTTAAAAATGTTTGATTTGTTGATACAGTTTTCTTTTATTAAAATTAAAAACTTTCAATCTTATGTCTGTGAGGTTGATTTGTATTAGCTACAAATAGTACCAATATTGACACGCTCCCAAAAAATTGTATCCCAATCTAACCTCAATAGATGGACCACCTTAGGTTAAATATGCCTGCTGATGTGAAAATAAGACAAGACAGGTATGAAAGAGGTCACCTGTCTGAACAATGCTATGGAGCACATCGGTATGTAACCAGCTGTGAAGACAAGACTAACACCAACTTAACTCACAAAAGTGTGCTGACAGACTAACAGTTTGTTCACATTGGGGACAGATCTGTTCAGGGACAAGAATCCCAAATTTTGCCCCATGCCCAGCAAGAATTCCTAGACATGGAGCCTCGTGGACTCTGGGACTATGTACTACAGGCTTGGAAAGGGGCCCCACGTGGGCATTTGGTACAGAAGTTAAGATGCTACTTGTAGTGCCTACATCCCATATCAGAGTGGCTGGGTTCATGTCCCAGCCCTGCTTCCAATTCCAGCTCCCTGTTAATACGCACCCTGGGAAGAAGTAGGTGATAGCTGAAGTACTTCAGTCCTTAACACCAACGTAGGAAATCTGGATTGAGTTCTGGGCTCCTGGCTTTGGCATGGCCCAGCCCCAGCTGTTTTGGGGAGTCATGCAATGAATGGGAAATGTCTCTCTGACTTTCAAATAATATGATTTTTTTTAAAGAAGAAACAAAAAGACCCCACAACAGAGTCTCCATCTCTGGGAGCCAAATACCAGGGCCTCCAGTAGATGGAACACAGACCTAGTTTCTAGTTCTGACTTTGCCATTTACTAGCTGATGGCATTGGGCAAGTCAGTTCCCCTCTCTGAACCTCAGAGGCCTCACCTATTAAAAATTGAATTAACTGGGGCCAGCACCTTGGTGTAGAAGGTAAAGTTGCCTGTGGCATCAGCCTCCCATATGGACACCAGTTGGAGTTCTAGGTGCTCCACTTCCTATCCAGCTCCCTACTGATGTGCCTAGGAAAGCAGCTGAGGATGACACAAGTGCCTGGGCCTCTGCACCCATGAAGGGGACCCAAAGAAAATGTCTGGCTCCTGGCTTTGGATTGGCTCAGCTCCAGCTGTTGCAGCCATTTGGGGAGTGGACCAGCAGATGGAAGATCCTCAATCCCCCTCCCAATTCTGCCTTTCAAATAAATAAATCTTAAAGTATTAATTGTACCTCCGCACAGAGTGATTATACACATTAACTGAGCTGGCAATATAAAGAACTACCTGAAAAGGTGCCTGGCACATAAAAAAAAAAAAAACATTGCTTTCAGCTCTAATGCTACTAATAAAGCTAACATTTTTATTATTGTGCTTCCTTTTTCCACTATTCCATTATTCTTCCTTCCTATTCTTTTTTTTCCCCCAAGGTTTAATGGGGTAGGGCATACATCAGAATAGATGGGCACCTCTCCAGACAGTATCTGAGAGCAAGTTCCAGGTCATTTAGACTGGGGAAAGCAAGCTTACATGGTTTAATGGAAAGGATACACCTGACAGGCCAGGCAGGCAGCTCAGGAAAGAGCTGAGAGCACAGTCTATTCAGACTGGGGCTTATAAGAGAATGGGGTTAACACATTGTCTACACAATCAGGTTACGATATAATGGGTTAGACTATGACTTTTATAACTGGCCAATAAATCTTTGTTCAGTGTAGAGTGCTTTTAAAGTATAGAAAACCAAACAGAAAAAGCCATCTTAATTTCTCCAGGCAGAGAGAAATTTATATGCACACATAGAAAACAAAAATAGGGTCCCACAATACATTCCTATATAATGTCTCAGTCAATTTTGAACACCTTTCCATTTTGAATAATATAGATCTGTCTCAATTTTTGTTCACTGTATGAACTATAGTTCATTCAACCAACTCCTTCTTGTTGACCATGCTACAGCTTTCTTCTATTCAGATTTCAATCTTTCTTTCCTGAAGCAGACCCTATTTCCTTGGATTGGAGTTCAACAACCTGCTTGATTTGAGATACTCCCTTCCCTGAGTTAATCTATACAGATGGGTAATTTCATTTACTATTGTGAGTTTTTTTAAACCAATGAACTGTCTAATTTGAGCTCTAAGTTCACATGGTACTTTACATGGACTATAAACCTGAACTTGGAATCCATCTACTCTTTAGTCTCAAGGTAACTCACCCAGGAACATGGCAAGCTGAAGCACCCTGAAATCAGCGATGTCTATAGCCTCCTGTCACCCAGTGAAGGCCTACTTTCACAAGGGAAAGAGTGTCAAGGGAAGGCCTTGAATGAAGAATGATTTCTGAACGAGACTCAGGCCCTCAATTTATTATGTTTCCTTACTTGTAAAGTAGTAATAATCTCTACCCTGCTAATCTCATGCCGTGATTGTGACAATCAGGGGAAATTATAACTACTAAATCTGGCAGTGCTTTTCAAATATGAATTGGTATTATTTCAATCTCCAAATCCTGTCCAACTGAACCAGGACATCCATATAGAAGCAAGGAACCAAATAATCAAATATTAACTGTATGCTTTAGACTTTGGGGGAAAATATGTATATGTGAATCATGGAACATTTGAAAGGACGTGCCAGGGGATTCCAATACAATCCCATCAAGGTGGCATGTACCAATGCCATCTCACTAGTCCAAGTGATCAATTTCAGTTCATAATTGATCACACTGCTAGGTCTAAGAGTCAAAGGGATCACACAAATAAGACTAGTGTCTGCTAATACTAACTGATAGGATCAAAAAGGGAGAGAACGATCCAACATGGGAAGCAGGATACACAGCAGACTTATAGAATAGCAGATGTCCTAAATAGTACTCTGGCCTCAGAATCAGCCCTTAAGGCATTCGGATATGGCTGAAGAGCCCATAAGAGTATTTTAGGCATGGAAAGCCAAGACACTGTGGCAAAAAAAAAAAGACCTAAATGAAAGATCTCTGTGAGTGAGATCCCAGTAGAAAGAACAGGGCCATCAAAGAGGGAGGTACCTTTCTCTGAAGGGAGGAGAGAACTTCCGCTTTGACTATGACCCTGTCAGAATAAGATCGAAGTCGGCTAACAAAAGGCTTCCATAGCCTTGGCAACTCATGACTAGAGCCTAGGGAGATTACTGAGGCCATAAACAAGAGTGTCAAATTGTTAACAACAGCAGTCACTATGTACTTGCTTCTCATGTGGGATCTGTCCTTAATGTGTTGTCCAATGTGAAGTAATGCTATAACTAGTACTGAAACAGTATTTTACACTTTGTGTTTCTGTGTGGGTGCAAACTGATGAAATCTTTACTTAATATATGCTAAATCGATCTTCTGTATATAAAGAGAATTGAAAATGAATCTTGATGTGAATGGAATGGGAGAGGGAGCGGGAGATGGGAGGGGTGCGAGTGGGGGGGATGTTATGGGGGGAAAAGCCATTGTAATCCATAAAGTGTACTTTGGAAATTTATATTTACTAAATAAATGTTTAAAAAAAAAGAGCCTCAGGTGATCACTGACATCATACATAAGAGTGTTAATTATTAAATTAACCAACAGGAGTCACTGTGCACTTCCCATGCAGGACATCTGTCCTTAATGAGTTGTACTATGAGAATTAATTGTAAAACTTGTTCTCAAAAAGTTTTTTTTATTTTGTGTGTATATGTGCAGATTGTTGAAATATTTACTTAGTATAGAGTTGGTCTTCTGTGTATAAAGTTAATTGAAAACAAATCTTAATTGAGAATGGGACTGAGAATGGGAGAGGGAAGAAGTAGGGTGGGAGTGGGGATGGGAGGGTGGGAATGGTGGGAAGAATCATTATATTCCTAAAGTTGTACTTATGAAATGTGTACTCATTAAATAAAAGGTCTCTTTTGGGGAAAAAAAGGCTCTTGTTTGTTTAGGTCTTTGTTGTCTTTTTTTTTTAAAGATTGATTGATTGATTGATTGATTGATTTGTAAGGCAGAGTCACAGAAAGGCAGAGAGAGGGAGATAGAGGTCTTCCATCTGCTGGTTCACTCCTCAGGTGGCCACAATGTCTGGAACTGTGCTGATCTGAAGCCAGGAGCCAGGGGCTTCCTCTGGGTCTCCCACATAGGTGCAAGGGAACGAAGACTTGGGCCATCTTCGACTGTTTTCACAGGCCATAGCAGAGAGCTAGATTGGAAGTGGAGTGGTCAAGACTCAAACCAGCACCCATATGGGATGCCGACACTGCAGGTGGCAGCCCCACCCGCTATGCCACAGCACTAGCCACTGTTGTCTTTAAAACAGGTGGTTTTTGAACTACATGATTTTCCAGAGAAGATTAAATACCTACTGAGTGTCTCTGCAAGGCCTTAAACTCAGATCTTTACATACATTATATGTGGATGTAATAGCTTAAGTCATGTGTCAAAGTCACCAAGCTAGTGTTTAAGCTGTTGAAAGCCAGGACTGAATAAAATACTGTCTCTCCAGAAATTCATACTTTAACATCCCATTGCTTGGACATCCATCCAGACAAAATACTACATAGATTAATTTATCCTTGCCCCTTCCCGCTAGATAAAACTATAAACCCTGGAAACAACATAAGAGAGAACCAACTAAAGGAGAACTCTGAAAGGTAGTACGAAGGAGAAATGGTTTGAGAGCAGCAAAGTGTTACATGTCCCTTCACCCAAACACAGGAAGAAATCCAAGCTGGCCATTTCCTGATCCTTAATCTAAAAAGGAAGATCAGGTAGGCTCATTACTCCCGCAAGTGAGCCTGGCAACATCAGCAAGAGGAATTGATCAAGAGCTCCCCCACTCTCCACTAACACTATAGCACACAGGTGAAGAGTTTTTCTTCTCTGCCCTCCCCTACGCAGGGATGTGGGGCAGTCAGGAGACATCAGCAAGAGAGGTCCTGCCTCAACAAGCACTCATCTCAGGAAGCCTTCTCCATGTCTACAGGCAGGGGAAATCTTACTGATAGAAGCAATCAGGCAGGAAAGTTTGTTCCAGCAGGCCCAAAAGTCCCATCCCCAACATTGGGATGTAAGAAAAATCATCAGGCAGCACAAGAGTGAGCCCCAGTGGCGCCTGATAAACCAATAAGAACAAAATTGCAGGGCTGACACCATGGTGTAGCAGATGAAACCATTGCTTGCAGTGCCAGCATCCTATATGGGCACCAGTTTGAGCTCCAGTTTCTCCACTTCCGATCCAGCTCCATGCTAATGGCTTGCAAAAGCAGTAAGGGCAGGCCAGGTTTTGGACCCCAGCACCCATATGGGAGACTTGGAAGAAGCTCCTGGCTTCAGATCAACCCAGCTCCGGCCTTTGCAGCCATTTGAGGAGTGAGCTAGCAGATGGAACACCTTTATCTTCCTCTGTGTAACTCTGCCCTTCAAATAAATAAGTCTTAAAAAAAATAACAAAATTGCACCAAAGATTCTCCAAAAACTAAACACCCATTGGAACTACAGCTGACAAAAGTTTTTAAGTCATGTTTAATGATTGAAACAAAAATTGTAACATTCTCAAGGCAAGAGTATTTGAAAAATTGGGAGAATAAAAGGACCTAAATGAGTATAAGGTTTCTACATTTCATCATGTGGCAAAATGTTAACACTGAGAGATCATGATAAGTCACATAGGTGTATTTTAATACCTAGAGCAACCACCACAAAACTAAACAAAGAGAGACCAGTATTGTGCCTAAGATCCCATATGGGCACCAGTTTGTGTCCCTCATGCTCCATTGCCCAATCATCTCCCTACTAACAACTTGGGAAAAGCTGTGGAAGGTGGCCCAAGTGCTTAGCCCCCCTGCCACCCACATGGAAAACCTGGGTGAAGCTGCTGGCTTTGACCTGGCTCATCCCTGGCCATTGTGGCCATCTGGGGAGTGAATCAAAAGACAGATCTCTCTCTCTATGTGTCTCCCTCTCTATAACTCAGACTTTCAAATAAATAAATCTTAAAAACTATACAAAGAAATATACTCAAACACTATGAAATTCTAAAATGCTTAATACGCAGGAAGGCAACAATAAGAATCAGTATCAACAATTAACTGTAAATGTAAATAGCTTTCCCTGTACTGACTGTAGAGGAACAGCTTACTATTTTATTCTTTTTAGCATTTTCTTTTTCTACTTAATACCATTGGTTGAACTCTTTACTTAACATACAATTATTCTTAGGTGTTTAAATCCAATTGAAAAATTGATCCCTGTTAAAAAATAAGAGTGGAAATAAGAGAGGCAGGAGATGTACAGTTTGGTACACATTCCCTTGGACTTACCCCTAAGGGTAAAGCTAAAAACTTGCCATGGGACTCCAAATCCCATTAAATTGGCAGGTACCAATGCCATCTTACTAGTTAAAGTGGTCACTTTAAGTTCATAACTGATCATAAATATAGGATTAAGTGTCAAAGGGATCACATAAATAAGACCAGTGTCTGTTAATAATAATTGATAGAATTAAAAAGGAGAGAACAATCCAACATAGGAAGTGGGATACACAGCAGAGTCATAGAATGATAAGCCCTTAAGGCATCCGGATCTGGCTAAAAAGCCCATGAGAATATTTCATGCATGGAAAGCCAAGACACTGTGGCAAAAATGACCTAAATGAAAGATCTCTGTGAATGAGATCCCAGTGGAAAGAAGGGGCCATCAAAGAAGGAGGTACCTTTCTCTGAAGGGAGGAGAAAACTTCCACTTTGATTATGGCCTTGTCTAAATAAGGTCAGAGTTTGTGAACTCAAAGAGTCTTCCATAGCCTTGGCAGCTCATGACATGAGCCTCGGATGATTACTGATGTCATAAATAAGAATGTCAATTGTTAAGTCAACAACAGGAGTCACTGTGCACTTGCTCTGCATGTAGGACCTCTGTCCTTAATGAGTTGTACTATGAGAATTAACAGTAAAACTAGTCCTCAAACAGTACTTTATACTTTGTGTGTCTGTGTAGGTGCAAACTGTTGAAATCTTTACTTAATATATACTAAATTGATCTTCTGTATATAAAGATAGTTAAAAATGAATCTTAATGAAGAATAGGATGGGAGAGGGAGTAGGAGATGGGATGGTTTGCGGGTAGGAGAGTAGTTATGGGGGGAAGAATGGCTATAATCCAAAAGTTGTACTTTGTCGAAATTTAAATAAAAGTTTTCCATATAAAAATGTAAATACCTTAAATGGACAAATCAAAAGATATTAGCAGAATGGATTAAAATCACTGCTATATATGTGGGTGCTTCCAAAAAGTCATGGAAAATGGAGTTAAAAGGTCAGTTTAGGGGGCCAGCAATGGCATGGCAGGTAAAGCTGCCACCTGCAGTGCCAGCATCCAGTTCGATTCCGCGCTGCTAACTTCCAATCCAGCTCTCTGCTATGGCCTGGGAAAGCAGTGGAAGATGACCCAAGAACTTGGGCCCCTGCATCCGCATGGAAGACCCAAAAGAAGCTCCTGGTTCCTGCCTTCAGATCGGCCCAGTTCCAGCCATTGCAGCCAATTGGGGAGTGAACCAGCGGATGGAAGACCAACTGATCTCTCTCTCTGTCTCTCTCTCTCTCTCTCTGCCTTTCCTTCTCTCTGTGTGTAACTCTGACTTTCAAATAAATAAATAAATCTTTTAAAAAGTAAGTTTATTTTGGTGCCAAAAAATGGGAGTCTTCATAAAGTTCATGGAAAGTGCATATTATGGAAAAACTGCATGAATTTCAAAATTATTTTGTGCCAAAATAAACTCTTAACTCTATTTTCTACTAACTTCTTAAAGTATTCTCATACTGTATACATGAAAGCCATTTCAAATTCAGCAACATAGGAAACAAAGTATGGGAAAGATTGCCTGTATTAGTATCTGATAAAATAAACTTCAGAGGAAATTACTACAAAGAGGGGCATAATGTAATAATTATGGGATCAATCCTTCAGAAAGGAAATAATCCTAAATGTGTACAAACCAAACAACAGAATTGCAAAGGACATAAAAGCTTATAGAAGGAAAATGAGAGGTTGAGGAATCCACAGTTCTGGTTGGGGAATTCATTATCCACCTCTCAGTAACTAATACAGCTACTGGACAGAAAATCAGTGAAGGTATAGAACTGAAAAATATAACCATCAAGATGTAATTTACAAATATGAGATGTCTTCAAAATTTCATAGAAAATGTGCATTATGAAAAAAACTGCATGGGTTTCAATTTTTTCGTACCAAAGAAAAAATTAAATTCCATTTTCTATTAACTTTTTGAAGTACCCTCATATAGAGCACTATACCCAACAACAGCAGGTTCAAGTCACAGCTGCTCTGCTGCTGATCCAGCCCCCTGTTGATGTGTCTTAGCAGAAGATGACCCAAGTGCTTGAGTCCCTGCTACCCACATGGGACACCCAAATGGAGTTCTAGGCTCCTGGATTCAGCCTGGCCCAGCCTTGGCTCTCTCTGCCATTTAAGGAATGAACCAACAGGTAGAAGATTGATCTCTCTCTCTCTCTCTCCCTCCCTCCCTCCCTCTCCCTCCTTTCCTCCCTCTCTCCCTCCCTCCCTGTCAAATAGATAAGTCTTTAAAAAAAAAAAAAAGAAAGAAAGGATGCCATAGAGAAGCCCAAGGTCGTACAAAAATATATGGTTATCCATGAATGGTAAATATATGGACAAATATAGAAGTTTTTTTTTTTTTTTTTTTGACAGGCAGAGTAGATAGTGAGAGAGAGAGACAGAGAGAAAGGTCTTCCTTTTGCCATTGGTTCACCCTCCAATGGCCGCCACGGCTGGCGCGCTGCGGCCGGCGCACTGTGCTGATCCGAAGGCAGGAGCCAGGTGCTTCTCCTGGTCTCCCATGGGGTGCAGGGCCCAAGCACTTGGGCCATCCTCCACTGCACTCCCTGGCCACAGCAGAGAGCTGGCCTGGAAGAGGGGCAACCGGGAAAGAATCCGGCGCCCCGACCGGGACTAAAACCCGGTGTGCTGGCGCTGCTAGGTGGAGGATTAGCCTATTGAGCCGCGGCGCCAGCCAGAAGTATTATTTTTTATTTTAACTTTTAGTTTTTAACAGATTCAGTGTGCTTTCTAAATACATTTCTAAGGGGGCCATCATTGTGGCTTAGCAGGTTAAGCCTCTGTGATGCCAGCATCCCATATGAGTGCTGGTTTGACACCTGGGTGCTCCACTTCTGATCCGGTTCCCTGCTAATGCACCTGGGAAAACAGCAGCAGATGGCCCAAGTGATTGGGCCCCTACACCAATGTGGGAGACCCAGAAGAAGCTCCTGGCTTTGGCCTGACCCAGGCCCAGCCATTGCAACCATTTAGGGAGTGAAACAGTGGATGGAAGATTTTCTCTCTCTCTCTCTCTGTCTCACTGTAACTGTACCTTTCAAGTAAATAAAAAGGGGCCGACACTGTGGCATAGCAGGTAAAGCCGCCATTTGCAGTGCTGGCATCCCATATGGTCGCCAGTTCAAGTCCCGGCTGCTCCACTTCTGATCCAGCTCTCTGCTATGGCCTGGGAAAGCAGAAGATGGTCCAAGTCCTTGGACCCCTGCACCCGTGCGGGAGACCCGGAAGAAGCTTCTGGGTCAGATCGGCACAGCTCTGGCCATTGCAGCCAATCAGGGAGTGAACCAGCAGATGGAAGACCTCTCTCTCTGCCTCTCCTTTTTTCTCTGTGTAACTCACACTTTCCAATAAATAAATAAATCTTTAAAAATATTTTCTAAAAAAGGAACATAATGATATTCCTTTCCTCCTCCCTCCCTCCCTCGCCCCCCACCCTCTTTCCTTCTCCCCCTTTTTTTTCAGTTTTCAGATAACATTTTTAAATGCTTTATGGCTTATTTTTTATTTAAAGATTTTATTTATATGAGAGTAGGGTTACAGACAGTGAGAGGGAGAGACAGAGAGAAAGGTCTTCCATCTGCTGTTTCACTCCCTAAATGGCCGCAGTGGCCAGAGCTGAGCCAATCTGGAGCCAAGAGCCAGGAGCTTCTACCAAATCTCCACGTGGGTGCAGGGGCCCAAGCACTTCGCCCATCTTCTGCTGCTTTCCCAGGCCATAGCAAAGAGCTGGATCAGAAGAGGAACATCCAGGACTCACACTGGTGCCCATATGGGATGGAGGTGGAGAATTAACCTGTGCCACAGTGTCAGCCCCCAGATAGCATATTTTAAACTTACATTACAGTAAAAAGGCCTAATACACACCAAATAAGAAATTTAACAAGTAAAAAGCAAAAAGGCCCAAGTTTAGTGGGAATATAGGCAGTGGCTATAAACATTAATTGAAAAAATGACCATTTCACCCACATACAGTAAAAATTTTAAAGTAATCACAGATCATTAAAATTATAGTGGTATAACATTCTTAACCATTGGTTTCACAAAGGCATAAAAGTTTTATAAAACTATTTGCCGCAATACTGAAGTATTATGCTAGTTTTAGTTTGTTAACTATTTTCGATGTGATTTAAAAGACAAATGCCTAAAAAGAATTACAAATCTTTGTAAATGGGTAATACTACATAAAGATATAATTTGTGATATCAGTAACAAAGTAGGGGAGGTATGTCTGTGAAGGATAATTTTGTATGCAATTGATGTTAAGTTATTAAAATAGATTATTATGACTTTAGGATGCTATATGCAATCCCCATTTTAGAAAAAAAGAATGAGAAAGGAATAAAAAACACTACAAAAAATTGAATACAAAGGAATGCAGTGCTGAAGGAAATGAGGAACAAAAGAGGTATAAAACAGCAAAAACAAAACAGGAATAATAAGTCCTTCATGAACAGTAATTACTTTAAATGAAGTTAACTAAGAAGACATTGGAAAATGGATTTAAAAAAAAACATGATTCAACTATATGCTGTCTACAAGAGATTCACTTTATATCTAAGGACATGTATAAGTTGAAAAGGATAGAAGGGCCAGTGTTGGTGGCACAGAGGGTTAAGCTGCTGCCTGTGATGCCAACATCCCACATGGGTGCTAGTTCAAATCCCAGCTGCTCCACTTCCAATCATTCTCCCTGCTAATGTGCCTAGGAAAGTAGCAGAAGATGGCCCAAGTACTTGGACTCCTGCCACAGAAGTGGAAGACCCAGGTGGAGTTCTATTTGTGGCCATTTGTGGAGTGAATGAGGGGATGGAAGATGTGTTTCTTTCTCCCCCTCCCTCCCTGTAACTGCCTTTCAAATAAATCATTTTTTAAAATAAATAAATTTTAAAAGAGCAGCCAGGAATCAATAAGTAAATAGAGGATTTCAACAAAACTACAGAAGAGTTGGACCTAACAGACCTATACAAAACACTTCATGCAACAACAGCAGAGTGCGCATTCTCAAGTGCCCAGGAATCATTCTCTCTCTCTCTCTCTCTCTCTCTCTCTCTCTCTCTCTCTCTCTTTTACTTTTTGATAGGCATAGTGGACAGTGAGAGAGAGAGAGACAGAGAGAAAGGTCTTCCTTTGCCGTTGGTTCACCCTCCAATGGCCGCGCTGATCCGATGGCAGGAGCCAGGTACTTATCCTGGTCTCCCATGGGGTGCAGGGCCCAAGTACTTGGGCCATCCTCCACTGCACTCCCGGGCCACAGCAGAGAGCTGGCCTGGAAGAGGGGCAACCGGGACAGAATCCGGCGCCCCGACTGGGACTAGAACCCGGTGTGCTGGCGCCACAAGACGGAGGATTATCCTAGTGAGCCGCGGCACCGGCCAAGGAATCATTCTCCATGATAGACCAAATGTTACTCCACAAAATGTTTCATTAAATTTTATTTTTTAAAAACTTCATTTATTTATTTGAAAGGCAGAGCTACAGAGAGGCACAAGCAGAGAGAGATAGAGAGAGAGAGAGGTCTTCCATCAGGTGATTCACTCTGCAAATGGCTGCAACAGCCAGGGTTGTGCCAGGCTGAAGCCAGGGGCTTCATCTGGGTCTCTTTCATGGATGCAGAGGCCCAAGGACTTGGACCATCTTCCACTGCTTTCCCAGCCACATCAGCAGGGAGTTGGATTGGAAGTGGAGCAGTCGGGACTCGAACTGGCACCAGTGTGGGATACGGGTAACCGACTGTGCCACAGTGCTGGCCCCAAATTTTTTTAAAGACTTATTTCTTTGAAAGAGGGAGAGACAGTAGTATCTTCCACCTACTGGTTCACTTCCTAAATGGTCATGATGGTCGAGGGGGCCTGGCCAAAGCCAGGAGCCTGGAACTCCATCCTGGTCTCCCACATGGGTGGCAGGAGTCCAAGTATTTGAGCCATCTTCTGCTGCCTTCTCAGGTGCGTTAGCAGGGAGCTAGATCAGAAGTATGCAAAACACCAAAACTTTGGGGCTGGCACCGTGGCTCATTTGGTTAATCCTCTGCCTGCGGCGCCAGCATCCCATATGGGTACCGGGTTCCAGTCCCGGTTGCCCCTCTTCCAGTCCAGCTCTCTGCTGTGGCCTGGGAGGGCAGTGGAGGATGGCCCAAGTGCTTGGGCCCTGCACCCGCGTGGGAGACCAGGAAGAACTACCTGGCTCCTGGCTTCAGATCGACATAGCTCTGGCCATAGTGGCCATTTGGGGGGGTGAACCAACGGAGGGAAGACCTTTCTCTCTGTCTTTCTCCCTCACTGTCTAACTCTATCTGTCAAATAAAAAAAAATCAAAATTTATACAATGCAGCAAACACAATGTCAAACAGGAAGTTTATAGCTGTATAATACCTACATTAAAAAAGAAAATGATCTCAAGGCAACAACCTAACTTTACACCTTAAAGAATTTGACAAGAAGAACGTAAACCCAAAGCTACCAGAAAAAAATTCAAAAAAGGTTGCAAACAGCGATCTCAACAGCTATTCTCATATTAGTCTGCCTTTATAAGAGTTGGGGAAGGAGCTGGCGTGCTGTGATGTAGTGGGGAAAGCTGCTGCCTGCAGTGTCAGCATCCCATATGGGCACCAGTTCAGGTCCCAGCTGCTCCACTTGTGATCCAGCTCTCTCCTAATGGCCTGGGAAAGCAGTGAAAAGTGGTCCAAGTCCTTGGGCCCCTGTACCCACATGGGAGACTGGGAAGAAGCTCCAGGCTCCTGACTTCAGATCGGCTCAGCTCCAGCTGTTGTAGCCATTTGGGGAGTGAACTAGCAGATGGAAGACATTCTCTCTGTCTCTGCTTCTCTGTAACTGTGCCCTTCAAATAAAATAAATAAATCTTTAAAAAAAAGAGAGAGAGAGAGAGAGAGAGAGAGAGAGCTGGGGAAGCCAGGTGAGAGACCATAATGCCTAGTTGTGTTGCAATAGTCAGAAAATATGCATGGCAAAAGACAAGGAAGAAAGTTCCCTGCATTGCCCATCATTTAATTCTAAGTAGCACAGTGTGGAAATCAATGCCTTCTGCCTGGGGGAGTGGAGGGAATTGAATTCAGGCCTTAGTAGCAAGCCCAGTGCCAGATAGAGCCCCCAGTCCATCTCCGGGCCAGTATCCATGAGCCGAACTATTGAGCTATGTTAGCCTAGTGGCCAAGGGACTGCCTCCGTCATCCCTGCTCCAACCTCAGACTGCACATTGCAGAGGAATATTCCGTTCATCACTGAGGATTCTGACAGAAAACAGCACACATCTAGACATTAAGGAGCACAGAGGACACCCGATAGCCTAATGAAGAATGAAAACAAGCACACAGCATCTGCCATTCTGCATCTTGAGATTAACCCTGAATCCAAGACCCTTCACTCAGTAGGAGAAGGGTAAGCAGGAAGCCCCCTACAGTCTATACTCATGCTGCAGACACCTGAAGCATTTACCACTGGAAAGCCCTGTATCCCTCACAGGTCCTGAGACCATTTTGGGGAACTGATAAGTTACCACACCACTGCATTGCCCTAGAAACAGCCCATGTTGCACCTGTCCCAGCTAAGGATCTTACTATTATGGAGCCATCTCAAGACCTCACCATTCCCAGTTTCTGTAACACAGCCTGGCAACTGTTTCCCACAGCTCCACCAAACTAGCCCTGTGAACTAGCTGGAAAGTTCTGCCCATTCTCCCACAGCCTTGGGAAGAACTTGGGTGCCACACCCTGAGGGGATCAGCCTGCAGAGCCCTCAGAAAATATTACTCCTGCCCTGGAAAATCTGGATGGTGTTCTCCACCCACCCTTGGCTTCTGGAAACATCCATGCATCATCACCCACCCTCCTACTGCCTTGGGATGTAAACTCAAAGCTTTCCGTGTCAGTTGAGTAACCCTGTTCATGCCATTTCTGGGAGGCAACCGGAGAATTACCCATGAGCGTCTCAGCTGGAGAGGCCCAAGGAAACAGATAAGTTGCCATGTTCACCCATCATGACCCCAGGAAGTATCTGATCAACCTTTCCTGAGTGGCTCAACCAGCCTACACTCCCAGGAAAAAAGGGAGAGGCCCCACCCGCCTTCCTATGGCCCCCTAAAGCAATTGAGAAGCCCATTCTCAGAAGGTCAGGCCATGAGCCTCTGAGAAGCAGATGGTCAACTATGTCCACCTACCCATAGCCCCAGAAAGAAGCAGGGCAGATCTTGAGCAGGGTGGCCCCCAGAAGCCTCATGGAGTTATCTGTGTGCCCTCAAATGCTAACAAATACCCCACCCTGCTACTGGACACACCCACCTGGGCCCACAAAGGTGGCTGCATCCTCATACAACCTGCAGAAACTGATGTATGCTTCACCCTCACAACGAGGTAGATCACACCCAGAGCCGCCAGTGTACCCAACCTGCCTAAGGAGCTACATGAAACTAGCAGTGCCATCCCACAACCCCTGCAGAGTTTCCAAACTTGAAATTAAGTCTTTTGAAATAAACTAGTAAGACAAAAAATGAGAGGAACTAAGAAAGCCTTTAAGATTTTGAGGACACCATTAAGTGAGCAAGAATTTGCTTTTTATTAGTCTTTTAGAAGAAGAGAAGGGAACAGTAATAGAAAATTTTCCAAATCGTTGGCAAGGTAGACATCCTTGTCCAGGAAGCCCAAAGAACTGAGAATAGATTCAAACAAAAGAGATCCACTCCAAGGCATATTATAGTCACACTGTAAAAAAAAAAAAGATGAGGAAGAAATTATAAAATGAGAAAGAGAAAAGCATCAAGTCACTTATAAGGGAATCCCCATTAGATTAATGGCAGCAGAAACCTTACAGGCCAAGAAAGAATAGGATAAAACATTAGAAGTAGTGAAGGGGGAAAAATGCCTGCTGAGAATACTGTACCCAGCAAAGTTATCCTTCAGAAATGAAAAAAAAGTACTTGCCATGACAAGCAAAAATTGAAGGAATTCATCATCACTGACCCTACAAGGGTATCCTAATGAAGTGAAAGGATGAAAACAACCATCATGAAAACATGCAAAAGTACAAATCTCAACAGTAGAGAAGACACATAAAAGAAGAAAAATCTTATGATTCATAATTTACTTATGCTTTTCTTTCCTGGATTTGACTGGCTAGATACAAAGGTGCTTGGAAAGGTTTGGGAAAATGGAATGAAAAGATGAATGTATTTTGGTACAAAAAATGTTGAAATCCATGCATTTTTTCATATTTTCCATGAACTTTGAAGGTTCCCCCTTTAGCTAAGATTTTTTCAAACATATACTAATTAGGACTATGGTTTTGTAAGTATTTTTCTTATATTCACTAAGTTTTGGTATCAGGGTTATGTTGATCTCTTAAAACAAGATGGAAAGGGCCAGCATTGTGGTGCCATGGATTGTTTCCACTTGAAACATTGGCATCCTATATCAGAGTTCTGGGTCCAGTCTCTGCAGCTCCACTTCCAATCCAGCTTCCTACTAATGTGTCTGGAAAGGCAACAGATGACCCGAGTACCCACCTGGGAGACCCAGATGAAACTCCTGACTCCTGGCTTCCGTCTGGACTAGCCCTAGCCATTGCACCCACTTGGAGAGTGAACCAGCAGATGGAAGTCAAATCCAAGAGCTTCTGTGTCTCCCACATGGGTGCAGGGGCTCAAGCACTTGAGCCATCTTCTACCGCTTTCCTAGGTGCTTTAGCAGGGAAGTGGATCAGAAGTGGACCAGCCAGGACTCAACCCAGCACCCACATGAGATGCCAGTGCTGCAGGCAACTGCTTAACCTGCCATGTCACAGTGTTAGCCCATAAATAAATATTTTTTAAGATTTATTTTATTTATTTGAAAGTGTTACAGAGAGAGGTAGAGACAGAGAGGTTTTCCATCCGTTGGTTCACTCCCCAGCTGGCCACAATGGCCAAAGCTGCGTCAATCCGAAGCCAGGAGCCAGGAACTTCCTCCAGGTCTCCCACACAGGTGCAGGGGCCCAAGGACCTGGGCCATCTTCTACTGCTATCCCAGGACATAGCAGAGAGCTGGATCGGAAGTGGAGCAGCCAGGACTAAAACCAGCACCCATATGGGATGCCTGTGCTTCAGGCCAGGGCTTTAACCTACTGCACCACAGTGCCGGCCCCAATAAATCTTTTTTTTTAAAAAAAGATATTTTTCTTTCCATGTCAGTTTACTGAAATTTGTATTTCTGAAGAAATATGTACTTTTCACATAAGCTGCCAAAATTGTTGGCATAATTATTTAACAGCCTTTAAAACACTGAAAATAAAGCTACTTTGTGATCCAGCAGCGCCACTACTGGGTATATATCCAAAGAAAATGAAATCAGTGTGGCAAAGAAACATCTAAACTGTTCATCAACCTAAGCGTCCACCAAGAGTTGAATGGATGAGAAATTGATACATATATACATCAAGGAATACTATTCAGCCATTAAAGAGGATGAAATCCTGTTATTGCAACAACATGGATGAACCTGAAGAACATTGTGTTAGCTCAAATAAGCCAGGAACCAAAAGGCAAACACTGCATGATCTCACTTGTATGTGAAATCTAAAAATAGATCTCGTAGAAGTCAGACATAGAATAGTGGTTACCAGGTCTGGGGAATGGAGGGCAACAGGAGGTCCTCTGAAGAGGTTAGCCAATGGACACAATGTTACAGTTAGATAGAGCAAATTGTATTGTTCTATAGCATAGTAGGATGACTGTAGCTAACAATAAAGTATTGTGTATTTTAAAATAGCTAGGAGAGTATTTTTAATGTGACCACAAAGAAAATAAATATTTTATGTGATGAATATGCTAATTACTCTAATATGATCACTTCACAATGTACATATGTATCAGAACATCACACTGAACTGTCGCTCCCCCTCTTCGCGGAGGAACGACACAGGACCCTGCGCTGTTCTTTTGTCTGCTCGGCCCTTCCCGGGTTTGCTGCTGGTTCTTCCCGGGTTGGCTGCCGTCCTTCCACCTCCGTGGAAGGGCGGTTCCCCCTGCCACTTTCCCCACTTCCGCAGGGGAGCGGCACACCGCCGGCCGGCTCTCTCGGGGGCTGCTCAGGTGTTCCTTCAGAT
This sequence comes from Oryctolagus cuniculus, assembly GCF_051225735.1. NCBI lineage: Eukaryota > Metazoa > Chordata > Mammalia > Lagomorpha > Leporidae > Oryctolagus > Oryctolagus cuniculus. The sequence goes on along the minus strand of NC_142888.1, from coordinate 43,896,089 downwards.
GTTCCCCTTAGATGTTCCTGGTGCATGTTGTCTCTCTCCTCCTTTATAGTCCTCTTCCACCAATCCCAACTCTGCTACCCACATGCCGAGTACGCTGCTCTCCTCCAATCAGGAGCAGGATCAGCTCCTGCAGGTCAGTCAATCAAATTGGTGAGAGGCAGCTGTGTAGAAGTTTACTCCTCTCCCAGCGCCATATTGTGGGAGAGCAGATGCATAGAATAAGTCTTAATTCCAGTAACTTAATCTAGTCCAAGTTGCTCCCCACACTGAACTCCACAAATACATATAATTATATGTCAATCAAAAATAAAGAAATAATTTAACAAAATAAATAGAAATAAAAAAGATTAGAGCAATGATAAATAAAATGGAAAAATTATAGAGACAATCATTGAAACCAAAAGTTGGTTCTTTGAGATGATCAACAAAATCCACATACTCTTACTCAAATTTACTAATAAAACAAAGAGAAAATGGAAACTAGAAACAAAACGATGAACATCATCACTGATTTTACAGAATTAAAAGAAATTATAAGAGTATTAGACACAATCATATTCCAAAAACATAATTTTGTTGAAATATGGAAATTCCTAGAAACACACACCCTACCAAGACTGAATCATGAGGAAAGAAAAATCTGGGTACACTGCTGCCGCCTCCTTCAGTCGCTCCTGGTGCTGCTTGAGTGCTCGTTCTGTGTGGACCTGGTACCTCTTGTGACACGGCAGCTGAAGAGACTGGTGCTTGCCATGGCCAACGAAAAGTCCAGAGTTGGGAGTCAAGATTGAGGACAACGATCATATTAATTTGAAGGTGGTGAAGCAGGATGATTCTGTGGTGCAGTTTAAGATTAAGAGGCATGCATCACTTAGTAAACTATGAAAGCCTATTTTGAACGACAGAGTTTGTCAATGAGGCAGATCAGACTCTGATTTGATGGACAGCTAATCAGTGAATCAGGCATACCTACACAGTTGGAAATGGAGGACGAAGATAGGATTGCTGTTTCAGCAGCAGACGGGCAGTGTCTACTGAAGAAGGAACCCGCTGCTTTACTCCAGAACTCTGTCCTTACAGACCAAGGACACATTCTCAACTAGAAAACTGCAATTGGGTTCCATCACATCCTGACTACTGCAGCATAGTCTTTATTCTTTCATTTCCCATTCCTCATTTCTTTATTGTACATAAAGTAACTGTTGTATGTGCACAAGCATATTGCATTTTTTCTTTTCTTTTTCTCTCTCTCTTTTTTAACTAAATGGCCAATGGTATGTTTTGATTGGCATCGAACGGAGATGGAATGGGGAAAAACACTGGTTCTGTGAAAATATCCCCTTTCTCCACTAGTGGCATGCTCATCCAGCTCTTATCTTTATATTTCAGTAAGTTATCTTGCTTTCACTGTTTTAACAATGACAACAACAACAACAAAAAAACATACCTTGCTTGATTGGAGAATTTTAATGTTTTTTATTTATCATTGTTAAAACCAAGGACAATTTTATAACTCTTTTGTACATAGCTGTTACATGTAGGGCAATCTGTCTTTAAGTAGGGGTAAATTTTTTAAAAAAAATGAATCCTAGATCGTTTTCCCTTCAAGTCAAGCGTCTTGTTGCTTAAATAAACTTCTTGTTTAAAATGAAAAAATAAATCTGAATAGACCTATAACTAGTAAATAGATTGAATTAGTAATTAGATAACCTCCCAAAAATGAACGCCCAGCACCAAATTCAGATAAATGAATGGCAAAAAAGAAAAATACAGACTATTGTCCCTATGGACATAGATGCAAAATTCCTCCACAGAATACGAGTAAGCAGAATTCAACATCATATTAAAAGAATTGTATACAATGGCTAAATGGGATTTATCCTCTGGAATGCAAGAATGATTCAGCATACTAAACTCCATCAATGCAATACACCACATGAATAGAATAAATGGAGAAAATCACATGATGACCTCAATTAATGAAGAAAAAAGCATTTTCTTCAATAGCAATGCTATTTCATGATTTAAAAAAGAAAACTCAACATAGTAGAAATACAAGGAAACTACTTCAGTACAAAGACAAATATGCTCACCCTGCACATGGTACCTCATAAATACATACAATATTTGTAAGTCACTTTAAAAACGAACTCAATAGGCCAGCGCTGAGGCTCACTAGGCTAATCCTCTGCCTGCGGCGCTGGCACCCCGGGTTCTAGTCCCGATTGGGGTGCCAGATTCTGTCCCGGTTGCTCCTCTTCCAGTCCAGCTCTCTGCTGTGGCCTGGGAAGGCAGCGGAAGATGGCCCAAGTGCTTGGGCCCTGCACCCGCATGGGAGACCAGGAGGAAGCACCTGGCTCCTGGCTTCGGAACAGCGTAGCTCCAGCAGTAGCGGCCATTTGGGGGGATGAACCAAGAGAAGGAAGACTTTTCTCTCTGTCTCTCTCTCTCACTAACTCTGCCTTTTCAAAAAAAAAAAAAACTAACTCAATAAAATATAATAAAGGCTGAATGTGAAAATCTCATAACTAACACCATGCTCAATGGTAAAAACTTTTCCTCTAAGGTCAGAATTAAGGCAAAGATGTCCACATATACCATTTCTATTCATCATAGTGCTAGAAGTCCTAGTGCAAGCAATAGGCAAGAAAAAGACATAAAAAATATGCAAATTGTAAAGGAAGAATTAAAATTACCTTTCTTTGCAGACAATGTTAGGATTCCACAAAAATAGTGTTAGAACTAATAAACTCAGCAAAGTTATAAAATTAATACAAAAAATCAGTTTCATTTCTATACACTAAAAATGAAATAGGCAAAAAGGAAATTAAGAAAAATTCCATTTGGCTCTGGTGCTGTGGCACAGCAGGTTAAAGCCCCAGCCCACAGCGCCAGCATCCCTTTTGGGCATTTTGGGCCCTTTGGTTGGTGTCCTGATTGCTCCACTTCCCATACAGCTCCCTGCTAATACACTTGGGAAAACAGTGGAGGATGGCCCAAGTGGTTGGGCCCCTGCACCCATATGGGAGACCCAGAAGAAGCTCCTGGCTCCTGGCTTTAGATCAGCTCAGCTTTGGCCATTTGGGGAATGAACCAGTGGATGGAAGACCTCTATCTTTCTGTCTACACCTCTCTGTAACTCTTTCAAATAAATAAAATAAATCTTAAAAAAAATTGAAGGAACAGAAATCATAAAACGTATGCTCTCAAACCGTAATGGAATTCAACTATAAATAAATAATGGGAAAATATCTGGAAAATCTCAAAATACTTGGAGATTAAACATCTTTCTAAATAACACATGGCAGCCGGCGCCACGGCTCACTAGGCTAATCCTCCACCTTGCGGCGCCAGCACACCGGGTTCTAGTCCCAGTCGGGGTGCCGGCTTCTGTCCCGGTTGCCCCTCTTCCAGGCCAGCTCTCTGCTATGGCCAGGGAGTGCAGTGGAGGATTGCCCAAGTCCTTGGGCCCTGCACCCCATGGGAGACCAGGAGAAGCACCTGGCTCCTGCCATCAGTTCAGTGCCAGCTGCGGCGGCCATTGGAGGGTGAACCAACAGCAAAGGAAGACCTTTCTCTCTCTCTCTCTCTCTCACTGTCCACTCATCCTGTCCAAAAAAAAAAAAAAAACACATGGCTCAAAGAAGAAGTCTAAAGAGACATTTAAAAGTATTTTGAACTAATTGAAAATGAAAATAAAATTATCAAAATGTGTGGGATGCAGTAAGTATCAGCAATGCATAGAGGGAAATTTATAGCATTGATTGCATGTATTAGAAAGGAAAAAAATATCTAAACTAAATAACCTAATCCTCCACCTTAATAAACTAGAAAAAGAGAAAATTAAATCCAAAGCAAGCAGAAGAAAATAAAAGAGCACAAAACAGTGAAAGTGGGGAGAAAAAAGAAAAAGAAAATCTATAGGGAAAATTAACAAAGCCAAAAGCTGTTTCTTTGAAAAGATCACTGAAATAGGGGCCAGCGCTGTAGTACAGCAGGTTAATGCCCTGGCCTGAAGCGCCGGCATCCTATATGGGCGCCGGTTCAAGACTCAGCTGCTCTACTTCCGATCCAGCTCTCTGCTATGGCCTGGGAAAGCAGTAGAAGATGGCCCAAGTCCTTGGGCCCCTGCACCCACGTGGGAGACCAGGAAGAAGCTCCTGGCTCCTGGCTTCAGATAGGTGCAGCTCCGGCCATTGTGGCCAATTGGGGAGTGAACCATCAGATGGAAGACCTCTCTCTCTCTCTCTCTCTCTCTCTCTCTCTCTCTGCCTCTCCTCTCTCTGTGTAACTCTGACATTCAAATAAATAAATAAATCTTAAAAAAAAAAGATCACTGAAATAGTGGAGAACAACAGGGTAAAGGGGGGAAAATACAAATTTCTATTAACTGAAAGAGGAGTCATCACTACTGATCCCATGGACATTAAAGCAATAACAAAAGAATATTATGAAAAACACTATGTCCACAAATTTGACAACTTTAATGAAACAATTTCCTTGGAAAGCAGTCTTATCAAAATTCATACAAGGAAAATAGGTAATCTGAGTAGGACTATATTAAATAAATTGAGTGAATACCTAATAACTTTCCTAAACATAAAGCACCACTCTCAGATGTATTCACTAGTGAAATATACAAAATATATATAGAGAAAATTACTCCAATATTCAGTAATCTCTTCCAGAAAATCACTTGTTGCAATCCATCATTATCAACAAGATAAAAAAGAAAAGCTGGAGAATTCTATCAACAGATGAAAAAAAATGATAAAATTGAACATTCACTCATGTTTAAAAAAAACAAAAACTATTAGCAAATTAGAAATGAAGAACTTCCTCAATTGATAAAGAACATGAAAAAGTCTATAGCTAACAAAATACTTAATGATAAGAAAGTAGATGCTTTTCTGCTAAGATAAGGAATAGAGTAAAAATGTTGACGCTCACCACATCTAATCAACATCATACTGGAAGTCTTAGAAAATGTGATGACAAAAAAAGAAAATTAAAGGCATGCAAACTTAGAAAAAAGATTTATAAAATTGTATAAAATTTTCTGAATGTAAATTTACCATCTTTTAATGCAACAGGATATGATTTTCTGCGTGAAAAATACCAAAGAACAAAAGGAAAAACCCCCTAGTGCTAATAAGCAATTATAGCAAATTTGCAGGATACAGTTAATTTATAAAAATGGAACATTTTCTATATACCAGTTATAAGTCAATGAAATTTGAAATTGAAAACACAATATCATTTACATTAATATCCCAAAAGAACCATTTAGATATAAATTACAGACAAAACTATATGAAACAAACCTTGACAGAATTAAAGGAAGAAGTAAATATTTCTACAGTAATATTTGATGATGTTAATCAACACTTACTGTTTTTTTAAGATTTTTTTTTATTCGAAATCTAGAGTTGCAGAGAGAGAGAGAGAGAGGTCTTCCATCTGCTGGGTCACCCCCCCCCCCAATTGGCTGAAATGGCTGGAGCTGGGCCGATCTGAAGCCAGGAGCCAGGAGCTTCTTCCAGGTCTCCCACATGGGTACAGGGCCCCAAGGACTTGGGCCATCTTCTACTGCTTTCCCAGGCCATAGCAGAGAGCTGGATCAGAAGTGGAGCAGCCAGGTCTCGAACTGGTGCCCATATGGGATGCCGGCACTGCAGGCGGCGGCTTTACCAGCTACACCAAAGTGCTGGCCCCAATACAACACTTTCAGTAATGAGTGAAACTTCTAGACAAGAAATAAAAGAAAACAAATATTATAAACAGGGGCTGTCACTGTGGCATAGCAGGTTAAAGCCCTGGCCTGAAGCACTGGCATCCCATATGGGCGCCAGTTTGAGTCCCAGCTGCTCCTCCTCTGATCCAGCTCTCTGCTATGGCTTGGGAAAGCAGTAGAAGATGGCCCAAGTCCTTGGGGCCCTGCACCCATGTGAGAGACCCGGAAGAAGCTCCTGGCTCCTGGCTTTGGATTGACACAGCTCTGGCCATTGCAGCTTTCTGGGGAGTGAACCAGCGGATGGAAGACCTCTCTCTCTCTCTCTCTCTCTCTCTCTCTGTGTGTGTGTGTGTGTGTTTCCACCTCTCTCTGTAACTTTGTCTTTCAAGTAAATAATATAAATCTTAAAAAATATATTATAAACATAAAAAAGAACAACATTGGGGCCAGCAGTGTAATTCAGCAGGTTAAGCCACCACCAGCAACTCTGGCATCCCATATGAGCACAGTCTTGATGCTCCACTTCTGATCCAGCTTCCTGCTAATGCACCTGGAAGGCAATGGAAGGTAGCTCAAGTGCTTATGCCCCAACCTGGATGGAGTTCCCGGCTCTTGCCTTTGGCTTGACTCAGCCTCTGCCATTGTAGCCATTTAAAGAGTGAACATCTGTCTCTCCCTCTGCAACTCTGCCTTTCAAATAATCAATAAATCTTAAAAAACAACAACATTATAAACCAGGTAGACCTAAACAGACATAAATAGAACATCAACAGTTTCATTTCAAGTATATATGAAACACTGTCCAGGATAGAACACATCAAAATATCTTAAGTCATAAACAAAAAGAAGTAGCTTTACTGGCTGTGCCACAGTGCCAGCCCCAATAATATGCTCTTAAGTAATCAGTGGATAAAATATGAGGTCACAAAAAATTAAAATGAACTCGGAGATGAACAAACAAAGCATACCACACTAAACCCTAGGGAATGCAGCAGATATATTGCCCAGAGAAAAATTTTATAGATATTAATGCTTACATTTTAAAAAGAAAAATATATCTCAAATAAATAACCTAAATTTACTCCTTGAGGCATTAGGGGAAAAAATAACAAATTATTGGGCCAGTATTGTGGCATAGCAGGTTAAGTCACTGCTTGCAGTGACAGCATCCCATACGGGCACTGGTTCATGTCCCTGCTGCTCCACTTCCAATCCAGCTTCCTGCTGATGTGTCTGGGAAAGCCACAGAGGATGGCCCAAGTTCTTGGGTTCCTGCACCCACATGGGAGACCTGGAAGAAGCTCCTGGCTCCAGGCCATTGCAGCCATTTGGGGAGTGAACCAGCAAATAGAAGATCTCTCTCTCTCTCTCACTCGCTCTCGTTCTCTCTCATTCTATAACTCTGACTTTCAAATAAATAAAATAAATATTTTAAAAGCAAAGGAAGAAATTAATGCAAAGATAGCTGAAAGCAGAAAAATAGTAAAGATTTGGGGCTGGCGTTGTGGGGTGGCAGGTAAGGCCGCTACCTACAGTGCCAGCAGTTCAAGTTCAAGTTCAAGTTCCGGCTGCTCCAATTCCAATCCAGTTCTCTGCTATGGCCTGAGAAAGCTGTGGAGGATGGCCCAAGTCCTTGGGCCATTGCACCCATGTGGGAAACCTGGAAGAAGCTCCTGGCTCCCGGCTTCCGATCGGCACAGCTCCGGCTGTTGCAGCCATCAGGAGCGTGAACCAGAGGATGGAATCCTTTCTCTCTCTGCCTCTGCCTCTCTGTAACTCTGCCTTTCAAATAAATAAGTCTTTTTAAAAAATAGGGATTTAATAAAAGATTAAACAGAAAAAAAGTAAAGTGTTTTCAGAAATGGAAGACTTTCTTCATCTTTATATCAAACTTAAAGGGGCCCAAAAAAGTCAAAACAATCTCACAGAAGAAAGATAAAATTATGGGAATCATGCTTTGGGGTTCAACTTACTGGAAAGCTATAGAAATCAAAGCAGTGTGAATTTCACACTAAAACAGACAGTTGAATAGAATTGAGAGTACAGATGCAAATCCACACATTTCTGGCCAATATTTTTAAAAGTCCATTCAATGGGTGACAAAAATTCACTTCAACAAATGATGCTGAAAAGCTGGATTTCCATAAGCAACAAGCAAAGTTAGATCGTAACCTCACCCCATAAACAAAAATTAACTCAAAATGCATCAACAAATATAAGAGCTAAAACCACAAGCTCTTATGTAGATTTAAATCTTCATGTCCTTGTGTCAATAACACACACACACACACACACACACAAAAAAAAAACAAGTGACAACTCCTCAACAACAAAAAGATAAACAATTCAATATATGTGAAAAGTATACATCCAGCATCATACTATACAGCAGTAAAAAAAAAAAAAAAAAAAAAAAAAATGAAATCCGGTCATTTGCAACAAAATGGAGGAATCTGGAAAACATCATGCTGAGTGAAATAAGCCAGTCCCAAAGGGACAAATATCATATGTTCTCCCTGATCGGTGACAACTAACCAAGCACCAAAAAGGAAACCTGTTGAAGTGAAATGGACACTATGAGAATCAGTGACTTGACCAGCCATTGTCCTGACTGTTGATGAACAACTTAATACTTTATCCCTTTTAGTATTTTTTTGTTCTACTTAATACTATTGGTTGAACTCTTCAATTAACACACAATTATTCTTAGGTGTTTAAAGTTAACTGAAAAGTGATCCCTGTTAAATATAAGAGTAGGAATAAGAGAGGGAGGAGATATACAATCTGGGACATGCTCAATCTGACTTGCCCCAAATGGTAGAGTTAGAAACGTGCCAGGGGATTCCAATTCAATCCCATCAAGGTGGCATGTACCAATGCCATCTCACTAGTCCAAGTGATCAATTTCTGTTCACAATTGATCATAATGATAGGACTAAGAGTCAAAGGGATCACATAAACAAGACTAGTGTCTGCAAATACTAACTGATAGAATAAAATAGGGAGAGAACGATCCAACATGGGAAGCGGGATACACAGCAGACTCATAGAATAGCAGATGTCCTAAACAGCACTCTGGCCTCAGAATTGGCCCTTAAGACACTGGGATCTGGCTGAAGAGCCCATGAGAGTATTTTAGGCATGGAAAGCCAATACACTCTAGCAAAAAAAAAAAAAAAAAAAAAAAAAAAAAAACCTAAAATGAAAGATCTCTGCGAGATCCCAGTGGAAAGAATGGGCCATCAAAGAAGGAGGTACCTTTCTCTGAAGGGAGGAGAGAACTTTCACTTTGACTATGACCTTGTTGAAATATGATCAGAGTTGGCGAACTCAAACGGCTTCCATAGCCTTGGCAACTCATGACAAGAGCCTAGGGTGATTACTGACACCATAAACAAGAGTGTCAATTTGTTAAGTCAACAACAGGAGTCACTGTGCACTTAGGATCTCTGTCCTTAATGAGTTGTACAATGCGAATTAATGCTATAACTAGTACTCAAAAAGTACTTTACACTTTGTATTTCTGTGTAGGTGCAAACACTTGAAATCTTTACTTAATATATACTAAATTGATCTTCTGTATATAAAGATAATTGAAAATGAATCTTGATGTGAATGGAACGGGTGCGGGAGCAAGAGATGGGAAGGATGCGGGTGGGAGGGAAGTTATGGGGGGGGGGGAAGCCACTGTAATCCATAAGCTGTACTTTGGAAATTTCTATTTATTAAACAAAAGTTTTTTAAAAAGTCCTGAAGGATTGAAATATTTTCATGTAATATCATGAACAAGACAATGATGCTTGATCTCACCGCTTCTCTTCAAAATAGTACTGGAAGCCAGAGCATTAGTAATCAAAACAGTGTGGTACTGGCACAAAGACAGATACATAGACCAATGGAATATAATACAGAGTATAAAAACCCTTAAATATGTTATTAAATGATCTGCAACAAAGTGTCAACACTTCCCACAAATGTGGAAAAGTGGATATCCATATGCAAAAGAACCCTTATATTAACACCATATACAAAAAGTAACTCAAATGGATTAAAGACCTCCAGGTAAGACCTAAAACTATACAACTCCTAGAAGAAAACATAAGGGAAACTTCATAATATAAGATTTGATCATTACTTCTTTGATACGACACAAAATGTACAAGTAATAGAAGCAAAATAGACAAATGGGACTCCATCAACTCAAAAGACCTTTGCACATCAAAGAAAACCAATATCAACATAGTGAAAAGGAAACCTATGGAATAGGAAGAAATATTGACAAATCATACTCATATATCAATGATAGGTTAAAATCTAGACTAAACAATTCTTACAATTCAACACCAATTTAAAAAATAGAGGTGGATGTTTGGCCTCTTGTTTCAGATGCCATTCTAGACATTTGCATCCATTATCAGAGTGTCTGGGTTCAAATCCCAACTCCAATACTGATTCCAGCTTCCTATCCAGGGAGGCCACAGGAGAGATGGCTCAAGTACTTGGGTCCCTGCCATCCACATGCAAGATCCGGATTGAGTTCCTGGCTCCAGATTTTGTCCTAGCCCAGCCCAAGCAGTTGCAAGCATTTGGGAAGTGAACCATGGATGGAAGTTCTCTTTGTGTTTCTCTCTCTTTTTCTATCTCTCTTCCTTTCAAGTAATAAATTTTTAGAATTATTTAAAAACCCAACTCATAAGAAATAAACTGATGGAAAAAAGTGCAAATAACTTAGTAGACATTTCTCTAAAGATGATGTACAAATGGCCTAAAAGCACATGAAAAGAGGCTTAACATCACTAATCTTTAGGGAAATACAAATTAAATCTGTGATAAGTTAGTATCTCACACGCATTACAGTGGCTACTGTAAAATAAAAAAAAAACATGCACACAACAGAATACAACAAATGTTGGCAACCATGTGAAGAAGTTTGAACCCTTGTGCACTGCTGATGATGTAATATGGTCCAGTTGCTATGGATAACACTGAGGCAGTTTCTCAAATAATTAAAAACGGAGCTACCATATTATTGAGCAACCCCACTTATGGGTACATATACCCAAAAGAACTGGGTATAGCCATGGCAGCAATTAACAACCAAAAGAATGAAATCCTGTCTTTGCAACAAAATGGAAACAACCGGAAACCATTATACTTAGTGAAATAAAAGTCCCAAAAAAAAAAACAAATATCATGTTTTCCCAGATCTGTGGTAACTAATAGAGTACCAAAAATGTAACATAAAGGAGTGAAATTTACATTTTAAGATTCGATAATTGTTTACAGCCCTTTTCGCTAGTGTTGAGGAACAGTGTTTTTTTTTTTTTTTTCATACTATTTGCTGAACTCCTTACTTAGTATAGGGTTTATCTTATGAGTATAAAGTAAACTGAGGGGCCAGCACTGTGGTGTAGCAGGTAAAGCCACCGCCAGTAGGCCCTGTATCCTATATGGGTGCTGGTTCAAGTCCCGGTTGCTCCACTTCTGATTCACTGCTGTGGCCTGGGAAAGCAGTAGAAGATGGTCCAAGTCCTTGGGCCCCTGCACCTATGTGGGAGACTCGGTAGAAGCTCCTGGCTCCTGGCTTTGGATCATCAGCACAGCTCTGGCTGTTGTATCCATTTGGGGAGTGCAGCGGATGGAAGGTCTCTCGCTTTGTCTCTGTAACTCTGCCTTTCAAATAAATAAATAAATTTTTTTTTACAGGCAGAGTGGACAGTGAGAGAGAGAGAGACAGAGAGAAAGGTCTTCCTTTTCCATTGGTTCACCCTCCAATGGCCGCCGCGGCTGGCGCGCTATGGCCAGCGCACCACGCCTATCCGAAGGCAGGAGCCAGGTGCTTATCCTGGTCTCCCATGGGGTGCAGGGCCCGAACACTTGGGCCATCCTCCACTGCACTCCCTGGCCACAGCAGAGAGCTGGCCTGGAAGAGGGGCAACCGGGACAGAATCCGGTGCCCCGACCGGGACTAGAACCCCGTGTGCCGGCACCACTAGGCGGAGGATTAGCCTAGTGAGCCACGGCGCCGGCCTATAAATAAATCTTAAAAAAATAATAAAGTAAACTGAAAATAAATCTTTGTAAAACTGAGAGTGGAAATAGGAGAAAGAGGAGGAAGAAGGTTGGGAGCATGGGGAGAGGAAGGGTAGGGTGGGAAGTATCACTATGTTCCTAAATATGTATCTAGGAAATACATGAAATTTATATATGTTAATAAAAATTAAAAATTAAAGAAAGGGGCTGGTGCTGTGGCACAGTAGGTTAAAGCCCCAGCCTGCAGCGCCGGTTTGAGTCCTGGATGCTCCACTTCCAATCCAGCTCTCTGCTGTGGCCTGGGAAAGCAATAGAAGATGGCCCAAGTGCTTGGGCCCCTGCACCCACGTGGGAGACCCAGAAGAAGCTCCTGGCTTCTGGCTTCAAATAGGTGCAGCTCTGGCCGTTGCAGTCATTTGGAAAGAGAAACACTGGATTGCAGACCTCTGTTTCTCTCTCTCTCTGGTTCTACCTCTCTCTATAACTCTGTCTCTCAAATAAATAAAATGATAAAAAAAAATTAAAAAATAAAAGAGAGTAAGTACTTAGAACTTATCAAGCTATAAATTTATAAAAAATTTAAAGAAAAATTTAAAAATAGTCAAAAGGTGGATACAACCCAAATACACATGAATAGATAAATGAAAAACAAACTATAGTATATACATGCACTAAATTATTTATCCTCTAAAGGAAAGGAAATCCTGTTGTGTGCTACAACTTGGATGAGCCTTGAGGACATATGCTAAGTTAAATAAATCAGTCATAAAAAATGACAACTATTGTATTATTTCACTTATGTGAAGTACTAAAATCAATGAAATCCATAGACATAGAAAGTAGAATTGTCCTTATCAGGGGGTGAGGGAAAGAAAAATTGGGAGCTGTTGTTTAATGGATGTAAAGTTTTAGTTTTGCAGGTTTAAAAAGTTCTGGAGATGTGTTATACAACAACACATTAACATTCCTGAACTGTACCCTTAAAATTGTTAGAATGGTAAATTTTACTTTAGGTGCTTTTTACCACAAGTGAAAAATGGTTATTTTTGTCCTTGATTTGACATGCATTCACAGGCTTCGGCAAAGGGAGGAAATAAGATGGAGGCAGCTCACAAGAGCCTAATCTCCACATAAGGTCTATTTCACGATATTCAAAGCTTGACTATTTTATTACATAATTAGTATTTAGCAGTTACTAACATGATGTTTTGACATTTGAAACTAGCACTTTGTGTTTAATGGTCTAGTTCTTTGATGTCCAACGCATGTATGCCTGTACTCTATGTGCAACACAATAGCAATGCAATGTTATATACTGAATGGCTGCATTCCAGAGCACTGCATAAGTGCCCTCTGAGGAAGGCAGCCAGGGAAATACTACTGATGACGGAGACTTGCCAAACAATTGTAGTTCACTTAACTTTCCTTTTTCAAATGCAAATCAGCTAATAAACATGAGTATTTTCTTTTAAAAAATGAGCAAATTGCTTGAATAGACATATCTCCAAAGAAGATGTATAAGAGGCCAATAAGCACATGAAAAGATGCTCAACTTCATTAGCCATCAGGGAAATGCAAATCAAAATCACAATGAGATGCCACTTCACACACACTGAAAGGGCTATAGAAAAAGACAAGGAAAATAACAAGTACTGGCTAGGATGTGGAGAAATTGGAACTTCCATACATCACTGGTGGGAATGTACAATGGCACACTCATTGCAGAAAAATAATGGGAAAGTTTCTCAAAAATTTGTAGGCAGGGGCTGATGTGGTGCAGCACGTTAAACTGCAGCCTGCAACGCCAGCATCCCACATCAGAGCACCAGTTTGAGTTCTTGCTACTCCACTTCTGATGCAGAAATGAATTTGGAAAAGCAGCAGATGACCCAAGTGCTTGGGACTCTGCCACTCACCCATGTGGGAGACCCACATGGAGTTCCAGGCTCCTGCTTTCAGCCTGACCCAGTCCTGGCCACTGCAGCCATTTGGGAAGCAAACCAGCAGATGGAAGATCTCTTTATCTCTGTCTCAGTGCTTTTCTCTGTCACTCAGACTTTCAGATAAATAAAATAAATCTTTTAAAAATGTGAAGGCATACAAAAGCTTACTCTAAAATTTGGAATCACTCTACCAAGTAGTAGGGCCTACCATACAACTATAGTGATAAAAATCTATACACAGATGTTCATAGCAGCTTTACTTGTTTTTTTTTAATTATTATATATATATATATTTTTTTTTATCTTTTATTTAATGAATATAAATTTCCAAAGTACGACTCATGGGTTACAATGGCTTCCCCCCCCATACCGTCCCTCCCACCAACAACCCTCCCCTTTCCCACTCCCTCTCCCCTTCCATTCACATCAAGATTCATTTTCGATTATCTTAATATACAGAAGATCAGCTTAGTATACCTTAAGTAAGTATTTCAACAGTTTGCTCCCACACAGAAACATAAAGTGAAAAATAATAGATGATTTTTTTAAAATGATGATGAAATCAGATCAGACCTATTGTCATGTTTAATCCCAGTGAGAGTCAAGTTGGGAATTGAAAATTTCTTTCTTTTTTTTTTTTTTTTTTTTTTTACAGAAGATCAGTTTAGTGTACATTAAGTAAAGATTTCAGTCGTTTGCACCCCCATAGAAACACAAAGTGAAATATACTGTTTGAGTACTCGTTATAGCATTAAGCCTCAGTGTACAGCACGTTAAGGACAGAGATCCTACATGAGGAGTAAGTGCACAGTGACTCCTGTTGTTGACTTTACCAATTGACACTCCTGTTTATGGCATCAGTAATCTCCCTATGCACCAGTTATGAGTTTCCAAGGCTATGGAAGCCCCTTGAGTTCTCCGACTCTTATCTTGTTTAGACACGGTCATAGTCAAAGTGGAGGTTCTCTCCTCCCTTCAGAGAAAGGCACCTCCCTCTTTGAAGACCTGTTCTTTCCACTGGGATCTCACTCACAGAGATCTTTTTGCCAGAGTGTCTTGGCTTTCCATGCCTGAAATACTCTCATGGGCTTTTCAGCCAGATCCGAGTGCCTTTAGGGCTGATTCTGAGGCCAGAGTGCTATTTAGGACATCCGCCATCATAGCAGCTTTACTTGTAATAACCAAATACTAGATTTTACTTAGATACCCTTCCATGGATCAACTGTTAAGTAAATTATACTATGTACTTAGTATGACTCCCAATCAGTAAGAAAGAGAAACAAAGTTGATACACACAACTTGGATGAATCCCAAGGGCCTGCTGAGTGAAAAACTTAATTCCAAAGGTTATATAGTACATAGTTACATTTATATAATTTTGCAAAGGTAGAAACGGAGAAGATATTAGAGGTTTCTAAAGGTTAGGAGTGAGAAGAAAGTGGATATGACTATAAAAATGCAACATAAGCTATCCGTATTGGAGATAGAACTATCCCATATATGGTATTAGGTGGTAGATATAAGAATCCACCTATAGGGGCCAGTATTGTGACTGGTAAAGCAGGCTGCAACATCAGCCTCCCATATCAGCTGCCGCTTGGAGTCCCCTTCTGCCCCACTTCTGATCCAGCTTCCTGCTAATGTGCCTAGGAAAGTAGTGGAAGATGGCCCAAGTGCTTGGGCCCCTGCACGCATGTGGGAGATCCAGATGAAACTCCTGGCTCCTGGCTTCAGATCGGCCTAGCTCTGGCCACTGCAGCCTTTTGTGCAGTGAGCCAGCAGATGGAAGATCTCTGTCTCTGTGTCTCCTTTTTTAAAGATTTATTTTATTTATTATTTGAAAGGCAGAGTTACAGAAAGAGAGGGAGAAATAGATAGATCTTCCATCTGCTAGTTTACTCCCCAAGTGGCTGCAATGACTTGGGCTGGGCCAAGCCGAAGCCAGGAGTCAGTAGCTTCTTCTTGGTCTCCCACATGGGTGCAGCAGCCCAAGCACTTGGGCCATTTTCTATTACTTTCCCAGGAGCATTAGCAAGAAGCTGGATCAGAAGTGGAGCAACCAGGTGTGGAACTGGCATTCATATGGGATGGTGGCATTGCAAGCTGTGGCTTCACCATCACGCCACAGCACCGAGCTAGTGAATCAATCTTTAAAAAAAAAAATCAACCTATATAAAATTTTAAGAAATAAACACATACACACATACATGCACAAATGAGTATAAGTAAACCTCCAGAAATCTAGCTAAGATAGGTGGAAGTGTGTCAATGTCAATATCATACTGAGATGTTAATGTTGGAAGAAACATGGGATCTCTTTATCAGTTTTACAATTGCATGTGAATTTATAATTGTTTCAATAAACTTTTATATTAATCCTGCAAGATTTTTTTCAAGAATATCCTACTCTGCCATCTTTAACACGATAGATAATAGCTTATTTAGTGGCTGTCAATCAGCCTTGTGTGAGGCCTCCAACAATGAACAGCCACAGGCTGTGGCTCAAACTAAGCTGAAGCTCATGTGCTTTTTGATGCTTCTCATCTTCAGCATCACTTATCATGCTGAAACACTTCGACACTTTCCAAAGGAGTCATCTGGCCTCCAGTGAGCTCCCGGGCACTATCAATGTACAGGCAGGCTGCAAGACCACTCATAAGTACTGTGGACAAGACTAGCCAGATACCAAATTGAAAGAAATAGTTGGAAGATCTGGGGTTGTTTTCCCTGAGACAGGTGACATATAGGATAGGTTACCTCTGGATTCAGCCTCCAGAGGGCTATATTGGGGCAGAAAAAGTGACCATATTCTCCCAGGGCCTAAGGGTGGGAAGAAGATAGGCTCAGACCTCAAGGGTACTCTGTAGCTGCAGATTGGGGCTCGGCAGAAAGAAGGAGCTGCCTAGCAGTGCCCTGTTAGTGGAAGCATTCAAGCTAAATGCTTTAAAACTGTGGGAATTCCCGTCCAATGGGCAGAACCCAACACCAAAGCAATCACATGAAAGGGAGAGCTTCATTCCACCACATCTGTGGTCTCCTTGCTGCCTTTCTATTTGTTTCCTGACTCAAAACTACTCTCTGGAAATTGGAAAAAGAAAAAGAAGCACTCTGGGGACTTGGAGTCAGTGTTCTGTGAGCACTTTGAGGGATATCGTGTCTTCTCTCTGTGTTCTTCCTGCATCCAGAACCTTAAACATAATGACTACTTGACAGTTTCTCCCCAAAGAGTTTCTCCGAAGAGTAAATTATTAGTAGGTCTTGTTATTTAATGTGTTAATCAACAAGAATATCAATTATGGTATCATGCAGTTTCAAAAATATATTGAGAGCAATATATCCATACAATTGGTTTCCTTTTATCCTATTTTATCAGAATTGATCAGACTGTTCGCAGGGCAGTAAGTAAACTTCATGGTGGGCAGGCCTCTCCTTCCAGAAGAAAGTAGGATGCCAGCTCCCAGTTTATTTTTGTGTGACATCTAAAAAAGATCACGTATTTCCAAAGGTATTTCCCTACCACTTCTCCCATTTGAAGGCATCCAGGGACATCAAATGATACTCTTAAGAGCTGAGCTCTTGACAGAGTTCCCAGTGCTACACACATTAATCTGGCGGGGATGCCTTAGTGGTGAGCAGACTGGGAGGCTGTGGGCATTTGCTTTAGGCTGAGCCTAGGTGGGCTAGGGGACTGCGAAGGTCTTCACAAATGTTCAGGGCCTTCTTCAGCTTCAGAAAAGCTGAGTGGGAGCATGTCCCAGCACAGAGGCTTCTCCTTCCCAATCTGCCTCTGTCCTCTGGGAAGGGAGTGAGTTGCTGGGCCCTCAAGAAGGGAAAAAGGAAATCCAGAGAGACTAAGAGGCCCCAGCCCAGAGGAAAGGTGTGCTAGGTGAGGCTGGGCCTTCAAGAACCCCTTAGCCAGGAGTTGGAGTACCAACAGCTCAGGGGCCTCACCTTGGCACCCATTTGAGTGGTGGGAGGGATATACAAGGACATTCTGGGAGCCATAGCCTCAGCCTCGCCAGGCACCTGTCTATCTGTCAGTCAGTCCTTCCAGGACTTCCCCACAGGCGGCCCCCCTTCTCTCTGTCTCTGGGATCACTCCCAGAATGGCACTGGTAAGATAACACGGCCCAGGGAAGGGGGGGGAGTGGAGGGTAGCCTAAAATTAGCCCCCTGGACCAAGTCAGCCTAAAGGCTGTCGCCTTGCCTTTCTGCGGAGTGAACAGTGGGAACTGAGGGCCCTGCCTGCTCCAGCGTGGGGCAGCAGGGGCTCCCAGCCGAAGAGCCACCAAGGGCCCGAGGGCTTCGCACAGGGGCCAGGGCACTGAACCTGGTTCAGCACGGCCTCAGGCTGAAGCACCGTGAGTACCTGGAGCCTAGGACTCAGTGTTGTCTGGCGGAAAGGCGTGAGTCCTGGCAGCCCACGGACCTGTGGCCACCACCCTTCGTAGGCTGTTCCTGCTGAATCTGGGACCTGGGGGTGCTTGGGAGGTGGCCAGAAAAGCCGGCAGGTGGGAGAGAAGGGGGTGGATGCCAGCTTACTGCAGTCCCGAGAGGGTGTGTCTGCCTAGGCCCTTGTGGATAGTCACCTACTTCTTGAAGACAATTGCAATTATACACTGCAGTGAGGTGAAGGTTAATGGGTTGTGCCCCTGTGTGGTGTTTGTGAATCTGTGTGTGTGGGTCAGCCGAGTGGGCGTAAGGACAGAGCTCCTCAGTGTGGGATGAGGAAAGTGAGGCTTTAAAATAGTCTACTAATACCTGAAGGAGAGTTCTAGGTCCCATGGAAACCAGACACTCTCCTGTAGGAGTTCCTAACCTGGATTCCCAGACCCCCAAGAGGGCCTGAACTAGAAATCAAGGGGACTAGAGACCTGCATAAGCAAAAAAATTATCCTTTTTCCACCGTAACCTCTAACTTGAAATTTGCCATTTCTCTCAAGGATGAATGCAGGCAGTAAATGACAATGCTAGTACCAGTTCCTGTAACTTGGCCACCAGAAGAAATCGCAGAGATTTCAGATCATATTGCAACTGGGGCAGAGATATTGCAATGCCATTTATATTCATGGCCACTCAGAAATTATTAGTAGGTCTTGTTATTTAATGTGTTAATCAACAAGAACATCAATTATGGTATCGTGCAGTTTCAAAAATATATTAAGAGTAATATATCCATACAATTGGTTTCCTTTTATCTTATGTACTTTATTTTATGTTCTGAAAACCATTCTGAAAGGGGTCCACAGACCTCACCAGTTTGCTATAGGGGCTAATGTGACACAGAAGTTTAAAAGTCCTGCATTTTTGGAAGTGGCTTTTTACACAGAGTGTGTAACTCTAACAAACCACAGCAAGGTGAAGGTCAGACAGTAGACTAGCTGAGTATTCTTGTGCTTATCTAACGGAGGCACAACTCACTTAAGTGGCAACACCAGCATGCCGCCGCAGCTTGCTCTCCCTCTGGAGGCCCTTTATACAGGCCCTGCTGTGGCCTCATGCTATGACCTTGGTGAGCAGTTCAGCATTCCCTCCACCACTCCCTGCCCTTTTCATCTCCCCAGGCCTCTGTCCCCCCAGTAAAATAGTAAGCAAGGAATGACCACGAACTGTCAGAAGAAATTACTTGTAAAGAAGTCTCCCACTAACCAAAGTCCCTGGAATTCAGCGTGATATTCAAAACCCGAGGATCCTGGGAGCTGCAATGTGACGCTGCTTGAGGCAAGGGGGAGGGGCGTGTGTCTGTGGTTCATGTTGCAATAGAAAGAACAGGATGTGGAGCAAGGAAACCTGGATTCCATTTCTGGCTGTGCTATTGCTTTGATATAAGGCACCTTATAAATCCTTTACCTTCCCCAGCCTCAGTTTCCACCATTCAAAAAGTGGGGATAATCTTACCTAACCCACTATATCAAATAGCTTTAAAAAGTGCAAGATTGTAAGTGTGTTCTGGTCTTTGGCAGTGAAATAACTGATAATAACAACCATGTGACCTTAGGAAAGTTCTTGCACCCATCTGAACCTTGGTTTCCTTACACCTAAATTGAGAAAACTATCTTAATCTACTTGAAAGACAAAAAGAGAGATCTTCCGTCCACTGGTTCACTCTCCAAATGCCTGCAACAGACAGGATTGGGCCAGGCCTAAGCTGGGAGCCAGGAACTCCACCTGGATCTCCCACATGACTGGTAAGGACCCAAATATTTGAATCATTACCTGCTTCCTCCCAGGGTTGCATTACTACTAGGGAGCTGGGTTGGAAGTGGAACCAGGACTCAATCCCAGGCAGCCAAGTATGGGATACAGGTGCCCCAAGCAGAAGCTTAACCCAATGTTCCACAATGACTGCCACCAAAGAAATGAAATAAATATTCTATAAGGTCCATTCCAGTTCTGAATTTCTAGGACATTAAGTAAGGAGCAATAGTCACAGAAATTGGAGATCTAAGTGATCATCATGATAATAGCAAAACAATTATTGAAAACTACATTCAGGCACTATTCTAAGAACTCACTACATGAGGTTGGCATTGTGGTTCATACCGTATGCAGTGCCGGCATCCCATATGGGTGCCGGTTTGAGTCCCAGCTGCTCAGCTTCTGACCCACCTTCCTGCTAATGCACCTGAGAAAGCAGAGGAGGATGGCCCAAGTATTTGGGCCCCTGATACCTACGTAGAAGACCCAGACAGTGTTCTAGGCTTCTGGGTTTGGCCTGGCCAAGCTCCAGCCATTGTGGCCATTTGGGGAGTGAACCAATAGATAGAAGATTTTCTTTTCTCTCTCTCTGTCTTTTCCTGTCTCAGTCTACCTTTCAACTAACTAAATAAATCTTTTTTTTTAAAAAAAAAAGAACTTACTATGTATATTGTGTACTAATTCATTTAATCCTAACAACAATCCTCCAAGGCAGGTACAATTCTCTCTCTCTCTCTCTTTTTTTTTTTTTTTTTTTTTTTTTGACAGGCAGAGTGGACAGTGAGAGAGAGAGACAGAGAGAAAGGTCTTCCTTTTGCTGTTGGTTCACCCTCCAATGGCCGCCGTGGCCGGCGCACTGCGGCCTGCGCACCGCGCTGATCCGATGGCAAGAGCCAGGTACTTATCCTGGTCTCCCATGGGGTGCAGGGCCCAAGCACTTGGGCCATCCTCCACTGCACTCCCGGGCCACAGCAGAGAGCTGGCCTGGAAGAGGGGCAATCGGGACAGAATCCGACGCCCTGACCAGGACTAGAACCTGGTGTGCCGGCGCCGCAAGGCGGAGGATTAGCCTAGTGAGCCGCGGCGCCGGCCAATTATCTTCTCTTTACAGATGAAGAAATGGACACAGAGTGGTTAAGTGACCTGCTCTAGATCATATAGCTGCTAAGTGGTAGAGCTGGGATTGAAGCAGAATTCAGACTCATGTTTTACCACTCTCCCATATGGTCTCTCCATCTGCAGTGGGAGCCAAAAAGACTCCTCTAGAAGGAGCTACAACATACTGTGATGACTGCTGTAGTGCTATCACAGCACAGATTCTGGAGGAACTAATTCAACAGAAGCAATTGAATGTAAAAGAAACAAGTCTGATATTTATGGAGAGTCATCATTTTCTTTACTAATCACTGGATCTCAGGGTATAAGTAGAGAAGGAAGTTGGAAGGGAGGCTGGAGACTTTGGCCAAGATCTGTTCATGAAGGACCCATGAGTTGGGCTAAGGTCTTTAGGTCATATGCCAAAGAAAGAGAAACATTTAAGGGATTTAAAACAGTATCGGGGGCCAGTGTTGTGGCACATTGGGTTAAGCCACCATCTGCAAAGTTGGCATACCATATCAAAGTGTTGGTTCAAGTTCTTGCTGCTCCCCTTCTGATCCAGGTGCATGCTAATGTGCCTGGGGAAGCAATGGAAGATGGCCCTGCCACATACCTGGGAGACCTGGTTGGAGTTTCTGTCTCCTCACTTTGTCTTGGCCCAGCCCCAGTCATTGAGAAAAGTAGAGGAATAATCCAGTGGCTAGAAGATCTCTCTCTCTCTCTCTCTCTCTCTCTCCCTCCCTCTCTCTTTCCCTCCCTCCCTCTCTGTCACTCTGCCTTTCAAATAAGGAAATAGATCTTTCTTTAAAATAAAAGTCTTTCTTAAAAAAAAAGCACCTGGAAGATTGGTATAGGACAAATTTGTAGTTATAAATTATCACTTTAGTCATAATGTGGAGAAAATATTTAAAAGGGAAAGTTCTTAGGAGATTACTACAACCATTGAGGCAAATGATGGTGGAGATCTAGATTGGCAATGGATATGAGCCGTGAGGAGGACAGATGTCCTAGAGAGGTCTCTAGGAGGTAAAATACATAGGACTTAATGGGATTGGACGGGAGTAGGACAAAGAGGTAAGAGGACTGAGATGAGTCGTGAACTTTTGGTTTGGTTGACCAGGTAGACAGAATATGGATCAAGTTCGGTGGCTGTGGCAGTGGTGGTAGTGGTGGTGTGATAGTGTTCACTTTGAAATGCCTGAGGAAACTCCATTGATACATGCTTGGAGCTGAATAGAAAGTCAGGGGACTTGGAGGAATAGGCTTGAAATCAGTAGAGTAAAGGTGAAAGCTAAAGTTACGGGATTGGAGAGAAGAGAGTGGTGGGGAGAGGAAAGAGAACAGAAATATTCTGGGGAAGAACAGAAGGAAGAAAAAATCAGGAGTGTGATGGCCAGGAAGCAGAGGGAGGAGTCTGTAGGAAGGAATGGTCAGTAGGGACAGGTGTCCCAGAAAAGTCAGAGAAGGGAGGATATGAGAAACATCCACTGGGTTTAGCCACAAGGTTGACCTATTTAAGAGCTTACGAAGTGTGTGGTGGAGGATGGGTGCAGCAAGACTACAAGGGGTGGGGATGTGAATAGGAGAGAGGGAAGTACCCAGTAGACAACACCTCTGAAGATCTGATACATGGTAGCTCTCTTCCTTCTAACAGCCCTGTGAGGCAGGGGCTATTGTTTTTGTCTTTAGATGAGGAAACTGATTCCCAAAGAAAGGAAGAGGACCTGGAAGTGCTCAGTTGCAAACCTAGGTCTGCTTGAATTCCAAAGGTCTAGTCTTCTGACAGTATCCCAAGAATGAATAAATAGTAAGACCATATATGGAGCTGATGCTGACAGGTGGGGAGAGGCCTCAAGTTGAGGGTGACCCCACCCATCTACTTCACAATTTTTTTTCTATGAGGTGGGTACCTGAGGTCCTAGGTTAATAAAGAGGGGTGGAGTTGGGCAGTGAATAAAAGGAGATGTGAGGACCTGAGACCTTGGCTGCAGGGTATGGGAGAATAGGAAGACGAGCTCTGAAAAACCTACCAGCTCGCTTTGAGGACATTTAAAAACTCAGGTGGGTAAGCTTGATTTTGGAGCACTAGGAAAGAACTCATAAGGTCAGGGGTTAGGATGAGTCAGTGACTGGGCCATGGGTGATTGTATAGGGCCAAAGGAGTATGGAAAGAGAATAGTACAGAGTTAAGGAAAGGCTTTAAGCTGGGTTGGGCAGAGAGGAAGGGAAAAATATTGAGCCGGGGGGATGGGAAAGTAGTAGGATCTGAGGAGGTGCTGGCAATCAAAGGGACTCCTGGAAAGAAATAGTCCTGAGGGAGAAAGCAGTTGTCAGTAGAGCGGAGACCTTGCCCTGGAAACAACTGTTACCAGTCATCTGTTTGCCTTCATTTTACTGGATGGGAGTTCTTTGTAATACCACCTCTGTATTTAATCAGTAAATTCCATTCAACACCCATTTCTTGAGCATCTCTGTTCCTGAAATGTGGGGCCCAGTGGGATGTTACAGAAAGTTTGGGAGGGGCATATTTGGTCAGAGACAAATGGCTGTGCATACATTGAATTTCATCTAAAAGACTGAGAGGTGGAGTCAAGAAACTGATATCACAGCATAGCCCTGACTGCTAATGGACAACTTAATACATTATCCCTCATAGTATTTTTTTTTGTCTGTTCTACTTAATATGACTGGTTTAATTCTGTAATTATCACACAGTTATTCTTAAGTGTTGAAAATTAACTGAAATGTGATCCCTGTTAAACATAAGAGTGGGAATAAGAGAGGGAAGAGATGTATAATTTGGGGCATGCTCGGGCTGACTTGCCCCAATTGGTAGAGTTGGAAACATACCAGGGGATTCCAATTCAATCCCATCAAGGTGGCATGTGCCAATGCCATCTCACTACTCCAAGTGATCAATTTCAGTTCACAATTGATCATAATGAAAGGACTAAGAGTCAAAGGGAGCACATAAACAAGTCTAGTATCTGCTAACACCAACCGATAGAATAAATAAAGGGGAGAGTGATCCAACATGGGAAGTGAGATACTCAGCAGACTCATAGAATGGCGGATGTCCTAAATAGCACTCTGGCCTCAGAATCAGCCCTAAGGGCACTCGGATCTGGCTGAAAAGCCCATGAGAGTATTTCAGGCATGGAAAGCCAAGACACTCTGGCAAAAAGATCTCTGTGAGTGAGATCCCAGTGGAAAGAACAGGTCTTCAAAGAGGGAGGTGCCTTTCTCTGAAGGGAGGAGAGAACCTCCACTTTGACTATGACTGTGTCTAAACAAGATAAGAGTCGGAGAACTCAAGGGGCTTCCATAGCCTTGGAAACTCATAACTGGTGCATAGGGAGATTACTGATGCCATAAACAGGAGTGTCAATTGGTAAAGTCAACAACAGGAGTCACTGTGCACTTACTCCTCATGTAGGATCTCTGTCCTTAACGTGCTGTACACTGAGGCTTAATGCTATAACGAGTACTCAAACAGTATATTTCACTTTGTGTTTCTATGGGGGTGCAAACGACTGAAATCTTTACTTAATGTACACTAAACTGATCTTCTGTAAAAAAAAAAAAAAAAAAAAAAAAAAAAAAAAGAAATTATCAATTCCCAACTTGACTCTCACTGGGATTAAACATGACAATAGGTCTGATCTGATTTCATCATCATTTAAAAAAATCATCTATTATTTTTCACTTTATGTTTCTGTGTGGGAGCAAACTGTTGAAATACTTACTTAAGGGATACTAAGCTGATCTTCTGTATATTAAGATAATCGAAAATGAATCCTGATGTGAATGGAAGGGGAGAGGGAGTGGGAAAGGGGAGGGTTGTGGGTGGGAGGGACGGTATGGGGGGGGGAAGCCATTGTAACACATGAGTCGTACTTTGGAAATTTATATTCATTAAATAAAAGATTAAAAAAAAAAAGAAACTGATATCAGAAGGTGCAGGAATGACAGCTTCACACCACAAAGCACCAATCTGTTGGCCTAGCAACTGCTGGACCACATCACCTCATTAACACACAAATTCTGAATTCAGAAATATGCATTTAGCAAATCTCCAGCCAAGATGTTGGCCCTACT
Source organism: Oryctolagus cuniculus (assembly GCF_051225735.1). Classification (NCBI taxonomy): domain Eukaryota; kingdom Metazoa; phylum Chordata; class Mammalia; order Lagomorpha; family Leporidae; genus Oryctolagus; species Oryctolagus cuniculus. Next base: position 43,870,985 of record NC_142888.1, on the reverse strand, counting down.
GGGAGTGGAAGAATACAAGATGGATACAAGGTCTCAGCCCTGGAGTTTACATAGTAAAGGAGCACAGATAAGTGAAAATGTGGTGTGAAATTTCATAGCTGAAGTCTAGTTGTGCTCCTTTGGAACCCCTGAGCTGGGGGGAGGGGGGGTTGGAGATGAGGGAAGACTTCCCAGTAGTAGTAGTCTGAGGGGCAAACAGAATGGGAACAGGCTAGGAAATGGCCTGACTTGGGGTCTAAAATAAGACAGTGGCAGTGGGAGAGAGAAGCAGGAGACCCACAGTGTGAGTAGCCAGATTAGAAAGGGCATAGAGCAAAAAATTCAAGTGGAGTCTGGCATTGCAGGCTTTTGATAGGGACCTTCAGTCTCTTCCCCTGTTTTTTGTCATTGACAGATTTGACATTCCCTCCCTGCTCATAATGAGAATAGTCCTCTTCCAATCAGCCAAAATGAACCTCATGGACATCACCAAGATTTTCTCCCTCCTGCAGCCCGATAAGGAGGAGGAGGACACCGACATGGGGGAGAAGCAGGCTCTCAATCAAGCAGTATACGACAACGACTCTTACACCTTGGACCAGCTTTTGCGCCAGGAGCGTTACAAACGTTTTATTAACAGCAGGAGTGGTTGGGGCGTTCCTGGAACACCTTTGCGCCTGGCTGCTTCTTATGGCCACTTGAGCTGTTTGCGGGTCCTCTTGGCACATGGCGCTGATGTTGACAGCTTGGACGTCAAGGCACAGACACCACTTTTCACTGCTGTCAGTCATGGCCATCTGGACTGTGTGCGGGTGCTTTTGGAAGCTGGTGCCTGTCCTGGTGGTAGCATCTACAATAATTGTTCTCCTGTCCTTACAGCTGCCCGTGATGGCGCTGTTGCTATCCTGCAGGAGCTCCTAGGTCATGGTGCTGAGGCCAATGTCAAAGCTAAACTACCAGTCTGGGCATCAAACATAGCTTCATGTTCTGGCCCTCTCTACTTAGCTGCAGTCTATGGACACCTCGACTGTTTCCGCCTGCTTTTGCTCCACGGGGCAGACCCTGACTACAACTGCACTGACCAGGGCCTATTGGCTCGCGTTCCACAGCCCCGCAGTCTCCTCGAAATCTGCCTCCACCATAATTGTGAGCCAGAGTACATCCAGCTGTTAATTGATTTTGGTGCTAACATCTACCTTCCATCTCTACCCCTGGACACAACATCACAAAATGATAAAGGTGTTGCATTGCTGCTACAGGCCCGAGGTGAGTGGCGGGTAACCTAAGCCTGGTGGGCCTTCTGGCTTGGAGGTTCCAAGGCCCCAAGTCACCATTCAAGCCAATCCTCTGGATTGAACTGGAGAAAACTCCATCTTTCTCTGTCTCCTGGGTACGGAGTAGAGAAGAGGTTACAGATTCCATGTTAGGGAAAGGATCACCAAGATGAGGTGGGAGGGGGGATGGTTAGCACTAGACCAAGTTCTGGTCCTAGTTTTGCCAATCACTGTTTTGTGTCCCTGAGCATGCCCTCTCCTGGCTTCAGTGGGACCCTATTGGTACTCTGCATTGAGGGACAGGGTGGGAAACATTTCTTGGAAAGGAAAGGAGAAGGCATTAAGGCAGGATGCATGTAGGCTTGAGTGGGAGAATTATGCTTAGAATTGCTCCTCATGACCTGTTTCTCCCTGCTGTAGCCTATCCACAGTCGCTGCTATCCCAGGCCCGTTTAGTTATCCGCAGAGCCCTGCGCCAGGCTGGCCAGCCACAAGCCATCGACCAGCTGGATATTCCCCCCATGTTGATTAGCTACCTCAAACACCAACTGTAATCTTGTATTTCGCCCCGAACATGAAGACGACTCCAAAAACCACCTGGGGGCCCAGGTAGCTGGAGAGCACAACAGCTCCATCCACTCACCTGGACATGCTCTCCTGAATTATCCTCCACAATAAAGTCCTCAACAAAATATGCCCTGGTGCTTACTGTGTCTGTCATGTGTGGGATGGCGGGGCATGAAGTAAGGGGCTTGGGTGGTTATAGGGAAAGATGCCAGGTAACAGCCTGGCATCTGACAGGCACAGGAGTCTTGGCCACTGAGAGAGCAAAAGAGAAGATTAACCCAATGGCCTATACCCTCCCCACCAAAATCCTCTATGGAGTTTGGAGCTTGTGTGGTCCTGGAAGCAAATTCCTGAATAATCCAAGTGGGGGGAAAGGTAGAATCAACTTGCCCAGCCCTGGACCTCCCTTCACTTCTCAGTCTACTACAAAGCACCTTTTCAGATACTGTCTCTGTGTCCTTTAGTACTTTTTTTAAAGATTTGTTTATTTACTTTGGTTACACAGAGAGATAAGGAGAGGCAGAGAGAGAGAGAGAGAGAGAGAGAGAGAGGTCTTCCATCCACTGGTTCACTCCCCAATTGGCTGCAATAGCCGGTGCTTCGCCGATCCAAAACTAGGAGCCAGGAGCCTCTTCCGGGTATCCCACGTGGGTGCAGGGGCCCAAGAACTTAGGCCATCTCCCACTGCTTTCCCAGGCCATAGCAGAGAGCTGGATTGGAAGTGGAGCAGCTGGGACTCGAACCGGCACCCATATTGGATGCCAACACTGCAGGTGGCGGCTTTACCTGCTACGCCACAGTGCCAGCCCCCCTTTAGTACTTTGAGTCAGGTGACCTAAGAGCTTCCAATCCACTCTTGTATCACAAGCTGCATTTTTCACCAGTTCATAGTCAAGATACAACTGAGAAAACAAAATCCCAAATAGTTATGGCAAGGAATTTAATACAGGAAAGAAATTGACTACATAGATGATTGGCGGATAACCCAGAGATTAGCAACAGCAGGAAGCCAACAGCACTCCTAGGCTGGAGGGGTAAGGAAGGAGGTAGTCCTACAGTTCAGAGATAAGAGTAACCTGATGGGAAATGGAACCACAAGCCTGTCCATGGGAGCTAGAGCCACACACATGACCTGCTGCCCAAACCAGAAGAAAGACATGCCCTCTCCTTTCCCTCTTTCCTGGCTTCCAATAGTTCTCTCTCATTGGGGAAACCAGAAGTCAACTAATATGAGGGCCTGGGAAAGCCTATAAGGGTCAGCTGTCCTTTATAGTACAGGGCAGAATGGGGGGCGGGGGATAACAAATTGAGGGAGGAGTTGCTGTGACCTGAGCTGGAATCACACAGGGGAATTGGAGATCTCTTGGTAGCAGGCTCCATAGACGAGATACAGCAGAGCCACTGCCCGAGGAAGAGAAGGCAAAGGCTGAGTATGTAGGCTCCTCCATTTGTCTTGCTTTCCCTCCAATGCTTCTCACTGGTTGAACCTAGCCAGACAGTTGATCCAGGAGCCTGAGAAATACAGCCTGAAGGGGTCAGACACTAAGATATGGAAAAGAGAAGAGGAAGGCGGCAAACAAACCCTGGAGCAGCACAGATGTCCAGCAAATCCAGACACCTTCATTTTGCTACATCATCATCGTTCCACAGGCACCTTCGTGTGTTTTTCCCACTGTGGCTGGGGATGTCAATGAGCAGAGGAGGGGACACAAGATGAAGGTGTAGAGATGGAGAGCCCAGATAATCTGGACCCAGGAAGCACTTCGGATGTTTAGGGTCCTCCAGGAAACTGCCTTGGCATCCTTTACATCATGTCTCCTCCCCTCCCCTCCCCCATCCTGGGGACAGGGTGCAGGGCATGGGAACATAAACTGACTTATCTTCCCCTCTCACTGCTCCCTAGCTACTATTGCTGGAGAGGCTTTAGGAAGGAAGGGGAGAAAACCGCATCCATCTCCGTGCTCCTGCCCTGCTCAGTCCTCCTTCCAGACTTTCATTCACAGGCACTGTGGGGGCAGTGCAACCCCTTATCTCCAAGGATCATGAGACCTGAAAGCCCGGGCAGCAAGCACAGACAGGGGGCTTCAGGGGAGCCACCCAGGGCTGTCTTCTAGCTTCCGTTCAGTCTGAGCTCCTGAGGAGTAGTTTGTCCAGGACCCTCCACTGGCCCTGCTCACTCTCCCCTTAGTCAGGGCTCTTGAGGATGAGGAGTCAAGCTCAGCAGCCCCATCTACCATAGGCCTCCCCAGGAAAGCACATCCTTCAAGAGGGGCCTATTCAGGGTGACTTCCCCTAGGGCATCTGCGACACCGACTCATGAGAGCGCTTGGACACTCTGGGCATTTCAGAGTTATGGGTGTGCCTATTTTAGGCAATGAGGGAAGGCTGAAACTCCCAGCCCCATTTTCTAGATGAGGAGACTGAGAACCTGACAAAGTTAAGTGTGCATACTATTGGCAGCACAGCGCTCCAGACTACTCCAAGTTGTTCTTTTTCCAGTTGCCTATGCTGCTAGTGGGCAGAGACAACTGCAGGACCTGATGCCTTAACCCCTCAGGCCTCACCACTCCCATCCATACTATGGGCTAGGGTTTGGAATGGATCACCTCAAATCCTGAGGGTCCAGTTTCCAAGGTTAATCTCCCTGGAAGTGTGTGAGAAGGAAGTAAAGGTGATGTTCCTGTTCCTGGAATGACATCTACCCCTTGACCATTAGTTCCTTGTTGGCATCGACTGCAGGTACGATCCCAGTCTCCTCACACCCCACTCTCCAGCACAGCAACCAGCTTTCACGAAAGCTGAGTGCTAACAGTATCTAATGAATAAGGCCCCCTCCCTCCCTCCTTTCTCCCTTTTTCCCTGTTTATTCCTGACTCCTCTTTCCTCTTTCTTCCTTGCCCACTCCTCCCTACATCCATCCTACTGTGCTCTAAACATTGGTGTCTCCCAAAACTTGTGATGTTGCAACATAATCCCCAACATAACTCCCAACATAATAACAGTATTAAGGGGTGAGGCCTTGGGAAGTGATGACGTCATAAGGGCTCTACCCTCATGAACAGACTTAGCCTCTTAAAGAGGAGGCTCTAGGGATTGGCTCTGTGGCACAGCGGGTTAAAGCTCCAGCCTGCACCACTGGCAACTCATATGGGAGCCAGTTCAAGTCCTGGCTGCTCCACTTTCAATCTGGCTCTCTGCTATAGCCTGAGAAAGCAGCAAAAGATGGCCCAAGTCCTTGGGACTCTGCACTCATGTGGGAGACCAGGAAGAAGCTCCTGGCTCCTGGCTTGGCTTCAGATCGTCTCAGTTCCAGCCGTTGCAGCCATTTGTGGAGTGAACCAGCAGATGGAAGACCTCTCTCTCCATCTCTACTTCTCTCTGTAACTCTGTCTTTCAAATAAATAAAACAAATCCCAAAAAAGGAGGCTCTAGGCCAGCGCCGCGGCTCACTAGGCTAATCCTCCACCTAGCAGCGCCAGCACACCGGGTTCTAGTCCCGGTTGGGGCGCTGGCTGGATTCTTTCCCGGTTGCCCCTCTTCCAGGCCAGCTCTCTGCTGTGGACCGGGAAGGCAGTGGAGGATGGCCCAAGTGCTTGGGCCCTGCACCCCATGGGAGACCAGGAGAAGCACCTGGCTCTTGCCATCGGATCAGCGCGGTGCGCCGGCCGCAGCACACCAGCCGTGGCGGCCATTGGAAGGTGAACCAGTGGCAAAAGGAAGACCTTTCTCTCTGTCTCTCTCTCTCACTATCCACTCTGCCTGTCAAAAAAAAAAAAAAAAAAAAAAAAAAGGAGGCTCTAGGGAGCTCCCTTTTCCCCTTCCACCACATGAGGATACATAGCAGGCAGCATCTATGAGGAATGCATCCTTGTCACACACTAAATATACTGGCACCTTAATCGAACTTCCCAGCCTCCAGAACTGTGAGCAATAACTTCTGTTGTTTATAAATTACCCAGTCTAAGGTATTTTGTTACAGCAGTACCAAGAGAACTAAACACCTCCCTGTCTTCCTTTCTGACATTGCCATGAGCCTGGGTTTTTGGTTATGCACACGTCACCTATTGGTTTGTACTCTGTCTTGCAATGGGAAAATTATTTTACTCTATTCAGAGAGGGGTCCCCCCTCCCGCCCCCACAAGGCTAGATCCAAAGTATAAAATGGTCAGTGGAACTCCAGAAACAGGCGAGATTCCTTTCAGATGCTAACATGATAGAAAGCCTAATGGAGGAGGTGGTATTCGATCTTGGCTTTGAATGGTGGAAATAATGTTAGCAGAGGGGAAGCAAAGAAGATATTAGTAGAGGGAACTCAGTAAGCAAAGGCATAGAAGTGAGAAAATGGATGGCAGTGTGGATAAGCAGTTCCATTTGGTTTGAGGTCAGTGCATTTGAAAAGAGGCGGTGACTAAACCGAGGAGGGCAGTGAATATCTTGGTCTTTTGGATTTTAAGATTTCAGTTCTTAGAACAGGACATGCATAGTCAGGAAAGATTTGCTGAGTGTATGGAGAACACATTCATCTGGCAGCATTGATTTAACCCCTATCTTGTGGTCTTGTGTGCACAGTGCATTGTACTGCTTACAAATTATTTGCACACTCATTTCATTTACTTCTTAGAACAGCTCTGCAAGATACGCAGAACAGCTTTGGTACAGATGCAGAAACTGAGACCCACAGAAAGGAGGCAACTTGCTCAAGATCACACAAAGAGGCAATGCCAGACCCAGGACTAGAACCTATGGAGCTCCTGTTGCCTAGGCCAGGGGTCTCTCCCAGATGCTATACCCTGTCTCATGTAAGGGTGGCAACACTGGGTATGTGAAGGACAGCAAGCCCTGACTTCATTTTCCAGGCCCAGGAAATGTGAGAGCAGGACTCTCACTGTGACGGATGGCAGCCCATTAGCTTGCAGGGGCCCCAGCCTGGAGCCCATAATATAGCTGGTACTAAGTAGTGATATGGCAAGACAGGGAAAGGTAGCAGCCCAGGCACTGGGATAAGCCAAAGTGAGGGGGTGGGCATACCGGATGAGCAGAGCTCACCCACCCTTTCCATGTCTAGGAATCAGCAGAGCCCTGACTTCACTTTTCATGGCTCTTTACAAATTCTAAAGGAGCTTCACTGCTCTCCTAGCTTCAAGAAAACCCTGCTCCTCCATGGTCAAGTTAATAATCAACTGCTTCATCCTAGTGTTTTCTGAGCTGTACTACCTGTAGGAACAGAAGTGGGTAGCTTCGAGTCACTACCCTGCCTGCTAGTCCCTACTTCACCAATGTCCTAGTAGGTTGCCCCTTTCCAGTAGTTAGGCTGATGGCAGGGTGGCCTGTAACTTCTTCACCTCCTTTTGCGTTGACTGCATTTCAGCAAACTTGGTCTCACCTGTAAATGCAGCTCCCCTTTCTGGAAAGAATTGCCTGCTTTTCCAGGAGTTACATTCCTAGGATCCTATGGTTTGCCCTCACAGAATCTCCATTCTTTACTCAACAAATATTTCTGGACTATCTACTCCATGCCAGACATGACCCCTATATTTGCTCTCCTTTTCCTCCTTCGCTCTCCATCTCTGATTCCATGTTCAACCACTTGAATCTCTCATCCAATAACACATTAAATTTGGATCAAGCTATTATCTTCTTCTAAGCTTCAGTTGATGAACATCACAGAAGAAATTGAAATAACTAATCATCATGGAAATCTAGAGTTGAGAGTAGAACAATTGTTACCAGAGGCTCAGTGGATGGGGAGATGCTGACCAAAGGGAATAGACAAGAGGAACAGGCTTTTTTTAAAGATGTATTTATTTATTTGAAAGGCAGAGTTACAGGGTGGGGGAGATATCTTCCATCAGCTGGTTCACTCCCCAAGTGGCTATAATAGCAGGGGTTGGGCCAGGTTGAAGCCAGGAGCCAGAATCCTCTTCCAGATCTCCCATATGAGTGCAGGCACCCAACTTGGGCCCTCTTCTGATGCTTTCCTAGGCCATTAGCAAGGAGTTTGATCAGCAGTAGAGCAGCCAGGACTTCAATCAGTACCCATGTTAGCATGGCATGCTAGCGTTGCAGGCAGGGGCTTAACCCTCTAGGCCACAGCACCAGCCCTGAGGAACAGGCTTTGAGATCTGTTGAGATCTGCATAGCAGGGGGACTACACATCAGAAACAATGTATTATATATTCATAATAATTCAAGAGAGTAAATTTCAAATGTTTCGCAATGAAAAATGATAGGTAAGGGAGGTGATAAATATTTTAATCTCATGCCTCATTGTATAGATGTATCAAAACCTCACGGTGTGGGGCCAGCACTCTGGCTTAGTGGGTAAAGTCGCTGCCTGCAATGCCAGCATCCCATACTGGCACCAGTTCGAGTCCCAGCTGCTCCACTTCCGATCTAGCTCCCTGCTAATGTGCCTGGGAAAGCAGCAGAAAATGGCCCAAGTCCTTGTTACCCTGCACCCATGTGGGAGACCTGGAAGAAGCTCCTGGTTCCTGGCTTTGGATCCCCCCAGGATCAGCCGAGCTCTGGCAGTTGCAGCCATTTGGGGAATGAACCAGTGGATGGAAGATCTCGCTTGCTCTCTCTGTCTCTCTCTGTAACTCTGCCTTTCAAATAAATAAATAAATATTTTTTAAAATCTCACATTGTGTCCCATAAATATGTACAATTACAGTTTGTCAAAAATAATAGTAATTTATTTAAAAAATAAACCTAAAGTGCTAATTTCCATTAAGTATTTATTATGTGCTCAGTAATCACTTTTCTTTTTTTTTTAATTTATTTATTTGAAAGTCAGAGATACACAGAGGAGGAGGGGGGGGGGGGAGAGAGAGAGAGGTCTTCCATCTGCTGCTTCACTCCCCAGGTGGCCGCAATGGCCGGAGCTGCGCCAATCCCAAGCCAGGAGCCAGGAGCTTCTTCCAGGTCTCTCACATGGGTGCAGGGGCCCAAGGACCTGAGCCATCTTCCACTGCTTTCCCAGGCCATAGCAGAGAGCTGGATCAGAAGTGGAGCGGCTGGGTCTTGAACCAGCGCCCACATGGGATGCCGGTGCTTCAGGCCAGGGTGTTAACCCGCTGTGCCACAGCGCCAACCCCAGCATTCACTTTTCATGAATTAACTTCATTTATTTCCACAGCTCTGTTTTACTTATTCCCATCTTACAGATGAAGAAATTGAGGTGCAATGAAGTCAAACAACTTGCTCAAGGTCACATAGCTAGGAAGCAGGATCTTGTAAAACTACAGGCTATGCATTCCTGTGGTTCCCATCTGGGCCTTTATCAACTAGCCCATTCTTTCCAGTCTAATATTAACAAGCCTTGTCCAACATTAACAAAATTCCTTGAACCTCCACCCTCTACTGCTTTTGCTCTGTCACCCAGAGAAGGTAGAGTTCATTGAGCAAGACATCTTCAAGCTTCTATAATAAACTATACTGACACCACCCATCCTTCCTTCTAGTCTTGGTCCCTTCTCCCAGCCAAGGCTAACTCATTAATAGGATCCTATCTCTCCTCCCCCCATCCTGGCACATAACCCCCCCCCCATCAATTATCCTGTCTCCTGTATCTTCTACTTGATTGATTTTTTTCCTCTTAGCGTATAAACAAGCTCACATCCTTCCATCTGGTAAAAGCAAACCTGGATCCCAGGGCTTCCTCTAGCTACCACCCCGCTGCAGTCTGGCATATATCTCACTCCTGCTCTCAACTGGCCTTGCTCACATCACCAGTGAATTCTCAGATCTACATCCAGTGGTGTCTTTCCTCCCTTTATCTTGCCAGACTTCTGGGCAGCAACCGGCACATACACTCTGGGTAGCACTATTATTCATAAAACCCCAGTGCTTTCCTTGGCTTCCAGGAGAGCCGGCTCTCCTGGCCCTGCTCTCACTGTGTCAATCCTTCCCTGTCAGGAATTCATGGACTCCTGTTCCTTACACCTTTCTTTCACTCATGCCCTTCAGCTGAAGTGCCATCAGGGCCATCTTCCACATGTATCCAGAATCCAGCCACTCCTCACTACCTTCGCAGCCTCCACCCTGATTTGAGGCACGAGTCCCTCTCACCTGGACAACTATCAGAGCCTCCTTCCTGGCTTCTGAACTTCTTCCCTTGCTGCTACAGCTCTCTAGATGGTTTGCTAAATCATGCAATTCCTCAGCTCAAAATCCTACATAGTCTAAAGTCTTTAAAATGACTCAAAAAGCCAAACAACATCTGCCCCCTCCCATGTCCTCTCTGACTCCCCTTCTGCTTCCCCCTTCACTCACTCTGCCCCAGCTGCACTGGATGTCCTCTTGTTTTACCACTAACATCCCAGCATGTTGTCACCACAGGGCCTTTGCACCTACTTTTCCCACTGCTGGGAGCTTTCTTTTTCTAAATCCGCTCGTGGTTTGCTCCCTTAGTTCCTCCAGATATTTGATTGAATATCACCTTCTCAATGAAGCCTATCCCAACCTCCCTGTTTAAAACAGCACCTCCTCCATCAGTACTCCCTGTACTCCTTCCCTGCTCTCTCTCTCTCCCTCACATTTATTGCTCTCTCACATATTGTACAATTTTCATATGCACTTTGTTCTTTGTCTATCAGCCCTCACAGAGCATCCATTATCATGGCAAGAAACAATAAAAAATGAGAATACAAATGAATAAATAACAATAAGAAATAATATGCCAGGAGGTGGTAAATGCTAGGAATGAGAAAAAAGGATGGGACTGGCATTGTGGCACAGCAAGTTATTCTGCCATTTGCAATGCCGGCATCCCACATGGGCACCAGTTTGGGTTCTGGAGGCTCCATTTACATTCCAGCTTCCTGCTAATGTGCCTGAGAAAGCAGCAGAAAAACGGTCCAACTCCTTGGGCCCCTGCACCCATGTGGAAAATCCTGATGAAGCTCCTAGCTCCTGGCTCCTGGCTGCAGCCTGGCCCAGCCCTGGCTGTTGCAGCCATTTGGGGAGTGAACCAGCAGATGGGAGACCTCTCTCTAACTCTGCCTTTCAAGTAAAATAAATTTCAAAAAAAGAAAAGACTAATTAAGGATTGGAAAATAAAGGATGTAGGAATGAGAACTGCTATATTACATGACAGTACTTCAAAAAAGTTCAAAGAAAAAGTAAATTAAAAGGATGAGTTTATTTTGGTATAAAAATTTTAAATACATGATAGTTTTTTTCATAATTTACACTTCCCTTTATCATGAAAAAAGGCACTAAAATAAGCTCATGCTTTTAATTCCATTTATCCATGAATGTTTTTGAAGTACCTCATATAGCATGGGAAGGGCTTACTATTAGTGACATTTGAGCAGAGATCTGAAGGAAGTGAAGTGAAACCCATGCTGATATTCAGAGGACAAACATAGTGGGCACAGGGAACAGCAAATGCAAAGGCCTGGATGTGGGATTTCTGACATGTCAAACATGGAATGTTCTAAACAGGAGCATTATGTTTTCCTCATCCTGTTTCTAGATTTCCTGGTTCAGCGAATGGCAACACCATCTAGCAGTCCCTTGTCTGAGTGAGAAATTGCAGGGTATTGGTTCATGAGTTGTGTTCCTCCTGCACTAGACTGGTTGCCCTTGAGAGCAGAATTTGTGTCTAGTTCACCATTCTAGGTGATGGATGCAGCCTGGTACAGAGGAGGTACTCAGCAAATAGCAATGTTATACTACACTGATGGATATTGGCAACTAAGCTTAATATCAGGCCTGAAAATGCCTCACCTGGTGATGGTCAGCAAACTTCTACTCAGTACTGAGTCTGTGCTACAGTTTCTGATGGGTGCTGAGCTACAAAGAGGAACAAGAGATTCTGGGAAACTCGCCTGCGACTGCACAAGCAAAAGGAATCTATGCACAAGGAATCACAGACTCAAATGTGCTTCTATTAAAAGTGGTTTCCAAGTCATATAATGAACTCTATAATTTTGAATATCTGTACATTGGAGCAGCGGTTGTAGCGGTTGTAGTAATGGCAGTTAACAGCAGCAGCTAGCACTTACTGAGAGCTTTGTATGGACCAAGTCCTGTGCCACTTTACATGAAATACTCAATTCTTACCACAATCCTGTGACCTGGGGACTGTTATTACCCTCACTTTGTAGAAGTGAACGCTGAGACTCAGAGAGGTAAATTAACCTGTCCACATCACATTGCTTCTGAGTGGCATCTCAGCCCAGGCAGAGCCACTATACTGTGCTGCTTCATTAGCAAGAACACACTTAACTAGCTGAGCCTCGGTTTACCCCAGAAGTCATGGTCTTTTGCACTTTGGCCCTTTCTCGGTAGGCTCATTTCCAGGTCTATCTTTCTGCCCTACAGAAATTCTCAGCTGTAGCCCTCAAGAATCCTAGCTCTTGCCCAACCCACCATACCCTTTCACAATAATGGACTTTGGCCTCAGCAGGAAAGCTTTCTTTACTTTTCTGCCTTGACTCAGTCATCAAGGCTATCCTCCGTGGAGCTTTCCTCAGATGCCTCTTCCCACCCTGGTAGACCAACAGTCTCACTTTCAGCTCCTCTCAGAACCTCATCCCCAGGTCCCCCCAGAAGGTTACTACTGTGCTGCTTCCTCCCAGTATCTGTTACCAGGCCTAGCATAGAGGAGGTGCCCATGGAGCACGTATCAAAGACAGAAACGGACATTGTCATCATTCAGCCTCCAGTTTATGAAATTGCCTCCACATAGCCTGCTTGTCTGTCTTCATGGGCTTTTCACTGTAGCCACAAGACGCTGGGCAGAAGGGGCTTAATCTCCATTTGGCAGGTAAAAAAGCTTAAGAATGAATTCCTTCGGTCCACCACCAGCTCATGTCTTAACCAAACAAGTTGATCTCCTGCCAGTCAGCATGAAGGATGGGGCCTCAGCGGGGTCCCTCTGAGAGGAGGCATTTTGGGGTAAAAGTTTATGGACACACTTGGTCTTTCCGTAATCACCCCTGGGGTGATTGGACCAAAGGCTCTGGGGAGGAGTGGACCAAAGGCTCTCCTTTGCCCTATGCACACATATAATCTCCCCTCAAGGCTCAGGAATATCAGGACCACAATAAAAGGCCCAGTTAGGAAGCCTTCTTAGCATTTCAAAGACTCTTATTTTCCCCTGAAGCTCTGCTCCTTTTGGGTTCAGCCCAAAATCTGTCACTCCCAAAGCTGACTGACATAGCAGAATGTTTGGTGGCGAGGCAGAGGGCATGAAGGACGGTCTCCAGTGACAGAGGAGCAGCACAATAGTGTCCTGGGTTATTTCAAGGCTGCCACCTGACTACTTTGCACACCTCCCTTCTTCCTGTTCTCACAGCTGAGGCTGCCCTGGCTCTTCGTTCCCCTGGGCTCCAGATTTGGAAACTGCTTTCTTCAAATCATAATCTTGGCCTACTTCAGAGAGAATCAAAGTTCTGAGTGAAATGTGAGCAGGTGGTGAGTGACCAGAGCCAGGAGGCATTGGGGAAGTCTATGAAGGAGGCGCTGTAAAAGGAAAGAAACTTCCTGATCAAGCCCAATGGACAAGATAGCATTCTGCAAAGCATGAAAGCACAGCTTCAGGGGAATGTCACAATCCAGCCATCCAGATGGGGAAACTGAGGCTAGGCAGAAGGGATTTACTTAACACAGTTGCATAATGAGACAGCAGCAATTTCCCATTCCCCACCACTGATTCAGATCTGGAACTAGGATTGGGAGGGTTCTGATATTCGATCTTGATCTTTATTGAAGATGTACAGAATGTCCTGGAAGGTCATGGAAGGTCACAGAATACTGTAGAAAGAGTTGAGTTGAACTGTCAAATCTCAGAGAGATCAAGGGAGCCAATGAGTCTTACCTCCTTCTTACAGAGATGGAGTGGCTGAGAAAGGAAAATGGATTGGTCAAAATCTCATGAGTCGGAGGCAGAGCTGAAGCCAGATTCCAGCCCCAGCAGCCATGCCCCTTCCAGTTTCCCACACAAGCAGAGGCAGCAGGGCAACGCTCACCAGTTCAGCAGCTGGATCTTTTCAAGGCAGACAGGACCCCGTGGAGCAGCACAGAACACTCCTGCAATACAAAACTGGCATGCATTGTTCTCTAATCCTTCCCCCTCTCCTCAGCCTTAACCCACCCTCCTGCCTTTTGAGACTTTCACAGTTTTAGGGCAGGGCCTTCTGGATATTCTTGAGCTAGTGGTAGAACTGGATTCTTTGTTGCCTCAGCTCACCTGGCCCTGGCAGCCACTAATGCCACTTAATGTCCTCAGGCTAGAGACCCAAGCTGGGCTGGCCCCCTGCCACATCTCAGAGAGGAGGGCAAGGCTGCTACAGGCCTACTCCCTGTGTCTTCAGCACAACCTCCTGTCTGGGCCCCGACAAGATTTTTCTCTCAACATCTAGACTTTCCAGGGACAGGGACCTGTAGACAGTCAGGCTCACAGTTAAAGGGGAGCGAGAAGGGTCTCTGGAGACCTTGTGGATCTCCAGAAGGCTCTGTGCAAGACGGGGAAACATCTCCCCATAGAAGAAAAGTTAAAGCAGCCCTGAGTGGGAAGTTTGGGGCTCTGTAATCCAAATCTGCCCCTGTCTAGGACAGGCTGGGGAACCTTGGGGAAATTCCTTCCTTTCTCAGGACAGTAGCCGGCTTGTCCGTAACGGGTGGAAGTCGACCTCAGTCTCCCTAAGGGCCCTGGGGTGCAACAGAGACCAATGAAGCTGGGGCACGGGAGCTGCAGCTGGCTTGCCTAGCAGGTGAGTGCCTCCTCTGGGTGGTCTGGGAGTGCGAGCCACAGGGCCTTGTCTCTACGCCTAAGGATAGGCAAGCCAAGGTGCCAAGGGGCTGTGAAGTCTTCTAGACCCCACCCACCCAAACTCTCTACCAGCTAGAGCTCTGGGATGAACGGCGGGGTGGCAGCCAGGGCACAGAAAAATGAATGCAGGCGGCCACGAAAATGGGAGCGCGTACAAAACCGAAACCGAACTCCAGGGATCCAGCGAACTCCATCCGGGAGGGACCGGCCCATCCAGCCAGCGGTGTAGCCACGCCGCAACCCGCCTGGCGTGGGGGCGGGAGCGGGGAGCCCCAGAAAGGGTTTCCGCACCCTCTCCGCCTCCTGCCAACACCACGCCCGCGCTTATTTGCATTTAAAGAGAAACGCACCAAGGAAAACAGTGGGCAGTCCGGGCACGCCTTTCCACCATAGCGATTGGGTCATACGCCCGCCAATCAAAGCAATGACGCCCCACCCTGTGGCCGTGGAGTCCGGTGGGGAGGGGGTATGGGGGAGCTGCCCAAAGCCTGGGGAAGGGGAGTCAGTGCAGGAGGTGACTGGAGCCGCGGCGGCGGCGCCAGGAGCAGCGGTGGCGGCGCTCTCGGCCGCGGCAGCCGAGGATCCAGCCGCGGCCAGGGCGGCGCAGCAGACAATAACCGGGCTGGGAGCCGGACCGGGCCGGGTAAGCATTGCGCGCAGCCAGGAGCCTCCGCCTGCGGGCGGTCGGGTGCATTCCCGCGTGCTTCGCTCGGGTCGCCTGGAGGAGGGCACTAAGGACTGGGCTGGTTGGAACGGGGCCGCTGGCCTCTCTCCTTTGGAGCCCGCTTTACAGACTGTCCGTGAGGGGCCCAGCGGCCGCGAGTCCCTTGGGCGCGGGCGACCAAGGCTGGGGGTGGGGAAGGTATGGAGGGTGGGGAGGGCGAGCTAGCATGGGCCATGCCTCCAGGCTTTTGGGGGAGGCGGGGATGGGCCCGCACGTGCTGCCGCGCAGTCCCGGGAGGGGCGCCGCCAGCCAGTACCCCAGGCCGCGCATCTGTAGGCCGGGAGCTCCGCAGCTTTGTTGTAGCACATTTGCTGGAACAGCTGTGGTACGCGGGTACTGCTCACCCCAGCGGCCCTGCTGCGGCCCCTCCCCTCTGCTGCGCATCTCCTGCCTCTCCCTCCTCTCTGCGGACGAAGCCGGCGCGCTGGTTCGGGCCCCACTGGGACTGGCTTTGGCGTGGATTAGCCTATCCACACTGTCTGCCCCCTCTCTAGGGGAGCTCCCTCGGGCCTGAGGGAAGCTCCCTTAGGCCTGTGGGCTGCCCGCTTCCCTTCAGAGCCTCGGCCTGGCGGCCCCAACCAGCCGCGCCCCCTCCTCCTGGGCCTCCGGGCGCATCTGGCGCCCGCCTCCGCGGGCAGGCGGGCCGGCAGCGGGCTCTTGCTGGTCCTTGGGTCAGAGCTGCAGCGCAAGCTAGTCCTTGGGTTAGAGCTGCAAGGCCGCTTTGTCTCCCCCCGGCCCCGGCCTCTCCTCTTTTTCCCTTGGAGGGGCACTGGCGCGCTTTTCTCTAAGGCCTCCTTTTTAAAAATATCCATAGGCGCAGTGTTGTGCGGGAATTTCCGTGCCAGAGGCCGAGGAGCCAGTCATTGTAGTAGGGGACGCACCGTCGCTGTGTATGTGAAAGGGCTGGTGCTAGGGAGTCGAGCCTGACAACTTTGCAGTTACTTAAAATATCCAACCCGCCTGGCCACTGTCATTGTCTGCTAAAGACACCTCTGACACTGGTGACCGCCCAGACGCCGGACTTTGCCTGGGCTGCTGCTCAGGCAGTGAGGGGGCTGTGCCCGCCTGGCGAGCCGCAGCCCAGACGCCCAGGCGGCAGCTCGACTGGCCCCGCAGAGCTGAGCTAGCCTTCGTTTGGTCAGATTCGCCGCGGCGTGGGCCGCAGGGTCAAGGCGAGCCTTGTCCCGCACACAAACACCTCCCTCTGCGGCTCTGCCCGCCTGCCGCAGCGGCGTGGGCATGGGCAGGGTGGAGGGCACTGCGCTGTTGGACTCCCTCCTGCCCCGCCCGTGGGGATTCCAGCTCAGCCCCCCACCCCCAGCCCCGTGCAGCTCCCCTCATTCGGCCCCACCCACTGCACAGGCACTGCACCATGGTGCACCTCTGGCAATGGGCTCTGTAGGCCTTTCTGAGGAACAGGAACCTGGCAGGCTCTGCTTGGACCTTTGATCAACCTCTGAGGGTGGAGAACCCGTGGACTGCAGGGCCCAGGCGAACCCTGGCCACCTTTGCAGAGGGGCAATAAGACCCAGTAAATCCCTGACTTGGGGGAAGGCTAGCTGGGGACCTTTTTGACACCAGCCAGGACTGCAGAGACCACCGTGACCAGGCCTCCACTTGTAGCTGGATCTCTCCAGTTCAGGGTAGAACGTGCCCCCTGCCTTGTTCAGGCCTACAGTCCCCTAATGTATCTCACTGCTCTATGTAATTCCCTTCCCCACATCCAAACCTACTGAGCTCCACCTGTCCAGATCCTCTTCCCTGGCAGGCCCCAGTTCTAGGCCTACCTTCTCTTTGGTGCCTTTTCTGCCTCCCTGTTTGCCACCCATGGTGACTTCTCCCTCACTGCCCCCCCCCCCCAACTCCTCCAGGGCTACCTGCGTCTCCTGGGCATTTTCTGGCTTAAATTATAATAGAAGGCAGACTGTAATTAAGTTTCCCTACCTTTGCTTTGTCTCCCTGGTATTGTGGATGTCTGGGTTCTCCCAGAACCCTTCAGAGGAACAAATGAAACCTGCACCTCAGCCACAACTCTCTCAAAACTTAGCAGTGCAGGGCACTTACTGAATGCTCCCAAGGACTTGCTCTCTTTGTAGAGCAGCTGAGAAGACCTTCACCTTTCCAACTTGTGCTTGTCTTGATTGGCAAGTGACTCGAGAAAGGATACACGTGGCTCAGATATTTACTGAGTGTGCCTTATGAGCATGGAGAAGGGGTCTAGGTTCCAACTGCAAGAATAAAAATTGTGATGGATCCCCCAAGAGGAAGCTCTGCATTTGGATGGCTCAGACCCCAGATTTTGCATACCTTTGGTTGCTAACTCAGGGGCACGCTGCTGTGGAGAGCGAGGAAAGACCTGCGTATGCCAGGAGATCTTCCTGGGAAGCTGTCAGAAAGTACAAGGACTTTGTAGGCAGAGGGCTAGCAAAAATTCGGAGTGGGGAAGAGTAGCTGGCAGACAGGGTGAGTGAGCTGACTGACTGTGTTGCGGTTGAGATGGTGTGGCCCAGAAGGAGAGAAGAGGTTGGAGCCCAGTGCTGGGGATACCCAAATACCCAAATACTTCTCTTTTTGGGAGAAGGGCACATTGAAAAGTGGGGAATTGAGAGGCACTGATATTTTTGTATGTATAAAGATGCCATAATAAAAAGTGGAGTTTTGAGAAAATTTTAGAATGGGGTCTTAGGAAGGGGTTGGAAGCCTGCTGCAAGTTTGGAACTAGGGCTGAGATCAGGCTATCTCCAAAAGGCAGCTTCACCATGTCAGCTTCCCTTCAGCCTTTTGGGAGCAACTGGGGACAACCTGGATTCCCAAATACCAATGCTGCAAAGGTTGAGAAATGTTCCCTAGGGCCCTGCTGCACCCCTTCCTCTTAACTGGACAGGCCTTGGGAAAGCACCGGTTTGTACCCCTATGCCACCAGGGTTTGCTGAAGGTCACATAGCTATTTAGGGATAGGCTGTGGCCTCTTGTGCAGCAGATCTTTCCACTGTGCCCCAGGCTCCAGCAGCCTTGGCTCCAGGCAGATGTCATTAACCATCCCATCCCCTCCCCTCCCCTCACCTTCCCCATTCCTTAAGAGGCTGAGTTAACTTGGAGGCTCCATCTGGGGAACCTCTTTTCTTTTTCATGTCTCTTTGGCCTCTTGGTCTGCAGCCTGTTGAGGGTTGAAAGTTTCAGAAAGAGGGGAAGTTAGTTGGGAAAAGTTGGCAGGAATGATTCCTTCCTAGGATAGCAGAGGTGTTAAACATTCCTCAAGAACTGTTACATTTATACTCTCAGAAAGTGTGTGTGGGAGAACAGCACTGCTCAGTTGGTCCAGGAGATTAAGAGAAGGAGAGAAATAACAGCAACCCTGGCCCGAGCATGAGCATTCTTGTAGGACCAAAGAGGAACAAGGAATTTCCAGCTTCTTCACTTAACAGATAAGCCACCTGCAGCTAGAAGCAGGGATGCCCAACATTTTTCCATCAATTATCCTGCCTCGAATCCTGCCCAGACAGATAAACTAGGTGATAAAGGTTGAGCCCCCGGAGGAGGTATTTCATAGCCTTCCTGTGTCACTCATTCCTGGATCACCCATCTCACTGCCAGGAAGTTCTTTCTCAGAGCTGATCTGAGCCTCTTATGCTATAGTTAAGCCTTGCCTTGTGGTGTGTGTGTGTGTGTGTGTGTGTGGAGGGCTGGAGGGGAGAGCAGCTGGCCACCATTGCTTTTCTGCTTAACAACCCACTGGAGATTTCACAGGCATTAAACCATCTCTCCACCCCTAACTTCTGTTCTCGGAATTAAATAATCACAGAGTCTTTCATCTCCTCCGCTCTGTCTTATTTTTCAAACCCGTGCGTATGTAAGAGTATCTCCAGCAAGGCAGGCAGGGAAACCAGAACCTCTGCAGAAATGCAGGTACCAGCTAAGTGAGGGTGTGTTGCTTTCCCTCCCCTATTGAGTTTAGGGGAAAATATGGACAATGGAGAGAATGGCCCGAGGGGGCTTGGTGGGGTCAGAGGCAGGCATTCTGATGCTACAGGGGCCTTTGCAAACCTTTGATCTGCGTTTCTTGTCTTGGAGCCCTCATTGCTTTCATCTCCTATAGGTTTTTTCCCCCTGCTGGGCCTCCAAGCAGATTGCAACCCTCCTTCTCTAGCCAGCACTCCCCAGCCCTCCCTCTCTGCTCAGCTCTCCCCGCTGCAGGTTGCAGCTCTTTTCCGGGGAGAGAGGGCTAGATCAAGGCAGTTCTGGGCCCCCTCCTCTTTGGCTCTGTTGGGAATATAAAGCAGGGACTAGTGTATTTTCAATGTGTAAAATATTGGGGGGAAGGGCAGTTGAGGAGTGCAGCTGGTCCATAATGTGCTTCTTTCCTGCAGTGGTGGACTGAGTCCAATCAGGTAGGTACCTGGACTTTGCAGCATAGCCTAGGACTCCCAAAACCAATCCAGTGCCCTCCCATCCCCCAAATGTGCCATTTAGCAACTGCTAGAAAATTGAACATGCTACCTTCCCTCCCCTAGCCACTCAGGGTAATCTGAAGTCAAGCAGACTGTTTGATCCAATCTCCCATTTCTCGTTGGGGAAACTGAGGCAGAACAAAGAAGGGATTTACCCAAGGATACACCTAAGTCCAAAGCTCCAGGTCCCCAAACTAAATCTTCCTCCTCAAAGCACACTCTCCCCACTCGGCTGCCCACCTAGGGTGTGGTGAGTAGAGAGGTGGCTGCCTAAGAAAGTCTGAGGTCTCCATTGTCCACTTGGCCTAGCTGCCCTGATGCCGCCGGCCTGTCAACATCTGTGTCCCTGAGGTTAGCTCCTCTCTTGTTCTTCATCTGCACTGGGGGTGGGAGAAGGGGGCCCCCATTTCCTACCTCACCCTTGCTGGGCTCCTGCTGACATGGTGAAAGCCTACGGAGGCCACTCACCTTGGGTACATTGCTCTGTAAGGAGGCTTGGGAGCCTGGGCGGGGATTGGCTCCCAACGCCCCAGGCAGGTAGGGGGCCAGAGCTGCCTGAGGAGAAAGCTGAGGCATCAGGACAGTCCATCTGTAGGGAGAAGCAGTGTCTGGGTTTCCCCAACTAGAAATAAACTCCTGTGGATTTGGGGCTGGGCCAAGGGGCAGAGAAGTGAGGCCTGGAAACCTGCAAGACTGCATGCAGGCAGAGCGAGCCTTGAAGGTCAGGCAAAGGGGTTTGGCCCCGATCCTGTAGGCAATGCGGAATAATTTGATAAGTAGCGGAGGGATGCACTGAAATCAGGGTTGTAAGAAAATGATTCTGGCAAGGGTGTGCAAGAAGGCTGCGATGGGAGGGGAAGGCAGGGGCGGGACTTGGGCGTTGCGGTAGGGCGGGACTAGAGGGAGCTCAGCTAAGAGGCTCGTGTCATCTTCTCAGGAGCTGGAGAGCAGAAGGAGACTGCAAGCAAGGCCGTCACAAGGGCCATTTATCGACCATCTGTTTGGTGCCCAGCGATCAGTTTGCCTTGACATTGATCATCTCTAATCACATCTCACCACAGCCCTGCATGGTAGGTAGCGTTTTCTTCATTTTACGGATAAGGCATTTGGGTCTCGGAGATGGCAGGCCACTTGCGGAAAGCACACAGCCTGGAAGGGGCGAAACGAACTGGCATTCCGCTTTCAGGCTGACAGGCTCCAGCTGAATTCATGCTGTTGGAGCTCCCGCTCTGTGCTGGTTGCAGCGACTGTGAGAGGAAAGGGGGTCCATTTATGGAGACAGATGAACCGACGGAGGCCTGCTAGAGTGAGTGGCGCAGGGCTGAGTATGTGAACGAGTCCACTAAGGGACTGGTAGGGAGAGAAGGCCCAGTCTGGCATCTCTGCTGCATCTGGAGTTGGCGAGCTGCCTCCTGGAGGAGAGGCCGGCCTCAGCAAGAAGTCCTCCAATTAGGAGAGTGGTGGTCGCAGGGGCTGCTGGGGGGCTCCGTCAGCAACCTCTGCAGTTTTGCCAAAGGCTACCAGGCTGAGCAGCCTTGCCTTCAAGCGCTAAAAAAAAAAGCAGTTTTGAGAGCAGGCCTTGGCTTTAGAAATGGGTTGTTCAAGTTCCAGATAATCTCCGAATCTGTTCTCCTTAAATAGCTCACATTCTGCATCTATGTCCACACTGGCAAGTTTCTGTTTCAGCCTCTTCTGGGCCCCTCGGACTTATCTCTGGAGGAAAACAGGAGTTAGAGGGACACGTTCCACAGTTTGGGCGGAGTGCGGTGGGGTTGCTGATGAGGAGAGCAGCCACAAGCTGGGTTGGCGGCCCTAGAGTCCAAAGTCCTCAGGCTTTCTGGAATGTGCTGGGCGGGGCCAAAACAGCAGCAGCCTGTGAGGACTGGAAATGCTGCAGAGAAAGGTCAACTTGGCTGGGACAGAAGTGGGGTGGGAGGGGAGATGATGGCTCTTACAGGTGTGAGGAGAACCTTTGCAATATTCACATTCAGTCTTCTTCCTTTGGCTGGGGGCCCTGTCCAGTGCAATAGAGTGGCATGAAATTGGGACCCAAGAGGCCTGGGAGTTAGTGTGGCTCTGTCACCATCCTACTGTGTGACCTTGGACAAGTCCTTTCCCAAGTAGGCACACTTTCCTGTTCTGTGGCCAGACACGACTCATGCATGCTGGGAAGGGAAAAATGGGAGTCGGGGTGGGGAGTGTTTTATAAACTGGTGGTGCCCTAAGTGGGTGAAAGATGTCTGTTGATTTGCATTTCCTTTGATATTGGTGCTTTTAGCTGAGTTTGAGTTTTTGGCCTTTCTGGCCTGGGCTAGTGAACTGGGCTTGGTTGAAATTCTCAGATAAATGAGAGCTGATAGCCAGTAGCTCACTCTTTTGGGTCCGTGAATGTGGAAAAGTTGGCTAAATGAGTAAGTACAGCCTCCTATTGGGGACACTGAAGCCCAAGGAGGTTTGGTCACCTACTTAAAGGGCCCTGGGGGGGCACCCTATCCAATCCTGACTGAGGTAGTATTATAGCTAGAAGCTGTCCAAGCCTGGTTTGAATAAAATAGTAAGTGTTCATTGCTATAATGTTTTGAGTTTCTGCTTTGTAACACATTTTATTTGATACTTTATATACATTGGTTTTGCTGCCTACAGTAGGGATGCACTCTCAAGGCCTCATGTTACCATTGAGAAAACTGAGGTACAAGCATGTGAAATAGCTCGGTAGATTTCTCCCAGCTGGAAGAGCTGATTCCAGTAAAGAACTGGCTGGCTTGGGATAGGAGTGGCGGGGGCTAAGTCCTCATTCTCACTGCTTCTTCTCCCCAACATACAGAAGGGCAGGATGGGCCTGGAGCAGGCTTGCCTCCAGGAAGACTGCTTGAAACAGGCCTGGGGAATAGGGGCTGGCTGAGGCCGTGCCTCTGGAGCCGCTGCGTAAATCCACATACTTCTGTCTCTTCCCTAAACCCAGCCTTCTCTAAGTTGGCTGCGTCAGCCCCAGGAAGCTGAGCTAGGAGCACAGTGTGCAAGACTCAGTCTGTAATTGTTTTTTTCCTCCCAAAGAAGTGTCTCTGGGGTGGGTCTGAGGCCTGTGTTTTGAGTAGAGGGGAGAATGAAGAAGTTCCTCTCTGATAGCCAGTCCTGCACTGCTTCCAGAATGGCCTTGAGGCTGGCTCTGGGAGTGGGGGTGGCCCTACTGCTTTCTTTTTTTTAAGATTTATTTATTTATTTGAAAGGCAGGGTTAGAGAGAGGCACAGGTAGAGAGAGAGAGAAGCCTTCTATCCACTGGTTCACTTCCCAGATGGTCGCAATGGCTGGAGCTGCGCCGATCTGAAGCCAGGAGCCAGGAGCTTCCTCCAGGTCTCCCACATGGGTGCAGGGGCCCAAGGACTTGAGCCATCTTCTGCTTTCCCAGGCCATAGCAGAGAGCTGGATTGGAAGTGAAGCAGCCGGGACTCGAACCCGTGCTCATATGGGATGCTGGCACTGCAGGCGGTGGCTTTATGCACTGCGCCACAGCATTGTCGGCCCCCCTACTGCTTTCTGTCTCAGTATTCTCCCTGCTGTGAAAGCGGCAGCTGCAGCCAGAAGTCCCTACCAGGGACACCAGACTAGCTTATCCTCCAGTCCTCCTGAAACATAGAGAGACAGCCACACAGATTGAGAAACCTGAGGGCCACTTTCTTGGCGAGAACCTTGGGGGAAACCAGCACCAGTCTAAGGGAGCTAGAGTCTGTCCCTTGTGTTTTCTGTCCCACCTCACTCCCCTGGTGAACTTGTGTGGTGTTCAGTAAATGCAGTACCACCTATGAGGAAGGACAGCTTTGCGACCTGGGCAGGGATGAGGGAGGCTGTAGCAATGAGGGAAGAGGTAGGCAGAGTAGAGGAGGTCTCAGATTTAACTAGGTGGGATAGGCTGGATGGCTGCCAGCTATGAGAGACCCCTGTCTCCTTCCTTCCTAGTGTCTTTGGGGACTCAGGGTGAGGAATTACAGAAGCAGCAGGGAGACATGGCAGGGAGATGAGAGATGGCAGTTTCCAGGCTAATCCTTGCCAGCAAGGTTAGGGGGAGGGCTTGAATTGGGGCTGAGACCAAGAAAGTCTGCAACCCAGGGACACACAACCCTGCCTAGTTCAAGCACCCCCATCACATAGGCAGAAGCATTTTAAATCTCCTGGCAGAGGATTTTATATGGGTCTGTGCATATAAAACCTCCTCACACCTGGCTCCCCATCTGCCTGGCCAAAGGAGCAGGTCCTGCAGTGCCCCATGGCAAATGGCTTTACAAATGAACAGCCTTTTATGCAAGGTCTTCTGCTTCCTAAGAAATGGGGATCTGACTTGGAAGGGAGTAATAATGAGAGTCATGCCAGTCTTTCTCATTTGCACTGTACTTTGCAGTTTGCAAAGTGCTTTTTGGTGCCCATTAGCACATCTCATCCTCGCACCGCTGCAGTTGAACTGGAGAGGTGTGTGTGTGTCTGTGGAGGGGGTGTAGGTAGAGGAGCTATTTCCATCTTGGAATAGCCCACAAGTACTTGCGGCTCAGCAGGCTGGCTTGGCCTGCTCAGGGTCCCTTGGCACACTCCTGTGGCCCAGGCTCCTTCCACAACACACCGCAGCTGCCTGTGGCAGGGAAGGGGATGATATTGAAAGCGGTGGTGAAAAAAAAAAAAAAAAAGGCCGGCACCGCGGCTCACTAGGCTAATCCTCCACCTTGCGGCGCCGGCACACCGGGTTCTAGTCCCGGTCGGGGCGCCGGATTCTTTCCCGGTTGCCCCTCTTCCGTCCAGCTCTCTGCTGTGGCCTGGGAAGGCAGTGGAGGATGGCCCAAGTGCTTGGGCCCTGCACCCCATGGGAGACCAGGAGAAACACCTGGCTCCTGCCATCGGATCAGTGGGGTGCGCTGGCCGCAGCGGCCATTGGAGGGTGAACCAACGGCAAAGGAAGACCTTTCTCTCTGTCTCTCTCTCTCACTATCCACTCTGCCTGTCAAAAAAAAAAAAAGAAAAAAAAAGAAAATAAAGCGGTGGTGGACTGGCCTCTGTCCCTATAGCGCACAGGAATAAGGGCAAGTGAAAGCCCAAGAGGACTGCCCTTCAGCTCAAGGTTCTGAAAAGCAGCCCTGTTTGTGATTCACTTTGCCCAATCCCTCTGTGCCCCGGGAACTCCAGCCCCAGCCCCAGCAGGATGGGTCAAGCTTTGATTCATGAGCATGTCTGGGTCCCATGAGGCTTCCTTAAGGCCTGGTCGCACTTACTAGTTTCACCTGGGCCTTTTGCTGAATCACTGCCATTTTCACTCCCTCCCATCTGATAAGGCCTTCTCCTCAAGGCAGCTTTCCTGAGCACGAGGATGGCTTTCTGCCTGTCATATTTACCCACGGGGTATGATAACAAGTCACAAAGGAACCATGTCCCACTACCTTGCTTGAGAAAGAACAGGACCTGCTCCATGTTGTACTTTCACCCTGTTAACATAAGGGACTCGCTCCTTAGTTTAGGAACTCCCTAAAAGCCTAGGCTGGGGGTGCCCTTTCTTGGCCTGCCCTGCAGCGTGGAGTTCAGCACCCGTCACTCACTGATTGTGCAGGAGCGGTATGTATCATCAATCTCACAGAGGTGAATACTGTTTCACCCCAGCTCCCCCATCTCTAATACTGTAATGACAACCCTGTCAGTAATTTCAGGGCTGAGGTGAAAACCTCTGTGCTCTGGAAAATGGGGGAATCATGTGGATGACAGAGCCTATATTCCCATCTTACCCTGGGGCAGAGGACTCTGGGTAAGTGAGTGTGTGTGTGTGTGTGTGTGTGTGTTTGGAAATGGAAGGCACTGTGTGTTGTGGGGGCTCTCAGTTACAGGCAGGGCTGAATTGGAATCGTGTGATGTCAAAATATGCCACCCAGCCAGCCATCCCACTCCTTGGAATTTACCCAAAGGAAATTAAATTGGCAAGTAAAAAAGCTGTCTGCACCATAATGTTTATTGCAGGTCAATTCACAATAGCTAAGACCTGGAATCAACCTAAATGCCCATCAACAGTAGACTAGATAAAGAAATTATGGGATATGTACTCTATAGAATAGTATACAGCAATAAAAAAACAATGAAATCTGGTCATTCGCAACAATATGGAGGAATCTGGAAAACATCATGCTGAGTGAAATAAGCCAGTCCCAAAGGGACAAATATCATATGTTCTCCCTGATTGGTGACAACTAACCGAGCACCAAAAAGGAAACCTGTTAAAGTGAAATGGACACTATGAGAAACAGTGACTTGATCAGCCCTTGTCCTGACTGTTGATGAACAACTTAATACTTTATCCCTTTTAGTATTTTTCTTTTGTTCTACTTAATACTATTGGTTGAACTCTTTAACACACAATTAATCTTAGGTGTTTAAATTTAACTGAAAAGTGATCCCTATTAAATATAAGAGTAGGAATAAGAGAGGGAGGAGATATACAATCTGGGACATGCTCAATCTGACTTGCCCCAAATGGTAGAGTTAGAAACGTGCCAGGGGATTCCAATTCATCCCATCAAAGTGGCATATACCAATGCCATCTCACTAGTCAAAGTGATCAGTTTCAGTTTACAATTGATCATAATGATAGGACTAAGAGTCAAAGGGATCACATAAACAAGACTAGTGTCTGCAAATACTAACTGATAGAATAAAAAAGGGAGAGAACGATCCAACATGGGAAGCGGGATACACAGCAGAGTCATAGAATGGCAGATGTCTTAAACAGAACTCTGGCCTCAGAATTGGCCCTTAAGGCATTCAGATCTGGCAGAAGAGCCCATGAGAGTATTTCAGGCATGGAAAGCCAAGACACTCTGGCAAAAACAAAACGGAAAAAAAGACCTAAATGAAAGATCTCTGTGAGTGAGATCCCAGTGGAAAGAACGGGCCATCAAAGAAGGAGGTACCTTTCTCTGAAGGGAGGAGAGAACTTCCGCTTTGACTATGACCCTGTCAGAATAAGATCGGAGTCTTCCAACTCAAAAGGCTTCCATAGCCTTGGCAGCTCATGACAAGAGCCTTGAGTGATTACTGACGCCATAAACAAGAGTGTCAATTGTTAAGTCAACAACAGGAGTTACTGTGTACTTACTCCTTATGTGGGATCTGTCCTTAATGTGTTGTCCAATGTGAAGTAATGCTATAACTAGTACTCAAATAGTGCTTTATACTTTTTGTGTCTGTGTGGGTGCAAACTGATGAAATCTTTACTTAGTATATACTAAATTGATCCTCTGTATATAAAGTTAATTGAAAATGAATCTTGATGTGAATGGAATGGGAGAGGGAGCAGGAGATGGGAGGGTTGCGGGTGGCAGGGAAGTTATGGGGGGAAAAGCCACTGTAATCCAAAAACTGTACTTTGGAAATTTATATTTAATAAATAAAAGTTTAAAAAATATGGCACCCATGAAAACCTGTAACCTGAGAAAATGGCAACACGGAGCTCTCAGCAAAGAAGCCATCAGATGAGTTGGCCTTGCACTATTCTGGTTAACCAGCCGTTAGCTCTTGCCTATTTTAATATTTATCTCTTCAGAGTGCTCTTGATAGAAACTTGCATCACACTGATGATTGAAGTGTCAAGGCAAGCAAGGCAACAAGCACAAATTAATGTTTGGAAGAGAGGAGTAGGGGCTCCAGGAAGAGGTCAGGGTCGGGGAGGGGGAGATTTCTAATGCGGTCAGAAGCCTGCGTACAGCTGCCAGCCTCTCTCCACTCCGTGCTGGTCCACAGTCTTCTACTGCATGGTGAATGTCTGAGTCTTATTCCTGTTGCTACCAGTCACAGAGCTGCTTTGCTGATTAGCTGCTCCCAGACAGCAATGATATTTCTCTCTCTCTCTCTCTTTGTGTGTGTGTGTGTGTGTGTGTGTGTGTGTATGTCCCAGTAGCCCTCCCAGCAGCTGTTCTACCTCTGCTCCCCACCTTAAGTCCATCAGCAGGCTGCTCACTGATCCAGCTGTTGAACAGCTACAGTCAATGGAGCACACCAGATAGGGGTGGGAGGAGGTATGTTTGGGTGGGTGGTGGTTAGCCCTTCTTTGTATTCCCTCTCTTGGCATTTGGGTGTTTGGAGGATTGGGAGCCTAGACCAGAGGGGTGTGGTTTGTACCAGTTTTATTTGAATAACTGTTGAAAGCCTGTGTCATGGGCAAGAAGCGTAAACCACGTAGGGTCATGCCTTCAAGGAGTTTCCTCCCTGGAGAGGGGGCTGCTAGATAGGGGCCAACAGAACCAGGGAGGGGACTGGAGGGGAAACAGTTTGCCTCCTGCTTCTAAAGGTAAAGCTCTAAACCTCATGGGGGCTCCAAGTTTCAGAGGGCAGTGTTAAAATGTCTTTGCAGCAGGACAGTAAGTAGTGGCTTAGATCCATTCCTCACATGACCTCTAAGAGGAGGAGGGGTTGGTAGGCCTCTTGGATGGAGGATACTGAAGCCCAGAGAGTACCTTTCCCGAGGCCACCCCATAGTGTTAGCAGGTTCTGGAGTGCAACCTGTCTGCGGGTCTGTGAGCTTCCCTCTCTGGATTGAGCATGGTCCTGCACATGATTTGCCAAGCCCTGTGGGCAGGATGAGAAACTTTACATCTACTTTTCTCCCCACCCCAGGCAAAATGTCAGTGGGAGCTCAGTGTAATGTGAAACTGAGGCCTGGATCCCAGAGAACGCAGTGAGGACTTAATGGACCATGTGGTCAGATGCTTTGCAAAAATTCTGTGACAACAGAGCCAGGCTCCCTCCTGCCTTATGTGCATCTCCCTGCTCCTGCCCTTTAGATAGCCAATGACCACCACCCCCCTTCCCCTGCCCCGCAGCCAATAGCACAACCTGACCTTTTGCATGTCTGCGGTTTCCCCTGCCCAGTGCTCCCCTGAGTTTAGGGTGACCTGAAAGGAGTGGACCTAGTGAGGGGATAGCAGGTGATGGCTGCCTGTTGCTCTGTGTGGGATTTTGCCGCCTTGGGGCCCGGAGGGGGCTGGCCAAGCAAGCGAAACATATGGAGTGGATTATGATTTTCCCCACGTTTCCCTTTTCTTTCTCTCTGGCTCCACTCAACCCTGAGACCACAGACACCTGTGCAAACAAACCCAGCCTGGCTGCTTGCTCACCAGTATCTGTCTCTCTGTCTGCCTCTCTCATCTCTTGCAGACCCTACGGTGATGCCTCCTCAACCAATGATGTTGTAACAGTGCCTGGAAGGTGGCGGCTGCATTTCCAGCTTAAACCTACCTGCGTTGTCCCCATCGCCATGGAAACCCAAAAGGATGAAGCTGCTCAGGCCAGGGGAGCGACAGCTTCGGGGGACACCCAGGACCAAGGTGCAGAAAAAGGAGCCAAGAAGAAGACAGCTGAGCCGACAGAAGGGCCAACATCAGAACCGCCCTCCTCTGGCCCAGGTAGGCTGAAGAAAACTGCCATGAAACTCTTTGGTGGCAAGAAGGGGATCTGTACTCTGCCTAGTTTCTTTGGAGGGGGACGAAGCAAAGGTTCTGGGAAAGGCAGCTCCAGGAAGGGTCTCAGTAAGAGTAAGACCCATGATGGCCTGAGCGAAGCAGCCCATGGTCCCGAAGAGGTTGTCAGTGAAGGAACTGGCTTCCCGCTACCTTTGCCTGAGTCACCCTGCGGATTTCCCAGCTCCCAGAGTGCCCATGGGGCTTTGGAGACAGGCTCCAGGAGAAAGACATCAGCGTCTGGAGCCCCAGAGAAAGCTGGGGATGAGAAGGTTCCCTCTATGCCCAAGCCAAAGAAAGGCCTAAAAGGCTTTTTCAGCAGTATTCGTCGGCACAGGAAGAGCAAGGTCACTGGGGCTGAGCAAAATGAGCCAGGGGCAAAGGAGCCTGAGGGCACCAAAGCCAGGCCTCATGAGCTCGTTAGCTCGTCGCCTCTGCTCCCCTCTGAGGAGTCCTTCCAAGCCCTGAGAAAGGAAAATTCCAAGCCCCAGGAAGCCCCTGGACCAAAAGTTTCTCCGGTACCAGAGCCTTCTTCACCACCCACTGAGAAGATGACCTGTAAAGATACAGAAAAGCTCCCAGGGGCCTCTGCCCCAGTACTAGTGCAGCCCAACTCTGTCCCTGAAGCCAGTAGCCTAGAGGAGCCCCACAGCCCAGAAACAGGTGAGAAAGTGGTGGCAGGAGACATAAACCCACCTGGCGGTCCTGTGGGAGACCAGCTGAGCCTCCTGTTTGGGGATGTCACATCCCTGAAAAGCTTTGACTCCCTGACAGGTTGTGGTGACATTATAGCTGAACAGGACATGGACAGTATGACAGACAGCATGGCCTCTGGGGGCCAGAGGGCCAACCGAGATGGGACCAAAAGAAGTTCTTGCCTGGTGACCTACCAAGGAGGTGGGGAAGAGATGGCCCTGCCGGATGATGATGATGATGACGAAGAGGAGGAGGAGGAGGAGTTAGAGGAGGAAGAAGAGGAAGTCAAAGAGGAGGAGGAAGACAATGACTTAGAATATCTGTGGGCCAGTGCTCAGATGTACCCAAGACCCAATATGAACCTGGGCTACCCTCCCACCACATCCCCGGGCCACCATGCCTACATGCTCCTTGACCCTGTTCGGTCTTACCCTGGCCTGGCCCCTGGGGAACTTCTGACTCCTCAGAGTGACCAGCAAGAATCGGCCCCTAATAGTGATGAAGGCTATTATGATTCTACCACACCCGGCTTTGAGGATGATTCAGGTGAGGCCCTGGGGCTCGTGCGTAGGGATTGCTTACCCCGTGACAGTTACAGTGGTGATGCCCTCTATGAGTTCTATGAGCCAGATGACAGTCTCGAGAACTCCCCGCCTGAGGACGACTGCCTTTACGACCTCCATGGCCGCAGCTCTGAGATGTTTGACCCCTTCTTGAACTTTGAGCCCTTTTCTTCCTCACGGCCACCGGGGGCTATGGAGACAGAGGAGGAGCGGCTGGTGACCATCCAGAAACAGTTGTTGTATTGGGAACTCCGGCGGGAGCAGCTCGAGGCCCGGGAGGCACGCACCCGAGAGGCTCATGCCAGGGAAGCCTGTGCCCGAGAGACCCACTCCCGGGACGCTCATGCCAGGGAGCCCCGTGCCCGAGAGGCCCCAGCCAGGGAGACTCGTGCTCGAGAAGCCCCGGCCCGGCAAGAGAAGCCCGTCTTGGAGTATCAGATGAGGCCCCTAGGCCCCTCGGTGATGGGCCTGGTGGCAGGAGCATCAGGGGCCTCTCAGACGTCCTACCGGGGAACCACCTCAGCTTTCCCCACCACTGCGAGCAGCGAGCCAGACTGGAGGGACTTCCGTCCACTGGAGAAGCGATTCGAGGGAACCTGCTCCAAGAAAGATCAAAGCACCTGCCTGATGCAGCTCTTCCAGAGTGATGCGATGTTTGAGCCAGACATGCAGGAAGCAAATTTTGGAGGCTCACCCAGGAGGGCCTACCCTACTTACTCGCCCCCTGAGGAGCCAGAGGAAGAGGAGGTGGAGAAGGAAGGGAATGCCACCGTGAGCTTCTCCCAGGCCCTGGTGGAGTTCACCAGCAATGGAAACCTCTTCTCCAGCATGTCCTGCAGCTCTGACTCTGACTCGTCCTTCACTCAAAACCTCCCCGAGCTGCCGCCCATGGTGACCTTTGACATCGCTGATGTGGAACGAGATGGAGAAGGCAAGTGCGAAGAGAATCCTGAGTTCCACAATGACGAAGACCTCGCAGCCTCCTTGGAAGCTTTCGAACTGGGCTATTACCACAAACATGCCTTCAACAACTACCGTAGCCGATTCTACCAAGGTCTGCCCTGGGGTGTGAGCAGCCTCCCTCGATACTTGGGACTACCTGGCATGCACCCTCGACCTCCACCTGCTGCCATGGCCCTCAACAGGAGGAGCCGCTCCCTCGACACAGCGGAGACCTTAGAGTTGGAGTTGTCTAATTCTCACCTGGCCCAGGGCTACTTGGAGTCTGATGAGCTCCAGGCTCAGCAGGAAGATTCAGATGAAGAAGATGAAGAGGAGGAAGAGGGAGAATGGGGCCGAGACAGCCCCCTGTCCCTCTATACTGAACCCCCAGGGGCCTATGACTGGCCTGCCTGGGCTCCCTGTCCCCTACCCATTGGGCCAGGCCCTGCCTGGATGAGCCCTGGCCAGTTGGATGGGGTTTCTAGCCAGTCTCCATATGGGCAGGCAACCTGTTGTGTACCTCCTATGGCCAAGCCAGTGGCGCTTTCAGGGCCAGGGCCAGAGCCAAGGGCACCTGAGGAATCTGGGCCTCAGTTAGCTCGACCCTCACACCTACCCCTCCCCATGGGCCCTTGCTATAACCTTCAGCCACAGGCCTCCCAGAGTATGAGGGCCAGGCCTCGAGATGTGCTGCTGCCTGTCAATGAGCCCAGTTGCTCCTCTGGCTCTGGAAGCTTCAATCCCAGCCCTCTGCCCCAGGCCAAGCCTGTAGGCATCACCCATGGCATCCCTCAGCTGCCCAGGGTCCGGCCTGAGCTCCTCCAGCCTCGGCCCAGTCACTATGGGGCTTCCGGCCTTGACCTGTCAAAGGAGAAGGCCGAGCAAGGTGCCTCTCTCCCCACCAGCTACTCCTCCACTGCCGTGAATGGAAACCTAGCCAAGTAGTCATCCTCAGTTCCGGAGTGGGGGCATGGGGCCTGAGCATGTGAATGGGGATCAGGGATAGGGCAGAGGGGTGGGGGGGTGGGGGTTGCTGTTTAACTTGAAAATCCTATTGGCCAAGGAAAACTCCTATGAGTTTTCACCTTTGTTTTCCCACTTCCCTCTCCTGCTATCTATGGCCACATTCAGCTCAAGTACATCTGCCCAAGGAGGCTGCTGCTGCTGTGCCCCAGTTTTTGCTTTTGGGGTTTCTTCTTGTGACCCATGCAGGGTTTAGGATGCTGTAATTTTGTGCCTATTCCAGTTGCTGCGTTAGTGATTATACATGTATATATATGTATATGTGTGTATATATATATACATATACATATATAGCATGCATCCTTGACACAGGCTGTACCCTTAGTGCTCCTCCTCCTCCCCCTAGTGAATGATTAACCACTGATGAGCAGCCAGGTCTGCACTGCCTCCCCCTGCAGGGTGGGAGGCTTAGTTGCTCTTAGCAATGTGAAATGAATGGTACAAATCCAACCCACTCCCGTTCCTTTTAGCCTTGGTGTAGCTGCCACCATTACATCAGATGACTATAAGCTATTTGTCCCAGCTAGCTGTCCTTAGAGAGGATCAAGTAGCAAGTGTCTCACTGCTTATTGCTGTGGACTTTGGTATCATAGCCAGATGGGTCCTTTTAACCTGGCCTGTCATAGCTTGGGTTGAAGACAAAAACCCTAATCCCCTTAATGGAGTGATTTAACTTCGTCCTGTTGCAAACAGAAGACAAACCAAACTTCTGTTGTGGACCTACCATTGAGTCTTGAGCTCTGGAAGGCTAGAATTTTTTTCCTTCTTCCTGTCTTAAGCCTGTAACTGTCTCAGTTGCAGACATGTTTGAATTTTTATTCTTTTTTCCTCTAAAGGAAGTTCTCATAATCTCATCACAAAGAACGCAGTCTTAATTGAGATAAGGGAAGAGAAGCAACCTCAATTAGGCCTGACTGTAGGAGTTGGGGGTTTTGTGGGGTGCAGGGGAAGAATAGAAAAAGGAGGCCTGTTTTTCCCAGCCAGCAAGAGAGGGGATTTCAGCCTTTGTGGAAGTCAAGGTAACCCAGCTTCTTGGGAGGGAAAAGTGCCCCCCAGCTCTGCCCCCCCAACACAGAAAGTTCCTTAAGCCTTGTCCAGCCCTTCATTTGGACCCTGTAAAGAGGCTCCAGCCTTGCACTCCTGAGACAGGATACCAAAGGCATCTCCGCTGCTTTTCTGGGCTCTCCAAAGAGCTTTCATCTTCCGATTAGCCAAGTCCTTAGCATTATCAAAGGACCAAGCTTCTTGAGAGGAAAGACTGTGACCTGCCCTCACTCTACCAAGCTGCAGAACTGTGATTTGCATGGAATGGATAGCACCTTCCCTTCTGCACCCATGCAATTTTCACGTTGGACATACTGGAGGGCGAGAGCTTGCTGTCGAGAAACATTGCAACAGGCTGATCTTGCCAGGCTTGACCTCTCGTTAATCACCCATATGAGAGGGTTCTTTTTAAATTTCTCCCTTGGAAATGGCACATAGAACATTTTTTTGCCTGGATGTGTTGACACAAATTATGATTCTTGTCCCCTGCCCTGCTCCAGCGCCCCCACCTGTCTTCCTGCCTGTTACAAGAAGTCAACAGGGCTCTTACTATTCCTGAGCTGTGGCAATTTAGCTTGGGAACAGATGCTGTTAGCCCCCTGGGTCAAGATGATGTTGTGGGAAAACTTCCATGCCGGTCGTTGACACCATTTATGTTTGGGGTTGACCCTACACTCCTCCCCACGAAGAGCAGACCTGGCAAGTAGAAAACTGTGCCCCCGAAGGCACCACATGAGCTTGCCTGGTACCAATGCCACCCCTCAAGGGACCCAGCGCAGTCCTCCAGGCTGACTTTGGCTTCATCATGAAGAAATGCATCTGTTGTGGAGCTGAAGAATGAAATGGGGTGAGGAAGACCCTCCTCGCTCCAAGCACAGAATTCTGGGAGAGAAGTGCCCAAATTCCAACCATCTGGCCTCTTACCAAAGCTGTTTTGGGAAAGTGGGGCTGAAATTGGCCTGGCTGTTTGGCAGGAAGTAAACACTCACCAAATGCCTTTACCACAGAGGAAAACCCACCTCTGGCCTCTTCCTTCAGGGCAGCTCAAGCTCCTGCCTGCATGTAAACTGTACCAGCTGCAGCAGGCAGTAGAGCCATCACCAGCCTCCAGAGCCCATTGGAGAACGGCAACCAGCCTATCTGGGAAGAGGAAAAGGAGGCGGTCAGTCTATGGCCAAGGGCTGAGAGCTTTCTGCTGTCATAGCCCTGACATACTTTGCTGGGCTGTGGAAGATCACATACCACAGAGTAAGGCTCAGGGCTGAGTGGGAGTTCATGGTTTGGACAGCGTTGCTGCCTGTAAGTCCCTTCACTGCCCTGGCCAGCCCAAGGACAGGCTCTTTACCACCAGAAGTGAGGCAGTCAGGGTCCACTGCAAAAGCAGGCTGCTTTGAGTCTGTAGAGCCGAGTGGTTCATGATTGAACCCCAGCTGCAACCTAGAGAAGGAAGGAAGACCTGGCTGGAGACATGTGATGATGGCAGCACAGGGTGACACTGGGGGAGCCAGCCAGGCTCCAGATCGACCCATACATAGGCCCGTGCTCTCGTGGCTGGCACTGAATGTGCCCCCAGATGACCAAAGGTGTTGATGTCATGTCCACACCTCCTGGGCTGTGACCAGATGAACACTATGTCTCCATGGCAAGGTCCTGGGATAATGCTTTTGGATGTGACTTCCAGGGAAGATATGACTTCAGAGGAGGTA
This sequence comes from Oryctolagus cuniculus, assembly GCF_051225735.1. NCBI lineage: Eukaryota > Metazoa > Chordata > Mammalia > Lagomorpha > Leporidae > Oryctolagus > Oryctolagus cuniculus. Next base: position 43,835,761 of record NC_142888.1, on the reverse strand, counting down.
GTTGCCCTCATCTTACTACCCAGTAGGCCTCTCTAGTGCCAGACATCTCTGATCCCGAGAATTCCCAGATGAGACCAGTCCTTGGGGGACCAGTGAACGTGGATAGAGAAGGCCACCTAGCAGGCCTCTCCCAGGGCCAGGATGCCAGTTTCTTGGTGCTTTAGAGTCTCCAAGGAAGCCCTGCCTTGGGGCCCAGTTAGAGCCAGTCCTGCCCATCTGGCCTCAGCTTGGCGACCAGGCTGCAAGCCTCCTAGGATAAAGGCTTCAACAAACACTAGTCTCCCTCCCTCCTCAGTGCCGTACCAAGGAGGGAAGTAGCTTCCCATACCCAGGAGGCTGGGTACATACCCCTCATCCTGCTGCCAGTGGCTTTCCCACCTGTGTCAGTGCCACCACCCCATCTGCCCTCGGCTCCCAGGCCCAGTTGCTAGAGGGAGGTATGGGGGGGTTAGCAGGGAGACTTCAAGTTTACCCATGTGTATGTTGCATCCAAGTTGTTTTTAATATATATATATCAAAAGTCAATTATCTATTTTTGTATTGTTTGCATTTTATATTCATGGAAAACAATGTTTATCAATTGTTCTTTTCTGATATATTTTATTTTTAAGCGGTGCTGTTTACAGTTTTAAACAAAACAAAGATGACACAAAATACGCTGCTGCTTGTGCAGAGGGCTGGCATCTCAACTGCCTAGGGCCCTCCCTCTTTCCCTCTCCCTGCCCGTGCTGTCTCTCTGTCCATTCCTTCCCCCAGACCCCTGTCATAGGGACAGCAGAAGATGCCCAGGTACCGAAGACCAACGCCAGGTGACGCAGGCGTGTGGAACCTGGTAGACAGCGTGTCATTTTATGGCTTTATTTGATGTTTTTCTTTCGGACCCCACCTTCCCCGTGTGTAGACCTTCTGAGAACACTCATGTCTCTTTTGTTTTATTTTCCCCCTTCTGTACGTTTTATGCTTTCATTTTGAAAGCAGAGTGCCCATGTTGTGCTATTAGTCGTGTTGAGTTTCTCCAAAGAAGCATTCTGGGGATGTTCTCCACCCAGTGGGGAGGGCAGGGGGTTTCAACCATGTCCCCTTTCTCCGAGAAGCTGGGGGAGACCGATAGCAATGATGCTTGAAACATCAGGAATTGACCATCTTGTTGAGGAAACCCTTGCATGGGACTTTCTAGGAGCTCAGTTGATTGTGACATTTTCCCAGAAGAGACTTTGGGGAATTCCTTGACCCCTCTTGCTGCTTTGGGGGAATCTCTCCCCCTACCACCATTCCCCCTCCCCCGCCCCACTCCAGCTCACACGTGGATGATCCTTTGGGAAACGATGACTGTCAGGGTGATGACTCTCTGGCCTGATCCCCCACATTTCCATCCTATGGTCAGTCACTCCAGAGAAGAAAATCCACACGGCATGTATATGTGTGAGAGTTGGGTCCATTGAGAGGCGGGGCTTTAATTCTTGTTACTATTGGTGCTTATTTTCCTTGCTGTATATGGGATGGGGGTGGGGGGGAAAGAAAACAGGAATGTATATTTAGGTCATGTTAAATGAAATGGCTGGGGGAAAGAGGGAAGAAATGAGGAACCGCAGTAGATTGTCACTGCAGGTGTAGGAGTTCTTTTCTCCCAGTGCAGAAACAGGAGCATGGCTCCCGGCTGTGCCTGAGCTTCCCTTTCCCGGTTTGATCTGTGAGGCACCACAGAATCACCTGCGCTGTGACCTCTCCACTCCTAGCTCTCACTGACATCTGGATATCTTGATGCACTGCCTGTTTGTTACAACATATATTTCTTTTGCTGAATGCTAATAAACTTCTGGGTTCAAGAGGGACCCCCCAGTCACTAAAGTGCATTCTTGTGGTTTGTTCCACTGCAGCGTTCCTGTGATCCATGGTTGTTGGGTTTGCCCTTGAAGGGAAATTGAGAAACCAAGGAGTGGGGGGAGGGGAGAGAGCAGGGCACTCAGCAGGGGAAACAGAAGCCAGGGCTGACACTGAAAGTAGAGGAAACTGAAGTTCTTCACCCAAAGCTGTACCTTGCACCTTGTATCTCAGTCTGATGCTGTGTCAGTAAACTCCATCATACCTTCCATACCCTGAGACCTGCCCCTTAAGTCACTGTACGCTGCCAAGGGCTGGTTAGCACTTCTGAAATTGGCCTCAGTTCATGCAAGTGTGCTGGCCTTCCCACCAGCTAAGGGGCAGAGGGATGCATGTTTGCTGATGCCTCAATCAAGAGGATGTGGGGCTACCAGGCCCAGGTGAAGGAAGGGGATCCTTCACCCGGGCTTGTGGGCAGAGGTGCTGGCCAGGTAGTTCCTGCTCCACATGTTTGGCTATGGGGTTGAGTCGGGAGTGTGGCTTCTGCCCGTTATTGCAGGGCATCTTACAGATCTGGCACCAGAGGTGTACCGTAACAGCATCTCAGTTACCTTGGGGTCATGTGCTGATGTCAGGGCCTGTCCTAGCCTAATCAGAAATTGCTTGCCCATTTCTGTCATCCATGGAGGTGCCTACCTGTGCCACCAACCAGAAGAAGGTGATTGGGCTCATGGATTTGGTTTCTCTGCTCCAAACTCTTACCTTGGCCCCTGGCAAGCAAGTGAATCAGACACCTGCTGTGGGGCTTCCCTAAATGCTTCCCCACCCCCTCCCCCAGCTGTAATTTCCAAGTGAGCTAGAGGCCTGGAAGAGCAGCTACTTGAAAGTGCTGTGGACAGTGCTGTCACTGACAGAACTGGAGAGATCCCTGGGGCCTTTCCCAGACCAGCAAAGAAGCTTGTGGGCTTCAGGACCTGATGAAGCAAGTAAATCCAATTAAAAGCAAATTAGCAAGAGAGATCCTCTTGGGAGGGGGTGGGGGTTTGACGTTTCATACAAGTTGAATTCTGTGTCCTAGGCTGCCCAGGAAAGGAAAGATGCAGATGTGGTTGCTAAGGAAACTTTTGGAGCAAGGCCCTCTGGGAAGATTCATCAAGTCTTATTGCATCCACTGGAAATACCACGGGGTGATAGTGTCATGATGGCCTGGGTTTCTGCCCTAAATTTTGCTTCTCATTTATCAACTGGGCTTTGGGCAAATATATTTAATTAGGCTGTTTCCTATATGCAAGTTAGAAAACTGGGCTCCCTCAGAGGGATCCAGGGAGCTTTTCAACCCCCTAACTCTGGCCCTCCCCACCCTGATCCTGACTCAGTTGGCCTGGGATGAAGTTTCTATCAGTATTTTTTGTAAAGCCCACATGGCTGGTATATTGGACCTAGACAATGCAGGTAATAATAGCTCTTGCTGTTTGGCTCTGACAGATGGTTGCCTTTGCTCTTGCCCCCAGGGGAGCCCTTTGCAGTGCTGGAGGGGTATATTGCTGGAAGAAACCTCTTACAACTTTCTTTTTTAAAAAGATTTATTTATTTATTTGAAAATCAGAGTTACACAGAGAGAGAAGGAGAGGTAGAGAGAGAGGTCTTCCATCTGCTGGTTCACTCCCCAGATGGCCACAACAGTTGGAGCTGTGCCAATCCAAAGCCAGGAGCCTCTTCCGGGTCTCCCACATGGGTGCAGGGCCCCAAGGACTTGGGCCATCCTCCACTGCTGAGAATGCAGAGAAGAGCAGCTGGGACTCAAACCAATGCCCGCATGGGATGCCAGTGCTGCAGGCGGTGGCTTTACCCACTATGCCCCAGCGCTGGCCCCGCCACTTTCTTTTTATCATTAAGAAATACACTTCCCAGGTGGAACTGTGGCATAGCAAGTATACCTGCTGCCTGCATTGCTGGCATCCCATATGGGCACTGGTTCAAGTCCCAGCTGCTCCACTTCTGACCCAGCTCTCTGCTATGGCCTGGGAAAGCAGTAGAAGATGGCTCAAGTCCTTGGGCCCCTGCACCCATGTGGGAGACCTGGAGGAAGCTCCTGGCTCCTGGCTTTGGATCGGCACAGCTCCTGCCATTGAAGCCAATTGGAGAGTGAACCAGCAGGTCAAGACTTTCTCTCTCTCTCTCTCTCTGCCTCTCCTTCTCTCTCTGTTAATTCTGACTTTCAAATAAATAAATAAATAAATCTTAAAAAAAAGTAATACACTTTCGGGGGCCAGCTAACACTGTGGCTGCCTGTGATGCCAGCATCCCATATCGGAATACCCTTTTGAGTTCAGTTACTCTGTTTCTGATCCAGCTCCCTGCTAATGTGCCTGGGATGCTGACAGAAGATGACCCAAGTGCGTGGGCCCTGCCACCAACATGGGAGACCTGGATGGAGTTCCAGGCTCCTGGCTTCGGCCTCGCCCAGTCCCAACCATTGCAGTCATCTGGGGAGTGGTCTCTCTTGTCTCTCTTTCACTTTGCTTTTCAAATAATTGAGTCTTACACAAAACGTACTTTGATCCACTCCAGCCCTGTTCTCTGGTCCCATTGAAGGCTGGATTTGCATCTAGGGAGTGGACATTTTAGAACACATGCAAAACCAACAGATAAAGGATTTTTGTGCCAAACCCTTTGGAGACACTGTGGGCAATCTGCTAATTCCCTAATGCCGTACACCCAAAGAGGCTGACTGGGCTCTGGCCCTTATTGACTGTGTTTTTCTCTCTCTGGATAATTTCTGGGCTTTTAGCTGGGCTGCACGGTTTCTGGGAGCAGACTTAGCCATTAAGAGCAAGCAATCTGAAACTCCTCCCATCTCTGCTATCTTCTCTAAGGCCCTACGAAACAGGTAGACAGAGCAGGTGATTTCATTTGCACTTTACAGATGAGGAAAAGGAGGCATGGAGAAGGGAGGTGGTTCGCATACGGTGATAAAGAACAGACTGCAAGTCAGAGTGGGAGGAGGGTGGGATGCGGGATGGGCTAGAATGTAAGAGAACGTTTATTTCTAATCATTCTCCAAGCACAGAATGAATAATGCCATAGATATGTGCTAAGTACTTGACAGTGTTATGTTGTATAACCCCCCCTTAACCCTATGAGATTGACATTGATGTTATCATTCTTTTCAGATAATAAAATAGCCTCTGAAAGGCTCAGACCCTTGCCAAAATTCACAACAGCCACATCACTAGGCTCTAAATCTTGTGCTTTTCCTACCACACTTGCAGTGAAGCTGCTGATCAGCTAATCATCGGGGGTGAATTCCAGCAGCTGGCCTCGAGTCAGAGCATTCGAAAGTTAAAATGATCCCCTGGCTGCCTCCCTATCCCACTGGGCCCAGCCCAGCCTCTCAGCTCCTAGCCTGGGTTAGCATAGCAGGGGCTGAGGCCCTTATGAGCCCCATGTGAGGCACCCTTCCCCCACTCGCACTCTTCGCCTTGGGTCTCTGGGAATTGTTCCCAGTCAGGTGGGCTGAACCCTCCTCCCACTTAAACCTGCTAATAAGTGGCCTGGGAAAGATGATGAATAGCAGAGTGAGTCAATAGACAGGAGCACTTAGATGCCTGGAGGAACAGGCCTCCCGCCACTCAGACCTGCACCATCAATTGGAGCATCCCCTCATGAAGAATTACTTAATTGTAAATCACTTAACAGCCACAGTGGGAAAGAGTCTCTTTCTCTGGGAGAATAATTGCTGTCTGATGGGCTCTTGAAGGCTGCTCTCCTCTTCTCCCTTCTCTCCTGCTTTCCCAATTCCTCCCCCCAGATGCCAGAGCACATTTTCTTTGTGGTCCTCCCAGCCCAAGGAGTGCCTCATGTGGCTTCCCAAGGGCTCCTGTGTAGCACCCATTGCTATCAGGAATGGCTGCAAGGCCTGGCCACACATGCTGCGATTCAAATCAAGTGAATGTCCTCCAACAGGCCAAAAGACAGAATGGGCTTCTAGCTCGGGTCACAAACTCAGATGTGGCTGGGTGAGAAATAATTGTTTGATTGCCTTAAAGTAACTGAATTCTGACTCCGAGCACCCCAGCCTAACAGAAGGAAATTCCATGTCAGTCAGGACTGCCCCTCCCCCCACTCAAGGGTGGCACTGGAATCCAGGAGGCATTTCTGGTGCCCTCAGATTAGAGCAAGGGCAACTAATCTCCAGTTGATTCCAGTCACCACCGCTTACTGTCATTTCCCACGCTGCCGGCCATGGGGGAGGGAAAGCCAGAGGCCCTGGGGGTTTAGATTTGGCCTCCCTCTGAGCCTGTTAGGGTCAATCTCTTCTCCCTTCCTGTGGCACTGATAAGATTTTCCACAGCCCTACTCAGGACCTCTCCTTCCCAGCTGGGGCCCAGAGTAGTAGAACTCTCAGAGCTCTCCAAAGTCTCTTGCCTCTCCCCTCTGCCTTTAGGACAAAACATTCTTAGTAAGGTTTTTGTATTTTTATAAAAGAGTAATAGAGTCAGTGGTATCAGCCAACTTCTTATTTCTATAAAAATCCCTCTTCCTGTGGGGCAGGCAAATGGGGAGCAAGGATGTAGAGAGACGGTAAACACAAACACACACACACACATAGTTCCAAAATTTACCTTGCCACAAAAAGGCTGCCTCATTCAGAAAAACCTGATTTCCCTCTGAGATTTTAGTCCCGGTTCTGCCTGCCACTCATGGTGACTTTGGCAGTTTCTCCGGGCCTCAGTTTCCTCATCAATAAGGGGTTGGAGAGCATAGCATCTCCAGCCCAGTTCTTTCTTTACCCTGCCCCTTTTGATGCTTTACCCCCCTCCCCCAAAAACACACACTCCTTCTGTGCATGCCTATTTATCTCCATGTGCATAGATTCCTAGGGAAATTTTAACGCCTAAGATGTCCCCCTTATATTGAGATGGTGCAATCCTTGGCAGTCACACAGGTCCTATCTTCTATCTATTCCCTTTGCCCTGTAATAGCCCTTCCAGATCTGAAGGCAGAAACAATATTCTTTGGGTCAACAAAATTATTGAGTGTGTATTATGTGCCAGGCTCTCTTCTAGGTATGGAAGATGCAACACTGAACTAGAGAGAAAACACCCTTATACTCACAGGGCTTACTCTTCTGCAGGGCATAGGGTATAGGCAATAAACAGATATAGTTATTTACATGGTGATAGTTACAATGGAGAAAAATAAAGTGGGAGAGGAGAGACAGGAGTTTCAATTTAAAATAGAGTGATCAGGGGAACTCACTGAGGTCACAGTTAACAAAGGTGAAAAAAGTTCTGAGGTGAGAGCAGATAATGGATTCCAGGAACAACCAGGAATGCAATGTGGCTGAAGAATCAGTAGGGGCAGGTATAAGACAAAGTCACAGGGGCTGACGCTGTGGTGTAGGGGTAAAGCCTCCGACTACATCGCCGGCATCCCATATGGGCGCCGGTTTGAGTCTTGGTTGCTCCTCCGCAGAACAAGCTCTGTTCTATGGCCTGGGAAAGCATTAGAGGATGGCCCAAGTCCTTGGGCCCCTGCACCCACATGGGAAACCCAGAAGAAGCTCTTGGCTCCTGGCTTCGGATCAGCCCAGCTCCGGCCATCTGGGAAGTGAAACAGCAGATGGAAGATCTCTCTCTCTGTCTCTCCCTGTCTGTCTGTAGCTCTACTTCTCAAATAAATAAATAAAATGTTTAAAAAACAGAAGCTCACAGAGATGGTGTTGGGGAGATGAAAAGGGCCTTGTTGATCACTGTAAAAGCTTTGGCTCTTGCCCTAAGTGAGATAGGAGCAGAGTGACGTGAATCGGCTTGTATTTTCTGGAGTCATCTCTTTCCCAGGCTAACCAGCTTCAGCTCTGACTTGGTCCATTCACTTTGCTATTAGATTGGAGCTTCTTAGTCCATTTGGGCTGAGTATCTTATAGATAATAGACTCATTTCTTACAATTCTGGAGGCTGGGTAACTGGTGAAATCCCACTTCCTCATAGGTGGCATCCTCTTGCTTTGTCCTCACATAACAGAAGGGGCAACCATGCTCCCTCGGACCTCTTTTATTATTTATTATTTTTATTTTTTTTGAGATTTAAAGCAAGATTTATTAGATTCAAAGACTTTCAGCCAGAGTGGCTTGGAGGGAGGCTCCAAGAAAGGCAAAACCCAAAGGGGCGAGTGGTACTGGGGTTTTTAAGCAAAATTTTGGGGAAGAAAAGAACCTTGACATTCAGTTATAAGGCAGCAACAAAACTCATCAAAAGACCTGATTTGCAGTCTTTTATCCTGTCTGGCTTGCTCATGATAAAACAAAAAGAGCCATCAGAATGGTGGGATACCTAATTTTGGGCCTCTTTTAAAAGAGCACTAATCCCATTCATGAGGATGAAGCCATCATTGACCTAACCAGTTCCTAAAGGCACCACCTCGTAATACGATTGCATTGGGGATTAGGTTCTAACATAAAAGATTCTATGGTTTGAATATTAGTTTGGGTGTCTCCCAAAGGCCAATGTGTTGAAAGCTTGGCCCCTAACGTCTTATGTCAATCATATTAAGAGGGTGGAAACTTAATCCAATTACGGATTTAGAGGTGGGCCTTTGGGGAAGTGATTGGATTGGATTATGTCTTTAGAGTGGAGCCCCCATGACTAAATCATGGTGGCTTTATAAGGAAACACATAAATAGAAAGATGTGCTCTCTCTTGCCATGTGATGCTCTGCTACACCTTAGGACTTTGCCAAAAGGAACGCCATCTCCAGATGCCTAACCAGTGGACTCTGAACCTCCCAAACCATTAGACAAAATAAACTTAATTCGTTCATAAGCAGCTTGTTTTGGGTGTATTGTTATAGTGGCAAACAGCTAATACACAAGGGCACTTCAAAAATTTCATGGAAAATCGAAATAAAAGATGTTTATTTTGGTGCAAAGACATTTTGAAATCCATACATACTTTTTTTGTAATACATGTTCTCATGAACTTTTTGAAGACCCCTTGTGTACATGAATTCCATAATATTCTGCACCAAATAAGCTTACATTTTAATTACATTTACATTTTCCACTAACTTTCTGAAGTCCCTTCATGGGAATTTTGGGAATATACAAACATTGACAACATGGAAAGCTCCTCCCAAAACTTCCTCATGTACTCTGGGTCTTAGCCTTCTTGATCCCTCCTGGACACACTCCATTGTGTTGTTGCTTACTTCAAATATTGTCCCAGGATGGGACATGATATCTGAGGGACTGACTCACCTAAGTAGATGGATACGAGGCCATCACTTTCCTTGATGTTCTGTAACATCATTTTAACACTGGCATTCTTTTAGGAAAAATGAATTAGGCTTAAAAAGTCACCAACACAGAGCAGGTAATTCTCTTTTATTGTAACATGCTAAGTGTGAACATTCTGTACAAATTCACTGAGTCCATTTTTCATTATTCTTGGAAACCCCTAAGAGGCTATGTGTTATTATGAGTTTTAATGTTAAACAGACCTGGATATTATTCCTGACTCCATGATCTATGGGCTGCATGACCTTGAATAAGTTTGCCCTTCTCTAAACCGCAGTGTCCTTATCTGTAAAACTAGGAGAAATAATAGGTGTCCTATCCTTTGTGTTAACCATAATGTGTTTAAAGATTCCTTAACCAGTTCCTGGCCTACAATGGCCAATCTTACCTGTTATTGTGGCTCTTATCTTTGGCATATAGGAGGCCTCATTTTGGATCTTTGATAGGTGTGGACTACAGAGGAAGAGGATATGGTCAACCTGACCACCTCTGTGCCAGTATCAGCAGCTGAGGCAGTAAGAGCATGGGGCATTTATTCTTTTCCCACTGAGCTCTGTGTCTGTTGGTGTCTAGACCTGAGAGTACCAGGAAATGGAGGACCTTAGCATTCAGGCTCAAGGCTTGATGCCCATGCACCAAGGGAAGTTGGAAATGGAGAGTTCAAGGGGAGTCAGTGGAAAATTTTTCTTTTACCAACAATTGGAGGTTGTTGGTGTAAAGAGACATGCAGCCGGCTATACCTGGAAAAGTAAGCTGAATTCCGAGCTGCATAATCAGCTATTAACCATCATCCAAGTAAGGAGCCTAAAGTAGGCATCAGAAGCCATGTCCCTCTTTATGCCTTTTGAGTAATATGAAAGTAAATACTACAGGCATCAATCCACACATCTACAATTGACTTATCTTTGACAAAGGAGCTAAAATAAATACCTGGAGCAAGGACAATCTCTTCAACAAATGGTGCTGGGAAAATTGGATATCCACATGCAGAAGTATGAAACTAGATTCCCACCTTACAACTTATACAAACATCCAGTCAAAATTAATCAAAGACCTAAATCTATAACCCAATACCATCAAATCATTAGAGAACATTGGGGAAACTCTGCAAGACATTGGCATAGGCAAAGACTTCTCTGAATAGACCTTAGAAGTATAGGCAATCAAGGCCAAAATTGACAAATGGTCTTATTTCAAGCTGAAAAGCTTCTGCACTGCAAAAGAAACATTCAGCAAAGTGAACAGACAACCAACAGAATGGGAGAAAATATTTGCAAACTATGCAACTGATAAAGAGCTCAACAACAAATAAAAAGCTCAAGAAATTCAACAACAACAAACAGTCCAGTTAAGAAATGGGCCAAGGACTTGAACAGGCATTTTTCAAGAGAGGAAATTCAAATGGCCAACAGACACTTGAAAAAATGTTCAGGATCACTAATCATCAGGGAAATGCAAATCAAAACCACAATGAAATTTCACCTCACCCCAGTTAGAATGGCTTTCATACAAAAATCAACAAATAACAAATGCTGGCAAGGATTGGTGGGAATGTAAACTGTTACAGCCACTATGGAAGACAGTATGGAGATACCATATGATCTAGCCATTCCATTCCTGGGAATTTACCCAAACCAAAAGAAATCAGCATATGAAAGAGTTATCTATAGCTCTGTGTTTACTGAAGCTCCCATTCACAATAGTTAAGATATGGAATCAACCCAGATGTCTATCAACTGTAAGATACACTACTGAGTACTACTAAGCTGTAAAAAAAATAAAAACCTGTCTTATGCAACAAAATGGATGCAACTAGAAACCATTATACTTAGTGAAATAAGCTGGTCTCAAAAAGACAGATACCATGTTTTCCCTGATCCAAAGAGACTAATAGAGTACCTAAAATGTAATGTATTGGAGTGAAATGGACATTTTGAAATTCAGTGATTGTTTACAGCTCTTGTCTCTTCTTTTGATGAGCAGTGGTTTTTTTCTTCAAAATATTTGTTGAATTCTTTTCTATAGTGTAGGGTTAACCTTACAATCATTAAGTAAACTAAAAGTAGAACTTTGTAAAAATTATGAGTGGGAATAGGAGAGGGAGGAGGAGAAAAGATTGGAGCATGGGTGGGAGGGAAGGTAGAGTGGAAAGTATCACTATGTTCCTAAATCTGTATATATGATATACATGAAACTTGTATAACTTAAATAACATTTTAAAAATAAATAAATAAATAAATAAATAAATGTGAGAAGCCCACTGCCAAAGGAGGAGGTGAATGTGGAAGAGTGGGAACAAGCAGGTGGGTGGGAAGGAGATGACAGAGACTGCTGCTCATTCAGCGCCACGGCTGGGCTTTTTGTGTGGGTGACTGTGCCATATCTAGAAGGACATTTCCAGAAGCTCATGGAAAATGAAATTAAAAGATAAGTTCATGTTGGTGCAAAATAGCACATTTATGTATATGAGAGGTCTTCAGAAATTTCACAGAAAATGTGTATTATGAAACATTATGCATGGATGCATACAGGGAACTCACCAAGATGCTTTCCTCAGAGTGCCCACCTTGAGGACTGCTTTCAGAGCAGCCCAGCCCTAAAACCAAGGTTTTGTAGGATATCTCTAGTTACACCATTGTGGCTGGGCTTAGTGGTAGGCCAGTCTGAAGAGGAACTTTCAAATAGGAAGTTGAAATAATGGCTTGGGGTAGGCCTATGCTAGGAGCAGCCACATTTTGAGAACCTTGGTAGGTCTATTCCTGGCTTTGAGTATGTTTTCTCACTTGCTAAACAGGGCCAGTAATACTTAACTCAGCTTCCCTTCTACCAACCCTGTGTTCCAGTGGAGACCATCCCTGTTTTTCCCCCACTGGACAATACAGTAGACTACACAGGATGTATTCACCTAAATGCTTTGTCACTAGGCTTCTGCCCTATATGGGCTCAGCTCTCCCACAATGTCAAGGAGCTGTAAAGTGCCCTTTAAGCAGCAGCCAGATCCTACAATGTGACATAACAGGAACTGGACATGGTAAGTTTAGAGTTTTATTTTTGACTTGTGGTGGGCTTTTTGTTAAGATTTTTGAGAAATTGCCATACTTGGAGGAATTTACCTTCTAAATGTTCCCAATTCATCAATCTTAGTTTCTCTCAGTCTCTGTCTCTCAGTCATTTGATATTTCTCCCTCCCCCACTGTTTTTCCAATATATAACATGTTTATGGCTTGGCTAGAGGACCCTACAGAGTACAGAGGGCCTCATATCATTTCCTTCTTCGCTGGCCGTATTTATGGCAGCCACCATTCACGGTAAATGTAGGCAACTGGTGGAAATGGTCTATAGTCCCCCAGCTGCTGTCTTATGAATCAAGGTGTATCTTCTCCACAGCCTGAGATGGAGTTGAGTTCTGGTGAGTTGAGTCCAACAGTAGGAGTGTCTGCCCATCCATTGGAGAGTTAAATCAGACTTGCCTCTCTGGTCCTGGCTTGCCCATCCTTGTGACCTAAGTGTCACTGCCCACTTTCTCTGGGCCTTAGCTTCCTCATCCATCAAGTAAGGACATGGATTTCTTCTCTGTCTACATCCAGTGAGATGAACATACAGAATTTGGAAAACTGCAAAGGAGGTGCCAGAAACTTTCTCATTATTACTAGCATGTTTTGTGTGGTTTCAATCCTCAAAGAGGAGTCTCTACTTTCAAAAGTGACAAACTTCTACTTCATTCGTGTTAAGTCTGAGATCCTAGTTTGTAGATGCCATAGATTTAGAGATAAGCAGTAGTGTTCCAGAGCCAGCTTGTGCCAGCTCTCAGAAGCCTATTGTGCACATCTCTTCTCAGCTCTACACTCAGTGACATCACATTGATGGATTGAAAGTAGCTGTGGTGAGAATAATTTACATCACAGAAATCAACAAACACTACAAATTAGGGCTTTCTATTTTTTTTTTCAGAGATCCAGACCTGTGTCTGCTAGAATGGAACTGCCAATCTAACAGTAGTGTGTGTGTATGTGTACACTCATGTGTGTGCACATGCATACATACCAATAGTAACTAAGCATGAATAAGATGAGACAAAATTAGTGCATCGAACTATGTGATACTGCTGTTTGTGCCAGTCAAAGCCAGCCTAGTACAGCCGTCCTTCAATGTTGGCAATTTCATAATGTTCAGTCTAACAGAAAGTCATTTTCAGCAGAGGACAAATATTTGGAATGAAAGGGGATTTCCCAAGGCACCTCACATCATCTGAGACTGAGCTAGAGTTGGGCACCAACTCTTGGCTTCTTGTTTTCACTCAGAAGGCTCCATTACCACTTTTTTTTCCTTCACTCCTTGTCAAAATGAACAGGCTCTGCCATGGGAATTGCTTTACTGACAGAGTAGGATAGCCACAAGTCTTGTCTCTTTTTTGCCTCTACTGTAAAAGTTAAAATTTAGGCAAAGTCCCTATGTTTTAGTCTCATTGTCTCCTCTCTCTGTCTGTCTGTCTCCCTCTCTCTTTCCACCTCACTGTCTCCCTCTCCTCCCATCTTCACCTCTGTGCCTGTCTTGCTTTGTGAGAGTGCCAGAGATCAGAGCATGTCCATAAGAGAGTAAAAGAAAATGAATATAACAGTTGGAAATAGGATCCATGAGGAAAAGTGAAAGGAATTTGCCTTGAGAAAAGAAGTCTCCCTGTCAGCAGAATAATAGCCTTTGCGTCTCAAAACACTGCTACATAAAGCATGCTATACTGCCTTTTTCCTATTTCCTGAAGCCAGAAGAATCCAGCATTTCAGTTAATGCCATTAACAGCCAAGCAGGATCCTAAAGTGAGTTGCTGTTGGCTCCTTTCCCTCACTCAGTATCCAAGTTGAATCAGTACCTGAATTCTGTTGATCGCACTTCTTAAATATTTCTTGAATCCATCCTCTCCTTTTCATCTCAGCTGCTGTGGTCTTTCATTAGGCCTTCATCCCTAGTCTGCTGCACTGCACTTTCACCTGCTACCATAAGGATGTTCTTTAGAAATCACCAAACTGCTCAGGCCATGCCTTTTGAAAGATCACTATTGCCTATGAAATTAAGAATGATTTTCTCAGCCTGGCATTCAAAACCTTCTATCTTTATCGACTCAACTGCCTTTGTATCCCCAGCTCCCACTACATGATTTACTAGGTATTCAGCTGTTTTTCCTGAGTAGGCCCCTGCCATTACTACCACAGGGCCTTTACACATGACCTTCTTTCTATCTGCACTTCCAACACCTTCACCCATTGAAATCTTATTATCTTTCATGATATTTCCTAAGTGCCACTTCCTCTTGAATTTTACACTACAATGGACTCTGGCTCTTCTGAATTATATAGCCAGCTGTTCAATTGACTCTCTCTGTTGGTATCTGACTTAGTGCAGTTGTAGGAGGACCAGCTTCTGAGCCTGAATTTGCTACCTATATGTTTTGTGACATTGAACAAGTTGTTGAAGTTCTCTTGTGATTCTATAAGTTGGGCAACATATTAGTACTTCCCTCAGGTTGCTAAAAAAAATCGCAAGTTAACTGAAATAGAACATTTATTAACTATAAACTGAAACATAGTAAATAGTAAATGCTGTTGTTATAGTTTTTATATTCTTATCTCATCTTCCCTACCGGGCTGTAGTACTTTGAAGGTAGAAGCCATGTATTACTCATCTTCATGATAACTGATGATTTTGAAGAAAATACGGAAACTTCTGGTCCAGACCATGTGGTTTAGACTCATTTTCCCTTACTCTTCTCCCAAAGTACAACTACAAACCCTGGAAATAATGCAAGACACAACTAAAGGAGAATTCACAAAGGTGACAAAAAGAAAGCAAGGTGGTTTAAGATCTTAAGATTTGAGGAAGTGCACAATAGCAGGGCACCAAGTGTCCTCATCACCTGAGAAGAGTAGGCAACACAGGCATGGCATTTACTGGCTGTCAACCTAGCAATAGAGAGCAGTCTAGGAAGGCTCAGGACACCAGCACCATCCCCAGCCGGATAGAACAGATGTCCCAACATCTGGTAATCAGTAATCACAGCAGTACCAATAAAAGGTTGATCCAGGGCTCTACTGACAATAAGAAGCCGGAGGAAGCACTTTCTTTCCCATGGAAGTCCTGATACTACTCTCACCCATTGAGAGACACTAGGTAATTGGGTGGTATCAGTAAGAGGTGTCCCACAAAAACAAACAGCCCTGCTTGGGAAGTGCTCATCCACCTCGTAAGACAGTGATTCTTTTGCCCTAACCTAGCTTCACCAGTCCACTTAACCTAGAGGAAATTTCCTGCAACCCTCAGGCAGAATAAGCAGACACAAATGGGATCCCTAGCAGCACCAGATCCTAAAAAAGCACCACAATGACCATCAAGAAATTTACATTATCTTTCAAATAACAACCCACAAAAGTAGGCCAGGATCTGTCCACTAAACCTAAGCAGGATCATTCTCTGCTTAAATAAAAGCTTTACATAAAACTCAGATTCCCCTAAAATAACACACAAAATGTCCAGGATTATAATTTAAAAAATCCATCATAACCCAAACTAGAAAATCATACTTTGTTACCTTGTGGAAAGAAAACAATTGGGATTTTAATAGGGATTGTATCAATCAGTAGATCATTTAGGGGAGACTATTTTGTCTGATATTATTGTAGCAACTCCATTTCTCTTTTGTTTACTATTGTCATGAGATAACTTTATTTTTTAACTTTAAGTTCATTTGTATATTGAATCTGGATTGTGTAGACAGTATGTGCATTGTGTTATTTATCAAATCTATATCTTTCTTTTAATCAGAAAATTTAAATTCATTTTCATTTTTACACATTTATTCGTTTGACTAGCAGAGAGAGGGAGAGAGAGACAGAAAGAGGGAGAAAGAGAGAGAGAGAGAGAGAAATGGAGGGAGAATTAAATAGAGAAATACAGAGACAGAGACAGAGACAGACAGGCAGAGAGAGCTACCATTCACTGGCTCACTCTCAATATGACCTCAATGACCAGGACTGAACCCATGGTCCAACCCAGGAACCCAGAACTCAGTCCAGCTCTCCTAGGAGTATGGCATGAACCCAACCAACTGAACCACCAGCTTCTGCCTCCCAGGGTCTTTATTGGCAGGAATCTGGGATTGGGAGCGCATCCAGGAATTGAACCCAGGCATTTTGATTTGAGATGTGAACATCTTAACTGATATCTTAACCACTATGCCAAATGCCTGCCCCTAAATTCATTTATACTTAATGTGATTATGGATAAGGCAGAAGTCATGCCTGACATTTTGCTGTTTTTTTTTTTTTATTTGAAAGGTTGGCACGCACATGTGCACATGTTTGCACACACACACACACACACAGTATTTGTTTTCATGTGCCGTGTCTTTTTGTTTCTCCATTACTAAACTCTTTTGAGTTAAATAGATATTTTCTGCATACCATTTTCTTTTCAAAAACATTTATTTTATGTAATTGTAAGGTAGAGTAACAGAGAGAGAGGGAGATATAGAAAAACAAAGAGGTCTTCCAGCCACTAGTTCACCTCCTAAAATGGCCATAAAGACCAGGGCTGGGCCAAGCGAAAGCCAGGAGCCAAGAACTCCATCTGGGTCTCCCACATGGGTGGCAAGGGCCCAAGTATATGGATCATTCTTTGCTGCTTTCCCAGGCATATGACCAAGGAGTCTGATCAGAAACAGAGTAACCAGGATTCAAATTGTGATATGGGATTCCAACATCACAGATGGTGGCTTAATCTACTCAGCCACTACGCAGGCATTTGGTTCAGTGATTAAGTCACTGCTTGGGATGCCTGCATCCCATGTTGAAGTGCCTGGGTTAAAATCCCACCTCTAGGCCGGCGCCATGGCTCAATAGGCTAATCCTCCACCTAGCGGCGCCGGCACACCGGGTTCTAGTCCCGGTCGGGGCACCGGATTCTGTCCCGGTTGCCCCTCTTCCAGGCCAGCTCTCTGCTGTGGCCCGGGAAGGCAGTGGAGGATGGCCCAAGTGCTTGGGCCCTGCACCCCATGGGAGACCAGGAGAAGCACCTGGCTCCTGCCTTCGGATCAGCGCGGTGCGCTCACTATCCACTCTGCCTGTCCAAAAAAAAAAAAAAAAAAAAAAAATCCCACCTCTGCTTCCATGCACAACATGGGAGGCAACAGATGATGGTTCAGGTACTTGAGTACCTGCCACCTTCATGGGAGATCCAGATGGATCTTGACCCAGCAGCCCTGGCTGATGGAAAGTGAATCAGCAGATGGAAGATCTCCCTCTCTCAGTTTCTCTGTTTCTCATTGTGTGTGTGTGTGTGTGTGTGTGTATTTGTGGGCGTTTCTCTGCATTTCAAGTAAAATGAAAATAAATTTGAATATATATAGTAATCTAATTTGGTTAATATAAAATTTATTTCAATAGTATACAAAAATATTGCCTCTATATCACTATCCCCCCTCCTTTATGCTGTTATCATCATAAATTATATCTTTATAACTCACGAACCCATGAGGATAAATTTACAATTACTGCTGTATTGTGGGCAATATTTATAATTTATGTTTATTATTTATTTTATATATATTACCAGAATTATTCTGATGCCAAAATTAAACAGAGACATCACAAGAAAATACAGTGGTGCCTCTGTATTCACAGGGGATATGTTTCAAGAATCAAGTGGGTGCCTGAAACCATAGATAGTACTAAACCATGTAATTTAATGCCTTTTTGATCTTAACTAATCACTGGTCATGTATTGTGGCCATAGCTTTTGTACTTTGAGGTATGTCAGCTAAGCTAGTATCACTTCTTTCTCCTTCTTCACAGTCAGAAGTTTCCTTCTTATCATACATCTTAGGAAACTCAGTATAAAATCTTTCGTCCCCATAAATGAAGTACTTTAACCTTTTCACTCAAACGAACCACTTTATAGCTTCCCTATGGCACATATGAATTGCCAACATCACTATTCTTTGAGGCCTTTATTAAATACAACAAGGATTGCTTGAACATAAGCACTGTGGCACTGTGACAGCTGGGTTGGCAGAACTGAGATGGCTACTAAGCAACTAACAAGTGGGTAATCTATACAGTGTGGATATGCTGAGCAAAGGGATGATTCATGTCTCAAGCATGTAGGAGTGGGATGGCATGAGATTTCATCACATTACTCAGAATGGCATGCAGTTTAAAACTTATGAATTGTTTATTCTTACTAATTCATAATTTTATCTCTTTTTAAAGATTTATTTATTTATTCAAAAGTCAGAGTTATACAGAGAGAGGAGAGGCAGAGAGAGAGAGAGAGAGAGAGAGAGAGAGAGGTCTTCCATCTGATGGCTCACTCCCCAATTGGCCACAATGGCCAGAATTGTGCTGATCCGAAGCCAGGAGCCAGGAGCTTCTTCCAGGTCTCCCACGCAGGTGCAGGGGCCCAAGGACTTGGGCCATCTTCTACTGTTTTCCCAGGCCACAGCAGAGAGCTGAATCAGAAGTGGAGCAGCCAGGACTAGAACCGGTGCCCATATGGGATGCTGGCGTTTCAGGCCAGGGCGTTAACCTGCTGCGCCACAGCACTGGTCCCAGTAATTTTCAACTTAATATTTTGAGACCATGATTGATCATGGGTAACTAAAACTAAAGAACATGAAACTATGGATTAAGGAGAACTACTGTACAACTGAAGACTAATATCCTTTTTGAATAATGAGTGTAGATGAAAAGCTCCTCAGCAAAAATACCAGTGGACAAAATCTAGAAGCTTATGAATGATTACATACCATGACAAAAAATGTGATTTATTCCAGAAATGAGAGGTTGGTCCCACATATGAAAATAAGACAACATAATACAACAGATAACAAAGAACAAAAAGCTCCAATGATCATCTTAATAGATACAGAAAAAAGTATTTGACAAAATTCAGCACCCTTTTATGATAAAAGTTTCAATCAAATAGGAGTAAAAAGGAACTTCCTCAATCTGATGAAGGCAATATGCATATAAATCACAACTAGTATTATACATAATGGTGAAATACTGAAAGCTTTATTCCTGAAATCAGAAACAGGCAAGAACCGACATTTCTATTCAGCAGCGTAGTTGAGATTCTAGCCAGGGCAATTAGATAAGAAAAAGAAATAAGAGTTATCAAGATTAGAAAGGAAGATGTGAAAGCATTTCAGTTGGTAGGTGACACCATTTTGTAATATGGAAAATGCTAAGGAATTCACTAAAAATTAGAGCTGATAAGCTATTTCAGCAATGTTGGAAGATACTAGGTCAATATACAAAAATCAGTTGCAGGCCGGCGCCGCGGCTCACTAGGCTAATCCTCCACCTAGTGGCGCCGGCACACCGGGTTCTAGTCCCAGTTGGGGCACCGGATTCTGTCCCGGTTGCCCCTCTTCCAGGCCAGCTCTCTGCTGTGGCCAGGGAGTGCAGTGGAGGATGGCCCAAGTACTTGGGCCCTGCACTCGCATGGGAGACCAGGAGAAGTACCTGGCTCCTGCCGTCGGATCAGCGCGGTGTGCCAGCCGCCACAGCACGCTGGCCGCGGCGGCCATTGGAGGGTGAACCAACGGCAAAGGAAGACCTTTCTCTCTGTCTCTCTCTCTCTCACTGTCCACTCTGCCTGTCAAAAAAAAAATCAGTTGCATACACTATGCACTAGCTGTGCAACTCTAACAATAAAAATACTAATATTTCATTTATAATGGCATTAAAAATAAAATATTTAGGAAAACTTTGGCAAAGGGAGTGCAAAACTTGTACACTGAAACTACAAGAACTTGTTCAAATAATTTAAAGAAGCATACATTTTGTGTTAACGAACTGAAGGATGTTATTGCTAAGATTACATTGATTCTCCTTGATGTGAATGGAATGGGATAGGGAGTGGGAGATGGGAGGGTTGTGGGTGGGAGGGAAGTTATAGGGGAGACAAAGCCACTGTAATCCAAAAGCTGTACTGTGGAAATTTACATTTATTAAATAAAAGTTAAAAAAGAAGGTAAAAAAAGATTACATTGATTCTCAATCTATAGGTTATACACAGTGTCCATTAAAATCCCAACTGAGATTTTTTTGGTCCTTTTTTATTCACTTTGTTTTTTCAGAAATGAATAATACTCTTTCATATGGATATAACACAAGATATTCATCCATTTAGGGTATTTTTTTTATGTGAACATCAGGCTTATATCTGTCTGCATACCACACATGAACTTATCTTGCATATTAGCACTAGTCATTACAGGTTTCCAGATAATTAAAGCTGCTATCCCTCCAGTAAATTCAGTTTTCCTAAAAACAACATCCAGGAGCCTACAAAATAAAACAAGCATAGGCGATTTGGTAAAATTTCCTGAGGGAGAGAACTGATTCCCTTCCCATGCATATTCTGTGATCCATAACTCCTGCAATGGGAATAACACAACTAGAAAAGTAGGTTTAAAACATTTTTTCTGATTTTTGCAGAAGTCATTAAAGTATGGTACTTCTGTTTTGGAAATCAAACAAGCCAGTCTGAATTTATTAACTAGGGTTTCCATGGATAATTACACAGCCCTTTATTTCCTCTTAGCCAGCCAAGGGGAAGTTTGTGCTATAACAAATATTCCTTGTTACATCTATATAAATACTACTGAATAAATAGAACTGTCTGTGGCTAGCTAAGCGAAAATAAAAAGCTACCTGGTTCTCTGAAATAGACCTTGATGAATTCTGGAACATGTTCTCATTCCCTGGGTTTTATACTGCGTCTCTGACTTCAAGATTTGTTGTAAGAACTAATAGTCATTTTGCTTCTGATAGTTAACTTATGTTATACGTGGTCAATGTATTCTTTCCAGAATCTTGAATGCCACTGAACAGCTATTGTCAGGTCAGGTGTTTCAAATATTCATCCAACTGAGAGAGAAGAAAAGATTAACCCTGGTTCAACTACAGATAACATTGAAAGAACAATCTGCAGATATTATTCAGCAAAATATAGGCAATAGTGAAAATCTGGTTCTCATGGATTGATGTCCTGTGGTCTAATTTCACCTGAAAAAGATTTTTTAAAAAGCAGCCCCTTCTGGGTCTGGCACTGTGGTGTAGTGCGTAAAGCTGCTGCCTGCAGTGCAGGCATCTCATATGGGTGCTGGTTTGATTACCGGGTGCTCCACTTCCGATCCAGCTCTCTGCTATGGCCTGGAAAAGCAGTAGCAGGTGGCCCAAGTCCTTGGGCCCCTGTACCCACATAGGAAACATGGCTCCTGGCTCCTGACTCCTGGTTCCTGGCTTCTGGCTCTTCAGATAAGCAGAGTTCCAGCCATTGCGGCCATCTCTGGGATGAACCAGTAGATGGGAGGCCTCTCTCTCTCTCTGCTTTTCAAATAAATACATAAATATATATTTTTTAAGCAACCCCTTATGTCTGAGGTGAAGAAAAAAAAAGGTAGCCTCTGATTTCCAGAATTTGGCCTGACTTTCACAGTTAAATCATTTTATTTTCATAAAAATGCAAATATCTCATAGAACAGCAAACTCGGACAACATTATACTGAGCTCATGATCAAATGAGACAAAGCAAGATCACTTCATACTTTTCTCTGAGAGGACAAAAATAAGTTCTTTGTGTTGCCCACAATAAACACCTTTCGGCCAAAATTAATTGCTACTTCTTTACTAATTACACCTTTACCGTCAATGTCATCTCCTTTGCCTGCAGATGAGATGTATTGAGATGATAGAATTATACTTAATTTCTGACAGCATGCAATCTAGAGCAAAATTCCACTTCTTTAGATCTCCTCAGAATCACCCAAAGCAAGCCCAAATCTTAAACAGTAAGTCCCCCTTATCCGTGAGGGACGAGTTCCAAGACAACCAGTGGATGCCTGAAACCACACATAGTACTGATATATACATATATTATATTTTTTTCTTAAAACTATGTACCCATGATAAATTTAGTTTATAAATTTAGCACTGTAAGAGATTAATGACAACTAATAATAAGACAGTCATAGTTATATACTATAATAAAAGCCTTTTATTTTTTTATCTTATTGTTTTAAAAGATTTATTTATTTGAAAAGCAGACAAACAGAGAAAGAGGGAGAGACAAAGAAGACAGTGAGATCATCCATCTGCTGGTTCACTCCCTAAATGCCCACAAAAGCCAGGCCCACTCTAGGAGTCAGGAACTCTATGAAGGTCTCCCACGTGGGTTGCAGGGACCCATGTACTTGGGTCAAAATCCACTGCCTCCTGGGATTATCAGGAAGCTGAATTGGAAGCACAGTGGCAGGGACTAAAAGTGACACTCTGATATAGGACATGGGTGTCTAAGCAGACTTGCTGTGTCACAACAGTCACCACAATAAAACAAGTTTTATTTTTGGAATTTTCTGTTTAATATTTCAAGAACACTATTGACAACAAATAAATGAAAGCATGGAAATTGAAACCAGATAAGGGAGGGCTACTGTAATAAGTTCTTTGTTATCCTGCTTGTTGGCACACCCCATGGTTTCTCGTGGTTTGTATTCTCCTTCCATGCATTAAATAATAAACCCACCTTGTTTATCTATAGGTGTAGTTCTGGTGGTCTTTGACTGAAAGAGGTTGACAGTGGGTACAAGATTCATTTTTGGAATGATTAAAATGTTCTAAAATTTGATTATGATGATGATTGCACAATTCTGTAAATATATAAGCATCATTGAATCCTACATTAATAAGATATAGAGGGAGGAATAAATTAATAATAGACATATATTACAACATCATAGATTGTTAGCAGCTTCTTTGAGATACAGTTTACACACCCTCATATCTGTGCCCATGGGAAAGGGTCCAAAGAAGCAACATTCTGCGCTGCACCTGCCCCATTCTCCCTGCCTTCCACTAGTTCCCCATTCAATACTGCTCAAGAAAATAGATCATTTGCACTTTCCAAGATTCTTTCCTCAGGCGTCCATTCTAGGGTCTAAATAAAGCTATGACATTTTGGAGCTGGAGAGAAGCTTTGCTCCATTTTACAGGTAGGAAAGCGGAGGCCCAGGGCTGCCATGTGAAGTGGAGATGGTTTAGCACAATGGACTCTGGAGTCATACTGTTTAGATTTGAATCTCATTTCTGCACACTTTGTAGCTGTGCAGCCTTAGACAAGTTGTGTCCCCTTTTGGAGTTTCAATTTCCTCTCTGTACAGTGGAAGTCATATTAACAATACCTGCTGTACAGAGTGGTTGTGAGAACTGAGTGATATAACCTGCGGAATGCAGTTACTGCAGCGTCAGACACACAGTAAGCCTTCCTAAAGTGGCTGGCAATTGTTATGGACCTGCTTTCCCAACAAACTTGTGAATGTACCTTTGGCCTCTTGATTCTCACTTTTAACAGTGACCTTTGCTGTACGTAACATTCAAAATGTTATCATTCTCTACCTTTAGTCTGCTCCAGTCTGCTACTTATTCGATTGGAGAATATGCGGCTCACCAAAAGTGTACCTTTGCTGGTGATAACATCTACAACACGTGGCCCTGCAGCTGGTAGGTTAAATAAGAATGGGACCACAGGTTAGTAGGGCAGTGGGAAGAAGATACCAAAGCCTCTTGCTATGGGCTCAGGTTGGAGTAGTGTTCAGCCTAAACCGGTACAAGATCACATCACACTAATTCTGCGTAGAGAGGATATGTTCCTGGGGACAACATGGCAAGCACAATGCAGGAGAGCTCCAGAAAGCAAATGCACAATAGTTTTAAGGACTATTTGCACCTCCTCCTCAGTGTCAGATCCCTCCCTGAGGGGCAGCTTGATGACCCACGCTGACTTTCACTCAAGGAAACACCACTGAGGTTTGCTGCCAAACAGTCCTCTCCCCACAATGGATGCCTCATTGAAGGCTGCACAGCCAGTGCTTCAGGCTGTATAATATTAAAGCCACTCCCTTCTTGGGAGATGTCTGTGTGCCTGTTGCTTTTGCTGCACCTATTCAGGTAATCCTCCCAACTACCACAGGGCCGGTTTACTCTCATTTTTTATAGGAGAGTAAGGTAGCTAAAGGGGAAGTCACAAGCTCAAGGTACCTAGGACTCCCTCCTGGACAATGTGGTTCTAGGTCCATGCTCTTAAGCTCCTGGGGAAGCCTGACTAGGGGCGGGGTCACAAGCTCTCTCTGCCTCTTATATCCATGACCAAGTGGCTTTAGTTCCTCATCCACATGTAGTGAGACATTAAATGAACTAACACATGGGAAATAGCTTTGGGCCTGAAGGCCAGCAAAGTAGGCAACTGTAACATAATTGCTTCTTTCTCTCCCTCACTCTCACCTGTTCTCTGATATTAGCCTCTGGTTTTCTCCTTCCTCCTATCCATGACTTCACAACTAATGTGGAAAACTGTGTAAGTGTTGCTCTTATAGATTGGTGCTTATGAATGGAGACTCTGAATCTAGCCTTAGCAGGTTCAAGTCTTCCTTTCCTGGTATGTGGCATTGGACATTGGGCAAGTCACATAAGTGCCTGAGTCTCTCATCCTTAAAGTTGGGATGATAATAATAGTTCTTGCCTCAAAGTTGGGGAATTCTAACAATAGCAATTGCATTAAAGGGTTGCTGTAATAAGTAAATAGATTAGCAAGTGTAAAGAATTGAGAACAATGCCTGTCACAAATGAAGTCTCAAAGAATATATGTTATTCATATTAAAAAATAAAAGGACATGGGCCTATGTGTGGTAGGGATGGGATCTTATAACTAACATTACTTTATTTGCTTGCCATTGCCATTAGAAGAGGAAAGAAAAAGTCAGGGAGGAAAGAAGGAGAGAAGGATAAGTGGGGGAGAAGGAAAGGCGGTGATGGAGAGAGAGAGAGAAAACATTAATATTACCAATCAATTAGGTCCCTGTCAGCCTCAAACTGTGCATCAGATTTCAGCATATTATTTCATAAAACAAGAGTTGGAGCTGGCATTATGGTATAGCAGGTTAAGCTGCTGTCTGCAGTGCATACCATATGGGCACCAGTTTGAGTCCTGTCTGCTCCACTTCCAATCCAGCTCCCTGCTAACACACCTGGGAAGGCAGATCCCTGCACCCACATGGGAGACCTGGAGCTCCTGGCTTCAGCCTGGCCCAACCCCGGCCATTGAGGCCATTTGGGGAGTGAACTAGCAGATGGAAGATCGAGCTCGCTCGCTCTCCTCTCTCTCTGCCTCTCCTTCTTTCTGTGTAATTCTGATTTTCACATAAACAAATAAATCTTTAAAACAACCCAGAAACTATGCCCAAATTAAAAAAAAACCTCCATTTTATTTCAAAGGGACAGACTAGAGCTAAATATTCATACTAATATCAGTTATATGTCTCACAAATTTAACAACAAAAAAATCAATGACTAGATTGGAATCGGAAGTTAGAATCTCCACATCTGAGTCTGACCTCTGCACATCCCACTGTGTGACCTTGGCATATCCCTTTCTGTTTTAGGCATTCATTTCCTGTCTAGGCAATGCCGGATACAATCTTTCTGTTTTAAGATTCTGTGATCCCATCTTTTCCTCTCCGTGGCTTTTCTGTTTTCTGAGTAAATCTTTACTAACTTGCCCTCAGTTCCCTCCAATGTATTTGGTTCTTTGGGAGGACCTTGCCTTCCTAGGCAGCTGAATCTGTGGAAAATGAAGCCTGGAGTATCCTTTTTGTTGTGTATGCTCTGTTATTCCAGAGCCAAGGCCAGTCTCATGGATCCAGCCACTCCTTCATACAGCAAAAGGCACCCCACTTGCCCCTCCTAACCTTTATGTTGCTCTTGAAGTTTCAGAGTCTGGCAGTGGCTGGAGCTCTATGAATCCTTCTTTTTTTTTTTTTTTTTTTTGACAGGCAGAGTGGACAGTGAGAGAGAGAGACAGAGAGAAAGGTCTTCCTTTTGCCGTTGGTTCACCCTCCAATGGCTGCCGCGGCCGGCGCGCTGTGGCCGGCGCACCGCGCTGATCCGATGGCAGGAGCCAGGAGCCAGGTGCTTTTCCTGGTCTCCCATGGGGTGCAGGGCCCAAGTACTTGGGCCATCCTCCACTGCACTCCCTGGCCACAGCAGAGAGCTGGCCTGGAAGAGGGGCAACCGGGACAGAATCCGGCGCCCCGACTGGGACTAGAACCCGGTGTGCCAGCGCCGCAAGGCGGAGGATTAGCCTAGTGAGCCGCAGCGCCGGCCTATGAGTCCTTCTTATTCCCAGCACCAACTCTGCCTGTCTTCATCTCCAGGGCTGTTTTCAACTTCAGCTCCTAACTTAGGAGATGGCTGGGCTCTGTGTACCTGCACACTTGCAGCACCAGCAGGGCTTGCTCCCCAAATCAGTGAAGCCCTTGACTTCAGTGTCTCCTTCAGGAAATGGCTAGGAAACTGCATGATTGGGATTCCGGCAACCCCATTGGGCACTAGGAGTGCCCTAGATCCCTCCTACTACTACCATCAATATAGCCAAAGGGAAAAAGAAAAAAAGAAAAAAAAGTATAGGGAGATGATCCTAAAGCATCCAACTGGAATATAGTATTGAACTATGAGGAAAGGGAGATTGATGAAAAGCATGGTAAGAAATTCAAAAGGATGATTATAAGGTAACTCAGAGAATTAAGAAAGAATGCATATAGACAATTAAATGAAATTAAGAAATCAATGCATGGGGCCTGGCATTGTGGCATAGTGATTAAAGTTGCTGCTTGCAACACTGGAATCCCATACAAGCACCAGTTCGAGTCCTGGATGTTCCACTTCTGATCCAGCTCTCTGCTAATATGCCTGGGAAAGCAGTGGGAGATGGCCAAAGTGCTTGGGACCCTGCCACCCATATGGGGACCCAAATGGAGTTCCTTGCTCCTGGCTTTGGCCTGACCAACCCCAGCTGATGCAGCTATCTGGAGAGTGAACCAACAGATGAAAGATCTCTTTCTCTCTCCTCTCTCTCTCTCTCTGTAACTGATCTTCAAATAAATAGTTAAAAAAGAGATCAATGCATAATATGAATGAGAAATTTAGCAAAGAGATAGACATATTGAAAAAAGACCAAATAAAAATATTCTAAATGAAGTAGTCATAGAATTCAAATAAGGGGCTGGCATTGTGGTGCAGTGAATTAGACCACTGCTTTTGACACCAGAATCCCACATCTGAGTGCCAGTTCAAGTCTTGGTTACCCCACTTCTGATCCAGCCCCCCCCCAACTAATGTGCCTCAAAAGGCAGTGGATGATGGCCCAGGTGATTGGGTCCTTGCCACTCATTTGGGAAACTCAGTTGGAGTTCCTGGCTCCTGGTTCCAGCCTGGCTCAGCTCTAGCTGTTGCAGCCATCTGGGGAGTAAACCAGCATGTACAAGATCTCTCTCTCTCTCTCTCTCTCTCTCTCTCGCTCTCTCTCTGAAAGAAACCAAATAAAAATACAGTTGACAAATTTAACAACAAGCTAAATCAGGCAGAAGAAAGAATATCTGAACTTGAAGACAGGTCTTTTGAAATCTTGATTGACAATAAAAGAAAGAAAAATTAAAAATAATGAAAACAGTGTTCATGATCTATGGGATACAATCTAATTTAACCAATATTGAAGTTTTGGGAGTTCCTGAAGGAATAGGAGGAAAAAAGAAGTGGCTTAGAAAAATCTATTCAATGAAATAATAGCAGAAAACTTCCCCAATTTGGACAAAGATATGGACATCCAAATATAGGAAGCCCAAAGAATCTCAATTATATATGATCAGATAAGAACTTCACTATGGCACAGTGTAGTCAAACTTTCCAAAGTACAACGCAGAGAGACAGTGCTTAAATTGGAATGGAAAAGTTCCAGGTCACTTTTCAAGGAACCTCCATTAGATTGACAGCAGATGCTTAAAAGATTTATTTATTTGAAAAGCAGAGTTACAGAGAGGCAGAGAGAGAGAGAGAGAAAGAGAGAGAGAGAGAGAGAGAGGTCTTCCATTGGCTGGTTCACTTCCCAGTTGGCCGTAATGGCCAGAGCTATGACGATCCAGAGCCAGGAGCCAGGAGCTTCCTCTGGATCTGCCACGTGGGTGCAGGGGCTCAAGGACTTGGGCCATCTTCTACTGCTTTCCCAGGCCATAGCAGAGAGCTGGGTTGGAAGTAAATCAGTCAGGACTCAAACTGGTGCCCATATGGGAAGCTGGCACCACAGGCGGTGGCTTTACCTGCTACATCACAGCGCTGGCCCTGACATCAGATTTTTCAACAGAAATCTTATGGGCCAGGAGGGGATGGAAAGTTATAGGCCAAATTCTGAAAGAAGAACACTGCCAACCCAGAATATTTTATATAGCAAAGCTATCTTTCAAAAACAAAGGAGAAATAAAGACTTCATAAGACAAGCAAAAAGTGAAGGAATTCATTACCACCCAGCCAGCCTTATAAATGATACTTAAGCCCGCGCCATGGCTCAATAGGCTAATCCTCCACCTGTGGCGCCAGCACCCCGGGTTCTAGTTCCGGTTGGGGCGCCAGATTCTGTCCCGGTTGCTCCTCTTCCTGTCCAGCTCTCTGCTGTGGCCCGGGAGTGCAGTGGAGGATGGCCCAAGTGCTTGGGCCCTGCACTCGCATGGGAGACCAGGAGGAAGCACCTGGCTCCTGCCTTCGGATCAGCGCGGTACGCCGGCCACAGCGCACCAGCCACAGCGGCCATTGGAGGGTGAACCAATGGAAAAAGGAAGACCTTCCTCTCTGTCTCTATCTCTCACTGTCCACTCTGTCAAAAAAAATTTATTTAAATAAATAAAAAATAAATGATACTTAAAAGGTGTCCAACATACAGAAACAGAGAATGATAACCTTCATCATGAAAATATGTGAAAATATAAAACTTACTAGAAAAAGAATAAAAGATAGTCAAAACAAACAAAAGCAAATTTAAAGGAAAATGACACCAGGAATTATTTGATAGTTCAACATAGGCAAATCAATAAATACAATAAAAAACCCATAAGATCATTATCAATAGATACAGAAAAACGTATTCAATAAAACTCAGTATGCATTCATGATAAGAATCTTGAACAAATTAGGTACACAAGGAACATACCTCAACATAATAACTGCAATATATTACAAACGCACAGCCAACATCATACTGAATGGAGAAAAACTTAGAAAATGCTTAGAAAGCATTAAGATCTGGAACTAGATAAGATGTTCCCTTTCCCTACTTTTATTCAATGTGGTACCAGAGGTTTTGAAGATGATATGATTCAAAATGTAGAAAAATATAAAGGTTCTACCAAGACTATTAGAACTAATTAATACAGTCAGTAAAATTACCGTATTTGAAATCAAAACATGGAAATTGGTAGAATGTTAATATAATAATAGCAAACTTGCTCAGAAGGAAATTATAAGAGCAATCCTATTCTCAATAGCCATAAAAAGAAAAATAAATTTAACTAAGGATGTGAAAGATGTCTGCAACGATAATCAAAGAACGGTAGGCATTTAGTCTAGTTGTTAAGCTGCCACTTGGGATGCCTATATACCATATTAGAGTCCGTGGATTTAGGACCTGGCTCTGCTCTCAATTCCAGTTTTCTGCTCATGCATGTCCTAAGAAGTTGCAGGTGATGGCTCATGTATTTGAGTCCTTGCTACCCATATACGAGTCCCAGATGGAGTACTCAGCTCAAGGCTTTTGCCTGGCCCAGACTCAGCAATTTACAGGCATTTGGGAAGTGAACCAGTGTATAGTAGCTCTGCCTCTGCAATACATAATTAAGTAAAAAAATTAAATGATAATCACAAAACACTGATGAAAATCATTGAAGAAGACAGACACAAAAACTGAAATTAGAAGGGCCAAGGTTGTAATGCTGTGGGTTAAGTCACCACCTGCGATGCCAGCATCCCATATAGGAGTAATGGTACAGCAAATGGTACTGGGAACACTACATGACAATATACAAAAGACTGAAGGCTTGACTCCTCCATCTCATTGTATACAAAAATTAATTCAAAATGTATCAGAGACCTAATATAAGACCTGGAGCTGTAACAATAGTAGAAGAAAACACAGGGGAAACACTTGAAGACGTCTGTGTAGTCAATTATTTTTGGATAATACCTTGAAAGCACAGGCTACAAAAGCAAAAGTAGACAAATAGGACTATATCAAAACAAGAATCTTTTGTACAGCAAAGGAAATAATCAATGGAGTAAAGAGACAACTGACAGACTGGGAGAAAATATTTGGAAACTATTTATCTGACAATGGATTAATATCCAGAATATACAAGAGTCTCAAAAAGCTCAACAACAATAAAACAACCCAGTTAAGATATAATGAGCAAAGGAACTGTAATCACATTTCTCAAAAGAGGAAATACAAGTGGCCAATAAATACATAAAAATATACTCAATATCACTAGTCATCAGAAACATACTAATCAAAATTACAATGAGACATCATCTTACTTCAGTTAGAATGGATATTAGCAAAACAAAAACAATAAGAAATGCTGGCAAAAATGTGGAGAATTGGGAACCATTATACACTGTTGGAAGGAATACAAATCAGTACAGCCATTATGTAGAATACTATGGAGGCTCCTCAAAACTAAAAATAGGGGCTTGCATTTGTAGCACAACAGGTTAAGCTGCTGCCTGTGATGCCATCATCCCTTATCAGAATGCCAGTTCAAGTCTTGGCAGCCCTACTTCTGATACAGGTCTGTGCTAATGTGCCTGGGAAAGCAGCAGATGATGGCCCAAGTTCTTGGGCATCTGCCAACCATATGGGAGACCCAGACGGAGTTCTTGGCTCCTGGCTTCAGCCTAGTATAGCCCTGCCCATTGAGGCTACCTGGGGAGTGAACCAGTGGATGGAAGATCTCTTTCTCTCTCCTTCTGACCCACAACACACTTTCTCTCTCTCTCTCTCTCTCTTTCTCTCCCCCTCTCTCTCTCTTTCTGTGTGTGTGTGTAATTGAATATTATTCAGTCATAAAAGGAATGGAATCCTGACATTGCAGCAACAAGTATGGAATAGGAAGTTTTTATGTTAAGTGAAATAAGCCAGAAATAAAAAGAAAAATACCACCGATTCTCTCTCATATGTGTAAATTAAAAAAAAATTGATCTGAACTTAGAGTAGTGGTTGCTAGAGCTGGGAAAGGTGGGGGAAGATAGAGGGAGATTAGATAATGGGTATCAAAACATATTTAAATAGAAGTAACAAGTTCTAGTGTCCCCAGCACAGTGGAATGACCATAGCTCACAATAATGTGCTATACAGTGTGGGGAGATTGGAGAAAAGGAGCTGGTAGGCTCTACACATAAAAGATAAGCCCTGGAAATGCTAATTATATGATCTGATCAGTTTACACCATATACATGCTGAGAGAGTGTATTGTATCTCATAAAAATGTACTGATAACATGTTAATAAAATATTTTCTTTTTAAAAATATTTATTTATTTGCAATTCAGAGTTAGAACGAGAGAGAGAGAGAGAGAGCGCTTCCATCCTCTGTTTCATTCCCCAAATTGGCCTCAAAGGTTAGGGTTGGGCCAAGCCAAAGCCAGGAGCCAGGAGTTTCATCCAGGTCTCCCACGCAGGTGGCAAGGACCCAAACACTTCGGCCAGCTTCTATTGCTTTTTTCAGACCATTAGTAGGGAGCTGGATCAAAGTGAAGCAGCCAGGACTCAAATTGGTGCCCATATGGGATGCTGGCATCTAGGCGGTGGCTTTACCTGCTATGCTACAATGCTGACCTCAAAACATATTCAAAAACAAAAAAATGAAAACAGTATTCTGTGGTGAGAGTGGGAAATCCTATGAACAAAGCCCTGGAAGTAAATTTTGTCTGCCCAGTTCCAGGAGAAGCTGGAGACAAAGAAAGTACCTAGGAGCTAGTCCAACTGGGATGAGGCTGTGAAAGCCCAGCCTAGGGAAGAGAAAAGAGGAGAGGAGGAAACAGTGAGGATGAAAAGCAAAGAGAAATGCAGAACATGTGCACCAAAAGAATCACAAGATTTGATAACCCTTTAGAAGAGAGGGAGAAACAAAAGCTGGAAGACCTCTCAGAGGAAGTGACCTGAGGTCTGAGATCTGAGGCCCAAGAAGGCAGTCATGCAAGTATCATAGGAAAGGACCTTTTGAGAAGAAGAAATTGCCAAGACAATGGCTTTAAGGTGGTCACACAATTTTGCACAAAACATTCTAGTAACAGGAAGCTCATTACTTTACAAGGCAGTGCATTCTGTCATTGATATTATCTTTGCACCTAGCTGGTGTCTGCCTCCCTACAGATCTTAGTTAAGTACCCTTTGCCACACAAAGCAGTCTGCTCCCTCTGCTGATAACTGTTCAGAGAGAAACCAAGATCCCCCTTGCAATCCCCCAAGCTTCCCTTCTATTCTGGTTAGGGCCATCTGAGACTGAGGGACATACCGCCTCAGTGGATCACCCTTTGTGAGGACAAGAGGACAAGTTCTTGTCTCCTTCATGAAAAGGCTACTACCTGTGGCTGAAGTTTTCTTCCTCTCTTACTTTGCCCTGCCTTTAAGCAAAGAAACCCTTGGACTCTTATGTCTCAGATGGTTCCATGGTCTTGCACTGACTAGGGCAGCCCTGACTTCTCAAGGCCCTGAGGCTTAGATGAAAGGAATCTGAGTGACCAACATTCCCAGATTCCAGACACTAACTGGTTGTGAATTTCTCATGAATCTTTCTCTGGCCCTCATTCTTGGCCTTCAAGCAGGAACTAGAATGTCTGCATACCCCTCTTCCCTGGAGGGACTGTAAGAACAAATACAGGGCTCAAAGGTGATTGCACTCAGGACAGAAGTAGGTTTTGCAAGTTGAAAGGAATGCTGTTGTTTTGTGATATTAATCTCATTTGGAGTTGGTTTCTCAGGGGCCATGAGGACAATTTGACCTAATCAGCAGCTCCAAAACTTTTGCTGTCCCAAAGCTGATGACTGGCCAGTTCAAAGAACTTGAGCTGCTCTCAAAGTCCCTTTCCTGGTCACTCAGTAGAATTGTGGCATCAAAAAGGAGTAGTGAGGGATGAGGTGGGTGGAATTAAGTCAACCCATCATTCCCATTCAGCTTGGTAAAAGCAGATAAAACAACCAATGGACCAACATAAGCTGTGTCGTGGGTATGGGCACTGGGCCAGGCTGGACACTGGAGGAGTCACAAAAGGACACACGACCTATGCTCAGTCTCAAGGGGGAAGTGAAGATGCTCAGGAAGTATTCATTCATCAAATATATTAGAAAATGATCACTACGTTCCAGACATGACTTTAGATACTGGGATAGAATAGTGACTAGAGCAAACAAAAACATGTACACAAATTAACAGTGCAATTTGGGGGAGTGGTAAGTGGAAATTTGGAAAATATGGTGAGTGTCATTAAAAAAGACATTCGATAGATTTGGGGGATATTTTAGAGTGAGCCAGTCATGAGAAAATTGGGGAGCCAGTCATGGGAAAAGCGGGTCACGGTGTTCCATACAAAGGGGAAGCAAGTGCAAAAACTATCAGAAACAAGCTCTGATGTTTAGGGAATAACAAGAACAAAAAGGCTTGTGCAATTGAAACATAGTGAGCAAGAAAGGGAGCAAAAAGATACAATATCAGAGAGGTAGGCAGTGTCCAGAATATGCAGTGCTTTGTTTAGGCTTTGTTTGTAAATTCAAGCTTTATTTTGAGTGTATTAAAAAATCTTTGAATTGTTTTAAATAAATGATTGATGTTCTTTGACTTTTCAAAGATTCTTCTGGCTGCTGTGTGGAGAGGTGGGCAAGAGCAAAAGTAAGCAGTCCAGTAAGGAGGTGCTTTCCACAACTCAAGTATGAGAAGATTGTGCCCTGAACTAAAGTGGTGATGGTGGAGGTGGTGAAAGATGAATAGATTTGAAATTTTAGCACAGTATAGTGTAGTGTTTTCTAAAGTGGGAGTCACAATCCTATAGGGAGTTGTGAAATCAATACAAGGTATAGAGATGAGTGATTTAAAGAGCAAAACAGGAAATAGCATGCATTGCAGGTGTTGTTTGTGACATTTGTGTTAGATATGTATGTATGTCAGCTATATACACTGATAAGTGTGATAGCATGTAGAAATTTGCAATGTAGGTTGTGGCCAAATACTTTGAAAACCACTGGCACAGTAGTCAGAGTCAGAGTCAGAGACAGATCTGAGTTTGAATTTGAATTCCACAGCCACCACTTCCCAGTTGTGAGGCTTCTTGTGATACTAACTTGTCTTATCTGTAAATAAGGATAATAATGGTACTTATCTCAAGGTGTTGCTCCTGAATGTGAATAAGAAAAAAAATACTATCGTAGTGCCTGGCACAGAAGAAATAGCAATTATTCTATTAATATTGATGGCACTGAATGTTGAATGCTGGGCTCTATTGCCTGAATGATGAGTAGGGGGGATTTAGAAAAGTGAGAGAATGTTGTGGGTGGATTTAACTGTCCCTGCTCCTGGTGCACAAGTATGGATTCCATATTTTCAAACAAAATATCTAAATGTGAGGCCTGGTTAAACAAAGGATATTTTTCAATTTGTGAATTCAAATGAAAAGATCTAAAGAAAAAAACTCCAACATTGAAATTAATTTTTAAAAAGATTTATTTATTTATTTGACAGGTAGAGTTACAGACAGTGAGAGAGAGAGAGAGACAGAGAGAAAGGTCTTCCATTCTATGATTCACTCCCCAAATGGCCGCAACAGCCGGAGCTATGCCGATATGAAGCCAGGAACCAGGTGCCTCTTCCTGGTCTCCCATGAGGGTGCAGGGCCCAAGCACTTGGGTGCCATCCTCCACTGCCTTCCCGGGCCACAGCAGAGAGCTGGACTGGAAGAGGAGCAACCAGGACTAGAACCCAGTGCCTATATGGGATGCCGGTGCCGCAGGCGGACGATCAACCTAGTGGGCCCCGGCATCAACCCTGAATTAATTTATGAACTAGATTGTGTGCTAGGACTGGGCTAGGTGCTAGAGAATTGGGGTATAAAGATGAATAAAATATAATAAATAAAGATGAATGCCTTGGCATTCAAGGGATCCCATAAGCTGGTGAGATGCCCTGTGTCAGCTGAGTTATGCAACTAATAAATTGTCTTTACTGAAAGAATATAAGGAGCTGAAGTCCCTATATATATATATGTAAAGGCACTCAAATATTTGAGTACATTAGTTTTTTTTTCTTTTTTATTTATTTGAAATACAGAGTTACAGAGAGAGAGAGAGAGGAGAGAGAGAGAGAATCTTTAATCTGCTGGTTCACTCCCCAAATGGCCACAATGGCTGGAGCTAGACCAGGCAGAAGCCAGGAGTCCGGGGCTTCTTCGGGGTTTTCCATGCAGATTCAGGGGCCCAAGCACTTAGGTTGTCTTCCGTTGCTTTCCCAGGTGCATTAATAAGGAGCTGGATCAGAAGTGGAGCAGCCAGGACTCCACCTGGGATCCATATAGTATGTGGACATTGCAGGGGTCCATTTAACCCATTATGCCATGGCGCCAGCTTCAAGTCTATTAATTTTGATGAATATTTATTGTGTGATGCCCATTTACCAAGATGAACATTGGGAATCTAACGTTGAATAAGACAGCTTTAAGGTGCACACTCATGATGTTCACAGTCTAGCAAAGCAGGCAGACATTGGACAAGCCATTCCAAGCACACTGCATGCTCAGGTGGTGGATTGTGTAGATGTGATGGAAATATGTGACAAAAGGGTTTCCCTTCAGCTGGGTCTTAAACGATGGGCAAGAGACTTTAAGTGCAAGGTGGCGGTGGAGAAAAGCAAATATAAACATGGGAATGACTCATTTTTATTGAGACCAGAAAGGAGTTTCCCTGGTACATATATAGACCTATGAAAAAGGGAGTATCCAGGGCAGCCAGGGTTTCATAAGTCAGACAAATGTGGTTAAACTTGGTGGCATAGGTGATAGATAAATTGATCACATTTTGGTTTATCAATAATGTGATGGCCTTAGTATTTTCCAAGGATGATATCTAGTAGACCTACAATGGAGAAGAGAATGGCTGGTGCACAGGAGGCCAACTACAATCTTCTTGCCACAACACAACTCACCTTAGGGTTTTAAGCTTAAATCATAGTGGGCAGCTGTTAGAAGAGAGAAGAAGGCATATTTCTAAAAGGCATTTCTCAGAACAGCCTGACCTTTGTGTCTGGAGAGAAAAGGGTGAGTCAAATATTATTCTCAATTTTTGGAGAGGCTTGGGTAAATTAAAGAAAGGTACTGAGCCAGCATTGTGGCATAGTGGGTTAAGCTGCCACCTACAATGCTGGCATCCCATATGGGTGCTGGTTTGAGTCTCAGCTGCTCCACTTCCACTCCAGCTCCCTGAAAATGACCCTGGGTGGGCAGTGGAAGATGACCCAAGTACCTGGGCCCCTGACAGCCATATGGGAGATCCAAAAGGAATTCCAGGCTCCTGACTCTGGTCTGACCCAGCCTTGG
The DNA here is from genome assembly GCF_051225735.1 of Oryctolagus cuniculus. Taxonomy (NCBI): domain Eukaryota; kingdom Metazoa; phylum Chordata; class Mammalia; order Lagomorpha; family Leporidae; genus Oryctolagus; species Oryctolagus cuniculus. The sequence continues at coordinate 43,799,138 of NC_142888.1, read as the reverse complement.
CCATTGTGGCCATTTGGGTAGTGAACCAGCAGATGGAAGACTCTCTCACCCTCCCCCCCTCTCTGTATGTAATTCTGTTTTTCAAAATAAATAAGTAAATCTTTAGAAAGAAAGAAAATTGGGGCCAGCGCTGGGGCGTAGTGGGCTAAGCCTCCGACTGTAGCAGCAGAATCCCATATGGGTGCTGGTTCTAGTCCCGGCTGCTCCAATTCCAATCCAGCTCACTATTATGTCCTCGGAAAGCAGTAGAAGATGGTCCAAGTGCTTAGGCCCCTGCACTGGTGTGGGAAACCCAGTGGAAAATCCTGGCTCCTGGCTTCGAATTGGCTCAGCTCTGACTGTTGCAGCCATCTGGGGAGTGAACCAGTGGATGGAAGACCTCTCTCTCTCTCTCTCCCTCTCTCTGTAACTCTGCCTCTTGCCTCTCAAATAAATAAATAAATAAAATCTTTTTTTTTAAAAAAAAGAAGAAAGTTGGCTTTTCTGAAAGAGGATATGTGAGAAAGAAAAATTGCTTTGTAGCATGGCAAGGGGGAGAAAGAAACTAACACTGTATTTTAGTTCCCCAGGCTAGATTAATTATACATATTTGCAATTTCTGTGCTTATAAATGAAATTAAAGGACACATATAATATAGTTATCTCTATTAGTGAAGAACAAATAACTCTCTTCATGCAGGAAAAATATTTTTTAAAGTTCAATTCCTACTGATAGAAACAATGGTAGAAAAAAAGCTTTTTAGCAAATTAGACATAAAAGGGAACTTAACTTTGTTAAGATTATGAATAAAAAGACAACAAATATTATACTTAATAGAAGAACTTTAAATAAAATTCCATTTAATATTGAGGGTCAATATCATGCCTGCTCTCACCCATTCTGTTTCATATAGTATGGAAATTTCTATATCAGAACTGGAACTTTAAAGAGGCATGAATAAAGAAATAGAAAATATAGAATTTTCATTATTGCAGATATGAAATACCAAAAACTGTGCCTGTGGAACACTCGAACCATATACAAACCATAGCATTCTGCTCTGGGCTCTGAATATTCATACCATTCACAGGGCAAAAATACTGTAATTCCAACTCCAATAGTTCTAACATCTTAATTAATTCCAGCATGAATTGAAAAGTCCAGGCCGGCGCCGCTGCTCACTAGGCTAATCCTCCGCCTTGTGGCGCCGGCACACTGGGTTCTAGTCCCGGTCGGAGCGCCGGATTCTTTCCCGGTTGCCCCTCTTCCAGGCCAGCTCTATGCTGTGGCCAGGGAGTGCAGTGGAGGATGGCCCAAGTCCTTGGGCCCTGCACCCCAGGATAAGTACCTGGCTCCTGCCATCGGATCAGCGTGGTGCGCAGGCCGGCTGCAGCGGCCATTGGAGGGTGAACCAACGGCAAAGGAAGACCTTTGTCTCTCTCTCTCTCTCTCTCACTGTCCACTCTGCCTGTAAAAAAAAAAAATGCTATGGGGGAGGGGCTGGCACAGTGACATAATGGATAGAGCTGTTGCTTGAAGTGCCAGCCATCTCCTATGGGTGCTGGTTTAAGACCTGGATGCTCCACTTCCAATCCAGCTCTCTGCTATGGCCTGGGAAAGTAGCAGAAGGTGCCCCAAGTCCTTGGGCCCCTGCACTTGCATGGGAGACCTGGAAGAAGCTCTTGACTCCTGGCTTCGGATCAGCACAGTTCCAGCCATTGCAGCCAACTGGGCAGTGAACCAGCGCATGGAAAATCTCTCACTCTCTTCCTCTCTGCCTATTCTTCTCTAACTTTCTTTTTTTTTTATTTGACAGGTAGAGTTATAAACAGTGAGAGAGAGAGAGAGAGAGAAAGGTCTTCCTTCCGTTGGTTCACTCCCCAAATGGCCGCCACGGCTGGCGTTGTGCCGATCCGAAGCCAGGAGCCAGTTACTTCTTCCTGGTCTCCCATGCGGGTGCAGGAGCCCAAGCACTTGCGCCATCCTCCACTACCCTCCCGGGCCACAGCAGAGAGCTGGACTGGAAGAGGAGCAACCGGGACTAGAACCCGGCACCCATATGGGATGCTGGCACTGCAGGTGGAGGATTAACCAAGTGAGCCAAGTACTTAAGTTTCTACTCAAGTACTTTCTTATACTGCTTTCCTGGGCCATAGCAGAGAGCTGTTTCAGAAGAAGAGCAGCTGAGTCTCCAACTGGTGCCCATATAGGAAGCCAGTGCCACAGGCTGAGGCTTAGCTTGGTATGCTATAGCGCTGCCCCACTTTTATTTTTTATGGCTTAAGCTAGTACCCTGCCACACATTAGGGCTCCAAGCAGATGCAAAGACAGTATGGTCTGCAAGGCTCTCCCTTTGATAATATCACCTGTGATGTGGGCTGCCACAGTCTGTTCTCACTTTGCTCTCCAAAGGTGATGGATCCTCCGGCTCTCAGCTTTGGGGATTCCGTTTTGTGTTCACACTTACTGCTCTGTTTCCACACCTTCCATGCTGATCCATGGCATCCCCTTTCCTTTTCTAGAATTTTCACTGCAGATTGTTCTCCAACTCTCCACTGGGAATGCACTTTCTCCACTTTTTTCTTTTCTGCTATTTTCCCCTCGCCTAAAGCAGTACATCTTTCCCCTATTCAGCCATCTTGGAATTTCATATATAATATTTTTTTTAATTCCCTGGTGTTCTAGTAGTATCCACATTTTTTCACTTCTGATTTATTAACTCTTTTCTCTTTTTTTCTTAGTCTAGCTAAAGATTTGTCAATTTTGTAAATTGGGACAAATAATCAAATATACAACAATAGACAGATATTTCAGTACCCTAACTTGCAATAATGGATAAGATAATCAAATGGAAGGTCAATAAACGGAGGATTAGAATAACACTATAAATTGATTAGACCTAAAAGAAATATAAGGTACATTCCATCCGACAATAATGAAAACTACAATTCTCTCAAGCACACATTAACTATTCTTCAGGATAGTCATTCGTTAGGCCACAAAACAAGTCTTATTAAGTTTTGAAAGATTGAGGGGTGGGTGTTTTGTGCAACTGTCAACTCACAGTTTAGGATGCTTGCATCTCACATTGGAGTGCCTAATTTGAGTCTCAGCTACTCTGTTTCTGGTTTAGTTCCCTGATGATGTACACTGTGGGAAGCAGCAGGTGATGGCTCAAATGATTGGGTCCCTGACACCCATATGGGAGACCCAGATTAAAAGTATTTAAAGAGCAAAGATGAAGACAAAGCACACCAAAACTTATGGGGTAAAATGAGAGCAGTGCTCAGAGGGAAAATTACAGCTATAAATGTATACACTTTAAAAAAAAAGAAGTTTTCAAACTAACAATTTAATGCCACATTTTAGGGAAGTAGGTAAACAACAGTAAACTAAAACCAGATCCAGCAAAAGGAAGAAAATAAGAGTGATTAGAATGAAGGGGCCAGCGTTGTGGCATAGTGGGGTAAGCCTCTGCCTGTGGCGCCAGAATCCCATGTGGGTGTTCGTTTGTGTCCTGGCTGCTCCTCTTCTGATCCAGCTTTCTGCTATGGCCTGGGAGAGCTAAGGGGCTGTAAATACAGTGTTTTGTCAAACTTTGTTTTAAATCTTTGCCAAACAAATCATTAATAAGTATATGCTACTGTAATTTTAATGATCTGTGACTATTTTAAAATTTACTTTATATGAGAGATATTGAACATCTTTTCATTTGATTATTGTTTATAAACAATAGACCCTTGCCTATATTCTTGTTGAACTATGGTCTTTTTACTTTTTTTTTTTTTTTAGTTTATTTCAGGGGCTGGAGTGTGGAACAGCCAGTTAAGCTGCAGCCTGAAATGCTGGCATCACATATTTCAGTGTCAGTTCAAGTCCCAGCTGCTTTGCTCCTGATCCAGCTCCCCGATAATGTGCCTGGGAAAGCATTGGACGATGGCTTAAGTGCTTGGGCCCCTGCATCCACGTGGGAGACCTATAAGAAGCTCTTGGCCTAGTCCTGGCCATGGTAGACATTTGGGGAATGAACCACCGGATAAAAGATCTCTCTCTTGCTCACTCTTGCTCTCTTTCTGTCTCTCCCTGTAACTCTGCCTCTCTCAAATAAACAAATATTTTTTTAAAAAGTGAAAGTTTATTTCAAGCTGCTAACAACTTACCTTTGACTGCATAAAACAACTCTACATTTTTATCCCCCCACAAACATATTGAAATATGCTTTTGATGTCTGAGTTTGCATCATAGCATGTTTTGCTTGACAATTTATTTTAGCTGTAGATGTTATTAATAATTTTGTACTTTCATTCTCTTAATGATAAAATTACACACAACCATTACAGTCCTAGTTTATTGTTTTAGAAAGATCTAATTTATTAATTTGAAAAGCAGAGTGACAGAGAGGGAGAGACAGAGAGATAAAAAAGTCTTCTATCCCCTGGCTCACTCCCCAAATGGCCACAATAGCAAGGAGTATGTCATCCCAAAGCCAGAAGACAGGAATTCCATCCTAGTCTCCTCGATAGGAGACAGAGACTCAACTACATAGCCATCTTCTGCTGCTGTCCCAGGTACATTAACAGGGATCTAAATTAGAAGTGGAGCAGCTGGGACTCAATCGGGCACTTTGATATGGAATGCAGACATTGTGACACAATGCCAGCCCAAAGTCCTAGCATATTTTGAATATTTCTTTGTAATACTTGTACCATGCAGCCTCTATGGAAAACAGTTTGGCAGTTTTAGTGTTAAACATAAAGTTATTTGACCAAACAATTTCACTTCTAGGTATATAGCCAAGAGAAATGAAAACATATGTCCATGCAAAAACTTGTACACAAATGTTCACAAGCAGCATTATTCACGATAGCCAAAAAGTGGAAACAAACCAAATTACTTTCCATAGACAGCTGGATAAATAAAATATGATATATACATTTAATTGAATATTATTCAATAAAAATGAGCACATTATTGACACACAACAATATGTATGTAGCTCAGAGACATTGCGTTCAGTAGTAGAAGAGGTTTCATACCCCATGTTCCCTTTCTTGAAAATATAAAACTTTAGTGTTGAACACCACATCAACGGTTGCCAGGAGCTAGAGGTGGGGACTACACTTATAGAAGGGCAGCATGGAAGAGTTTTGAGGTGGAGGTAAGGGAACTGTTTTATATCTTAATTTGAGTGGTGTTTGAATAAATAAACATGTGTGCTAAAACTCACAGAACTCAGGGTGAGCATTTGGCATAGCCATTAAAAAATCATCTGGGACTCCCACATCCCATCCCAGAGGGCCTGGGTTTGAATCTTAGCTTCACTCTGAATTCCAGCTTTCTGCTAATGTGTACCCTGGGAAGGAGCAGGTGATGGCTCAAATGTTTGGGTCCTTGTCACTCACATGGGAACGCTGGATTGCGTCCCTGACTCCCAGTTCTGGCCCAGCCCTGGCTATTGTGGACATTTGGAGAGTAAATCAGTTGATGATAAATCTGTCTGTCTCGCTTCACCTTTCAAAAAATAAACTCAGAGAACTGTATGCCCTAAAGGTCATTTTACTGTTTGTTGGCTTTAAATTTTTTAAATGTTTGTTTCAAATTCATTCTCACCTGTTCCATCACTCTAATGTTCGTTTCAGGCTCTCATTGGCTTTTGGATAGATTATTGTGTCAACTTCCCAAGTGGTCTCCCAGCCTTCAACTTTGCCCCCACCTAATCTATCCTGCACTCTGCTGCTACAGTGAATGCTCTGAAACTTACACGTAACCATATCACTACGCCTTAAAACCTGTTCTATAGCTGCCAACTGTCTCCCAAGCAAAGGGCCAACCTTTACTTGGTTTACTGGAACCTTTCTGATGTGACTGTTGCCAAGCTCTCCAGCTTAGTATCTCTCTACTCTCCTATTCATCACCTCCCCTGAAGACTGACTTTAGAGGGTTTTAGGGACCTGTGTTCCCCCACATCCATATTACTTCATCATTGTGGACTGCCTCCCTATTCCTTCACTTGGTTAACTTTCATCCTTTAGCACTTGGTTCAGTCCATGCTTCCTCTAGAATGCATTCCCTGACCCTCTTCTATCTGGCTTGACTTCCCAGCATGTGTGTTTCCTTCTATGACTCCACCACATGACATTTAAAAAAAAGATTTTATTATTTATTGGAAAGACACAGTGACAGAGAGGGACACACACACACACACACACACACAGAGAGAGAGAGAGAGAGAGAGAGAGAGAGAGCAGAGAGAGATCTTCCATTCACTGATTTACTCCCCAAATGGCTGCAATGGCTGTGCGTAGACCAGGTCAAAATCAGGAGGCTGGAACTCCATTCGGGTCTCTCACATGGGTGGCAGGGATCCAAGCACTTGGGTCATCTTCCACTGCTTTCCCAGGGGCATTAACAGGGAGCTGAATTAGAAGTGGAATAGCCAGAACTTGAACTGGTGCCCACATGGGATGCTGGCAGTATCTTAACCCACTGCACCACAACACTGTCCCCAACAATTATTTTTTTGATTTATTTTCCTCCACTGATAAGAGCACTTCCTGTGTACAGGGGCAATACAGAGAGCCTTGTGCATGCAGACCTTTTCTGCTATTAGCTGTGGTATACTTTTGCCCCCTTGTACTTCCCAGTCCCTGTTTTTCAGCTACTTGTGCATGGTTTTGGTTTAGGGGATGCAATTTTCAGTCTCAAACTCCCAATGCCCAAAAAAGATGGTAAAGAAATGGATGTATTTGAAAATAGGTTGATTTGCATCCATCCTGAAGTGAAAAAGGCTTCTGAAGTCTTTTTCTGTGGCCAAGCAGCTAGAAGGAAGATGCTAAGGCTCTGACAGGTATGAGCAGAGTTTTCCACCTGTTCCTTAATGGGTTGTGGGCTTGCTATCCTGAGTTCTTTGGTGTTTGGTTGCTGTGGATTTCCAGTGTCAGTTTTCTCACAAGACCTGTTTATGTATCTGTATCAGTATATATTTTCATACACATGTGTTCCTGCTCTTTGGGAATAAGCAGGTGCCAGGTGGCAGTTAGGAAGCAATGTTCATAAGAAGTTCCTGTCTCAGTCAGGAAGATAGAATTGCCATAAGAAACCAAGGGCAGGAAACCAGCCTTATGTTGAAACTGATAGATAGCTGGTGAGTTCTCTCTCTCTCTCTCTCTCTCTCTCTCTCTCTCTCTCTCCCCCCCTCACTCTCTCCATCTCCCCCATGCACACTCATGTACACACACCTCTTGAAAAAGGCTGAGTGACTCGGACAATTACAGACTATGCTCCTATATTTAGAAGTCTTTCTGGGCTTCAATTTTCCCATCTGAGTAATGGAAGGGTTTGAACTGGGTAGTTTAGTTTCTTTTTTTTTTTTAAAGATTTATTTATTTATTTGAAATTCAGAGTTACACAGAGAGAGGAGAGGCAGAGAGAGAGAGAGAGATAGAGAGAGATCTTCCATCCAATGGTTCACTCCCCAATTGGCTGCAACAGCCAGAGCTGCGCCTATCCAGAGCCAGGAGCCAGGAGCTTCTTCCAGGTCTCCCACATGGGTGCAGGGCCCCAAGGACTTGGGCCATCTTCTACTGCTTTCCCAGGCCACAGCAGAGAGCTGGATCAGAAGTAGAGTAGCCAGGTCTTGAACTGGCGGCCATATGGGATGCAAGCACTTCAGATCAGGGCATTAACCCGCTGTGCCACAGCACCGGCCCCGAACTGGGTAGTTTCTAAGGCCTTTGTGTGCCTTGCAGACTACTGCTTCTTGGAGTAACTGAGTGAGGAGGTGGTTTGAGGTGAGACTGATCAGGGGTGGTTGTTGGGAGACCATTCAGGCTCAGTAGGTACAAGGAGGATCTGGGAGTTTGTATTTTTTTAAAGTTCCCAAAGTGATCTGATGCAGCCAGCTGGTGGGAAATTAATTTGGGTGGCACCTTTGGAGAAGATATTTCCTCCCTCTCTTCCTGCCTGTCTGCCTGCCTTCCTGCCTGCCTTTCTTCGTTCCTTCTTCGTTTTTTGAGTTCATTCCCTCCCTCCTCCTTGAGCACTCCCAGCTTTACCCAGTTCCCTACCTTTAACACAGTCAGATGCATAATTGGAATTCCTGGGGCTATAATCTAATGGAGAGTCCAGGAATTATGATCTGGGCTTCTCTCTTTTTTATTCAAATCATTTTAAAAAATATTTACTTACTCATTTATTTAAAGAGGCAGAGCGAGTGAGTGACAGAGATCTCCATTCATTGGTTCACTCCTCAAATGCTTGTAACAGCCTGGGATTAGGCCAATCCGAAGCCAGGAACCTGGAACTGCAATAGGGTCTCTTACATGGGTAGCAAGGACTCCAGTACTTGGGTCATAATCTACCGCCTTTCCAGGAACATTAACAGAAAGCTGGATGGGAAGTGGAATAACTAGTACTTGAACCAGCACTCTGATATGGGACGTGTGGATGCCAAGCTGTGGCTTAACCTGCACCACAATGCCCACCCAGAAACCACAATTTTAAAATGTTGTTTGAATCTTGCTCTTGTTAATCCATTCAACAACTATTTGTTGGACACCCACGGTGTTCTAAAATACAGCAGTCCCTCCCCTTCCAGAGCTTCCAAATCACATCTTTCCTAGTACCTTCAGTGCTCAGGTGGAAACACTATGGACTCCTGGGGGTGCCCCTGGTATTGACTGCATCCATGTTGGGACCTGGCACCTGACATAGTATCTGCCACATGGCAGTTCCTGAGTAAGCCTTTTGAATAAAGGGACCCTAAAAAGCCAAACTATCATACCCTGCAAACTAAGATTAATTTGGAATGAAGCTAACCTGATTCACAGGATCTAGGCAAAATATACATAATTTGATGTTTGTATGCACAACAGCATGAAGTAATTACTAGCATTGTGTGAACCTGCTATAATTAATAAAGCTCTTTGGCATATTAATAACGGATACAAAAATTCAAGCCTCCTGTAATGTTTTTTTTTCTTAAGTGGGTTACCATTTTTATTGTAATCCAGCCTTGAGGTTTTACTTGAAAATGTGAGGCCATTGCTGAGCAATGGTGTAGGGGATGGGTTTAACAGCATGACTAAGAGAACTACACTACTTGGTTCTGAGTCTGAGCCTTACCACTTGCTAGGTGTGTGATCTTTATCAAGTCAGTGTGTCTAAGCTTTGTCTGTAAAATGGGGGATAATGATGATGATGACAACACCCATGTCCCAGGATTATTGCCAGGGCTAAATGAGTTGTCATGAGGTACTCAACAAGAGAAGCTTCTGAGGTGCTCAACAAGAGAAGCTTTGTTGCCATTGTTATATATATGGCTGCTGTGGCAATGCCTACTTCCATTGCAGGACCACACAGAAGTTGTGATTGTCACTCCAGAAGGAAAGACCAGTAAGACCTTTCCTGGAAAATGCCCACTTCTGGAACCCCTCTGGGTTGGCTCATCAAAGCAACAGGATAAAAGAGTTGACAGTATGAAATTTACGTCATATACTTTCTAGGTGCCAGCTACTGTGCTATCTTTTTTCTTGAGTGTTTATTAATATTGTCACTCTCCTGTACTTAGGTGCAAGGATTGGCAAGTATAGCTTGGCCAGGGAGATCCATGGCACAGTTCACTGTGCTTGCTGTACTTATCTTACGGGAATAATTTATGAACCTGAGCAGGAGACAATTAGATAGGCCTCCAGCCTTCCTGAAGAATGTGGCAATGACTGCCTAATCCCCCTTGGTCAAGGGGGAGTGTTAGTCTTGGATTGGTGCTGGACCAGATGTCTTAAGATGACTGAACAGCAGTGTCTCATTGGTTTCTAATGAGAAAGCTAAGGTAAACCATTCTGAGCTTTATTACCAAGTCATAACAGGCCAAAAGAGAAGGGAGAGGCAAGCAAGTTGGGACCTGAAAAGTGCAGGAGGAGAAAGTTCCTTTCAGAGCAGGTGATTGGAAAGAAAAAGTCCTGAAGGCCTGAGCAGGAGCATGCTTTGATTTATCCTGTCTGGGGTTTTCTGTGTGCCTCTGGGGCTCAAGATTAGGAGCTTGGGAGTACAATGGGAAAACAAAAATCTCTGGAAGAGATCACTGTCAATTATTGATATCTGAGTAGGTATTTTTTTTTATCAAATTGCTAGGAAAGAGAGCCCTATAGGGATGGGACACAGGGCAGGCCAGATCTGAAGAACACTGAGAGCAGAAAGAACACTGGTAACACAGGGAGGTTTCTTAAGGATGCAGGCTTAAGTGAAGTGCCACAGTGGTCATGCATCTTTGAAATCCTGATGTGAGGCAGCTATGATAAGTGAGAATGCCAGAAAAAATGGATTTTAGTAGGCATAGCAGATCAATAACAACAGTAGATAAGATTTTCTATTTCACTATGTTTTTTAAATTCACAACCATGGATGTGGGTGCTGTGACAGAGTGGGTTTAAGCCATGGCTTAGATAGTCACAGTTGTTCCACTTCTGATCCAGCTCTCTGCTAATGCCTTCTAGGAGGAAGCTGATGATGGCCCAATACTTGGGCCCCAGCCACCCACATGGAAGACCTGGATGGAATTTCTGGCTCCTAGCTTTGCCCTGGCTCAATCCCAGCTATTGTGGGCACTTGGAACATGAACTAACACATGGATGATCTTTCTCCCTCTCTGTCGCTCTGCCTTTCAAGTAGGTAAAAATAAATAAACATTAAAAACACCCACAACCACGTTATGAAGCAGGTATTACTGACCTTTGCATTTTGCAGAGAAGTATGGTTTAGGGAGGCAAAGCACATTGACCAAGGACACACAGTAAGCAGCAGAGTTCAGTTTCAAACTCAAGACTGCTTCATCACTACCATTATGCTATGTGTCACCTTCACCTAAATTCCTACTCTTCTCTCAGTGCACCTGTCAGATTCCACTTTCTCTCTGAAGAAATCTAGCCAGCTCCCCTCTGGGATCCTTTCTTCCTGTTTATTCTGTCAACTCTTAAAACATGTCTGGGCTAGACTGTATCATTTAGTGCTAACTAGTTGTTGTCTTGCTTTGCTTGCTTGCTTGGGTGTGTGTCTGTGTGTCTGTGTGTGTCTGTGTGTTGGTGGGGGGAGAGGTTGTGGAAACTTTTAGGACAAGGGTTGTGTTTTTTCTTCCTGTGCACAATATGACCCAATCCAGGTTGGGCATTAAGTGGCAACACACAAATAGAACCCTACTATTTTAGGGTGGTCAGGGAAGGCCTCTCTGAGTCAGCAACATGTGCACAAGAATATAAATGAAGAGCGGAAACAAGCCATGTGCATGGCCTTATGCAGTGTTGCAAGCAATACATAACCCTAATAATAACCACATGGACTGGAAGGTCACTTTTCATTAGATGTTGTGTGCAAGCTCAGGGCTTCCAAACCCTGCATTTGGTGGAAGTTCCTCTGAGTTCCCTTAGGATCCCCATGCTCTTTCTTTCTGGGAAGCTGTGTTCTGAGTTGCTTTGCATCTTTATGCTCTGATACAAGGGTGTATGTGAATGGCAGTATCCTGTGGCTGGCTACACCTACCTATGCTTCTTCCTTATCTCAACCCACTCAGGCCCTTGCAATCTTTCTGTCTACTTTTTCCTCTGCCTCTACCTTATCCTCAAGATCTATCTGATTCCTAGAGTTCCTGTATTCAGGAAAATGTCTGGATTTGTCCCTACCTTGCCAGAAATGCCATTTCATTCTTTTCTCACTGCTGTTAGGGGAAAGGCCAAACTCTTCAGCAGAAGTGAGGCCTTTTCGTGTCTGACCTGTCACTCTGGCCTGGACCCTGCCTCACCAGCCATACTACTGCGCTACAGTTTTCCAAACATGCCACAAAACTTAGGGTTTGGCACAGTTTTGTAGGCTCTGTGCTCCCATAACACTCCTTGTCCCTTGCTCATTAAGACCCAGATCTAGTGTTGTCTTCTGTGTTAGGCGTTTCCCAACTCCAGCCACAGCATTTCTGGCTCTTTACTTTTAAAAACTTGTATCAGAACACTTTTCTCACTGAGTTACAATTTATTAGTTTCCATATATGCTTTCCTCTACACAAAGTTCTGAAAGTCTGGGGAACAGATCTTATCCACTTTGCATTCCCAGAGCCTATCAAAGAGCCTTAAATCAAGTTGGTATGCCAACATTTGTTTTCAAGAGCTTATTGCATGTCACTCTTCAAAATGCTTCAAACAGCTAACTCAATTAATTTTCTTTTTAGTTTTTTTTTTGAGGTTTATTTATTTATCTGAAAGTCAGAGTTACACACAGAGAGAAGGAGAGACAGAGAGAGAGGTCTTTCATCAGCTATCTACTATTCTAGTACTTACAGTTTAATTTGAGAGCTATTTGCCGCCTGTACCACCCCTGCCCCCCACTTCCCTGCCTTTTCATTACTTTGGCATTGAACATCTACCCCAGTATGGTCCTGAGCTCAGCGCTGGCAAAGGAGTCACTTTCTATACCTTAATTAATCTTTACAGGCAGCAAGTATGAATGGCAGTAGCAAAGCCTCTGGCCCAGTGTGCCCAAGTTGTGATTTGAGTTTGGAGTATTTAAGTCACTGCTGGTGAACGGTTTACTCCTGTCTCACTCTTGGGGCCTATGGCTGGGTCTGCAGTTCCTCCTCTCCTCCAAATGGAACATTATGTTGCAATTTCAGTTCAGGAGCTGACTTGGGAGGAAACAACATTCAGCCCCCAAGCCTGCTGGTACAATCATCAGGTGTTTGTTTTCTCCAACTCCAGGTTTTGTCTGCATACCTGCTGGAGACATCCTAAGTGGCCCTTGCTATCTGGGAGTGGAGTTTATCTCACTTTAGGCCCACATGTCCTCTAAGTGAAGGTCTCCCGGCTGCCCCTCCTTCATTCTGCAGATGGAGAAAAGCTGGCCCAGGAAGATGACAGAAACTTTTTCAGGAATTGTGCGCAAACAGGGATTACTGAGGAAAGAAACCTCCACTTTTCTGTGTACACATATGAAGAGCACTCTAATTTGGTACTTTATAATTACACTGACCATGAAACAGAGTGTGATTACCCCTAGTTTAGAGATGAGGAAAGTGGGGCTTAGAGAAGTTAGGTAAATTGCCTGGGGTCATCTGGCAGAAGTGGCAAGACTTAGATTCCAAGCTCAGATTCTAGTGCACAGGCCCGCACATTCTTCCCATTATCAGGCCACTTCGCAGAGCAACAACAGAATCCTAGATTCTCACAGTATGACCCAGCATATTTTCGTACAGCGAACTGCTCTGCCTGGGGAGAATTCCAGTCAGAACCAGGAGCAGCCTGGCGGGGATAGACACCGGGGAGGAGTATTTCTTTTGCTGTCTTGGGTAATCTCTACTGATCACTTCCAGGCAGAGATGACAGAGGAATTAAGCCCTGGCCTCAGAATTCTGAGTCCCTCTTCGATAACACCCCCTTCTAAAGGCTTCTATGCCATTGTCATGTTCTCTTCATTCCTTTCTTTTCTTCAAATGGTTCTCAGAAAGACTTGCCTAGCAGTCTTCAGCATTCCAAAAAACTGTTTAGCACTATCATACGAACTTCCTTTAAAAAAGTTAGTGGAAAAATGAAATTAAATGCTGAATTTATCTTGGCACAAAAATGCTTAAAATCCATGCATAGATTTTATATACTATGTGTTTTCCATGAACATTGTAAAGATCTCTCATAGACTCACAGAGATGCTGTCCTTTTCAGCGTGGGACAAATAGGCCTAACATTGTACCCATCCTGTTTCTTGAAGAGATTTATGCTCACCTGGAATCAGTCAAGAAAACAAAATGAAACAAGACAAGATAACAGGCTAGGGAGAGATCTCCAGTATAAAATTCTTTTTCCCTATGCCTTTTTGTACCTGTACGTGATGGGTAATGGGAGAGGAACATCCTAGAGGGATGATTCCAGCCAAAGTGTATGACTAAGCCCCTAGTTAAACCCAGAGATGCTAAGATTTCATGTTTTATGGACATTGGAAATAGAAGGCTGGGTTTTGTTTTTTTAATTTATTTATTTTCTATTTTTTAGGAACTGGCTCATTTGAGTGCCAGAAGTGTTAGTAGTAAGAAAAGCTTATGCCATGTCTTGGCGTGTCGAAGAAAGCTGGGACTTCCCACTCAGAAATCAAACTCTTCCAAACTCCCACTGCTAAGGTCACTGAAAATGTTGAATATCTTTTTGCCATATGGCTTCACTTTGGCCTCATTAACTCAAATCTCTTTCCTGAGAGTTCTATGGTCACTTCAGCTCAGTCCAGGAACTGACAATCTTTTGAGTATCAGTATGTCCTCCCTCTTAGGTTACTTACATTCTCCTCTTGCCTGCACCTCCAAATCTCATTAGGGAGTGAAAATCTTTATCTGTATCCTCTTTCAACAGCTTTCCTTCCCGGGGTCCCTAAAGTGCTACATGAACCTGGGACCCAGCAGAGAAGTTACAGGGAAATGAGATGTGAAAACCTCAGTCCCAGGTCGTTTTTACATTGGGATTATGCTCACAGCTAAACTGTGGGCTGATAAATGAGTACCCAGCCCAGCCCCAACTGAACTCTGGGAGATCTCCAACCTGTCTAGAAGAGCAGTCCCCAGTTAGGCTTTCTCTTTAACAGCTGCTTTCTCTACCTACTCCTTCTCACAGCTCTCTGTGAGAACATTGAGCGGAGTAGTCCTTTGTGTGTTTTGAGCACCCTCTAGAGACCGCATTTCAGCCGTGCAGCCCTAGCCAAGATAGCACTTTATAGCAAATTGATAGATTTTCAAACCTGGCGTGTCTTTCCTCAGCTATTAACTGATCTCGGCCCCAGCCTCAAAATAGGAGGTGCAGAATTTCAGGAGCAGTGCAGAAAGATGGAGCTTGACAAAATCTTAAACACCGCCCTGGGTTTCCCTGTTTCGCAGATAAGCCCACACAGTTGGTGACTGAATCAGGCCCTACTAACCCTAGGCAAGTGAGATTTTTCACAGTAACTTATTGTTTAAGTAGCAAGCAGAGGGAGCAGTACAGAAAGCGGGAACAGGGGTCTGTGTTGTGGCGCTGTGGCATAGTGGAGAAGGCGCCAATTGCAATGCTGGCATCCCATATGGGTGCTGGGTCCTGTCCCAGCTATTCCACTTCTGATCCATCTCCCTGCTAATGGCCTGGGACAGCAGTGGAGGATGGCCGAACTGCTTGGGCCCCTGCCACCCATGTAGGAGACCTGGAAGAAGCTCCTGGCTCCTGGCTTCAGATCGGTACAGCTGCGGCTGTTGTGGCAAATTGGGGAGTGAACCAGTGGATGGAAGTGCTCTCTCTCTCTCTCTCTAATTCTGACTTTCAAATAAATAGCTCTTTAAAAAAAGAAAGCAGGAACAATGTGTTTATCAGTAAAAGATTAATAGCTCATATATATGAGAGCTCTCTAAGTACTAGATACTGTTCTCTACATGTAACATTTAATACTTATAGCAGTCCTCTAAGGTACGCAGTATTATTACCCCCATTTTACAGATTAGGGAACTGAGGCACAGAGAGTTTAAGTGACTGATCCATACTGGCATGTTAATAACTGACGGAGTCAGAATTAAGACTCAGGCAGTCTGACTCCTGAGTCTGAGATCCCCTTTGGTCGCTTCCTGGTTTCCCTCTTTCCATCTACATCTGATCAGTCACTAAATTCATTAAGCCTTTGATGTGTTTGTAGATCATGCTGGGCTGTTGAGTAAAATTCCCCTCCAAGTCTCCTGAAGATCCTAGTATTTTACTGTGTGATTTCCACTTTAGCTACTGTTAAGCCAGGTAGTCCTCATCCTGTATTTATACAATTGATTTCCTTTTAAACTCGAGTTCAAGATATCACCTTGTCCCTTCTGGATATCATATTGCTGATATCCACTCTATTGTTCTGCCATTGAACTCTATTTAGATATGGTTGTTTGAACAGGTAAAACAGCTGATTTATAATCCTTAAAGATTTGCTGAGACCATCTTTGCTGAACCATCTTCCACTGCTTTCCTGGGCACATTAGTAAGGAGCTGGATTGGAAAATAAAGCAGCCTGGACTTGAACTGGCACTCATATGGGATGTTGGAATTGCAGGGGGCAGCTTAATCCATTCTCATGAAACCCTTGACTACTCTTTATATATACGATCTCAAAATAAGCTTGTATTTAATTCAGTTTTCCACAAATTCTTGAAGTCCTTTTATAGTATATCACAACATCAAAATTTTTTTGATAATTCATACTATTATCTATCCACATTCAAATTTTCCCCAACAGATCCCAAAAATGAAATCTGTGAACCAGAATCCAGTGAAAGTTTTTGGATTGTGTTTCATTACATCTCTTTAACCTAGAATGGCAACCTCACATTTCCCCCATGATATTGATATTTTAAAGTGATGAGGCCAATTGTCTTATAAGAAATAATTGGTTCTATTTTTTTAGATTATTTTCAATTGTCTCATAAATGTGTCACATTCTGGGTTGTTCGATTGCTTCCTCAGGGTATTATATAATTTGACCCTCCATCCTCCCTTTATATTTTCTGTAAACCTAGACGTTAGATCTAAAAAGAATAAGTATGCTTAGGTATATATATACATAATTTTGGAAAGAATAGTCCATAGGTGATCCTGTTGTTTAACATTGTACGTCACAGCACACACACACACACACACACAATTAGTGATGCTATGTTTTATCACTTGGTGGAGTTGGTGACCACCAGATTTTCATTTTAAAAGCACATGTGCCCTTTGCAGTTTAGCTTGCTTCTTAGTAAAACTATTTCTGTGATTGTTGGATCCTACTCTATCAGCTTCCTAACTTACTTAAACAGTGATTGTAGTCCTTCTGATACTTTTCTGCCCTCTAAGCATCAAAGAGAGAACGAGCGAGAGTGAGAGTGAGAGCAAGAGAGGGAGAGAGAGAGAGAGAGAGGAGCTCCTTCCTTCTACCATTGGAAGAGTTCAGTGAGGTCCAAGTGAGATAAAAGAGACCTCTTAAAGGGCAGGAGTTTTGAGCTGGGCCTGGAAAAATGGCCGAGTTGGAATAAACTCAGGGCAGCTGGGAGAGCACTTGAGAAACATGACTAAATGCATGGAGGAAGGGATGAACATAAAACAGTGACCATCCTAGCCAAAAAAGAAATACTGGGGAGGAGTGCAAAGAGGACAGGTAATGTGCGGCCATTTTATAAAGGAGCTGGAACATCAGATGGGCTCCCCAGGCATTGGCTCAGGCAAGGCACCAGCTTCCTCCCAGTGAATGTTAGTATGCCACAAGAGGGCTCTTTCTTGAGCCCTAGGACCTTCCTCATGCTCTTCATGGCACGTAGCAGACACTCAATAAATGCGAATTTCCTTCCCCACCTTGTCTATGAAGCATGAGGCCAGAGTGAGGTCAGCTTTCACCTTCGGATTGCACAGACCACTTCTCATGTAACTACGACTCATCAGAGATGTGGGAGTCATTCCCCCAAGGCCTTTTTTTTCACATTTTCTCCCATTCACGGTAGCCTGAGGGGGCTCCCAAAGCCTTCAAGAGATCTAGAATATTTGATTATATTAATCTCGACCCTAGGACAAGCCAGGGATTTATTGGTCTGTTGGTGCATGAGTTTTCTATTGCTGTGTAACAACTTACCACAAACACTATGACAAAAGAATATCCATTTCCCAAGTCTGGTGCCACATGGCTGGATTTTGTTAATGGAAATAAGCAGGCTCTGTAAAAAGATTAATATACAATGTATTCAGGACAGCATATGAGTGATCTAGGCCTGGGAGACACAAACACAATGAGTGTAAGGAGTCTTAGGAAGTGTTCCAAAGTTGTCAAATTCCAATCAGAATTTATGTATTGCATGACAATACATTTTCATTTTCATTACACAGTGAAAATACATTGGCTTGGTCCCAAAAGGTGGGCTATAGGTAAGTGGGGATGAATTTTTTCTAGGTTATACATTACTTTCCTTACATCATGAATTGGTTACAGACATTGTCTCTGAAAAGAGTTACTGAAAAGAAGACTATTGAATTAAATTTAAGAAGGACATTCCTGATAATATAGCAAAGAATGCATAGGTGGAGGATGAAGGATTGCTCAAGGGGCTCCAGATGGCTAAGATGAAACAAACCCTGTAAGCACATCACTCAAATCACATTGATCTGGTGGATGAGAATAATAGCTCTGTCCATATACTCCTCAGACACGTCTCAGTAAGTGTTTCTCTTGAATGCTTTGCAGGCTTTTTGAGGGCAGTTTGTTCTCAGTTTTCTGCTCAGGGCATCACAAGGATGAATCAAAGCATCCTCCATGTTGAATTCTTAATGGGACATGCTAGGGAAAAAATGACTTCCAAGCTAGTTCTTCTTATAGGGGTTCAGTTTCCTGCAATTATAGAACACGGGTCTCCATTTCCTTGCTGATTTTCAGCTCCTAGAAGTCACTCTCCAGTACTTCTGCATAGATTCCTCTATCCTAAGGCCAGCCAGGATAGACTGAATCATTCTCCTGCTTTAAATGTTGAAATTTCTCTTTTAACAATGAGTAAGAAAACTTTTAAACACTCAGGTGACTAGATCAGGCCACATGGATGATCTCCCATTTTTAGAAGCAACAATAAATTATACATAACCTAATCATGGCAATGAAATCCATTCTATTTATAGTCTCAGCAATTAAGCAGGAAAAAAAACCAGGAGAATGGGAAAGCTTGAGGACCACCTTAGGTGGTCCTGCTCTCCTGACCCCAAAGACTCATATCTTTCCAAAATGCAAAATATATTCATCCCTACCTCAAGTTGCCTAAAAGTCTCATCTCAATACAGTATCATCTCAAGTCCAAAATATCATCATCTCATTTGCAGATGACATGACTTTATAATAAAGAAAACCCCAGGACTGGCACTATGGCATACCAGGTAAAGCCATCACCTTTAGCACCAGAATTCCATATGGGCACCAATTTGAGTCCTGGCTGCTCCACTTCCAATCCAGCTCCCTGTTAATGCTCCTGCGAAAGCAGTGGAAGATGGTCTAAGTGCTTAGATCCTCACTCCTGGACTTGGCTCAACCCCAGCTGTTGGGGCCATTTGGGGAGTGATCCAGCGAATGGAGGATCTTTCTCTCTGTTTCTCCTTCTCTCTTTCAAATAAATAAATAAATAAATAAATTATTTTTACAAAAAGAAAATCCAAAAGCCTCTACTAGGATAAGCAAACTTAGCAAAATTTCAGTCAATGTGCAAACATCAGTAGCATTGTTATACACCAATAACAAATCATCTAAAAAAAAGAATCAAGAAAGAAATCCCATTTCCAGTAGTGTCCAAAAAAATACCTGAGAATAAACTTAACTGAATAGGTGAAAGATCTCTATAATGACAACTGTAAACCACCGATGAAAGACATTTAAGAGAACACAGAGAAATGGAAAGACAACTTATGTTCATGGACTGGAAGAATCAATATTATTAAAATGTGCATATTACTCAATTTACAGATTCAATGGCAATCCTTATGAAAAATTTTAATAATGTTTTCACAGAACTAGAAAAAACACTGCCAAAATTTGTACAAAATGACAAAAGACCCCAAACAGACAGAGATGTCTTGAGCAAAAAGAACAAAGTTGTAGGTACCACCTGACTTCAAAATAAATTTCAGGGGCCAGTGATGTGGCATAGTAGATTAATCCTCCACCTGTGGTGCCGGCATCCCATATGGACGCCTGTTCTAGTCCTGGTTGCTCCTCTTCCAGTCCAGCTCTCTGCTGTGGCCCGGGAGGGCAGTAGGGGGTGGTTCGAGTCCTTGGTCCCCTGCACTCATGGGGGAGACTGGAGGAAGCTCCTGGCTCCTGGCTTTGAGTCAGTGCAGTTCCAGACGTTGCAGCCATATGGGGAGTGAACCAACAGATGAAAGATCTTTCTGCCTCTCAAATAAATGAATAAAATCTTTAACAAAAAAAAAAAAACAACAAAAAACAAAATACATTTCAAAGTTGCATAAATTAAAACAGCATGGTATTGACTTAAAGATGGATCTACAAAAAATAGAAGAGAATAGAGACCCTAGAAGTAAACCCACACACCCACAGCCAACTAATCTTTGGCAAAAGTGCTAAGAAAATGCATTTGAAACAGGATAACTTTCTCAGTAAATGGTGCTAGGAAAATTGCATATCCACAGGCAAAACAATGAAAAAGGGTCTACTCCTATTTCTTACCTCTTATAAGAATCATCTCAAAATGGCTGAGGACCTAAATGTGAGACCTGAAATTTGAGACTATTAGAAGAAAACGTAGGGCCGGCGCCAGTGTTCAATAGGCTAATCCTCCACCTAGTGGCGCCGGCACACCGGGTTCTAGTCCCGGTCGGGGCGCTGGATTCTTTCCCGGTTGCCCCTCTTCCAGGCCTGCTCTCTGCTGTGGCCAGGGAGTGCAGTGGAGGATGGCCCAAGTCCTTGGGCCCTGCACCCCATGGGAAACCAGGATAAGTACCTGGCTCCTGCCTTTGGATCTGTGCGGTGCGCCAGCCGCGGCGGCCATTGGAGGGTGAACCAACGGCAAAAGGAAGACCTTTCTCTCTGTCTCTCTCTCTCACTATCCACTCTGTCTGTCAAAAAAAAAAAAAGTAGGAAAAACACTTCAGGACATTGTAATTGCAAGAATTTCTGGATAGGATTCCCCAAAATAAAAGCAAAAATAGACAAATGGGATTTCATCCAACTAAAGAGCTTTTGCACAGGAAAGGAAACAGCCAGTATAGAAAAGGGACAAACTATAGAATTGGGGAAAATATTTGCAAACTATACATGTGACAAAGGGTTAATATTCAGTCAGTATGTGGAACTCAAACAACTCATCAGCAAAACACACACACACACAAACCCACAAAAACCAAAAAACTATCCAATTCAAAAACAGGTAATATATCTAAACAGACAGTTCTCAAAGGAATACATGCAAGTGTCTCAAAGCCACATTAAAAAAATGTTCAACATCATTGATCATCAGGGAAATACAAATCAAAACCACAAGGAGATACCACCTCATTCATGTAAGATTGATCATTATTTTAAAAAAACACACAACAAAGATAACAAGCATTGGTTAGGATGTGGAGAAAGGGAACACTTTGCAAACTGTTGGTGAGAATGTGAATTAGTACAACTGGGGTTGGTGTTGTGTCACAGTGGGTTAAGCCACCACCTGACATCCCACATCAGAACACTAGTTCAAATCCCATTTGCTCTACTTCCAATCCAGTTCCATGGTAATTCTCCTACGAAAAAAAGCAGCAGGGGATGGTCCAAGTACTCAAGCCCCTGTCATTTATTTGAGAGGCCTGGATGGAGCTCTTGGCTCCTGGTTTCAGCCTGGCCCAGCACTATTTTTGCCATTTGGAGAGTGAATTTTCTCCCTGTCTCCCCCTTCTCTGTCACTCTGCCTTTCAAATAAATAAAATAAGTATTAAAATATTAAAAAGTAGTACAATAATTTATGAAAACAGTATCGAAGTTCATTAAAAAGCCAAAAATAGAACTACTATATGCTCCAGAAATCCCATGGAATCCAAGGGAAATGAAATTCATGTGTCATTGAGAGCTGCACTCGCATTTATTGTAACACTATTCACACTAGCCAAGAAATGTAAGACAACCTCAGTGTCCATCCACTGATGAACAGATAAAGAAAATGCATTAGTCATAAAAAGGATGAAATCTTGTCATTTGTAACAACATGGATGGAACTGGATGTCATTATGTTAAGTGAAATAAGCCAAGTACAGAAAGACAAATGTCACATGTTCTCCTAAGTATGTGGAGTATGAAACATATAGTTGCTCTTATATGAGTTAAAAGTGTAACTGTATTATCAAAAGCTTGGGAAGGAAGTGGAGAGGGGAGGGAGGGTTGGGGAAAGTTGATTGATGGTCACTAGCTTATAGCTAGATAGCAGTAAGAAGTTCCGGGTGGCTCCTGGCTTCAGATCAGTGCAGTGCGCCGGCCATAGTGGCCATCTGGGGGGTGAACCAACGGAAAAGGAAGACCTTTCTCTCTGTCTCTCTCTCTCTCTCACTGTCCACTATGCCTGTCAAAAAGAAGAAAGAAAGAAAGAAAGAAAGAAAGAAAGAAAGAAAGAAAGAAAGAAAGAAAGAAAGGAAGGAAGGAAGGAAGGAAGGAAGGAAGGAAGGAAGGAAGGAAGGAAGGAAGGAAGGAAGGAAGGAAGGAAGGAAGGAAGAAAGAAAGAGAAAAGAAAAGAGAAAAGAGAAAAGAGAAGAGAAGAGAAGAGAAGAGAAGAGAAGAGAAGAGAAGAGAAAAGAAGAGAAGTGAAGTTCTGGGGTTCTTTTGCACAGTTGGGTGAAGATAGACAATGTTCATTTTGTGTTTATTTCTCTGTTAAAAAGAACTAGAAGAGGGGCCAGTGTTGTGGTGTGTGGATTAAATTGTTGACCGAGACACCCGCAACCCTTATTAGAATGCCAGTTCTGGCCGGCACCGCGGCTCACTAGGCTAATCCTCCGCCTTGTGGCGCCAGCACACGGGGGTTCTAGTCCCGGTCGGGGCACCGGATTCTGTCCCGGTTGCCCCTCTTCCAGGCCAGCTCTCGGCTGTGGCCAGGGAGTACAGTGGAGGATGGCCCAAGTGTTTGGGCGCTGCACCCCATGGGAGACCAGGATAAGCACCTGGCTCCTGCCATCGGATCAGCGCGGTGAGCTGGCCACAGCGCTCCGACCACGGCAGCCATTGGAGGGTGAACCAACGGCAAAAAGGAAGACCTTTCTCTCTGTCTCTCTCTCTCTCTCTCTCACTGTCCACTCTGCCTGTCAAAAAAATTAAAAAAATAAAAGAATGCCAGTTCTAGTTACAGCTACTTTGTTTCTGATCCAGCTCCCTGCCAGTGCACCTGGGACCAGCCCTGGCCATTATAGCCATTTGGGGAGTGAACCAGCAGATGGAGGATCTCTCTCTCTCAATCTCAATCTCTCTCTCTTGTGGGGAGCAACTCGGACTAGACTAAGTTACTCGAATTAAGACTTACTCTATGTGGCCGGCGCCACGGCTCACTAGGCTAACCCTCCGCCTAGCGGCGCCGGCACACCGGGTTCTAGTCCTGGTTGGGGCGCCGGATTCTGTCCCGGTTGCCCCTCTTCCAGGCCAGCCCTCTGCTGTGGCCAGGGAGTGCAGTGGAGGATGGCCCAGGTGCTTGGGCCCTGCACCCCATGGGAGACCAGGAAAAGCACCTGGCTCCTGGCTCCTGCCATTGGATCAGCGCGGTGCGCCGGCCACAGCGCGCCGGCCGCGGCGGCCATTGGAGGGTGAACCAATGGCAAAGGAAGACCTTTCTCTCTATCTCTCTCTCTCACTGTCCACTCTGCCTGTCAAAAAAAAAAAAATTAAAAAAAAAAAAGACTTACTCTATGCATCTGCTCTCCCACAATATGGCGCTGGGAGAGGAGTAAACAGCTTCTACGCAGCTGCCTCTCGCCAACTTGAGTGATGACCTGCAGGAGCTGATTCTGCTCCTGATTGGAGGAGAGCAGCGTACTCAGCGTGTGGGTAGCAGAGCTGGGATTGGTGGAAGAGGACTATAAAGGAGGAGAGAGACTCCATGCACCAGGAACATCTAAGGGGAACATCCGGATAACATCTGAGCAGCCCCCGAGAGAGCCGGCCGGCAGTGTGCCGCTCCCCTGCGGAAGTGGGGAAAGTGGCAGGGGGGCCCGCCCCTCCACGGAGGTGGAGGGACAGCAGCCAACCCAGGAAGAACCAGCAACAAACCTGGGAAGGGCCGAGCAGACAAAAGAACAGCGCAGGGTCCTGTGTCGTTCCTCCAGGAAGAGGGGGAGCGACACTCTCCCTCCCTCCCTCCCTCCTTCCCTCCCTCCCTCCCTCCGTCTCTCTCTTTCTCTCCCCCCTCCCTCTGTCAGTCTACCTTTCATATAGTTTAAAAAAAAACCCTATAATATAGGAGCCAGTGCTGTGGCATAGCAGGTAAAGCCACTGTGTGCAGCTCCCACATCCCATATGGATGCTGGTTAGGGTACCAGCTGCTCCACTTCCAATCCAGCTCCCAGCTGATGTGCCTGGGGAGGCAGCAGAAGATGGCCAAGTGCTTGAGTCCATGCACTCATGTGGGAGACCCAGATGAAGCCTCTGGCTCCTGGCTTCAGCCTGGCCCAGCTGTGGCTGGTGCAGGTATTTGGGAAGTTAACCAGTGGATGTAAGATTTCTCTCTCTCTCTCTCTCTCTGCCTCTCCTTTCTTAAAATAAAGGTAAGATTTTTGAATATTTGCACTATAAGGAAATGCTAAATGCTTGAAAGGATAAACATGTTTAGCCAAAAACATATACAATTTTTATATGTGTGTTGAATTATTTAAAATTAAAAAGTTTTAAGCAGGAAAAAGAATCCTAAACTTATCATCTAAATTAATTCACTCAAGTACAGGTGAGGCTTCTGGGTATAATGAATTAAGTACAAGATTTGGTGTACAATTATTCCCTTCATTTGTGAACCTGTGAAACTAAAGAGGCAAGTTCTCTGCTCCAAATACTTTCAACATAAAATTCAACATAAAATGGTAAGATAGGCTTAGAATAACAGTTATAGACATTTGAGTTAAAAATGGGTAGAATGAGAGATAAACAGGAGTCACCAGTCCAAAACAGTCTTGATTTCCAGCTAAGCAAACTCCAGAGTTTGCGTATCTTGACTCTGCCCTCTGATTCATCCTCCTTTGCAAACATTTGTTTGCACTTGAGATGATTTAGCAGCCTGCTTCATGACAGTAGATTTTAGGAGTCTGATGGTCTTTGATTTTGTATTCTCTATTCAGTCCAAGCTGGAAGCATTTTTGCTAATCTAATTTTCTCAAGAATTTAGTGGGCCTTTCATTAATTTCATGGGGAATCACATCATCAGATTAAAAACTTCATCCACAGATCTTTCTGAGATAACAACCTGATTTACCTTTGCTGTGACTTCTGAGATGGTCAGAGGTAAGTGTCCCTAAGGGTTCCCTGGATTGCTTGGAAAGATTTGTGCAGGGCATCCTGAGTTCTCTCTCTAGTCCACGCTGTCTCAATTTTTCTGTCTGGTCATATTCCCGTAAACTTTAGCCTCTCTTGCCATGTGGATAGGATAAGAGTTGTCAAGTTCCCCCAGTAGGATTCATTTTTGCTTAACAACTCTCTACTAACTTTTTACTATGAGCATCAAGGATAAACAGGCAGAACCTTCCACAACTTTGTTGGAAATATCCTTAGCTGTAAAGTTTTTCATTTCCAAGTTCTGACTTCAGTATAAATGAAAGACACAATGTAGCTAAACTTTTTGGCCCCACTTAACAATGTTCCTCCTTCCTCCAGTTTCAAATAACATTCCTCACTTCCTCCTCAGCCCTCACTGGCAGCATTCTTAAAGTCTCTGTGAACAATCTATTCACAGTGATTTGGGCTGTCTCTAAGGCAAATTAGCGTTTCATTGTAGTGCTCCTCCCTTTCCTTCTGAGCCTCCACCTGCAATATATATAATGTCAATCTTGCTAATGCCTGTCTCTTTTAGGCAGCAGGGGTTTCTATCATGCTCCTCAAAATTCTTCTAGCTTTCCTCCACTGCATAATCCAAAAGCTGCTGTCCTATTGTAGTTATTTTTCTTTTCTTTTTTTTAACTTTTATTTAATGAATATAAATTTCCAAAGTACAGCTTATGGATTACAATGGCTTCCCCCCCCATAACTTCCATCCCACCTGCATCCCTCCCCTTTCCCTCTCCCTCCCCCCTTCCATTCACATCAAGATTCATTTTCAATTCTCTTTATATACAGATCAGTTTAGCATACATTAAGTAAAGATTTCAACAGTTTGCACCCACATAGAAACACAAAGTGAAAAATACTGTTGGAGTACTAGTTATAGCATTAAATCACAATGTACAGCACATTAAGGACAGAGATCCTACATGAGGAGTAAGTGCACAGTGACTCCTGTTGTTGACTTAACAAATTGACACTCTTGTTTATGGCATCAGTAATCACCCTAGGCTCTTGTCATGAGTTGCCAAGGCCATGGAAGCCTTTTGAGTTCACCAACTCTGATCATATTTAGACAAGGTCATAGTCAAAATGGAAGTTCTCTCCTCCCTTCAGAGAAAGGTACATTCTTCTTTGATGACCTGTTCTTGTCACTGGAATCTCACTTGCGGTGATCTTTCATTTAGTTGTTTTTTTTTTTTTTTCCAGAGGCTTTTCATGCCTGTAATACTCTCATGGGCTTTTCAGCCAGATCCGCATGCCTTAAGGGCTGATTCTGAGGCCAGAGTGCTATTTAGGACATCTGCCATTCTATGAGTCTGCTGTGTATCTCACTTCCCATGTTGGATCATTCTCTCCCTTTTTTATTCTATCAGATAGTATTTGCAGACACTTGTTTATGTGCTCCCTTTGGCTCTTAGTCCTATCATTATGATCAATTATGAACAGAAATTGATCACTGGGACTAGTGAGATGGCATTGGTACATGCCACCTTGATGGGATTGAATTGGAATCCCCTGGTATGTTTCTAACTCTACCGTTTGGGGAAATTCAGCTTGAGTATGTCTCGAATTGCACATCTCTTCCCTCTCTTATTCCCACTCTTATATTTAACAGTGATCACTTTTCAGTTAAGTTTCAACACTTGAGAATAACTGTGTATTGATTACAGTATTCAACCAAAAGTATTAAGTAGAACAAACAAAAAATACTAAGAGGGATAACAAATTAAGTTATTCATCAACAGTCAGGGCAAGGGCTGACCAAGTCACTGTTTCTCATAGTATTCATTTCACTTTAACAGGTTTCCTTTTTGATGCTCAGTTAGTTGTCACCGATTGGGAGATCATATGGTATTTGTCCCTTTGGGACTGGCTTATTTCACTCAGCATAATGCTTTCCAAATTCTTAACAGTGATCACTTTTCAGTTAAAATTTAAACACCTAAGAATAATTGTGTGTTAATTACAGAGTTCAACCAATAGTACTAGAACAAAACAAAATACTAAAATGGATAAAGTATTACATTGTACATCAACCGTCAGGACAAGAGCTGATCAAGTCACTGTTTCTCATAGTGTCCATTTCATTTCAACAAGTTTCCCCTTGGGTGCTCAGTTAGTTGTCGCCAATCAGGGAGAACATATGATATTTGTCCATTTGGGATTGGCTTAATTCACTCAGCATGATGTTTTCCAAATTCCTCCATCTTGTTGCAAATGACTGGGTTTCATTGTTTTTGACTGCTGTATAGTATTCTATAGAGTACATGTCCCATAATTTCTTATCCATTCTACTGTTGATGGGCATTTGGGTTGGTTCCAGGTCTTCGCTATTGTGAATTGACCTGCAATAAACATTAATGTGCAGACTGCTTTTTTGTTTGCCAATTTAATTTCCTTTGGGTAAATTCCAAGGAGTGGGATGGCTGGGTTGAATGGTAGCGTTATATTCAGGTTTCTGAGGAATCTCCAGACTGACTTCCATAGTGGCTTAACCAGTTTGCATTCCCACCAACAGTGGGTTAGTGTCCCTTTTTCCCCACATCCTCGCCAGCATCTGTTATTGGTAGATTTCTGAATGTGAGCCATTCTAACTGGGGTGAGGTGAAACCTCGTTGTGGTTTTGATTTGCATTTCCCTGATTGTTAGTGATCTTGAACAAGTTTTCATGTGCCTGTTGGCCCTTTGGATTTCCTCTTTTTTTTTTTTTTTTTTTTGACAGGCAGAGTGGACAGTGAGAGAGAGAGACAGAGAGAAAGGTCTTCCTTTTGCCGTTGGTTCACCCTCCAATGGCCGCCGCGGCCGGCGCGCTGCGGCCGGCGCACCGCGCTGATCCGATGGCAGGAGCCAGGAGCCAGGTGCTTTTCCTGGTCTCCCATGGGGTGCAGGGCCCAAGCACCTGGGCCATCCTCCACTGCACTCCCTGGCCACAGCAGAGGGCTGGCCTGGAAGAGGGGCAACCGGGACAGAATCCGGCGCCCCGACTGGGACCAGAACCCGGGTGCCGGCGCCGCTAGGCGGAGGACTAGCCTAGTGAGCCGCGGCGCTGGCCATGGATTTCCTCTTTGGAAAAATGTCTATTGAGGTCCTTGGCCCATCTCTTAAGTGGGTTGTTTGTTTTGATGTTGTGGAGTTTCTTGATTTCTTTGTAGATTCTGGTTATCAACCCTTTATCTGTTGCATAGTTTCCAAATATTTTTTTCCCATTCTGTTGGTTGCCTCTTCCCTTTCCTGACTGTTTCTTTTGCAGTACAGAAACTTCTCAATTTGATGCAATCCCAAATGTTAATTTTGGTTTTGACTGCCTGTGCTTCTGGGGTATTTTCCAAGAAGTCTTTGCCAGTACCTATATCTTGCAGGGTTTTTCCAATGCTCTCTAGTAATTTGATGGTGTCGGGTCGTAGATTTAAGTCTTTAATCCATGTTGAGTGAATTTTTGTGTAAGGTGAAAGGTAGGGGTCTTGCTTCATGATTCTGCACGTGGAAATCCAATTTTCCCAGCACCATTTATTGAATAGACTGTCCTTACTCCAGGGATTGGTTTTGGATTCTTGATCAAATATGAGTTGGCTGTAGATGTTTGGATTGATTTCTGGTGTTTCAATTCTGTTCCATTGGTCTATCCATCTGTTTCTGTACCAGTACCATGCTGTTTTGATAACAACTGCCCTGTAGTATGTCCTGAAATCTGGTATTGTGATGCCTCTGGCTTTGTTTTTGTTGTACAAGATTGCTTTAGCTATTCGAGGTCTCCTGTGTCTCCATATGAATTTCAGCATCATTTTTTCCAGATCTGAGAAGAAGGTCTTCGGTATCTTGATTGGTATCGCATTGAATCTGTAAAGTGCTTTTGGGAGAATGGACATTTTGATGATATTGATTCTTCCAATCCATGAGCATGGAAGATTTTTCCATTTTTTGGTGTCGTCTTCTATTTCTTTCTTTAAAATTTTGTAATTCTCATCGTAGAGATCTTTGACATCATTGGTTAAGTTGATTCCAAGGTATTTGATTGTTTTTGTAGCTATTGTGAATGGGATTGATCTTAGAAGTTCTTCCTCAGCCATGGCATTGCCTGTGTATACAAAGGCTGTTGATTTTTGTGCATTGATTTTATACCCTGCTACTTTGCCAAACTCTTCTATGAGTTCCAATAGTCTCTTAGTAGAGTTCTTTGGGTCCCCTAAATAAAGAATCATGTCATCTGCAAAGAGGGATAGTTTGAGTTCTTCCTTCCCAATTCGTATCCCTTTAATTTCTTTTTCTTGCCTAATAGCTCTGGCTAGAACTTCCAGAACTATACTGAATAGCAGTGGTGAGAGTGGGCATTCCTGTCTAGTACCAGATCACAGTGGAAATGCTTCCAACCTTTCCCCATTCAATATGATGTTGGCTGTGGGTTTTTCATAAATTGCTTTGATTGTATTGAGGAATGTTCTTTCCATACCCAGTTTGCTGAGAGTTTCAATCATGAAAGGGTGTTGTATTTTATCAAATGCTTTCTCTGCATCTATTGAGATAATCATGTGGTTTTTCTTCTGCAGTCTGTTAATGTGGTGTGTCACATTGATTGATTTGCAAATGTTGAACCATCCCTGCATACCAGGGATAAATCCCACTTGGTCTGGTGGATGATGTTTCTGATGTGTTGTTGCATTCTATTGGCCAGAATTTTCTTGAGGATTTTTGCATCTATGTTCATCAGGGATATTGGTCTGTAATTCTCTTTCAGTGCTGCATCTTTTTCTGGCTTAGGAATTAAGGTGATACTGGCTTCATAGAAAGAATTTGGGAGGATTCCCTCTTTTTTGATTGTTCTGAATCGTTTGAGAAGAATTGGAGTCAGTTCTTCTTTAAATGTCTGGTAGAATTCAGCAGTGAATCCATCTGGTCCTGGGCTTTTCTTTGTTGGGAGGGCCTTTATTACTGTTTCAATTTCTGCCTCAGTTATGGGTCTATTTAGGTTTTCGATGTCTTCCTGGTTCAATTTAGGTAGGTAGCATGTGTCCAGGAATCTATCCATTTCTGATAGGTTTCCCTGTTTGCTGGTATACAAGTCTTTGTAGTAATTTCTGATGATTCTTTTTATTTCTGTGGTGTCTGTTGTTACATTTCCTTTTTCATATCTGATTTTATTGATTTGGGTCTTCTCTCTTCTTTTTTTTAGTTAGTTGGGCCAATGGGGTGTCAATTTTGCTTATTTTTTCAAAAAACCAGCTCCTCGTTTGGCTGATTTTTTTTGTAATTTTTTTGGATTCAATCCTGTTGATTTCTTCTCTGATTTTAATTATTTCTCTTCTCCTACTAGATTTGGGTCTGGTTTGCTGCAGATTTTCTAGATCCTTGAGGTGAATTGAAAGCTCATCTATTTGGTGCCTTTCCAATTTCTTGATGTAGGCACCTATTGATATAAACTTTCCTCTTAACGATGCTTTTGCTGCGTCCCATAAGTTTTGGTATGTTGTGCTGTTATCCTCATTTACTTCCAGAAAATTTTTGATTTCTCTTTTAATTTCTTCTATGACCCATTGTTCATTCAGGAGCATGTTGTTCAATCTCCATGCGTTTGCATATGCTCTAGGGATTCCTAGTTGCTAATTTCTAAATTCATTCCTTTATGGTCTGAGATGCTGCATGGTATGATTCTAATTCTTTTGAATTTGCTGAGACTTGCTTAATGGCCTAGTATGTGGTCAATCCTAGAGAAGGTTCCATGTACTGCTGAGAAGAATGTAAATGCTTTCTGTGTAGGATGAAAAGTTGTGTAGATATCTGTTAGATCCGTTTGGGCTATAGTTCATTTAAATCTACTGTCTCCTTGTTGATCTTCTGTCTTGTTGATCTGTCTATTTCTGAGAGTGGGGTATTGGTGTCCCCCAGTACTATTGTATTGGGGTCTAAGTCTCCCTTTAAGTCCCTTAACAAATCTTTTAAATAAATCAGTGCCCTGTAATTAGGTGCATATACATTGATAATCGTTATATCTTCCTGTTGAATTGATCCCTTAATCATTATATAGTGCCCCTCTTTGTCTCTCCTAACAGTTTTTGTGGTAAAGTTTATGTTGTCCGATATTAAGATGGCTATGCCCACTCTTTTTTCATTTCTGTTGGCATGGTATATCTTTTTCCAGCCTTTCACTTTCAGTCTGAATGGATCTTTGTTGGAAAGATGTGTTTCTTGTAAGCAGCAAATAGATGGCTTTTGTTCCTTTACCCAATCAGCCAATTGGTGTCATTTTCACAAGAGAGATTTTCTATCTTGTCTATTAAGGATTTCTGTAGTTAGAGAATTTGTTTTTGAGAATTTCTTAATGTTCTTATCAATTTTTTGAGATCTGCTTCTTGCATTTCTTCTATCTCATCATCTTCATAATCTTGAATTGGGGTGTCTATTTCATTTGGGGGCGTCATAGTGTCTTCCTTGTTCTTGTTATCTTGGCTTTTGCGTTTCTTTGTCATACTGGAGATATTCTTTGGTTTTTCTCGTTATACTGTGACTCTAGATTAAGAGGACTGTCTGCTTTTGATGGATCCTTCGAGGCTGTGATGGGTATGGCCAGAGAGCTCTGGTTCTACAGGGTTAAGGGTGTGCCAAAGGTGATTCACCCTGATTGTTCTCTTGCTGGATCTCGCTCTCTCTCTCTCTCTCTCTCTCTCTTTTTTTTTTTTTTTTGACTCAGTTGGGAAGTAATTCCACACAGCTGAGTGGAACTGAGAGTAGTTGATGTATGAAATCTGGCCCCTGTGGGTATTCGTTTGCTTACCAGAGTCAGGTTTTTCTGCTTGGCTAATGAGGGGCACCTGCTTTACATATGCAAAATGGCACGCACTGCTTTACTTAAGTAAAATGGCGCCTACCCTTTGTCCTGCTCAGCTTTGTAAGGTGAGTGGAGAGAGAGGCTAAATGTCCGTGCCGGTTCCCCTTATTTATTCGATTTTTTTCTCTCCTCCAGACAGCCTGGTGAACTTTCCCCAATGGGGTTTCAGGCCTCGTTCTCTGCAGGCTCTTTCTGCCTTTCCCTGCCAATGTCTCGGGTTACCAAGAGTTTTTTTGTCTCACCTCCCCTTCCAGCGCTGGCACGCAGACTCTGCAGCTCTGGCGGGTCCGGCGGGTCCAGCTGCTCAGCTTCCACGCGGTGGGCGACCTTGCTCTCCCCATAGGTTATCCGAGTCACAGCCACTAGATCCAGGAGAGTTTCCTCTGCAATTTTTCCCTGATCCTTTTCCTGAGGCTACCGTAACTGCACTTTTATTAAACTATCTTTTCCCGGACTATCAGTGCGCACCATCACTATTCCGCCATCTTGGCTCCGCCCCCTGTAGTTATTTTTCAGCAGCATCCCACTAGCAGGTATCAAACTATGAATTAGTTTTCAATGGATGCATAACAAATTACCACAAATTTAGCAGCTTAAAACCATCCCCATTTATTAGCGCACAGTTGTTTAAGTGAAAAGTGTGGGCGCAGTGCAGCTGGGTTCTCTCTTCATTGTATTGCAAGTTGTGGCTGAAATCCAATTGGCAGCTAGGATGAGTTCTTATCGGGAGGCTCTGGGGGAAACTCATTTCAACTCCTATTTTTGTTTTTAAAATTCGTTTTAACTTAATTTTTAAATTCTATTTCCATGTTATTTGAAAGGCAGAGACATCTTTGATCCACTGGTTCACTTCCCAAATGCCTGCAACTGCCAATCATGGGTCAGGCCAAAGCTGGGAGTGCTAAACTCTACTGACGCATGAATGGCAGGAATCCCATTACCTGAGCCATCACTGCTGCTTCCCAGTGTCCATGTTAGCAGGAAGCTGTTGGTTTCAGGTACTTCAAAGTGAGACATGTTTTTTTTTTGTTTGTTTTGTTTTGTTTTTTTGGACAGGCAGAGTTAGACAGTGAGAGAGAGAGAGAGAGAGAGAGAGAGAGACAGATAGACAGACAGACAGAAAGGTCTTCCTTCCTTTGCTTCACCCCCCAAATGGCCATTACGGCTAGCGCACTGCGCCGATCCAAAGCCAGGAGGAGCCAGGTGCTTCCTCCTGGTCTCCCATGCGGGTGCAGGGCCCAAGCACTTGGGCCATCCTCCACTGCCCTCCCAGGCCACAGCAGAGAGCTGGACTGGAAGAGGAGCAACCGGGACAGAATCTGGCGCTCCAACCGGAACTAGAACCCTGGGTGCTGGCACTGCAGGCAGAGGATTAGCCTAGTGAGCCCCAGCGCCGGCAGAGACATGGGCTCTTAATCACTAGGCAAAATACCTGCTTCTTTTAATTTATTTTTTAGAACTTACCCATAGTCAAAATTACCCAAACACTTCTCTTTTATTTACTCTGTTTTCCTTTTAGCTGTCCCAGGGCATAAGATGTGGAGCTTCCATCTGGGCAGATCTTTCTGGTCTTCCAACACCCAAGACACAGCAGGGGGACCAGTGGAGTTGATTGATACCAGCCTAACAATAACTTAGAAAACTACAAGCCATTCTTTGGTTTTATTTCTTTTAGTTCCAGCATAACTGCAATTGTAAAAGAAGAAGGTAAAATTCCTCTGGGCCTTAATGAATGTTTCCTGTCTCTCTTTCCACTAATTGAAACACTGTACTTCTATTTTCTACACTCTCCAATGAGCAGAGGAGATCTCATGTGCTGAGTAGGACCTGGGGAGGAAATGGCAGTTAAGATGCCAAATCTCTGAAAAGGCCATCTGTCTTGGCGTTATTCCATCACCAAAGAGGAGAAAGCAGGCAACAGTTACTTATGTGTGATTCAGATTCTGACTGATTCGCAGAAGTTCAGAACTGTAAAGCATCTAGTGCTGGCTTTGCACACTGGCGACCTCTAGGGTGAAATTAGGCCTGTGGATGAGTTTTGTTTGGACAGCACAGTGTTTCCTTTTTAACTTTTTGAATCTGAAGGCTTTTAAGTAGAACATGCATAGTTCAGTTTTTGACACAGTATGCACCACTCCCTAGTTTCTTTTGTAAAAGAAATTTTTATTAACCATAATTGTACATGTATATGGTCTAGTGTGATGTCTCAATATATGTCTACAATTTATTCTGGTAAAAACAAGGTAATCAATACTTCTTGTTCTTTTTATTTTGAAGATTTATTTATTTATTTATATATTTATTTATTTATTTGACAGAGTGAGAAGTAGAGAGACAGAGACAGAGAAAGAGATCTACCATCCATTGGTTGACTCCCCGAATAGCGGCAACAGCCAGGGCTGTGTCAGGCTGAAGCCTGGAACTCAGAACTCCATCCAAGTCTCCCACAAGAATGGCAGGGGCACAAACACTTGGACCACCTTCTGCTGTTTTCCCAGGCCATTAGCAGGAAGCTGGACTGGAAGTGGAGCAGCCAGGACATGGACTGGTGCCTATGTGGGATGCCAACATCCCGGGCTGCTGCTTTACCTGTTATGCCACAATACATGTATTGAAATATCCATCTCTTTCTCTTTTGTGTATCTGCTCTGCTAGTGAATTTTGTACTATTGTGTGTTTTCATGATGATTGCTATGATCGTGTTACTTTTAATGTAGGACTGCCTTCAGAATTTCTTGTAAAGCTGGTCTGTTGGAGAACTCAGTTTTTTCATGTCTTGGAAACACTTTATTTCTCCTTCTTTTTTTTAAAGATTTATTTATTTGCAAATCAGAGTTACACAGAGAGAGAAGGAGAGGCAGAGAGAGAGAGAGAGAGAGAGAGAGAGTCTTCCATCTACTGGTTCACACTCTAAATGGCCGCAATGGCTGGAGCTGGACTGATCCAAAGTCAGGAGCCAGGAGCTTCTTCTGGGTCTCCCACATGGGTGCAGGGGCCCAAGGACTTGGGCCATCTTCTACTGCTTTCCCAGACCAGCCCAGATCTGGCCATTGAAGCCATCTGGAGATTGAACCAGCAGATGGAAGATATCTCTCCCTCTCTCTTTCTCTCTCTGTAACTCTGCCTTTCAAATAAATAAATAAATCTGGAAAATTTTCTAAAAAAAAAAAAAAGAATTTCATTCTTTTTTTATAGCTGAATAATATTCCATTGTGTATATATACCACATTTTCTTTTTTTTTCTTAACTTTTATTTAATGAATATAAGTTTCCAAAGTACGAATAATGGATTACTATGGCTTCCCCCCCATACCGTCCCTCCCACCCACAACCCTCCCCTTTCCCACTCCCTCTCCCCTTCCATTCACATCAAGATTCATTTTCGATTATCTTAATATACAGAAGATCAGCTTAGTATACATTAAGTAAGGATTTCAACAGTTTGCTCCCACACAGAAACATAAAGTGAAAAATAATGGATGATTTTTTTTTAATGATGATGAAATCAGATCAGACCTATTGTCATGTTTAATCCCAGTGAGAGTCAAGTTGGGAGTTGATAGTTTCTTTTCTTTTTTTTTTTTTTCCAGAGGATCAGTTTAGTATGCATTAAGTAAAGATTTCAACAGTTTGCACCCCCATAGAAACACAAAGTGAAATATATTGTTTGAGTACTCGTTATAGCATTAAATCTCAATGCACAGCACATTAAGGACAGAGATCCTACATGAGGAGTAAGTGCACAGTGACTCCTGTTGTTGACTTTACCAATTGACACTCCTGTCTATGGCATCAGCAATCCCCCTATGCTCCAGTCATGAGTTTCCAAGGCTATGGAAGCCCCTTGAGTTCTCCGACTCTTATCTTGTTTAGACAAGGTCATAGTCAAAGTGGAGGTTCTCTCCTCCCTTCAGAGAAAGGTACCTCCTTCTTTGAAGACCTGTTCTTTCCACTGAGATCTCACTCACAGAGATCTTTTGCCAGAGTGTCTTGGCTTTCCATGCCTGAAATACTCTCATGGGCTTTTCAGCCAGATCCGAATGCCTTTAGGGCTGATTCTGAGGCCAGAGTGCTATTTAGGACATCTGCCATTCTAGGAGTCTGCTGAGTATCTCACTTCCCATGTTGGATCACTCTCCCCTTTATTTATTCTATCGGTTAGTGTTAGCAGGTACTAGACTTGCTTATGTGCTCCCTTTGACTCTTAGTCCTTTCATTATGATCAATTGTGAACTGAAATTGATCACTTGGACTAGTGAGATGGCATTGGTACATGCCACCTTGATGGGATTAAATTGGAGTCCCCTGGTATGTTTCTAACTCTACCATTTGGGGCAAGTCAACTTGAGCATGTCCCAAATTATATATCTCTTCCCTCTCTTATTCCTACTCTTATGTTTAACAGGGATCACATTTCAGTTAAATTTCAACACTTAAGAATAACTGTGTATTAATTACAGAATTAAACCAGTCATATTAAGTAGAACAGACAAAAAAACTACTAAGAGGGATAATGTATTAAGTTGTTCATTAACAGTCAGGGCTATGCTGATCAAGTCACCGTTTCCCATAGTGTCCATTCCACTTCAACAGGTTTCCTTTTTGGTGTTCAGTCAGTTGTCACCGATCAGGGAAAACATATGGTATTTGTCCCTTTGGGACTGGCTTATTTCACTCAGCATAATGTGTTCCAGATTCCTCCATTTTGTTGCAAATGACTGGATTTCGTTGTTTCTTACTGCGGTATAGTATTCTAAAGAGTACATATCCCATAATTTCTTTATCCAGTCTACCGTTGATGGGCATTTAGGTTGGTTCCAGGTCTTAGCTATTGTGAATTGAGCTGCAATAAACATTAGGGTGCAGACCGCTTTTTTGTTTGCCAATTTAAATTCCTTTGGGTAAATTCCAAGGAGTGGGATGGCTGGGTCGAACGGTAGGGTTATCTTCAGGTTTCTGAGGGATCTCCAGACTGACTTCCATAGTGGCTTGACCAGTTTGCATTCCCACCAACATTGGGTTAGTGTCCCTTTTTCCCCACATCCTCGCCAGCATCTGTTATTGGTAGATTTCTGAATGTGAGCCATTCTAACCGGGGTGAGGTGGAACCTCATTGTGGTTTTGATTTGCATTTCCCTGATTGCTAATGACCTTGAACATTTTTTCATGTGCCTGTTGGCCATTTGGATTTCCTCTTTTGTAAAATGTCTATTGAGGTCCTTGGCCCATCTCTTAATTGGGTTGTTGGTTTTGTTTTTGTGGAGTTTCTTGATCTCTTTGTAGATTCTGGTTATTAACCCTTTATCTGTTGCATAGTTTGCAAATATTTTTTCCCATTCTGACGGTTGTCTCTTCACTCTCCTGACTGTTTCTTTTGCAGTACAGAAACTTCTCAATTTGATGCAATCCCAATAGTTAATTTTGGCTTTGACTGCCTGTGCCTCCCGGGTCTTTTCCAGAAACTCTTTGCCTGTGCCAATATCTTGAAGGGTTTCTCTAATGTTCTCTAGTAACTTGATGGTGTCAGGTCGTAGATTTAGGTCTTTAATCCATGTTGAGTGGATTTTTGTGTAAGGTGTAAGGTAGGGGTCTTGCTTCATGATTCTGCACGTGGAAATCCAATTTTCCCAGCACCATTTATTGAATAGACTGTCCTTGCTCCAGGAATTAGTTTTAGATCCTTGATCAAATATAAGTTGGCTGTAGATGTTTGGGTTGATTTCTGGTATTTCAATTCTGTTCCATTGGTCTATCCATCTGTTTCTGTACCAGTACCATGCTGTTTTGATTACAACTGCCCTGTAGTATGTCCTGAAATCTGGTATTGTGATGCCTCCGGCTTTGTTTTTGTTGTACAAGATTGCTTTAGCTATTCGAGGTCTCTTGTGCCTCCATATAAATTTCAGCACCAATTTTTCCAGATCTGAGAAGAAGGTCTTTGGTATCTTGATTGGTATCGCATTGAATCTGTAAAATGCTTTTGGGAGAATGGACATTTTGATGATATTGATTCTTCCAATCCATGAGCATGGAAGATTTTTCCATTTCTTGGTATCCTCTTCTATTTCTTTCTTTAAGGTTTTGTAATTTTCATCGTAGAGATCTTTAACGTCCTTGGTTAAGTTGATTCCAAGGTATTTGATTGTTTTTGTAGCTATTGTGAATGGGATTGATCTTAGAAGTTCTTCCTCAGCCATGGCATTGTCTATGTATACAAAGGCTGTTGATTTTTGTGCATTGATTTTATACCCTGCTACTTTGCCAAACTCTTCTATGAGTTCCAATAGTCTCTTAGTAGAGTTCTTTGGGTCCCCTAAATAAAGAATCATGTCATCTGCAAAGAGGGATAGTTTGAGTTCTTCCTTCCCAATTTGTATCCCTTTAATTTCTTTTTCTTGCCTAATAGCTCTGGCTAGAACCTCCAGAACTATATTGAATAGCAGTGGTGAGAGTGGACATCCCTGTGTGGTCCCAGATCTCAGTGGAAATGTTTCCAACTTTTCCCCATTCAATAGGATGTTGGCCGTGGGTTTTTCATAGATTGCTTTGATTGTATTGAGGAATGTTCCTTCCAAACCCAGTTTGCTTAGAGTTTTCATCATGAACGGGTGTTGTATTTTATCAAATGCTTTCTCGGCATCTATTGAGATAATCATGTGGTTTTTCTTCTGCAGTCTGTTAATGTGGTGTATCACATTGATTGTCTTGCGCACATTAAACCATCCCTGCATACCAGGGATAAATCCCACTTGGTCTGGGTGGATGATCTTTCTGATGTGTTGTTGCATTCTATTGGCGAGAATTTTATTGAGGATTTTTGCATCTATGTTCATCAGGGATATTGGTCTGTAATTCTCTTTCAGTGCTGCATCTTTTTCCGGCTTAGGAATTAAGGTGATGCTGGCTTCATAGAAAGAATTTGGGAGGACTCCCTCTTCTTCGATTGTTCTGAATAGTTTGAGAAGAATTGGAGTTAGTTCTTCTTTAAACGTCTGGTAGAATTCAGCAGTGAATCCATCTGGTCCTGGGCTTTTCTTTGTTGGGAGGGCCTTTATTACTGTTTCAATTTCTGTCTCAGTTATGGGTCTGTTTAGGTTTTCGATGTCTTCCTGGTTCAATTTAGGTAGGTTGCATGTGTCCAGGAATCTATCCATTTCTGATAGGTTTCCCTGTTTGCTGGCATACAAGTCCTTGTAGTAATTTCTGATGATTCTTTTTATTTCTGTGGTGTCTGTTGTTACATTTGCTTTTTCATCTCTGATTTTATTGATTTGGGTCTTTTCTCTTCTTTTTTTAGTTAGTTGGGCCAATGGGGTGTCAATTTTGTTTATTTTTTCAAAAAACCAGCTCCTCGTTTGGCTTATTTTTTGGAATGTTTTTCTTGATTCAATCCTGTTGATTTCTTCTCTGATTTTAATTATTTCTCTTCTCCTACTAGATTTGGGTCTGGTTTGCTGTAGGTTTTCTAGATCCTTGAGGTGAATAGAAAGCTCATCTATTTGGTGCCTTTCCAATTTCTTGATGTAGGCACCTATTGATATAAACTTCCCTCTTAACACTGCTTTTGCTGCGTCCCATAAGTTTTGGTATGTTGTGCTGTTATCCTCATTTACTTCCAGAAAGTTTTTGATTTCTCTTTTGATTTCTTCTATGACCCATTGTTCATTCAGGAGCATGTTGTTCAATCTCCATGTGTTTGCATATGCTCTAGGGATTCCTGAGTTGTTCATTTCCAACTTCATTCCTTTATGGTCTGAGAAGCTGCATGGTATGATTCTAATTCTTTTGAATTTGCTGAGACTTGCTTTATGGCCTAGTATGTGGTCAATCCTAGAGAAGGTTCCATGTACTGCTGAGAAGAATGTAAAATCTTTAGCTGTAGGCTTGAAAGTTCTGTATATATCTGTTAGATCCATTTGGGCTATAGTGTCGTTTAAATCTACTGTCTCCTTGTTGATCTTCTGTCCTATTGATCTGTCTATTTCTGAGAGTGGAGTATTGAAGTCCCCCAGTACTATTGTATTGGGGTCTAAGTCTCCCTTTAAGTCCGTTAACAAATCTTTTAGATAAACCGGTGCCCTGTAGTTAGGTGCATATACATTGATAATTGTTATATCTTCCTGTTGAATTGATCCCTTAATCATTATGTAGTGTCCCTCTTTGTCTCTCTTAATGGTTTTTGTGGTAAAGTTTATGGTGTCTGATATTAAGATGGCTACGCCTGCTCTTTTTTCATTTCTGTTGGTATGGTATATCTTTTTCCAGCCTTTCACTTTCAGTCTGTATGGATCTTTGTTGGAAAGATGTGTTTCTTGTAAGCAGCAAATAGATGGGTTTTGTTCCTTAACCCAATCAGCCAAACGGTGTCTTTTAACTGGACAGTTCAGGCCATTCACGTTCAATGTGACTAATGATAAGTGGTAACTTTGCCCTGCCATTTGCCAAAGATAAGTTCTAATATATGCTTTGAATTCCCTGTGATCTTTTGCTGTGAGCTTTCCTTCCTTGGTTTCCTTCCTTTACCTTCTTTCATATTGATGACCGTGTTTCTTTGTTTCTGTGTGTAACACATCTTTAAGCATCTTTTGCAGGGCTGGACGAGTGGCAACAAATTCTTTCAATTTCTGTTTGTTATGAAAAGTCTTTATTTCACCTTCATTCACAAATGATAGCTTTGCAGGATATAATATTCTGGGCTGGCAGTTGTTCTCTCTTAGTACCTGGGCTATATCTCGCCATTCCCTCCTAGCTTGTAGAGTTTCTGATGAGAAGTCAGCTGTGAGTCTGATTGGAGATCCTCTGAGAGTAATCTGACGTTTCTCTCTTGCACATTTTAGGATCTTTTCTTTATGTTTCACTGTGGAGAGTTT
The DNA here is from genome assembly GCF_051225735.1 of Oryctolagus cuniculus. Lineage (NCBI taxonomy): Eukaryota > Metazoa > Chordata > Mammalia > Lagomorpha > Leporidae > Oryctolagus > Oryctolagus cuniculus. The sequence continues at coordinate 43,758,448 of NC_142888.1, read as the reverse complement.
AATTACAACGTGTCGTGGTGAGGATCTCTTTTGGTCGTGTTTATTAGGGGTTCTGTGAGCTTCCTGTACTAGGATTTCTCTGTCCTTCTCCAAACCTGGGAAATTTTCTGCTAATATCTCACTAAAAAGGCCTTCTAATCCTTTCTCCCTCTCCATGCCTTCAGGAACTCCTAGAACCCGAATGTTGGGTTTTTTAATAGTATCCTGAAGATTCCCGACAATATGTTTTAGATTTCTAATTTCCTCGTCTTTTCTTTGGTCTGACTGTATCCTTTCCTGTTCTCTGTCTTCTAAGTCCGATATTCTCTCTTCTGCTTCACCCATTCTGTTCGTAAGGCTCTCTATTGTGTTTTTCATTTGGTCTATTGAATTCTTCACTTCAGTCACTATCCCAGTTTCCTGTTGTACTAGTTGTTTCGTTTCATTTTGATTCCTCCTTAATATTTCATTTTCACGAGAGAGATTTTCTATCTTGTCCATTAAGGATTTCTGTAGTTCAAGAATTTGTTTTTGAGAACTTCTTAATGTTCTTATCAGTTTTTTGAGATCTGCTTCTTGCATTTCTTCTATGTCATCATCCTCATAATCTTGAATTGGGGTGTCTTTTTCATTTGAGGGCTTCATGGTGACTTCCTTGTTTTTATTACCTTGGTTTTTGCGTTTGTTATTTGTCATATTGGAGATATTTGGTTTCTTCACTGTGGTGCTTTTTCTTGTTATACTATGACTCTAGATTAAGTGGACTATCTGTTTTTGATGGAGCCTTAGGGCTTGAGATGGGTGTGGCCTGAGAGCTCTGTTTGGTGTGCCAAAGGTGACACTCCCAGGTTAGGCGTGGTAAACCTCTCTCTCTCTCTCTCTCTCTCTTTTTTTTTGATTCAAAAGGGAAGTTATTCTGCACAGCTGAACGAAGTTGGAGGTAGTTAGCAGGCAAATGATATACCCACAGGAGCCAGAGATCAGAAGCTCTTTCCCAAGGACCACACAGGGAAGCTGTTCGGCCCTCAGAGTGGGCTCAGATTCTCCTTCAGTCTCCCACTGGGTTGCCAAAGTTACGGAATTGTAGCGTCTCTGGAGAGTGCTCACGTGAATTCCGTGAGTTCTCTCCCCCACCGTCTCTTTTTTCACAGTCTCAGTTCAGTAGCACCACAAGTTTACTAGGTCCTAATCTCCTGTTAATTCGCCCCGCCCAGAGTCAGGTTTTTCTGCTAGGCTCAGGGCCGGTGCAGACCTGAGGTTGCTCTGCTTATGACGTATGTCCAAGATGGCGCCTGCTCTTTGTCTTGCTCGCCCTTGAGAGGTGAGCGGAGAGAGAGAAACCCGTGTCCGTACCAGTCACCTTTTTTTTTCCCTCTCTCTCTCTTCCAGTTAGCTTGGTGAAGTCCCCCCCCCGGGGGTCGTTCCCTCTAGTCTCCTCTCTCCGCTTGCCTGCCGGTGTCTCGGGTTATTGAGGTTCGGCTCACCTCGCATTCCAGCGCTGGTGTGTTGAGTCTGCCGCTGGTGTCCCGAACTGTGGGCTCCCACGCTCTCCACGCAGGTCTGCTCCCCTTCCAGCGCCGATGTATGGACTCGGAGCCCTGGACGTCCCAAGTCTCCCCGCTGTTGCACTCCCCTTCGAGCACTTGCGCGCAGACCCTGCAGCTTGCGCAGCTCAGTCCCGCGGCTCGGCCCTGCGGCTCGGCTTTCGCGCGCGGTGGGCGACCTTGTTCTCCCAGTACGTCCTCCGATTCACGCCCACTGGATCCAGAAGAGTTTCGTCTGCAATATTTTCCTGGTTCTTTTTTCTGAGGCTACCGTAACTCCCCTTTTATTAAACTAAATTTTCCCGGACTATCGGTGCGCGCCCTCACTATTCCGCCATCTTGCGAAGAAGGGCATATACCACATTTTCTTAATCCATTTATCTGACTAGCAACACCTCGGTTGATTCCAATTTTTGGCTATTGTGAACAGTGCTGCTATAAACATGGTGGTGCAGGTATCTTTTTGATACACTGTTTTCAAGTCTTTTGGATATATATCCAGCAGTGGGATAGATGGCATGTCTAGTTCTAGTTTTTTTTTTCTTCTTTATGAAATCTGTATACTGGTTTCCACAGTGGCTGCACTAATTTACACTGCCACCAACAGTGTAAAGTGTTCCCCTTTGACCACATCCTCTCCAGCATTTGCTACTCCCTATGTTTTGGATTTTAGCCATTCTGACAGAGATGAAGTGATATCTCATTGTGGTTTTGACTGGTGTTTCCCTGATGGCTAGTGATGTTCAGCATTTTTTTCATATACTTGTTAGCCATTCCTTCTTCTTTTTTATTTATTTATTTATTATTATTTATTTATTTATTTGAAAGGCAGAGTTACAGAAAAGCAGAGGCAGAGAGAGAGAGAGAGAGAGAGAGAGAGAGAATGTCTTCCATCCACTGGTTCACTCCCCAGATGGCCACAACAGCCAGAGCTGCGCCAATCCAGCGCCAGAAGCCAGTAGCTTCTTCCAGGTCTCCCACAGGGGTGGAGGGGTCCAAGGACTTGGCCCATCTTCTACTGCTTTCCCAGCTCATAGCAGAGAGCTGGATCAGAAGTGGGTCAGCCAGGACTCGAACGAGCACCCATTTGGGATGAAGACAGTATGGGCAGCAGCTTTACCTGCTATGCCACTGTGCAGGCCCTGGAAATTCCCTCTTTTGAGAACTGTCTATTGTGGTCCTTCGTCTATTTCTTAACTGAACTTGTTACTTATTTGTTGTTCAGTTAATTTTAAATTGCTGGGTGTTAATTTTTTGTCAGATGATAAGTAACTTGCAAATATTTTCCCATTCTGTTGGATGTCTCTCCACTCTATTATTGATCAATTCCTTTGAAGATTTCAAGTTTGATATAATCCTATATGTTTAGTTTTGCTTTTGTTACCTGTTCTTTTAGTGTCTTGTTCAAGTTGTCCCCTACACCAATGTGTTGGAGTGTTTCCTATGTTTTCCTACAGCAATTTCACAGTATCAGGTCTTAAATTTAGGTCCTTGTTCCATCTTGAGTTGATTTTTGTACACAGTGAGAGGCATGGATCTAATTTCATTCATATATATATATATATATATACACACACACACACCCTGTTTTGCTAGCACTGTTTGTTGAAGAGATAATCTTTATTCCTCTGTAAGGTCTGAGCATTTTTGTCAAAAATCAGGTGGCTGTATTTTTGTGGATTAATTTCTAGGCTCTCTATTCTGTCCCATTAATCTATGTATTTTTTTCCATGCTGTTTTAATTACTATAACTTTTCAGTATGTTCTGAAGTCAGGTATTATGGTTCCTCCAGCTTGATTTTTCTTGCTCAGGATCACTTTGGTTATTCAGGGTTTTTTTGTGATTTCATATGAATTTTAGGATTGCTTTTTCTAATTCTGTAAAGGATGTTATTGGTATTTTAATAGGGATTACATTGAATCTGTGAATTATTTTAGGTAATATTGAAATTTTAATGATATTGATTCTTCCAATCCATGAGCAAGGAATATATTTCCATTTTCTCATGTCGTAGAGATCTTCAACTGCTTTTGTCAAATTTATTCCTAAATATTTGATTTTTGTGGCTATTGTGAATGAGATTTCTTTTTCTGTGAGTTCATCATTAGCATACAAGAAAACTACTGGTTTTTGTGTGTTTATTTTATAACCTGCAACTTTACAAAATTGGTTTACTAATCTGAACAATGTTTTGGTGGAGTGTTTAGGTTTTTTCATGTACAACATCATGTCATCTGCAAACATGGATAATTTGACTTCCTATTTCAATTTTGATTCCTTTTATTTCTTTTTCCTTGTTAATTGCTCTTGCTAAAACTTCTAGTACTATATTTAATAAGAGTGGTGAAAGTAGACATCCTTGTCTTGCTCCAGATCTGAGGGGAAATGCTTTCAGTTTTTCCCCACTCAGTGTGATACTGCCTGTTGGTTTGTGATATAGAACCTTTATAATTTTGAGGAATGTTCCTTCTATACCTAATTTTGTAGTTTTTTTTTTAAATCAAGAAGGAGTGTTGAGTCTTATGAAATGCTTTCTCTGCATCTATTGCTATGATCATATGGTTTTTGTTCTTCATCCTATTGATTTGAGTTATGACACTTATTGATTTTCTTTCTTTTTTTAAAAATTTATTTGACAGAGTTAGACAGTGAGAGAGAGAGACAGAGAAAGGTCTTCCTTCCTTTGCTTCACCCCCCAAATAGCCACTACTGCCAGCACACTGCACCGATCCAAAGCCAGGAGCCAGGTGCTTCCTCCTGGTCTCCCATGCGGGTGCAGGGGCCCAAGCACTTGGGCCATCCTCCACTGCCTTCCCGAGCCACAGCAGAGAGCTGGACTGAAAGAGGAGCAACCAGGACTAGAACTTGGTGCCCATATGGGATGCTGGCGCCGCAGGTGGAAGATTAACCAAGTGAGCCATGGCGCTGGCCCCATTTATTAATTTTCTAATGTTGAACCACCCTTGAATTTCTGGGATAAATCCCACTTGATTGTAATGTATTTTTTTAAGATTTATTTATTTATTTGAAAGGAAGAGTTACAGAGAGGCAGAGGCAGAGAGCGAAGTCTTCCATCCGGTTGGTCAACAGCCAGAGCTGCACTGATCCGAAGCCAGGAGCCAGGAGCTTCCTCCAGGTCTCCCACTTGGGTGCAGGGGCTCAAGCACTTGGGCCATCTTGTACTGCTTGTACATCTTGTACAGCCATAGCAGAGAGCTGGATTGGAAGTAGAGCAGCTGGGTCTCGAACTGGTTCCCACATGGGATGCCAGCACTGCAAGCAGCGGCTCTACCTGCTATGTCACAGAGTCAGCCTCAATTCACGATTTCTTGATGTGGTTTTGGATTCAATTTGCTAGTATTTTGTTGAGAATCTTTGCATCTATGTTCATTAAGGATATAGATCTGTAGTTTTCTTTTTGCGTCACGTTTTTGTTTGGTTTTGATATCAATATAATGTTAGCTTCATTAAAAGAGTTTTGAAGAGTTTCATTTTGTTTAATATTTTGGAATAGTTTGAAAGTTATTAGAGTTACTTCCACTTTGAATGTTTTGTAGAATTCAGTAATAAAGCAATCAGGTCCTTGTCTTTCACTTTTGACGATTTGAATATAATACAAACTGGAGAGCGTCTGTTAAGAACCCTTGTATTCCTTTGGAGACACCTTGCTTATTCATGTTTCCTACACATTTCATGTGTAGGTTATATTGGGAATTGTGCACTGGTAGGTGTGGGCCTGGTGCCATGGAATGCAGATAGAGTCTTCAAAAGTGCCCTGGGCAAACAGTCCCAGTCCCAGAGATGCAGGACTATCAGGGCACCTTACCCAGACCTCACAGCTTGATCACAGGTTATGTTGGTGAATGCGCACAAGTAGGTGCAAGCCTGGATCAGTGAGGGTGCAGATAAGACCTTCCTCACGTCCCATGGATGAGCCCGGGTGCCCCTGAGAGTTATAGAACAAACAGCCATAGACTTGAAGAATTCAGTGGAGTCCTTAACCAGGTCCCTTGGAACAAACTCAGATGACTCTGTGTAATATAGCTCCCAAATTCAGTCTCAGAGCCGCAGGACTCAGCTGATACCTTACCCAGGTCCCACATTGTGAATGCATATTATACTGAGGATTATGTACTAACAGGTACAGCTTGGAGCAGAGAAATGCATACTGAACCTTTCCCACGCCCTGTAGGAGAGCACAGGTGTCCCTGGGACTTATAGAACCAACAGTCTTGGTCCCTGAGATATACAATGCAGTGGTGTATTTACCCAGGTCTTAGGGGTAGAGTGCCAGTTGTTCTGGAGATTGTGCACTGGCAGCTTCCAGCCTGAAGCCAAGGAATAGACAGAGTTCACCAATTCCCTCAGCCAAGTGTGTTACTCCAGGGATTGTAGCACTGGCAGCCACAGTCCCAGTGCTGTACTACACAGAAGGTACTGCCCCAATTCTCACATGGCTTGCAATAGTGATGCTCAGGCTCCCTGGGATAAGAGATGCAGAAGGAGACTTCCTCAAGTCTGGTTCTTTGGGCTTGTATATTGGCTTCTGCTGGTTCTGAGCCCCCAAAAGCAGAGGGATTAGACAGAGTGAGCGAGTGTGGTTCTAGGGCCTGTGCCCAGCAATCCTGAAGCTGGTGGTTGCAGATGGGTCTGCTCCCTGTCCTATAAAGCACCTTGGCTCCTGCTCTGGGCTTCTGGTAGCAACACAGCTGCTTTTTGTCCCTTAAGACAGAATGGAGTTTAGCAATGGCTATCCAATAGCAGCTTGAATCTATAGCTTTGGGGGTAGAGAGAAGCAATATGGACTCCCTTTTGGGGGCAAAGCAGTTGCTCAGACCCCACTCAGCTTTCTAGAATGCATTTAAAACCAGTGAGGACTATGGTATCTTCAAGTAGTTAGGGTTGCCAACCTGCGGCAATGGTGGGAATATTAGAGCTTTCTACTTAACGTTTTTCAGGCTGTATGGGGTCCTTGCAGCAAGACAGCTGGAGCTGTGGTGTGCTGTGTTCCTTCCTCTTTTCTGGATTTTCAAGTCTCATGTTGTTAAGTGTTCCCCTCATTTCTTCACTGAAGTTTTCCATCAGTCAGTCTCCTGAAAATGTGGTCCTTCCTTTGTTGTTCTGGTTCTTCTCTGTGGTGGAAGCAAGTGCAGGGTCTTTCTATTCAGCCATCTTGGATCGGCTGGCGCTGCGGCTCAGTAGACCAATCCTCTGCCTGCGGCACCAGCACACCAGGTTCTAGTCCCGGGCGGGGCGCCGGATTCTGTCCCGGTTGCCCCTCTTCCAGGCCAGCTCTCTGCTATGGCCAGGGAGTGCAGTGGAGGATGGCCCAAGTGCTTGGGCCCTGCACCCGCATGGGAGACCAGGAGAGGCACCTGGCCCCTGGCTTCGGATCAGCGTGGTGTGCCGGCTGCAGCGTGCTGGCCACAGCGGCCATTGGAGGGTGAACCAGCAGTAAAGGAAGACCTTTCTCTCTGTCTCTGTCTCTCTCTCTCTCACTGTCCACTCTGCCTGTCAAAAAAAAAAAAAAAATCTTGGATCTTTCTCTCTCCTAGTTTCTTTCTTTAAGAGCTATTTATTTATTCATTTGAAATGCACAGCCAGAGGAGGGGAGAGAGAGAGAGAGAGAGAGAGAGCGCGCGCGCAGATATCTTCCATTTGTAGATTAACTCCCCAAATGGCCACAACAGCCAGGGCTGGGCCAAGCTGAAGCCAGGAGCCAAAGATTCCATCCAGGCCCTCTACAGGGGTGTCAAGGGCCCAAGCACTTGGGCCATCTTCCACTGCCTTCCCAGAAGCATTTGTAGGGAGTTGGATTGGAAGCTGGGCAACCAGGACTTAAACTGGCACTCTGATACGGAATGCTGATGTTGGATGCAGTGGCTTAAGCTGCTGCACCACAAGGTCAGCCCCTCTCCACTTGTTTCTTATACTAGACGTCTTCATATATTTTCTCAAATGCGTGAGAGGTGGAGTAGAGTGATGATAAAGAACATGGCCTCTTGATTCAGATTGCTTGGATTTGAGTCCTAGCTCTTCTACTTGTCAGTTGTGTGATTTGAAGATAATTCGATTTTCTTTTTTGTTTTTAAATATTGATTTATTTATTTGAAAGTTGGAGGTACAGAGAGGAGAAGATAGAGATATAGAGATATAGAGATAGAGAGAGAGAGAGAGAGATCATCCGTGTTCTAATTAACTCCCTAGATGGCCATAACAGCCAGAGCTGGGCCGGTCTGATGCCAGAAGCCAGGAGCCAGGTCTCCCACGTGAGTGCAGGGGCCCAAGGACTTTGGCCATCTTCTGCTGTTTTCCCAGGCATATTAGCAGGGGGGCTAGGTAAGAAGCAGAGCAGCCGGGACATGAACTGGTACCCATATGGGATGCTGGCATAGCAGGTGGCAATTTTACCCACTGTGCCACAATGCTAGCCCCAGGATAACAAGTTTCCTATGGTTCAGTTCATGCATCAGGAGAAAAGGAAATTATAATAAAATGGTATCTATCGTATAGAGCTGTTGGGAGTATTAAATGTGTTAATATTAATGAAGTGCTTAGAATAGTACCAGGCATACAATGAGTACTATAGAAATATTTGTTAGTGTTTTTTTTTTTTTATCTCTGAAGGCATTTAAGTTTGTGCCTCCCAATTTCAGTATAATTTTCCTTACCCCACATTTTATAGATGAAGAAATTAAAGCCTGAAAAGATCAAAGTGTTATCCAGGTTGCCTGACATCAACAAAACAGTAACAATAATATAGCAACAACAGTGAAGTACACAACACTTTTAGGTACAGGTGAAGTTTGAAGTACTTAATACACATGAACCCATTTAGTCCCCATAGCAATCCCAAAGTGTAGCTCATATTATTAACTCCACTTCTAAAACTGAGAAAACTAAAGCACAAAGAACTAAAATGCTTTCTAAAGCTATTGGCTTAAATTGCCATGCTGTTTTTCTCAAGGAATCTTAAGGTACTGTTTATTTTCCACACAGGTGGGATTAATATGATATGCAGTGGGTTGGCTGTGAGCTAGTTAATTGCAGCTCCTCCACTACCACACTGTGAACTTTGGCAAGTCCTTTAGCATCTCTGAATCTTGGTAAAATGTTTATTATCACAAGGCTAAATGCAAATGAAGGGACGTGGGAAAGTCCTAGCACATAGTTAAGTGTTCCATATATGTGTGCCCTTTCCTTTCCAATGTTAAAAAAAGGTGTATTCCTGAACAGTGCTGAATCTTTGTCTAAAACAGTCTCTCAGTTGACTCCTCATCCTACCCCTACTTCATGCATGTCTTATTTTGAAATCATTGCACCAAGAAGTTGGACAGTATTTTCACTTTGTTCTCACTGGCATTTCTACTGGTGAGTTGCTCTGTCATTTGTGCATTCTGGAATATCTCATAGTCATTTTCTTCCCCTTGCTCCATGTACCTATTGGTTTAGGGATTTGAAAGTTCCTGTTGGGTTCAAATCCTGGCTCTGCCTTGCACTGTGTTAGGTTTGTCCCTTCCTTTTCTGGGTCTCAGGCCCCATCTGAAAAATGAGAGATGCCAGACTGGACCATCTGTAAGGACACTTCAGCACTCAGTACTGGATTTCTTCTGGGCTGTGCCAAGGCTGGGGTCATTATGACCACAGTTGTCATTCTTCTCTGGGTGAGGAGGTGGGAGGTGTCTCAGGTCTGAGCTGGAAGAGCATTGGATAAGTAACTGAGAATTTCTGAGAAGCCCAACAGTACTGAATTGAAAATATGTCACAATGCCTCCAGTCCTAATCAACATGATGTATCATTTGTGTTCATTAGTGTCCTCTTTGGCCTTCTGTTCCCAGGGATAAATGTTGTTTGGTTTGGGTAGTACAGTCTTTTTGATTAATAATTAACTCAGAAAATTGTCATTGAATTGCATAATCAGGCAAGCATTTATCAAATCCTTCACTGTGTTCCAGGAGCCATATTTGCACAACAGACTTATATATGCTAAATTTCAATTGAGACAGGTACCCTTGCTTTAATTTATTTCTTTTTTTACTGTTTTCAGTCTTTTTTTTAACTTTCATTTAATGACTATATTTTGCAAAGTACAGCTTATGGATTACAATGGCTTTCCCCCCCCATAACTTCCCTCCCACCTGCAACCCTCCCATCTCCCACTCCCTCTCCCCTTCTTCACATCAAGATTCATTTTCAATTCTCTTTATATACAGAAGATCAGTTTAGCATATATTAAGTAAAGATTTCAACAGTTTGCATCCACACAAAAACACAAAGTGTAAAGTACTGTTTGAGTACTAGTTATAGCATTAAATCATAATGTACAGCACATTGAGGACAGAGATCCTACATGAGGAGTAAGTGCACAGTGACTCCTGCTGTTTGCTGTTGACTTAACAATTGACACTTTTGTTTATGGCATCAATAATCACCCTAGGCTCTTGTCATGAGTTGCCAAGGCTATGGAAGCCTTTTGAGTTCACTGACTCTGATCATATTTAGACAAGGTCGTAGTCAGAGTGGACGTTCTCTCCTCCCTTCAGAGAAAGGTACCACTTTCTTTGATGGCCCGTTCTTTCTGCTGGGATCTCACTCACAGAGATCTTTCATTTAGTTTTTTTTTTTTTTGCCAAAGTGTCTTGGCTTTCCATGCCTAAAATACTCTCATGGGCTCTTCAGATCTGAATGCCTTAAGGGCTGGTTCTGAGGCCAGAGTGCTGTTTAAGACATCTGCCATTTTATGAGTCTGCTGTGTATCCTGCTTCCCATGTTGGATTGTTCTCTCCCTTTTTTATTCTATCAGATAGTATTTGCAGATACTAGTCTTGTTTATGTGCTCCCTTTGACTCTCTGTCCTATCAGTATGATCAATTGTGAACTGAAATTGATCACTTGGACTAGTGAGATGGCATTGGTACATGCCACTTTGATGGGGTTGATTTGGAATCCCCTGGTATGTTTCTAACTCTACCATTTGAGGCAAGTCAATTGAGCATGTCCCAAATTTTACATCTCCTCCCTCTCTTATTCCCACTCTTATATTTAACAGGGATCACTTTTCAGTTAAATTTCAACACTTAAGAATAATTGTGTATTAATTACAGAGTTCAACCAATAGTATTAAGTATAACTTTTCAGTCTTAATTTCATCTACATTGCATTCTACTCTGCATTCTGTCACTGTATAATGTTGGGTGAGTCCTTTTCAATCCCTAGTCCTCAGTTTCTTCCTCTATAATATAATTGATCTAGAAAGCTCTGATAGTAGAATTGTATGCATGATGGTGAAGATAATTTACATTTATCTGGCATTTACATTATATGCCAGAAACTTTTCTAAGCTCTATAAATGGATTATCTCTTTTTATGGGTGAGGGGATGGAGAAAACAAAGAGTAAGATTAAGGATGCATTTATGTGAGTAACTTACTGATACTACAAACATTGTGACCACAGTTACACACGAGTTTTTAATTTGATACTGCTTAATACGAATTAGTCCTATGTAACACAAATTTAGGAGTGTTTGTTTTCTTTTTAAGTCAGTAGTCTTGAGGAAGGACAGAGGGAGGCAGAGACAGAAGATGGATCCCAGCCACAAGACTCTTATTCCTATCCAATGTGTGTGTATTATCATTTCAAAGATATTTCCATCATTTTCTCACATGTTTGACACAGAACCCTGGGAAGTTGTCATGGCAGGAACTATAAAGTTGGCTTCATGAACATGAGTGCTAGGTGTCTTAGCGAAGCACCTCCATTGAAGATCTCCCTTAGGAGAAGCAGCTCAGTGTATTGGTTAAAAACAGAGGCTCTGGACCTGGACTGGTTTCAGAACCAGTCCTGATCTTTTGAGGGTTAGTTCTATTTCTTTTTTATTTATTTTTAGTTGACAAATAAAAATCTATATCTTTATCATGTATTAATGTGGTTTTTGAAGAATGTGTACAAAGCAGAGTGACTAAATTGAGCTAATTGGCATGAGCCTTACCTTTCACATGTCTTTTTTGTGGTAAAAACACTTAAAATCTACTCCATTAGCAAGTTTTCAAGAATACAGTACAATGCTATTGACTGTATTAGTCACCATTTCGTCCAATGTATCTCCTGAATTTATTCTTCCTAACTGAAATGGTATATCCTTTGATGAGCATCTCCCCATCCACCCACCCTCAACCCTTGGTAACCATACTTCTACTCTCTATTTTTATGAGTTCCACTGTTTTATTTATTTATTTTAAAGATATATTTATTTATTTGAAAGGCAGAGTTAGAGGGAGAGAGGGAGGGAGATAAAGGGAGGGAGGGAGTTAAAAGGAGGGAGGGAGGCAGGGGATATATATATATATATATATAGAGAGAGAGAGAGAGAGAGAGAGCGATATTTTTTACCTACTAGTTCACTTCCCAAATAGCTGCAACAGCTGGGGCTGGACCAGGCAGAAGCCAGGAGCCGGGAGTTTCATCTGGGTCTCCCACATGGGTGGCAGGCACCCAAGCACTTGGGCCGTCTTCCACTGCTTTCCCAGGCCATTAGCAGAGAGCTGAATTGGAAGTGGATCAGGAAGGAATTCAACTAACACCCATATGGGATGACAGCACCTCAGGAAGCAGCTTTACTTGTTACATCACAATGCTGGCCCCAGAGTTCCACTGTTTTAGATTCCACATATAAATGAAATCATGTGATGTTTGCTTCTGATGGATTAATTGGATAACAGAAATGCTGGGGGGCCAGCGGGCCAGCGCTGTGGTTTAGCTGGTAAAGCAGCCACCTGCAGTGCCAGCATCCCATATGGGTGCCTGTTCGAGTCCCGGCTGCTCCACTTTCCATCCAGCTCTCTGCTATGGCCTGGGAAAGCATTAGAAGATGGCCCAAGTCCTTGGGCCACTGCACCCACATGGGGGACCCAGAAGAAGCTCCTGGATCCTGGCTTCGGATCAGCGGAGCTCCGGCAGTTGTGGCCAATTGCAGAGTGAACCAGAGGATGGAAGACCTCTCTTTCTTTCTCTACCTTTCCTTCTCTCTCTGAGTAACTCTGACTTTCAAATAAATAAATAAACAAACAAATAAATCTTTTAAAAAGAGAAAAATAGAGACGCTGGTTAAGGAGAAAAAAACCTAGGTATCTCATGAGCATCCTGTAATGACTTGGTGGGGGGAGTGTTTGTCCCCCAGAACAGAGTGATAGACAATAACTGAATGGCTCCCAGAGGTCACACACTGTGCTAGACACATCTAACATAATTCTTGCTACCAACAACTTGCTAGCTGGGCTTTATCAGCTCTGTATCACTGATGAGGAAATGGAGGTTCCGAGAAGCTTGATGGCTTGTCCACCATCACCCTGCTGGTAAACAGAAGGGCGATTTGAATCACAGGAAAAAATGGATCCCTCTCAGGGAGGAGCCTTTGAAGAACAAAGGATGTGCAAGTTGGAGGAAAAAAAGTCTCATGTCTTTTCTTGACAATCACATCTATAGTTTGTAAAATTATAGAGGCTTACATTCCTAGGCTTTCCAATGAAATACAGCAATTTATTCATGAAGCTGAGTGCACAGATATCCACAACCACAAATTGAACATTATCTGCCCTGAGAGCTTCTAGTGTGGAGTTGGAACAGAGAGTGCCCAGGGTATGGCACTTGTGTTGGCATGACTCATGTGTGCATTCTCAGATGTTCAATTTATCTGCTTGAACTGGCCAAAGCCCTAATTCCTCCATTAAAGCTGAATCACTCTAGCTTAAGGCTTTGCTTGTTAAAATGCATCTTCCAAAGGAAAAGGTAATAGCACAAATTAGTATTAGATTACTTTAAAAGGTTTGTGGAAAATGGAAATTCAAAGATGTTCATTTTTGTGTAAAAAATATTTAAAAGCCATGAATATGAGTAGTCATCCAAAAGCTTATGAAAAAACTAGCAATGGTTTTAAAAACATTTTTCGCACCAAAACAAACTCATTTTAATTCCATCTTTCCATGAACGTTTTCAATTATGCTCATATTTCTCAAAGTCTGTATCTAGAGTAATGTTAATAAGTGGAAGTAATGTTAATAGGTGCTAATAGTTAAAACAAACCCACAGAATTCTTTGACCACATAAATTTAGGTTACAAAGTATATTTTATACCCCTCTTGAAAACCTGTGTGCATTAGACTATTAAAAGGTCTGCGAAATTCAGCAACAGAGAAAGCATTAACCTGTATTTATCTCAACATTTCCTGAACTTATTTCACCGTAAACCTTTTTCTAATGTAATAGCCTTCATGGAACTTCATGGAAGGACTGTTATCCAGAATAGACTGGGAAATGTGATTTAAACTATTTTCACAGGTTTATACTTTAGTTAAAGAAGCTCTTGATGAGAGGCTGGGAATAAAAAAATATGATGCCAGTAAGGTAGAGTGAAGGCTCTTGTTGTTTATTATTTTGTATAGGGTGGACCTTTTTTGATATATTCTATTATTTATTCATTTGAAAAGCAGAGTAACAGAAGGGAGAGAGAGACTTTTTTGAAAAAAAATTTGTTTATTTGAAAAGCAGAGCTACAGAGAGAAAGGAACACAAACACACACACACACACACACACAGAGAGAGAGAGAGAGAGAGAGAGAGAGAGAGAGAGATCTTTCATCCATTGGTTCAATCTCCAAATTGCTGCAACAGTCAAGGCTCAGTGAGGTTGCAGTCAGGGGCAAGGAGTTCATCTGGGTCTCCCATGTGAGTGGCAGGGGCCAAACACTCGGGCCATCCCACTGCTTTCCTGGGCACCTTGGTAGGGAGCTAGATGGGAAAGTGGAGCAGCTGGGACAAGAACTGGCACCCATTTGGGATGCCAGCATTGTATACAGTGGCTTAACCCATTACACCACAATGCCAGCCCCAAGAGATATCTTTCATTTGTTGGATCACTCTGCTAATGGCTGCAATGGCCAGCACTATCATGCTGAAGCCAGGAAGCCAGAGCTCCACCCAGGTCTCCCATATGGGTGAAAGGAGCCCAAGCACTTGGGTCATCTTCCACTACCTTCCTAGGTGCATTAGCAAAGAGCTGGATTGGAAACAGAGCAGCTGGGATTTGTACTGGCATTCTAATATGGGATGCCGATGTCAAAAGCAGTGGCTTAACCCACTGCACACAACACCAGTCCCTAGATGGATGTTGATAAAAAAGAGTTATTCTTCTCCTCATAATTCCCAACTCTGTGTTTCTACCCATTTCTACTTTTCTTTCTCCCCTCTCTTGCTACTGCTTCAAATGAAGGGAAATAAATCTTTGATATGTACACATCAGCTGTGACCTTACAGAACATATTCCCAGGATTTTCCTTTTGCTTCTGGGTTTGGCATTTCTTTCCAGGCCAAAGAAGGGAACTTTGACAGTAAATGGAGACAACTACTTAATTAGATGGGGGCCTGATGGCTTCTGGGAAAATCATGTCTCATATAATGACTTGAGAAATGACAGGCAAGATGAGAGAGAGAGAGAGAGAGAGAGAGAGAGAGAGGGAGAACATTTAGCCCTCATGTAGAGTTTACCCTTTCTCCAGGCAGCGTAGCAGAGTGCTTCAAGGGATTGCTGCTGTCTTGGATACCTCCAGCTGCCAACTTTGCAGGCTGTCATGTATGTCCATGCTCATTGTCATGTGGAACAGTAGAGAGCCATGGGGAAACAGGCACAATTGACAACTAGCTAGCTGTGTGCCCTTGGGCCTCAGTTTCTCCATTGTAACTCAGAGTTTGGAGGAAGTTTCTTCTCATTCAGGCAAAGGATTCAGCCTGTGAATGGAAGTAGCTGTCACTGTTGTGGATGCTGTCTAGCCTCTTTAGCTTTTAAAGTTTCTATGGTTATTTCAAGCTTATGAAAATCTGCAGTATTTGGGAAGGTGTGTGGTGCAGTGGTTAAGACATTACTTAGGATACCCACATCCCATACTGGAAAACTAGGTTTGAATTTCCAGACTAGCTTTCTGTTAGCGCACACCCAGGGGGCAGCCGGTGGTGGGCCCAAGTACTTGGGTCCCTTTCACTCACATGGGCAATGTACACTGAATTCCTAGATCCCAGCTTTCATGTGACCCAGCCTCAGCTGTTGTGGGCTTTTGGGTGATTGAACCAGTGGACAAGAGGTTTCTGTCTCTCTGTCTCTCTGTGTGTGTCTTTCTCTTCCTTTCTGTCTTTACCTTTAAATTAAAATTAATTAATTAATTGAAAGATAAAATCTGAAGCATTTGCTATCTATTTCAGTGTTATAAAATATCTCAAAAAGTGAATGCTTCATAGGCTAGTGTTGCAGTGTATTGGGTTAAGCCTCCACTTTTGATGCCTGTATCTCATATCAGAGTACTAGTTCAAGTCTCAGCTACTATGTTTCTGAACTAGCTTCCTTGCTAATGCACCTGGAAAGACAGTGGAAAATGGCCCAAGTACTTGGACCTCTGCTGCTCATAGAGGAAATCAATACACAGTTCCTGGTTCCTGACTTTGGCCTGGCCTAGACCTGGCTCTTGTGGTCATTTGGATGTAAACCAGTGGATGGAAGATGTCATTCTGCCTCTCCATTTCTCTGTCACTCTGTCATTCAAATAAACAAATACTTTTTAAAAGTGAGTATCTTCAAAACAATAATAAACACATGAATCTAAGACATTAAATAAAAACGAGCATATTTGTATTAATATTCTATAAAAAAGGTGCACAAAATCATGCACTTGCACACATGTTCAAACAATATAAACTATATATACTTTTAGGAACTGTCATTTCTACAAATTCCCTTTACCAAAAATATATAGCAGGTCTTTTGATGCCCAGCTATTACTGCAGGAAGATGATGAAAGCAATCACTTGCAGAAAAGCATGTATGTAATGCACAAAAAATATAAAGACAGCATTCCAAAAGGAAAGGTGTGTAATGATGTATGAGTGATATCTGAAAAGCTTGGAGTGTACTCCTGTAATCAAAAATCTGTATGCACTGGCGTCACATCACAAATGGCACCTTATGTACAAAATCTTTACTTTTAAAATGATTTTAAGGCAGACATTTCACTTTTTAAGGATTTATTTATTTTAAAAGCAGAGTGACAGAGAATGAGGGGGGAGAGAGAGTGAGAGAGAGAAGGAGATATTCCATCCACTGTTCACTCTCCAAATGCCTGCAACAGCTGGGTCTGGGCCATGTCAAAGTCAGAAGCCAGGAACTCCACCCAGGTCTCCCATGGAGGGATTTAATTACTAGAGCATCATGTACTGCTTCCCAGGCTCATTAGCCAGATCAGGAGTACAGCAGGTGGGGCTCGAACTAGTACTCCCATAGGGGAAGCTGGCAAGGTGGCTTAACCTGCTCCCAGTCATTTCAATTCTATGCTGTTTTGTAAGAAGTTATGTGGATTCCATACTTCATGATAAACAGCTAATCAATTCTGTATGCCAACTACTTTTCCTTAACAGTAGTGTAAAATAGGTAAATTCTAAGTATGGAACATTTCACATAGATAATGGGCTTTTAAAAGAATATAAACTGGTGCGACCATTGTGGAAGACAGTATGGAGATAGCTCAGAAAGCTGAAAATAGATCTACCATATGACCCACCCATCCCACTTCTGGGAATTTACCCAAACAAAATGAAATCAGGATATGGAAAAGGGACCTGTACCCCGTGTTTACTGAAGCTCAATTCACAATAGCTAAGATATGGAATCAACCCAGATGTCCATTGACTGATGACTGGATAAAGAAATTGTGGTGTATATACACTATTGAGTACTAAGCAGTAGTTAAAGAAATGAAATCCTGTCTTTTGCAACAAAATGGAATCAACTGAAAACCATTATACTTAGTGAAACAAGCCAGTCCCAAAAAGACAAATACCATATGTTCTCCCTTATCTGTGATAACTAACAGTATCTAAAAGGTAATGTATAGGAGTAAAATTGACATTTTGAGATTCAGTGATTGTTACAGCACTTTACTGTTGAGGAACAGTGTTTTTTTTTCTTCATACTGTTTGTTGAACTCTTAGTGTAGGGTTAATCTTATGAGTATAAAGTAAACTGAAAATAGATCTTTGTACAAATTAAGAGTGAGAATAGGAGAAGGAAGAGAAAGAAGGGTGGGAGCACAGGTGGAAAGTATCACTATGTTCCTCAATCTGTATATAGGAAATACATAAAATTTTTATATCTTAAGAAAATTTTTTGACAGGCAGAGTGGACAGTGAGAGAGAGAGAGACAGAGACAGAGAAAGGTCTTCCTTTACCATTGGTTCACCCTCCAATGTCTGCTGTGGCCAGCGCGCTGCGGCCGGCGCACCACGCTGATCCAAAGCCAGGGGCCAGGTGCCTCTCCTGGTCTCCCATGCGGGTGCAGGGCCCAAGGATTTGGACCATCCTCTACTGTACTCCCGGGCCATAGCAGAGAGCTAGCCTGAAAGAGGGGCAACTGGGACAGAATCCGGCGCCCCGACTGGGACTAGAACCTGGTGTGCCGGTGCCGCAGGTGGAGGATTAGCCTATTGAGCCGTGGCACCAGCCCAAGAAATTATTTTTAAAAAGTTAAAATGAGGTCAGTAGGGTGAGCCTTAAAAATAGATTACTTAGTAACCCAAATGTGAATTCAAACTGCCCAAAAATTGATGAGAATGACTAAAAATTCAGTTCATTTTTTTTAAGTACAAATTTCACATTTTGGGAGATGAGCAACAAATAAGGACCTTTAAAAATAGGATTAATAAACTGTACATATACACAATAAGCTTAAAATGACAATTTTCAGAATTCACCATATTTTATCATATTGCATAGCTAAACCGTCCTCTACTACTTACAAAAAAACTTTCCAGGGGCCAGCGCTGTGGTGCAGTGAGTTAAAGCCCCAGCCTGCAGCGCTAGTATCCCATACGGGCGCTGGTTTGAGTCCCGGCTGCTCCACTACCCTCCAGCTCTCTGCTATGGTCTGGGAAAGCAGTAGAAGATGGTCCAACTCCTTGGGCCCCTGCACCTGCATGGGAGACCTGGAAGAAGCTCCTGGCTCCTGGTTCCTGGCTTCGGATCAGCTCAGCTCTGGCAGTTGCAGTCATTTAGAGAGTGGACCAGCAGAAAGGAAGACCTTTCTTTCTCTGGCTCTACCTCTCTCTGTAACTGTCTTTCAAATAAATAAAATAATTCTTAAGAAAAAAGCTTTCCATTCATTCAAGAAGATTTTTGTTCTGATTTCCTTAGATTCCTTCTCTCATACTGTACAGTGCTACGAGTTTATTGTGCAATGCAGTAAACTTTAAAGAAAAAAACTAAAACATCAATAATAAACATTTATTATCTCACGCAATTTCTATGA
Organism: Oryctolagus cuniculus; assembly: GCF_051225735.1. Taxonomy (NCBI): domain Eukaryota; kingdom Metazoa; phylum Chordata; class Mammalia; order Lagomorpha; family Leporidae; genus Oryctolagus; species Oryctolagus cuniculus. The sequence continues at coordinate 43,739,582 of NC_142888.1, read as the reverse complement.
GTTAGGGACTCAGGAGTGACTTAGCTCAGTGGTTCTATTTCAAGATCTGCCATGAGACTTTGCAGTCCAGGTGTTGGGCAAAGATTGCGGTTATCTGAAGCCTTGCTTAGAATCGGATGATCTGACTCTTGGATGGTTCTCTAGCATGATTGGTACATTAATGCTAGTTTTTTGTCTATAGGGTCACCTAAGTCTCCTCATGACTGAGTGTTTGGGTTTTTAGAGTGATTCTAAGACATAACAGTGATAGAAATCACAGTGTCTTTTTTAAAAGATCTTATTTATTTGAAACATAGAGTTACAGAGAGAGAGAGAGAGAGAGAGAGAGAGAGAGAGAGAAAGAGAAAGGTCTTCCTTCTGTTGGTTCACTCCCCAGACGGCCGCAACAGCCAGAGATATGCTGATCCGAATCCAGGAGCCAGGAGGTTCCTCCAGGTCTCCCACACTGGTGCAGGGGCCCAAGCACTTGGGCCATCTTACACTGCTTTCCCAGGCCACAGCAGAGAGCTGGATTGGAAGAGGAGCAACCAGGACTCAAATCAGCACCCATGTGGGATGCTGGCACCATACGCAGAGGATTAACCTATTGCGTCACAACTCCGGCCCCTGCAGTGTCTTTTAGGTAGCACTGCTCTCATTTTATAAATGAAGCACAAAAAGCTTAAGGAATTCACCCAAGATCACACAGCTACAAAAGTTGCTGCAGGCATCAAATTCATGGTTGTGTGATTCCAAAGCTCAAGTGCTGAGTTGTTCTAGGACATCTCCCTCACCTACTTGTCAAGGTGCCAGACATGTGAGGCTGCTTAGTCACTCAGGGGGCCTGATCCAAAGTGATATCCCCTTGGGAAGAGAAATAACTGAGGGTTTCAGCTGGCTATGCCTAGCCATTTAAAGAAGCCTAGGCTTTCTAAGAGTTGGGGGGGTGGCTTGAGGGCTCAGGGCTCAGGGCTCAGGTCCACTATGCAAGGGTGGGGTGACAGGTCTGGAAAGAGCAGGGATGAGGCTTGGTGGCATACTGTGAAGTCTTTCCAGCTTTCAATTTCTTGTGTCTCTTGGAACTTCTGGGAGGGGATGAAGTTGTGGAGGGAGTGAGGTGCCATCTGGGCTTCTGTGAAGGTGCATTGTTGTTTGGGGGAAGTGAGTCAGAGTCCTGCCAGGCAGTGTTTTTCTAGCCTAGTCAGGAAGGTGAACTGACATCCTGTGGTGGGGACTAAAGCCCAAGGGCACTCCCCTGAGCGGCTCAGCAGGCCTTTCATCTTGGCAGACCCTGAGATACCCTGAGAGCTTTCCACTCAATGCTCCCAGCCTGCAGTTCTGTCCATTCTCTTGCTCACTGAGGCCTTTCAACTCTTTCATCAGGGACTAGGCCTTTCCACAGAAAAGAATCAGGCCTAGAATGCTTAGCCTTCTAGGTGAGAGAACGTAAGGATTGCTGTCCCCTCTCAATCCCACCAAGGGGCAACTTCCTCTGAGGGAGGAACACAACAGTGGAGGCAGTAGGCCTGGAACTCCTTCTGGCTTGGCCACTAGTGAGCTGGGTGAGTTTGACTGCATCCCATTGCCTCTGTGGGCCTCAGTTTCCCCATCTCAAACCTGAGAGGATGGGCTACAAGGTGCCAAAAAGCTTATGGTGCATTCTCATTCTGTGCTTCACATTCCCTGGAAGAAGTAAGCCACTGAGAAGAGCAACAATAGTAACAGCTAACGTTAATTGAGCACTTGGATATGCCCCACCATAAACTCTTTTCTTAGAATTAATAGTAAGGATTATTATTATTGCAATTTTGCATATATGAAAGCTAAAGTTAAATAATCAGTGTGATACAGCTTGTAAGAGGAAGTGATCCTAGAATAATAATTGTATTGGGGGGCATTGTGGCATGGTGGGTTAAGCCACTGTCTGCGACACCAGCATCTCATATGAGCTTTGGTTCGAGTCCCAGCTGCTCCACTTCTGATCCAGCTCCCTGCCAATATTCCTGGAAAAGCAACAGAAGATGGCCCAATTAATTGGGCCTCTGGCACCCACATGGGAGGCCTGGAGGAAGCTTTGGCCTGGCCCAGCCCTAGCTGTTTCAGCCATCTAGGGAGCAAACATATATGATTCTCTCTCTCTCTCTCTGTCTCTCTCTCTCTCTCTCTCTAACTCTGCCTTTCAAATAAATACATCTTTAAAAAATTCAAAATAGCAGAATTAAAATAAATGTATGGATGGCCCAGAATGAGAAGGTCCAGAAAGGAGATGTGCTTCCATTCATCATCTACCTTGTCTCTCCTCCTCCTCCTCCTCTATCACCTCCTTCCACTTCTCCTCTTCCTTTCTTTTTTTAAAAGAAATTTCTAAAAATGATTTATTTATTTATTTGAAAGGCAATGTTACAAAGAGAGAAACGAAAGGAGACAAAGAGGACAGGAGCTTCATCAGTCTCCCAAATGGGTAGAAGGGACACAAGCACTTGGGCTATCTTCTGCTACTTTCCCAGGCGCATTAGCAGGGAACTGGTTTGGAAGTGGAGCAACTGGGACTCCAATCAGTGATCATATGGGATGCCAGCATTGCTAGGAACTAGGTTTATTGAAATGACATGTCATTATTCACCCTTAATGGTGGGGTCCAATTATGTGAATTAAAAAAAGACAAATTCTGAATATGTGCCATTTGACAACTTTGGGTTTCAATGCCCTGGCAGCACAGAGGAAGAAGAGATGAATTCTGAAGGAGCCTATAGAAATGTATGGATTTCTAGAGGAGGTGGTTTCTGGGAGAAATCCAAAAGATGAGTAGTATTTTGACAGGAAAAAAAAAGGAGGAGGGGCATACATGGAGGGCATCAGTAGAGATAGAGCTTTCCAAATTGAGGGAATAGTGTGAGTCAAGTCTCAGAGGCAGAAAAGCACACTGCGTGCTTGGAAGGCAGAGCTGTGTGGAGTGGCTAGCATATGCCATGGAAGTGTAAGCAAGGGCATAAAAGAAGATGAGGCTGTAGACACAGATTACAGGGATCTTTGGATAAAGATTCCTTAACATCAAGATTTAAAAAATATTTTTAGTTATTTATTTGAAAGACAGAGGCAGAGAGATAGAGAGATGGAGAGATAGAGAGAGAGAGAGAGAGACTGGTTCACTCCCCAAAAGGAAGCAACAGCCAGGGCTGGGACAGGCTAAAACTGGGAGCCTGGGTGTCCCACATGGGTACAGGGGCCCAAGCACTTGGGCCATCCTCTGCTGATTTCCCAGGCCATAGCAGAGAGCTGGATTGGAAGAGGTGCAGCCAGGACTCAAACTGACACCCATATGGGATGCTGGCACTATGGACAGTGGCTTAACCCTCTGTGCCACAGTACCGGCCCTGTTATTGTAACTCTTTAGGCCACAGTCTATCTATATAATGGGAATAACAGTAGTGATATAGTACTTATAGTACTTATAGTGATAACAGTACTTACATAATACAATGTCATGAAGATTACATGAGTTAATAGAACTAAAGAACTTGGAACATGCTTGTGAGGGAGTAGCAGAGAAAGCTGAGATACTTGGGGCAAACATTTGGCCTAGCAGGTAAGACACAGGATAGGAAGCCCACATTCCATACTGGAACGTTTGGGTTCAAGTCCAGGCTCTGTTCTCTATTCCAGCTTCCTGTTAATATGCACCCCAGGATGCAGTGATGATGGTTCAAGTAGTTGCCAGCTCAGGTGGGGAGACCTCAATTGAGTTCTTACTCCTGGCTTCAGCCTGATCCAGCTGCTGCTGTTCCAAGCATTTAGGGAGTGAACCAGCAGATGGAAGATCTCTTTCTCGGTCTCTGTCTCTGCCTCTTAGGTAAATTTAAATATAAATAAATAATTATTAAAAAGGAAGCTGAGATACTGTATTTGAGAGCAATTGACACACTAAATATGGTCTATAGGAGGAGACTTGTTCCAGACATCGGAAAGCAGGAGAGCAAAGTAAGTCCTTCTGTTGCTCAAGACATGGTATTGCACAGGAAGACCTGCAGAAGAAGACAGGATGCAGGGGGCCTGACAAGAGCCAGGAGAGGCATGGCCCTAGCACACAAGTATGCAATATTGGGATATTTACCACTAGAGGGCGAAGACCTATCAGTCTTAGAAACTTATGATCTTGTCTCAAAATTGAAAATATTTCTGTCCTTATTATAAATCTATTAAATATATACTTGTACAAATTACAGAAAATCAATAAAAATTAGCAAAGAAAATAAAGACTTACCAATATTAAAGAGCATTTTATTTTTCTTAGCATTTTATATAATCATATTTTATAAAATGTACATATATGTATAATGTGTTATATATGCATTTTAAATGTTTATTTTCACCAACTTGAAAGACAGAGTGACAGAGAAGGAGAGAGAGAGAGAGAGAGAGAGAGAGAGAGATGAGAGATATAAGTCTTTTAACTGCTGATTCACTCACCCAAATGCCTGCAATAGCCAGGATTGAGCCATGCTGAAGCCAAGAGCCAAGAACCTTATCCAGGTCTCCCACATGGGTGGCAGGGTCCCAGGCACTGTGCCATCATCTGCAGCCTACCAGATTGCATGCTCAGGAAGCTGGATCTTAAGTGAAGTAGCTGAGACTCAAATTGTCACTCCAGTATGGGATGCTCGCATCCCAAGCAGCAGCTTAACCTGCTGCACCTCAATGCCCTCCCCTGTGTATGTATTTGTGATTTTCGCTTTGTTTTAAAGATAACTACAGAAATATTTTCACTCCCCAAGTCATTTGAGAATTCTTTGTCAGTTATGTTGTATTTTCTATAAATATGCATAAAATTTAATTATAAATGCTTTATAATTTACTTCATTTCTAATGTGACAAGGTTGCTACTTAATTATTATGATTTTAAGTTAATCTGGGTAGAATAACTTTGTGTATAAGCTTTTCTATATATTTCAAGTTATTTTCTTAGAGCCAATTCCTGAAGTGGGATTACTGGGTTCAGGAAGTTCATTCTATAACTGTTAATACAACTTATATTCTTAAGATTTATTTTTATTTTTTTTGAAAGACAGAGTAACACACAGATATGGGGAGAGAAAGAGAGAGAGGAAGAGAAATATCAGTCTTCCGTCCATTGGTTTATTCTCCAAATGGCCATAATGGCTAGGGCTGGGTCAGGCTGAAACCAGGAGACTGGAACTCCATTCTAGTCTCTAACATGTGTGCCAGGGGCCCAACTGGTGTTCCAATATGGTATGCTGGTGTTGCAGATGGCGCCTTAATCCACTGTGCTGCAACACCAGCCTTGACCAACTTACATTTCCACCAGCAGTGTCAGCCCATAACTGCTATACCATATCCTCCCCGTAACTATTATGCAGACATTAAAATTACTTTTCGTCTTGCTTTAGTTAGAATTCCTTTGATTTATATGGAGTAGGGTATTCTTTTGTTGATGCTGTTGTTTTTTTTTTTTTATAAAATGTGTTATCTATTTGTATTTATTTACTGATTTGTCTGTTCACAACTTTTGAATCTATCCAGAGAGGGTCATGTTCATTCCTGTGAATTGTTCATACTTAAGATTTTTGAACTTTTTGTCTTACTTGTTAACAATGGTTTTGAGTTCAGATGTAGCAATAGCTATTGAGACTCAAAAAGCATTTTGAGATTGCAGCATTAGAAAATCCAGGGTCTATTTGAAGTACTTTGGCTTTGTAAATGTAATAATAATGGCAGTTCACATGTATTGAGTGTTTACAGGAGGCCAGGCACACAGTGGAGTGATGTCAGTAATCTAATTTAATTTCTATCTCAACCACAAGAAGCAGATATTATAATTATCATCACAGGCAGAGAGAAATTAAAGTCACTTCTGAGATCACACAGTTGTTAGCAGCTGTCTCCAGAGCTTGAAGTTTTAACCATAGAGCTCTATTTCCCTGGTACTGAGTTCTGAGGACCTTCATGTATGGTCACACAGGTTGCACACTGTTCAACTTCAAGGATCATCGTCCACATTGTAGTACACAGGTGCTCCCTACAATTGTGCCATAACTGGCATTGATACAGTGTAACTAGTTAAAGTTCAGATGAGCTGGAAATTTTTGTATCCCTGAAAAATAATGTTCTCTTTAACTATGGGTTTGATATGCCCACCTGTTGCTGTGGATTCATTCTGAGAGGAGAAGTGGTGGGGGCAAGAGACGTGGCATCACCACACAGACTCCAGGAGTTGGATGAAAGTGGGCCAGAGGTGAGCAGCCAGCAGACTCATTTATTTCAGTTGGTGCAGCAGCTTATATAGCTGAAGCAGCCAATCTGGTCAAGGGGCAGTTTATGCCCTAACCAATCACAGCCTGTTGTCAGGCAGGCTCTATTGCCAGGTGGTTTCCAAAGCCATTCCTGAGTAATTGATGCTTGCTTGCCAGCAGCCATCTTGGCATGGGCTTCTCATTCCACCACACCCACCTTCCCAGGAAGCACCTGTATAAGAGGTAAATGGCTACAGAGAACTCTTTTTCTGCCACTACCCAGAAAGATAGTGCTCTCGTTTTTTCTCTTTGCACCATGGACTGGTCTCAGATGGACCTTTCTCTTGGACAGACTTCTCTCATTTTTTCTTAGTGGTGTTCAAACCCACTAAATGACTGAGGCATAATAATAAGACTGTAAGATGCTTCTCTTCCTCCATCTTCCCACCACTTCGATGGGGCTCCTGTACAATAACACAGGAATGCAATGAAAGAGCTGCATGTCTCAAATCATATTTTGGAAGAAAGCTCTGGGGAAATCCAAAGACAAGTGAGACAATAACAAGCACATCAGAGGGAATTTTGGCCTCTGATATCTACAGCTACAGCAAACTGTAAACACAGACTAACTCCCAGCCAGATAAATGTAAGGCTTCATAATATAAGTTTATTTACTTTAGTTCCTTTTAGCCAGTACCTAATGTTTGGCTTTCAACAACAACAAAAAAATTACAAAACATGCTAAAAGATCAAAAACACAGTTTGAAGGGACAGAGCAAGCATCAGAACCAGACACAGGTATGGCACAGGTATGGCAAAGATGTTGGGATTATCAGACCAACAATTTAAAACAACTGTATATAATTTGCTAGGAACTCTAATGAAGTGGACAGCACAATTAAAAAAAAAAAACAAAAAGTTAAAAATATAAATGGTGGATATCAGAGGCTGGGGAAAGAATTGGGAAGGAAGGTAGAGGAAAGCTTAATTTATGGGTACTAGGTTATAGTTTGATAAAAGTAAGAAGTTCTGGAATTCCATTGCACAGTATGGTGACTATAGACAATGTTAATGTACTGCTTATTTCTCTATTTAAAAAACCTAAAAGACAATAAGTCAGTTAGGTAATGTAAGCAGTGAGATAAAAAACATCTCCAAGAAAAATGAAAAGGAAATGCTAGAAAACACACACAGTATCATAGAAATGAAGAATGTCTTTCATGGACTCATTGATAGATTTGAAGTGGCCAAAGAATGAACCAATGGGCTTGAAGAAATGTCAACAGAAAATTCTAGAGCTGAAACACAAATAGATAAAAGACAGAACATCATATCCAAAAACTGTCAACTATTTACAGAAACTCTAACAGACACATGATGGTAATACAAAAAGAAATGAAAGCAGGAAAGACAGAAGAAATATTTAAAGTAGATTGAGAATTCACAAAATTAATGATAGACACCAACCCAAAGAACAAGGAAGTTTCTAAAACATCAAAAGGATAAATTAAAAAAAACTACTCTGAGGCATATTATATTCAAACTGCAGAAAATCACAGACAAAAAAAGTCATAAATACAGGAGCAAGGATAAGAGTTACATCACATATGAGGAAAATATTTGAACTGATATTTACAAAACAAGATACAAATATGGCAAACATACACTTTAAAAATGTTCAAAATCATATATCATCAGGAGATTGCAAATTTCAACAACAATGAAATACTTCTATATATCTATTAGAAAGATCAAAATCTCAAACACTTACAACACCAAAAGCTGGTGAGGATCGGGAACAACAAGACTCTCACTAATCATGAAATTGCAAAATAATGCAGCCACTTTGGAAGACAGTTTTGCAGTTTCTTACAAAATCAAACAGGATTCTACCACACAATCCAATAGTTGTGCTTCTTGGTTATGAGGGCACTTAAAAAATTTCATGAAATTGGGGCTGGCATTTGTAACAGAGCGGGTGAAGACACAGCCTGTGATGTCAGCATCCCATATGGGTACCAGTTCTAGCCCTGGTTGCTCCACTTCCAATCCTGTTAATGCAGCTGGGAAAGCAGGGGAAGATGGCCCAAGTGCTTGGACCCCTGAACCAACTTGGAAGCCCCAAAAGAAGCTCCTGGATCCTAGCTTCAGTTTGGCCCTGCCCTGGCCATTTTGGCCATTCGGGAAGTAAACCAGCAGATGGAAGAGCTCTGTCTCTCTGTCTCTCCCTCTCTCTATATAACTCTGCCTTTCAAATAAATAGAATAAATCTTTTTATATAAAGTCATGAAAAATGGAATTAAAAATTTATTTTAGTGCAAAGTTTTTCTTAATCCCTGCTTTTTTTCATAATATACATTTCCATTAATATTTTGAAGACCTTGGGCTGGTGCTGTGGCTTAGCAGATAAAGCTGCAGCTTGCAGTGCCAGCATCCCATATGGGCGCTGGTTCAAGTCCCAGCTACTCCACTTCCAATCCAACTCCCTGCTGATGTACCTTGGAAAGCAGCAGAAGATGGCTTAAGTCCCAGGACCCCTGCACCCATGTGGGAGACCTGGATGAATCTCCTGGCTCCTGGCTTTGGCCTGGCCCAGCCCTGGCCATTGCAGCCATTTGTAGAGTGAACCAGTAGATGGAAGGTTTCTCTCTATCTGCCTCTGAATCTCTAACTCTGCCTTTCAAATAAATAAATAAATCTTTAAAAATATTTTGAAGACCTCTAATTTTTACTCAAAGTGTTGTAAATTTATATCTATACTAAGATCTGCATATATGGGCCGGCACTGTGACATAGCAGGTAATGTCACCACCTGCAGTGCTGGCAACCCATATGGGCACCAGTTCAAGTCCCAGTTGCTCCACTTCTGATCCAGTTCTCTGCTATGGCCTGGGAAAGCAGTGAAAGATGGCCCAAGTTCTTGGGTCCCTGTACCCACATGGGAGACCCAGAAGAAGCTCCTGTAGCCTGGCTTCAGATCAGCACAGCTCCAGCTTTTGCAGCCAACTGGGGAGTGAGCCATTGGATAGAAGACCTCTCTCTCTCTCTCTCTCTCTCTCTCTCTCTCTCTGTAACTCTGACTTTCAAATAAATAAATAAATCTTAAAAAAGATCTGCATATAAATGTTTGAAACAGTTTTATGCATAATGCCAAAACTTGTAAGGAATCAAGATATCCTTCATTAGGGGGAAAGAATCAATAAACTGATAAATTCTATACACTAGAATACTGTATTTGTCAGATTTTCCTTACTATTGCAAACCTCCTGATATACCTAACTTCTCAAGACTCAACCCAATCCAATCACCATAACTGAATTAAGTTTTCACCTTCTCCTTCTTAGTACCTTTAGCAGAGACCAAACTCCCGAGTTCAAGCCATAGCCAATATCAGTTATCAATATAAAGAATGCTATCAGAGCACAAGAAAACATGGAGGAAACTTAAATACATACTGCCAAATGAGCGATGTCAATCTGACAAAGTGGTATACTGTGTGATTCCAACCGTATGATATCTTGGAAAAGGAGAAACTATGGAGACCGTAAAAAGATCAGTGATTGCCCGGGTTTCCTCCCTAGGAATGAGGGATTGATGAATAGCTGAAATTCAGGGGATACTTAGGGCAGTGAAGCTATGCTAATAGTGTATTTGGAAGCTCTGTCCACCTATTAATTTCTCTTGGAAATCCATACCAATATTCTTTCTCCTACACTCTCCAGTATAGCACAGACTACATTTTACTGGAGTTAGTCGTGCTTCTTTGGAATCCTCCACTTCAGGATCTTCAGATGCAGCTTCTCGTGGGGTAGACACAACTTTCCTTTATGCTCCCATTACCCGGAACATGCTCACTCCATGATACGCTTTTTGAATAGATGGGTGAATAAAAGCATGAATAAATCAGGCTGTGATGGTTAGAATATAAGCAAGTGACTATGGTTTTAAAACGTTAAGGAGCCATAGAAATATAAAGCACATTGGTGTGATAGAAGGATATCTTTAACTGCAGGTCAGCCTTGCTTTGAACCCTAGCTTCACCATTAAAATTTGTGTAACTTCACAGCTTGATGTCTCAGTTTTAATATCAATAGAATGGGACTAATAATGACTTCTAAGTGTGTTGTGATTAATATGGGAAGCAGCACTCACAAAACACCTAGTATAGAGCGAGATGCATGGAAGATAATCCACACGCATTTTCTTCCTCTCCCCTGTCTTACTGACTTGCCACCCTGCTTTTTATCCAAGCACCTTCTTCCTTCACTTCCACACTTGATCTTAGCCAAGAGGCCACGAAGAGATTCCTTCCCTCACTTCCACCAGCTCCCATTTGTTCTTGTCCTCTGACAACTTTTAAGACACTTATTTCTGTCCCTCCCAGCTCCTGGAGCCTGAGTCCTCTTCACAGGGCAGACGTCAGGCTTGGAGTTACTGTCCCACCTCCTGCAGAAGTGCTGTTATCATGAGACATCAGACTGACACAAGGCCCTTTGCTTGCTAGTGCTGGACTACTCTGGAGCCAATGGCTGTTCCTTTATAACTGTTTTTCCTGGAGTTATTTCAAGATTCCACAGAGGAACTTTGCTCTTTGCCACACCCCTGCACCCAATCTCCACCTTGCCAGTGGGGGCCCCTCATCCCCTCTCCTCTCAAGGGAGGAGAAAGTGGTGCTGGGCTGGACAGCCCTGTCTGTCTCCTCTCCTGAGAGACTTCCTGTTCCAGGCTCCTGGGAGCCAAGCAACGGAAACAGCCCAGAGGTTATGGCCTTGCAGGCTCCTGCCGGCCTGCCTTCCTCTAGGTCTTGTTTGTGTGTGTTTATTTTTGGGTCCAGAATACACTGCTGTTGGGGGAGGCAGAGAATTAAGCAACATTTTTTTTTTCTGGGGAAAGGATCAGTAACTTCTACCTCTTTTATAAGTACCTCTCTGGTCTCAGGCTCTTCTGTAATACTGTAGCTATTATACAAACACCAGTCTCAGAGCTAAAAAGTATCGTCATAATCTTAGCCCACCTCCCAGTTTTGCAGCTGGGAAAACAGAAGTTCAGTCTGGCAGAAAGGAATTATCCAAGGTTACCTGGTGAGTTATTATTCTGTGAGTCTTTAGACTGCCCTAGAGAATCAGGTATCTCAACTTCTCTGAGGAGCTATTCCATTCTTGAAGATTCCTAAATTTGTCATGAAAGAGATATTTTACTCAAGGCAACACACCATAAGCACTGACATTCTAAAATAAGAGGATTTTCCCCCCAGGCAAAGCAAACAAAGTGTGTGTCAGAGCACCTTACTGATGTTTCCAAAATCCTTACTGCCATGCTGGGTTTCATTCCCCAGTGAAACCATTAACAAATGATCTTGGAGGCTATGTGAAATCTAAAACCAAGAGACAGGAAAAAATTGCCCATTTTTTCCCAAAAAAGGGAAAGGCACAGATATTGAAAACCAGGGTCCAAACACCATGACTTTGATATTAGGTAAGATTCTGGAACAGGCCATGGAAAGAATGATGTTTGGGAATCTAGAAAAGGAAGTGGTAACCAGTTCAGTCGTCATATGCCTACTTGGAATGCAAAAAGTGTCAGAGAAATCAACTGTATTGTCTTTATTGACAATGTAACTAGCCTTTTGAATTGGATAAAAGGAGATATATGGTTAATTGGCCTATGGTAGGGAAACTATCACAACTTTTCTGAATATCTCTTGTTAAAAATGGGTAAATATAAATTGACTGACAGGATAGTTCAATGGATTTGTAATTAACTAAATGATCCTATCCAATATATTACTATTGTCAGTGCCGCTACTGTTACTGTTGTCTTTGCTGTTATTGTTATACTTTGGTTTAATTTTAATTTAGGGAACAAGCAGTGAAAGATTTCTACAATGAAAATTATAGCATACTAATGAAATAAATCATCAAGGTCACAAAAAAATGGGAATATTTTTCTTGGCTTTGGAATGGATGAATTAATACCATTAAAGTATCTATACTAAAGCAATCTACAGATTCAATGTAATCCCTATTAAAATACCAATGACATTCTTTACAGAATTAGAAAAACAATCCTAAAATTCAAATGGAACCACAAATGATCCAAAATAGCCAAAATGATCCTGAACCAAACAAATCAAACTGGAGGCATCATAATATCTGATTTCAAACCATACTACAAAGCTATAGTAATTAAAACAGTATGATAGTAGAATAAAAACTGGCACAGAATAGAGAGCCCAGAAATTAATGCACATGCATACAGCCAACTGATTTTTGACAAAAGAGAGTCATTTTAATAAATTGTGCTGGAGAAACTGGCTGTATATATGGAAGAATGAAATCAGCACAATTTGTTGAAGTGACTGTCCTTTCTCCATTATGTTCCCCTGGTTCCCTTGTTGAAAATCAGTTGATCATAAATGCTTGTATTTATTTATGGGTCCTCTTCTATCTCACTGATATGTCTATTTTAATTCCAATACCATACTCTTTTGATTACCATAGCTTTTTAATATAATTTTAAATCAGGAAGAGTGATGCATCCATCTTTATTTTTCTGGCTACTTGGAATCTTTTATGGTTCGACATTAATTTTTGAAGTCTCCTCATATTTCCCTGGGCATTTATCTCTCTCCTCTGAGTTCTCTAATTTCTTGGAATATAGTTTTTCATAATAGTCCCTTTTGATAATTATTTTTAATTTCTGAGGCATCATCTATTATAATTTCCTCAGTTTAGTCTTTTTATTTTATGTGAATCCTCTCTTTTTTCTTCGATTAGCTAGGGATTTATCTTTTTTTATTTTTCAAAACCTAACTCTTAGTTTTATTGTTTCTTTAGTTTTTCTGTTCTCTATTTGATTTATGTTCCAATCTTTATTATTTCCTTCCTTTAGGTTTAATTTGTTATTTCTTTAGTTCCTGGAGGCATAATATTAGACTCCTTATTTAGCTATTTTTTCTCTTTAATTTAGGCATTTATTGTTATAAACTTTTTTCTTAAAACTGCTTTTTCTGGATCTCATGAGTTTTATTACATGATGTTTCTATTGTTATTTGTCTCAAGCACTGATTATTCAGGCTCATGCTTGATTTCCACATAGTTGTGAGTTTTCTAAGATCCTATCTATTGATTTTTAGTTTTATACTATTGTGGTCTGAAATGATAGCGGATATGAAGATTTGCCTTGTGGACTAACATTTTGTCTATCCTGGAAAATGTTCAACATTCACTGGAGGAAAATGTGTATCTTACTACTGTTGGACAGAAAGTTCTATATATGCTCCATTTGGTCAAAAATGCAATTCAGATTCTATTAATTTTCTGCCTGGTTGATCTATCCATTGAAGAAGTAGCATATTGAAGTCCTCTACTATTATTGTATTGGTATCTATTTCTACTTTCATGTCTGTCATTTGCTTTCAGCTACTGCAGTGTTGGGTGCATGCATATTTACAATTGTTATGTCCTCTTGATGACTTGATATTTCTATCATCTCTTGCACCAACTATTGACTTTAAGTCTATTTTATCAGATGTAAGTATAGCCACCACTATTCTCTTATGGTTATTATTTGCATGGAATACCTTCCATCTTTCCATTTTCAGCCCATGTATCATTAAAGTTTAAGTGGATCTCTTGTAGGTAGCATATAATTAGATCTTTTTTACTATATCATTTCAGCTACTCTGTTTTTTGATTGTAGAATTTCATATATTTACAATCAAGGTTATTATTTATGGATAAGGAATTGCTATTGCCATTTTGTTATTTGCTTTTTGGTTGTTCTGGGACTCCTTTATTCTTTTCTCCTATTATTTAACTTTGTTATCTAATATTTTTCCATAATGCTAAACTTTTATCCCTTTCTCCTTATCATTTGTATATCTACTATAGTTCTTGGTTTTGTTTTATGGTTACTATGAGGTTTACATTGAATATATGATAGTTTTAATCTACTAGTTTAATTTATGTAAATTGCAAAACTCTGGACTCTCAATTCAGTTCAGAGATTTGAACATGGCGTGGCTCCCCAACTCATGCAGACTTTTAAGCCTAAAATCATGGGATGGGAAGGGTTGTGCTAGGAGGGTGAAGGCTTGATCCAATTATGATGTTCAGGAGGAGGGCCAGATGGAAGTTCCTTAGATCATTGGGGAAGTGCCCTCCAAAGATAATTCTCAGGAAAGGACTGGTTGTGTAAACTTCAATTGGGCCCAGCCACTCTCTGTCTGCTTCTTCACTCACCATATGATTATTCCTCTGCTCTTGTCATCCTCTGGGCTCACCAGATGGCTGAACCATTGAGACCCACCTGATATTGAACTATGATTTTCCAAAATGATAAGCTAAAATAAATATCCTTCTTTTGTGAGTAACCTCTGTCAGGTACTTGTTATAATAACAAATGTTCAATTAATACATTTACCCTCCCCCACAATTGATGTCACAATTTTCATATTTTTATCCTGTGTATTACTGAACAACTTATTACAGCTTTACTTTATTTTTGGCTATTTTGGCTTTTAACCTTCATACTAAAGATTTTTATGTTATACGTAGCACCATTACAGTATTGGGATATGCTGGATTTGATTATGTAGTTACTCTACCAGTGAGTTTCATATTTTCATATGTATCCATAATAGTGATTATTGCCATTTTGTTTTTGCCTGAAAAACATTCCCTTAAAAATTTCTTATAAAGCATTCCTGGTTGTAATGAATTCCTTTAATTTTTACTTGTTTTGAAGAGGCTTTGTTTCTCTTTTATCTCTGAAGGACAGCTTTGTTGCATATAGTATTCTTGTTTTAAATTTATCTTTATTTATTTGAAAGACAGAGTTACAGAAAGAGGTAGAGACAGAGAGAAAGAGAGAGGTCTTCCATCCATTGGCTCACTTCCCAATTGACTGCAACAGCCAGAGCTGCACTGATCCGAAGCCAGGAGCCAGGAGCTTCTTCCTGGTCTCCCACGTGAGTGCAGGAGCCCAAGGACTTGGGCCATCTTCTACTGCTTTCCCAGGCCATAGCAGAGAGCTGGATCAGAAGTGGAGTGGCCGGGACTCAAACCAGTGCTCATATGGGATGCTGGCACTTCAGGCCAGAGCTTTAACCTGCTGTGCAACAGCCCCAGACCTGCATATAGTATTCTTGGCTTGCAAATTTTGTCTTTCAGCACTTTGAACACATCATCCCATTCTTTCCTGGCCTGCAAATTTCCTGCTGAGAAACCTGCCAGTAGTCTAATGGGGATTCCCTTAAATGTAACTTCCTGATTTTTTTCTTAGTCTTTTAAAATTTCTGTCCTTTGTCAGTTTGATAATAATATGCCACAAATTCAGTTTGAATTTATGTGGGAATATTTGAGTTTCATGGATCTGTTGTCCATATTTTCTGCAAGACTTAGGAAATTTATTGCAATTATTTAATTAAATAAGTTTTTGATCCATTGCTCTTCATCTTTTCCTTGTGGAAATTTCAAGATATGAATATTTGCTAATTTACAGTGTCCTGTAAATCTCATAGATTGTCTTCACTCCTTTGCACTCATTGTTTTCTTCTGAATGGATCATTAAAGGAGATCTATCATTGAGTTCACAGATTCTTTCTTCTACTTAATCTACTTGGCTCTCCATTTTATTTTATTTTATTTTTTGCTTCATTGATTAAATTTTTCAGCTCTGAGATTTCTTTTTTTCCCCCAAAGAAGCCTTTTATTTAATGAGTACAGATTTCATAAGTGCAACTTTAGGCATATAGTGATTCTTCCCACCATATCCTCCCTCCCACCTCTACTCCCACTCCAACTCCTCCTTCCTCTTCCATTCCTAGTCCCATTCTCCATTAAGATTCATTTTCTTTCTTTTTAAAAAAGATTTATTTATTTATTTGAAAGTCAGAGTTACACAGAGAGAAGAGAGGGAGAGGGAGAGGGAGAGGGAGAGGGAGAGGGAGAGGGAGAGGGAGAGGGAGAGGGAGAGAGAGAGAGGTCTTCCATCTGATGGTTCACTCCCCAGTTCGCCACAATGACCGGAGCTGTGCCGATCTGAAGCCAGGAGCCAGGAGCTGCTTCCAAGTCTCCCACAAGGGTGCAAGGGCCCAATGGCTTGGGCCATCTTCTACTGCTTTCCCAGGCCACAGCAGAGAACTGGATCAGAAGTGGAGCAGCCGGGACTCGATCTGGCACCCATATGGGATGCCGGCACTTCAGGCCAGGGCATTAACCCACTGCTCCACAGCATTGGCCCCCAAGATTAATTTTTAATTAACTTTATACACAGAAGACCAACTCTGTACTAAGTGAAGTTTTCAACAATTTGCACACACACACACACACACACACAAAGCTGTTTGAGAACAAGTATCACAATTAACTCTCATAATATAACTCATTGAGGTCAGAGGTCCTGCATGGGGAATTAATGTACAGCGAATCTTGTTGTTAATTTAACAATTAACACTCTTATGTATTAAGTCAGTGATGGCCTGAGGCTCTTGACATGAACTGCCAAGGCTATGGAAGCCCTTTGAATCCACAATTTCTGTCAGTATTTAGAGAAGGCCATAAGCAAAGTGGACATTCTCTCCTCCCTTCAGAGAAAAGTACATCCTTCTTTGATGGCCACTTCTTTCCACTGGGGTCTTACTCACAGAAATCCTTCATGTAGGACATTTTTTGCCACTATGTCTTGGCTTTCCATGCCTGAAATGCTCTCATGGGCTTTTCAGCCAGACCAGAATGCCTTAAGGCTGAGTCTGAGGTCAGAGTGCTAATTAAAGTGGTTGTCATTCTATGAGTCTGCTGTGTGGACTACTTCTCTCGGATTTCTGTTTGATTCTTTTTTATGATATGCATTTCCTTGTTGGTTTTCTCATTCAGATCATGATTGCTTTTCTGCTTTCATTGAATTGTCTAAATTATTATGTTCCTTTGGTTATGTAATGTTTCATTACTTTTTAACATTTCTTCTGTATCTCCATAGATGTTTTTGCATCTAGTGCTGCCTGTCACCACTGAGTAACTTTTGTAGAATACTTTCACCTGCACTTGGACCTGAGAGTGCCATTTGGGCAGTGTGTAATGGCTCTGTTTCTACATAGACACAGTTGTTATAGTTTCTGTACAGCTGCTTCAATCATAGTCCGTGTCAGCAATGACTGTGGGCACTTCAGTGACAGTAATGGTGGCTGTGTACATCATTAGGAAAAGGACATTAGATATCCTCTTTATTCTTGCCTTCCTAGAAGCAAGGAGTCTTAGTTAAGGGGCTAACTCTTGGATTGAGTCTGACATAGCTCATAGGTAGCCACAGTGGCACTGGAATCTAAAGCACAGATTGTTGGAGTGAATATGCATCTGGGTTCCTGGGCTCAAGATCTTGAAAAAACTACTGCAAAACCAGGCACTTAAAATGGAGATTTGTTCTCCAGGGCATAAGTGGGTTTATTTATCCCACGAAGCCAAGGATTGTTGCTCTCAGAAACAATCCAGGAACATTCAGGTCCAGGGGGCTGGGAGACAGTTGTAACTCTATTCTATTCCAACAATTCCACATTCCAGGGGAATGGTAATTGCAATTATTTTCAGTCAATTTCAGTCATTAGTGGGATATTGGTTAGCCATCCTTGACCCCAGCTCCATGGCAAGCAGTCATGTCCTCATTCTAAAAAAAAACGCTTAGGGGAGCCAGGATCTGTAATAAAGATCTTCTCCAAATATCAGGGATCTGTGTTTTGATAACTGGTTGTTGCTTCTGATCACAGAGATGTAGACACAGTGGTAAGCTGACATTGTTTCATTCATTCCATGCATTGTTTCATCTCCTGTGCACTGACATGACTCTTAAGGCATTGGAATGGCTTGTCCTAGTTTTTTTCCCCCTGTTTTTCACTTTTCTCCTTTTACAAGACAAAATTTTAAGAACCAAGGCACTCAAAAGCAACTTCAGATATGGGATGATTTAGAAAACCACTGCATGTGCCCACAGAAATACAAAGGCTAATAAAATATCTTACATGACCTTAAACTTTTGCCTTAGGATAATCTCTGGCAAAGAGATACCTTACAATACAAAAAAAACACCAGCATACCCTAAGAAAGACAGGAAATTTAATATCTAGATTCACCACATTATAAAGATTTGAAGTTCAGTTTTAACAAAACATGATAAGGCATGCAAAGAAACAAGAAAATATGACCTACTTAAATGAACAAAATGAATAAATAGAAACATCTGAGGAGATTCAGATGGAAGATTACTAGACAAAAGCTTTTAAAAACTGTCTTACACTCTGGCAAAAAAAATGACTTAAATGAAAGATCTCCGGGAGTGAGATCCCAGTGGAAAGAACAGGTCATCAAAGAAGGAGGTACCTTTCTCTGAAGGGAGGAGAGAACGTCCACTCTGACTATGACCTTGTCTAAATATGATCAGAGTCAGTGAACTCAAAAGGCTTCCATAGCCTTGGCAACTCATGACAAGAGCCTAGGGGGATTACTGATGCCATAAACAAGAGTGTCAGTTTGTTAAGTCAACAGCAGGAGTCACTGTGCACTTATTCCTCATGTAGGATCTCTGTCCTTAATGTGCTGTATATTGTGATTTAATGCTATAACTAGTACTCAAACAGTATTTTTCACTTTGTGTTTCTATGTGGGTGCAAACTGTTGAAATCTTTACTTAATATATGCTAAACTGATCTTCTGTATATAAAGAGAATTGAAAATGAATCTTGATGTGAATGCAAGGGGAGAGGGAGTGGGAAAGGGGAGGGTTGCAGGTGGGAGGGAAGTTATGGGGGGGAAAGCCATTGTAATCCATAAGCTGTACTTTGGAAATTTATATTCATTGAATAAAAGTTTAAAAAAAAGAAAAAGAAAATAAAAAAACTGTCTTAAAGAGAGGGAGGAGATGTACAGTTCAGCACATGCTCTCTCGGACTTACACCTAATGGTAGAGCTAGAAACGTGCCAGGGGATTCCAATTCAATCCCATCAAGGTGGCATGTACCAATGATATCTTACTTGTTAAAGTGATCAGTTTAAGTTCATAATTGATCAAAAAGATAGGATTAAGTGTCAGAGGGATTACATAAATAAGACCAGTGTATGCTAATAATAATTGATATAATTAAAAAGGAGAGAATGATCCTACATGGGAGGCAGGATACACAGCAGACTCATAGAATGGCAAATGCCTTTTAAACAGCACTCTGGCCTCAAAATCAGCCCTTAAGCATTCAGATCCGGCTAAAAAGCCCATGAGAGTTTTGCAGGCATGGAAAGCCAAGACACTGTGGCAAAAAAAATGACCTAAATGAAAGATCTCTGTGAGATCCCAGTGGAAAGAACAGGCCATCAAAGAAGGAGGTACCTTTCTCTGAAGGGAGGAGAGAACGTCCACTTTGAATATGGCCTTGTCTAAATAAGATCAGAGTTGGTGAACTCAAGAGGCTTCTATAGCCTTGGCAACTCGTGACAAGAGCCTTGGGTGATTACTGACATCATAAATAAGAGTGTCAATTGTTAAATCAACAATGGGAGTCACTGTGCATCTGCTCCCCATGTTGGACCTCTGTCCTTAATGTGTTGTACTATGTTAATTAACAGTAAAACTACTACTCAAACAGTACCCTATACATTGTATGTCTGTGTGGGTGCTGTCTGTTGAAATCTTTACTTAGTATATACTAAGTTGATCTTCTGTATATAAAGATAATTGAAAATGAATCATGATGAAGAATGGGATGTGAGAGGGAGTGGGAGATGGGATGGATGCAGTGGGAGGGAGGTTATGGGGGGAAAAGCCGCTATAATTCAAAAGTTGTACTTTGGAAATTTATATTTATTAAATAAAAGTTGAAAAAAAACTGTCTTAAAGATCCTCAAAGACTTAAAGGAACACATGGATGAAAACAGGAAAACAATGTATGAACAAAATGAGAATATCAATAAAGATATTATAAAACAGGATGAAAAACTCTGGAGCTCAAAAATATAATAAATCAAATGAAATATCCATTATTTAAATAGAAATTTTAAGATAGGACAGTTGAAATTACAAAGTCTAATGAGGAAAAAGAAAAAGCTTTAAGAAAAGTGAATAGTGCCTAAGGGACATGTGAGACCCAATCAAATATCAATATGTGCATTATGTGAATCCCAGAAGGCGAGGGCAAAGGACAGCAAGAATACTTGAGGAAATATGGCTCAAAACTTCTCAAATTTGATGAAAGTCGTGAATCTACATATCCCAGTAGCTCAACAAAATCCAAGTAGGATGAACACTGAAAAAGACTCACACTGAGACACATTATAATTGAAGTACTGGAAGCCATGACAAAAAGACAATCTTAAGAGCATAAAGAGACGAGGAGTTTGTCACTTACAAAGTATCCTCAATAATATTACCAGCTGATTTCTCATGGGAAATTTTGGAGATCAGAAAATAGTGGGTTGATATAGTCAAAGTGCTGAAAGACAAAAAAATCTGGCATTTGAGAATTCTAAGTCCAGCAAATTGTTTTCAGAAGTGATATGGAAATTAAGACATTCTCAAATAAACAAAAGAGGGCTCATTAACACTAGACTTGCTCTCCAAGAAATACTGAAGTGAATCCCTAAGGTTGAAATTAAAGAACATTAGACAGTAATCCAAAGACATGTGAAAAAATAAAGATATTCATTAAAGGTAAATATTTGGGCAATTTTAAACCTAGTATTATTGTGATTTTGGTTTGCAACACCACTTTTTGTTTTCTGTATTATTTAAAGGACAAAGGCATAAAACAATCATAAATTCACATTATTGAGCATACAACATAGGAAGATGTATTGTGATATCAATAACAGGGATGGTTGGGGCTGATTAGGCATAGAGGTTTTTTTTTTTTTTTTTTTTTTTTTTTTTTTTTTTTTTTTTGGACAGGCAGAGTGGATAGTGAGAGAGAGAGACAGAGAGAAAGGTCTTCCTTTTGCCATTGGTTCACCCTCCAATGGCCGCCACGGCTGGTGTGCTGCGGCCGGCGCACCACGCTGATCCGAAGGCAGGGGCCATGTGCTTCTCCTGGTCTCCCATGGGGTGCAGGGCCCAAGCACTTGGGCCATCCTCCACTGCCTCCCCGGGCCACAGCAGAGAGCTGGCCTGGAAGAGGGGCAACTGGGAAAGAATCTGGCGCCCCGACCGGGACTAGAACCCGGTGTGCCGGCGTTGCTTGGTGGAGGATTAGCCTAGTGAGCTGCGGCGCCGGCCTAGGCATAGAGTTTTTAAAATAAACATTTAATTTCAGACTGGTTTTAAATTTACAAAACAAAAATTGTGAAATAGGAATAATTTTTTGTATGCTATTGACGACAGGTTGCTACAAATTCAAATTAGATTGTTAAATAATTTAGCACATTACGTCTAATCCCTATGGTAGCCACAAATCACACAAATATACATGTAGAAAATTAGAAGGGAATCAAAACTGTTCACTACAAAAAATTAAATGTACAAGGAAGTTTTAACACAAGAGATGAGGGTCACAAATTGTACAAGATATACAGAAACAAAATATCAAAGTGGCAGATGTAAGTCCTTACAGAAATCACTTTAAATGTAA
Organism: Oryctolagus cuniculus; assembly: GCF_051225735.1. Classification (NCBI taxonomy): domain Eukaryota; kingdom Metazoa; phylum Chordata; class Mammalia; order Lagomorpha; family Leporidae; genus Oryctolagus; species Oryctolagus cuniculus. The sequence continues at coordinate 43,717,754 of NC_142888.1, read as the reverse complement.
ATGGATTAAACATTTCATTCAAAAAGCAGAGGTTAGCAAAATTTGTTTTAAAGATGACCCATCTATATGCTGTCTTAAAAGACTCACTCTAGATCTAAGACAAAAGTAGATAGCAAGTGAAAGAAAGGAAAAACATATTCTATACAAATAGTTACCAAAAGAGGCTAGTAGCAATACTAATATCAGACAAAATATCTTTAAAATGATTACAAGAAATAAAGACTATATTTTAAGAAAAAGTTCAGGAACAAGATATAAATACTATAAATATTTACGACATAACAATAAACCTTCAAAATACATGAAGCAGGGCTGGGGCACTGTGGTGTAGCAGGTAAAGCAGTGCTGGTTTGAGTCCCGGCTGCTCCACTTCTGATCCAGCTCTCTGCTATGGCCTGGGAAAGCAGTAGAAGATGGCCCAAGTCCTTGGGCCCCTGCACCCATGTGGCAGACTTGGAAGAAGCTCCTGGCTCCTGGCTTTGGATCAGTGCAGCTCTGGCTGTTGCAGCCATCTGGGGAGTGAACCAGCAGATGGAAGATCTCTCTCTCTCTCTCTCTCTCTCTCTCCCTCTGCCTCTTTGTAACTCTGCCTTTCAAATAAACAAATAAGTCTTAAAAATATATATGAAGCAGACCTAGACTAAATGGAACGGAAAAAGAGAGAGTTGTACAATAAGAATGGAGACATCAATACCCCACTTTCAATAACGAGCAGAACGACCAGTAAGAAAATAGGGGCCTTGGAAAACACAATAGGCCAACTAGATTTAAAAGCTATATACAGAACACTCCATCTTATAATAACAGAAGACACAATCTTTTCAAATGAACATAGCACAGTCTTCAAAGATATTAGCTGACAAAAGAAGACTAAGTAGGTTTAAAAAGACATATAACAAAGTATTTTCCATGACAGAATCAAGTTAGAAGCCATAACAGAAGGAAAATTAGGAAATTCACAAATATGGGGGAATTAAACATACACACTTTTAAACAACCAATGGTTCAAAGAAATCACATGGGAAATTAGAAAATAGAGACAAATTAAATGAAAGCAAAACATACCACAATTTATGCAATGTAATAAAAGCAATGCTCAGGAGAAAATTTATAGTTGAATATGTCTATCAAAAAAGAAGAAAGATCTCAAACAGTCAATGTTTATACTTTAAGGAAAATGAGAAACGAAGTAAACCCAAAGCACACAAAACAAAGAAATCACAATGATCAGAGAAGAATGAACAATGTGTAGAACAGAATAGTTCATAGAACAGAAAAATAATAAATAAAATGATTAAATTTAAAAATTTGTGTCGCTCCCCGTCTTCGTGGAGGAACGACACAGGACCCTGCGCTGTTCTTTTGTCTGCTCGGCCCTCCCCGGGTTTGCTGCTGGTTCTTCCCGGGTTGGCTACTGTCCCTTCCACCTCCGTGGAAGGGCGATTCCCCCTGCCACATTCCCCACTTCCGCGGGGGAGCGGCACACCGCCGGCCGGCTCTCTCGGGGGCTGCACAGGTGTTCCCCTTAGATGTTCCTGGTGCATGCCATCTCTCTCCTCCTTTATAGTCCTCCTCCGCCAATCCTAACTTGGCTGCCCACACGCCGAGTACACTGCTCTCCTCCAATCAGGAGCAGGATCAGCTCCTGGAGGTCATCACTCAAGTTGGCAAGAGGCAGCTGCGTAGAAGCTGTTTTCTTCTCTCCCAGCGCCATATTGTGGGAGAGCAGATGCATAGAATAAGTCTTAATTCCAGTAACTCAGTCCAGTCCGGGTTGCTCCCCACAATTTGGTTCTTTCAAAAACTGATATCAGATAAGCCAGACTTTAAATCAAAAACTGTAAAAAGAGATAAAAAAGGATATTATATTTTGAAAAAATGTTCAATTCAGCAAGAAGACATAAAATCATAACTATATTTGCACCCAACACAAGACCACCCAGAAAATACTATTGAACATAAAGAGGGAGATAGACTCTGATACAATGATAGTGGGTCATTTAAACACCCCACTCTCATCAATAGATATATCATCCAGACAGAAAATCAACAAAGATACATCACAGTTGAAACATACTGTGGAGTAATTGAACCTAACAGACATTTTTTTTTTCTAACAGACATTTACAGGACACGTCACTTAACAGCTACAGGTTACACATTCTTCTCATCAGCACATAGAACAATTTTTTTCTTTTTTTAAGGATATATTTATTCATTTGAAGGCAGAGTTACAGAGATGCAGAGGTAGAGAGAGAGAGAGAGAGAGAGAGAGAGAGAGAGGTCTTCGATCCACTGGTTCACTCCCCAGATGGCTGCAATGGCTGGAACTGTGCCAATCCAAAGCCAGGAGACTGGAGGTTCTTTTAGGTCTCCCATGCAGGTACAGGGGCCCAAAGACTTGGGCCATCTTCTACTGCTTTTCCAGACCATAGCAGAGAGCTGGATCAGAAGTGGAGCAGCAAGGACTCGAACCGGCGCCCATATGGGTTGCTGGCACTGCAGGCGATGGCTTCATCCACCATACCACAGTGCCACCCCTAGAACATTTTCTAGGATAGACCACATATTAGGCCACAAATCAAGTCTCAGCAAATTTAAAAAGATTGAAATCATACCATATATCTTCTCAGACCATAAAGGAATAAAACTAGAAATCAACAAGAAGAACAATGGAACACTCATAAATACTTGAAAATTAAAAAACATGCTACTGGATGATCAATGGGTCATTGAATATATTGAAAAGAAAATAAAAAAATTTCTTGAAATAAATGAAAATTAAAACACAACATACCAAAACTTGTGATATACAGCAAACACAGTATTGAGAGGGATGTTTATAGCATTAAGTGCTTACACTAAATAGAAGAGAAATGTCTCTAATTAAAAATCTAATGATGGGGCCAATGCTGTGGTGCAGAGGGTTAATGCCCTGGCCTGAAGCACTGGCATCCCATATGGGCGCCACTTCGAGACCCAGCTGCTCCACTTCTGATCCAGCTCTCTGCTGTGGCCGGGGAAAGCAGTAGAAGATGGCCCAAGTCCTTGGGCCCCTGCACCCATGTGGGAGAACTGGAAGAAGCTCCTGGCTCCTGGCTTTGGATCAGTGCAGCTCCGGCTGCTGCGGCCAATTGGGAAGTGAGCCAGTGGATGGAAGACCCCACCCCCTCCCTGCCTCCCTCCCTCCCTCCCTTCCTCCCTCCCTCTCCTCTCTCTGTGTAACTGCGACTGGCAAATAAATAAATAAATCTTTTAAAAAAATCTAATGATGCATCTTGAAGACTTAGAAAAACTAGAACAAACCCAAAATCAGCAGAAGGCAAGGAATAATAAGTATCAGAGCAAAAATAAATGAAATTGAAAATAAAAAGCATACAAAAGATCAACAAAACAGTCAGTTTGTTGTGAAGATAAACCAAGTAGATTAACTTCAAGCCAGACTAACAAAGAAAAAGGAGAATGTGCTCAAATAAATAAAATTAGAGATGGAAAAGGAGACATTACAACTGACATCAATGAAATACAAAGGATCATAATAAACTACCATGAAGAACTATATGCTAATAAACTGGAAGTGAAAGTCACAAAAAACTTTCCCCAAAGTAAAAATCCTAAACCAGATGGCTTCACTGGTAATTCTATCAAAAGTAAAAAAAAAAAAAAAAAAAAAAAAAAACAAAACCCACTAATTGATAGTACTCTCCTCTAAATTGTAGAGAATAAACACCTCCTAATTCATTTTATAAGGCCAGCATTACCCTGACATCAAAGCCAGATAAAGGCAATATAAGAAAATTCCAGACTCATATCCCTTCTGAGTACAGATGAAAAAACCCTCAATAAAATACCAGCAAATAGAATCCAACAGTATATTGAAAGGATTATTCACCATAGTTATGTAGAATTTATTGCAGGAATACAAGAATTTTTCTACATAAGAAAATCAATATAAATCATCACATTACTAGAATGAGGGGGTAAATGATCATCTCAGTTGACACAGAAAAGGCATTTGAATAAAAATAAACTTCTTTCATGATAAAAGTTAAGAGAAAACAAAAAATATACAGGGTTAATTCCTCAACATTATAAACGGTATTTATGAAAAGTTTATAGCTAATATCATACTGAAGTATGATGACCGGAGTATGATGAAGTATTTGAATGACTAAAAGCTTTCTCCTAAGAACAAGACAAGAATGTCACTCTCACCCCTACCATTCAACATTGTATTGGATATTCTAACCAGAGCTATTAGATAAGAAAGACAAATAAAAGATATCTAAATTGGAAAAGAGGAAATAAAACTATCCTGATTCATAGAGAACACAATTCTACATCTACAAAGTCCAAAAAAAATCCACAAGAAACCTACAAGAGCTAAAAACCAAAGTCAGCAGTTATAGGGTACAACATAAACTTGTACAAATCAATTGCTATTTATTTGAAAGGCAGAGGAGAGAGAGAGAAAAAAAAGAGAGAGATTGATTTTATCTGCTGACTAACTTCCCAAATGGCTGCAATGACGAGGACTAGGCCAGGCAGAAGCCAGGAGCCAGGAGCACCTTCCAGGTCTCCCACGTGGGTACAGGGGCCCAAACACTTGACCTGTCTTCTGCTACTTTCCCAGGCCATTGACAGGGAGCTGAACTAGAAGTGGAGCAGCCAGGACTCAAATTGGGGCCCATATGGGATATTGGAATCATAGGCAACAGCTTAACCTGCCATACCACAACGCTGCTCCCCAAATTGTGTTATTATTATATATCAGCAATGAACAATCTAAAAAGGAAATTAAGAAAAGAATTCCACTTGCAATGGCAACTAACATAATCACTTAAGGATTAAATCTAGCCAAGGAGGAGAAAGACATCTATGCTAAAAACTACAAAACAATGCTGAAAGAAATTAAGTAAGATTTAAATAAATAGGATGACATGAGTAGGAAGATTTAACATTGAGATGTTAGTGCTATATGACATTACCTATAGATGTAGCAATTCCTATGAAAGTTCCAATAGCCTTTTTTTTTGAAAATGGAAAAGTCAACCCTCAATTTTGTATGGAAGGTTGTCAATTTTTTTTTTTTTTGACAGGCAGAGTGGACAGTGAGAGAGAGAGACAGAGAGAAAGGTCTTCCTTTGCCATTGGTTCACCCTCCAATGGCCGCCGCGGCCGGCGCGCTGTGGCCAGCGCACTGCGCTGATCCGAAGCCAGGGGCCAGGGGCCTCTCCTGGTCTCCCATGTGGGTGCAGGGCCCAAGCACTTGGGCCATCCTCCACTGCACTCCCGGGCCACAGCAGAGAGCTGGCCTGGAAGAGGGGTAACCGGGACAGAATCCAGCGCCCCAACCGGGACTAGAACCCGGTGTGCTGGCGCCGCTAGGCGGAGGATTAGCCTAGTGAGCCGCGGCGCCGGCCAATTTTTTTTTAAAAAGAACAGAATTAGAGCACTCACTGTTTCTTACTACAAAATTGCCATGAAGCTATAGTAGTTCAACAATATGATTTCTGGAATAAGGACAGACATATCTACCAATGGAATGATTCAAGAGCCCAAAAGAAACACATGTTAGAACTAACTGATTTTTCACATGTTTGCCAAGACCATTCAATATAGAAAGAAAAGTCTTTTGAATAAATGTTGCTGGGAAAATTGGATGACTACAAGCAAAGAATAAAGTTGAACCCTTATACCACATGCAAAAATTAAATCAAAATTAATCTAAGATCTAAGCATAACAGCCAAGACCATAAAACTCTTAGAAGAAATGATGGGAGAAATTCTTTGTGATATTGGATTTAGCAATAATTTCATAGATATGACACCAAAAGCACACAGAGCAAAATAAAAAAAATTAGGTAAATTGGACTTAATCAAAATTAAGAACTTTTATCCATCAAAGAACAATATCAAGAAAGTGAAAAAGCAACTCATAAAATGGGAAAAATATTTACATCTGTTAAAGGACTAATATCTCAAATGTATAAGGAACTCTTATAAATCTACAACAAAATAACCAACAATCCAGTTCAAAAGTGAATAAAATACTTGAATAGACTTTTCTCCAAAAAATACACAATGGTCACAAAACATAGGAAAAGATGCTCCACATCATTAGTCATCAGGGAAATTCAAATCAGAACCATGATGAGATACCACCTCACATTCACTAGAATGGCCAAAAACACAATGAAACAAAACAGTGGAAATAATAAGTACAGGAAAAAATGTGGAGCCATTGGAACCCTGATGCGTTGCTGACGGGAATGTAAAATGATGAAGCTATTGTGAGAAACAGTATGGTGGCTCCTCAAAAAGTTAAAAACAGAGCTACTATATGACCTAGCATTTCTACTTCTATGCATTGAAAGCAGATGCCTGTATACCAATGTTTACAGCAGTATTATTCACAGAAGCCAAAAAATGGAGACAGTGCAAATGTCCACCAATAGGCGAATGAGTAAACAAACACGCTGTGCATATCCATATAACAGAGCATTAGGCAACTTTGAAAACATTATGAAAAGTGAAATAAGCCAGACCCAATAGGGTGCATATTGTATGAGTCCACTTATGTGAGGTACCTTGAGTAGAAAATTCATAGAGACATAGAATAGAAGTTACCAGGATTAAAGGGAGGTACTCAGGAAGGAAAAGTTACTTTTTAATGGGTACAGAACTCATGCTGGAAAAGCTTTAGGCATAGATAATGGTGATGGCTACACAGTATTGTGATTGCAAGTACTGCAGTTGAATTGTACACTTATAAATTATTAAATTGATAAATACGTTATATATATTTTATCACATTATTTTAAAGCAATTAAATACTGGTAATTCCTATAATATGGCTGAATATTTAAAATATGCTAAGTGAAATAATCAGATACAAAGTGCTACGTACTGTATGATTCCACTTATAGGAAACGTCCAGAATGGGAAATACATAGAGACAGAAGATAGATTAGTGGTTGCCAGGGGCTTGTGGGAGGGGAAAATGGGAAGCAGGTACTGAAAGATTTCTTTTGGAGATGATGAAAGTGTTCTAGGATTAGATAGTGGTGATGATAGCATAATTTGCTGCATATACTTTAAAAATGCCAAATTATAATAATAATTTTTCTTTTAATTTTTTTCTTATCCCTCTGCTATACATTTTTTATTTTTAAAGGAATTTATTAATACATTAGATTCTCAGGGTCACATAAAATTTATGATAATTGCTACAAAACAATTCTCATCAATTCTCATGTTAATGTGATATTATAACCGAAAACAGATTCAATGCAGTTCGTGGATACAATTCTAAGAATATAATGATAGTTACCTCCCTTCCTTCTTTCCTTCTGTCCTTTCTTCCTTCCTTCTTTGTTTTTAAACTTATAATAATTTTTAAAAATCTAATAATACAGATTCAGGCTGGGGAAGATGTGGCTCAGGTGCAGTTTATGTGAAAAGATTCAGGGACTGTAGTTAATAGTTAAATTCTTATGAAGTCAATAGTGTGGCTTGAATTTTGGAAAACTAATATGATTAACAGGCTACGTTAACAGAAGTATATGCTCTATAAGAAGGAAAGCTGTCATCTTGTTCTTTCCTGGGCTGGCCAAACCAGACCTGGGAAGACTGTGTTTAGTATTAGTCCCATCCATTTAAGAAAGCTTTTAATCACCTCAAGCATGACTACAGTGGACTTCCCAGTTTGTAAAAGGATTTGAGGTGGATTCAAGAAAGGGGATGCATTCTCTAGGAGGCAATATAGTTTAGAAAAGGCTTTGTTTCTCTACTTACAAGGTTAGTAAATTTGAACTTATATTTCACTCTGCCAATTGTATTCATTGCAAGTGACAGAAACCCCAACTAAAATTGGCTTAAGCAAAAAAGGGAATGTGTGGGCTCATATAATTGAAATGTTCGAAGGTAGGTAAAGCTTCATCCAGGAGCTCCAGGGCTGCCACTTGTGTATTGCCTCTGTCTCTCTAGGCGCTATTTCTTTTGATTGACTCTTAGCAGGTTCTCCCTTCAGGATGGCAAAACAGCTGCCAGCATTTCCACACTACATCATTCCAGGCTTGAGTGTGTGTGTGTGTGTGTGTGTGTGTGTTAGAAAAGAACTATTTCCTGAAATTCCCATGCAAATTCATGATTTACCCTAATCGGAACACCTCAGGTCATGTGCATTCCTCTAAGGTTGCATGTACAACTCAGTATTGCTGGGAATCAGTGTGCTGATTGGCCAGGATTGGCACAAATGCCGTACTCTTGGAACCCTGCCTGAAGTACATGTACTGAAAATAGAGGAGAGATTGTGTCTTTAAAAGAAAACCAGCATTCTTTTATCACAAGGAGCAGAAATGCATTCTTGGAAGTCAAAAAACTTGAACAATAATACCCTCTCTAGGCCTCAATTTTGCCATCTGTAGGACTGGAATAATCATGCCCATCAAACAAGATTATTATAAGCAGTGAATGTGATAACATACAGAAGTGTCTAGCTCAGTGCTGTATAAATGTTAGTTACTTTACTTCTCCTAATATGTATCAAAATCTATATCTCACTGGTTTAGGACTTCAAGACACCATGACTGGGTATTTTTAAAAAAGATTTACTTATTTCCTTGAGAGACAGAGTTAACAGAAACAGAGAGAAAGACAGAGAGAGAGAGAGAGAGAGAGAGAGAGAGAGAGAGAGGAAATCTTCTATCCACTGGTTCATTCTCCCAAAGAGCCACAGACAGCCATCAAGGATCCAGGAGCTTCATCCAGGTCTCCCATGGGGTGCAGGGCCCAAGCACTTGGGCCATCCTCCACTGCACTCCCGGGCCATAGTAGAGAGCTGGCCTGGAAGGGGGGCAACCGGGACAGAATCCGGCGCCCCGACCGGGACTAGAACCCGGTGTGCCGGCGCCGTTAGGTGGAGGATTAGCCTATTGAGCCGCGGCGCTGGCCCCTGATTCTCTTCTAAGCTTCAAGATGAACAGGAGTCATTGCTCACCTCCAGCAAAGATACCAGGTACTGAAACTATCTGGTTATACCTGAGACAAAAGCTAAACATGCAACTATTTCATACATTAGTATCAAAGCACAGCCACTCCAGTATGCCCTTTATTTCATTTCTGGCAGGGCTAAAATTTATTGTCTCTCTTGCTTTCCCAAATCTGTCTGATGTAAAACACAGCTGCCCTGGGTCTCTGCAGTGTGTACATATGTGTATGTGTTTATATATATATAATTTTTTATTTGACATATAGAGTTAGACAGTGAGAGAGACAGAGAGAAAGGTCTTCCTTCCGTTGGTTCACCCCCAAAATGGCTGCTACGGCCAGAGCTACGCCGATCCGAAGCCAGGAGCCAGGTGCTTTTCCTGGTCTCCCACACAGGTGCAGGGGCCCAAACACTTGGTCCATCCTCCACTGCCTTCCCGGACCACAGCAGAGAGCTGGACCGGATGAGGAGCAGCCAGAACTAAAACCCGGCGCCCATATGGGATGCCGGCACCGCAGGCAGAGGATTAACCAAGTGAGCCATGGCGCCAGCCCCTATATATATTTTTAAAATACTTATTTATTTATTTGAATGTCAGAGTTACACAAAGAGAGGAGAGGGAGGGAGAGAGAGAGAGGTCCTCTGTCTGATGGTTCACTCCCCAGTTGACCGCAATGACCGGAGTTGCACCAATCCGAAGCCAGGAGCCAGGCGCTTCCTCCAGGTCTCCCACATGGGTGCAGGGGCCAAGGACCTGGGCCATGTTCTACTGCTTTCCCAGGCCATAGCAGAGAGCTGGATCAGAAGTGAGCAGCTGGGTCTCGAACTGGCGCCCATATGGGATGCCAGCACTTCAGGCCAGGACATTAACCCACTGCACCACAGTGCTGGCCCCTGTGTATTTGTATATAAGGGTACTTCAGAAGTTTCATGGGAAGTGGAATTAAAAAGTAAGTTGATTTTGGTACAAAAACATTTTGAAATCCATGCACACAACTGGTCTTCAAAAATTAATGAAATGAATATTATGAAAAGCCTATGCATGAATTTAAATTGTTGTACCAAAATAAATTTATCTTTTAATTCCATTTTCTACAAACTATTTGAAGTACCTTTGTATGTGTGTGCACATGTGTGCCAGTGATACTAAAGGTGGGTAATGATTGTCTTTACCTGTTTGTAAGCAAGAGTAACAGAATGATGGCAAAAAGAGCTGTTAAGGTCAGAGTAATTATGCAGGCTGTATAGCAACCCCAAGCAGGAACAGTAACCCTGGAAATGACAATTCTAGAAGACTTATGAGTCCGTAGAGATTTTTCACAAGCAGATGGAGTCTCAGTGGAGAGACGAATCCTCTTTAATGTTTGTGGCTTTAAGTATGGTGTCGTAGTCTTTTTGTGCTGCTATAAAAAATACCATAAACTCGAGTGGCTCATCAACAATAAAAATTCACTTCTTAGAGTTCTGGAGGTTTGGAAGTCCAAGATTAAAGAGTTTGTAGATTTGGAGCCAGGTGAAGATCCTTTCTGTTCATTAACATTGCCTTCTTATTGTGTTTTCACATGGTGGAAGGGGTGAAGGGTTCCCTGAAGCCTCTTTTTTTAATGGTATTAATCCCATTTACCAACATACTGGTGATCAGATTTCAACACATGAATGGGGTGGGGGGGAAGATTCAGACCATAACAGATACCAAGTGCTTTGCAGCCCCTACCAATGAGTTTCTGGAGAAGTGGATTAGGATTCTTATCCTGTTATCCAGTAGAAGAAACTGAGATGTGAGAAGTTCTGAAAAAGATTGCAGCTCCACCCCAGAGTCTGTTCTCCTCAAGTTATAAAGGAACAGGTACCATGACCCACTATGGACAGTGTGTTAAAACCTACAATACTCAAAGAAGTTATTGTCCCTGGATAGGGGGTATATATTTGCCAAGTTTCTCCAGAGAAACAACTAATAGGACACACACACACACACAAGATATCACATAGTGATGGAAACTGGGAACTTCTATGATCTGCCATCTGCAAGCTAGAGACTGGAGGAAAGCCAATGTAATTGGCTTTTTTTTTTTTTTTTGACAGGCAGAGTGGACAGTGAGAGAGAGAGAGAGAGAGAGAGAGAGAGAAAGGTCTTCCTTTTGCCATTGGTTCACCCTCTAATGGCCGCCACGGCCGGCGCGCTGCGGCCGGCGCACCGCGCTGATCCGATGGCAGGAGCCAGGTGCTTCTCCTGGTCTCCCATGGGGTGCAGGGCCCAAGCACTTGGGCCATCCTCCACTGCACTCCGGGGGCACAGCAGAGAGCTGGCCTGGAAGAGGGGCAACCGGGACAGAATCCGGTGCCCCGACCGGGACTAGAACCCGGTGTGCCAGCACCGCAAGGAGGAGGATTAGCCTAGTGAGCCTCAGTGCCGGCGTAATTGGCTTTTGTAATTCATATATATTTTTTCATTCAATGTATTTCAATTCAATGTAATTGGCTTTTGTAATTCATTCTTTTATCTGAAGGCCTAAGAACCAGGGGAGCTAATGGTGTAAATTCCAGCCCAAAAGCAGGAGACAGAAAAAAAAGTGAATTCCTCTTTCCTCTACCTTTTGTTCTATTTTGATTCTCAACAGATTGGGTGATGCCCATCCACACCTAGAATGACAATCTACTTAACTGATTCCACCAGTTTAAATGTTAATCCCATCACAGACACACTCAGAGTTAGTGTTTCATCTGGGCGTCCTTGGCTCATTCAAGTTAACACATAAAATGATCCATCACAAGGTATAAAGCAGGGAAAGAGCACTGACATAAAAACTAGCAAAAATTAATGCATGTTACATGAAGAAAGCTGACTACAGAAGTGACCCAGCTGAAAGCCATATGTGTGAATGTGCAAACGGCTGCTGACAGGACTGCTATGTTTTTCAACTCAGTCACATAGACAAGTTGATCCTCAGAAAGGTGTCACTCACTGCTGGAGAGGAAAGTTCTTTGGTATGAGGATTGAGAGACCTAGAATTTGGATTTCAGCTTTAATTTAAAAAAAAAGTTTATTTATTTGAAAAGCAGAGTTACAGAGAGAGAGATTCCATCTGCTGGTTCACTCTCCAAACGGCCACAATGGCTAGAGCTGGGCCAGTAGCCTGAAACTCCAAACAGGTTTCCCCTGTGGGTAACAGGGGCCCAAGTACTTGGGCCATCTTCTGACACCTTGCAGGATTCATTAGCGGGGAACGGGATCAGAAGTGGAGCATTGGGCCGGCACTGTGGTGCAGCAAGTTAAAACCCCAGTGTGCAGTGCCGGCATCCTGTCCTTGGGGCCCTGCACCCACGTGGGAAACTCGGAAGAATCTCTTGGCTCCTGGTAGAAAGAGAAAGCTGTTCCATCTGCTGGCTCGAGCCCAAATGGCCATAATGGCAGCAGCTGGGCTAGTCCAAAGCCAGGAGCTAACATCTTCATCTGGGTCTCCCGCATGGGTGCAGGGACCCAAGCACTTTGGCCATCTTCTGCTGCTTTTCCAGGCACATTATCAAGGAGCTGGATCCGAAGTGGAGCAGCTGAGATGCTAACCGGTGCCCATATGGGATACAGGTGACAGCTTAACTTGCAATGCCACAATGCCAGCCCCAAGGGGATGGTAATTTTTGCCCTGCTTTCTTCACTATGTTCTTATTTTAAGAAGCCAAAGAGAACAATAAATACTTTGAAAACATATTGATAATGATAACATTTATGGAGATACTTTATCCCAATATTTATTGAGTATATAATTTGTGCCAGTTATAGAGTGAGAAAGAATAAAATAAAATAAAAAGTTGTGATTTTTATTATTCTATAGGGCCCATGTTGTGGTGCAGCAAGTTAAACCCATATCTGAGAGCAAGTTTGGGTATTGTCTGTTCCGCTTCCTATCCAGCTTCTTGCTAATGCACCTGGGAAGCAGCAGATGATGGCCCAAGTGCTTGGGTTCCTGCCACCCAGGTAGGAGACTGAGATGGAGTTCCTGGCTCCTGGGTTTGGCCTTGCCCAGTCCTGGCTTTTGCAGCCATTTGGGGAGTGAACCAGTTGGTGAAAATCAATATTTCTTTTTCTCTGTCTTTTTCTCTCTGTCTCTCTCTTTTGTCTCTCTATCTTTCAAATAAATAAATAAACCTAAGACTGGGGACCAGGACAAAGCTAGGAGCCAGAAGTTTCATCTGGGTCTCCCACTTAGGTGCAGGGGCCATCTTCCACTGTTTTCCCAGGCTGTTAGCAGGGATCTGGAGTGGAAGTGGAGAAACCAGGATATGAACCAAACTCATGGGATGATGGCTTCACTACAATGCCGGCCCCTAAATAAATCTTTTATAAAGTTTTTATTCTAGTGGAAAAGACAAATGTAAGCACTACACATTGATAAAAATTAATGTAGGGCTTAATACATAGGAAGATTACTCAGCACAGAAAGTGGTAATTAAGTTGGTGTTTGAAGGAAGAACAGAAGTTTTCTAAGTGAATAATAATGGTGATGAGGATGGTTATAAAGTTGCAAAAGGAGGAAACAGCTCTACTTGTGTTGGAGTCCCAGGAGACAGGGATTCTGTGTTTCTTGTGCTATCTTTTTACCTGCTGACAGGCAAATATTAAGCATTTAATAGATATTTTTTAAATACTTCTTGATTGAATGAATATGTAAGGAATATATGAAAAGACAAGTGAAAAAGAATAGGCAAATTTTTAATAGGCTGGTATGTTTGGGAGGTAGGCTCACATTTGTTTCTTTCAAAACAAAAAATATTAGAGGCTAGAATCCCAGGCCACTAGGCCATTCATTAGCTCAAATCTCAAAGCTAAAGCACAGGGAAAAATCTTTTTAGAGACTAGCCTTTCAGGTTTAAAGGTGTGGAGTAGGATATCAAGAGATCTTAATGCTCCATTCCCCATATAGAATGAAGCTGTCCCACTATGTTATATAATACCCTACCAGAATTGATCACTTTGATGATGAGTATGACATGAAGTTCCAGGTGTTCCTTTTTCTAAGTAAACCAACTCTCCAGAACTCTAATTACTTAGCACTTGTTCATGGAGTCCACCATTGCCTAAGAGATCACTGAACTGGAAGACTGTTTAACAACAAGTTAGCCAGGCTAGTGACCCATGCTATCTAGAGCTTTAGGAATTCCTGAAAGGAGCCATAGTGATAGGCTGTCTGGGCACTATAAGTAGAAATTAAGTGTGCAGCTCTGAGCCTCCACCCTAGCTCCAACTACATCAGCTTTATTGGGCTTTTTTATTAGATTTCATTAGAAGAAAGCGTTCCATGGGACCTGCATTGTGGTGCAGCAGATTAAGTCACCACCAGTTCAAGTCCCAGCTGTTCCACTTTGATCCACTCCCTGCTAAAGTGCCTGGGAATGCAGAAGAAGATGTCCCAAGTACTTGGGCCCCTGCACCCACGCAGGAGACCCATATGGAGTTTCAGGCTCCTGGCTTTAGCGTGGCCCAGCCTTGGCTGTTCTGGCTATTTCGGGGGTGAACCAACAGATGGAAGATCTCTCTCTCTCTCTCTCTCTCTCTCTCTCTCTCTCCTTTTCAAACAAATAAATCTTTAAAAAATAATAACAGAAGAAAGGGTTCCACTGCAAAAATATAAAATAAAATCCTTGAAAACAACCACTTACATTAAACCCTACCATTTGCCCGAAATGGAAGCTGGGTACAAGCAGCTACAGTGATATCACACAACCAGCCACTGGTAGAGTCCGTACTCAAGGATGTCTTGCTATACAACTCCAGGGAGTACAGATTTTGTTGTATTTACCAAGATTTATGCAGCATGGAATCTCTGAATGGAATGCTTCTCTCCTGATGCAGAGCTATGCTATCTTCCACACTGTTATGTACACACTGAATTAATAATGGAGGTGCTCAAATCAGTGACTTGCAAACTGAAAAAGTTTGATCATACTCTTCACTTGAATGAGAAAACAAGAATTTCAAAAATCAACTGTTGAATTAAAGAAATATGTATTTCTTTACTGCAGCTTCCAGCCAATGTAGACCATGGGACAGCATTAGTTGAGTTCCTGCTACTCACATGGACACCTGGATTACATTTGTGGCTACAAGCTTTAGCCCTGGCCCAACCTCAGCAATTGCTGATATTTGGGGAATGAATTAGCAGATAGGAGCTCGCTCTCTCTGTTTGTGTCTCAAATTTTAAAGACACTTAAAATTAAAACATACATATTGATATGTCCATAAATTTTTTGAATATCTACATTTTGTCAGATATTTCACTTGGTATTGGGAAAATATATAAGAACAAGATATAGTTCTGTGTGTAAGTAGCTTATAGTGTATTGCAGTACGCCCATAACCCTTGGATATAAAACATCAGCCTTACCTTATAGCTCTCCCTTGAATCTTTCAAGAATTGAGGCAGACTCTGTTTAATTGTGTGTTGGTAAATGTTTAACTATCAAGGCCCACGCCATGGTGTAGGGGGTAAAGCCACTGCCTGCAATGCCAGCAACCCAAATGGGTGCCACTTCTAGTCCCGACTGCTCCACTTCCAATCCAGCTCTCTGCTAATGGCCTGTAAAAGCAGTAGAGGATGGCCCAAGTCCTTGGACCCCTGCACCTACGTGGGAGACTGTCGCTCCCCGTCTTCGTGGAGGAACGACACAGGACCCTGCACTGTTCTTTCGTCTGCTCGGCCCTCCCCGGGTTTGCTGCTGGTTCTTCCCGGGTTGGCTACCGTCCCTTCCACCTCCGTGGAAGGGCGGTTCCCCCTGCCACTTTCCCCACTTCCGCAGGGGAGCGGCACACCGCCAGCCGGCTCTCTCGGGGGCTGCTCAGGTGTTCCTTCAGATAGATGTTCCCCTTAGATGTTCCTGGTGCATGTTGTCTCTCTCCTCCTTTATAGTCCTCTTCCACCAATCCCAACTCTGCTACCCACACGCTGAGTACGCTGCTCTCCTCCAATCAGGAGCAGGTCCTACAGTTTATTGGTTGAACTGGAGGCAGCTGTGTAGAAGCTGTTACCTCCTCTCCCAGCGCCATATTGTGGGAGAGCAGATGCATAGAATAAGTCTTAATTCCAGTAACTTAGTCTAGTCCGAGTTGCTCCCAGTTGCTCCCCACAGGAGACCCTGAGGAACCTCCTGGCTCCTGGCTTCAGATTGCGGCCATTTGGGGAGTGAACCAGCAGATGGAAGACCTCTCTCTCTCTCTCTCTCCCTGTAACTCTGCCTCTCTGTAACTCTGCCTTTCAAATAAATGAATAAATATTTTAAAAATGTTTAACTATCTGCTCTCCAGGATGTAATAACAGCAACTTGATTTGTGTTTATTGTCATTTTGTATAGTATAAATACTCAAACCATGACCGATTTCAACTACTAACATAATGTTACTGAATGTGTGGTGGAAAAGAGTTGTAATAGCTTCTCTTGCCAGCTGTTACAGGCTGGCTAAAGCATACTAATGGAAGAAATTATTTCCTTTAAACTCTTTCCCAATCCTTTACTGCCTAGCTTTAGTCTATGTGCATGGAGAATTTGGTGTCATACTTTCCAATTATTGTTATTTTGTAAACACATACATCAACAGGGTCTTCACACATCATTTTTTATTGATTTTTTTTATTTTCTTGTGCCACAGTATGCCTTTCTTAAGGAGCACCTACAAGATGATTGGTAATCAGGATGTTAGTGCCCCAGCTTTTTTTTTTTTTTTTTTCTCAACTTCCACTTTCTCACAGCCACTCAATCTCATTCTCTCCATTCTTGGCATTTACATCCAGTCTTCAGAGAGTAGCATGCCAAGTCTCTCAATCAGAAGACAGATGTATAACAGGGCTGGGGATACTGACATTTAGGGACGTAATAAACTGGTAGAGGAGAACTTGACACAACCTAGAAAGGGTTGCTTCTTTTTGAAAAATCCTATTCATGTCCCCTTCCTCATGGTTGACACCTGATATTTTGGTTTAACAACTTGATCTCCACAGAGATGAAGAAGTATTTGATACAGAAGATGCATTATGATATACATCCAGTAGCTCCATTGGCTTTCCTGCTGTTTCCCTTCAAGAGCTCTAATTCAAGAGGCATATATATGTATGAACCACCTTTGCAAAGCCAGTGGAGGGTAGATTAGGGCTTGTTTCAGAATCCCTGGCACCTAAGAAGGCTTGATACAAGGGTTTCTTATTAGTTTAATCCCAAGAAGCAAGTAGGGGACTGGGCTCAATGTTTTGTGTGATTTATAGGCTGGTGTCAACTCGGTGCAGCTCCATCAAAGAAGTGTCATTATTTATTTTATTCCTCAATTGCATCCATGATTATATCTATGAAACTCAGAGAACATATCTTTTGTCCTGTGTAACTCAGTCAATCTGCGTTCTGCTTAAAATAAATGCAATTTTAAAAAAAAATCCAGAGGCCGGTGCTATGGTGCAGTAGGTTAATCCTCCACCTGCAGTGCCGGCATCACATATGGGTACCAGCTCAAGTCCCAGCTGTTCCTCTTCTGACCCACCTCCTTGCTATGGCCTGGGAGAGCAGTGGAAGATGGCCCAAGTGCTTGGGCCCCTGCACCTACACAGGAGACCCGGAAGAAGGTCTTGGTTCCTGGCTTCAGATCTGCTCAGCTCTGACTGTTGCAGCCATTTGTAGAGTGAACGAGCCAATGGAAGACCTTTCTCTCTGTCGCTCCCTCTCATGGTCTGTAACTCTACCTCTCAGATAAATAATAAATAAAATCTTTTTAAAAATCCAGTTTACAGGTTCCTTCCTTCACCTGGGGTAGAAAGGAAATGGAAACAGTTCATAAATAAGTAACAGTAATTAAAGCGTTGCACCGTTTAGTTGATTCAGACAGTAAAGCATTAAAAATCCTTACATTTCTTTAGAAAGCATTAGAAATACTATACAGGGAATAGAAATATTGATTTGTTAAATTAATAGAATTGTGTTGCCTGAAAAGGCCCTGGGAGATTACTATGAATGATTACATACAAGCTTCTGGACAAGTCTGTAAGTCCCAGCTATGGCAGTGCCTTTATGGAACATCAGATTCAGCTTACATTTTGTTTGACTAGGTGTCCCTAAGAGGAAATTATTTTGCCCAAAGTCTGGGAGTTGCCTGCATTTTGAATGTGAAGTGGGAATGGATGCCAACCCTATCTAAATTGTTTTATGGATAATGAAGCACTCTCCAGTCATTTGAGGTTCATGTCCTAGGTGAGTGATGGGCAGAAGGCACACAGGACAACAGGGAAACCTACATGAATGGGCCAAATGCTAGACCATGGTGATGGAATATTTCCAGAAATCAGGCCATTACTAGGTCCTCTCTCTGGGAAAAAAAAAAAACTCACACCAAATGGCATCTCTTTACTATGCTGCCAGTATGTGGGAGACTTGTATTCTTTGGAGCCCATCCATTCTACAGGCAAATGTTAACAATGTGCATGTTCACTAGTCTGAAAAGGAAAGCTCCATTTTGATCCCCTGGCGGCTTTTCTCTTGAATATTCTGATATGTGTTCCCCTTTCTGACCTATCGGAGGAAAGAGACAAGTGTTGGGCAAAGGAGTTTAATTTTCAGGAGACTGTGTTTGGGGACAAGCTGACTCCCGGGACTATGAGGCCAAAGTCATTTTTTTTTTTTTCATGTGGGTGAAGTGAGGTCTTTTGTTTCCAAAGCAGGCAATTATTTTTTTCCTCTTCTAATTCCCCTCTAACCTCTGGCTGCTCCTTGGACCTAGAATCAGGACACCCTGAGTAACGATCCAGGCCCTGTTACTCATTAGTTCTGTAGCTTTAGATAAGTGGTTTTACCTTTGTTGAACATCCAACTCTCCAATGGCTTTTCAGTCCACTTAGAATCACCTCAGAAGACCTGAAAATGGCCCACAGAGCCATTACATGATTTTATTTTCTCTGACCTTATTTCTTACTCTCTTTCTCTTGCTCATTCCATTCTAGGCACACTGGTTTTCTTGTGTCTCTGAATACATAGGTGCCCTCATGCCTTGGGGCCATTGAACCTACTATCTCCCTTTGCCTGGAGCACTTTACTGCCAGATATTGAATGACTTAGTCCCTCACTTCCTTCAGGCTGTTACTCAGATGCCACTTTATCAGAAAGACTCTGCTTGACCATCTATCTCAAGCAGCACCCCTGTTTCTCTCAGTCCCCTTATCCTGGTTTATTTTGCTTTTTAGCATTTATTCTCACCTGAGAAATTTTTTCTCATTCATTTACTGTCTGTATCTTCCTTCTAAAGAACGTGTTTTCACTGTTGAGTCCACAGTAACCAGCACAAGACCGTGCTCAGTAAATATCTATTGAACGAATATATGAAGAAAGGAATGAATGGAATATCATAGACTTACTGTGAAGGTTTCACGAATAATATACACAACAGTGGTTTGTAAACAGTAATATGTGGTCTGTTGTGTTTTAGTTTGCTTTCTGCACTGGATCCTCCTTTTTTTTCTTTTTTTGCACATCCTGCCATCATCTCAAACATGACTTATCTAAAGTGAGGTACTTCTACCTTTCCTCATTTCCTCCACTATGCCTTTGTCCAGGGTATCTTTGTTTATTCTCACTGCATCCTAGCTCCAAACCTTTGCATTCTGCCTCTCTCTAGTCTGAGTTCCTACAATAATATTCCATCCAGCTTCTCTGTCTTCAGTCCTTCTATGTAAGATTCAATTTTCTTAAGAACCAGTATGCAGCACTTCAGTACTTCTCTCTTGTGAGGAGCATTTGTCATCAAAAGCATAAGAAGCTGGCAAAAAGATGGCCTAGGTTCTAGTTTTGACTCTTAGAAGTAGGTGTTGTGAAGGAAGAAGAAAGCCACTACACTTTGTGTTTTGAACTAAACCACTCCACTGAGGCTTAACACTTTAAGCAATATCAATTCTCAGGATAGGTATTTGACCTAGTGGATAAGATGCCAATTGGGCTACCTGCATCCCATATTGGATTGCCTGGGTTTGAGTACTGGCTGCACTCCTAAGAACAGCTTCCTGCTAATGCACACCTTGGTATACATCATGTGATGCCTCAGGTAGTTTGGTCACTGACACCCACGTGGGAGATTCAGATTGAGTTCCCAGCTCTTGTTTTTGGCCTGGCCCATCCCTGGCTATTGTGAACATTTTGGGAAAGAACTAGTGGATAAGAGCACTGGCTGTATGTCTGCCTCTCAAATAAATAATAATAGACCTTTTAAAAATATCAATTCCCTTCTGTGGTCCAAGTATTAGGTTATAGAACTTCTGTCTGTCAAATGAAAGCATTGTATCAAAGCATTCGAGTTTTTTTTCTTTTTACACCTTTCTCTCTCTCTCTCCAGCAATAGCACTATATGTTCAAGAGAACTCTATTCCACAAGCCAAATATACAAAATAAGCTTAAAAATGGACTTTCTATATCTCTTCCTCCAGTAAGCCTTCTCTAATCTGCTCTGCCCCCAAATATGTCTCCATTTATGAAATCTTGTAACAATTAGTCTGTAAAAATACATTTGAAGTTGATTATTTCCTATTTAGTATTCATTTTCACTTATACATACTATATCTTCTAATAGATTGTAAATTTTTCAAAGGCAGGTGGTTTATATTGTTCAAAGGGCAGGGAACCTCATAGTAATACAGCATACTCTATTTGCACTCAAAAAATCCTATGAAGGTGACATGACATAAAAATTATATACAATATACAAAAAAGGATATTAAGGCTCAGAGAGGAAAATTGACCTGCCCAAGATCAAACAACAGAGCAGAGATTCAAACTCATTCCTTCTAACACTCGGTTTTCTGTGGTTGCTTATACTGAACATAGTAGGACATCAATGAATGCTTTTTGACATGAATGAAAACAGAAAAAGTGAGCATGAAGCAATGGCTCAGCCTTGATATCAGCCTAAATTCAAGTCTGACTAAGACATAGGGTGCACACTCAGTCCTATTTGTGGGGAGCAACCCGGACTGGACTGAGTTACTGGAATTAAGACTTATTCTATGCATCTGCTCTCCCACAATATGGCGCTGGGAGAGGAGAAAACAGCTTCTATGCAGCTGCCTCCAGTTCAACCAATAAACTGTAGGACCTACTCCTGATTGGAGGAGAGCAGTGTACTCGGCGTGTGGGCAGCCGAGTTAGGATTGGCGGAGGAGGACTATAAAGGAGGAGAGAGACGGCATGCACCAGGAACATCTAAGGGGAACACCTGTGCAGCCCCCGAGAGAGCCGGCCGGCGGTGTGCCGCTCCCCTGCGGAAGTGGGGAATGTGGCAGGGGGAACCGCCCTTCCACGGAGGTGGAAGGGACAGTAGCCAACCCGGGAAGAACCAGCAGCAAACCCGGGGAGGGCCGAGCAGACGAAAGAACAACGTAGGGTTCTGTGTCATTCCTCCACGAAGAGGGGGAGCGACATAATGGTGCCGTGACTCGGATATGAAGCCTAGGCAGGGTTCAATGTCGCTCCTCCATGAAGAGGGGGAGCGACATAATGGTGCCGTGACTCGGATAGGAAACCTAGGACGGATAGGAAACTTAGGAGGGAAGAAACGGGAAGAACTGGGAAAATACCGGAGAGAGAGACTAGCAAAGAGCCTAGGTGCCGGAAGAAGCTATTGAAAGCCTAGGCATAGACTCGGATATGGACTGTGGGAAAGAAGTTAGGAGTGAAAGCTTTCATAGACTCGGATGCGGACTATGGCGGGGAAGCTAGGAGATTGAAAGCGAAAGTGAAACCTGGAGGAGGCTTGGACTCGGATATGGACTGTGGGAAAGAAGTTAGGATTTAAAGTGAAAGCAAGAAGAAACTTAGACTTAGATACGGACTGCAGGTTGAAAGTGAAAGTGAAACCTATAAGAAACTTAGACTTGGATACGGACTGTGGGGAGAAGCCAGGAGAAATGAGGGAGGAATATTGTTGGAAGAAAACTTAGGGAAACATACTGGGTAGAGAAAAATGTTAGGGAGGATGAAGCCGCGAGTGCAGGCCGAGGCGGAGACATAAGCCACCTTGGAATTCTTCAAGTCACCCCGGGGAGCAAGAGGCGAAGATCTGGAACCAGAGGCAGAGACGTGGGCCGCCAGGTTGAAATTCGCCAGGTTAGTCCGGGGAACTTGGACTGAATGCCAGTGGTGGCGGAAACATTCGCGGAAGCCGCCGCGTGCAGAGAGAGCACGGGGTGTGAATAGATAGGGAACGCGGGGCTGGCGCGAGGCCGTGGTGCGGGCGCGAAGTGCGTGGAGACCGCGGAGCGTGCGCGCAGAGCCGTGAAGCTGCCGCGGGGCGAGGTGCCGAGAAGCAGCCTCGGGGCGGGCGCCGCCGGGAAGCCGCGGGGATAAGAGAAACAGAAGTTTAGAAATAAAATGAGAGAAATAGGAATGCTGGAAGATAGAAGTAAAATGGGAGAAATAGGAATGCCCGGAGATAGAGAAATAGAGAATTAGGGCCTCCCCACAACACTGCAATGTGAGAGCTTGGATTCGGTCTGCCTGATTAGTGAGGCGATGAGCACCTGCGGGCAGCTAGCAGCTTATGCGCCGCAGGTCACCGAAGACAGGCACGAATTAACATCAATAAGGCCTCCCCACAACACTGCAATGAGAAGGCTTGGATTCGGTCTGCCTGATTAGTGAGGCGATGAGCACCTGCGGGCGGCTAGCAGCTTATGCGCCGCAGGTCACCGAAGACAGGCACGTTATCAACACCAATAAGTCACCCCACAACATGGCAATGAGAAAGCTTGGATTCGGTCTGCCTGATTAGGGCGATAAGCACCAGCAGGCAGCTCGACCAGAGTATGAGCTGCAGGTCACCGAAGATAGGCATGAACCAACACTAATAAGTCTCCCCCACAATATGGCAATGAGAAGGCTTGGATTCGGTTTGCCTGATTGTTAGGGCTTGTAAGCCCCTGCAGGCAGAGCAGAGCATGCGCTGCGGGGCACTGAACACAGGCACGCATCAGCGCCTAAAAACCTCCTCACAACATGGCGAAGAGAGGACCCGGATTCGGTTTGCCTGATTGATAGGACTTGTAAGAACCTGTGGCAACTCTAGCAAGCAGAGCAGAGTGTGTGCTGCGGGACACCGAAGACAGGCGCGTATCAACGCCAAAAAATAAAAAGAAAGGGGGATCTGTGGGGAGCAACCCGGACTGGACTGAGTTACTGGAATTAAGACTTATTCTATGCATCTGCTCTCCCACAATATGGCGCTGGGAGAGGAGAAAACAGCTTCTACGCAGCTGCCTCCAGTTCAACCAATAAACTGTAGGACCTACTCCTGATTGGAGGAGAGCAGTGTACTCGGCGTGTGGGCAGCCGAGTTAGGATTGGCGGAGGAGGACTATAAAGGAGGAGAGAGACGGCATGCACCAGGAACATCTAAGGGGAACACCTGTGCAGCCCCCGAGAGAGCCGGCCGGCGGTGTGCCGCTCCCCTGCGGAAGTGGGGAATGTGGCAGGGGGAACCGCCCTTCCACGGAGGTGGAAGGGACAGTAGCCAACCCGGGAAGAACCAGCAGCAAACCCGGGGAGGGCCGAGCAGACGAAAGAACAACGCAGGGTTCTGTGTCATTCCTCCACGAAGAGGGGGAGCGACACTATTAAACATATTTTCATTCATTTCCATTGGACACAGGCCAATATCTATCATAAAAATCTCTGCACATCAATTTTACCTGACATCTGAAGAATTAAAATCCTTACTCATCAATTTTACATGAAACCTAGATCGTTGAAATCCTGCCCATCAATTTCACCTAAATTCCAGATCAAAGAAATCCACACTCATCAATTTCACCTAAAACTGGGATCATCAAAATCCTCACTCATCAATTTTTCCAAACACCTGGATCATGGAAATCCTACAGGTCAATTTTGTTTTGCTACCAGCCCTCACTACCTCCTTAGCCAAATAAATCCCCTGAGATTACATGGATGTCCCAGGGTGGGTGCTGCTCTTTAATTTCCAAGCCTGGGTTTAGAGGATATTAGTCTAAACAGCTCAGCAATCCAAAGGTAGGAAAACATCTGCCTTGACATGTATGTGTGTGTGTGTGTGTGTGCTCATGTGTTATACGCCTGCATACATGAACATGCTGAGTGAGTGGTAACAAAAAAGGAAAAGGATAGTGAGGGAAGGAAGGAGAGGCAACCTATGGTCCCAGAGCACTGAGTCCCTATAATAATCAATTTTGACGTGTCTAGAACAGTTTTTTTTCCTCCTCTTCACCTTTATCAAAAGGCATCGAACTGCTTGTGCATGCCCTGAACAAGATCTCAGGGACCTATAACAACACTAGCAAAATGAAGAATGCCCCCAATTGCCTTGCCAAAGAGAGCAGCAGGGGTGGCAGTGCTATCTGAAACTGAAGCCAAGACACAGAAGAGTGATTTAGTCAAGATTATACAGGAAAATTCTGTATTCTCTTTCTAATAATAGTAATGTAACTTTTATATTTACAACATTGTTATCCTGTGCTATTTGTTATATATATATATACATATATGTACAATAGAATATTATTTTTATCCTTATATTTATTATTTTCTTTTTCTACTCTAGTCAAGGATCTCTTTTATCACCACTGCTCAGTAGCAAATTTCAGGATCCTAATTGTGTCAATTATAAGAAGATGTGTCCACAGGTAATATAAAAATAGTTATTTTTCTAAGGTGGGGAAAACAAGAAAAGAAATCAGGATTTCACTAAATAAGAAGCTTTTTTGGATCTATGTTCCTTTGAAGGATATGTGTGTGTTTGCTTTGAGTTAAGTCTATGATGCTTATGTTTAATGTTATGGAGCCTAAGTTTCTCTAATAGCTATATATATATATAAATATATATATATATATATATATATATATATATATATATGAAGCAGTCTCATCAGTTACAAGCCTGGAACATCCAAAAGAAAATTTCGTTACTACTTCTGTACATTTGTTCATACTCTGGCTTAGTTATTGCCCTGATGGTCTTTATCAGCCTTGGATATTTCTGATCTGTTGGCATTTAGATATTTCCCCCCTTGAAGCCTGGTTTATTATCTAGGTGCTTTCCTTTTTTAAGAAATTTTGCAAGCACTAAAACTATCCAGGCCTCCTGGGGACCTCATGATCTCCTCTTTTTTTAAAAAAAGATTTATTTATTTATTTGAAAGTCTGAGTTACACAGAGAGGGAAGGAGAGGCAGAGAGAGGTCTTTCATCCACTGGTTCATTCCCCAATTGGCCGCAAAGGGCGGAGCTCCGCTGATCCAAAGCCAGGAGCCAGGAGATTATTCCCATGTCCCATGTGGTTGCAGGGGCCCAAGGACTTGGGCCATCTTCTACTGCTTTCCCAGGCCATAGCAGAGAGCTGGATCGGAAGTGGAGCAGCCAAGACTTGAACTGGTGCCCAAATGGGATAATGACACTGCAAGAGGTGGCTTTACACACTAAGCCACAGCACCGGCCCCTCATGATAACCTCTTCCCTCCATCTTTTTCCCCAGAGGAGTTAAGTATAGCCCTGCTTGATTTCTAGCTTAAAGGCACCTGTTGCTTTCAGCATAATTTCTTTTTGAAAAAGATTTATTTATTTATTTGAAAGTCAGAGTTCCACAGAGAGAGAAGGAGAGTCAGAGAGAGAGAGAGACAGAGAGAGAGACAGAGAGAGAGAGAGGTCTTCCATATGCTGGTTCACTTCCCATTTGGTTGCAACAGCTGAAGCTATACTGATCTGAAGGCAGGAGCCAGGAGCTTCTTCCGGGTCTCCCACGTGGGTGCAGGAGCCCAAGGACTTGGGCCATCTTCTACTGCTTTCCCAGGCCATAGCAGAGAGCTGGATAGGAAGTGGAGCTGCCAGGACTCGAACTGGTGCCCATATGGAATGCCATCACTGCAGGCGGCAGCTTAACCCGCTACACCACAGCACAGGCCCCTCAGCATAATTTCTTAGCAGTTTGTGATTCCTCATTTCTTCCCTCTGGCCTTCAGTTGTAATTAAGTATCCTTTAACAGAGTCAGGGCTGCTGTATGGGATTAAACAGAGTGTACTCTGTAAACCATAGGGGGTGCCAGCCTCCTAGATTGCAATGTGAATGGTACATCCTGGAGCTGTGCAACATCATATCCCTCTGAGAGTCCTATGATCAAGAAAGGCCAAAAGTGAGACCAGCTGGTTTCTACAGCAAGTGAGTCCAGCACATTCTTCTAATGCACTTCCACTGTCCTGAGAACAGCTGGGGAGGAAGTGAGACAACCCCCACATCCCTTTTGTCAAGGAGCAACAGTGGTAATGGATATACCTCAACTTCCCTTTCCTCTTACCTCCTCAACCTTCACTAGCAGTCCCCACACATGATGAAGGAGTTCTGGAGAGGGAAGACTTTTTCATTTTTAATTTTGTTGTTCCTGTATGTTTACATTTCTTGATCAAATTAATGTCCCTGCCAAAATATTTAGAATTTCTCTGCATAAGACATTACTGAAGCAGGAGACATGTTTTCCCACATGACTCTGATTTTGGATGACAAAAGTGTTTAATACTGCTGCACCCTAGCTCTACCCACCAACATTTTCATTCCTTTCAAAGTTTCCTATTCACAAATTCATGGTTAATAGCAGTTTTTACTTTCCACATCTTCAATAAATCGGCCCACTCTGGTAGATAGTTGTTCTGATATGGAATATGCTCTTTCTCCCGTTGAAGGATGCGAGGTGGAATGCAGCAAGGAGCTTCAGTCTATCATAGGAGGTCCTGCTATTAGAAGACCTTTCTGGGTTCCCTGTAGTCAATCAGGATTTTGAAATGGAGGGGAGCAATGAACCATGGATGTATTTTCCAGTGAGTGATCAAATGTCTAGTCACTATTGGATAATGTTAGTCCTACTGAATTCAGCCTCTGTACCTACTTCAGAAAGAAGTAACCACCTTGTAGCAAATCCTGCAGTTGAGAGTCTGCCTGGTGGGGTCCCTTGCTCCAGACTACAGGCTTACTTCATATGAGGAAATGCTTGTCTGTTTTTGTGTGTGAGTCACACCCAGAGTTGTGAGAAAAGGAACAGTTTCAGCAATGGGGTGGGCACGACTCAGTCACAGAGCCTGGGCCTTACGCCAAGACTTGGTGTTCAGCTACTGTTGGACGCATCAAAAGAAGGCAAGATGGGAAAAGCCTATGAGGTAATTTTTCTCCACCCAGGAGCCAGTAATAGACTCCCCCTTCTTTTCTTTCATACCTCTATCTGCCAACAGTGTGATTTAGAAAGCAATATTTTCTTTGTTTTTCCCCATATTTTATTTTCAGGGATCACTCAAAGGAGGTACTGGGGCGGGCATCATGCTTCTTCTTTAGTGAACTTGTCAAGATGCTAGTCAATAGTTTTGTATGCAGGAAAATCAAGAAGCAGTCATTCCCAGTTCACCCGTCCCTCTTCCCATACACAAACATCTACAGGAGCACATAGGCACTGACAGGCAAATGAAATTGAATACAGGAGTGTAGGTACAGGGAACTGGGCTTACAACCAGGGAGTACAAGAGGCCACATTATTCAGTACCTTGTTGGCTGGGGACTGTGTAAATTTTACAAATTTATCTTGGGTTGATTCAAATTGGTTTGCTTCTAAGAAATTTTGGGGGATGTGATAGGGCTTCCAATTCTCAGGCTCTTAAGAGGCAACTGCAATAAAGAATGAAAGGCCTTAGACAGTGGTGACCACAGCTACATTCTCTATAGTCAAAAGGGAATAAAACTATGATGTCACATTTTAAATAAAGGGATTGTTAACCTATTTACTTTTCTAAGATCTTGTACAAATTTCTATTTTGGTTGACCATCTTTATTAAACTTATAAAAAAAACTCTTTAAAAAAACAATTAGAATTATAGTAGTATTACAGGGTGAATTCTCTTTAAATGTATTCCGGGGCCAGCACTGTGGTGTAGCAAGTAAAGCCACCACCTGCAGTGCCAGCATCCCATATGGGCACTGGTTTGAGTCCCGGCTGCCCCACTTCTGATCCAGCTCTCTGCTATGGTCTGGGAAAGCAGTAGAAGATGACCCAAGTTCTTGGGCCCTTGCACCCATCTGGGAGACCTGGAAGAAGCTCCTGGCTCTTGGTTTCAGATTGGTGCAGTTCCAGTCATTGCAGCCAACCTGGGAGTGAACCAGTGGATTGAAGATCTCTCTCTGCCTCTGCCTCTCCTTCTCTCTCTGTGTAACTCTGACTTTCAAATAAATACATTTTTTTAAAAAAAGTATTCTTGTATGTATCTCTTTCAAACTCTCTCTCTCTTTCTCTCTCTCTCTCTCTATATATATATAGATAGATAGATAGGTATAGATATATATATATCCTATATCTATCTATCTATCTATCTATCTATCTATCTATCTATCTATGAGAGGAATGGAGAATGACCATACATCCTTTGGTTAACTCTTAAAATGCCTGCAGTAGTTGAGACTGGATCAGGCCAAATCCAGGAGCCCAGAATTCAGTCTAGGTCTCCCACATGGGTGGCAGAGACTCAACTACTTGATCCATCACCCACTGCTACCCAGATGCATATTAGCAGAAAGCTGGAACTGGAAGTGAAGCTAAGACTTGAACCCAGGCAGTCTGATACTGGATGATATGGGATGATACAAACAACTTGTTAACTCCTGTGCTAAATGCTCACTCCTCAAATATTTCTAATATTTTTTCTAATAACTGATTTGGGTCCCTCTGAGATTCACATAAATGATACATGTTATATATAACCATTCCTGTTTTTTTAAAAAATAAAATAACGGACTTCATTTTGAGTTAATTGCAGAGTCACATGCAGTTGTAAGAAATAATGCAGAGAGAGCATGGGTACCCTTTACCCATTTTTGCCCTATGGTAACATCTTGCATAACTGTAGTATAATATCACAACCAGGATATTTACATTGAAATGTCCCATAAATCTTATTCAGATTTCACCAGCCACCTTTACATGCACTCAATTGTGTATATGTGTGTGTTGGGGGTAATCTGTAATCACCACCACAACTTAGGATGTACAACTGCTCAAAAAAAGTATCCCTCATACAACCCCTTTTGTAATAGTAATAACCACTATTACACTCCTGCACAAACCCTGGAGACCACTAATCTCTATAATTTTGTCATTTCAGGAAGGTTATAAAATTGTAATCATATATGATTCACTTTCTGAAATTTGCTTTTCTTTCCATCAGTATAACTTTCTCAAGGTCATCCAAGTCCTTGCATATATCAATAGTCTATTCTTTTTGTTGTTGTTGAATTGTATCATACTATTGTTAATGTAATCATTTTCTGCTAAAGGATAGCTGAATTGTTTCTGGGTTTTAGCTATTTTTAAAATATTTAGTTATTTATCTGAAAATCAGAGTTACAAACAGGCAGAGGCAGAGAGAGAGAGAGAGAGAGAGAGAGAGAGAGAGAGGTCTTCCATCCTCTGGTTCACTCCCTATATGGCTGCAACAGCTGGAGCTGGGCTGATCTGAAGCCAGAAGCCAGGAGCTTCTTTTGGGTCTCCCACGCAGGTTCAGGGGCCCGAGGACTTGGGACATCTTCTTCTGCTTTCCCAGGCCATAGCAGACAGCTGGATCAGAAGTGGAGCATCTGGTATACAAACCGGTGCCCATATGGGATACTGGCACTACAGGCGGCGGCTTTACCAGATACGTTGCAGTGCTGGCCTCTGGGTTTTAGCTATTACAAATCAAGCTATGAACATTCATGTACAAGTGCTTGTATGAGCACAGGTTTTCATCTCTCTGGAATAAATGCCCAAAAGTGCAACTGCCAAGTCACGGCAATTGCATGGTTTCTTCCTTCACAAAACTGTCAAACTATTTTCCAGAGTCTCTGTATAAGTTTCCTTTCCCTAGCAATGTATGAGAGGTTTAGTTTTGCCAAATACTTCTCAGTATTAGACATTATCACTATTTTAATTTTTATACTTGATTTTTGATGTTTCTGTACATATTCTGACCATTTTGCAATGATATTGCATCATGGTTTTAAATTACATTTCCCTGATTACTAATGGTGTTGGCCATCTTTTCATATGCTTATATGCCACTTGTATATTTCTTGCAGTGAAAAGTGTGTTCATGTTTTTTATACAGCTTCATTTTTTTTAACTTTTATTTAATGAATATAAATTTCCAAAGTACGATTTATGGATTACAATGGCTTCCCCCCCATACCGTCCCTCCCACCCACAACTCTCCCCTTTCCCACTCCCTCTCCCCTTCCATTCACATCAAGATTCATTTTCGATTATCATAATATACAGAAGATCAGCTTAGTATACATTAAGTAAGGATTTCAACAGTTTGCTAACACACAGAAACATAAAGTGAAAAATAATAGATGATTTTTTTTAAATGATGATGAAATCAGATCAGACCTATTGTCATGTTTAATCCCAGTGAGAGTCAAGTTGGGAGTTGATAATTTCTTTTTCTTTTTTTTTTTTTTTACAGAGAATCAGTTTAGTATACATTAAGTAAAGATTTCAACAGTTTGCACCCCCATAGAAACACAAAGTGAAATATATTGTTTGAGTACTCGTTATAGCATTAAATCTCAATGCACAGCACATTAAGGACAGAGATCCTACATGAGGAGTAAGTGCACAGTGACTCCTGTTGTTGACTTTACCAATTGACACTCCTGTCTATGGCATCAGTAATCTCCCTATGCTCCAGTCATGAGTTTCCAAGGCTATGGAAGCCCTCTGAGTTCTCCGATTCTTATCTTGTTTAGACAAGGTCATAGTCAAAGTGGAGGTTCTCTCCTCCCTTCAGAGAAAGGTACCTCCTTCTTTGAAGACCTGTTCTTTCCACTGGGATCTCACTCACAGAGATCTTTTGCCAGAGTGTCTTGGCTTTCCATGCCTGAAATACTCTCATGGGCTTTTCAGCCAGATCCGAATGCCTTTAGGGCTGATTCTGAGGCCAGAATGCTATTTAGGACATCTGCCATTCTATGAGTCTGCTGAGTATCTCACTTCCCATGTTGGATCACTCTCCCCTTTATTTATTCTATCGGTTAGTGTTAGCAGGTACTAGACTTGTTTATGTGCTCCCTTTGACTCTTAGTCCTTTCATTATGATCAATTGTGAACTGAAATTGATCACTTGGAATAGTGAGATGGCATTGATACATGCCACCTTGATGGGATTGAATTGGAATCCCCTGGTATGTTTCTAACTCTACCATTTGGGGCAAGTCAGCTTGAGCATGTCCCAAATTATACATCTCTTCCCTCTCTTATTCCCACTCTTATGTTTAACAGGGATCACATTTCAGTTAATTTTCAACACTTAAGAATAACTGTGTATTAATTACAGAATTAAACCCGTCATATTAAGTAGAACAGACAAAAAAAAAACTACTAATAGACCAATGGAACAGAATTGAAATACCAGAAATCAACCCAAACATCTACAGCCAACTTATATTTGATCAAGGATCTAAAACTAATTCCTGGAGCAAGGACAGTCTATTCAATAAATGGTGCTGGGAAAATTGGATTTCCACGTGCAGAATCATGAAGCAAGACCCCTACCTTACACCTTACACAAAAATCCACTCAACATGGATTAAAGACCTAAATCTACGACCTGACACCATCAGGTTACTAGAGAACATTGGAGAAACCCTTCAAGATATTGGCACAGGCAAAGAATTTCTGGAAAAGACCTGGGAGGCACAGGCAGTCAAAGTCAAAATCAACTATTGGGATTGCCTCAAATTGAGAAGTTTCTGCACTGCAAAAGAAACAGTCAGGAGAGTGAAGAGACAACCGACAGAATGGGAAAAAATATTTGCAAACTATGCAACAGATAAAGGGTTAATAACCAGAATCTACAAAGAGATCAAGAAACTCCACAAAAACAAAACCAACAACCCACTTAAGAGATGGGCCAAGGACCTCAATAGACATTTTTCAAAAGAGGAAATCCAAATGGCCAACAGGCACATGAAAAAACGTTCAAGGTCATTAGCAATCAGGGAAATGCAAATCAAAACCACAATGAGGTTTTACCTCACCCCCGTTAGAAGGGCTCACATACAGAAATCTACCAACAACAGATGCTGGAGAGGATGTGGGGAAAAAGGGACACTAACCCACTGTTTGTGGGAATGCAAACTGGTCAAGCCACTATGGAAATCAGTCTGGAGATTCCTCAGAAACCTGAATATAACCCTACCGTTCGACCCAGCCATCCCACTCCTTGGAATTTACCCAAAGGAATTTAAATTGGCAAACAAAAAAGCGGTCTGCACCCTAATGTTTATTGCAGCTCAATTCACAATAGCTAAGACCTGGAACCAACCTAAATGCCCATCAACGGTAGACTGGATAAAGAAATTATGGGATATGTACTCTTTAGAATACTATACCGCAGTAAGAAACAACGAAATCCAGTCATTTGCAACAAAATGGAGGAATCTGGAACACATCATGCTGAGTGAAATAAGCCAATCCCAAAGGGACAAATACCATATGTTCTCCCTGATCGGTGACAACTGACTGAACACCAAAAAGGAAATCTCCTGAAGTGAAATGGACACTATGGGAAACGGTGACTTGATCAGCATAGCCCTGACTGTTAATGAACAACTTAATACATTATACAGCTTCACTTTTACCACCTTCCTCTTCCTAATACATTTGTCTAAAACTTCCAAGTTTCTTTCACCATCCATTCTTTGTCAATATTTTTAGTGTTAGAGAAGTCACTGATAAGGACATTTATAGGGTCTTATCATCCTCTCTATCCATTGATCACCAAATACAATTTTGTGCCTCATAAATGTATTTTGGTCAGTGATGGACTGCATATACAATGGGGGTCCTATAAGATTATAACAGAGCTTGAAAAATTCACATCGCCTACTAATGCCACAGCAAGCATAGCATTGTAGCAATGTCAGTGAAATTGTGACATTAGAGTTTAATGTATTACTCACAATGTTGTGGTGATGCTGGTGTGAACAAACCTACTGGCTGCCAGTTATGTGAAAGTATAGCACAATTACATATAATGCATAGTAATTGGTATTGATAATAAATGACTTTGCTACTGGTTTATATTATTGTAGCGTATAATCCTATTTTTTTTCAAATGCTTACTGTTGGTACAGCATCCTGCATCTATTTTTCATCATGTCTCTTGATTGCATTAAGAGGATACATTAAAGCAGTGACCTATACTGTTTAGGTTGCTGCAAGTACACTCTACAATGTTTTCACAATGACAAAATCACCTAACAATGCTATCTCAGAATATATCCCTATTCTTTTTTTAAGATTTATTTTATTTATTTGAAAGGCATAGTTACAGAGAGAGGTAGAGAGGTAGAGAGAGAGAGAGAGAGGTCTTCCATCCACTGGTTCACTCCCCAAATGTTCGCAATGACTGGGGCTGAGTTGATCCAAAGCCAGGAGCCAGCAGTTTCTTCCAGGTGTCCCATGTGGGTGCAGGGGCTCAGGGACTTGGGTCATCCTCCACTGCTTTCCCAGGCACATTAGCAGGGAGCTGGATTGTAAGTGGAGCAGTTGGGACTCAAACCAGCACCGATATGGGATACCAGTACTGCAGGCTAGGGCTTTAACCTGCTGCACCACAGCACCAGCCCTGGCTTTAGAGGATTTTGAGCTGAGAAGGGACAAGCTGTGACGTGTGTCATATTTATTCATTTGTTAACAAGGCAGAGAGATGGAGACAGAAAGAACTCTCATCTGCTGGTTCACTCCTCAAATAAATGCAATGATCAGTGTTGAGTCAAACCGAAGTTGAGAGCCCAGAACTCTATCTGGGTCTCTCATGTGGGTTGTAGGGACCCAAGTACTTGAGACATCGAGTGCTGCCTACCAGAGTGGGCATCATAGGTGGGCATCATAAGGAAGCTGGAATTGGAAGCAGAGCTGGGGCTCAAACCCAGACTCTCTAATATAAGATGCAAGTGTCCCAAGAGGTGTATTAACTGCTAGGCCAAATGCCTGTTCTATGACTTGTGGTTTAAAAGGATGTCTCTGACTGATGTGTGCATTATAGACCAAAATAGGGCGCAAGACTGAAAGGAGCAGGGCAACTGGAAGTTATTGCAATAGTCCAGGCAGGAGAGTGACTGGAATGTGGGTGGCAGCAAATGAATAAGCTATTGGCTGAATACACTGCTGAAGCTGTAATATCTGGGATGCTGTTGAGGACATGAGGTAAAGAGAAAAGTGCCTTAGGCTTTGAACTCATCCCCAAGTCTCTGAGGAAATGTGGTCTTGTGAGCTTAAAGACAGAAGCCCAAGGTTTCTGTGGTCCCCACAGAACTGGGCAGGTGGAGCCAGTGTTGTATTTTAGCAGGTAAAGGTACCATCTGTGATGCCGGCATGCCATATGGGCACCAGTTAGTGTCCTGGCTGCTCTACTTCCAATCCAGCACCCTGCTAATGGACTGGAAAAGCAATGGAAGATGGCCCAAGTGTTTGGACCCCTGCCACCCACACGGGAGACCCAGATGAAACTCCTGGTCCCTAGCTTTGACCTGGCTCAGTCCTGGCTGTTGTCACCATTTGAAGAGTGAGCCAGCAGATGAAAGATTCTCAATACCTTTCTCTCTCTCTCTCTCTCTCTCTCTCTCTCTCTCTCTAACTTTTTTAAATAAATAAATCTTTTTAAAAAGAACTAGGCAGGTAAAAAATCTATTTTTTGACATTTCTTTGTTACATAGGACCTGAGGAGTCCATGCTAGGAACCTTAAATTATCCTAGGTAATGAGGTGGCTTGGAAATCAGGCAGTATGGACCTGATACATCAAGAACATTACAATCACGTGCATGGCCAACTTCCTGCTAGGGATACATGTGTGGCTTGCTCCCTGTGAAGAAATGTCTAGTCAGACCAGAGGTAGGAAAATAGCAGAGAATGATATGAGATAAAAAGAGCCTGGTTTGACAAGGCAGTAGTTTCCCATGAACTCCCACCACCCTGTTCCTCATGAGATGGAGAAAGACATAAGGTTTGGTCTTGCTTGTGTTTTCTCTCTGATACTGGAGAGTTGGTTGGGAAGCAGAGAGGATAAGGTTAAATTCCTCTTTTCATTGGGAAAGAAAAGAAAAAGAGAGATTCCCACTTCTGGGTTTTTTAAACCAGCAAAGTCTATCTGAAGGCCAGCTCAAGTCCCACATGTGAGATGAGTTGTGTCATTGGCTCCAGTTCTGTGCTGTTGCCATTTTTAATACGGCTCTGTTGCCATGTCCTTGGCCCAGAACTCTCCAATTTTGCTCCCTTATTGTAATCAGGAAAGGATCTGACAAATCCTCAATGAGCTTTCTCTGGAGAGTTGGAGTATAGAGACACTCCCTCCTCCTCCACCTATCCCAATGTTCTCAACTACCTTCACACAAGTCCTTCTGCACCCAACTGTGATAACTGATGGAATTACTTGTGCAGTTGAGTAATTGGTTTTGTAAAAAATTTGTAAAGTACCTTGAGAGACCAATTCATTCCCATAGAAATGGCTATCTCTCCATTGTCAAAATAGCTTCCTCAGTGTGGACTTACAGCTGTCTTAATAGTTCTTAACATCTTAACTTCTTCTGTTCTACTGAATTTTTCCCCAAAAACTCAAAGAACTGGTTTTTTTTTACATTTTCATTATTAATATAAAGAGAAAAGATTTATTAAAGAGTATATGTTAAATTATTTATTTATTTGAAAGGCAGGGAGAGGGAGAGAGGGAGAGAGGGAGAGAGGGAGAGAGGGAGAGAGGGAGAGAGGGAGAGAGGGAGAGAGGGAATCTGCCATCTCCTGGTTCACTCCCAGAATGACTACTACCAAATGACCACAATAGCTGGTGCTGTGCCAGACCAAAACCAGGAGCCTGAAAACCCATCCTAGTCTCCTACATGGGTGGCACTTGGATCATCTTTAGCTGCCTTCCCAGGCACATTAGCAGGAAGCTGGATTGGAAATGGAACGGCTGGGATTCAAATTGGCGTTCAAATGTGGCTTAACCCACTGTGTCATAACACTGTCCTCCACCCCCAAAGAACTTTATACTAGGAGGAAACCTTTAAGATTTCCTTACTCTGCTTCCTTGTTTTACATTGGGTTGGTAAACAGGAGCCCAAATGAAGAAAATAATGTTCCCAAAGTCATAATACCATTCAGTAGCAGAGCCAAGATTTGAACCTAATTTTTCAGACTCTCAGGCTATTGTTTTTTTTTTTTTAAGAATCTGTTTATTTGAAATGGGGAGGGAGAGAAAGAGAGAGAGAATATCTCTTTCATATGTTAGTTTACTCCCCAAATGGCCTCAACTGCTAGGTCTAAGCAAAGCTGAAGTCATGAGCCTGAAATTCCATCTGGGTCTCCCACATTAGTGATAAGGGCCTTAGTAACTGGGCTGTTTTCAGGTGCCTCCCCAGCAGGCCAAGGTTCTTAACATGCAACAATTTTTTTTTTTTAGAATTTGAAGCAAGCCTACAGCACTATATGAAGGAGCATATGCCTGGCCTAACTGCACAGGTAAGTGTGTCCAAGTTCAAAAGGTGGGGATGGGAATGACATGAAGTAGGGGCTGTTATCCAATTGTGGTTAACCAGGGAGCCCAAAATACCAGGGCTGTTTCAATGAGGGTCATCTTGGAGGAAAGGTACAGGTAGAAGTCTATCCCTCTATAATATAACCTATACCTGAAGGGGCAATTCCACTGTATTCTTAGGTCCAAGGAGAAGGCAGTGGCCCCTAGAGGGTGCACATTGGTCCATGTTATTAAAGGTAGATATTTCTATTTGGTGCATGAACTTAGCTGTGGCATTAGGCCTAGCCTAACTTTCTCTGGCCACCATAGCTTGCCCTTATCAGCAAGGGATGACATGGCATGTTTGCCTTCCCCTTCTCCTCTTCCCTTCCTCCCTCTCCAGCCCAGGGGACTCCAGCTAACAAGGATTTCTCCCCATCTTTTCTGTGTAGCTCACTCTCCTGGCAACCTCCCATCCCCATCTCCCATTGTAGACAGACTGAAGCATGGCTCATCTCTGTTGGCTCTCTCCCAAACATGGCCATGCATTCAGCAAGTGAGGAGAAAGAGCTTGGGCTTCTGTCAGGTGGAGTAGACAACCATTTGAGGCCACCCAGGGATTCCTAGATAGAAGTCTAACTATTCGGCACAGGATATTGGCTGCTATAGGCCTGATTCATAGATCTGTGGCTTCTTGTGGAGGGAAGGCTGGAATAGGCCTGTGTTTCTTTTACACCATTAACATACCCCAGTCTGCTTCCAAGAAATCCAGGAGCTGAGAGCTTATGAAGAAACAGTTGGCTGAGTTGCAGGCATTCTGCTATACAGGTAGTTACAAGCAATTTAGATCTAAGCAGTAAAAAAATTAGGCCAAATCAAAAAAGAAATCAGACTGTGAATAAGAATTATTAATAAAATGTAGACCCATGCTCCAATGCTGCTCTTCTCCTATATTTACATGAGCTGCTCTTTATAAATATTTACTGAGATAAATTAATATATCATATATTTTGCCCATTTAAAGCATATAATTCAGGGTTGGCATTTGGTGCAATGGTTAAGTCACAATTTGGGATAACTGCATCCTATGTCAGAGTGTCTGGGTTCAAGTCCTGACTCCACTTCCAATTCCAGCTTTCTGTTATTGCAGATCCTGTGAAGTATCAAATGGTGGCTCAAGTACTTGGGTCCCTGCCATCCACATAGGAGGGCCAGATTGAGTGAGGGGGTCCTGATTTTAGATACACCCAGCCTTGGCTATTGCAGGCATTTGGGGAGTAAACCAGCAGGTGGAGGATCTCTCTCTGTTTAGCTCTGCCTCTCAAATAAAAGTGAATGAGTAAATTCAGACAATCCAGTTGGTTCTACTATATTCAGTGTTGTGAAACAATCACTAAGATCTATTTCCAAAACATTTTCATTGCCCCACAAGAAAAAAAAAACAAAACTCCATACCGATTAGCAATCACTCTTCAGTCCCCTCTCATAATAGATCCTGGCAACCACTAATCAACTTTCTGTCTATATGGATTTTCCCTTTCTAGAGATTTCATTTAAATGTAGTCATAAATGCTGGTTCTAGTCACGGCTGCTCCAACTCTGATCCAGCTCTCTGCTATGGTCTGGGAAAGCAGTAGAAGATGGCCCAAGTCCTTGGGCCCCTGCACCCACGTGGGAAACCTGGAAGAAGCTCCTGTCTACTGGCTTCAGATCGGTGCAGCTCCAGTAGTTGCAGTCATCTGGGGAGTGAACCAGCAGATGGAAGACCTCTCTCTCTACCTCTTTCTGTAACTCTGTCTTTCAAATAAATAAAATAAATCTTTAAAAATAAATAAATAAATGTAGTCAATAAAATATGTGGCCTTTTCCATCTGGCTTATTTCATGTATCATGTTTTTAAGATTCATCTATGTCGCAGCGTGTACCATAATTTCATTCATCTTTGTGGCTGTATATTATTCAATTGTATAGATATACCACATTATTTATCCACCCATCAGTTGGTAAACATTTGGTTTCTTTATGCTTTGTTACTTTGAAGGCTTTTTTTTTAAAGATTTTGTTTTATTTAAAAGTCAGAGTTACACAGAGAGAGGAAAGGCAGAGAGAGAGAGAGGTCTTCCATCCAATGGTTCACTCCCTAATTGGCCGCAACGGCTGGAGCTGCACCAATCCGAAGCCAGGAGCCAGGAGCTTCTTCCAGGTCTCCCACGTGGGTGCAGGGGCCCAAGGACTTGGGCCATCTTCTACTGCTTTCCCAAGCCACAGCAGAGAGCTGGATTGGAAGAGGAGCAGCCAGGACTAGAACTGGTGACCATATGGGCTTCAGGCCACAGCGCCGGCCCCACTTTGTTACCTTGAATAATGCTCCTATCAACATTGGAGTAAAATTATAGGTGAGATGACAACTCAATATTTAATATTGTATAGAATTATCAGACTGGTATGTGAAACTTTTTAAAAGATTTATTCATTTATTTGAAAAGCATAGCTAAAGGGGAGGGGGAAGAGTCAGAGAGAGAGAGAGAGAGAGAGAGAGAGATCTTCCATCCATTAGTTCATTCCCCAAGTGGTCTCAATGGTCAGAGCTGGACCTATCTGAAGCCAGGAGTCAGGAGGTTCCTCAAGGTCTCCCACCTCTGCAGAGGCCCAAGTACTTGGGCCATCTTCCACTGCCTTCCCAGGAGCTTTAGTGGGGAACTGGATCGGAAGCAGAGCAGCCAGGACTCTAACCAGCACCCATTTGGGATGTCAGCACTACAAGCTATGCCACATTGCCAGCCCGTGAGACATATTTAAGTGTGGGAAGTTTGGAGCTCATTTTGTGGATTGATTTAGTGAGTATCTAACAAGAATCTAATCTATGTATATGGGAGATACAAATACATCAAATAGTGTACAACTAAGGTGGACAGGCAAGGGTGATTCACTCTTACCAATGGGTCAGGAAAGGCTTCATGGAAGAAGTAGCATTTGACTTAAGCCTTGAAAGATGAGTAGTTTCCTTAGTATATAAAGTGGAGTGGGATGGAGAATCTTTTCCAAGTAGTGGAAATAGCATTACAAAAGTAACAGGTTGGAAAGGATATGGCAATGTTAACTGAAGAACAGATAGTACGAGGAAGTGCAGTTAGATTACAGAAAGTCTCAATTGCTGCCATACTAAGCATTTTAGAACATACCCATTGAGGTATTCTGAGTAAAGTTATTGAAATAACCAAGGCAAGACAGACTTACAGAAATAAACATGTCTGGGGCTGGTATTATGTACTGTGGGTTAAGAAATCAACTGCAATGCCAGGATTTGAGTTCTGGCTACTCTGCTACCCATCAAACTTCCTGCTAATTTGCCTATGAAACCAGCAGAAAATGGCCCAAGTGCTTGGGCCCCTATACCCATGTTGGAGATATGGATGGCGTTCTAGGCACCTGGCTTCTGCCTATCCAAGCTCTGGCTTTTGCAGCCATTTAGGGAGTGAACTGGCAGACAGTTGTCTCTGTTTCTCTGTCTCTCTCTCTCTCTCTCTCTCTGCCTCTCTCTGTAATTCTACCTTTCAAATAAAAAATCTTTAAAAAAATACACATGTCTGCATGTGCATGGGAATGTATCCTATCCTTTCAAGAAGATTAAAATGTTCTGGTTTTCTACCCCCCAGTGTCATCACTTCTAGAGTTTCTTTGTATCTTCTTTCTTGAACCCTCACCATCACTGACTCAAGCTCCCCTCAGCAAAGTATAAAAATAAAGAAGATAGGAAGAGTGGCAGAAGAGGTAGGGTAGCACTAAGATCTTTTGGGAAACAGTATTGGAAGAATATCTTTCAGATGATCTCAAGACTGCGGCTCTGAGCTAGGGTATAATCTACCCAAGGTCACCAGAGCTGGGATTTAAAACTCAAGTTTTTAGGCACTTATGTCAGTTTACCATATAACCTAATTAATACACCTTATAATGTTTGAAAAATACATAAAGTATTGTTTAAAACATTTACTGGGGCCGGCTCTGTGGCAAAGCAGCTTAAGTTGCCTAGTGCAGCACTGGCATCCCATATGGGTACCAGTTTGAGTCCTGGCTGCTCTACCTCTGATCCAGTCCCCTGATAATGAACCTGGGAAGGCAGCAGAAGATGGCTCAAGTGCTTGGGCCCCTGCACCCACATGAAAGGCCTGGATGAAGCCTCTGGCTCCTGGCTTCAGTCTGGCCCAACCCTGACCACTGTGGTTATTTGGGGTATAAACCAGTGGATGGGATACTTCTCTTTCTCTCTGCATCTGCCTCTCCCTTTCTGTAACTCCACCTTTCAAATAAATAAATACATTTAAAATTACATTCATTCATTTGTTCATTCATTTATTTGATACATAAAGCTCCAATCTACTAGCTCACTCCCCAAATGCCTGTAAGGGTCAGGTCTGGGCTGGACCAAAGCCAGGAACTGGGAACTCAATCCAGTTCTCCCATGTGGGTGGCAGAGATTTATGTACTTGAATCATCACCTGTTTCCTCCCAGGTTTACATTACCAGGAAGCTGGAATTAGGATTAGAGACTGCACGTGAACCCAGGAACTCCAATATGGGATGAAGCACCACAACTGCTAGGCCAAACACTTTATCCTGTATTATTCTTTGTATAGGTGAAATACACCAGCAGAACCCAGAGCCCTATGGAGATATGTCAGCCATGTAACAATGAGCTAAGTACTATCTTTCCACATAACCCCCCTGATCACTTTGCTAATTAATGGCATCAGTTCATTTACTCAATTTTTCAGGAGGTAGGCATTTACTGAATGCCTATTTAATGTTAATAAAGGTCCTTTGTTGGGCATTGAGGCTTATAATCTTGTAAGGAGTTGTGGCAAGGACACAGAAGACAAACTAGATGGAATAACATTATGTATGACTACAATAAAAATGTATCTATTTTCTAGGAGTGCTGTAACAACTTACCAGAAAATTAGTGACTTAAAACAATGCAAATTCATTCTCTTACAGTTCTGGAGGTTAGAAGTCCAAAATTAGCCTTATGGAGCTAGGATCAAGGTATTGGAAGGGGTTTTCCCTCTGGGGACTATGGAGGAGATTCCATTTC
This sequence comes from Oryctolagus cuniculus, assembly GCF_051225735.1. NCBI lineage: Eukaryota > Metazoa > Chordata > Mammalia > Lagomorpha > Leporidae > Oryctolagus > Oryctolagus cuniculus. The sequence goes on along the minus strand of NC_142888.1, from coordinate 43,676,112 downwards.
TCCCCTCTTCCCACTCAGATGACAGTTCACATTCCTTAGCTTGTGGCCTCATCAGCTCAATCTTTAAGGTTAGCATCTTCAAATCTATATCTGGCCTGTAAATTCTTCTATTTACCTACCACAGCTTGGTGCCATGACTCAGATATCAGATACAGCTCCAGCGTGACTCAGATCCAGTTAAAAATTCAATTCCAACCATCATCAGATCTCCTCGCCACTGGATGGGACTAAACAACTAGAAGCCTTCAAACACCAGGTGGTACTTGATAATGCCTTTGAGGAAATCTGCATCTACCAAGGACCCTTAGATCAACTCTCAGAGTAATACTCTACTGCTGTCCTTCAATGATACCCCCTTTTAGCATGAAGCAGCCAGAACAGTCATCACACCCATATCCCTAACAGCAGTTGGGGTCCATTCTTTTGGGAAGGGGGAGGTGACAGTTATTTGGCTGATAGGTAGTTAGGTCAGATCCCTGTTGGGATGAGAACAGGGAGGGTCCTTTTAAGAGTGAACAAGATGCATGCTTCTCCCAGAAGCTGCATTTAGCAAGACAAAAATTTCGATCCCAGCCTTCTGAGTTTCTAGTTTTATCATGAGAATAGAAAGAAATTACCTATCCCACCCTTCTGATGGCTTTTTTGTTTTATCATTAGCAGGTTATGGGTTTTGTCCCCTGCCATTTGATTGATTATTCCCTGAATTATGTTTACAAGACTCAACTTCCACCAATTTCTGGGGTCTTCCTCACTTGGAGACCCCCTTCTGACTGCTGCAGCTGGAGGTTTTTGACTTAAATAAATATTGCTTTGTTAAAAAAAAGTCTCTGCTCCATCTCACCATCACCTTTTCTGCTGTGTTTGTGTAGAATGAATCTTCCTCTGTCTCTTTCCTATAATGAAACATGAGATTGTATTTAGGGATCAACTGGAAAATCCAGGATAATTTCTACACTTAAAATTCCCAAATGTAATCATATCTGCATATTCCTTTTGCCATGTAAGGTAATACATTCACAAGTCCTGGGGATTAGGACATGGACGTCTTTGAAGAAAAATTGTTCAGCTTATCACAAAAAGTGTAAGTTTTAAGGGCAAGGGAAAGCTGTAAGATCCAGGTATAGATTTAGGAGGCATTAGTGCAATAAGAGATGAGGGCCATGGCTAGGATTTTTCTCTAGCCCATATGGAGTTCAGAAACAAAGGTATGCAAACTATGGTGTTCAACAGCTTTAGAAATATTAAGCAACTTTACCTATCATAGCTGGGGAAGTCTATACTCAGTGGATCCCTATTGAGTATTAGTAATGAAAGGCTTGGGGATACAGCTATAACTTCTTGTCTTTTGGCAAGAAAAGTGGGTAGTGGCAATTGCTTGTTAAATGTTAGTCTAATGTTCTATTGTCTTTGCAACAATGACAATGCAAGGCAGAAGATTCTAGGCAGGGAACCTATTTTTTGCTTATTTTTAAGATCTCCTTGTATAGGGGCCAACATTATAGTATAGCGGGTTAACCTGCTGCCTGGGACTCCAACATCCCATATGGGTGTTGGTTCGAGTCCCAGTTGCTCCACTTCTGATCTAGCTCCCTGTTAATGTGCCTGGCAAGGTAGTGGAAGCTGGAAGAAGTATTTGGACCCCTGCACCCATGTGGGAGACTCAGGATGAAGCTCCTGGCTCCTGCTATAGCCATTTGGGGGATAAACCACCAGATGAAAGATTTCTCTTTGTCTGTACTTCTGTCTCTGTATACCTTTCAAATACATAAATAAATCTTTTTTTTTTTAATCTCTTTGTATAGACAAGGGTTTCTTGAGAGTAGGATCTGGGCCTTGTCTGTCTCTGGGTTACTCATGGGATCTATCCAGGTGGTTGTCCAACATAGGTATCCAATGAATGTTTGCTTTCTTCTTGAATGGTTATCTTTCCCTAGGAAACTTGAAACATGAGTAATCTTTATGGTGAGGGCCTTTTGGGAGGCAAGCAGCTGGATGAGAGAGCCTATGACTAAAGTGATAGGGATGACATTTCCATATGAGTAAAGCATAGAAGGCTCATTTTAGAAAGAGTTATTCCTTCTGCACCTAGCATTATCTCCTTCCCCATTGCAGAGGCTGTTACTCGGTGCAAACATTATTATTAATGTTATCATGGTGATTATGATGAAGAGGAATAATTATAGCAATCAAAATATGTATCCTTGTCTATATTGTCAGTGATGTGCCTGGCACTCCATGTAGAATGTAAGAACTGGCTTTTGTTTTTGAAAGCCTCCACTATGAGCTCAAGACAGGCCCTGTACAAAGAGTAAAAGGGTCTGTTTCTTTTTTTTTAAATTTTTTTTTTGACAGGCAGAGTGGACAGTGAGAGAGAGAGACAGAGAGAAAGGTCTTCCTTTTGCCATTGGTTCACCCTCCAATGGCCGGCGCGCTGCGGCCGGCGCACCGCGCTGATCCGATGGCAGGAGTCAGGAGCCAGGTGCTTTTCCTGGTCTCCCATGGGGTGCAGGGCCCAAGGACTTGGGCCATCCTCCACTGCACTCCCTGGCCACAGCAGAGAGCTGGCCTGGAAGAGGGGCAACCGGGACAGAATCTGGCGCCCCGACCGGGACTAGAACCCGGTATGCCGGCGCCGCTAGGCGGAGGATTAGCCTAGTGAGCCATGGCGCCGGCGAAAAGGGTCTGTTTCTAAAGCAGGAGGCCCGTCCCTTTCCTTCAGAGTCTGATTAACCATTGGTGATCTGCTCCTGCCTCCAGCAAGGTAATGGGCCACAGACTACAATAGGGCATCTGAGACTTCCTTTCCTTCCTTTTGAGAGGGGAAGGGAAACAGACATTTTCAGAGTTCTTATTATGAATCAGGCATAGTTCAATCCACTGATTCCTTTTCAAAATACTATGAGGAAAATCTTATTATGGCTATTTTATGTATGAGGCATACTGAGGCTCCAAGGTGGTAAAGTGACCTGCTCGAGGTTTCCATTCCCATTTTAAGGTGGTCGGGTCCTCTCAGTGTCCCATTAGCTATTACATACTTTGGCAGGAATACTAGGAGCAGGAGAAGACAGTGAGAAGTGGGAAAGGTGGTCTCAACCTTGAAGGAGGCATCAGGTCTGACTTCTGTATGAGGCTGACAGGCTGTTCTGGAAGCTGGGACCTAGCTGGCATCTCCGTGGTAACTTTACAGGATAAACTTGCTCAAGTCCATTCATTTGTCACAGATGGCTGCATTTTTGTCTTCAGGCAGAATTTCTAGGAAGTCTTAGCAGGGGAGTGCTGCCTCAAGCAACTGCCTCTATAGCAAACCGATATTTATAAAAGAGTGCTAAAGTCATCTGTGCGACTTTTCTCCCCTGGCATATTATACAGATTTATTAGCATAATTGCCAGGTTGATTAGGCTAATCTCTCTATTTAAAAACAGGAGTGTATCCATTAAGCCATCCTGGAAAATTCTAAAGTCATTTCCTTGCACTTAGGAGCAGGGCTCAAATGCAGGGTTCCTCAGTCAAGAGGCATGAGCCTGAAGAAGCAGTTTCTCATACCTAGTGCACACCTGGCAAGAGAGGCGGGAAAGATCATTAAAGTCGCCTTGCCCACCACATCCCTGCTTGTCTTTTCTTGATGATTGGAAGCAGATTGTTATAACACTAATAATAAAAAGGGGAGCTTAAAAATGAGTACTGTGATTAACATGTGGAGAATCTGCCCTCCTGAGGGTGTCGCAATCACCGGGAAACTGCGAGGAGTGAACTGAATGGATCCAGGAAAAAGGTTGTCGACAGTCGGTCGCGCCCTCCCACCCCACCCTCTCCTTCCCCCTGCAAGTCTGCCCAGCCTCCCAGGGGTTCAAGGCGGGGCGCCGAGCGAGGGTGTGGCGCTCCGCAAGGCGCGAGGGTGGCGGATGCAGGTGGCCTCTCAGCGAAGCCTGCAAAAGGGCAGACCCTCTCCCTCGCCGTCCCGGCTCGTGGCCATTTACTCCCAGGAGCTCAGCAATTAGGCTGATGAAATGTTTGGGTTACAAGTCTGAGCTTGGCTGACCAAGGCAAGCTGCGCGACCCGAGCAGGCAGCGGGGGGGCGGCCATTAGTGCGTGGCGGGATCGACCCGCCCTCGCCATAGCGCGCACCCTCTCTTGGGCGTCCCCGCCTCCACCCCCCCCCCAACCGCCCACCCCCAGGAATAGCGAGGTCGCCCGCGTCCGCCCTGGGGAGCCAGCGCGGCCGCCAGTGTGCGTCGGCCTTTGGCCAGTCTTCTCCCGACCGACCGCAGAGTTCCGACCCGAAGTTCAGAGTTGGGGCCCCTCCCCCCTTCGTTCGCCTCTTCGGCTCCATCTTCCGCCAATTGTGACCCGAAGAACCCGCCGCCCCGACGGCCAGTCGCTGGCTAGAGGCAGCGGCAGGGAACGGCTCAGTGAATGAAGGCCGCCTCTGCCCCTAGTTGACACCGCGTGCACCTCCTCCGGCGCTCCCGGGCGCGCCTGTAACCTGCTGAGGGCGGTCGCGGCCTCCGCGAGGCGCGGCGGGGGTCGAAGGACGACAGAAGCCACGCGGCGGCCCTTGGGCTTAGGCTGGCGGTGAGGCAGCGGGCAGCGAGACTCCGCCGCAGTGGCACTCCCTGCAAAGCCGCCACCGCGCCGGGCGCCGCCTGCCCACCGGTCCCCTAGCAGGCGGCAGGTCAGTGGGTCCGTCCCGCTCCAGGCTGCGCGGGACGCGGGGTAGCCCGCCAGCCTGCTGCGGCCGGCTGTGATTGTCGCGTGACGCGGCGTGGCCCCGCGCGTGCAGCTAAGGTGCGGACCCACCCACTCGCCGGTCCAGTCGCCCGACGGAGCGCTGCTGCTCGCTGCTTTCAAGGTAACTCCCGCTACCGGCTTCCTGCCGAACCCGTGCCTGCGCCGCCAGGAGAATGGCCGAGTTTTGGCACCAGCTCAGGGAAAGTGACAGAGACAGGAGCCACTCGAGGATCCAAACTAAGATCCCAACTAGGATGGGGGGGGGGGGGGATTCCAGGATAGGGACTTGAGTGGAGGCGCCTGCCTGGCGCAACCTGTGGCCAGTTTATGGACTTAGGGACCTGGGGGGAAACCTTACCCATTCTCTAAGAGTTGTCCCATGGGGATAGGGTGGGGAGGTGAGGAAGAGAGGACTGGGTGGTGAGGGCAGGGGGTGAGGAAGTTGGCTTCTCTGAGGGCCCGGACCTCAGCGGCAGGACACTTCCAACACTGCCCTGAGTTGTGGAGCCCGGCTCCTTCCCCGCATTCTACATGGGCCCCCAGGGCCACAGAGAAAGTGTATTTCTGTTTACCCAACTTCCCAGGCAGAGAACGAATGGCACATGGGTGATATGTCACGATTTTTGTTAAAAGCTTGGCCACCCTTAAGCTGTCTATATGCAGGAAGATGGCTGGGTGGAGGGCAGCCCTTGAAGTGACTCAGAGTGAGAGAAGGAAAGAGACAGGGGTGTTCTCTTCAAATATCTTCAAAGCGTTATGTTTGTTCTGTGTGGCCTCAGAAACAAGAATCAGGATGGGTAGGAATTCAACGAGGTGGAAGCCTAGAGGAGGCAGAATCACGCTTACTATAAGAAAGTGCTTTCTAATAAGGACGGGGGAGTGCTTTTAACTGCTCTACTGAATGCTTTGCATAAATTATCCCACTTAACACTTACTGTGACTTCCATCTGTTCAGTGATAAATGGAATGGCCCAGAGTAGTGGGGTGTGGGTCACTAGAAGCCCTCTAGCAGAAAAGAGGTTGCTATATTATGCGGGATACTCAGACTTCCTGTAAGGATTTGTAGTATGTAACTAATAGGCCTTTTCAGACCCTGAGAATTTGGAATCCTACATTAAGGGATCAGGGATTATTATTATTATTATTATTATTACTACTACTACTACTTAAGAGCAAAAAGCCCCTAAGATCCTGGGGAATCTCTGGTCCAGACTCCTCACTGTACCAATTCTGTGAGTCCCTCTCCCTGTGTTTATGACTCAGGCTTGACAAGAAATGGTTACATATAGGCAGCTTACAAAAGCTGCTTCTCTGGGTAACTACCAAGTTGACCAAAATGCACATTTAACTGGAGGATTATTGTTCAGCTGGACTCCCAGAGAGGCATGGCTGAGCTTTTGAAAATTCAGGTTGTTTCACTGTGAGCAGCTGGAGAAACTTTGCTTTGACAAGAAGAGGACGTGTGTCTGTGTGTGTGTTTGTGTGTGTGGCAGTCTGGTAGTCAAAGACAGGATGTTTGAAACAGAAAAATAAGCCCCCTGCCTTTGAAAAGAGACACTGTGCTCATCTAGACTGCAGCTCTTCCTGATCCTGGGTTAAGATGAGGTTGGTGACAACCATTTGTTGATTTGTTGGTGTTGAAATAAGCTACTGCAAAGCAATTGGGAGGTTCTGTCAGCCACTAGCCTTGTGACTTTAGGTCCTCAAGTCTCCTGTCTCTGAAGCCAGTGGGTTGAACTTTACAGGGATAGCTCAAAGATCCTTTTAGACAAGTGATAATAAAAATTAAAACAAGCAAACTACGTTTTGGTGTCTTACACACTTGTATTTAGGGTTGTTGTAGAATCAGAGTTCCACACTGTCTTGAATTGACTGTCACTTCCCTGCAGGGGAATTGAAATGTCACCCTTTCTTTCATTGGCTAAAATGTGACTCTAATGTCCATTCAATTAATGGAAGATTTTGGTGGCTGCAGTATTTCCCAACAGCCAAGAACTTGAAGGGTAAAACCCAGGGCCCCTTTAGATGTTGTTTGGATTTCCCTATGCATGTTGCATTATTTTCTGGATATTGCCAAGGCAAATGCTCTGGCCTGTGATGCAAAAATGTGGGGCATCTGTTGATGTGGTGGAATTATGGTGAGCAACTGGACAGAAGGCAGACAGGACCGAGCAAAATAGATTCCTGATCTTAGAGGACTCCATGTCTATTGTGGATAAAGTGGATATAATAACCATATTACAAGGCAGAAAGACAAAGTGTCTTAGGGGTACAAAAAAGCTTTGTAGAGTGGTAAAAATATAGTATAGAATAGAAGTTGGAAGCTACTAGCTTCTAATACTGCATGGCTGTCTGTGTTGGCTCAGCCTGCTTCCTGAGGCCTGCAACTTTAAGGTCTCCTGATTTTAAATGATTATTTCTGGTCTGGGTTAGAATCATCAAGAGACGTTTGTGGTGGGCATTGAAGGGCTGTATGCAGAGAACATTCCAACATTGCTGGAGAGCAGAGGCAGGGGGACGAGAGGTGCAAGGCTTTCCTGGGCAAGTGAGTAACATGTATGACTTCATGGAGGCAAGAAGGTGCTAGTATGCAGGGGACGGTTAACGGATATTGTGATTGCTGAACCCAAGAGTGGAAATAAGGTTAAGGTTGCAAAGAGGGCCTCTGAACATCAGGCTGAGTTGTTCTGAACTTGTTCTTTGAGCAGCCACAGCAGCCATGTATTGTGTTGGACAGTGCTGGTGAGCAAATTAGTCATGAAGAGAGCCTCCTATATTGCCATACCTAATTTCCATTCTGCTCAGGCATTTGAGGAATGATAGCCTCTCACTCTTAGAAAACATGAGCAGATTGTCTGCTGATGGTGGACAGTGCTTCTTAATGTCACTGGAAAATAAACAAGATAGGTTCTAGTGACCCATCCTTTACATAGCTGCCAGTGAACTGTGCTGGGTCCTGGGCCTTTGCTAGGAACCAGGGTGGCTGACCTTGTTAGCTACAGAGAGACAGTAGAAGAGGTGGCCAGTGGATTGTCATCCTTTTCTCCTGTTTGTGGCTGATGGACAGAGGGTATAGTAAAGGCTGGGAAGGGAAAATCTTTTGGATCATGTGATTTGCCTTAATGATCAACCCCATTCAAAGAATTTGAGATTGCCAGTGGGGGTCAAGAGTGGATCTAGTCGGCGCCGCGGCTCACTAGGCTAATCCTCCGCCTTGCGGCGCCGGCACACCGGGTTCTAGTCCCGGTCGGGGCACTGGATTCTGTCCCGGTTGCCCCTCTTCCAGGCCTGCTCTCTGCTGTGGCCCGGGAGTGCGGTGGAGGATGGCCCAAGTCCTTGGGCCCTGCACCCCATGGGAGACCAGGATAAGTACCTGGCTCCTGCCATCGGATCAGCGTGCCGGCCTCAGCGGCCATTGGAGGGTGAACCAATGGCAAAGGAAGACCTTTCTCTCTATCTCTCTCTCTCTCACTGTCCACTCAGCCTGTCAACAACAACAACAAAAGAGTGGATCTAGATTTTTGCGGTAGAGTCTGGTTTTCTTGGAGAAGTTCAGCTAATCCCACTCCAGTGATGGAAAGAACTTGGGCTATCAATCAAGTATCTTAGGCTCTCTGAGCCTTGGTTTGTCCATCAAAGTATGGTAGTGGTGGAGGTTGGTTTGGATGACTCCTCAGGTGCTTTCCAACTCTAAAGATTTTTGAGACTATTATTCGATTTGGATCCTCCAAGGATGAATCTATATATTAAATTTAGACCAAGAAACTTGGCTGAGAATTGAAACAATAAGGTTGAGAACTATGTTGAACTAAGGGCTTAAAAAAGCCACCTTTATATTGGGAGGTTGGAATAGGTAGAGTGGGAAAGGGACCAGAGGTGGTATGTGCAGTTCTCCCTGCTTTGCGGTTTCTGGAATAGTGACCTTGTGTTGCTAGATGCTATTGCCTTTGGAAAATAATTTCCCCTCTTACATCCTACGGCCCCTGTCCTCAGTAGAGGAATATCAGAAGTGTTGATGTACTGAATTCTTTGGATATTTCCTTTCTCCAATCCCTGTTTTCCTTCCCTTTCTTTCTGTCTCCCAATAACACTTCTCTCTCAAATTTCCAGTAACCCTTGCTCTGCCCAGAATACCTGGCACACTAGGGCTTTTGTCTTTCCACTGGAACAGGGCAGCTTTTGGGCTATTTCCCTTGCATCTACCACGTGAACCCTAAAGCCATTTTCATCTTGTCTTTCCTACCACTGAACATATACCACTTCAACATCAAGTTTTTGGCTGCTAAGTCTTTTTTTTTTTTTTTTAGAAAAAGGTTTATTTGTTTATTTGAATGTCAGAGTTACAGAGAGAGGGGGAGAAACAGAGGAGGAGAGAAATCTTCCATCGCTGGTTCACTCTCCAGATGGCTGCAGTGGCCAGGACTGGGCCAGGCAGAAGCCAAGAGCAAGGAACTTCAGCCAGGTCTTCTACGTGGGTGGCATGGGCCCAAGTACCTGGGTAATTTTGCACTGCTTTTTTCAGGCCATTAGCAAGGAGCTGGATCACTAGTTGAGCAGCCAGATACAAACTGATGTGCGTATGAGATGCTGGCATTATGATGCCACAACACACCCCATAGCTAAGTCTTTAGAATAAATGGTGATAACATCTTTTCATGTATTTTTTTAAGTAAGAAAAGTACTTCCGTTTACTTTCCTTTTTTTTTAAAGATTTACTTATTTATTATTTGAAGGACAGAGTTATGGAGATGCAGAGGCAGAGAGAGAGATGTATTCTATCTACTGGTTTACTCCCCAAATGACTGCAATGGCTGAAGCTGGGGTGATCCGAAGCCAGGAGCCAGGAGCTTCTTCCAGGTCTCCCATGCTGTTACAGGGGCCCAAGGACTTGAGCCGTCTTCCACTGCTTTCCCAGGCCATAGCAGAGAACTTGGTCAGAAGTGGAGCAGCCAGGACTCGAACTGGTGCCCATATGAGATGCTGGCACTGCAGAGGGCAGCTTTACTTGCTTATAAAGAGCAGGTAAATGAATGATAAATAGATAATAATATGTTAGGGAAAAGTAATGCACAATCATATGGTAAACAATCCAAACTCTACAAAAGTACACAGAATAAGAAAGAGAAAATTCCCTCCCCAGGCAACCACAGTTCATAGTTTTCTGTATATTCTTCTAGTTTTTTATTTGTGTGTCCAAAAATGTATAGGTACATATAAATCTAATATTTTTGGTTTTAGATTTAAATGGGTCACACTTTACATTTGATTCTGAAACTTGCATTTTTTTTTTAATTCCACAATATATTTTGGAAATTTCTTCATGCCAGTATAGAAATCTGCTGCATTCGGATCTCCCAGGTTGGTGGCAAGGACCCAAGTACTGTAACCATTACCTGCTGTCGCTTAGGGTGTACATTAGCAGGAAACTGCAGTCAGAAGCAGAACTGGGACTTGAACTCAAGCATTTTGATATGGGCTGTGGGTGTCCCAAGGGATATCTTTACTCACCAAACACCTGTCGCCCTACCTCATTTTTTAAAGCAACTACATAATATTTCAAAGTACAAGTATGAGGGAATCTTCAAAAAGTTTATGGGAAATGCATATTAGGGAAATACATATTATGAAAAATTATACATGGATTTTGAATTTTTTGCATCAAAGTAAACTTATCTTTTATTTTAAAAGATCTAATTAGCTTTTCTTTTTTATTTAAAATTTTTAACAAACATAAATTGTACATATTTATGGGATATTTTAATTAATACGTTTATTAAGCAAATAATATAATTAAATTATTTTAAAAATAATACATTGTAGAATAAAATGCAAATTTCAGAATCAAATGTGAAGTTTGATCCATTTAAATATAAACACAAAAATATTATATATATATATGTACCTACACATTTTTGGACACACAAATAAAAAATGAGAACATGCAGAAAACTATGAACTGTGGTTGCCTGGGGAGGCATATGTTATTGTTATTTATATACATTATATAATGTCCAATCACAGTAAATATATTTATTCCTTCAAGCATTTACCACTTCTTTATAGTGAAAACATCCACAAATCCTTTTAGCTTTTTTGAGAAATACACAGTAAATTAAAATTACCTATCTTCACTCTACTGTGCAACAGAACCCAGAACTTCATACTCCTATCTAGCTATAACCTAGTACCCGTAAATCAACCTTTCCTCATCCGTCTTTCCCCTCTTCCTTTCCCATCTTCTGGCAACCATCATTATATTTTTTAACTTCTGTGATGTCCCCTATTTTTAGGCTCCCCATATGTAAGAGATCATGTGATATTTGTCTTTTCTGTGCTTGGCTTATTTCACTTAACACAATGACTTCAGGTTCCACTCATGCTGTTTAAAATGGCAAGATTTCATCCTTTTTTATAGCTGAGTAATATTCCATCATGGATATGAACCATTCATTCATTAGTGGATGGAAACTTAGGTTGCTTCCATTTCATGGCTATTGTGAATAGTGCTACAAAACACAAGGGAGCACAGATTTCTCTTTGACAGAAGGATTTCATTTTCATGAGACATATTTCTAACAGTGGGATTGTTAGATTATGTGGTAGTTTTATCTTTAGTTTTTTGGGGAACCGCCATACTGTTTTCCAGAATAGCTGTACTAATTTACGTTGCCATCAGCATTGTGCAAGGATTCCCTTTTCTCCACATCCTTGTCAACATTTGTTGTCTTTTTTGCTTTTTGATAAAAGCTAATCTTACTGGAGTGAGTTGGTATTTCATTGTGGTTTTGATTTGTATTTCCCTGATAACTAGTGTTTTTGAACATTTCTTCATGTACATGTTGGCCATTTGCATGTCTTCCATTGAGAAATGTCTGTTTAGATCTACTCATTTTTAAACTGTGTTCTTTTTTTGGCTATTGAATTGTTTAAGTTCCTTGGATAGTTTGGATATTAACCCCTTGTTGCATATTTTTCCTGTTTTCTGGGTTATCTCTTCTCTGTATTTATTACTTCCTTTGCTATGCAAAATCTCTATAGTGATTAAAATCCCATTTGTCTATTTTTGCTTTTATTTCGTATACTTTTGAGGGTCAGATACAGAGAATCCTTGCACATTCTTTCCCTGAAGTGTTTTCACCTCATAGTCTCAAAGTTTCAGGTCTCACATTTAGGTCTTTAATACATTTTGAGCTGATATATGTACATGGTGAGAGATAGGGGTCTAGTTTCATTCTTTTGCCTATGGATATCCAATTTTCCCAGCACCATTTATTGAAGAGACTATCCTTTTTCCAGTGCACGTTCTTAGCACCATTGCCAGAGCAGTTGACTGTGGATGCTTGGTATATTAGTCTGCTTTCATTACATTAACTAAAAGACTTGAGAAGAGCCTTTTGGAGAATAGGTTTAATTCATCTTACAATTTGAGGCTACAGGATTGGGATACCCCATAGCCCAGCATCTGGTGGAGGCTGGTTGTTGTGGATTCTGTGGCAGCAATCACATTGTGAGCCAGGAAGGAGAGAAAAAATCTAGGCCAAACTTCAGTTCAAGAAATACTCCAGGGGCTGGCGCTGTGGCGCAGTGGGTTAATGCCCTGGCCTGAAGCACTGGCATCCCATATTGGCACAGGTTCAAGACCCGGCTGTTCCACTTCCTGTCCAGCTCTCTGCTGTGGCCTGGGAAAGCAGTAGAAGATGGCCCAAGCCATTGGGCCCCTGCACCCGCGTGGGAGTCCCGGAGGAAGCTCCTGGCTCCTGGCTTCAGATCAGCGCAGCTCTGGCCATTGTGGCCAGCTGGGAAGTGAACCATCGGATGGAAGATCTCTCTCTCTCTCTCTCTGCCTCTCGCCTCTTGCTTCTTGCCTCTCCTCTCTCTGTGTAACTCTGACTTTCAAGTAAAATAAATAAATCTTAAAAAAAATACTCCAGGCCGGCGCCGCAGCTCACTAGGCTAATCTTCCGCCTTGCGGCGCCGGCACACCAGGTTCTAGTCCCGGTCGGGGCGCTGGATTCTGTCCCGGTTGCCCCTCTTCCAGGCCAGCTCTCTGCTGTGGCCAGGGAGTGCAGTGGAGGATGGCCCAAGTACTTGGGCCCTGCACTCCATGGGAGACCAGGATAAGTACCTGGCTCCTGCCATCGGATCAGCGCGGTGCACCAGCCACAGCGCGCCGGCCTCTGTGGCCATTGGAGGGTGAACCAATGGCAAAGGAAGACCTTTCTCTCTGTCTCTTTTTCTCTCTCACTGTCCACTCTGCCTGTCAAAAAAAATACTCCAACCTTTCCTGCAGACCATCCTCCAAGGGCACACCCCCAATGACCCACAGACCTCCCACAGGCCCCACCTACACCATCATTAGGTGAAGTTTCCACCCTTAATCAGTCAACCATTAACATTAAGACATTACAGTTTAAATAACTGCATGAGTTTTGGGGAGACAAATCTTGCTGTATCCGTAACACAAGTGTTTGCGTTAAAGGTCTCTATTTTGTTCTATTGGTGTATGGATCTGTTTTTATGGCAGTGCCCTGCTGCTTTCGTTACTGAAGCTTTGTAATAAATTTTAAAGTCAGGTAGTGAAATGCCTCCGGTTTTATTCTTTTTGTTCAAGATACCTGTGGTTATTCTGGGTCTTTTATGGATACATACACATTTTAGTAGTGTTTTTTTCAACTTGTCTCTTAAAAAAAGATTTATTTTACTTATTTGAAAGGTAGAGTGACAGAGAGAGAGAGCGCCCTTCCATTCGCTGGTTGACTCCTCAAATGGACACGATAGGTAGGTGGGGCTGGAGTCCGAAACTCCATCTTGAACCATCTTCCACTGCTCTCCCAGGCACATTAGCAGAGAGTTGGATTAGAAGCAGAGCAGCCAGAGCCAGCATTATAATAGGTACTAATGTGCCTTTGAAAGCAGTGGAAGATAGCCCAAATCACCGGGCCCCTGTATTCACTTGGGAGACCCATATGAAGTTCCTGGCTCCTGGCTTCAGCCTGACTCAGCCCTGGCTGTTGTGGGCATTTCAGGAGTGAACTAGTGAATGGAAGATCTATCTTTCCCTCTCTTTCTCTAACTCTGCCTTTCAAATTAAAAAAAATAAAAATTTTAAAAAAAATAAGCAAAGCAGCTGGGACTGGAAGAAGCTCTCTGATATGGGATGCCGGCATTGCAAGAAGCTGCTTAAACTGCAACGCCTCAACACCAGCTCCCCAACTTATCTTTTAATTCCATTTTCTCCATGAACTTTTTCTTTTTTCAAAAATTTATTTTTTTATTTGAGCGAGCGAGCGAGCGAGATCTTTTATCCATTGGCTCACTCCCCAAGTGACTGCAACAGCTGAGCGTAGGCCAGGCCAAAACCAGAAGCCAGAGGCTTCTTCTGGGTCTCCCACAGGGTTGCAGGGGCCCAAGGACTTGGGTCATCTTTTGCTCCTTTTCCAGGTACATTAGTAGGGAGCTGGAATAGAAGTGGAGCAGCCAGGACTTGAACTGGTGCCCACGTGGGATGCCAGCTGTACAGTCAGAGGCTTAACCTTCTGTGCCACAGCACCTGCCCAGTCCATGCACTTTTTCAAATACCCTCATATAACATAATGCATTTAAACTGTCCGTCTTGATTGACATTTATGTGGTTTCCAGTTCTTTCCTGTAGCACACAGTGCTGCAGTGTCCCTCCTTGGCTGTTATTTATGAGCACATGAACATGCATTTCTGTAGGGCAGATCCTTGGAAATGGAATCATACCAAAGGGATTATGCTTTAAAATTCTACCCTCCTCTCCAACATTTTATTATGGACATTTTCAAACACTCAGAAAACGTGAAGGAACTGTATAATGCAGTCCAGTATATATACTATCTAGAGTCTAACCTTAACATTTAACTTGATTTGTTTTATCACGTACACATCTATCATCAAATCTTGTTTTAATTTTTGCATGTATTATGAATGAAATATGGTATTTTGATTCATTTGCGTTTTCCTTAATTCTGTAGAGATTGGACATATGAAAATATGCTTTTTGGAGGTTTATATTTCTTTTTCTGTAAATTGCCTCTTCATATTCTTTGCCTCTTTGTGTGTACATTGCTTGGTTTTGCCTGTGGTTTAAATTTTGCAATATATCTATACAAGGCTGATAATACAGAACTCATGCGATCATTTTCCCCCCAGCAATATTATTGCTGATTGAAACATCTGAAAATTGCTCCTTTGCTAGCCCCTTGTGTCTCCTTCCTCGGACTTTCATTATTACTCATCTGGACAATGACCAGAGTGATTTTTTAAAAACAAATCTGATGTTGCCAATCCCTGTGCTCAAAAAGGCTTTCAAGAGCCCTATATTGCTTGAGGAATACAGTCCATACTCTTCCAGTCTGAATTCTAACTCTATCTGACGTCAATCTGCCTTTGTAGTCCTACTCCTTCTACTTTAATTTATACTCTTGAATGCGGGTAAAATGTAGGAACTTGCATTTCTTCATATGAAAAGCACATTTTACCTCCGTCTTCCTAAAGTATTCTTTCCTCCTCCAGCATCACATGGCCAATTTTTGTTTATCCCTAAGCATTAGATTAAATGCCTCCTTCTCTACACAGCTGTCCTAGGGTTCTCTCCAACAAAAGTACACTTCAGAGGAAGTGTATGCTCCTCTGAAACTTCTCTCTCTCCCCACCCTCTCTGTGTGTGGTGTGTGTCTGTCTCAATCTCTGTCACCATCTCTTGCTCAGTGGGTTACTCTTAAGAGCTATTTAAGCTATCATTCTCTACTTTATTACTAGCTTATGTTTATTATGTTTTTCTGTTTTCTAGTCCTCTAAGGAACTTGAGTGTTAGGGGATCAGAAAATAAACAAATGAATTAATTTAACCTGAAAGTAAGCATGAAGCTACACACCAAAAGAATGGAATTTCCCTATCTGCCTTGGGATCCCTGGTTTATCCGGAAGACTTCAGGATGGAGTGCATGGAGGTGGGGGAAGGGTGGAGCAACCTGGGGTGTGTTTAATGCTGACAAAGTTTCTTTCTCTGTGATAGGTAATGTGTGAGGAGCATAAGTTACTGAGGGAGGCAAAGGGTGAGATCCACAGTGCTATTGTGGTTTGGATACTGCTGGTATGCCCAAGTTATTCAGAGTTTAATGTGGGTGAAGCCACCTTATTTTGTGACCTTGAAAAGCTACTTCCCCACTCTGAGCTCTGGTTCTCATTAGCCAAATAATAGGAAAAGAATACTGATATTGACACAGGAAGGAGTAAATTGCATAGTCTGTAAAAAAGCACTGAAGTACTATACAAGCATGAAGTATTTCTGATTATAATAATGTTTTGTGGGGTAAATAAGTCAGGAGATCTAAGTTTCAGTCTCAGCCTTGTTTGGGCTTCATTCATGGCTTTGGGTAACTAGCTTACTCTCTCTGGGCCTTTATTTATCATCTATAACATTAGATCTGTGATTTTCTATTTTTATTTATTTAATTACTTAATTAATTAATTTGAGAGGCAGAGTTGCAGATAGAGAGAAAGAGAGACAGAGAGTTTTTCTACCCACTGGTTCACTCCCCAAATGGCAGCAAAGGCCAGAGCTGAGCTGATCCAAAGCCAGGAGCCAGGAGCTTCTTCTGGGTCTCCCATGTGGGTGCAGGGGCCAAAGCACTTGGGCCATCATCTGCTGCTTTTCCAGGCATATTAACAGGGAGCTGGATAAGAAGTGGAGCAGTCAGGACTTGAACTGGTGCCTATATGGGATGCCAGCACCACAGGCAGCAGCCGAAGCTAATACACCAGAGCACCGGCCCTTAGATCTGTGATTTTTGAACAAAGACGTCTTTCAGGAAAGCCCAGTATGGTGGGACTTCTTGGACCCTGAGATCATCTTTTGTTCTGGGACCCAAGAGATATCTAGATGAAGCTAAATAATCTCCAAGAGTCCTTCTAGCTCTCATATTCCATGACTCTGTCTCTTCAGGTAGCTGTATCATAATCACTGTTTTCTAGGTGAAGGCAGGGGAAAAGCATAAAACATGGCTTTTCTTTCCTATTCTTCAAGTTTTAGGCCTCCAGTCACATTTCTTTATGAGTACATGTGCCCTCCCAATTTTCAGTGAGAACCTATGGCCTGCCTCCAAGGATTGGCTGTTAATTTTGGAGCTTGTTCTTAGATACCGAGGTCATTGATAATGTCACAGCCTAACTTCTGTTTCTGAGCATAGTTAAAGACTATGGGGGCAAAGACTAATGGATGAAGGAAAGAATAAAATCAAAGCCTTAATTTCCTCAGTCCCTTATGGAAGTCTTCTAGGGCCATGATTTTCTGGGTTTTGAAGGGGAGGAGTCATCTGAAGTCACTTTTGACGTTTTGGACCTATCAGCAGATGGTTCCCATCCTTGCTTAAAACCTAAATCCAAAATCTTAGTCTAGCATTCAAAGCATCCTTCTAACTTATCTTAACACTCCATGTTCTCATTCATTTATTAGGGCAACTAAGTCCCAGAAAACCTAATTGAAGATCACACTTAAGGAAAATGTAACTGAGATCCAGAAAACCTTATTGATGACCACATGCAAACAAAACAACACAGTTTAGTTCATTTTAGAAATTTTTCTGTTTTAAAAGAACAGAGAGGGGGAAATGTACTCAATAAATTGAAATTCTCCCCACTTATTCTTCAGCTCACATAATGGTCAGTTAAGGGAGGAGAGAGAGACAGAGTAAAGAAAGGGAAAAGGAGAATGATTGGGTAAAGAGGAATGGATGGAAATCAGAGGGTGACGTAGGTGTTCACAAAGCGAGAGAATTATGAAGTTCTTAAATTGCTCTTTATCTTTGAGCTTTCAGAGCTGCCCCTGAATGAGAGGGAAATGAGAGGGAAATTATTCATAACAGCTCTTCAGAGACAGTGATCAGATCACCATTACTCCAGAATGTCTCTGGTTGTCTGAAAGTTGGCCCCCTCCAACAATAAACCATGTGTTCCATTTGTCCCTGACCACCCTCTCCCCCTGCATTCTGCTTGTTGTTATCTTGGTGCTTTCATAGGTCATCAGGGTCAAGGACAAACAAGGCTGTCTGAAGATGAAGATGGATAGGGAAGCTTAGACCATCAGGATGAGGACCTTGAAGCTAATGTAGTAGAGCTGGTGGAGCCTGTCTTTCCTTCTTCCTGGCTTTGGTAATGAGAAGTTGTGCTAGAGGACAAGATGACATAAGCTACAGAACCTGGACCATGATTATTGTCAAGGTCAGATCATGAGGCAATAACTTCCATCTCAGCGGCCAAGATCATTTGACTTCCTGTTCTTCCCATTTTTACTTCTGTGGTACAGAATGAGGAAGAGCAAAGGAATTGAGGCTTGAGGTGGGGTGTGGACAGCTCCAATAGAGGCTTAAGAGGCGAGCTGGCCACCCAGAACAGAGGGAATGGAAGATTTTCTTTTATTTTCAATATTTATTTATTTAAAAGGCAGAGAGAGTAAGAGAGAAGGGAACAGAGATATTGATACTGCATCTGCTGGTTCACTTATTGAAGAGTGAAAGTGAGGAGAGAGAGAGAGAGAGAGAGAGAGAGAATATCTTCTATTCACAGGTTCACTCCACAAATGGCGGCAATGACTGAGGCTGGGCCAGACTAAAGCCAGGATTCTGGAACTCTATCTGGTCTCCCACATGATTGCAGTGGCCTGAGTACTTTGGGCCATCTTCTGCTGCTTCCCAGGTGCATTACAGGGAGCTGGATCAGAAGTGAAGCAGTGAAGAGTTGAACCAGCTCTCATTTGAGATGCCAGTGTTACAGGCAGTAGCCTGACACGCCGCTACACAATGAAAGATTTTCTGGAGCAGCACAGGAGCTAATGTTTTAGAGGTTCCCTGTTCATCTGCCTGGCTTCTGACAGAATCCTAGAGAGGAAGTGAGGCTGTACTTGTATTGTTCTCCATGTGTGGAAAACAGGTGTCTGGCAGCTGTTTCAACTTGTAAAAGTAGGCAAAGGACCGATGGGGAAGCATCAGGCCCTGTGACGTGGTTGTTGCTCCCCCTACTTCCTAGTCCTGATGGACAGGCATCTTTTCTTATTTTACTGGTTTGTATGGCAATAGGCCTCATTAGTGTCCTGAGAATCAGGTTCATGGAAATAGGTTCTGGGGATTGGTGAGTGTGGGAGATAGTGCCCATATATAGGTCTCCTAGGTTTTGACTTTATTTGTTCCATTCTCCTGATCTCAACTCCCAAGATCTACAATTCCCTGACTTTCCTCTTTTTCCTTACCTTCTGCCCTTCACCCAATTATAATTCCCTCTTTTTATTTGTCTTATCTCAACCAGATTTTAGGGAAAGTCCTGGGACTGATTCACACTACAATGTGCTTGACTGATTTATGTCCTCACCTCACCCCCAGAGTTGTCTCGGGGAAAGTTATACCCCTTCAACATCAATGCTTGGACCTCATCAATGGACCTTTGTGGCTTCAGATCTCCATTCTCACTTCACAGATAGGAAATAAACAGAGCAGATCTTTCTCTATGCCTTAGGGTCATTCATCTGTAAACCAGGACAATAGTAGCTACCTTGATTTCTTATGAGGATTAAATGAAATAATGTACTAAAGCACTTAGAACAGGACCTAACAGTACTGTAGGGCCTACCCTACAGTAAATGTTAGCTATTATTAATCCTGTCAGTGCAAAAGAAGTGAAAAGAGGACTGGATCAGGAGTTAAGAGTGTTGGGTTCTTATGAGGGCTATTCTGTTCTTGTTTCCTTGTTTAAGTTTCTGACTTTCCTGGTCTATAGTTTCCCCATCTATGTCTTGAAGATGGGACTAAGTGATTTCTAAAGTTCCTCGCATTCCTATCATCCTTACTTACAGAATTATGATCTGAGAAGCTGGTGTTGTTGGCACAGTGGATTATGCCACTGCTTGTGATGCTGGAATTCCATTTAAGAGTGCCAGTTTGAGTCTCAGCTAATCTATTTCTGATCCAAATTCCTGCTAAAGTGCCTGGGAAGGCAGCAAAAAATGGCCCAAATACTTGAGCCCCTGTTCTTCATGTGGGAGACCAAGATGGAGTTCTTGGCTCCTGACTAGCTTGGACCAGACCTGGCTGTTGTGCCATTTGTGAAGTGAACCAGAAAATTCTCCTCCCCCCAATTCTGCCTTTCAAGTAAGTCAATAAATATTTCAAAAGAGCTATATCTGTCAAAATCGGCAGATACTGAGTTAAGAGAGTGGATTAAGAGTAGGCTATATAAAAGAAGATATGTCTGAGTGGCAAGCAGTCCCCAGGTTAAGTGCTTGGTGCCAGGTGTTGCCATTAGAGCTGACCCTAGGCTATTATAAGTTGATGTGTCAGCTGGGGTTCTGGCTGAAGGCCCAGGGACTGCAGTGGTTCAGGAAGTCTTCTGCGTCTAGCTAATACAAAGGCTAAGAGGTCCTCATATATAAGTAAATTCATAAGACACCTCCTCTTCTACAGTGTGACATATGGGAGCTAGCATCCAGAATATAGCCTTCTCCTGTTCCCTCCATCTTCATTTGTTCCTCAGGACATTGATCAACTGTCTATTGGTTCCAGCCAACATCAGCCTGATTATTCATTGTTCGCTATGGAGGCACAGTATTCTTTGTGTGTGAAACATAATGGTTTTCCTCTGGGTTTTCATTTTTTTCATAATCTCATTATACCCTCCTCTTCAAGGCTCTGGGATCGTTTGCCTTCCTAGGCTTAGGAAGTCTGAAAAAGAAATGGAGAATTTTGGTGAACTTTGATCTTTCCTCTTGGAAATGAATGAACCAGCATTTTATCCACTAATCTTCCATTGCCTATAGCTAGAACTGCAGGTGTCAGGTCCATCTTGGCTGAGCCAATGGCTGGATGAATAGTTTTAGCCTGGGCTCATGATATATCTCAGTTTAGAATTATAGAAAGGTATTTTTCTACTACTGTCTTTTAAAAATTTCCTAAAATTTTATTTATCAAGATAGTATATTTAAAACCAATAATAGTCATACAGCATGTAATTTATGCCAGATACTGTTCTTATTGATATGTGTGTGTGTGTGTGTGTACTCATTTACTCCTCACAGCAATATATAAACAATCAACAAACTCAGATGAGTTTGACCATTCTGGAGGGCCTGTGTTGGAGAAGGTACTGTACAGCCTGAATCTACTCTGCTCCCATGACAGAGGCCTGAAATCCAAATTACTCTGGGAATAAGCTGCAAGCCTTCTTCTCTTACCTAGAAATGGGTCAGGTCAGGGATGGAGTTGATTTGGGAGACAGTATTGTGTGAGGATAGGACCAGAGTGTGGAACACTGGGAGTGACTTTCAGTCAACATTGAGGCCTAAATATGTGTAGCCTAGGACTAGGCTATGCTATAGGAGAAAAAGAAGCTATGGAGGGATGGAGAGGGATTGTGGCAGAGGTCAGATTGACAAGAACTGAAGTCTTCATATCTACGGCTTCTTTGCTACACTCCAAAACAGTAAACAATAATTCTAATCTGAGTGATCCCAATACCCAGGACTACAGCATCTCAGAGAGGGGAAGCTGCAGAGAGAGGTGGGCCTTATCTGGCCTTTGGAGAATGTGTGAGGAGGAGAGGGGATAACATTCCAGGCAGGGTTTGGGGGATTTGCATTATTGTGGCTGAAGTCTGAACAAATGGTCATCCTCCTTTTCCCATTCCCTCCTGGGGCACTTACTTCCTTTCTCTCCTTGCACTTCCTTCCCCACTGACTGAACAAAGATGCCATCAGAACTTAGAGATGCTTCCTTGAAATTTTGGCACCCTGTCCCTATGTGAAGTGGTCCATTTATAGCTTGATCTAGATGTTCCACTAGCCCAGACTATCTTTGTTCCTGCAAGTTGGAGAAATTTTGTAGTTGGCTTCTGGAAGCATGCTGTTGGGCTAGCCCTCACAAGTTGGAGGAGTAAAGGTAAATGAGGCAAAGCCCTTGTGCCCTAGTCTGGAAAGTGTAGAAATAAAACAAGTGTGGAAGTAACTAATAAAATGCTATGGAGGCCGGCGCTTCGGCTCAATAGGCTAATCCTCCGCCTAGTGGTGCTGGCACACCGGGTTGTAGTCCCGGTCGGGGCACCGGATTCTGTCCTGGTTGCCCTCTTCCAGGCTAGCTCCCTGCTGTGGCCCGGGAGTACAGTGGAGGATGGCCCAAGTCCTTTGGCCCTGCACCCCATGGGAGACCAGGATAAGTACCTGGCTCCTGCCTTCGGATCAGCATGGTGCGCAGGCCGCAGCGCGCTGGCCGTGGCAGCCATTGGAGGGTGAACCAACGGCAAAGGAAGACCTTTCTCTCTCTCTCTCTCTCCCTCTCTCTCTCACTGTCCACTCTGCCTATAAAAAAAATGCTATGGGGGAAAGGCTGGCACGGTGACATAATGGATAGAGCTGTTGCTTGAAGTGCCAGCCATCTCCTATGTGTGCTGGTTTGAGACCTGGATGCTCCACTTCCAATCCAGCTCTCTGCTATGGCCTGGGAAAGTAGCAGAAGGTGCCCCAAGTCCTTGGGCCCCTGCACTTGCATGGGAGACCTGGAAGAAGCTCTTGACTCCTGGCTTCGGATCGGCATAGCTCCAGCCATTGCAGCCAACTGGGCAGTGAACCAGCGCATGGAAAATCTCTCACTCTCTTCCTCTCTGCCTATTCTTCTCTGACTTTCTTTTTTTATATAATTTTGTATTTGACAGGTAGAGTTATAAACAGTGAGAGAGAGAGAGAGAGAGAAAGGTCTTCCTTCCGTTGGTTCACTCCCCAAATGGCCGCCACGGCTGGCGCTGTGCTGATCTGAAGCCAGGAGCCAGTTACTTCTTCCTGGTCTCCCATGCGGGTGCAGGAGCCCAAACACTTGCGCCAACCCCCCACTGCCCTCCCGGGCCACAGCAGAGAGCTGGACTGGAAGAGGAGCAACTGGGACTAGAACCCGGCACCCATATGGGATGCTGGCACCGCAGGCGGAGGATTAACCAAGTGAGCCATGGCGTCGGCCCCCTTCTTCTCTGACTTTCAAATAAATAAATCTTTTAAAAAATACTATGGGGAAAAAGGCTATGGGCCCAGAGCTTTGGTGAATTAAAAGGATGGAGAGCTTAATCAAGGAAGGCTTCATGAGGAAGGCGACACTCCAGAGTGGGTAGATTGAGCCTGAGTAAGAGAGAAAAGGAAGATGAAGTTAGACCAGTAAGCTGGAGGCAGATGGGGGAAAGCCATGGATGCTAAATGAGGAATTGTATGTGATTCAGAAGGCAGCTGTGTGCAAACTGAGTTGGATGGGGAGAAATCTGGAAGCAGGGAAACCAATAAGAGATTATTGCAGTCATCTAGGTAAGTGAGGTTCTAAGTCTAAAGTAGGGCTGTGGCAATGGGGCTGCAGAGGAGAGATAATTAGAAAGTATGATAACTCATAACCTTTTGGAAACAGAGTCACATCTCCCTCTTCTGTTGTTGCTTGTGATGGCAGAGAAAAGGCCTGAATCCCAAAACCGAGGGACAAAGACTAGAACAGCACTTCCTAGTGGTGCAATCTGGATATTATGGTATTGTTGCTAAATCTGTTAGTGATGATAATGGGACTGTGGCTATATAGGGGAAGTCCTTATTTTAAAATAAGTGACTTCATTTCATTATAGGAAGATAGTTCAAAAAGTTCATGGAAAGTGGAATTAAAAGATAAGTTAATTTTAGCCCCAAATTTTTTTCATATTATGCATTTTCCATGAATTTTTGAAGAGCACTTGTATTATTTTTCTTACTATTT
Organism: Oryctolagus cuniculus; assembly: GCF_051225735.1. NCBI lineage: Eukaryota > Metazoa > Chordata > Mammalia > Lagomorpha > Leporidae > Oryctolagus > Oryctolagus cuniculus. The sequence goes on along the minus strand of NC_142888.1, from coordinate 43,652,604 downwards.
ACATATTTGAACATTTAAGGTGAAACTTCATTATATATGTAATCTAAAACATTTTAAAAATAGAATAGTAGAATGTTAATAATTTTTTAATCTAGGTGATGGATATGTGAGTGTTATGATTTTATCATATATATGAGAATACTTGCAGTGAAAAGCAAAGAAAAAGTGGAATTTGGGGATAACCTGCATCATAGTCCCTTAGGAAATGTATTTTACAAGGAAATTCCTGGGTTTCATGCCCAAGCCCCTGAGTCAGAATCTTGGAGTTGAGGCCCAGAAATGTACACGTATATCAACTCCCTGGGGAGTTTTGATGCCCACTCAAATTTGAAAACTGCTCATTTGCCATCCAGCACAGGGACTGTTGCTTTTTCTCTTTTCCTGGAAGAAGCCTAGGATTATTGCTTCTATAGATGGTAGTTTCCCATTTTTATCAATGGCAGTTCCTGTGATGCAGATTTCCAGAGGCTTAGAGCAGAGACTGGGATACCCAAGATTTTTTGTTATGCAGCAGCAGTACTGGGAAGGTGATGACACATCCTCTGGATCACAGTCATCTAATTAATGATCTGTGGGCTGTGGAAAATCCAAACCAAAAAATAAATGGATCACTTCACAAAGGGATAGGATATCAAAACCTCAGAGAAGCATCTCCAAGTTCTGATGGCATCTTTGTTCAGTCACAGGATAGGAAGGAAGGTGGGGAAGGAAGTGTGAAGAGAGAAAGGAAGTAAGTGCCCCAGGTGGGAATGGAAAAAGGAGGATGACCATTTGTTCAGACTTCAGCCACAATAATGTAAGTCCCCCAAGCCCTGCCTGGAATGTTATCCCCTCTCCTCCTCACACATTCTCCAAAGGCCAGATAAGGCCCACCTCTCTCTGCAGCTTGCCCCTTCTTTGAAATACTATATCCCATCCCAGGAGCTAATGATTAGAGCCCCCACAATGTTTTATCTCTGCTTTGCTGGAATATCCAAAGTATCCTCCATCTATCTCCATGTGTCAAAAGGAAACCAAAAACAAACCCCAGTCTGAGCTCAGAAAGAACCCCAGTTAAAATTTCAGCTCTGCATTTATCAGCTTACTAGGTTACATACCCTGAGCCTCAGTTTCCTCATCTGGAAAAGTTTGGGTACCAGAAGTACCAATTTTGCAGGGTTGATATGAGAATTAAATAAGGCAATGTACAGGAAATTACCTGCCATCTAGGAGAGACTCAGTAAGTCATAGTCATTGTTATTATTTTTTCCTAGCTCTGAGATGGTCTCTCTGGTTCTGAATGTCCTTCTACTGTTGTACTGTCACCTGGTTGCAGGCATACAGTTGGTTCTGAGCCATGGAAATTCTCTGCGAGATCCTATGAAAAATGTAACTCTGGTACAGCCAGAGAATACACTCTGTTCCCCAGCTGTCAGGCCATCTTTGACACTGGCCTGGAAGAAGAGAGTGAATGCATTGAAAGACACCCTGACCCTGGAGCCTAACTCCCAACTTCAGGCAGCTAATGTTGTAGCAGATTAACATAGAAAATGTTTTATAGCTTGGTTTTTACCATGGCCTCTATCAAATGGAGGAAGGGGAAGGAATATCAAGTTTCTCAGAAAACTGGAAGTCAAATTGTGATCAGAGAAGACAGTAGGCATGGAAAAAGTTCTCAAAACTCTATGGAAGAAAGAATAATCCCTTGTCTTCTTTGTAATGTGAAATTGATCTCTAATGTAGAAGAAGTGGCCCAGAGATGACTTCTGACCTGAAGAGAAGTTGGGTCTGGATTTGAGTCTTGCCTCTACCAATTGACTGCTGTGTGACCTTGAGCAAGATCCTTTCTGTCTCTGGGTCTTACTCTTAACTGTAAAGTCCATGCTAGGGAGTGGAATTCGAAGGCCTCCAGCAGCTTTGCTAGCCTGTGAATGAAAGGGTTTGTGTCCTCAGAGAGATTTCAGGCATGAGTGAACAGTTAAGGGACAGTTACGGGGACCTGGGTCCCTAAATCTACATAAGGCCTGAAGCTAGTGCCTTTTTCCTGCTCAACTTCAGATTTATAGCTGACCTAAAGTAGATGCTTTAAAAAGGTCAAACCATTTTTCACGGCCATGCCAGACTGACTTTTTGCCCCTGTCTTTCTCAATCACTGATAGTTTTTAACTTCTGTGAGGAAGTATCTGTGAACTGTTAGTTAAGTAATACATAAAGGCCCACCCTCCAAGATCCCTTTCCTTGCTAACCCTATCCCTTTTTTACAAGTCAGTTCAATTCAATATATTGTTAACATAGATTTTTATTATGCAATATATACAACATAAAATTTATCAGTTTAACCATCCTAAGTACATAATTCAGTGACATGAAGTACATTCAGAATTTTGTGAAACTGTCACCACCATCCGTTTTGAACTGTTTCATCATTCCAAACAGAAATTCCTTGTCTATAAAATAACTCCTCATTTCCCCTTCCTCATAGCCCCTGGTAACCTCTGCTCTACTGTTAGTCTCTAGGATTTTTCCATTTTAGGTACTTCATGTAAATGAAATCATAACAGTATTTATTCTTTTTTATCTGCCTTATTTCACTTAACGTTGTTAAGACTTATCTACATTGTACATGTGTAAGAAGTTCATTCCTTATTAAAGTTTAATCATATTCCATCATATGTATGTACTACATTTTGAGTAGACTTTCATCTGTTGAAAGGCATTTGAGTTGTTTCCATCTTTTGGCTATTATGAATAATAGTGTTATAAACATTGGTGTATGAGTATCTATTTCAGTCCCTCCTTTTCAATACTTGTGGGTATATATTTAGAAGTGGAATTGCTGTATCCTATGTTAATATGTAATGTTTATAGTGAATGTATATAGTTACATTGAATTTTTTAAGGAAATGTAAAACTGTTTTCCATAGTGGCTGCATAATTTTGTATTTCCATCAACAGTCCACAAGAGTTCTAATTTCTCCACATCCCATATGGGCACCGGTTCAAGTCCCGGCTGCTCCACTTCTAATCCAGCTTTCTGCTATCGCCTAGGAATACAGTGGAGGATGGCCCAAGTGCCTGGGCCCCTGCACCCACGTGGGAGACCTGGAAGAAGCTCCTGGCTTCGGATCGGCGCAGCTCTGGCCATTGCATCCAGTTGGGTAGTGAGCCAGCGGGTGGAAGACCTCTCTCTCTCTCTCTTGCCTCTCCTTTTCTCTGTGTAACTCTTTCAAGTAAATTAATGCATCTTAAAAAAAAAAAAAGAATATGTTATTTAATTTTCACACATTTTCAAAATTTTCTATTTTTTCTTCTGTTATTTTTTTCTTTCCTTTTTTTAAAGATTTATTTATTTATTTGAAAATGAGAGTTACACAGAGAAAGAAGGAGAGGTAGAGAGAGAGAGGTCTTCCATTGGCTGGTTCACTCCCCAATTAGCCACAATGGCTAGAGCTGCACCGATCTGAAGCCAGGAGCTTCTTCTGGGTCACCTATGCAAGTACAGGGGCCCAAGGACTTGGGCCGTCTTCTACTGCTTTTCCAGGCCATAGCAGAGAGCTGGATTGGAAGTGGAGCTGGTACTCGAACCGGCACCCATATGGGATGCCGGCATTGCAGGCAGCAGCTTTACCTGCTATGCCACAGCGCCGGTCTCTGCTGTCGTTTTCTAGTTTCATTCTACTATAATGATAAAAGGTACTTTTTATGCTTTCCACTTTTTTCAACTTCTTAAGGACTTGTTTTGTGGCCTAACACTATTTTGGAGAATTTCCAGTGTGTACTTAAGAAAATAAATACGTAATCTGTTGTTTGATGGAGTGTTCTCTATGTCTATTACATTGCAATTGATTTATAGTATTGTCCAAGTCATCTGTTTCATTACCTTCTATCTGGTTGTTTTCTACATTACTGAAAGGGGGGTTCGATCCAACTATTATTATTGGACTATTTCTCCCTTAAATTCTGATAAAGATTTCTTCATATATCTTGGAGTTGTAATGTTTGAGTATATCCGACCATAACTTTTGTATCTTATTGGGCAATTGACCCTTTTATTAATATGTAATGCTCTTTTTGTCTTTAGCAGTTTTTACCTTAAGTGTCTATTGCTTTGGGTTGTCATAATCAAATACCACAGGTTATGTGGCTGAAATAAAATTTTGTTTTCTCATAGTATTGGAGGCTAGAAGTATAAAAACAAGGTTCCATTTGAGTTAGTTAACTGTAAGTTCTCTCTTCCTGGGTTGTAGGCATCTACCTTCTTCCTGTATATTTACATCTGCCTTCTTGCCTTGTCTTCTCACTATATCACCTGTGTGTATGGAAAGAGAGAGGTTTTTTAATGGTGTCTCTTCCTCTTCTTATAAGGGTAGTGGTTCTGTAGGATTAAGACTGCACTCTTTTTTTTTAAACTTTTATTTAATGAATATAAATTTCCAAAGTACAGCTTATGGACTACAATGGCTTCCCCCCCATAACGTCCCTCCCACCCGCAACCCTCCCCTTATCCACTCCCTCTCCCCTTCCATTCACATCAAGATTCATTTTCGTTTCTCTTTATATATAGAATATCAATTTAGCATACATTAAGTAAAGATTTCAACAGTTTGCTCCCACACAGAAACATAAAGTGAAAAATACTGTTTGAGTACTAGTTATAGCATTAAATCTCAATGTACAGCACACTAAGGACAGAGATCCTACATGAGGAGTAAGTGCACAGTGACTCCTGTTGTTGACTCAACAAATTGACACTCTTGTTTATGGCATCAGTAATCACCCTAGGCTCTTGTCATGAGTTGCCAAGGCTATGGAAGCCCCCTGAGTTCACTGACTCTGATCATATTTAGACAAGGCTATGGTCAAAGTGGAAGTTCTCTCCTCCCTTCAGAGAAAGGTACCTCCTTCTTTGAAGACCTGTTCTTTCCACTGGGATCTCACTCGCGGAGATCTTTCATTTAGGTTTTTTTTTTTTTTCCCCAGAGTGTCTTGGCTTTCCATGCCTGAAATACTCTCATGGGCTTTTCAGCCGGATCCGCATGCCTTAAGGGCTGATTCTGAGGCCAGAGTGCTGTTTAGGACATTTGCCATTCTATGGGTCTGCTGTGTCTCTCACTTCCCATGTTGGATCATTCTCTCCCTTTTTTATTCTATCAGCTAGTATTTGCAGACACTATTCTTGTTTATGTGATCCCTTTGGTACTTAGTCCTATCATTATGATCAATTGTGAACAGAAATTGATCACCGGGACTAGTGAGATGGCATTGGTACATGCCACCTTGATGGGATTGAATTGGAATCCCCTGGTATGTTTCTAACTCTACCGTTTGAGGAAAGTGAGCTTGAGCATGTCCCGAATTGCACATCTCTTCCTTCTCTTATTCCCACTCTTATATTTAACAGTGATCACTTTTCAGTTAAGTTTCAGCACTTAAGAAGAATTGTGTATTGATTACAGTATTCAACCAAAAGTATTAAGTAGAACAAACAAAAAATACTAAGAGGGATAACATATCCAGTTGCTCATCAACAGTCAGGGTGAGGGCTGATCAAGTCACCGTTTCTCATAGTGTTCATTTCACTTTAACAGGTTTCCTTTTTGGTGCTCAGTTAGTTGTCACCTATCAAGGAGAACAAGTGGTATTTGTCCCTTTGGGATTGGCTTATTTCACTCAGCATAATGTTTTCCAAATTCCTAACAGGGATCACTTTTCAGTTAAAATTTAAACACCTAAGAATAATTGTGTGTTAATTACAGAGTTCAACCAATGGTACTAGAACAAAAAAAAAATACTAAAATGGACTGCACTCTTACAACCTTATTAGTTAACCATTTTTTCCTCCTAGTAGTCCTATCTCCAAGTATAGTCATATCGAAGACTTCAAAATATGAATTTTGGGGAAAAAAGCAATTCAGTCTGTAATAAAGTCTGTTATGTCTGATATTAGTATGACTACCCATGTTCTCTTTTGTTACTGTTTAATGAATATCTCAAGGATGATGTCGTGATGTTAACAAGTTAAGCCTGTGGCTGTGAAGCCAGCATCTCATATGGGTGCCTATTCAAAACCAGCTTGCTGCAGTTCCCATCCAGCTCCCTGTTAATGCTCCTAGGAAAGCACCAGAAGATAGCCCAAGTACCTGGGCCCCTGCTCCTACATGGAAGACCTGTAAGAAGCTCCTGGCTCCTGGCTTTCGCCTGGCTCCTGGCTTTCGCCTGGCCCAGCCCCAGCCATTGTAGCCATTTGGGGAGTGAACCAGCAAATAGAAGATATTTCTCCCTCTCTCTCTCTTGCTCCCCCCCCTGTGTGTGTGTGTGTGTGTCTCCCCTTCCTCCTCCTCCTCCTCTTTATGCAACTTAGCCTTTCAAATAAATAAATAAATAACTCTTCTAAGATAAATATCTTTTTCTGTATTTTCAATTTGTGTCCTTAGATGTAAAGTGAATATCTTTTTGATAGCATATACAGATGGTCCCTGACTTATGATTATTTAACTTTAAATTTTTTGACGTTATGATGGTGTGAAAGCAGTTTACATTCAGTAGAAACTCTACTTTGAATTTTGATCTTTTCCTGGGCTAGCAATGTGCAGTATGGTACTCATGGCTCTAGACAGTGACAGTGATAAAGTGAGCTGCAGCTCTTAGGGAGCCATGAGATCATAAGGGTAAGCAACTGATACTCTAAAGTGTACTATGTTCCCGGTTGGGGCGCCGGATTCTGTCCCAGTTGTCCCTCTTCCAGGCCAGCTCTCTGCTATGGCCTGGGAGTACAGTGGAGGATGGCCCAAGTCCTTGGGCCCTGCACCCGCATGGGAGACCAGGAGAAGCACCTGGCTCCTGGCTTCGGATCGGTACAGAGCACCGGCCACAATGCACCAGCTATAGTAGCCATTTGGGGGGTGAACCAATGGAAAAAGGAAGACCTTTCTCTCTGCCTCTGTCTCTCTCACTGTCCCCTCTGCCTGTCAAATAAAAACAATAAAAATAAATAAAAATAAAAAAATAAAGTGTACTATGTTAACATGTGGAAAGGATATTTAATGCATTCTTAACTTGGAATATTTCCAATTCATGATGGATTTACTGGCATATAATCCCATCACAAACCAAAGATAATGTATAATTGTATCATATTTTGCTTACTCATTTGAGACACACAGAGAGATCCTGTCTGCTGGTTCACTTCTCAAATGCCAGATCGGCTGTAACCAGTGTCCAGAGCTCAATCCATTTCTCCCACATAGATGGTAGGAACTCAGTTATTTGAGCTGCCTTTTGGGGCCTGCCTTAGCAGAAAGCGGGAGTCAGAACTGGAGGTAGCTGTAGTACCAGGGCACTCAAAGGTGGGACACCTCACCCCAGGTAGAATGGCTCACATTCAGAAATCTACCAACAACAGATGCTGGCGAGGATGTGGGGGAAAAGGGACACTAACCCACTGTTGGTGGGAATGCAAACTGGTCAAGCCACTATGGAAGTCAGTTTGGAGATTCCTCAGAAATCTGAAGATAACCCTACCGTTCGACCCAGCCATCCCACTCCTTGGAATTTACCCAAAGGAAATTAAATTGGCAAATAAAAGAGCTGTCTGCACCTCAGTGTTTATTGCAGCTGAATACACAATAGCTAAAGCATGGAAACAACCTAAATGCCCATCAACCGTAGACTGGATAAAGAAATTATGGGATATGTACTCTATATAATACCATACAACAGTCAAAAACAATGATATCCGGTCATTTGCAACAAGATGGAGGAATATGGAAAACATTATGCCAAGTGAATTAAGCCAGTCCCAAATGGACAAATAGCATATGTTCTCCCTGATTGGCGACAACTAACTGAGCACTAAAGGGGAAACCTGTTGAAGTGAAATGGACACTATGAAAAACAGTGACTTGATCAGCTCTGTTGATGTACAATGTAATACTTTATCCCTTTTAGTATTTTTTTTTTGTTCTAGTACTATTGGTTGAACTCTGTAATTAACACACAATTATTCTTAGGTGTTTAAATTTTAACTGAAAAGTGATCCCTGTTAAAGATAAGAGAGGGAATAAGAGAGGGAGGAGATGTACAGTTCGGCACATGCTCAATCGGACTTGCCCCAAATGGTGGAGTTAGAAACATGCCAGGGGATTCCAATACAATCCCATCAAGGTGGCATGTACCAATGCCGTCTCACTAGTCAAAGTGATCAGTTTCACTTCATAATTGATCACACTGCTAGGTCTAAGAGTCAAAGGGATCACACAAACAAGACTAGTGTTTGCTAATACTAGCTGATAGAATCAAAAAAGGGAGAGAACGATCCAACATGGGCATCAGGATACACAGCAGACTCATCGAATGGCAGATGTCCTAAACAGCACTCTGGCCTCAGAATCAGCCCTTAAGGCATTCGGATATGGCTGAAGAGCCCATGAGAGTATTTCAGGCATGGAAAGCCAAGACACTCTGGGGAAAAAAAAAAGAAGACCTAAATGAAAGATCTCTGTGAGTGAGATCCCAGTGGAAAAAACGGGGCCATCAAAGAAGGAGGTAACTTTCTCTGAAGGGAGGAGTGAACTTCCATTTTGACTATGACCCTGTCGGAATAAGATCGAAGTTAGCGTACTCAAAAGGCTTCCATAGCCTTGGCAACTCATGACTAGAGCCTAGGAAGATTACTGACGCCATAAACAAGAGTGTCAAATTGTTAAGTCAACAATAGGAGTCACTATGTACTTACTTCTCATGTGGGATCTGTCCTTAATGTGTTGTCCAATGTGAAATAATGCTATAACTAGTACTGAAACAGTATTTTACACTTTGTGTTTCTGTGTATGTGCAAACTGATGAAATCTTTACTTAATACATACTAAATTTATCTTATGTATATAAAGAGAATTGAAAATGATTCTTGATGTGACTGGAAGGGGAGAGGGAGCGGGAGATGGGAGGGTTGCAGGCAGGAGGGAAGTTATGGTGGGGGAAAGCCACTGTAATCCATAAACTGTACTTTGGAAATTTATATTTACTAAATAAAAGTTAAAAAAACCAGACATCATTTTTATTAAAATTTTTAAAGATTTATTGTATTTAGGGGCCGGTGCCTTAGCTCACTTGGTTAATCCTCTACCTGTGGCACTGGCATCCCATGTGGGCACCGGTTCTAGTCCCAGTTGCTCCTCTTCCAGTCCAGCTTTCTGCTGTGGTCCAGGAGGGCAATAGAGGATGGCCCAGGTACATGGGTCCCTGCATCCGCATGGGAGACCAGGAAGAGGCACCTGGCTCCTGGCTTCGGATTGGCATGGTGCGCCGGCCATGGCGGCCATTTGGAGAGTGAACCAAAGGAGGCAAGACCTTTCTCTCTGTCTCTCTCTCTCTCACTGTTTATAACTCTGCCTGTCAAATAAAAAAAAAAGAAAATATAAAAAAGATTTATTGTATTTATTTTAAAAGCAGAGTTTCAGAGAGGGAGAGGGGAGAGGGAGAAGGAGAGAGACATCTTCCCTGTACTGGTTCACTCCCCAAATGAACACAATTGTCGGGCTGGGCCATGCTGAAGCCAGGAGCCTGGAACTCCATTCAGGTCTCCCACTTGAGTGGCAGGGCACATCTTCTGCTGCTTTCCCAGGTGCATTAGCAGGGACCTAGGTTGGAATCACAGTGGCCAGGACTTGAAAACGATGCTTATTTGGGATTCTGACACTGCAGGTGATGAGTCAACCAGCTGTGCCAGCCGTATGATATGTGTGGGCATCTTAACAACTGTCTTAACTGCTAGAACAAACACCTGCCTCTATAATTTTTTCAAAGTCTATTTTGTTAACCTCTGCCTTTCAAATGAAGTGTTTAATTCCTTTATATTTAAAGTAATTACATTGAGCAAGGACTTAACTTCTGCTATTTTGATAGTTGTTTTTTATGTCTTACACCATTTTTGACCCTTATTTTCTCCACTAATGCCTTTTTTTATACAGTTTTTTTTTATGGTGAACTGGTTTGATTCCTTTCTCATTTCATTTTGTGCATATTCTATAAATAGTCTGTGGTTACCAAATTACAGGTATTACATTTAACATGCTAGAGTAATAACAATGCAATTTGAATTTATATCAACTTGATTTTGCTGTTCCTGATCAATTCTGACCAGCTATATTATTGATATTACAAATTACATTACAAAATATATGTCCAATAATATAGATTAAATTTTTTATACATTTGTCTTTTAAATCATGAATAAAATACAAAGTGGAGCTACCAATGAAAATTACAAAAGTGTTAGCTTTTATAATTGCTCATCTATACGTTTAATGAATATCTTTATCTTTTCCCATGACTTTGAGTCACTGTCTAGTGTTCTTTAATTGCATCGTGAAGGACTGCCTTTCTTGCAAGGCAAATGCAGTTGCATCCTTTTGTATATCTGAATTCTTTTGTATAGCTGAGAATATCTTAACTTCTCCCTCATTTTTGAACAGTAAGCTTAAGATTTTCTTGTCATCAAAATAAAACAGAAGATAAAGCTTAAAACTGGATCACTTGGCCCTTTCTTTGCTTATCTTCTGCCAGTTCAAAATGTTTACATCTCTTAAAAGCCAGCATTCTCTTAGATCTGCAAGTGAGTGCCACATTCTCAAGCCTTAATGCAATCTTCTTTGCAGTTTTAGCTACTTTCCAGAAAATAAGCTTAGTCTGCCCACCAAAGCCACTCTGCTTCCTATCATAATGCTGCTTTGTTAGGGCATACAGAGAATCCTTGCCCTTCTTGTACTGTTGTTTGTGGGGTTGGTGCTTGCCACCTTTTTAACAGAAGGTCCAGTGGGTTTTAGAAATTTTTACCTTCTGTGCTGGAGAACTATTTGTATGGAAAAGAAAGAGCATGAGCCAGAAGCAAAAATATCTCTCCATAGCCTTTGCAGGACACTTTTACTAGATGTGGACTTTTTGACTGGCACTTCTGTTTTCCTTCAAGCACTTTGCATCATTCCATTGCCTTCTAATCTTCAAGGTTTCTGCCATGCAATTGGCTGATAATCTCATTGAAGATTCTTTGTGATGAGTTGCTTCTGTCTCGATTTACCACAATTTCTTTTTATGTTTCTCACTGTACATCTCTTTGGGTTTATTCTACTTAGAGTTTTGTTGAGTGTCCTGAATTTGGAGATTCATGTCTTTAAGTTACTGAAGACTTCAGCCATTATTTCTTCAAATGTGCTTCCTGTCCCTTTCCTTCTCCCTCTACCTTCTGTAACTTTCATATGTTTCATATGCATATGTTGATCTGCTTGATGGAGTACTGTAAGTCCCTTAGGCTTTGTTCACTTTTCTTGATTCAATTTTCTTTCTGTTCCTCAGACTTGATAACATCTGTTATCATGTTGTCATGCTGATTTTTCCTTCTTCCTACTAAAAATCTGCTATTGTGTCCCTCTGGTGAATTTTTCATTTCAGTCGGACAGTTAGTGCCAGAAATTCTGTTTAGTTTCTTTTTATATTTTAATTTCTTTTGGGTTTTGTTCATATATAATTTTCCTAGTTTATTTTGGTTCTTTGTACATGTTTCCCTTAGCTCTTTGAACATATTTAAGACAGATTTTTGTTTTTGTTTTAGTTAATTAATTAATTTTAAATATTTATTTATTTACTTGAGTTACAGAGGGAAAGACAGAGAGAGAGGTCTTCCATCCACTGGTTTACTCCCCAAATGGCCTCAACAGCTGGAGCTGAGCTGATCTGAAGCCAGGAGCTAGGAGTTTCCTCCTGGTCTCCCTTGTGAGTGCAGGAGCCCGAGCATTTGGGTTGTCTTTTACTGCTTTCCCAGGCCATCAGCAGGGAACTGGATCAGAAGTGTAGCAGCTAGGACTCGATCCAGCACCCATATGGGATGCCAACACCGCAGGAGGATGCTTAGCCTACTACGCCACAGCTCCGCCCCCAAGACAGTTGTTTTAATGTCTTTGTTTATTAAGTTTGATATCTGGGGTCCCTCAGGAATGGTTCCTGTCAGTTTATTTGGTTCTGCTGAATGAACCATGTTTTAATTTTTGTTTGCTTTTAGCATGCCTTGAGATTTTGTTCTTGTTGTCAGAAATTGGGTATTTGATTATTACAGTGTGGTAATTCTGAAAACTGGATTTTTCCTCTTTCACAAGGTTTCTTAAAGATTTAATTAAAAGGCAGAGAGAGAGAGAGAGAGAGAGAGACAGACAGACAGAGAGACAGACAGACAGAGAGAGAGAGAGATCTTCCATCTGCTGATTCACTCTCCAAATGGCCACAAGAGTCAGGGCTGGGTCAGGCAAAAGCCAAGCGTTAGGAAATTCTTCTGGGTCTCCCTTGTAGGTGGCAGGGACCCAAACACTTGGTCCATCTTCTGCTGCTTTCCCAGGTGCATTAGCAGGGACTGGATCAGAAGTGGGGCAGCAAGGACTCGAAACAGTGCCAATATGGGGTGCCAGCAATGCATTCCGCTATACCACAATGCCAGCTCATCCCTAAGGTTTCTATTTCTGGTGTTGTTGGAAACTAGAGTTCCATTAGTTTCTTTTTTATGTTTCTTGTTTTTGACATTTATTTAATGAATATATATTTCCAAAGTATAGCTTTTGGATTACACTGGCTTTTTCTCCCCAATAACCTCCCTCCGACCCACAGACCATCCCGTCTCCCTCACCCTCTCCCATTCCATTCACATCAAGATTCATTTTCAATTCTCTTTATATACAGAAGATCAATTTAGTATATGCTAAGGAAAGATTTCAACAGTTTGCACATACACAGAAACACAAAGTGTAAAATACTGTTTCAGTACTAGTTATAGCATTACTTCACATTGGACAACACATTAAGGACAGAGATCCTACTTGGGGGAGTAAGTGCACAATGACTCCTGTTGTTGATTTAACAATTGACAATCTTGTTTATGGCGTCAGTGATCACCCGAGTCTCTTGTCATGAGTTGCCACGGCTATGGAAGCCTTTTGAGTTCACCAACTCTGATCTTATTTAGACAAGGTCATAGTCAAAGTGGAAGTTCTCTCCTCCCTTCAGAGAAAGGTACATCCTTCTTTGATGGCCCATTCTTTCCACTGGGATCTCACTCACAGAGATTTTTCATTTAGGTCCTCTTTTTTTTTTTTTTTTTTTTTCAGAGTGTCTTGGCTTTCCATGCCTGAAATACTCTCATGGGCTCTTCAGCCATATCCGAATGCCTTAAGGGCTGATTCTGAGGCCAGAGTGCTGTTTAGGACATCTGCCATTCGATGAGTCTGCTGTGTATCCTGATGCCCATGTTGGATTGTTCTCTCCCTTTTTTGATTCTATCAGCTAGTATTAGCAAACACTAGTCTTGTTTGTGTGATCCCTTTGACTCTTAGACCTAGCAGTGTGATCAATTATGAAGTGAAACTGATCACTTTGACTAGTGAGATGGCATTGGTACATGCCACCTTGATGGGATTGTATTGGAATCCCCTGGCACGTTTCTGACTCTACCATTTGGGGCAAGTCTGATTGAGCATGTGCCAAACTGTACATCTCCTCCCTCTCTTATTCCCTCTCTTATATTTAACAGGGATCACTTTTCAGTTAACTTTAAACACCTAAGAATAATTGTATGTTAATTACAGAGTTAAACCAATAGTATTAAGTAGAACAAAAAAATACTAAAAGGGATAAAGTATTAAGTTGTTCATCGACAGTCAGGACAAGAGCTGATCAAGTCACTGTTTCTCATTGTGTACAATTCACTTCAGGAGATTTCCTTTTTGGTGTTCAGTCAGTTGTCACCGATCAGGGAGAACATATGATATTTGTCCCTTTGGGATTGGCTTATTTCACTCAGCATGATGTGTTCCAGATTCCTCCATTTTGTTGCAAATGACCGGATTTCAGCGTTTTTTTTTTCCTGCTGTATGGTATTATATAGAGTACATATCCCATAATTTCTTTATCCAGTCTACAGTTGATGGGTATTTAGGTTGGTTCCATGCCTTAGCTATTGTGTATTCAGTTGCAATAAACATTGAGGTGCAGACAGCTCTTTTATTTGCCAATTTAATTTCCTTTGGGTAAATTCCAAGGAGTGGGATGGCTGGGTCGAACGGTAGGGTTATCTTCAGATTTCTGAGGAATCTCCAAACTGACTTCCATAGTGGCTTGACCAGTTTGCATTCCCACCAACAGTGGGTTAGTGTCCCTTTTCCCCCACATCCTCGCCAGCATCTGTTGTTGGTAGATTTCTGAATGTGAGCCATTCTCACCGGGGTGAGGTGAAACCTCATTGTGGTTTTGATTTGAATTTCCCTGATGGTTAGTGATCCTGAACATGTTTTCATGTGCCTGTTGGCCATTTGGATTTCCTCTTTTGAAAAATGTCTATTGAGGTCCTTGGCCCATCTCTTTTTTTTTTTTTATTTTTTATTTTTTTTTATTTTTTTTTTATTTTTTTGACAGGCAGAGTGGACAGTGAGAGAGAGAGACAGAGAGAAAGGTCTTCCTTTGCCGTTGGTTCACCCTCCAATGGCCGCCGCGGCTGGCGCGCTGCGGCCGGCGCACCGCGCTGATCCGATGGCAGGAGCCAGGAACCAGGTGCTTTTCCTGGTCTCCCATGGGGTGCAGGGCCCAAGCACCTGGGCCATCCTCCACTGCACTCCCTGGGCCACAGCAGAGGGCTGGCCTGGAAGAGGGGCAACCGGGACAGAATCCGGCGCCCCAACCGGGACTAGAACCCGGTGTGCCGGCGCCGCTAGGCGGAGGATTAGCCTAGTGAGCCGCGGCGCCGGCCTCTTTTTTTTTTTTTTTATCTTTTATTTAATGAATATAAATTTCCAAGTACGACTCATGTGTTACAATGGCTTCCCCCCCCATACCGTCCCTCCCACCCACAACCCTCCCCTTTCCCACTCCCTCTCCCCTTCCATTCACATCAAGATTCATTTTCGATTATCTTAATATACAGAAGATCAGCTTAGTATACCTTAAGTAAGTATTTCAACAGTTTGCTCCCACACAGAAACATAAAGTGAAAAATAATAGATGATTTTTTTTTAAATGATGATGAAATCAGATCAGACCTATTGTCATGTTTAATCCCAGTGAGAGTCAAGTTGGGAATTGATAATTTCTTTTTCTTTTTTTTTTAACAGAAGATCAGTTTAGTGTACATTAAGTAAAGATTTCAATCGTTTGCACCCCCATAGAAGCACAAAGTGAAATATACTGTTTGAGTACTCGTTATAGCATTAAGCCTCAGTGTACAGCACGTTAAGGACAGAGATCCTACATGAGGAGTAAGTGCACAGTGACTCCTGTTGTTGACTTTACAAATTGACACTCCTGTTTATGGCATCAGTAATCTCCCTATGCACCAGTTATGAGTTTCCAAGGCTATGGAAGCCCTCTGAGTTCTCCGACTCTTATCTTGTTTAGACACGGTCATAGTCAAAGTGGAGGTTCTCTCCTCCCTTCAGAGAAAGGCACCTCCCTCTTTGAAGACCTGTTCTTTCCACTGGGATCTCACTCACAGAGATCTTTTGTCAGAGTGTCTTGGCTTTCCATGCCTGAAATACTCTCATGGGCTTTTCAGCCAGATCCGAGTGCCTTTAGGGCTGATTCTGAGGCCAGAGTGCTATTTAGGACATCTGCCATTCTATGAGTCTGCTGAGTATCTCACTTCCCATGTTGGATCACTCTCCCCTTTATTTATTCTATCGGTTGGTGTTAGCAGATACTAGACTTGTTTATGTGCTCCCTTTGACTCTTAGTCCTTTCGTTATGATCAATTGTGAACTGAAATTGATCACTTGGAATAGTGAGATGGCATTGGCACATGCCACCTTGATGGGATTGAATTGGAATCCCCTGGTATGTTTCTAACTCTACCAATTGGGGCAAGTCAGCCCGAGCATGCCCCAAATTATACATCTCTTCCCTCTCTTATTCCCACTCTTATGTTTAACAGGGATCACATTTCAGTTAATTTTCAACACTTAAGAATAACTGTGTGATAATTACAGAATTAAACCAGTCATATTAAGTAGAACAGACAAAAAAAATACTATGAGGGATAATGCATTAAGTTGTCCATTAGCAGTCAGGGCTATGCTGATCAAGTCACCATTTCTCATAGTGTCCATTTCACTTCAGGAGGTTTCCTTTTTGGTGTTCAGTCAGTTGTCACCGATCAGGGAGAACATATGGTATTTGTCCCTTTGGGACTGGCTTACTTCACTCAGCATGATGTGTTCCAGATTCCTCCATTTTGTTGCAAATGACTGGATTTCGTTGTTTCTTACTGCGGTATAGTACTCTAAAGAATACATATCCCATAATTTCTTTATCCAGTGTACCATTGATGGGCATTTAGGTTGGTTCCAGGTCTTGGCTATTGTGAATTGTGCTGCAATAAACATTAGGGTGCAGACCGCTTTTTTGTTTATCAATTTAAACTCCTTTGGGTAAATTCCAAGGAGTGGGATGGCTGGGTCGAACGGTAGGGTTATATTCAGGTTTCTGAGGAATCTCCAGACTGATTTCCATAGTGGCTTGACCAGTTTGCATTCCCACCAACAGTGGGTTAGTGTCCCTTTTTCCCCACATCCTCTCCAGCATCTGTTGTTGGTAGATTTCTGTATGTGAGCCATTCTAACGGGGGTGAGGTGAAACCTCATTGTGCTTTTGATTTGCATTTCCCTGATTGCTAGTGACCTTGAACATGTTTTCATGTGCCTGTTGGCCATTTGGATTTCCTCTTTTGAAAAATGTCTATTGAGGTCCTTGGCCCATCTCTTAAGTGGGTTGTTTGTTTTGTTGTTGTGGAGTTTCTTGATTTCTTTGTAGATTCTGGTTATTAATCCTTTATCTGTTGCATAGTTCGCAAATATATTTTCCCATTCTGTTGGTTGTCTCTTCACTTTCCTGGCTGTTTCTTTTGCAGTACAGAAACTTCTCAATTTGATGCAATTCCAGTTGTTAATTTTGGCTTTGACTGCCTGTGCCTCAGGGGTCTTTTCCAAGAAGTCTTTGCCTGTGCCTATATCTTGCAGGGTTTCTCCAATGTTCTCTAATAATTTGATGGTGTCAGGTCATAGATTTAGATCTTTAATCCATGTTGAGTGGATTTTTGTGTAAGGTGAAAGGTAGGGGTCTTGCTTCATGCTTCTGCATGTGGAAAGCCAGTTTTCCCAGCACCATTTGTTGAACAGACTGTCCTTGCTCCAGGAATTGGTTTTAGATCCCTGATCAAATATAAGTTGGCTGTAGATGTTTGGGTTGATTTCTGGTGTTTCTACTCTGTTGCATTGGTCTTTCCATCTTTTTCTGTACTAGTACCATGTTGTTTTGATAACAACTGCCCTGTAGTATGTCCTGAAATTTGGTGTTGTGATGTCTCTGGCTTTGTTTTTGTTGTACAAGATTGCTTTAGCTGTTGGAGGTCTCCTGTGTTTCCATATGAATTTCAGCATCATTTTTTCCAGATCTGAGAAGAATGTCTTTGGTCTTTTATTGGTATCACATTGAATCTATAAACTGCTTTTGGGAGAATGGACATTTTGATGATATTGATTCTTCCAATCCATGAACATGGAAGATTTTTCCATTTTTTGGTATCCTCTTCTAGTTCTTTCTTTAAGATTTTGTAATTCTCATCATAGAATTCTTTAACATCCTTGGTTAAGTTTATTCCAAGGTATTTGATTGTTTTTGTGGCTGTTGTGAATGGGATTGATCTTAGAAGTTCTTTCTGAGCCGTGGCATTGCCTATGTATACAAAGGCTGTTGATGTTTGTGCATTGATTTTATATCCGTTAGTTTCGAGACATTTCAAAATTATTTTTTCGAAGACTATTCCTTATAATTCATAATCAATGAAGTCTCTGTTTCTATATCATATTTAGGTAACATATCATGTTTTGTTTGCCAGAATTAACTGTAGTACCAGGAAGTGAAAACAAAACAAGAATCCTTTTCCTACCTTCTCCCCTCCACCAAAAAAAAAGAGAGAGAGAGAGAGAGAAAGCAACCACGTTTCCTAATCATTGCAGATTGGTTTTCTGAACTTGAAGTTCTGCTCTGAACATGAATCTTGTCCAGGCATATACTTGGTTTTCTAAATTCTACCATATACATATATACGGCTTCTTTTGAATGTCAGAGTTTCCCAAAGAATCATCCCAGCTTTTTCTCTGGGTCTTAGATGGTCGAGTGTATTTCTCTGCCTATAATCTCTCACCCAAGATATCTATGAGTTTACAGGTTCTATAACATTTACAAGCAGTGCTTGCTGCTTTTGCTTCCTGAATTCTGGGTCGTGTGAAGCAGTTATGAGGGCCTTGCATTGGTCCTTAAGGAAAAAGGGCAGAACAGAGAGTAGACAGGATACGAAGTCACAGCCAAAATGAGTTTATTCAAGAAGAAAAATAAATATATTCATTTTGGTTGTGAGTTCGTATCCTGTCTCCTCTCTGTTCTGCTTCTCTTTTTCCTTACAAGTCCTTCAGCTATATCACAGATTAGAACAGATATACACAATAATTTGCAAATAAGTTCAGTCCTGCCCCTTTTTGTTTGAGGGAAAGAACAAGGAACAAGTCTGCTTAAGAGTATGACTATTGCTCTGTTAGGGAGGGAATACGGTATGGAAAGTAAAATTGCCACAAATTTCATACCATTTTGAGGACAGCTCTTTCTTGATTGAGCATTTGCTTGGTTGCCTTCAGCCTTTGTTTTCCTGAGTGCCAAAAAAGTTTGATTCATACAGTTCTTTATTTCCTTGGTTTAATAGGGCTTAGAGCTTTCTAATCCACCACTATGTTTTTTTAAAGATTTACTTATTTATTTGAAAGTCAGAGTTACACACAGAGAGAAGGAAAGACAGAGAGAGAGAGAGGTCTTCCATCCAGTGGTTCACTCCCCAATTGACTGCAATGGCCGGAGCTGCACCAATCCGAAGCCAGGAGCCAGGAGCTTCCTCCAGGTCTTCCCATGTTGCTGCAAGGGCCCAAGGACTTGGGCTATCTTCTACTGCTTTCCCAGGCCATACCAGAGAGCTGGATTTGAAGGGAGGCAGCCAGAACTTGAACTGTCGCCCACATGGGATAACGGCATGGCAGGCAGCGGCTTTACCGGCTACACCACAGTGCCAGCCCCCACCATTATGTTGATGTCAACCCTGCATTCAACATATTTTTGTTGCAAGTGTATGTGGCAGTGTGCCTAACCTCAGAACTTTTTCTAACCTGTGCAGTTGATCTCTTGAGCAGAAAGATAAACTGTGAAGAAATCCTGTGGTCTTGTGCCAATACTATCTCTGGGTCTCATTCTCCTCACCTGTAGAAATAAAGTGGTAGGGGCTGGTGTTATGGTGAAGCAGGTTCAGCTGCTTCCTGCCACACCCCCAGCATCACATATGGGCATAGGTTCCACGGCCCTGCTGCTCCAATTCTGATCCAGCTCCCCGCTAATGTACCTGGCAAAATAATAGAAGATTCTCCAAGTACTTGGGCCCCTGCCACACACATGGGAGACCCAGATGGAGTTCGGGCTTCCTGGCTTCAGCCTGGCCCAGCCATGGCCATTACAGCCATTTGGGGAGTGAAACAGGGCATGATATTCTCTCTCTCTCTCCGCTTTCATCCCTCCCTCCCTTCCACCCTTTTTCCTTCTCTTCCTTTCTCTCCCTCTCCTTCTCATTCTCCCTCTCCCTCTCCCTGTATCTAACTCTTTCAAATAAAAAAATAAATCTTTTTTTACAAAGAAATAGAGAGGGGCTGAGGCTGTGGCATAGCTGGTAAAGTCATCACCTGCAGTGCCGGCATCCCATATGGGCGACGGTTCGAGTCCCAGCTGCCTCACTTCCGATCCAGCTCTCTGGTATGGCCTGGGAAAACTATAGAAGATGGCCCAAGTCCTTGGGCCTCTCCACCTGCACGGAGACTAGGAAGAAGCTCCTGGCTCTTGGCTTTGGATCAGTCCAGCTCCAGCCATTGCTGCCATTTGGGGAGTGAACCAGCAGATGGAAGACCCCTCCCACCTCTGTCCGCCTCTGCCTCTCTGTAACTCTGCCTTTCAAATAAATAAATAAATAAATCTTTAAAAAAAAAAAAGAAATAGAGAGTGGTAGACTGGAGGAGGCTGGTGAAGTACTCTTAGAGGTGCTTTTCAGCTTTGATGTTATTTCATTCCTTCAGCTCTGCAGCCCCATACGGCCAGTCAGTAATGAGTCTTTATCCCGACTTTAACTCGAAACAGGGAGGCCTTCGGGCAGGACAAGATCATATCAGTGGTATTTCCCTGCCCTTCCAATTTGGGAGAGGAAAGGTAGAGCTGAAGGTAGTAATAACAGAACATCTGATCCTGAAATGACTTGGCTATATGTTTGCTATGTGAAAAAAAACCCAAACGTGTTTTATTGAATTTTCATTAATCTTTCTGTTTGAGTTTTGAATATACTGCATCTGAGAGCCTACTGGGAATGGTGGTGTTTGTATCCATTTAGAAGAACTCAGTCAAAATCAATGCTTGTTCTCCTAGGCAGAATTTTCTGTAAGTTTTCAAACAAGGCTTTTAAGGGAGGCAACTTTGGGGATCCTCAGTTTCCTTGTCAGTGAAATAGGGACCTTACACTAAGGAGTCTTAAAAAGCCTTTGAGCTTTGGCCTTACAGGATTTGAAGAGTATTTCTGCTGTGTTGCTCCTAGAGATACATGAAGCCAGAAAATAAGTGGCAGAGAGGGCTACAGGTACAGGAACAGCTTTCAAGTGATGTTACTTCCTTGAATAATGCTCTCCCTCTCCACACAACTGGTTTGTTTTCTTCTTTGTCCTCTTGTCTGAGGGAGACTCTCTCTGGGCCCCTGGCACCTCTGTATATGTTCAACAGAATGGCTACAGAGATTCCAAGCAAGGCATGAACTGGACTTTTCTGGAGAAGAAAAGCACCAGACCAAGAGTTTTGCTCTGTTACTTCCCATCTATGTGTCCTTAAGCAAATGACTTTATTTGGGGGCGGGGGGTATGTTTCCTTATCTGTACTGTGGACTTAATATTTTCTCTCTCGTCTTCTCTAGAGAATGCCACAGGAAAACATTTTTAAAGATTTATTTTATTCCTTAAAAAGGCAGGAGGGGGAGAGAGAGAGAGGGAGAGAAAGGGAGAGAGAGGGAGAGAGAGAGAGAAACAGCTGGGGCTGGGCCAGGCTGAAGCCAGAAGCCAGGAACCAAGAGCTTCTTCCGTCTCCCAAGTGGGTGCAAGGGTCCAAGCTCTTGCGTCATCTTCCACTGCTGTCCCAGGCATGTTAGCAGGGAGCTGGATCAGAAGTGGAACAGCCAGGACTTGAACCCATATGGGATGCTGGCATCACAGGCAATGGCTTTACCCACTATGCCACAACAGTGGCCCCACAAGAGAACATTTTTAAAAACTGTCTGTATAAATAGGCATAAAGTACTGCACAAAAGGGAGCGATCTCTGGGTCTAGAGGTGGCTTTGTGCTTCAAGTCGAAGCTGGGTCAGGGAGACAAAAAGCTGATAGCTAAGCTGCAGTAAAAGAACAAATGGTCCTGGGGCCAAAATAGGAATGCACGGGGTATGCAGAGCTGTAGAGGTCTGGAGTTGGGGGCGATGTTTCCATCAGATTGAGGATTTTCTCTCTGGAGGAGCCCTTATACTAGGCATTCTCCTACTACTCCTTTTGCAGACGAGGCAGTAGGCCTAGAGAACAGAGGGATGTGTCCAGTGTCCCAGGTGAGTCAGGGCTTCCAGACTGCCAGGCCATTCATTTTTTTTTAGCATATCATAGTGTTCCCTTTGTGGTGGCAGCCTATGTTCTAAGTGGTCTGAGAGTTAATCTTTTCAGATTTGAGTAGCCTGGTTAAACTAGCACTATGAGGGCTCTCTGATCATTAGAATCAGGGCTGCATTCTGCAATCTTGATATCACTGCCTTCTCTGAATTCCTCTCTGCCTGGAATGTTCTTAGAATTCATCAAGCCATGGGACTGAGAGTGTGTCAGATGTCTTTTTTGTCGATGGAAGTCTGTACAGATTGAATCTGTGTCTTTATCACTACCTTGGTTCTCTCATGCTGAAGTGATAACTGAAGTGGATGATATAGGGAACCAAAGTGAATTTGGGGTAGGTGAGATTTATCTGCCTTGACTGTCTTTGCAATGTTTCACTTCCTTTTACTATCTCTGAAGTAAGTATGATTATTTCCCCTGCTTTACTGATAGGACTGGATTAGAGGTAACATGAACTTTCCAGTATTACTCAGTTGTCACATGGCAAAGGAGGAATTTGAACTCACGTATGTGTGGCTTTACAATTCATGTTTATTTCACTAAAACTCAAAATAGTATGTTATAAATGTCAGATAAATGGCACAGACATTGTGACAAAAGGGCTTCTGAAGTGATTGGATATGTTTGGTTTAAAGTAGTCCAGGAAGACTTTAAAAAAGTAGTGGTACTCATGTAGTTCACAGGTACATATATTTGTATCATTTGTAAAGTACCCTCATGTGTGTTAACTATGGACTCTTCAGGCTATCTCTGTGTGGGAGGCAAAACAGTTTGCATCCTTGGAAGGGAAATGATTAGCTCAAGCTTACACAGCTGATACATCAAGACTAGAGTAGAATCTAGCTTTTCTGCTTCCCAGCTCAGAGCCTTTGTCACCCTGCTAATATGTCTGGAAAAGCAGTGGAAGATGACCCTGGTGTTTGGGCCCCTGCACCAAGATGGAAGACCAGAAGAAGCTCCCGATTCCTGGCTCTGTCTGGCCCAGCCTTGGCCTTTGTGGCCATTTGAGGAGTGAACCAGTGGATGGAAGGTATCTCTCTGTAACTCTGCCTTGCAACTAAATAAAATCAAAAAGGAAGAAAGGAAGGAGTGTGGGGAGAGCATTTGACAGAGTGGCTAATGCCCCTGTCCAATATCAGGGTGCTAGAGTTCGAGTCCTGAATCTGCTTCACATTCCTGTTTAATGCACACCCTGAGAAGCAGCATATGATGGCACAAGTACCTGAGTCCATGCTGGCTGCTATAGCCAAATTATCAATTAACAGTTGTTCTTGAAAGTCCATCCCAAAGGAAAGGTGAATTGACTTTCCAATGGTCAGTTCGAGGTATGAAATGGGAGCTTAGTGCCTAACGTTCTAGATTCCAGAATGTCTGGAGCTTTTGGCTTTGTGGCTAAGCCTGTGGTTTCAGGTATATCCATCAGATGGCACTGCTGTGTTATCCATCAGGTGGCACTGCTGTGTTCTTTTGAAATGCTGGCAGTTAAGGGGCCAGGAGATGCGAGGTTGCACCTGCCCTGCCCCTTACTTCAATTGGATGATTCATTTTGGGATCAAAGAGCCCCCTCCCTACCCAAAGATCTCTCTACTTTCCTCTAACCGGTTCAAGGCTTACCAAGCTGCCCTTCTCCTCAAGCCTATTTTTATTTGCCTGTTTGTTGCTGTTTTTGTTCAGTTTGATCCTTCACTTCTGTTCTTCTCATTACATTTTATCCGTAAGGAATATGTCATTGTGCTCCTTTCACATGCTAATTTTGTCTCCTCTGTCCATCTAATACCTCCTCTGTACATGCACACATGCACACACACATGCGCACACACACAAAACCTATATGCAGAAGATGCCCCACTCCATTGATTTCAGAATTGTTCTCTGACTGTTTACTTGGGGCCAAGCAAGATTAGTAAAAAATTTACTGCCTTCACAAAGACTTTGAGGTAGAATGGAGGATGGGAGTATGTGTATCCACAGTCCTCATACAATTGGAGGAGAGCTAGAAGAACATCAGAAGTAAAACACTATGGAATCCTATGGTTTAATTAACATTGATGGACTGGGGGCATCAGGAGACAGGACCAGAATTGGAAATGCACATTTGGAAAGCCAAGCAGCAAAGTAATAGGGACATGGGGTCCTGACTGGGAGTGGGCAGAAGAGAGCCTCAGGCAAATTTGAGAAATAACGGGAACCTGTGGAGCTAGACTGCCTAAGTTCCATCCTAGCTCTCTCATCATTTAGGTGTGAGACTTTGAGAAGTTTCCTGATCTTTACATGCCTCAATTTCTTCGTTTATACAATAGAGAAAATGTCACAATACCTAACACATAGTTCAAAAAAATCAAAAGTTTCTGAAAATCCAAAGTTAATTTCATGTTTATATCTGAACTGGCATGAGGCTTTTTTTAGTGTTTATATCATTTAATGTGAATATTTGTACATGTTGCAGTAGAATTTTTAAATCCCAAAACATATCTGGCTTTTGAGGTTTTTATAAAAAGATATCGTGGGGGCTGGCGCTGTGGCAAAGCTGGTTAAAGCCCCTGCTTGCGGCACTGGCATCCCATATGGATGCTGGTTCAAATCCCGGCTGCTCCACTTCCAGTCCAGCTCTCTGTTATAGCTTGGGAAAGCAGTGGAAGATGGACCAAGTCCTTGGGCCTTTTCACCCACATGGAAGACCCGGAAGAAGGTCCTGGCTCCTGGCTTCAGATCAGCACAGCTCCAGCAGTTGTGGCCATTTGAGGAGTGAACCAGCAGATGGAATACCTCTCTCTGTGTCTCTTTCTCTCTCTGTAACTCTGTCTTTCAAATAAATAAAAAAGCAAAACTCAGTATCTAAAATTCAAAGAAAATGATTTTTATAAAAGGATATTTTGGACCTTTATCACCTATCATACAGATTTTTTTAATGATTAAGCGAATTAACATGTGTAAAGGGCTTGGAACAGTGGTTTGTAGTAGAAGATTCAAATATGGTAATTCTTATTATTTCAGAAAAATTTTATAAAGCCTTTATCACCAATTTAGGGATTCAGAATTTTATATCTGGGAAACTGTTGAAGGTTTTTGAAGGAGGAGATAATATGGTGTTATTCTTATGAAGTAATTGTAATGATGGTGTAAATGATGCCTAATAGGGTGGAGCTCCCTGACATGAGACAGGGAGAATAGCTAGGAGCCTTTTGTAATAATATTAGTTTAGATGAGAGATGATTAGGTCTCAGTTAGAAGAACTATAGGGATAAAGAGAAAAGGATGGTTTCAAGACATGTATCATGTAAGATATGCAAGATTTGGTGATGTGGATGGTAAGAGAGGGAGCAGGAGAAAACTAATGGCATTTCCAACTTCAGGGACAGTGTTGTTGGTAGTGTTTAAACTGAGTCTGGTCTCCTTTGCTCTCCTCGTTGTATAATAAGGGAAGTGAATTCGGCCGGCACCGCGTGAGCCTAGGCTAATCCTCCGCCTAGCGGCGCCGGCACACCGGGTTCTAGTCCCGGTCGGGGCGCCGGATTCTGTCCCAGTTGCCCCTCTTCCAGGCCAGCCCTCTGCTGTGGCCAGGGAGTGCAGTGGAGGATGGCCCAGGTGCTTTGGCCCTGCACCCCATGGGAGACCAGGAAAAGCACCTGGCTCCTGGCTCCTGCCATCGGATCAGCGCGGTGCGCTGGCCGCAGCGCACCGGCCCCGGCAGCGGCCATTGGAGGGTGAACCAACGGCAAAGGAAGACCTTTCTCTCTCTGTCTCTCTCTCTCACTGTCCACTCTGCCTGTCAAAAAAAAAAATGAATAAGGGAAGTGAATTCTAGAGAAAAGACCTGATGAGGTACACAGTGAGTCACCAGGGCTGGGCCTAAAATCTAGGTGTTCTATTTGTCTGTCACTGTATTATTATCATTCCTATATTGTATTAAATTATTCCTATATATATTAAAGAATTTGGTATGTTGGAAAAATCTGACTGTGGTAGTTCCTGTGTTGCTTCTATGGAGATTGCCATGACAAGTAGTCATAGGCTCTCTGTTTCATGTTTCTCTGCCTATTTGGTACCTCTTCTGTCCCTCAAGAACTGTCAGTTCTTAAACTTTGTGAAGAAGTAAGCATCATAGTTCATTTATTGGTTCCATATTGTAGAGGAGGCAAAGATATTCATTCCCTCAGGAAATTTGTGCTCCTCTGTCATATACTTTCTGCAATCTATCCTCAGGAAATAACTCGAGTTCCTAATTTTCTCTTCAGGGTGAAAACCAGAGGACCTCCATCTGAGGTATTTTAAGGTTTCTCTTTGTGAACAATGTCATTGGTATTTTGATAGGAATTGCTTAAATGTGTAGATCACTTTGAGTAGTATGGATATTTTAACAGTGTTAATTCTTTTAATGCATGGACACAGGGTGTCCTTTCCTTTTCTTTGTTTTCTCTTCAATCTTGTTTTCTTAAGATTTATTTATTTGAAAGATGGAATGAGAGAGAGAGAGAGAGAGAGAGAGAGAGATCTTCAGTCCGCTGGTTCACTCCTCAAATGGCTGCAGGGCCTGGGGCTAGGCCAAGCAGAAACCAGAAGCCAGGAGTTTCTTCCAGGTCTCCCACGTGGGTGCACGGGCCCAAGCACTGGGCCATCTTCCACTACTTTCCCAGACCATAACAGAGAACTGGATCCAAAGTGGAGCAGCCTGGTCTCAAGCTGGTGCCCATATAGGATACCAGCACTGCAGGTGGCAGCTTTAGCCACTATGCCACAGTGCCCACTCCACCTTTATAATTTTGAGGTCTATTTATTGAGGGTTTTATCATGTAAACTTCCCTCTTAATTCTTCTTTTGGCTTGACATATTGTGTTTTAATTTTCATCTGTTTCAAGACATTTTTATTTAATTATTAATTTTTATTGTTCATTCAGGAGCATGCTGTTTAATTTCCATGTATTTGTAAATTTTCTATTCTTTTTGTTGTTGATTTCTAGTTTTATTCCTTTCTCATATGAGAGGATATGTGGTATAATTTCAACCTTTTCAAATTTTCTAAGACCTGATTTGTGGCATAATATATGCTCTATCCTAGAAAATGTTCCATGTGCTGGTGAAAATAATGTGTATTCTGTAACTGTTGGGTGAAAAGTACTGCAAATGCCTGTTAAGTCAATTTAGTGAACAGTAATGGTTCAACTCTGATGAACAGTTGTTGGTTTTCTTTCTAGGTGATCTGTCCATTGATGACAATGAGGGTATTATTAAAGTCTTCAACTATTATTGTATTATAGTCTATCTCTCCCTTTAGGTCTGTTAATGTTTGCTGTACATATATATGGCTGGTATGTGTTTTTATGACTGCTATATCTTCTTGCTGAGTTGATTCTTTTGCAGATGTAATGTCCCCGGGTCTGATGTTGTGGTATAGTGGGTAAAGTCTCCGCCTGCAGTGCCAGCATCCCATATGGGTGCTGGTTTGAGTCCTTGCTGCTCCACTTCCGATCAAGCTCCCTGCTAAAAGCCTGGGGAAAGCAGTGGCAGATGGCCAAGTGTTTGGGCCCCTTTACCATGTGGGAGACCCAGATGAAGCTCCTGGTTCCTGGCTTTGGCCTGGGCCAGCTCTGGCCATTGTGGCCATCTGGGGAGTGAACCAGCATATGGAAGATCTCTCTTTCTCTGTCTCTCCTCACTTTCTGTAACTCTTTCACATGAATAAATCAATCTTAAAAAAGATATAATGTCTTCATCTCTTTTAGCAATTTATATTTAAAGTCCGTTTTACCTGATATGAGTCTAGCTCCCCGTACTTCTTTTGGTCTCCATTTTGTATGGTATATCTTTTTCTAGCACTTTACTTTCAGTTTATGTGGATCTTTACATATGGAGTGAGTTTTTTGGTAGGGAACATAGAGTTGGGTCTTTTTTATTGATATCCATTTGGTCAATCTATATCTTTTGACTGTGGAATTTGATCTATTCAAGGTTAATATTGATAGATAAAAACTGACTCTGGTTGCATCTGCTGTGTTAGTGAATTTGATACTCTTGTCTTTTCATGTTTACTTCTAATTCAGGACTCCATTTAGTATTTCTTGTAATACTGGTCTTGTGGTAATGAATTCTGGCAGTTTTTACTTGTCTGGAAAATATTTCTCCTTCACTTCTTTATTTTATTTTTTTATTTTTTGACAGGCAGAGTGAACAGTGAGAAAGAGAGACAGAGAGAAAGGTCTTCCTTTTGCCGTTGGTTCACCCTCCATTGGCCGCCGCGGCTGGCGCACCGCACTGATCTGATGGCAGGAGCCAGGTACTTATCCTGGTCTCCCATGCAGGTGCAGGGCCCAAGTACTTGGGCCATCCTCCACTGCACTCCCTGGCCACAGCAGAAAGCTGGCCTGGAAGAGGGGCAACTGGGACAGAATCCGGCTCCCCGACAGGGACTAGAACCCGGTGTGCCAGCGCCGCAAGGCGGAGGATTAGCCTAGTGAGCCGCGGCGCCAGCCTCTCCTTCACTTCTAAAGGATAACTTCAGTGGTTATAATATTCTTGGTAGCAAGTTTTTCTTTCTTTTGAGATATTTAGTATATCATCCCACTCTCCTCTCATCTATAGGGTTTCTCCTGAGATGTCAACTGTTAGTCTAATTGATTTTTCTTTATACATAATTTGATATGTTTCTCTTATTGTCTTTAGGATTACCTCCTTGTCCTTAACTTTTAACAATTTGAATGTAAATGTGCCTTGGAGAAGACCCTTTTGGATGAGTCTGGTTGTGCTTTGAGCTGCCTGTACCTGTATGTCCATACCTCCTTCAAGACTTGGGAAATTTTCAACAATTATTTCATTTGATAGGTTCTCAGTGACTTTTTCTTTCTCTTCTCCTTCAAGTATCCATATAGTATGAATAAATGCTTGCTTAATGGCATCTCATGTGATGTATTTGCTTTCTTTATTCTTTTTAATTCTTTTCTCTTTATTTTTGTCTTATGGAGTTATTTCAATTCTTGTCCTTATCAGAAATTCTTTCTTCTCCTTTGTCTGTTCTGCTGTTGAAACTCTCAGATGTATTTTGTATTTCATTGATTTTTCTGGCTCTAAAATGTGTTGGTTTTTTAAAGTGATTTCTGTCTCTTTATTGAATTTCTCATTTGTGTCATCTATTGTTTTCTTCACTTCTTTAAACTGTCTATATTCTCTTACGTCTTATTGAGTTTCCTCAGGATCATTGTTTTTAGTTTTTTTTTTTTTTCAGGCATTTCATAGAATTCCTTCAGATCAGGATCTATTTCTGGAGAACTATTGTGTTCTTTTGAAGGTGTCATGCTTCCTTGCTTCTTCATATTTCCTGTGTCCCTATGTTGACATTTATGCAGCTGACATAATAGTTCCCCCCTTTTTTATAGAGTAAGTTTCATTGGAAAATACTTTTTTAATTATATTGACTAATGTTGGGGTTTGTTGGACCATGAACACAAGTCCCAGCTCTGGTAAGTGTTAATAGGCCCTTGTTCCCATCTTACTGGATGAATACAAGTTATTCTGAAGATTACATTCTGGCAGGTATGGGTCTGAGCAATTCCCTAGGTCCTGCACAGTATTTTCTGATGACCCTGAGGAATCTAGTACTAATACTGACAGTCCTAGTGCTGCAGGATCCAAGGGGTTCTCAGGGATTTTGGCCTGGCAGTCATCAGTCTAAAACAGAGTAATGCAGCTAGGTCCTTCTAGATTCCATAGGTCATGCGAATTACTCCAGGGGTTATAGTATAAGCAGTGACAGTCCCAGAGTTGCAATATACAGAGGAGATTGTGCCTTTTCGCAACAGCATGCATGGATGGTGCTGTGGCTTGTCCCCTGGCCACCCAGCACTCTGTGGTAATAGCTGTAGAAGGGGCTTCCTCAGGTCTGGTCCTCAGGGATTTTGTATGGGGTGCTACTGGCAATTAGCTCCAAGAAGCCAAGGGAAACTATTATACAAGACATAGACAAAGCAAGTTCAGTTCAGAACTTGTGCCCAGAACTCCCATAACTGTAGAATCACAAAAACGTGCTCTTTACCCTGGAAAGTGCCCTTGTTGTCTCTGGGGGCTTCTGTTAGTGAAGGGGCTGCTTGCTTGCTCCTAAGACAGATGGAGTTCAGCAGCTATCTTAGCAGCAACACAAGTGCCACAGTTTGGAGACAGAAGGAGTCATGTAGGGTTCCTTTTTGGGAGCTGGGTAGTCCCTTGGAGTCCAGTCAGCCCTCTAAACTTGATTTAAAGTCAGTGAGGACTGTGAAATTCTCCCATAGTTGGGGCTGCCCATCTGTAGCAGTAGTGTAGGTTGCAGCACTCTTCTTGACAAGATGGCATCCACCAGCAGGAAGATGGAGGAGTGGTGAGTGGCATTCTTTGTTCCTCTCCCTACTGGCCTTCACAGTCTGTGCTGTTTGCAGATCTCATCACTTCCTCACTGAAGATTTTCCCTCAGTCGGTCTCCTCAGTTCTAATACTTGATAAAGAACCCTTTACCAGCATGATAGCTTCCCCTGGCTGGGGAGCCAGAATAGGAGTGGCAGGTGGTGGCAGCAGGTCATGGTGGTGCTTTGTCTCTCTGTGTTGGTTTTCAGCATCTATGTGCTATTTTCAGTTCTCATAACTACTTTACTGAAGTGTTCCTTTAGTCAGTCTCCTCAGTTCTAATATTTTATCTATAGAACCTTTTTCTCAGCAAGATGATATCCCCTGACATGGATGTTGGGGCAGGAGTGATGGCAATAGTGGCAGAGTGCTTTAGTTTTGCCCATCTTTGAACTTTATATAAATCATACTTTGTTTTTGCGAATCATATTGTTGTGTGCAGATATACTTTGTTCTTTTCCAACTGCTATTTGCTCATCTGTTATATGAGTATGAAAACTCTACTTACCCACTCTCCTATTGAGAAACAGTTAGGTTGTATCTAGCCTGTTATGAACAGTGTTTCTGTAAACTGTCTTTGCCTGTCTTCTGAGTCACATATACGGGAGCTTCTTCAGTGTGTATCCACAAGATTGGGGTTGTTTATATATAAATGGATTCAAATTTGCTAGAGAAGGACAAATAGTTCCCAATGTGGTCGTGCCAATTTACAGTACCATAAATAATGTATGAAAATTTAGTTTTCAATGTGTCTTCATTTACACTTGCTATTGTCTGTATTTTAAAATATTTTGAGGTGTCTTCTTATGGGTTTAATTTGCATTTCCCTGATTACTGATAAGACTGGTCATATTTTTCATTCCTTTATGACCCTTCAATACTTTTCTTTTTTGTGAAGTGGCTACTCATGTATTTGGCCTATTTTTTCTGTTGGGATATTTCCCTTTTTCTTTATTGATTTATAGGAATTCTTTATATAATCACATGCTGCTTTATTATATTTCCCTTTTTGATGCACAATTTTTGCTTTAAAATTATTTGTTTAGTTGAAATGCAGAAACACAGAACCAGAGATGGACAAGAGAGATCTCTTGCCTGCTGATTTGCTGATTCACTCCCCAAATGCTCGCAAAAGATGGGGCTGGGCCAGGCCCAAACCAGGAGCCCAGAACTCAATCCGTGTCTACCACATTGGTGACAGAAACCCAAAATAATTGAGCTATCTCCACTGCCACCCAGAGTGCAAATTAGCAGGAAGCTGGAATCAGAAGCAGAGCTGTGACTCAAATCTGGGCACTCTGATTTGCGATGGATATGCTTGGGATGTCAAATGCCTACTCCAATGCACATCCTTTTCCTCAGATTGCAAGCTTCTGGAGGGCAGGGACCATTCCTTTTCCTCTTGAACACCCTTTTCCCACCCCACCCACTCAACTGGACATGAGGAAGATGGGATAGTAGACAGGGAAGATCTCCAAATGGTCAATCTTGGTCAGAGGTAAGTTGAAATGAATACCTTCCTGGATCCTTGACCTGGAGTCATTATTAAAAAAAGACTTATTTTGGGGCCTGCACTGTAGTGCAGCAGGTTAAAGCCCTGCCATAACGTGCCAGCATCCCGTATGGGTGCTGGTTCTAGTCCCGGCTGCTCCATTTCCAATTCAGCTCTCTGCTGTGGCCTGGGAAATCAGTAAAAGATGGCCCAAGTCCTTGAGCCCCTGAACCCATGTGGGAGACCCAGAAGAAGCTCCTGGCTCCTGGCTTTGTATTGGCACAGCTCCGGCCATTGTGGCCATTTAGGGAGTGAACCAGCAGATGGAAGACCTCTCTCTCTACCTCTTCTGTAACTCAAATAAATAAAATAAATCTTTAAAAAAGACATTTTTATTTATTGGAAAGGTAGAATTACACACACACACACAAAGAGAGAGAGAGAGAGATCCTTCATTCACTGGTTCGCTCCCCAAATGACCACACTCAGTGGGGGCTGGGCCATCAGGTCTCTCACAATGGATGGCAGGTACCCAAATAATTGAGCTATCTTCCACTGCTTTCCCAGGTGCATTAACAGGGAGCTGGATCATAATTGGAGTAGCTGGGACTGAAACCATGATTCCAATTTGGGATGTTTGCATCGAAAGTGCGCTGCACCATAATGTCATTCCCTACCTAGAGTTACTGAGGAAGGTAGGAGTAGTGGTAAGGAAGTGACACTATTTTAATCCCTGTATGCCAAGCTCAACACTCTGTTGTACCATCTTGTCACACAGTGACCTTGAGAGACACATATTACTCTCATTTTTTGATGGAAGAGGCACAGAGCAGTAAAGTCAAACATATCCATAATGTTCCCACTTTTTATTACCTCTGTAATCAATATGTCTGATCTAAATTGCTTTCATCTTCAAACATACAAAGCCTAGTTCTTCCTCTATGCCTTTGCCCTTATGAGTTCTTAAATCTAGAGTACTTTTTCCTTAGCCAAATGACTCACTCTCATTTCATCCAATGTCACATGGCAGAGATATTTTTCCTGACATCTCAAGTAAAAGCCCTTGATAGTCTGTTCTCTTACTGTATTTCGTTTTCAGGGCATTTGCTACCACACAACATGTTGGATATTTGTTTTTTGTCTGTCTCTTCCCACTAGAATATAAGATTTTTTGAATATCCTGTGAGGGAAGGGTCCTTGTCTGACTTGTTTGCCTCTGTGTCTTACTTGCTAAATAGATGAAGTATATAGTGGGTGCTCACTGAAAATACGCTGAAACAAACAATAAAAGTCACTTGCCCAAGGATATGCAGCTACTCATTGGTGAAGTTAGCTTTCTAACCCAAGCCTGTGGAACTCAAATCTGATGTTCATTCTCCTACTCGACAAAAGCCCTGCCTCTTTATTTGGTGACTAACGGGCAGACTTCATACTAGACATGGAAAGAATATGGTCTCTTTTTTTTTGACAGGCAGAGTGGACAGTGAGAGAGAGACAGAGAGAAAGGTCTTCCAGTGCCGTTGGTTCACCCTCCAATGGCCGCCATGGCTGGCGTGCTGCGGCCGGCGCATGGCGCTGATCCGAAGCCAGGAGCCAGGTGCTTTTCCTGGTCTCCCATGGGGTGCAGGGCCAAAGCACTTGGGCCATCCTCCACTGCACTCCCGGGCCATAGCAGAGAGCTGGCCTGGAAGAGGGGCAACTGGGACAGAATCCGGCGCCCCGACCGGGACTAGAACCCAGTGTGCCGGCGCCGCAAGGCGGAGGATTAGCCTACTGAGCCACAGCGCCAGCAGAATATATTCTTGAGTAAGGTCAAGAACAAAGAGCAAGAATTAGTAAATAAAGAAGAGGCAAAGTGATGCCTTGGGGAACTTGTGTGCAAAAGACATTCTTCTCCCTAGTGAGAAGAGGGAGTGGGCAGAATATGTGAAAGAGGCAAGCAAGTATAGTTGAGGGGAAGTCTGTAGCTACTATCTGTATGGTATGGTTTTATAGGCACCAAGAAGGTTTCCTCCTAAATTTCTTTCCAAAGTGCCTGAAATTTAACTTTCAATGATTTATTTTCAGGGAGTTGCCAATGAATGTTACAGAAAAAAAGATTGGCCATGAGCTTGCTCGTTCAAAAGGAAATTCTCTGAATCTTGAGGCAGCTCTTTGTGAGGGTCTGAGAAACCATTTGGGAAGAGCATCTCAGAAACCTGGGGTATTGGGAGGGCTACAGAGCACATTGGGAAAAGAAAGGGATGAGACCATACCCCCTTTGCTGAGGTGCTCTAGCCCCCTGCTGCTCAAAGTTTGCTCCCAAGATCTTCAACATCAGCATCATTGGCAACTCACTACAAATGTGAAATCTCAGATACTACTTCAAACCTATTTAATTAGAATCTACATTATAAATAGATTCTCACATTATTCATGTACACATTTCACTGTGAAAAAGCTAGGATTGTTATTTGTAATTGTGGCTCTTTTATTTCCATCTAGAAGTTAGAAACTTCTAGAGTAGCAAAGATGCATTTCAGAAAGTAGTGTGTGAGTCCCAGTTTGCTTCTGCATGGCCTCACTGCATTCTTGGTATGCTCTCACTATTCCTCAATGTTGTTCCCACTATCTTCCCTTGAGTATAACCTGAGACTTGCCCCAAACAGACTTGGGGGTTATCTTTTGACATTCATCAGTGGGAAAATTTATAAAAAGGTAAAGATAGAAAGGCTAAGCAAGGATAGGCCTTTGGTCTAGAGATTAAAATGCCAGTTAAGATTAAGATGTGCTCCCTTAGGGGCTGATATTGTGACACAGTGGGTTAAGCCACCATCTGCGATGATGGCATCTCTTATCAGAGTCCCATTTTGAGTCCAGGCTGCTCCACTTCTCATCCAGCTACTCGCTAATGCACTTACGAAAGTAGCAGAATATGGCCCAAGTATTTGGGCTCTTGCCATCCACATGGGAGACCCAGATGGAGTTCCTGGCTCCTGGCTCCTGGCTCCTGACTTCAGCCTGGCTTAGTCCCAGCTGTTGTGGCCATTTAGTGAGTGAATCAGTTGGTGGAAGATTCTTTCTCTGGCGCGCTCTCTCTCTCTCTGTCTGTCTCTCTTTGTAACTGTGCCTTTCAAAAAGACAGAGTTACAGACCACAGTGGAATGAAAGTGCAAATTAGCAACTCAGGAAACCCTAGAGAGTATGCAAACACATGGAGACTGAACAACATGCTCCTGAATGAACAATGGATCATAGAAGAAATCAAAAGAGAAATCAAACACTTTCTGGAAGTAAATGAGGATAACAACACAACGTATCAAAACTTATGGGATACGGCAAAAGCAGTATTGAGAGGAAAGTTTATATCAATAGGTGCCTACATCAAGAAATTAGAAAGGCATCATAATAAATGAGCTTTCAGCACATCACAAGGACCTAGAAAAACTGCAGCAAACCAGACCCAAATCTAGTAGGAGAAGAGAAATAATTAAAATCAGAGAAGAAATCAACAGGATTGAATCCAAAAAAAGCATTACAAAAAATCAGCCAAACGAGGAGCTGGTTCTTTGAAAAAATAAACAAAATTGACACCCCATTGGCCCAACTAACTAAAAAAGAAGAGAAAAGACCCAAATCAATAAAATCAGAGATGAAAAAGCAAATGTAACAACAGACACCACAGAAATAAAAAGAATCATCAGAAATTACTACAAAGAGTTGTATGCCAGCAAACAGGGAAACCTATCAGAAATGGATAGATTCCTGGACACATGCTACCTACCTAAATTGAACCAGGAAGACATCGAAAACCTAAACAGACCCATAACTGAGACAGAAATTGAAACAGTAATAAAGGCCCTCCCAACAAAGAAAAGCCCAGGACCAGATGGATTCACTGCTGAATTCTACCGGACATTTAAAGAAGAACTAATTCCATTTCTTCTCAAACTATTCAGAACAATCGAAAAAGAGGGAGTCTTCCCAAATTCTTTCTATGAAGCCAGCATCACCTTCATCCCTAAGCCAGAGAAAGATGCAAAAAATTACAGACTAATATCCCTGATGAACATAGACGCAAAAATCCTCAATAAAATTCTCGCCAATAGAATACAATAACACATCAGAAAAAACATCCACCCAGACCAAGTGGGATTTATCCCTGGTATGCAGGGATGGTTCAATGTTCGCAAATCAATCAGTGTGATACACCACATTAACAGACTGCAGAAGAAAAACCACATGATTATCTCAATAGATGCTGAGAAAGAATTTGATAAAATATAACACCCTTTCATGATGAAAACTCTAAGCAAACTGGGTATGGAAGGAACATTCCTCAATATAATCAAAGCAATTTATGAAAAACCTACGGCCAGCATCCTATTGAATGGGGAAAAGTTGGGTTGGAAGCATTTCCACTGAGATCTGGTAACAGACAGGGATGCCCACTCTCACTACAGCTATTTAACATAGTTCTGGAAGTTTTAGCCAGAGCCATTAGGCAAGAAAAAGAAATTAAAGGGATACAAATTGGGAAGGAAGAAGTCAAACTATCCCTCTTTGCAGACAATATGGTTCTTTATTTAGGGGATCCAAAGAACTCTACTAAGAGACTATTGGAACTCATAGAAGAGTTTGGAAAAGTGGCAGGATGTAAAATCAATACACAAAAATCAACAGCCTTTGTACATACAAGCGATGCCACGGCTGAGAAAGAACTGCTAAGATCAATCCCATTCACAATAGCTACAAAAACAATCAAATACCTTGGAATAAACTTAACCAAGGATGTTAAAGAACTCTATGATGAGAATTACAAAATCTTAAAGAAAGAACTAGAAGAGGATACCAAAAAATGGAAAAATCTTCCATGTTCATGGATTGGAAGAATCAACATCATCAAAATGTCCATTCTCCCAAAAGCAGTTTATAGATTCAATGCGATGCCAATCAAGATACCAAAGAAATTCTCCTCAGATCTGGAAAAAATGATGCTGAAATTCATATGGAGATACAGGAGACCTCCAATAGCTAAAGCAATCTTGTACAACAAAAACAAAGCCAGAGACATCACAACACCAGATTTCAGGACATACTACCGGGCAGTTGTTATCAAAACAACATGGTACTAGTACAGAAAAAGATGGAAAGACCAATGGAACAGAGTAGAAACACCAGAAATCAACCCAAACATCTACAGCCAACTTATATTTGATCAAGGATCTAAAACCAATTCCTGGAGCAAGGACAGTCTATTCCATAAATGGTGCTGGGAAAACTGGATTTCCATGTGCCGAAACATGAAGCAAGACCCCTACCTTACACCTTATGCAAAAATCCACTCAACATGCATTAAGACCATCAAATTATTATAGAACATTGGAGAAACCCTTCAAGATATTGGCACCGGCAAAGAGTTCCTGGAAAAGCCTGGGAGGCGCAGGCAGTCAAAGCCAAAATTAACATTTGGGATTGCATCAAATTGAGAAGTTTCTGTACTGCAAAAGAAACATTCAGGAGAGTGAAGAGACAACCAACAGAACGGGAAAAAATATTTGCAAACTATGCAACAGATAAAGGGTTAATAACCAGAATCTACAAAGAGATCAAGAAACTGCACAACAACAAAACAAACAACCCACTTAAGAGATGGGCCAAGGACCTCAATAGACATTTTTCAAAAGAGGAAATCCAAATGGCCAACAGGCACATGAAAACATGTTCAAGATCACTAGCAGTCAGGGAAATGCAAATCAAAAGCACAATGAGGTTTCACCTCACCCCGGTGAGAATGGCTCACATTCAGAAATCTACCAACAACAGATGCTGGAGAGGATGTGGGGAAAAAGGGACACTAACCCACTGTTGGTGGGAATGCAAACTGGTCAAGCCACTATGAAAGTCAGTCTGGAGATGCCTCAGAAACCTGAATATAACCCTACCATTCAACCCAGCCATCCCACTCCTTGGAATTTACCCAAAGGAAATTAAATTGGCAAATAAAAGAGCTGTCTGCACCTTAATGTTTATTGCAGCTCAATTCACAATAGCTAAGACCTGGAATCAACCTAAATGCCCATCAAGAGTAGACTGGATAAAGAAATTATGGGATATATACTCTATATAATACCATACAGCAGAAAAAAAAAAAAAAAACGGTGAAATCCGGTCATTTGCAACAAAATGGAGGAATCTGGAAAACATCATGCTGAGTGAAATAAGCCAGTCCCAAAGGGACAAATATCTTATGTTCTTCCTGATCTGTGACAACTGACTGAGCACCAAAAAGAAAACCTGTTGAAGTGAAATGGACACAATGAGAAACAGTGATTTATCAGCCCTTGCCCTGATTGTCTATGAACAACTTAATACGTTATCCCTCTTAGTATTTTTTTTTGTCCGTTCTAGTTAATACTATTGGTTGAACTCTGTAATTAACACACAATTATTCTTAGGTGTTTAATGTTAACTGAAAAGTGATCCCTGTTAAATATAAGAGTGGGAATAAGAGAGGGAACGGATATACAATTTGGGACATGCTCAAGCTGACTTGCCCCAAATGGTAGAGTTAGAAACATACCAGGGGATTCCAATTCAATTCATCAAGGTGGCATGTACCAATGCCATCTCACTAGTCCAAGTGATCAATTTCTGTTCACAGTTGATCATAATGATAGGACTAAGAATCAAAGAGATCACATAATCAAGACTAGTGTCTGAAAATACTAACCAATAGAACAAAAAAGGGAGAGAACGATCCAACATGGGAAGCGGGATACACAGCAGACTCATAGAATGGCAGATGTCCTAAATAGCACTCTGGCCTCAGAATTAGCCCTAAGGGCATTCGGATCTGGCTGAAAAGCCCATGAGAGTATTTCAGGCATGGAAAGCCAAGACACTGTGTGAAAAAAAAAAATGGCCTACATGAAAGATCTCTGTGAGTGAGATCCCAGTGGAAAGAACAGGCCATCAAAGAAGGAGGTACCTTTCTCTGAAGGGAGGAGAGAGCTTCCACTTTGACTATGGACCTTGTCTAAATAAGATAAGAGTCGGTGAACTCAAAAGGCTTCCATAGCCTTGGAAACTCATGACTGGAGCATAGGGTGATTACTGATGCCATAAACAAGAGTGTCAATTTGTAAAGTAAATAACAGGAGTCACTGTGCCCTTACTCCTCATGTAGGATCTCTGTCCTCCATGTGCTGTACATTGTGATTTAATGCTATAACTAATACTCAAACAGTATTTTTCACTTTGTGTTTCTATGTGGTGCAAACTGTTGAAATCTTTACTTAATATATAGTAAACTGATTTTCTGTATATAAAGAGAATTGAAAATGAATCTTGATGTGAATGGAAGGGGAGAGGGAGCGGGAAAGGGGAGGGTTGCGGGTGGGAGGGAAGTTATAGGAGGGGAAAGCCATTGTAATCCATACGCTGTACTTTGGAAATTTATATTTATGAAATAAAAGTTAAAAAAAAAGAGTTACAGAGAGAAGAGAGACAGAGAGAGCTCCAGGTCATCCATCCGCTGGTTCACTCCCCAAATTACTGCAATGGCCAAGGATGGGCCAGGCCAAAGCCAGGAGCCAGGAGCTTTTTCTGGATCTCCCACATAGGTAGCAGGGGTCCAGGGACTCGGGTCAGCTTCTGCTTTCCCAGGCACATTATATCCACAGAAGTAGATCAGCAGGGACTGGAACCAGTGCCCATATGGGATGCTGGCACTGCAGGCAGTAGCGTAACCAGCTATGCCACAGTGCAAGGCCCTAATAAATCTTAATAGGGTGCCAGGGAAGAGATCAAAGCCTGGGTTTCTCCTGACTGTAGCTTCCTGCTAATGCAGATCCTAGGAAGCAGTCTTGATGGCTCAAATGCCTAGGTTCCTACCACACATGTGGGAGACCTGGATTGAGTTCTAGGCTCAATCCAGGGAATGAACCAGCAGATTGATGCTGTCTCTCTCTGTCCTTCTGCTTTTCAAATACATAAAATCAAATTAAAAACAAAATTACTAAGCATACATAATACATAATATAGTCAGATTTTTCAGGGTGAACCTTCTTTTTCATATAGCATTTTTCATCAACACAAGAGCCCTTTGGAAGGATATGAAGTATAAGCTTCTGATCCTGCAGATGTAGAAAGCACAGTAAGAGAAAGATTCCCTGTGGCTCAGTTGCCTTCTGTCAAGCTAACTACACCATCTCTTGTCCCAGATAGGGTATTGCTCTTCAATCATTTTGCTTGGGTTTTATCTCAGCCAGGCCCCTCCCAACAACATGGGGCAAGCACCATCTTATCTCTTGCTATGTGGCATTGGCCAGCTATGAGCAGGAAGAAACATCATGGACCTGTACCCTACTTTCAAATTCCCAAATGACTTGCTGTCCTTGTCCCATAACTCTAGTTCAGAATAGAGTTAAAGGTGGAGAAATGGACATTTGTGGTTTTTGTTGTTGTTGTTTTTAAAGATTTATTTGTTTATTTGACAAGCAGAGTTACAGAGAGGCAGAGGCAGAGAGAGAGAGAGAAAGAGAGAGAGAGAGAGAGAATCTGTCAGTCTTCCATCCATTGGTTCACTCCCCAGGTAGCTCAACTGCTGGAGCTGAGCTGATCTGAAGCTAGGAGCCAGTAGCTTTTTTCAGATCTCCCCACAGGTGCAGGGGCCCAAGGACTTGAGCTATCTTCCACTGCTTTTCCCAGGCCATAGCAGACAGCTGGATTGTAAGAGGAGCAGCTGGGACTCGGACCATTGCCCATATGGGATGCCAGCACTGCAGGCAGAGGTTTTACCTGCTACGCCACAGCGCTGGCCCCTGGACATTTGTTGAACAGCAAGAGAATCAGGTAGTTGGGAAGTTTAAACAATGGCTGCTTTGGAAAGTGGCTGGCATAAAACCTGGTCACTTTCTGGTTCCCTGTGTATGACTCCCTCTGCTTTTGGAGCTTTCTGGTATGATTCACAGAAAAGAGTGTCTCCCCTTTCTTCCTCCCAGTCCCACTGCGGTGATGTGATCTGCTGGTGTCAACTTTATGAATTGACAGGGATAACAAGACCTTAAGCAAACAATGCACATAACCTGACTGATGATGGGTATACTCATGCTAAATGGAGGCCCACTTGCACACCAAGGGAGCAGCCTGTGCTTTGAGGGTTAAAGCACTGTGAGGTAGCTGTAGCACTGAATGCTTTAGTCAGGAGAGTGACAGCAGAAAATAATTATAAGGGTTGAAGTATGGAATTAAGACTCTTAAGGAAAGGAAGAAGATGGAAAAGTGGGCAGAAAAACAGGGCCAGAGAAGCTGAAGAGGCAAGACAGGAACATTTTGCTTGACACTTATGCTTTTGTGCTGAAATTTCAAAATTTGATTTTGAGAAAGGAAGCTCTCTGATTGAATTAGGAATGTCTTCTGACTGATAATGCAGAAAAGTAATAGCAGCTCTCAGATCTGGTTATATGTTTGAAAGAATATCTTCTTAAAATAGGTCTAGATATTTAGATATTGTCTTCTGGAACTTGCTCCGTTAAAGTAAAGAATCTTGAACTTCTCTAGGTCATCTGGTATATGAAGGCTATTTGGGCTGATGCCAGGGAGATGCATCAAGCTACCCGAGGTGTTGATTAACAGGGTTTGGGGAGAGAGCCTTAGCTCCTAATTAACAACAAATGTTCACAGACTCCAAGACAACACTGTTGAAATGTGAGCCCATTCTTAGCCCCTAGTTCTCAAACTCTAGCGTGTATCAAAATCACAGGATGCTTATTAAACATTTAGAGTTCTTGGTTCCAACTCTCAGTAATTCTATTTCTGAAATAATCTAGACCTCATTTTGAGAAACACTGTCTTTGAGGAAAGATATTGACCAAATGAAAGAAAGATTTGTAATGAGCAGTGTTTCATTCCTTCTTTGGGTCCATGTGTTCCTATCAGTACTTAGCATTTTGAGTTAGTCACACCAATGTTTCCCATGGTCTCATATAGTTTTTTGGGTCTGTAGATATGTATGTTGCAAATTAGTCAGTGTCCTGTGAAATGGAAGGTAGGGTCATGAAAAGCTAAGAAAAATGTCTGATCCCCGTATGTGAAAGAGCTCTCAAACAAACCAGGGGTGTGATTGGGTGAGTAGGCTGGAGAGGGTTTGTAGGGTCTGGGACGTACAGAAAAGAATTCAGGGAGATGTGAGCTTTGGCTTTAGGGGAGTTGATGTGGGGAGAAAGAGCAGAGTTTGTGTGGCTCTACTCTTATGTAGTAGGGACAGTAAGAGGAATGTAATATTTATTGAATAATTAGTGTATATGCCTGAAAGCTATAGGAGTAGGTTTAAGCTCCACAAAAGGACAAAATTTCT
Source organism: Oryctolagus cuniculus (assembly GCF_051225735.1). NCBI lineage: Eukaryota > Metazoa > Chordata > Mammalia > Lagomorpha > Leporidae > Oryctolagus > Oryctolagus cuniculus. The sequence goes on along the minus strand of NC_142888.1, from coordinate 43,610,638 downwards.
AATGATGAAATGGACTGCCATTGGAGTAGTGAGCTGCTCATTACTGGAGGGGTGCAAACCAGTGAGATCTTTGTTTTATGGGAATGACACAGGGAAGATTAGGTGATGATGCTGGCCATGGTGATTGAGGAACAGGGGGATAAAAGGGCTGGACAAGATCACCTTTAAGGTCCTTTGGAAAAACACTAAGAGCCAGTGAAGTTAGTCTTTGGTATGCTTGCATGACTTTTTTGTGCTTTTACTTCCCAGACTCTTTTGTTGCCTGTCTAGTCTGTCAGGGACAACAGTGAGGCTTCAGACTCGAGTAGTCCCCTTTTTCCCTCCAGAGGTATTGGCATTTTGAAAGCAGACCAGCAGAAGAGGTAATGGTAGCATTTTAGAGATCAGCCAGCCTTTTGTGAGCAGACAACCTGAAGCATCAATATGGACACTGTTGTTCATACTGTTATTCTATAAAAGGTTGTTCCTGAGCTTAGAGATCCCCTGTTATAGAGCTTGGGATCCTGTAGGCTTATCTAACTACTAATATTGTTTTGCCCCAGGTTTTGAACCTCTCTGTCTTTAGAGAAATCTAGGAAATTGTAAACAGTTACCAACATCCTGTCTGAGGATTTCCAGCTCTGGGTTTTCTGGTATTTAAAAAGATGTGCAATTTTATGACATCATTTGTGTGTTTGTGTGATTGTAGCAGAGAGAGAAAGAATGGATAATAAGAAAATAGCGTAGATGTGAAAGCTGTAAAATAGGCTTGAATTTTAAGCAAAAGGATTGAAGCATGAGGCACATTCGTCTGCGGACTGTCTGACCTTTTGATTCTGTGAATTTCTGAACAAGGGAGGTGTGAGGGAAGGTGGCCTTGTGGACTATGAGAAGGCCAGCTGTGCTGTGAGCAGTCTTGTTGCTAAGGACCTCGAGCAAATTGACTTCTTTCTCTGGTCCTCACTGCCATTGTTTGTAACATGACACCTGATACTTTATGGTCATATAAAAAGGTAACATTCTCATTAATCCTACCTCCAGTCCTTGAATGCTCACAGGGAACAGTTAGAAGGGCCCTGAGAGACCAAGAGAAAGGCAGCAGAAGGTAATAATTAAGAGCACAGCTTGAGCCTCAGCTACTCCTTGGTCGCAATCATCTCTACACTTTTTTTTTTTTGACAAGCAGAGTTAGACATTGAGAGAGAGACAGAGAGAAAGGTCTTCCTTTTCCGTTGGTTCACCCCCCAAATGGCTGCTACGGCTGGCACGCTGCGCTGATCCGAAGCCAGGAGCCAGGTGCTTCCTCCTGGTCTCCCATGCAGGTGCAGGGCCCAAGCACTTGGGCCATCCTCCACTGCACTCCCGGGCCACAGCAGAGAGCTAGACTGGAAGAGGAGCAACTGGGACAGAATCCGGCGCCCCGACCAGGACTAGAGCCCAGGGTGCCAGCGCTGCAGGTGGAGGATTAGCCAAGTGAGCCGCGGCGCCAGCCCATCTCTACTATTACCTAGGAGCTATGTGGCTTTGGGCAAGTCACTTAACTTCTCAGTGTTTCCATTTAAAAATGAATGCCTAATAGCATCTTCCTCACCAGATTGTTGGAAATATTGGGTGAGACAGTGGTTGGTAGTACTCAGCACAGGGTAAGGACCAAATGAACTTAGCTATTGCCTCTATTGCTCTGGGTTTTCATCCACATCACATGTGGATAGGAGGTATGTTGCTTAATCAGGGACAAGTCTGCAGATTATGATTATCATAACCAGGAGAAGCTTTGTCCTCCCGCACCCTCAATGTTGTCTGAGACACTTAAAGTAGTGTCTTCTGCTTCCATGACTTCTAGGAAGTTGAGCACATTCTGCTGGGTCAGGCACATCCACAGGTTTGGGTCTCCTACTGCTCTCCTGGCAAGGCAGTGTTCCTGTTGGTTTGGAGATTGTGAACCAGATAGTGTACTGTTTCCCTTTGGCTGAGAAATTGGCTAGGGAGCAGAGAGAAATTCAGGCTTGGGTGGGGGCTAGGCTTTCCAGCTGTTGAGCAGGAACAGGAGGAGCGGGCTCCAGTGAGGAGGCCTCAATGGAGAAGGAGACAAAAGATAAACAGATGAGGCTCCAATGACTTCAGGACCACACCTGACTTACTTAGGCCACATTCTAGTGTTGACTAAATGGCTTCTATACTAATTTCTCCCATCCAGTCTCCCATATGTGTTTGGAAATGATGCTTCCTGGCAGGTCAGTGAACTGCATTTATGGAAACTGTGTGTTACTTACCAAGAGGCATGGTTAGGGACAAAACTCTGAGGCTGGACTGCCTGGGTTTATCTGTGCTTCAAAAGTTACCATTGTGCTTATTTTCTCATCTGCAAAATGCTGATAATAGTTTCTAATTGGACTTGCTGTTGGCATTAAGTAATTAATAGATGAAAAACATTCATAACAGTGTCTGGCATACAGTGTCCATTCTACAAGTGTTTATTATTGCCTCAAATCAACAAGCAGTTAAATCAACCATTAAGCCTTCAGTGCTGACTCTATGCTGTTAGCCATGTGTAGTCCACAAAATGATGTGATAACTGCTCTGAGCTCGCCTAACAAATATAGACTAGTATTATTACCTTTAGGTGTTAACAGGATGACTCCATGTAGTATTGGGTATGCCCAATGCATCATAATTAAGGACAGGGGCCAGCGTTGTGGCTTAGTGGGTGGAGCCACTGCCTGTGATGCTGGCATCCCATATGGGTGCTGGTTTGAGTCCCAGCTACTCCACTTCTGATCCAGCTCCCTACTAATGCACCTGGGAAGGAAGTAGAGGATGGCCCAACTGCTTGGGCCCCTACACCCACATGAGAGACTCAGATGAAACTCATGGCTCCTGGTTATGGCCTGACGCAGGCCTGGCCGTTATAGCATTTGGGGAGTGAACTAGAAGATGAAAGATCTCTCTCTCTCTCTCTCTCTCTCTCTCGCTCCCCTTCTCCCTGCCTCCTCCTCCTTCTCTCTGTGTAACTCTGATTTTCAAATAAATATGTCAATGTTAAAAAAAGGGACAGTGGCAGTGGTTGAATACTTGGAATACTTAGTCATGTTGCTGATGAAGCTTAGGTCTGGGGGTAACAGGAAGTAGACAGCATGAGAACAGCATCAGAAGATGTTATGAATTGCCTATCCATACTCAGTCCTTTGAAGGCTATAATAAACTGATAGAAACAAAAGCTGTCCTTCCCAGCCTTCTGGACTCTGTTCGTTGGATTCTGGCTCTAGAGACATTTCAGTGTAGCAGGCGAGTTTCTAAGTTGCAAATATTATAAGTTGGCTTGGATTTAGCCATTCGAGGAATACATTGAGGGATATTAGGGAACTTCCAGAATTTCTAAGAAGGCAAAAAAAAAAAAAACAAGTTTAAGGTTTACCAGCCAAAAATAGTCACCTAAAAATCATACTACAGGACTTGTTGATTATTAAGGGTATTACTACAATTGCCATCACCTGGCACTGGATGCTATGCTCTGTATCACCAACACTGCTAACACTGGACACTGAAACCCTCCTAGCTGCTGTTTTGACTCAGGAACTCACTCACAGTACTGTATCATCACTGCTCTACGTAATTAATGTGTACTTGCTTCCAGACATCCACGGTGAAAGTCTTTGTAGGTCTCCCTGGCTGAGGGTAGGCCCACTTGTCTTCAAGAGAAAATGGGAAAGCAAGTTTTTTATATTTCTGGTTTCTCTGCTTGTAGATGGGCAAGGCTCATCAGGGCGAATACTCTCCAAACATAGGAAGGGAGTGTAGAGTCTGGGTGGCAAAAAAAACAAAAAAACAAACAAACAAAAAAAAACGATGGGCTCCATGCCATCATCATAAAAAGAACACAGTTAAGAGCCAAGACATTGGTTTTCAAACTGCAGAGTTCAACCCATTAGTGGCTCGTGAAATAATTTTAATGAGTTGTGACTAGCATTTTCAAAAAAATGAATGTGATTTAATAAAATGGGAAAAATCAGAGGTTTTAATAAGACTGAGCCATAATGAAATCACCCACACACAACTTATTTTGAACAATAAAAAAGAATAGTTTCATATAAATCAACCTAATTCATCAGCACATAAAATGTGTTTTTTAGGATTTGTAATGAAAAGATTTAAAAGCCACTGAAGAAAGATTGCCTTTCTGTCTCTTAGAATTTGTATATATGACAAATTACAGACGCCTAGGCACTCAGTGCTATGTTTCCAATTGGCAGTGTGGAGGAGTGGGAAGGTCATATTGAGCAGGTGACTCCAGAAGGGTTTTCCGGAGGTGAGAGAACTTGGCTGGTCTTGTTAGATGGCAAGGTCTGATTAATGATGGAGAGGAGGGGCACGGGTTGGAATATTTTCCAGTAGAGGGCAGCAGCAAACTTGAACCAGGAGTCTGCCATGAGCACAGGCTTACGGGTGGTGTTCTGGGAGTTGGGATGAGGAAAAGGCAGTCTGATCTCTCCAGTTTCGTTCTCCTTGGGAGCCAGAGCATCAAGATTAAGCTAGATTTTCCCCTTTGGCTTAGATATTTGTGATCACGCTATGTTGGGTAGGAGATTTCTCAAATTCTAGATTCTCAGGACCATGGAGACTTCTTCAAAGTTGTTTAGTCCATCCCCTTGCCTCTGTAGAGGCCTGTACTTAACATCTGTCAGACAAATGAAAGTCTATCTTTTTAAAAAAAAGCTCTGTAGAGAGAAATACTATGCAACCTCTTTCTAGCTGCCTGTTTCACTGCTTAATAGCTTGTGGATGGGAAGTTCTTCTTTTGTCATCTCCTGCCTCACCTTAAAATGTTTTGATCATGTCCTTGTCTTAGTGCCCATGGTAAGCAATAACTTTCCTAGAGATGGCTGTATGTGCTGATTATCTCCCTTTGTACAGAGACCTGCATAATTATGAATAAAATATGTCAAATTTGCTCTGAGAACAGAACCAGGGCCAAAGAGTTAAAAAGTTACAGGGAGGCCAGTGATTATCCAATAGAATAAGGAAATTGTGAAAGGATTAGAGGTGACCACAAGAGGAATACCTTGGGGCTGGCGATGTGGCGTAGTATGTAAAGCTGCAACCTGAGACACCAGCATCCCATTTGTGTCTCAACTGCTGCACTTCCAATTCAGCTCCGGCTAAGTTGTCTGGGAAAGCAGCAGAAGATGGCCCAAGTGCTTGGGTACCTGTCACTCACATGGGAGACCCAGATGAAGTGTTTGGCTCCTGGCTTCGGCCTGGCCCAGTGCTGGCTGTTGTGGCCATTTGGGGAGTGAACCAGCGGATGGAAGACCTCTCTTTCTCTCTCTCTCTCTCTCTCTCTCTCTCTCTCTCTCTCTCCCCTCTTCCTCTCCTTCTCTCCCTTCCTCCCTGTTTCTCCCTCTCTTTCTGCAACTCCAACTTTCAAAATAATCTTTAAAATAATACATCAAAAAATCAATGAAATAGACAACAGAAAAAAATTTTAAAGAAGAATGCATTGAGAGACCTGCTTCTAAAGATTTAATCAGAGCACAGGCAAGATGCTGCAGTTGTGATATTTGTATGGGGGGGTTGTCACTAGAAGATCTTTAAGACGGTTTGCCCTTGATGTTTATTCCTCTCTCCCTTTACCCCTTATCCTGTGAGTTATGTGCTTCTAAATCCATGCAGTGACCTCAGCCCTCTGTCAGGGCAGAAAGAAAACAACCATCTTTGGTCAACAGATTGAGACTAGCCGTGGGAACAGAACCTGAGTCTGATAGTCTCCAAAGCCTGTGCTTAGTCCATGTACACTAAGTGAAAAATAATCAAAATAGTTCACAATTGAGTACTTCTTGCAAGTTTGTTCTATCAAAATAATTCATGATGCATTTACTTATTTGAAAGTCAGAGTTACAGATTGAGAGAGATCATCCACCTGCTGTTTCACTCCCCAAATGGCCACAATGGCCAGGGTTCAGCCAGGCTGAAGCCAAGAGATAGGAGCTTCATTCGAGTCTTCCATATGGTCCAAGTACTTGGATCATTTTCCATTGCTTTTCCAAGGCCATTAGCAGGAAGGTGGATCAGAAGTAGAGCAACCAGGACATGAACTGGTGCCCATATAGAATGCCAGTGTCACAGACAGCAGAGTGATTTTACCTGCTACACCACAATGCTGGCTCCTGTGTTGTTATTATAATTACTTGATCTACATGAATGAAGTTTGGGGGTACATAAAGGAAGTGTCATTTTGACCATTTCCCCAGTGAGGTAAATGAGGTTCAAATGGAATTGGATATTGCCCAAGAGCCAGGATTTCAAACTATTGCATTAAAAAAATGAGAGAGCAAGCAAGTTAGCTCTCTTATCCATTGGTTAACTACTAAAATGGCTGAGATTGCTAAAACTAGACTAGGTCAAAGCCAGGATCCAAGAATTCAATCCAGGGCTCCCACATAGGTAATAGAAACCCAATTTCTTGAGCTATCATGGATGCCTCCCAGAGTCTGTATTAGTAGGAAACTTGAATTGGCCAGAGTTTGGTATTGAACCCAGGTACTTTGATATGGAACAGAGGCATCTTTTAAAATATTTATTTATTTATTCTAAAAGCAGAGTTACAGAGAGAAGGAGACACACACACACAGAGAGAGAGAGAGAGAGAGAGAGAGAGAGAGAGAGTTTCCATCTTCTGGTTCACTCCCCAAATGGCCAAGATGGCCAGAGCTGGGCTGATCTGAAGCCAGAAACCAGAAGCTTTCTCTGAGTCTCCCACGTGAGTGCAGGGGCCCAGTGACTTGGGTCATCTTCCATTGCTTTCCCAGGCACATTAGCAGGAAGCCTGATAAGAAGTGGAGCAGCCAGGACTCAAACCTGAACCCATATGGGATGCTGGCACTGCAGGCAGTGACTTTACCTTCTATACCATAGTGCCAGCCCCCTGGAACAGGAATCTTACTTGAGGTCTTAGCTACTGGGTGAAATGCTCACCGCTCAAACCAGAGCTTCTAACACCACCAAATCTAGTGATCCTTTCTTTACACATATCACCCTTTCTTCCTACTGTAAGTGAATAAATTGACAGATTCTGTACTGTTCCAAAGAAGAGTATCTGGACCATGGGACAGAAATTATAGGAAGACAGATATCGATTTACAAACAAAAGGAAGATCTTGCCAAAAGGATTGGCCATAGAAGGCTGCTTTGAAAATGAGTGATCTCTACAACACCAGGGAGTAGAGACTGGACGATTTCGTGCTAGGGATTTTAGAGAGAGAGTCAAAACTTAGAAAGGAGCTGAGGATAGATGCTTTCTGAGGTTGCCATTGACAGGCGTTACCCAGCTCTTCTTGTAATTGACTTTTCTGAGCAAGAATGACCCTAAAATACCTGATCAGCATCCCAAGCTCTCCAGAGACAAAGGCCAAGTCCCTCTTTGTTTCTCTGACCCCAGCCCTGCTAGTTAACATCTACATAGATGAATTCGTGGTTTCCTATGCCTTGTTCTCTAGGCTTGAAGCATCTGTTTCCTCTCAGCCTCTATTCTAAGAGCAACACCCTAGGCTCCACAGCAGTTGGCTGACATCTTTTTGTTTCTCTTCCTCCTGCTTATCCCCATTGAGACTTTGCCTGTGAAACAGAGCTGGTATGAATTGTTATTCTCATCTCTTCCTGCTGCTTCCTCTTTGCTCCCTTTACCACAGCACTCTCTCCACACTTCCTGCCCCAGTCCCCTCCACACCCTCTGTAAGCCAGCCTGGAGATTCACAATATGGTCCCATGGTTTACCGAATAGGAATTTCCTCTTCAGCAAATTGATATCTTTCTCCAACTTCTCTACTTTGACTTTACAGCTCCCTTAGTACACATATTTTAAATGGAGGAATTAATTTCCCCATGAAGTAGGAAGAGCCAGTCCCTCTAGAACAGGGTTGGCAGACTTTTTCTGCAAAGAGCTAATGGTATAGATTTTAGGCTTTTAAGTCATTTAGAGTTTCTGTCACATATTATTTTTTAAAAATGATTTTAAAAACTAGAATAATTTTTAGCTTGTAGGCATTTCAAAAAATAGGCTCTGGCTAGATTTGGCCAGTATTTGGTAGTTGACTGACACCTGCTTTAGAGCATTCTCCCAATTCATTGTTCATCAGCATTCACTGTCAGGAAATTCCCCTTAACATCTACTTTTGTTCCTCACGGTAAATCTTGAAGCCATTTACCATTTGTCAATTTTTCTGTAAAAGTTTTTTGTCATTGTTTCTTAAAGTGCTCATCTGCTGCTGTTCTCACTCATTTCCCAGAATTCCTTATTAGCCTTCTTCCCCTCTCCCGAAGCAGCAACACATCTTGATTCTTGCCTCACTTTGCCTCTCTTCTCCACTTCTAAAACCATTCCCAAGAAAACAAAACCAATCGAAGATTAGGAGGTGAAACTGGATAGTGAATATTTGGAGCCTCACAATCAAAGTTTTGTTCAAACTATTGCTTAAACCTGTGGGTGGCAGTGAACTCGTTCTTTAGACTAAAAGTCTGTTTGTTGTTAATTTCCCAGGATCTTTCTCTGCTTTTATTTTCCTTGAAGTGCAGAAGTTTGACTCCTATTCCACCCTCTTTTTCCAGTTAATTTCTAGCTACTTGAACTGTCAGAGAAGCATGACTTAATTTTCCTCTGTGTTGCCTTGCCCTTTTATCTTTTGAAATAAGAATACAAAACGCACGATTTTTTGGGGGGAGGTTGTTCAGTGTAAGAAAACTCATATATAACAAGTGCCTACTATGTGCTTAGCTCTCTGCTAGATACTTCCTCAAGTATAGAATCATCATCAAAATAATGCATTAAATGATCCTAATTTTCCTCTTGGTGAAACTGAGCTTAAAGATGGAATGACTTATCTGGAGTTCATAGCTATCAAGTGATAAAACAGATTTCCCCCTGCTATTGGATTTAACTATATGAAGTTGCTGCTTTTGTGGGTCAGTAATGATCAAATAATGGTATTTTGATACAGGTCAGTGTTAACATAATGTCCATAAGGCCAACAACTTTTCTGTTTTCTTTAGTGTTTTGGCTTCATAGCCTTGACCAGTGTTTGGCTTTGGTCAGAGGGGTTAATACATATTTATTAAATGAATGGCTGAAAAAAGTGCATGTTCTTTCAATGTACACAAACGTTTCCCTATAGTATTGTTTCCAAAACTTCAGCCATTTGTGGATGATGTCAAAATTTTGCCCAGTTGGGGCTGGCACTGTGGTGCAGCAGATTAAAGCCCTGGCCTGCAGTGCTGGCATCCCATGTGGAAGCCAGTTCAAGTCCCAGCTGCTCCATTTATGATCCAGCTCCCTTCTAGTGCACCTGGGAGAGCAGTGAAGGGTGGTCCAGGCCCTTGGGCCCCTGCACCCACATGGGAGACCTGGAAGCAGCTCCTGGCTCCTGGCTTTGGATCAGCTCAGCTCTGGCTGTTGTGGTCATTTAGTGAATGAACCAGCAGATGGAAGACCTCTCTCTCTCTCTCTCTCTCTCTGACTCTACATCTCTCTCTGTAACTCTGCTTTTCAAATAAATAAAATAAATCTTTAAAAAACATTTGCCCTATAACATACCTATGTACTTTTTAGAATGGTCTGCAAGGTTCTATTCTTATTTCAGCATAGTATGTACAACTCTTTAGACACTGCTGCCCCTCACACTATCCTCGTTAGAGAGAAGAACAAGAGTTAATAAATGTAGTGGGTAATGATGCCCGTGTTGTTGCACAGCAGGTTAAGCTGCCTCCTGAAATGTCAACATTCCATATTGGAGTGATGATTTAAGTCTAGCTGCTCCGGTTCCAACTCAGCTGCCTACTAATGTGCCCAGGAAAGCAGTGGAAGATGGCTCAAGTACTTGTCCCTGCCACCCACGTGGAAGATCCAAATGCCCAAATGGAGTTACTGGCTCTTGACTTTGGCTTGGCCCAGGCCTGTCTATTCCAAGCATTTGAGGAGTGAACCAGAAGAGAGAAATTCCCCTTCTCTCTCTCTCTCTCTCTCTCTCTCGCCTTCTATCATTCTTCCTATCAAATGAATCTTTTTTAAATGTAGAGGATAACAAAGGCACCAGAGTTATTAAAAGGCTAGGATACTGTCCTAAGGGAAAATAGCAAATGAAGACACATGTATTCAAGAAAAGAAAAGAAAATTCAGTAAGAAATGCAAGAGTCTGTGATATGTCAGCCAAAGTTGCTCCCTCCCTTCTCCTCTTTAGCTCATGGAGCCAGAGATTCTACTTCATTTACCTACAGCCAAGAATAGAGGACTCTGTCGCTGCAGTTCCCAGTGCGAGGGCTTTCTTCCCAAGAGGCATGGGATGTCATCATTTTTCATCAAGCCCCCAGCTACCTATTGCTGAAACTCAGTCCCAATGCAAGTACAGTTGTTGTTGGTGATGGGTACTCCTTTGCTGCCCAGCCCCCATTGTAGAATGGAGGTTGTCCTTTGGGCACATGATACTGAGAAGACTGGGTCCTTGGACACTTTACACCGGGTCTTGAAATTGTGATTGCACACTAGGGGAGACAAATTCATGAATGAGCGATGAATTAATAGATTAGTTCTGCATTTTTAAAAGATTTATTTATTTATTTGATAGGCAGAGAGAGAACGAGAGAGAGAGAGGGTTCCCATCCACTGGTTCACTCCCCCAAATTGCTGCAATGGCCAGTGCTGACCCAGGCTGAAGCCAGGAGCCAGGAGTTTCTTCTGGGTCTCCCATGTGGGTGCAGGGGCCCAAGTCTTCTGCTGCTTTCCTAGGTGCATTAACAGGGAGCTGGATTGGAAGTGGAGCAGCCGGGACTCAAAGTGGCACCCATATGGGATGCTGGCCATGCAGAGGGTGGCTTTACCTGCTGTGCCACAGAACCAGCCCCTAGGGTTTTTTAAACAGATTTATTTATTTGTTTTGACAGTGTGGAGTATCAGTTGTTTACACTAGGGATCATATGGCTTACATGAGCTGCAGCTTACTGCAGCTGCCCAGCATCTCTAGAATATTAACCCAAATTACTAGTCTGGGAAGAGGTCAGAATTCAAAATTTAAAGTAAAGGTTCTATGGAATACATATTGCTTTCCCACCATTGTAAAGTGGAAAAAAAATCCCAAGTTGAGCCATTGTAGATTTGAAACTGCCTATACATAAGTCACTTGTTAAACACTTTTAATAAAAAATATGGAAAACAAATTAAGAAAACAATTTCAGTTATAATTGCATCAGAGGAATTAACATACATAAGATTATATTGTTGAAAAGAAGTACAAAAGTTATACTCTGACGATCACAACACATTGTTGAAAGAAAAAAGATCCAAATAATTGGAAAAAACTATCCCTTGTTTTTGGGTAGAATTTCCTAATATTGTTAAGATACTCTCCAAGTAGGTCTACATATTTAATACAGTCTCTGTCAGAATCCCAGTTGACTTCTTTGTAGAAAGAACTAGGCAAGCTGATTCTAAAATTCATATGGAATTGCAATGGATGAGAATGGCCAAAACAATTTTGAAAAAAAAAAAAAAAAGAACAAAGTAGGACTGACTGTTATTTCCTACAAAATTACAGGCACCCAGACTGTGTGGTGCTGGCATAAGGATAAACATATAGTTCACTGGAACAGAATTAAACATTCAGAAATAAAATGATAAACCTATATTCAACCGATTTTCAACACTGAGGCCAAGAGCATCCAAAGAAGGAAAGATTAGTTTCTTCAGAAAAATGGTGCTGTGAGAACTGGATTGCCACATGCAAAAGAGTGAAGTTGGATCCTTATCATACACCGTTATAAAAATAAACTAAAGACAGAACAAAGACCTATATATAAAAGCTAAGAATGTAACTCTTAGGAAATGTCTTAGTTTATTTTGTACTGATATACTAGAATGCCTGAGAGTGGATAATTCATGAAGAACACAGATTTATCATAGTTCTGGAGGCTGAGTGAGGGGCCCACATCTGGCAAGGGCCTTCGTGCTGTGCTGTACCATGTCATAGTGGAAGATGGGAGGATAATGGAGTCGGAGAAAGACATGGTCAATCTTATTTTACAACAAACTCACTCTTGCTATAACGAACCCACTCCTGTGATAATGGCACCAATTCTTTCATGAGAGCAAAATTCTCATGACTTAAACACATTTTTTAAATTTTTTTTTATTTTGACAGGTAGAATTATAGACAGTGAGAGAGAGAGACAGAGAGAAAGGTCTTCCTTCCGTTGGTTCACGCTCCAAATGGCCTCTATGGCCGGCGCTGCGCTGGCCTGAAGCCAGGAGCCAGGTGCTTCCTCCTGGTCTCCCATATGGGTGCAGGAGCCCAAGCACTTGGGCCATCCTCCACTGCCTTCCCGGGGCACAGCAGAGAGCTGGACTGGAAGAGGAGCAACCGGGACTAGAACCCAGCGCCCAAATGGGATGCCGGCACCACAGGTGGAGGATTAGCCAAGTGAGCCACGGCGCCGACCCCTTAAACACATTTTAAAGATCCCACCTCTCAACACTATTGTACTGGGGATGAAATTCCCAACACATCAACTTTGGGTGAGATATTCAAACCATGGCAGGAAAAAAAAAATCGGTGGTAAGTATGACCCTAAGTATGGCAAAGGATGCTAGCTATGATACTGAAAGCGTGAACAACAACAAAAAAAATTAAATTGTCCTTCATTAAAATAAAAAAGAAAACCTTTGTTTTCCAAAGGGCTCTATCAAGAAAGTGAAAAGGCAGTTCAAAGAATGGCAGGAAGCATTTGCAAATCATGTATCTGATGAGGGACTTGTATACAAAATACAACTCAAAACCAAAAAGACAGCACATTTCTTAAAATGAGCAAAGGATCACAATAGATGTTTCTCCAAGGAAGTATACAAATGGCCAATAAGCACGCAAAAATATGTTTGATACCATTAGTCACTAGGGAAATGTGAATTAAAAACCACAATAGGATACTGCTTCACACTCACTAGGATAGCTAGAAGCAAAAAGTGTTGCCATGGAGATGTAGAAATTAGAATCCTCATACACTGTTGAAAGAATGTAAAATGGTGTAGCCACCTAGAGAAACAGTCTGGCATATCCTCAAAACATTTAAGCCTACAGTTACCATATGATGCAACAATTGCATTCCTAGGCATATACTCAAGATAAATGAAAATGCATGCCCACCTCAAGAACTGTACATGTTTTATACCATATTGAAAAGATGGAATGTCCATAAGCTGATGAATAAACAAAATGTGATATATCCATACAATGGAAAGTTATTCAACCACAAAAATTAATGAAGTACAGTTACATGTTCTAATATAGGTGAACCTTAAAAACATGTTAAATGAAAATATATGTCAAAAAGGGCCACATACTATATGATTCCATTCATATGAAATGTTCAGGACAGGGGAAATACACAAGAGGACTTCAAAAAGTTTGTGGGTAAATGGAATTTAAAAATGTGCATTTTCCAGGAACCTTTTGAAGCTCTCTCCTATAGAGACAGAAAGTAAATAAGAGGTTGGTCTTACCTGGGGCGAGTGGTGTAGATCTGGGGTTGGTAGATATAGGGTTTCTTTTTGAGGTGATGAAAATTTTCTGTTGGTTATGATTGCACATGTCTGTGAATATACTAAGAACCATTGAATTGTAAACTTTATTTGTTTGAAGTAGCTTTTAAAATTTTTAAAAATAATTATCAAATAAAAATAGAATATATTCAAGGTGTACAATATAATGATTTCATATAGATATACATTGTATTATTGTTGCCATAAATTAATTAACATATCCATCAGTATCCATGTGGGACATTAGACCCCCAGAATCTGCTCATGTTTATTGCAAGTGCATACCCTTTGGCCAACACATCCCCATTTCTCCCAACCTCCAGTACCTGGTGACCTCCAGTTTACTCTCTGCTCCTATGAGTTTGACTTTTAGATTTTGTATATAAGTGAGATAATACAGTATTTGTCTTTGTGTGTCTGGATTAGTTAACTTAGTGTGCTAGGTGTCTTCCAGATTCATCCATGTGGTTGCAAATAGATGGCTTTTCTATTTTTTCTACTGAGTAATATTCCATTGTGTATATATATATATATATATATACACACACCACGCTGTCTTTACCTATTCATCCATTGGTTGAAACTGTGGTTATTTCCAAGCTTGGCTGTTGTGAATAATGCTGAAATGAACAGGGAGATCAGATATTTCTTTGCTTCTGATTTCATTTCCTGTGGATATATACCCAAAAGTAAAGCTGAGTCATATGGTAGTTCTATTTTCTAAATATTTTTGAGGAACCTCCATACTGTTTTCTATAATGTCTGAACTAATTTATTTTCCCCTCAATAATGGAAAAGGCTTCCCTTTTCTTCAAACTTTTGCCAGCACTGGTTATCTCTTGCCTTTTTGATAATAGGACTACTAATAATTGTGGGATGATATCTCACTGTCATTTTGATTTGCATTTCTCTGATTATTAGTGATATTGAACAACTTTACATATACTTGTTGACCATTTGTATATCTTCTTTGGGAAAATGTTCATTCAGGCCATTTTTAAAATCAGGTTATTTGGTTTTTGCTATTGGGTGGAGTGAGTTCCTTTTATATTTTGAATATTAACCCTCTGTCAGATACGTGGTTTGGAAATACTTATATTTTCTCCCATTTCATTGGATGCCTGTTCATTTTTTGATTGTGTGATTTTCTGTACATAAACTTTTTATTTTAATGTACTCCTTTTTTTTTTTTTTTTGACAGGCAGAGTGGACAGTGAGAGAGAGAGAGAGAGAGAGAGAGAAAGGTCTTCCTTTGCCGTTGGTTCACCCTCCAATGGCCGCCGCAGCCGGCGCGCTGCGGCCGGCGCACCGCGCTGATCCGATGGCAGGAGCCAGGAGCCAGGTGCTTTTCCTGGTCTCCCATGGGGTGCAGGGCCCAAGCACCTGGGCCATCCTCCGCTGTACTCCCTGGCCACAGCAGAGGGCTGGCCTGGAAGAGGGGCAACCGGGACAGAATCCGGCGCCCCGACCGGGACTAGAACCCCGTGTGCCGGCGCCGCTAGGCGGAGGATTAGCCTAGTGAGCCGCGGCGCCGGCCTAATGTACTCCTTTTTTATTTTCATTTTCGTTGCCTGTGCTTTTGGTGGCATAACCAAAAAAATCTGTTGCCAATGTCAAGGATCTTTTTGCCTATGTTTTCTTATAGAAGTTTTATGGTTTCAGATCTTACATTTGACTCTTTAATCATTTTTAGTTTTTTTTAAAGATTTATTGGCTCCTGGCTTCGGATCAGTGCGGTGCGCTGGCCACAGCAGCCATTGGAGGGTGAACCAACGGCAAAGGAAGACCTTTCTCTCTGTCTCTCTCTCACAGATTTATTTATTTGAAAGTTAGAGTTACACACAGAGAGAAGGAGAGACAGAGAGAGGTCTTCCATCCACTGGTTCACTCCCCAATTGGCTGCAATAGCCGGATCTGGCCTATCTGAAGGCAGGAGCCAAGAATTTCTTCCAGATCTCCCACAAGGGAGCAGGGCCCCAAGGACATGTGCCATCTTCTGCTGCTTTCCCAGGCCATAGCAGAGAGCTGGATTGGAAGTGGAGCAGCCAGGTCTCAAACCAGCACCTATATGGGATGCTGGCACTGCAGGCAGCAGCTTTACCCGTTACGCCACAGCACCAGCCCCAGGTTATTTTTATATAATGTAAAAAAGTGTTTCAGTTTCATCTGTGCATATGAAAAATATCCAATTTTCCCAGCATGATTTATCAAAGAAAATTTCCTTACTTCATTATGTATTCTTGGCACCCTGGTCAAAAATTAGTTGACTATGTATGAGTAGGTTTATTTCTCGGCTTTCTATTCAGTTTCATTGGTCTAGGAGTCTGTTTTTATGCCATTATCATACTGTTTTGATTATTACAGTTTTATGGCCTTCTTTGGTGTTGATCGTCTTTCTCAAGGTTGCTTTATCTATTCAGGGTTTTTATGAATATCAGGATTCCATATGAATATTAGGATTGTTTTTCCTGTTTCTCTGAATAATGCCTTTGGAATTTTGATAGCAATTGCATTGCATGTGTGGATAGCTTTGAGTAGTCTAGACATTTTAACAACATTGATTCTTTCAGTACATGAACATGAGATTATCTTTCCATTCATTTGAGTTTTGGTCATCTTCTATCATCATATATCTTATGGTTTTCAGTTCCAGATCTTTGGTTAAATTTGTTCCTATATTATATTCTTTTATGTAATCCTTAATTTCTTTTTTGGAGATTTCATTGCTAGTGTACAAAAACACAACTAATTTTTGTATGTTGTTTTAGAATCCTACAACTTTACTGCATTTGTTTATTCTAAACATTTTTGGTGGAGTTTTTAGGTTTTATATATATGTATATATGATCATGTGATATATGAATAGAGAAATCCTTTCTTTCCAATTCAGATGCCTTTTATTACTTTTCTTGCTTAATTGCTCTGGCTAGGACTTCCAGTACTATGTTCAATAGCAGTGGTAGGAATAGGTACCCTTGTCTTGCTCCTGATCTTAGAGGAAAAGTTCTCAGCTTTTTGTCATTGAGTACTTAGCTGTGTGCTTGTCCTATATGACCTTTGTTATACTGAGATATGTTCCTTCTGTACATGATTTTTGAAAGTTTATCATGAAATGATGTTGATATTCTTCATTGGCTTTTTATACATCTGTTGTGATGAGCATATGATTTTTATCCTTCATTCTTTTATTGATTTTTATATGCTGGATCATCCTTGCATCTCAAGAACTAAATCTCACTTCATCATGGTGTATAATCTTTCCAATATGCTGTTGAATTAATTTTGCTGAGGATTTTTATGCCTGTATTTATCAGGGATGTTGGCTTGTAATTTTCTTTCCTTGCAGCATTCTTATTTGGTTTCAGTATGAGGATAATGCTGACTTTATAAAAGGAATTTTGATGTATTCTCTCCTTTAGAAGGATTAGCATAAGAGGCATAATTTTTTAAATGTTTGGAGAATTTTCCCATGAAACCATGTGGTCCCAAACTTTTCTTTATTCAGAGGTTTTTGGTTATTGATTCAGTCTCCTTAATCATTATTGGTCTGTTCAGATTTTCTCTTTTCTCATGATTCAATTTTGGTAGGTGTTATGTTTTTAGAAATAAATCCATTTCTTTTAATTTATCCTGCTTTTTGGCATGAAACTAGTTTTTCATAGTATTTTCTTATAACCTTCCATATGTCTGTGGTCTTAGTTGTAATGTCTCCTCTTTTCTTTACAAATTTTTTTATCTGAGTCCTCCCTATTTTTTATGGTTTAATTAGGATGGTTGATATTTTCAAAACATCATCTAGTTTCTTTGATCTTATGTATTATCTTTCTAGCGTATATTTCATTAATTTCTGTTGTAACATTTTTTTAAAAAAAAATGATTTTTATTTATTTGAAAGGCAGTGTTACAGAGATAGAGGAAGAGATCTTTTATCTGTTGGTTCTTTCCCAAAATGGTTGAAATAGTCCAAGACTAGGCCAGGCCGAAGCCAGGAGCCTGGAAATTCATCCAGGTCTCCCATGTGGGTGGCAGCAGCCCAACCACTTGGACCATCTTCCTTTGCTTTCCCAGGCATATTAATAGGGATCTGGGCCAGTGCTGCGGCTCAATAGGCTAATCCTCCGCTGGCACCCCGGGTTCTAGTCCCTGTCAGGGAGCCAGATTCTGTCCCGGTTGCCCCTCTTCCAGTCCAGCTCTCTGCTGTGGCCCAGGAGTGCAGTGGAGGACGGCCCAAGTGTTTGGGCCCTGCACCCGTATGGAGACCAGGAGAAACACCTGGCTCCTGGATTCGGATCAGTGTGGTGCGCTGGCCACAGCGGCCATTGGAGGGTGAACCAACGGCAAAGGAAGACCTTTCTCTCTGTCTCTCTCTCTCACTGTCCACTCTGCCTGTCAAAAAAAAAAAAATAGGGATCTGGAGCAGAAGTGGAGCATCTGGGACTTGAACCAGTGCTCATGTAGTATACTGGTTTCACAGGCAGTGGCTTAACCCGCTGTGCCACAACTGCTGGTCCTTCTGCTGTAAACCTTATGTCTTTCCTTCTGCTGACATTAATCTTAGTTTGTGGGACTGGTGCTGTGGCATAGTAGGTTAAACCTCTGCTTGCAGTGCTGAAATCCTGTATGGGTGCTGGTTCAAGTCCTTGCTGCTCCACTTCCCCACCAGCTCCCTGCTAATGTGTCTGGGAAAGCAGCAGAGGATGGCCCAGTTGCTTGGGCCCCTGTACCCATGTGGGGAACCCAGAAGAAGCTCCTGGCTCCTGGCTTTGGATTGGCCCAGCTCCAGGCATTGCAGCCAATTGGGGGGGTGACCCAGCAGATGGAAGACCTCTCTATGTCTCTCTGTGTCTGTGGCTCTTCCTCTCAAATAAATAAATCAATATTTTTTTAAAAAAATTAGTTTTGGGGCTGGCACTGTGGCATAGAGGGTAAAGTCGCTGCCTGCAGTGCCAGCATCCCATGTGGGTGCCGATTTGAGTCCTGGCTGCTCCACTTCTAATTCTGCTCTCTGCTATGGCCTGAGAAAGCCGTGGAAGATGGCCCAGGTCCTCGGGCCCCTGCACCTACATGGGAGACCTGGAAGAAGCTCCTGGCTCCTGGCTCTTCAGATTGGCTCAGCTCTGGCCGTTGTGGCCACTTGGTGAGTGAACCAGTGAATGGAAGACCTCGCTCTCTCCCGCCCCCACCCCGCCTTTGCCTCTCTGTAACTCTACCTTTCAAATAAATCAATATTTAAAATTATAAATTTTTTTAAAAACTTAATTTTTTGCTCTTTTTCTATTTTCTTAAGGTTTGAAGTTAGGTTGTCTAAAATTTACCATTTTTTTTAGCACGCAGGCATTTATTGCTAAAAGATTCCCTTTTAGAATGGATTTTGCTACATCCCATAAGTTTTGGTATGTTGTGTTTCCTTTTTTGTTTGTGTCAAGATCCTTTTTGACTTATTCTTTGATACATTTATTGTTCATGAATGTATTGTTTAATTTACACATATTTGTGAATTTTCCAAAATTACTTCTATTATTGATTCTTAGTTTTATAATATTGTGGTCAGAAAAGGTATTTGAGATGATTTTAGTCTTCTTCAATTTGTTAAGACTTCTTTTGTTACAGAACATATGATTTACTCTGCAGTGTGTACTTTAGAAGAATGTTCCACTTTGATTATGGCCTTGTCTAAATAAGTTTGTGAACTCAAGAGGCTTCTATAGCCTTGGCAGCTCATGACAAGAGCCTTGAGTAATTACTGACGTCATAAATAAGAGTGTCAATTGTTAAATCAACAACAGGAGTCACTGTGCACTTACTCCCGTGTAGGATCTCTGTCCTTAATGTGTTGTGCTATGAGAATTAACAGTAAAACTAGTCTTCAAATAGTACTTTATACTTTGTGTGTCTGTGTGGGTGCAAACTGTTGAAATCTTTACTTAATATAGAGTTGATCTTCTGTATATAAAGATAATTAAAATTAATCTTAATGAAGTATGGGATGGGAGAGGGAGTAGGAGATGGGATGGCTTGCGGGTGGGAGGGAAGAACCACTGTAATCCAAAAGTTGTATTTTCAAAATTTATATCTTTAAATAAAAGTTAAAAAAAAAGAAGAATGTGTATTTTTGAGGCCGGTGCTGTGGCATAGTGGGCTAAGCCTCCACCTGCAGTGCCAACCTCCCCTGTGTGTACAGGTTCTAGTCCTGGCTGCTCCTCTGCTGAACCAGCTCCTTGCTATGGCCTGGGAAAGCAGCAAAAGATGGCCCAAGTGCCTGGACCCCTGCACCCACCTGGGAGACCTGGAAGAAGCTCCAAGCCTCTGGCTTAGACTCAGTTCCGGCCATTGAGACCATTTGGAGAGTGAACCAGCGGATGGAAGACCTCTCTCTGTGTCTCTAGCTCGCTCTCTCTCTTTCTCTCTCTAACTCTGACTATCAAATAAATAAATAAAATTTTTAAAATAAGAAGATTGCATATTCTCCTGTTGGGTGTAATGTTCTGTATATGTCTGTTGGGTCCATTAATTGCACACTTGGAATGGATGAATTATGTAGTGTGTTAGTTATATTTCAGTGCTATGGTTCGAATCATGGTGTCTCCTCAAATTCATGTTGACGCTTAATCCCTAATGCAACATTGTTGAGATGTGTCACTTTGGGGGAGCAATCTACCATCATGGATGAATGAATTTCCTTATACAAGAAGCTTCAGGGAAAATTTGCTTTCCTTACTCTTTCATTCTTCTACAATGCGAGAAAACAGTGTTCAGCCGCTCTGGAGATGCAGCAATAAGGCGATATCTTGGAAATGTAGACTGGGCCCTCAACAGACACCAGATCTGACAGTGCCTTCATCTTGGACTTGTCAGTCACCACAGCTGTGAGAAATTTATAAATCAGTCTGGTATTTTGTTCTCACATCACAAATTGACTAAAACACTCAATAAAACTAATTTCTTTTTTAAAGAACTAAATGGCAATTCTCAATAAAGCTATTAAAGAGTAAGTCTAGGATGAACTGTATGCAGTCTACATTAAAATGCAAATATAGCCAGACCAGGCCTCTCCTATTAGTTTTGTCTGACTCATATCTCATTTCTGGTTTGAGCATGAGCTTTGAGAAGGAATAAGAGAAAAATGTTGCAAAGAATTGTGATGCTTGCTTAATCATGTGTTATAAAAATAAGCAAATATAATCCCTGTGTATTTACCCTATATTGCTTACTTCTTCACAGCAGGCTAGTAGTATCCATTAAGTGAAAAGCCCACTTGTGCCTAACTCAGAATTTCACATTTCTAGTTGTTTTAAGTGTGAACAAATAAGCATATTTTAGTTTTATTTGGAAGGGAGGGAAGGCGAGAGAGAGAGAGAGAGAAGAAGAAGAAGAAGAAGAAGAAGAAGAAGAAGAAGAAGAAGAAGAAGAAGAAAGGAAGGTGGGAGGGAGGGAGGGAGGGAGGGAGGGAGGAAGGAAGGAAGGAAGGAAGGAAGGAAGGAAGGAAGATAAATCTGTCATCCACTGGTTCATGCTCCATTTTCCACAACAGCTTGGCAATGGTAAAGCCAAGATCTGGGAATTCAGTCTATGTCTTCCACATGAATAGTAGGGACCTAACTATTTGAACTGTCAACTTCTGCCCCATAGGACGTGAGTCAGCTGGAAGCTGAACTCCATAGTAGAAGCAGGACTCAAATACAGGCACTTGACATGCGATGTGGATGTCCCAAGTGGCGTCTTAACAACAATGTCAGATGTCCACCCTAAGCATACTTTAGAGCCATTTAAAATCTGTGTACTTGTATACCCTGAGAAAGTACAGTCAGTGTCTGCTAGCTACACAGTCATTGTGCTAGAGGAACCCACATCCCTGCTGGCCTTGAGTACTCTGACCCAGAGACTTTCCATTTTGTTACTAATGACACGACCTTTTTGATCCCCGTCTCTTTTGTGAGTCTCTCTAGGTGGTAGCCCCTCTCCATTGCCTCTGGAATGTCTTTTGCTATGAAGGACTTTTAGTGTGTAGCTTGTCAAAGAGCCACCCAAATTAAACTTATTGTGTGTTACTGCCACCTCCTGGTCATAGCTTTTTCCCTTCTCAGCCCTGATATCCCCTTAATCCATGACATCATCCAGCTTGATATGCTAGTAGCAGTATGTGCTGGGCCTAGATGTTAACCCAGTTGGCTTCTTCATATCATGTTGTTGGTAGTTCAAATGTCACTTCTTGAGAGAGCCCTTCCATGACACTTTAGCACTGCATCTCCACCCTCAGTCATTTATTGTTTGCTTGAAGAAGCAATTTATCTCTAGCTGAAAGTCATCTTGTTACTTATTTTCCTGTTTAATATCTATCTATCCTCCTTTGGAATGTCAGTCCACTGAGGGTAGAGACCATATGTATTCACTGATCTATCTCCAACATTTAGCATAGTGCCTGACACACAGGAAGTATTCCAATGAGGGGTTTTTAATGAGTTAGAATGGTTAGAATATCCAAATTTATGAGGTACAACTAAAGCAGTGTTGTGAGAGAAATTTAAAGCATTAAGTATCTATAGTCTTGTAAGAAAGGTCTTGTATCACTGAACTTAGCTTGTACCTTAGCAAACCAGAAAAAATAAGAGCAAGTTAAACCCAAAGTAAGAGGAAAAAAGGAAATGATAGAGATCAGATTGGAAATTAGTGAAATAGAAAACAGAAAAACCACAGAGAAAAGTCAGTGAAACACAAAAAATAGTTATTTGAGGAGGTCAATAAAATTTATCAACCTGTACAAGATGCTACATATATTGAAAGAATAATAAGGAAATATTAGGAACAACTTTATGTCAATACATTTGATAATTTCGAAGACAATTATGAACCCCTTGAAATAAAGCAAAAAACTTCTAGTTTCCTGAAGAAGAAATAAATAGCCTGAATGACTGGATATGGTAGGCATGCCTTCCAGAATTCCTTTCTTTCACTCTTTCCCAAAAAGACAGGGATCTAAAAAGTGTGAGAGAAGGAATATTTGATGTGGGGCTTAGCAGATGTGTATTTTAGGAAAAGCTCAGCCATTGACTTGTTTTCTGAGACCTGGGGAAGCCACAACTTCTCAACCCTCAGATTCCTTCTCTCAGAAGTGGAGTTGTGAATATTAAATAAAGTGATATAGATGCAAGGTATTGGACAAGGAAAATCCAGTACAAACTTGAGCTTCTGCTTTGCCTTGGGAATATGTGGTGAAGGGGGAAATAACTGCTCAGTTATCTTGGTAACATCAGAGATCTGGTAAGAGGTTTTTGTCAGAGCTCTGGTAAGAGGTTTTTGAAAATAACCAGTGAGATAATGGTTCAAATAAGGTAGTTAGAATTATAATCACTTATATTTCTAGGATACTTCTACTTTAAAGAAGAAAGAAGCCTTGAAGGGTATTTTCTTCTTTTTAAAGATTTATTTATTTTATTTGAAAGGTAGAGTTACAGAGATGCACAGGCAGAGAGAGACAGAGAGAGGTCTTCCATCTGCTGGTTGACTCCTCAGATGCCCACAACAGCTAGAGCTGTGCTGATCTGAAGCCAGGAGCCAGGAGCTTCTTTTGGGTCTCCCACACAGGTGCAGGGGCCCAAAGACCTGGGCCATCTTCTACTGCTTTCCCAGGCCATAGCAGAGAGCTGGATCTGAAGTGGAGCAGCCAGGACTCGAACTGGTGCCCATATGGAATGCCGGCACTGCAGGCGGCGGCTTTGCTTGCTATGCCGCAGTGCCAGCCCCTGAAGGGTATTTTCTTTTTTTGTTATCTTTTTTTTTGACAGAGTTAGTGAGAGAGAGACAGAGAGAAAGGTCTTCCTTCCGTTGGTTCACCCCCCAAATGGCTGCCACAGCCGGCGCTGCACTGATCCGAAGCCAGGAGCCAGGCGCCTCCTCCTGGTCTCCCATGTAGGTGCAGGGCCCAAGCACTTGGGCCATCCTCCACTGACTTCCCAGTCCACGGCAGAGAGCTGGACTGGAAGAGGAGCAGCTGAGACTAGAACCCTGCACCCATATGGGATGCCAGCGCTGCAGGCGGAGGATTAACCAAGTGAGCCATGGCGCTGGCCCCCTTGAAGGGTATTTTCTTAGCTACACATCTTCCCTATGAAGTAAGGTGATAGTACAGAAAGTTCTTCACTGAGTTCTGGGTGGGAAAACTGGTGGTCCAATAGCTGAGGATAAACCTCTTCTTTAGAGAAGATCCTCCCACTCTGGAGCCTGTATCACCTCCAAGTCATCCCTGTGGCTTT
This sequence comes from Oryctolagus cuniculus, assembly GCF_051225735.1. NCBI lineage: Eukaryota > Metazoa > Chordata > Mammalia > Lagomorpha > Leporidae > Oryctolagus > Oryctolagus cuniculus. The sequence continues at coordinate 43,586,836 of NC_142888.1, read as the reverse complement.
CTTCAGTTTGCAATGCAGTTAAAGACCATTCATCCTTGCTTAAAATTCATCTTACAAGTTGTTTTTGTTTCATCATATGCTAAGTCCCTCTTCTTTTGCCATCTTCCAGAGTTCCACTCTTCCTTTCACCTCTTGTTCCTCCTTTTTAGGGACCTATCTCTTAGCATCTGCCAAGAGTAGACACACCCTGAATGCTCTCCTACCCCCACATGTCTCTATGGAAACCAGACAAAAGAGGATTAGAAAGGTGACATGAGAAGTAGGCTTGTTTTAGCCCCACTGCCTGAATTCTGTCAGAGCTTAATGCAAAGCTAGGTGCTGGGTACTGAGGTCTAGATTTGATTGAAAGCAAATGGATTTTAGACATGATTTTAATCACTAAGCTGGACAGCAACATTTAATACTTTCCTCTGAAAATAGTGCCTACTTGTTTCTTAATATTTACTTAATATGCATGGATTATTCCAACCCAACCCTGGATGTCAGTTTCAGACATCTAAAAGCAGTGATTTACTTTGAAACTAATTCAGGAAACCAGAAGATTGATCAATTGTTTCACTCCAGTAGTCATTTGGAGCTGTGAAGTTGCTAGCTAGGGCTAAAATCATATTCAGTCTTGACTTTTTAGGCAATTAACCTAACATACAATTTTTAAAAGCTAACCAGATGTTTAATAGTACACACATTTGAGGTTAAATCTTTTTATGTATAAAACTCATATGAAACTGTTCATAATTTCTTCAAAAGTGTATTGGAATGAGACATTCCATAGAGATAAATTATCCAGATAGCTGAACTAAATTCAATGCTGAAATTTTAAGAACATTTAATACTCGTTTATATGGAAGATGACCTAAATATACATTATACATTTCCCTTTCTTTTTAGTATAAAGCCAGGACATCTAAAGAACACAAAACAGGGGCCGGCGCTGTGGCATAGTGGGTAAAGGCACCGCCTGCAGTACCGGCATCTCATATGGGCTCTGGTTCAAGTCCCGACTGCTCCACTTCGGATCCAGCTCTCTGATACGGCCTGGAAATGCAGTGAAAGATGGCCCAAGTGCTTGGGCCACTGCACATGAATAGGAGACCCGGAAGAAGCTCCTGGCTTCTGGCTTCAGATAGGCACAGCTCCAGCCATTGAGGCGGATTAGGGAGTGAACCAGCAGATGGAAGATCTCTCTCTCTCTCTCTGTCTCTCCTCTTTCTGTTAACTCTGACTTCCAAATAAATAAATAAAATCTTTTTTAAAAAAAGAACACAAACAACTCAATAGAAAAAAAAAGACCAATTAAAAATGGGCAATAGATCTACACAGGAATTGTGTAATGTCCATACAGGGTAAATATGGTTATTATTTCATACATTTAATATTTTTTGTGGATATACACAAAAATCCTACTTTCCAGGTTTTTTGTAGAGAAACATACAATAAATTAACATTATCTATCTTAACCCAATTGTATGATAGAAACACAGAGCTTCTTATCCCTGTCTAGCCATCAATCAGCTTTTCTCAGTGCCTCCCTTTCCCCTTTCTACCCAGCTACTGTTAAGCACAATTATATTTTTGACTTCATGGCATAACCTATATTTTGATTCCATGTATGAGTGAGACCTTGTGGTATTTGTCTTTCTGTGCCTGGCTTATTTCACTGAATAATAATCTCCACTTTCACTCATGTTGTTGCAGATACACAATTTCATCTTTTTCATGCTGAGTAACATTCCATTATGTACACATACCACATTTTCTTGATCCATTGATCAATGTAGGGACACTTACGTTGTTTAAATGTCTTGGCTATTGTTATTAGTGCTGCAATAAACATTAGACTGCAGATGGCTCCTTTTTTTAAAACTTTTATTTAGTAAAAAGAAATTTCCAAAGTACAGCTTATGGATTACAATGGCTTCCCCCTCCCCATAACTTCCCTCCCACCCCTCTCCCTCCCATCTCTCACTCCCTCTCCCATTTCATTCACATCAAGATTCATTTTCAATTATCTTTATATACAGAAGATAAATTTAGTATATATTAAGTAAAGATTTCATCAGTTTGCACCCACACAGAAACATAAAGTGCAAAATACTGTTTCAGTACTAGTTATAGCATTACTTCACATTGGAATACACATTAAGGACAGAGATCCTACATGAGAAGTAAGTAGACAGTGACTCCTGTTGTTGACTTAACAAATTGACACTCTTGTTTATGGTGTCAGTAATCTCCCTAGGCTCTAGTCATGAGATGCCAAGGCTGTGGAAGCCTTTTGAGTTCGCCAACTCCGATCTTATAAAGAAAAGGTCATAGTCAAAGTGGAAGTTCTCTCCTCCCTTCAGAGAAAGGTACCTCCTTCTTTGATGTCCCGTTCATTCTACTGGGATCTCATTCACAGATATCTTGCATTTAGGTCCTCTTTTTTTTTTTTTCCACAGTGTTTTGACTTTCCATGACTAAAATACTCTCATGGGCTTTTCAGCTGGATCTGAATGCCTTAAGGGCTGATTCTGAGCCCAGCCTGCTGTTTAGGACATCTGCCATTCTATGAGTCTGCTGTGTATCCCACTTGCCATGTTAGATCGTTCTCTCCCTTTTCGATTCTATCTGTTAGTATTCGCAGACACTAGTCTTGTTTGTGTGATCCTTTGACAGTGTGATCAATTGTGAACTGAAATTGATCACTTGGACTAGTGAGATGGCATTGGTACATGCCACCTTGATGGGATTGAATTGGAATCCCCTGGTATGTTTTTAACTCCACCATTTGGGGCAAGTCCGATTGAGCATATCCCAAATTGTTCATCTCCTCCCTCTCTTATTCCCACTCTTATATTTAACAGTGATCACTTTTCAGTTAACTTTTAACACCTAAGAATAATTGTGTGTTAATTACACAGTTCAACCAATAGTATTAACTAGAACAAAAAAATACTAAAAGGGATAAAGTATTACATTGTACATCAACAGGCAGGACAAGGGCTGATCAAGTCACAGTTTCTCATAGTGTCCCTTTCACTTCAACAGGTTACCTTTTTTTGTGCTGGGTTAGTTGTCACTGATCAGGGACTGGCTTATTTCACTCAGCATGATGTTTTCCAGATTCCTCCATTTTGTTGCAAATGACAGGATTTCATTCTTTTTTTACTGCTGTATAGTATTCTATAGAGTACATGTCTCATAATTTCTTTATCCAGTCTACTGTTGATGGGCATTTGGATTGATTCCAGGTCTTAGCTATTGTGAATTGAGCGGCAATAAACATTGAGGTGTAGACAGCTTTTTTTGTTTGCCAATTTAATTTCCTTTGGGTAAATTCCAAGGAGTGGGATGGATGAGGAATCTCTAGATTGACTTCCATAGTGGCTTTACCCGTTTGCATTCCCACCAACAGTGGGTTAGTGTCTCTTTTCCCCCACATCCTCACCAGCATCTGTTGTTGGTAGATTTCTGAATGTGAGCCATTCTCACCGGGGTGAGGTGAAACCTCATTGTGGTTTTGATTTGCATTTCCCTGATTGCTAGTGATCTTGAACATTTTTTCATGTGTCTGTTGGCCATTTGGATTTCATCTTTTGAAAAATGTCTATTGAGGTCCTTGGCTCATCTCTTAAGTGGATTGTTTGTTTTGATGTTGTGGAGTTTCTTGATCTCTTTGTAGATTCTGGTTATTAACCCTTTATCTGTTGCATACTTTGCAAATCTTTTCTCCCATTCTGTCAGTTGCCTCTTCACTTTCCTTGACTGTTTCTTTTGCAGTACAGAAACTTCTCAATTTGATGCAATCCCAAATGTTAATTTTGGCTTTGACTGCCTGTGCTTCCGGGGTCTTTTCCAAGAAGTCTTTGACGTTACCTATATCTTGCAGGGTTTCTCGATGATCTCTAATAATTTGATGGTGTTGGGTCGTAGATTTAGGTATTTAATCCATGTTGAGTGGAATTTTTAAAAAATTTTTTTGACAGCCATGTTAGTGGATTTTTGTGTAAAGTGTAAGGTAGGGGTCTTGATTCATGATTCTGCACGTGGAAATCCGATTTTCCCAGCACCATTTATTGAATAGACTGTCCTTGCTCCAGGAATTGGTTTTGGGTCCTTGATCAAATATAAGTTCTCTGTAGATGTTTGGATTGATTTCTGGTGTTTGTATTCTGTTCCATTGGTCTATCCATCTGTTTCTGTACCAGTACCATGCTGTTTTGATAACAACTGCCCTATAGTATGTCCTGAAATATGGTATTGTGATGCCTCCGGCTTTGTTTTTGTTGTACAAGATTGCTTTAACTATTGGAGGTCTCCTGTGTCTCCATATGAATTTCAGCATCATTTTTTCCAGATCTGAGAAGAATGTCTTCGGTATCTTGATTGGTATCGCATTGATACATTCCTTAGATACACACCTGAAGTGGAATTATTGGATCATATGGTAGTTCTTTTTTTAATTTTTTGAGGAATCTTCATACTGTTTTCCACAATGGCCACACTAATTTACATTCCCACTAGCAATGTGTAAGTGTTCCATTTTCTCCACATCCTCACCAACGCTTGTTATCTTTTGTCTTTTTTATAAAAGCCAATCTTACATTAGTGAAGTGATATCTCCTTGTGATTTTGATTCACATTTTCCTGATGATTAACAATGCTAGGCATTTTTTTTTCATGTAGCCTTTGGCCATTTGTATGTCTTCTCTTTGAGAAATTTCTATTTATAGATCTTTATAGATCTTTATAGATCTTGGGCATGAATGCCTTCTCAGATATACAACTTAAAAATATTTTGTACCATTCTCTAGATGTTCTCTTCACTCTATCTAATGCTGCTTTTGCTGTACAGAAACTCTTTAGTTTGGTGATTTCTTGTCTATTTTTGTTTTTATTTTCTGTAGTTTTTAAGGTCAGATCCAGAAATTCCTTGCTTGTTCCTATGTCCTGAACTTGTTTCTGTATGTTTTCTCCTCATAGCCTGAAAGTATCATATCTCACATTTAGGTCTGCAATATATTTTGAGCTGATATTTGCACGTGGTGAAAGATAAGGGTCTAGTTTCAGTCTTCTGCCTGTGGATATCCAATTTTCCCAGCACCATTTATTGAAAAGATTATCCTTTTTTGAGTGCATGTTCTTAGTACCTTTGTCAAAGATCAACTGGCTGTAGATGTGTGGGTTTACTTATAAGGTCTCTGGTCTGTTCCTTTGATGTTTGGATCTGTTTTTATGGCACTTTCATGCTGTTTTGTTTTTATTTTTTATTTATTTTTATTTTTATTTTTTTTGACAGGCAGAGTGGACAGTGAGAGACAGAGAGAAAGGTCTTCCTTTTCCGTTGGTTCACCCTCTAATGGCCGCCGCGGATGGTGCACTGTGGCCGGCACACCGCGCTGATCCAATGGCAGGAGCCAGGTGCTTCTCCTGGTCTCCCATGGGGTGCAGGGCCCAAGCACTTGGACCATCCTCCACTGCACTCCCTGGCCACAGTAGAGAGCTGGCCTGGAAGAGGGGCAACCGGGACAGAATCCGGTGCCCCGACCGGGACTAGAACCCAGTGTGCCGGCGCCGCAAGGCAGAGGATTAGCCTAGTGAGCCGCGGCGCCAGCTTCCATGCTGTTTTAATTACTATAGCTGTGTTATATATTTTAAAGGCAAAGTGTGTAATGATTCCTGCTTTGTTCTTTTTGCTCAAGATTGCTTTATATATTTGAAGTCTTTTGAGACTCTATACAGATTTTAATGGTGTTTTTACTAGTTCTGTGAAAAATGTCATTGGGGCTTTGATAGGGATTGCATAGAATCAGTAAATCACTTTAGGCAGTATGCATATTTTGTTTAGTTTTGTTTAAAGATTCTTTTAATTTATTTGAAAGACAGAGTAACAGAGAGAGGGGGAGAAGCAGTGGTATATTTCAACTATGGATTTACTTCCCAAAAGTCTACCATGGCCTTGGCTGGGCCAGACCAAAACCAAGTTCCAGGAACTCTATCCGGGTCTCCCATGTGGGTGGCAGGAACCCAACTACTTGGTCATCTTTTGCTGCCTTTCCAAGCACATTATCAGGAAGCTGAATGTGAAATGGAGCAGTTAGGACTCCAACTGGCACTCCCATATGGAACACCAGTGTCACAGGCAGTGGCATAATTGGCTGCACCACAATACCTGCCCCAGCAACTTTTTTTTTAATTAACCTTTGTTTCAAACTTTATCCCCAGGCTTCCTCAGCTTAATTAACTGCAAAGAATGAATTGTATAGAAGCAAAAACTGAAGCGAGCAGTGCTGTCTAAGGGGCTTGAGGTTAAAAATATCAGAGATCTAGATTCTATCAAGATCATAAATAAAATAATTTTAAAGAAGTCATAAAATAGCAGCTCCCAATAACTTCTTCACGTTTTACTTTCCTCGGAAGTTGACTCCATTCAGTTTGTCTCATTCTTAAGAAGTCTCATCAAAATTCTCCACAAGGTCTGGAACTTCATCATTATCATCCTCTTCAGTAGCAAGTAATGCTTTTCCATCTACAGATTGGGTAGAGCTTCAGCCAACCTCCTCAAGGCTGTCTGCACCAAGCTGGTTTGAAATGCTAGGGAGCATTTCTGTTGGCTGCTTTGTCTCAGTGTGGCCTCTAATGGTGAAAGTGTTTGCTGCCAGAGAAGCCTGAACATTAGGCTTGTTAAAGTGGATCATTGTTGGTTTGTAAACGTCCTCTTCAATACCAGAGATATTGTTTACTCCTAATTTCTTTAAGAAGAACGGAAATTTTTTGTTTGTTTGCTTTTTAATCATGTACTGTTACTGTTCTGTGAACCAACCACCCTCTTTCTTTTTTTAAAGATTTATTTATTTATTTGAAAGTCAGAGTTACACAGAGATAGGAGAGGCAGAGAGAGAGAGAGAGAAGTCTTCCATCTGATGTTTCACTCCCCAATTGGCCACAACGGCCAGAGTTGCGCTGATCCGAAGCTAGGAACCAGGAGCCTCTTCTGGGTCTGCCTTCCCAGGCCACAGCAGAGAGCTGGATTGGAAGAGGAGCAGCCGGGACTAGAACCGGTGCCCATATGGGGTGCTGGTGCTTCAGGCCAGGGCGTTAACCAGCTGCGCCACAGTGCTGGCTCCCATCCTCTTTCTGCAAACAGTTCCTTTCCCACCAATGGACACTTGAGCCTATAATTTGGCAAGTTTTTCTTGGTTCATGATGGTTTCTCTCATTTTGTCTGAACAGAAATGAGGCTGCATGGGGGACTAGGGTTGGTGCTCAGGGAATCTTGGGCAGCTCAGCAAAGATTGAGCGCACACATATGGGGACGGAAGATGTCTAGTCCAGCAAAGTCTTTTTAAAATAAAGGACTAGATATTAAATGTTTTAGGCTTTTCAGGGTCATGTCATTTCTATTGCAACTACTCATTCTGCTTTTGTTGTACAAAAATGACCATAGAAAATATATAAATGAATGAATGTGTCCCAATAAAATTTTTCTTTATAAAACAGGTAGCAGGCCTTGGTTTCTCAGCCCCTGATTTAGATCCTCATTATTGTGCCCCTCTGTATGCTGTGTACTTGGTAAGCACTGAGGAAAGCAAGGCAAAGTATGCTGAGGGCAGATCCTTTTGCCTGGGTCATCTTCAGTTACTCTGCTGCATCATGAGGTGCCTGCTGCATAGCTTCTAAAGTGCCTCTCAATTCTGCAGTTTTGGTTGATGCATAAATACACAATATGTACCTGGAATACTTTTTCAATTTTAGTTTTTAAGCTAACAAAAATTGCATATATTTGTGGTGTACGGCATGATATTTTGATAATGCACATATTGTAGAATGATGAAATCAAACTAGTTAATATATCCATTGCAATACTTATTTTTTTGTGGTGAGAACATTTAAAATCTACTCTCAGCTATTTTTTAGTATATGGTACATTATTATAATCACCATGTTTTAAAATGGATCTCCTGAATTTATTCCTTTTAACAGAAATTTTGTATTATTTGGCTAATATTTCCCTACCACTCTAACTCCCCATTCCTGCCCCCTCAAGTCCCTGGGAACCACCATTCTATTCTCTGGTTCTATGAGTTCCACTATTTTAAATTCCAAATTTATTTGAGGTCATACAGTATTTGTCTCTCTGTGTCTGGCTTATTTCACTTAACATAATATCCTGTAGGCTCATTCATGTTGGCAGAAATGGAAAGATTTCTTTTTTTTTTTAACTTTTATTTAATGAATATAAATTTCCAAAGTACATCTTATGGATTAAAATGGCTTTCCCCCATAACGCCCTCCAACCCGCAACCCTCCCCTTACCCACTCACTCTCCCCTTCCATTCACATCAAGATTCATTTTCAATTCTCTTTATATACAGAAGATCAGTTTAGCATACATTAAGTAAAGATTTCAACAGTTTGCTCCCACACAGAAACATAAAGTGAAAAATACTGTTTGAGTACTAGTTATAGCATTAAATCTCAATGTACAGCACACTAAGGACAAAGATCCTACTTGAGGAGTAAGTGCACAGTGACTCCTGTTGTTGACTTAACAAATTGACACTCTTGTTTATGGCATCAGTAATCACCCTAGGCTTTTGTCATGAGCTGCCAAGGCTATGGAAGTGCCCTGAGTTCACCGACTCTGATCATATTTAGACAAGGCCATAGTCAAAGTGGAAGTTCTCACCTCCCTTCAGAGAAAGGTACCTCCTTCTTTCATGACCTGTCCTGTTCTTTCCACTGGGATCTCACTCGCAGAGATCTTTCATTTAGGTTTTTTTTTTCCCCAGAGTGTCTTGGCTTTCCATGCCTGAAATACTCTCATGGGCTTTTCAGCCGGATCCGCATGCCTTAAGGGCTGATTCTGAGGCCAGAGTGCTGTTAGGACATCTGCCATTCTATGGGTCTGCTGTGTATCCCGCTTCCCATGTTGGATCGTTCTCTCCCTTTTTTATTCTATCAGCTAGTATTTGCAGACACTATTCTTGTTTATGTGCTCCCTTTGGTTCTTAGTCCTATCATTATGATCAATTGTGAACAGAAATTGATCACTGGGACTAGTGAGATGGCATTGGTACATGCCACCTTGATGGGATTGAATTGGAATCCCCTGGTATGTTTCTAACTCTACCGTTTGAGGAAAGTCAGCTTGAGCATGTCCCGAACTGCACATCTCTTCCCTCTCTTATACCCACTCTTATATTTAACAGTGATCACTTTTCAGTTAACTTTAAACACCTAAGAATAATTGTGTATTGATTACAGTATTCAACCAAAAGTATTAAGTAGAACAAAAAAATACTAAGAGGGAAAACATATTAAGTTGCTCATCAACAGTCAGGGTGAGGGCTGATCAAGTCACTGTTTCTCCTAGTGTTCATTTCACTTTAACAGGTTTCCTTTTTGGTGCTCAGTTAGTTGTCACCTATCAAGGAGAACAAGTGGTATTTGTCCCTTTGGGATTGGCTTATTTCACTCAGCATAATGTTTTCCAAATTCCTAACAGGGATCACTTTTCAGTTAAAATTTAAACACCTAAGAATAATTGTGTGTTAATTACAGAGTTCAACCAATGGCACTAGAACAAAAAAATACTATAACGGATAAAGTATTACATTGTACTTCAATAGTCAGGACAAGAGCTGATCAAGTCACTGTTTCTCATAGTGTCCATTTCACTTCAACAAGTTTCCCCTTTGCTGCTCAGTTAGTTGTCGCCAATCAGGGAGAACATATGATATTTGTCCCTTTGGGACTGGCTTAATTCACTCAGCATGATGTTTTCCAAATTCCTCCATCTTGTTGCAAATGACTGGGTTTCATTGTTTTTCACTGCTGTATAGTATTCTATAGAGTACATGTCCCATAATTTCTTATCCAGTCTACTGTTGATGGGCATTTGGGTTGGTTCCAGGTCTTAGCTATTGTGAATTGAGCTGAGATAAACATTAATGTGCAGACAGCTTTTTTGTTTACCAAGTTAATTTCCTTTGGGTAAATTCCAAGGAGTGGGATGGCTGGGTTGAATGGTAGAGTTATATTCAGGTTTCTGAGGAATCTCCAGACTGACCTCCATAGTGGCTTAACCAGTTTGCATTCCCACAAACAGTGGGTTAGTGTCCCTTTTTCCCCACATCCTCTCCAGCATCTGTTGTTGGTAGATTTCTGAATGTGAGCCATTCTAACTGGGGTGAGGTGAAACCTCATTGTGGTTTTGATTTGCATTTCCCTGATTGCTAGTGATCTTGAACATTTTTTCATGTGTCTGTTGGCCATTTGGATTTCCTCTTTTGAAAAATGTCTATTGAGGTCCTTGGCCCATCTCTTAAGTGGGTTGTTTGTTTTGATGTTGTGGAATTTCTTGATTTCTTTGTAGATTCTGGTTATCAACCCTTTATCTGTTGCATACTTTGCAAATATATTTTCCCATTGTTGGTTGCCTCTTCACTTTCCTGACTCTTTCTTTTGCAGTACAGAAACTTCTCAATTTGATGCAATCCCAAATGTTAATTTTGGCTTTGACTGCCTGTGCTTCTGGGGTGTTTTCCAAGAAGTCTTTGACGTTACCTATATCTTGCAGGGATTTTCAAATACTCTCTAATAATTTGATGGTGTCAGGTCGTATTTTAAGTCTTTAATGCATGTTGAGTGGATTTTTGTGTAAGGTGAAAGGTAGGGGTCTTACTCATGATTCTGCACGTGGAAATCCAATTTTCCCAGCACCATTTGTTGAATAGACTGTCCTTACTCCAGGAATTGGTTTTGGGTCCTTGATCAAATATAAGTTCTCTGTAGATGTTTGGATTGATTTCTGGTGTTTCTACTCTGTTCCATTGGTCTATCCATCTGTTTCTGTACCAGTACCATGTTGTTTTGATAACAACTGCCCTGTAGTATGTCCTGAAATCTGGTATTGTGATGCCTCCAGCTTTGTTTTTGTTGTACAAGATTGCTTTAGCTATTCGAGGTCTCCTGTGTCTCCATAAGAATTTCAGCATCATTTTTTCCAGATCTGAGAAGAAGGTCTTCAGTATCTTGATTGGTATCGCATTGAATCTATAAATTGCTTTTGGGAGAATGGACATTTTGATGATATTGATTCTTCCATTCTATGAGCATGGAAGATTTTTCCATTTCTTGGTATCCTCTTCTATTTCTTTCTTTAAGGTTTTGTAATTTTCATCGTAGAAATCCTTAACGTCCTTGGTTAAGTTGATTCCAAGGTATTTGATTGTTTTTGTAGCTATTGTGAATGGGATTGATCTTAGAAGTTCTTCCTCAGCCGTGGCATTGCCTGTGTATACAAAGGCTGTTGATTTTTGTGCATTGATTTTACATCCTGCTACTTTGCCAAACTCTTGTATGAGTTCCAGTAGTCTCTTAGTAGAGTTCTTTGGGTCCCCTAAATAAAGAATCATATCATCTGCAAAGAGGGATAGTTTGAGTTCTTCCTTCCCAATTTGCATCCCTTTAATTTCTTTTTCTTGCCTAATAGCTCTGGCTAGAACCTCCAGAACTATATTGAATAGCAGTGGTGAGAGTGGGCATCCCTGTCTGGTACCAGATCTCAGTGGAAATGCTTCCAACCCAACTTTTCCCCATTCAATAGGATGTTTGCTGTGGGTTTTTCATAGATTGCTTTGATTGTATTGAGGAATGTTCCTTCCATACCCAGTTTGCTTAGAGTTTCCATCATGAACGGGTGTTGTATTTTATCAAATGCTTTCTCGTTGCCTGTTGAGATAATCATATGGTTTTTCTTCTGCAGTCTGTTAATGTGGTGTATCACATTGATTGTTTTGTGCACATTAAACCATCCCTGCTACCAGGGATAAATCCCACTTGGTCTGGGTGGATGATGTTTCTGTTGCATCCTATTGGCGAGAATTTTATTGAGGATTTTTGCATCTATGTTCATCAGGGATATTGGTCTGTAATTCTCTTTCAGTGCTGCATCTTTTTCCGGCTTAGGAATTAAGGTAATGCTGGCTTCATAGAAAGAATTTGGGAAGACTCCCTCTTTTTCGATTGTTCTGAATAGTTTGAGAAGAATTGGAGTCAGTTCTTCTTTAAATGTCTGGTAGAATTCAGCAGTGAATCCATCTGGTCCTGGGCTTTTCTTTGTTGGGAGGGCCTTTATTACTGTTTCAATTTCTGTCTCAGTTATGGGTCTGTTTAGGTTTTCGATGTCTTCCTGGTTCAATTTAGGTAGGTAGCATGTGTCCAGGAATCTATCCATTTCTGATAGGTTTCCCTGTTTGCTGGCATACAACTCTTTGTAGTAATTTCTGATGATTCTTTTTATTTCTGTGGTGTCTGTTGTTACATTTGCTTTTTCATCTCTGATTTTATTGATTTGGGTCTTTTCTCTTCTTTTTTCAGTTAGTTGGGCCAATGGGGTGTCAATTTTGTTTATTTTTTCAAAGAACCAGCTCCTCGTTTGGCTGATTTTTTGTAATGCTTTTTTTGGATTCAATCCTGTTGATTTCTTCTCTGATTTTAATTATTTCTCTTCTCCTACTAGATTTGGGTCTGGTTTGCTGTAGGTTTTCTAGATCCTTGAGGTGAATTGAAAGCTCATCTATTTGGTGCCTTTCCAATTTCTTGATGTAGGCACCTATTGATATAAACTTTCCTCTTAACACTGCTTTTGCTGCATCCCATGAGTTTTGGTATGTTGTGCTGTTATCCTCATTTACTTCCAGAAAATTTTTGATTTCTCTTTTAATTTCTTCTATGACCCATTGTTCATTCAGGAGCATGTTGTTCAATCTCCATGTGTTTGCGTATGCTCTAGGGATTCCTGAGTTGCTAATTTCCAACTTCATTGCTTTATGGTCTGAGAAGCTGCATGGTATGATTCTAATTCTTTTGAATTTGCTGAGACTTGCTTTATGGCCTAGTATGTGGTCAATCCTAGAGAAGGTTCCATGTACTGCTGAGAAGAATGTAAATTCTTTAGCTGTAGGATTGAAAGTTGTGTAGATATCTGTTAGATCCACTTGGGCTATAGTGTCGTTTAAATCTACTGTATCCTTGTTGATCTTCTGTCCTGTTGATCTGTCTATTTCTGAGAGTGGAGTATTGAAGTCCCCCAGTACTATTGTATTAGGGTCTAAGTCTCCCTTTAAGTCCCTTAACAAAAATTTTAAATAAACCGGTGCCCTGTAATTAGGTGCATATACATTGATAATTGTTATATCTTCCTGTTGAATTGATCCCTTAATCATTATATAGTGTCCCTCTTTGTCTCTCCTAACAGTTTTTGTGGTAAAGTTTATATTGTCCGATATTAAGATGTCTACGCCCGCTCTTTTTTCATTTCTGTTGGCTGGGCATATCTTTTTCCAGCCTTTCACTTTCAGTCTGTATGCATCTTTGTTGGACAGATGTGTTTCTTGTAAGCAGCAAATAGATGGGTTTTGTTCCTTATGCCAATCAGCCAATCGGTGTCTTTTAACTGGACAGTTCAGGCCATTCACGTTCAAAGTGACTAATGATAAGTGGCAACTTTGCCCTGCCATTTGCCAAAGATAAGTTCTAATATATGCTTTGAATTCCCTGTGATCTTTTGCTGTGAGGTTTCCTTCCTTTACCTTCTTTCATATTGATGACCGTGTTTCTGTGTTTCTGTGTGCAACACATCTTTAAGCATCTTTTGCAGGGCTGGATGAGTGGCGACAAATTCTTTCTATTTCTGTTTGCTATGAAAAGTCTTTATTTCACCTTCATTCACAAATGAGACCTTTGCAGGATATAATATTCTGGGCTGGTAGTTTTTCTCTCTTAGTACCTGTCTATATCTCACTATTCCCTCCTAGCTTGTAGGGTTTCTGATGAGAAGTCAGCTGTGAGTCTGATTGGAGATCCTCTGAGAGTAATCTGACTTTCTCTCTTGCACATTTTAGGATCTTTTCTTTATGTTTCACTGTGGAGAGTTTAATTACAACGTGTCGTGGTGAGGATCTCTTTTGGTCGTGTTTATTAGGGGTTCTATGAGCTTCCTGTACTAGGATGTCTCTGTCCTTCTCCAAACCTGGGAAATTTTCTGCTAATATCTCACTAAAAAGGCCTGCTAATCCTTTCTCCCTCTCCATGCCTTCAGGAACTCCTAGAACCCGAATGTTGGGTTTTTTTAATAGTATCCTGCAGATTCCTGACAATATGTTTTAGATTTCTAATTTCCTCTTCTTTTCTTTGGTCTGACTGTATCCTTTCCTGTTCTCTGTCTTCTAAGTCCGATATTCTCTCTTCTGCTTCACCCATTCTGTTTTTAAGGCTCTCTAGTGTGTTTTTCATTTGATCTATTGAATTCTTCATTTCATTATGATTTCTCATCACTATCACAGTTTCCTGTTCTACTAGTTTCTGCATTTCATTTTGATTCTTCCTTAATATTTCATTTTCACGAGAGAGATTTTCTATCTTGTCCATTAAGGATTTGTGTAGTTCAATAATTTGTTTTTGAGAACTTCTTAATGTTCTTATCAATTTTTTGAGATCTGCTTCTTGCATTTCTTCTATCTCATCATCTTCATAATCTTGAATTGGGTTGTCTTTTTCATTTGGGGGCTTCATAGTGACTTCCTTGTTTTTATTACCTCGGTTTTTGCGTTTGTTATTTGGCATATTGGAGATATTTGGTTTCTTCACTGTGGTGCTTTTTCTTGTTATACTATGACTCTAGATTAAGTGGACTGTCTGTTTTTGATGGAGCCTTAGAGGCTTGAAATGGGTGTGGCCTGAGAGCTCTGTTTGGTGTGCCAAAGGTGACACTCCCAGGTTAGGCGTGGTAGATCTCTCTCTCTCTCTTTCTTTTTTTTGATTCAAAAGGGAAGTAATTCCGCACAGCTGAACGAAGTTGGAGGTAGTTAGCAGGCAAATAATATACCCACAGGAGCCAGGGATCAGAAGCTCTTTCCCAAGGACCCCACAGGGAATCTCTTCTGCCCTCAGAGTGTGCTCAAATTCTCCTTCAGTCTCCCACTGGGTTTCCAAAGTTACGGAATTGTAGCGTCTCTGGAGAGTACTCACGTGAATTCTGTGAGTTCTCTCCCCCACCGTCTCTTTTTTCACAGTCTCAGTTCAGTAGCACCACAAATTCACTAGGTCCTAATCTCCTGTTAATTCACCCTGCCCAGAGTCAGGTTTTTCTGCTAGGCTCAGGGCCGGTGCAGACCTGAGGTCGCTCTGTTTATGACGTATGTCCAAGATGGTGCCTGCTCTTTGTCTTGCTCGCCTTTGAGAGGTGAGCGGAGAGAGAGAAACCCGTGTCCGTATTGGTCACTTTTTTCTTTCTCTCTCTCTTCTAGTTAGCCTGGTGAACTTTTCCCCCCGGGGTTGTTCCCTCTAGTCTCCTCTTTCGGCTTGCCTGCCGGTGTCTCGGGCTATTGCGGTTCGGCTCATCTCGCGTTCCAGCACTGGTGTGTTGAGTCTGCCGCTGGTGTCCCGAACTGTGGGCTCCCACGCTCTCCACGCAGTTCCACTGTGAATCACTAGTTCTGGAAGAGTTTCTTCTGCTGTTTCTTCCCCTACTCTTCCTTGAACCTGCAGTATCTCCACTTTTATTAAACTGTCTCTCCTCAGACTATCAGTGTGCTCCCTTCCTATTCCGCCATCTTGCTGCCCTCTAAGATTTCTTTGTTTTTCAGTCTGAACAGTGTTCCACTTGTGTGTGTGTGTGTGTGTGTGTGTGTGTGTTTGCTTGTACATGTCCATTGATGGACATATAGGTTGATTCCATATTAAGGCTATTGTGAATAATGCTGCAATGAACTTGGAAGTGCAGCTAGTTCTTCTACCTACTGAATTCATTTCTTTTGGTTATATACTGAGAAGTGGGATTGCTAGATCATTTTAATTTTTTGAGGACGTTTCATAGTCTTTGTCATAATGACCACACTAATTTACATTACCACCAATCATTGTATATGGCTCCCTTTTGTCCACATCCTTGCCAATGTTTATTTTCTCTCATTTTTTTGATAATAGCCATCTTAACAGGGGTGAGGTGATATTGTCCCGTGTGTTTGTCATTTCCCTGATGATTAGTAATGTTGAACATTTTTCATATACCTTTTTGCCATTTGTATATCTTCCTTTGAGAAATGTCCATTCACATCTTTTTACTGATTTTTAGATTGAGCTGTTTGTTTTCTTACTGTTGAGTTATTTGATTTCCTCCCTTATGTATTTTGGATATTAACCCCTTATCAGATGTAGGGTTTGCAAACATTTTCTTCCATTCTGAAGGTCATCTCTACTCTGTTGTTTCTTTTGCTGTGCAGAAGCTTTTTAGGTTGATGCAGTCCTATTTGTCCATTTTTGCTTTTGTTGTTTTTGCTTTTGGATTCCTATGCATTCTTTTTGCCAGAACCAGAGTCATGAAGTTTTTACCCCTAGTAGTTTTTACATTTTGGGGTCTTATGTTTAAGATGTTAATAGATTTTGTGTTGATTTTTAAAGAGAGGATGAGATGAGGGTCTAATATCATCCATATGTAGATTTTGTGTTGATTTTTAAAGAGAGGATGAGATGAGGGTCTAATATCATCCATATGTATGTGGATATTCAGTTGTCCTGACATCATCTATTGAAGAGACTGTCCTTACCCATTATGTGTCTTTAACACTTTTGTTGAAAATTAATTGACTGTAAATGTATAGATTTATTTCTTGGCTGTCTATTCTGTTCCACTGGTCTAAATGTCTGTCTTTGTGCTGGTGCCATGCTATTGAATTACTATAGTTTTGTAATAGATTTTGATTTCAGATAGTGTGATGCCTCTGGCCTTGTTCTTTTTGTTCAAGGTTGCTTTTGTTATTTGGTGACTTTTGTGGTTTCAATTGAATTTTAGGATTGTTTTTTGTATTTCTGAGAAAAATGTAAGTGGAGTATTTATAGGGGTTACATTGAATCTATAGATTGTTTTGTGTAGTACTATGGTATGAAAATGATTTGTCCTATGAAATTCATATTGAAATTTGCTTGACATTGTGACTGTTGGGAGGTGGAGACTTTAAAAGATGATTAGGTCTGTAAGAGGGCTTAATGTCTTATAGAGTAGAGTATTATAAAGTATTGCCACCTCTTGTGTTTTTTATTATAAAGTGAGGCAGCCCCTTGTGTTTTATCTCTTCTGCATGTGCCTCCTTGCCCTTCTGCTTTTCCTGCCATGCTATGATGCAGCACGAGATCCTCACAAGAAGCCAAGCAGATGCCAGCACCATACTTTTGGACTTCCCAGACTCCAGAACTGTAAGCCAAAATAAACCTCTGTTTTTTTATAAGTTGCCCAGTCTGAAGTATTGGGTTATATAAACAGATGCAGACTAAAACAGGTTGTGGTAGAAACATTTTAGTAATATTAGCTTATGTTCTAAAGACACAAGTTATTTTTGCAGTTATTTGTGTCTAATTTATTTCATCAGTGTCCTAGAGCTTTTAATGTATAGTTCTTTCATTTCTTTGGTTCAGTTTATTTGCTTCTAAAAATTTATTTGTTTATTTCCACATCAGAGAGAGGGAGAGAGACAGTGAGAAAGCGAGTGTTCCTCTCCTCTGGTTCACTCTCCAAATGACTGTAACAGCTAGGACTAGGCCAAGGCTGAAGCCAGAAACTGGTAACACAATCTAGGTCTCTCACATGGGTAGTAGGAACCCAATTACTTGAGCCAACCTTACTGCCTCCAAGGGTCTACATTAGCAGAAAGCTGTGGTGAGGAGATGGAGTCTGGAATCTAACCCAGGCATTCTGATGTGGAATGTGTATATTTTTTGCCACTAGGTAAAATTCCCTCTTCCTTCAGTTTATTTATAAACATTTCATTCTTTTTGGAAAGATCTGTTTATTTACTTGAAAGAGTTACGAGTATGATACGGGGTTGGGAGTAGAGAGAGAGAGTCTCCCAGGTAGATAACAGTTGCCCAAGCAGTTGGGCCGTCTTCTGATGCTTTCCCAGGCATATTAGCACGGAGCTGGATCAGAAGTGAAGCGGCAGGGACTTGAATCTGCTCCCATATGGGATGCCGGTATTGTAGGTAGTGACTTAACCCACTGCCCCACAGTGCCAGCCATGAGGTTGGTTTTGAAAGGGCATATTTTTGGGGGAGATCCACTTAGTGTATGTCTTAAGGGTAAAGCGTTATGGCCAGGTGGAGAACTAGGGGAAGTGAGAGTCCTCAGTTCATTTGCCTAATTTGGGAGGGCTTTCTATAGGAGGGTTGTCAGGTGTAGTGGTCTTTTTTTTTTTTTTTGACAGGCAGATTTAGATAGTGAGAGAGAAAGAGAGACAAAGAGAAAGGTTTTCCTTTCTGTTGGTTCACCCCCCCCAAAAAAAGGCTGCTACAGCTGGTGCGCTGCGCCAATCCGAAGCCAGGATCCAGGTGCTTCCCCCCGCCCCCAGTCTCCCATGCGGGTGCAGGGCCCAAGCACTTGGGCCATCCTCCACTGCCTTCCCGGGCCACAGCAGAGAGCTGGACTGGAAGAGGAGCAACCAGGACAGAATCCGGTGCCCCATCTGGGACTAGGACCTGGCATGCTGGCGCCGCAGGCAGAGGATTATCCTAGTGAGCCGCAGCACCAGCCTGGTGTAGTGGTCTTTTCCTACCAATCCCCTCTGCAACCAAGCTTCACTTTAGACTCTGGCACCATGAATGTGTCCAGATACCTTATAGGAAGGTCAGTCTGATCTGGAATTA
Source organism: Oryctolagus cuniculus (assembly GCF_051225735.1). Classification (NCBI taxonomy): domain Eukaryota; kingdom Metazoa; phylum Chordata; class Mammalia; order Lagomorpha; family Leporidae; genus Oryctolagus; species Oryctolagus cuniculus. The sequence goes on along the minus strand of NC_142888.1, from coordinate 43,568,152 downwards.
CCAAAAGAAGTCAGGAGGTAGGCAGGCAAACAGACTTGTGTATGGATATTCCTCTGTATATAAAGCTCTGTTCTAAAAACGGAGTTAAGGCATGACCTCAGGATCTACACATCCTCAATTCAAATCTCACCTCTTGTTACCTAGTGGCTGTGGAGAACATGTGTAAATCACCTAAACTTTCTGTGCCTTAATTGAACCATGTTTAAAAAGAGGATAACAATAGTACCCACCTCATAGAGTTGTTGTGAGAACTAAATGAGTAAATAAGAACTGAATGCAGTGCCTGGCACATATAAACAGCTAGGATATTATTATCATAATTCTAAGTGGGGTAGAGAGCATACTTGGAGAAAATAGAACTTATGAATGAGTGTGACAGTGTGGTACAGTGTGGTCCTGCCAGGCCTGGGGAACAAAGGGACTAAAGCTTTTTTTCTTGACCTGCCACTGGCTTGCTGAATGATCATGGTCATGTTTCTGTCTCATTTTGTTTCATTTTCCTCAATTAGATCATCACGCTGATCTCTCCCAACTTGAACATTTTCTGATTCAAACAGATTCTGTGCAGGCTGTTTGCAGAAGTATAGGAAGAACACAGAGTAAACACATGGTAAAGTTAACCATGAAGACCAGAGGAAAGAGGAACAAACTGATGTTGAGCTTGGGAACTGGTCCCTGGCAAAATCACTAAGAACTCAGAAGTTGTCTTTAAGACTCTAGACTCAGTATACTTGCTTCTCTCTTTAAAAACATTTTGTAAATATTTACTGAATTTGAAAAGCAGAGTTACAGAGAGAGGAAGACACACACACACATACACACACACACACACACACACGGAGAGAGAGCGAGAGAGATAGAGAGAGTTCTTCCATCTACTGGTTCACTTCTCAAATGGTTGCAGCAGCTGGGGCTGGCCAGGCTGAAGCCAGGATCCTGGAAATCCATCCGAGCCTACCATGTAGGTGGCAGGATCCCAAGTATTTGAACTATCTTCCACTGCTTTCCAAAGCATATCAGCAGGGAGTTGAACTGGTGTGCATACGGTATGATGGCAGCACAGGCAGTGGCTTAACCTTCTGCACCAAAATGTGGACCCCTTGCCATTTCCCTTTTTTAAAGATCTATTTACTTATTTGAGAGAGAGAGAGAGAAAGAGAGAGAGAGAGAAAGACTTCCATCCACTGGTTCCATCCCCAGATGGACATAACGGCTGTAGCTGAGTGAATCTGAAGCCAGGAGCAGGAGCTTCTTCCAGGTCTCCCAAGGACCCAAGCACTTGGGCCATCTTCCACTGCTTTCCTAGGCACATTAGCAGGAAGCCAGATTGAAAGTGGAGCAGCTGGGACTCGAGCAGGTGCCTGCTATGCCACAGCACCAGCAATTCTCTTTCTTATCAAGCCCTCATCTCAGACTGTACAGGGTAAAGAGACAAAGAGCAGCAACTGTGTGGAGGGATAGTCTCATAAATAAGGTTCCAGTTCTGGACCCTGCAGTTTGGGGAAGGATTGCAGGGTCTTTAATATCCTTTCTGTCTGCCTCTTTCCAGCTCCACACCTTTCAGTCCCACTGTCTACCCCCACTCCAAGCATCTGTGACCTTTTGGCTTACACCTATTATAGCACCTATAGTACTGGCTGTATTGTAATTGTTTGTTTTTGTTTGCCAATGTCTCCCGTGAGCCTGTGAGGTCGAGTGACTAGCTGTGTGTGGCTGACTCATCTCATTGATGTCCAGTACCTAGCTGAAGGGTGTTGCCAAGCAGGTGATCTTATAGGCAAGTTAATTCAGGCAGGCTTCCTGAGTGAATAGAAGAGCAAATGAGAGAGGGAAACATGGACTGGATAGGGTCCTTACCTACTGTTCCCTTGGTTAGGCAAAATGGATGTCTCTGGATCTCCAATGCCTAACTGTAAAATGAGAGGACCAAAGTGATGGAGTTCTGAGATACATCTCAGGTTTTTCTGTTCTGGCTTTTCAAAAATGTATTTGCTTGGCCGGCACCATGGCTCACGAGGTTAATCCTCCGCCTGCGGCGCTGGTACCCTGGGTTCTAGTCCCGGTCGGGGCGCTGGATTCTGTCCTGGTTGCTCCTCTTGCAGTCCAGCTCTCTGCTGTGGCCTCGGAGTACAGTGGAGGATGGCCCAAGTGCTTGGGCCTTGCACCCGCATGGGAGACCAGGGGAAGCACCTAGTTCCTGGTTTCGGATCAGAGCGGTGCGCTGGTCGCAGCGCGCCGGCCTCAGCCCGCTGGCCACAGCGGCCATTGGGGGGTGAACCAACAGAAAAAGGAAGACCTTTCTCTCTGTCTCTCTCTCTCACTGTCCACTCTGCCTGTCAAAAAGAAAAAAAGAAGAAGGAAAAGGAATGTATTTGTTCAGTTGTCATGGTCTGATAATAATTGCTCTAAGTTATGTCCCTCTCAAGTGTATTTGTATTGAAATAGGAATAAACCATTCTTTGGTACAGAGGTTAAGCTGGGATATCCTCTGATCCGGAGTGTAACCTAGTGTGGTTCAAATGGATGAGTCTTTCCTCTTTAAAGGTACTAAAGGTCTGTTAGCCTAGTGATGGTAAAGTGTCTTCTGTGTGTTTGGTCATTGCGCATTGGTAAAGAACCCTATTTGCGGCCTTGCCTAATCTAGCTGTTTCTCTCTCCCCTCCTCCTTCTCCTTCTCCCTTTCTTCTCCTCTCCCCCTTTCCCTTTCTCTCCTCTCCCTCCCCTCTCTTTTCTTTAGCTGGAAATAACTGACCAGTCCTCCCTCTGTGCCCCATCCCCTGCTGTGACCATGGAGACACTCAGTAGCTGCCAGACTGCTGCCTTCTCAGAGCTGGTGCCCAATGGTTACCCTGCTCAGGCCTTCCCAGACTGCCCTGAAGTAGAAGGCCTAACCAGGGAAATGGGGCTGGAGGAGCTGGAGGAGTCTGAGCAGTGTAACCAGGGTGAACTGAATCCCAGGGAAGAGAGTGGTGGGAACAAGAAGAAAACCAAAGTCAACAGAATATGGAATTTTGTCAGCCGCAGAAAAGGGACTGCTAGCCAGGGGAAGCGCCCTCAGTCCATGATCGTACTGGGAGACAGCGCCAAGCCATCAGAGATGAAACCCAAAGTCACATTCATGGATCGAATGAAATCATTTAAGAGGCTGAAGACTTCAGCTGGATCCTCCAGGAATACGCCCCCTAAGAACAGTAAGACCCAGGATCAACAGGAGGCCACAGATATCTACCGTATCAGGAAGGCTGAGGAAGCCCCAAAACCCTTCCGCCATTCCTACGCAGGTCACATAGAGGGTCAGGAACCCTTTGTCACAGATGTGCAGGAACTGGTGCAAGCCCCCAAGAGGGTGAGCCAGAAGTTACTTGCCTTTGACGACTTTGGCATCCAAGTGGAGGAAAGCTCCTGGGAGGATGAGGCCCCTGGGCAGCTAAGTGGTGACAGGCAAGCCAGAAGCTGCCAGAAAATCACATTTCCCAGGAGTCATGAGGCCCCACACACATGGGCCGAAGACACCAGAGTCGGAGAGCTTGACACTACCATCAGGAGATCTACATTGGAAGGGGAAGTGGAGGGCAGCTCTGAGGAGAGCCGTGGACACCAGCGCCGAGACAAGGCTGCACCTTTTGGTGTTGTCATCAAATTCTTCAGCAATGTGGCTGAGGTAGCCCGCAAGTGGAGGGCATTTTCTCGTGAGGAGTCACAGTTGGGCCGCCACCGCCGTGAGTCCTACTTCAGTGGCTGCAGTGATGGCTTCATCCTAGAGGGCACTGCTTCTGGAGCTGCCTTCCCACTCAATCTGTCTTGTGTTGCTACTGAGGCCACACTGTGGGGCAGTGCCTCAGAGAGGCACCGTCGCCACCGAAAGGCCTCGCAGGCCTCGTGCACTTTTGAGATGAGCATTGAGGGAGAGGAGATACCAGGCCAGGGCCTAGCAGGTCCTTGCACTACTGCCACCTCTGCGGCAACCTCAACTGTCTTTGAGTTTCAGGATGACCCATCACAGCACAATGTCCATGGCCACAGCTACTGCCGTACCTTCACCAGGGAGAACTCCTCTTCAGAAGAGCTTGAGGGAGACACTGAGACTGTGGTCAGCTTCCTCAAGGAAGATGACAGTTTTGGTGAGTCCCCTGAACTGAGTGTGTGTGCCAGGAAGGTCACCACTAAGGCTGTCACAGAGAAACTGGAAGAGAAACTCAATGACATGAAGGAGCAAGAGGATGGCAGGGGGCCCAAGGGGTCCATCCAGGCCAGGCAGCCCCAGAAGCCTGAATTGGAAATGGGTGCAGGGGACACAGAGGGCAAAGCCAGCAAGGCCTGCGCTGGAGTCTGCGGTGCTCAGGTAAGGCTGGCTTTTACAAATCACCATTTGAAACATTTGGGACCCTAGAAACCAGTTAAACTCCCATGTCGGCTACTCTCATTCCCCCTCTAGCCAGGAATGCCCAGAATTCTCCCAGTAGTCCAGGGAACTTGACAGATCCTAAAATTCTGGAGGACTATTACCCTTGGTGCTGAGTTCCATGATTACACCTTAATTCAGCCTTTCGATAAAACCTGAAGCTCTGAGAATGGCAGGAGAATGACCAAGGTCATTTAATGATGTCCTATACAACTGTGGTCTCCTGTTTTCCTTAGGTAGGAAAATATTTCCATGGCTTTGGTACCATTCCCAGTACCTTCTCCTTCCAGCAGGAACTAGATCCCAAGACTGGAGTCAAGAGGGAGATCTGGATTTGTATCCTAGCTCTGTGCCCTGTTGTCTATATGATTTCAAGAGAAGTCCTTTCATTTTCCTTTTGGAAGAGTGAGGGTGTTCTCTTGGCACCTTCTTGGAACAGTACTGTTCGTTGACTTGACGAATGTAGACCAAGTCCAATACACTAGAATTTTCCTCCTGGCATTCATTGAATGGCAACTGTATATAGCCCCTTGCAGGGCACTGTCACATGCATTGTTCCCACTTAATTCTTATAGTAACCTTGGTGGGTGGGAGTGATTAGCCTCGTTTACTGATGAGGAAACTGAAGCTGAAAGATGTTGAATGACTTAACTGAAGTCATACAGATTGTGACAGACTTTGGGTTCAAATTTTGGTTCTTACTTTTGATTCCAAATCAGTACTTTTATCTGTAGTTTTTAGGCGATTTAATTTGAGTAGTGATGGACAGCTGTTCACCACATGCTTAATCATGAACAAAAAGAACTATGTACTAGATTGTTGCAGAGGATATGTTGAATATACAGTAGAAGTGACCCTGGCTTTGAGACTTAAGAAAGTCTTCATAAAAGGGCATGCTATAGTTTCTCCAGATCATTTTAGGACAATGACTTTTAAATAAAAAACCTTCTTCTTAGTGACAGTACTGGGGTGGATTACCTTGGTTGTTCTCAACCTGTCCCTAACAACTCTCATATCCAAGTTTCAGAGAACTTGGGGCCCATCAGGACAGAAACAATAGCCTACTTTTTCTGAGAAGAACATTATTTTGTTCACAAGCATTCTCTTTCTATATTTTTTATGGTAGGCTTTAAGAATATAAAAATTGGCATGATATTGTGGGGAGTAAATTTTATTGCAGTGATTTTAAGATCAACCATCAAGCAAACAGTCAGACAAATATACCTAATAACTCCATTAGCTGATAATTGCAGATGGGCATTGTGTGCCCAAGTTACCAATAGCTGGGAAGAGAGTCACAGATGAGCACATAACCTTACTAGGATGCTCACTGAGCTGTGCCCAGGGATGCCTTGTGAGTTTGTTGAAAGCACAGGCTTTCAAATTACAAAGGCTTCAATGTAAGTTGCCTTCTCATATATGAAATGAGGCTAGAGGTCGGCATTGTGGTGTAGTGAGTAAAACTGCCGCCTGGGACACCGGCATCCCCTATGTTCGAGTCCTGGCTGCTCCACTTCTGATTCACCTCCCTGTTAATGTGCCTGGGAAAGCAGCAGAGGATGGCATAAGTTCTTGGGCCCCTGCATCCACTTGGGAGACCTGGAAGAAGCTCCTGTCTCCTGGCTTCAGCATGGCCCAGCCCTAGCCATTGCAGCCATTTGGGGAATGAACCAGCAGATGGAAAATCTCTCTCTCTCTCTCTCTCTCTCTCTCTCTCTCTCTGCCTCTCTCTTGTCTCTTCTCTCTCTGTAACTCTGACTTTAAAATAAATAAAATAAATGTTAAAAAAAGAAATGAGGCTAAATGCTCCCTACTAAGAGGGCTGTTGTGGGGATGAAAAGAGCCAGTGTATGTAAGACGCCCAGCTAATACACATTGCAGGTATCCACAAAGTGGGAGCAGTTGTTGTGTTGATATTATTGAAAGTTGGTGAAATCAGAGTAAGTATCAACAATATTTAGCCAGTGAAGCAATTCAAGACTGTACTACAGCAGGAGCGGAGTGATGCAAGTGAAGGAACAATGTCTGAGAATCAGGAAACACTGGGCTATAGTTTTATTTCTGCCTTTGACTGGCTTTGTGACCCCAAGCTGGTTCCCTCCTCTCTGTGGGTCTCAGTTCCTTCATCTGAATCATGGAAATTTGGATCAGACAGTCTCTAAAGATCTACTCACCTACTCTAGTTCTCTATTCTAAACCTGTAATTATCTCATAGGAGACTGGTTGCCTCCTTTCTGCCTGGTGACTCATTTCCTAATGGCTTTCCTCTGCAAGCTTCCTGTGCCCTTTTCTAGTTTCACAGAAATGCTGGCTAACTTTACTTGGAGTATTAAATACCAGCCCAGGGGCCAGCTTCAAGGCTCACTTGGTTAATCCTCCGCCTGCGGTGCCGGCATCCCATATGGGCACCGGGTTCTAGTCCCGGTTGCTCCTCTTGCAGTCCAGCTCTCTGCTGTGGCCCGGGAGGGCAGTGGAGGATGGCCCAAGTGCTTGGGTCCCTGCACCTGCATGGGAGACCGGGAGGAAACACCTGGCTCCTGGCTTCGGATCAGCACAGCACCAGCCGTGGCGGCCATTTGGGGAGTGAACCAATGGAAGAAAGAACTTTCTCTGTGTTTCTCTCTCTCACTGTCTAACTCTATCTGTCAAATAAAAAAAAAAATACCAGCCCAGATGTGGACTAGGGACCAGGGAAAAAAGCAAAATGCAGTGGAAAAGCTGAATGTCATAGGATATCAATGTAAATCTGGGGTCTTGTTGACCATCTCCTCCAATTATTTCATTTTACAGATGATGAGGACACTGAATCCTAGGGAAGGGAAGGGATTTACCCCAATGTACAAAAACTGAGAGGCACGTGGGACCTGAGAGTTCCGGTCTTGGTGTTGCCACAAATCTTATCATCCCATTAGGTTTTAGCAGCCTTAAATCTCATCCTCACCTCAGGCACATATCAAATCTGTTGTGAGGCTAAATTCAGGTTACAGATATGAGAACAATGCCTTTTAAAGTATCAAATGCCACACCTTGGATCATTATATGCAAATAGAAGTAAAAAACTTGGTAAACTGAATAGGTTCTTCTGTGTTTCCCAGGGAAACTGTGGGCTTTGGCTGGCTTCCAACCCTCCAGAGCTAAGCATCTCCTGAAACTGTGACGTCTTTGGTCCAGATTTGGCTGTGGTCAAGCCTGGGACTACTGTCTTAGCCTAGAAGAGAGTGCGGCCTCAAGGGGATGATGTCAGAGGCTGGGGATGTGGCCTTATCAGGGTCCATAGGGACTTTAAACTTCATGCTTTACTCCCTGCGCTTCAAAAATGAGGAGTAATACTAATAATTATAGCTAACATTTTACAGTGCTTATTATGTGCCCAGGCACTGTTCTCATCATTTTACACATATGAACTCACTTCATCATCATGACTAACCTATGAGTCAGGGACTATTTTTAAAATGAAGATGAAAATAATATCTTCCTTACAGGGCTGTTGTGAAGATGTAATGAGTAAATACCTATAAGTGCTTATACCAGTGGGTGGCCAAGAGTCCTTGTGGAATAAGTGCATTCGTTATTGAAAGTACATGACACAGGAAGGGGCTATACTTCAATAATACTGCCATTAGCTAATATCTTGGTGTGAATGAGTAGAATACAGGTTGAGGGAAGAAGGGGAAGAATGCTAAGAATTTCTTAGATCTGCATAGGACTTTACAGAATGCTTTCCCACATAAAAATAGATTTTTTTCAGAACTACTCTAATGATCATTAGCATCATTATATCACTATTCCCATATGATAGACAAGGAAATGGAAGCATGGTATGTGGGGGGGGGGGGCATTGAATTTGGAGTAAAAAAAAAATCCTAGTTTCTTTTTTTTTAACTTTTATTTAATGAATGTAAATTTCCAAAGTACAGCTTATGGATTACAGTGGTTCCCCCCCCATAACTTCCCTCCCACCCGCAACCCTCCCCTCTCCCGCTCCCTCTCCCTTTTCATTCACATCAAGATTAATTTTCAATTCTCTTTATATACAGAAGATCAGTTTAGCATATATTAAGTAAAGTTTTCAACAGTTTGCACCCACACAGAAACACAAAGTGTAAAGTACTGTTTGAGTACTAGTTATAGCATTAAATCACAATGTACAGCACATTAAGGACAGAGATCCTACATGAGAAGTAAGTGCACAGTGACTCCTGTTGTTGACTTAACAAATTGACACTCTTGTTTATGGTGTCAGTAGTCACCCTAGGCTCATGAGTTGCCAAGGCTATGGAGGCCTTTTGAGTTCGCCAACTCTGATCTTATTTAGACAAGGTCATAGTGAAAGTGGAAATTCTCTCCTCCCTTCAGAGAAAGGTACCTCCTTCTTTGATGACCTGTATTTTCCACTGGGATCTCAATCAAGGAGATCTTTCATTTAGGTCATTTTTTTTTTTTTTTTTGCCACAGTGTCTTGGCTAAAAAAATCCTAGTTTTAAAGTCCTGGCTCTTCTGTTTTACTAGGTATGTGACTTCTGATAAACCAGTTAACCACTTTGATTCTTGGTGTCTTTCATTTATTACCTAGAAATAGGAAGTTTTCTCTGTGTCCTTCCTAGGGAAGAAAGACAATGCAGATATACTGAATGCATACTTTGTGCTTTTACTTGTTATCTCATTTGATTTTACTAGTATCTATGATAACCAGCATATCATTATTTTGCAGATGAAGGGGGCTAAGCTTTGTCTAAGGATACATCTAAGGTGATAGATATGGGCTCAAGATACCAGGATCCTGGCCCTTACTTAGACCAGTGCTAGATTCTACCTCTCACTCTGTTCTGGAGTCTCTTGAAAATTATGGAACCCAATTTCCCCAGCCTCTTAGGTGCTGCCCGTTTCATAGCTGGCGAAACAGCCAATGGGCTATGGAGGAAACAGTAGTTAGGTTTTGCAAATCAAATTTCCAGCCATGCTGCACTCTTCCTTCTGCTCCCACTTTCATTAGCTCCTATCCACTCTGAGTGGGTTCAGCTCCTTCTTAGAGGCCTGTGAAAGAATGCAATGGAAGAGTGGGCAGGAACCTCCCTGAATGAGCAAAGTTGTCCCTGTGCTATAGGTTTTGCTATCTAGACCCTCAAGGCCATACTTCAAAATGGCTACTGCATCAAGATATTTCTGGATACACCAAATAATGAGGTAAGTATTACAAGAGCTGTAATTTGGGAAGCAAGGTAAAGTTTCTTTAATGATGGTAGGAGCTACAGAGACCATACCCTTAATTCAGTACGGGCCTTAGTGAAAGTTCAAATGACTACTTCCACCTCTCTTTTCTTACCCTTTTCTAGATCTTGGGTGCCTCCCCCTGTCCTCCAAGATTCAAGATGCTTAATGTTGGTACCTCCCCAAGCTGAAGTTTCTAAAAGGCTATGCCTTTCTGTATTGGCTAAAAATTGTGCCCCTTGCCCCTGAAAAATATTTTCACGTTCTAACCTCTGGTACCTGGCATGTGACTTTATTTGGAAAGGGCGTCTTTACAGATGTAATCAATTTAAGAGGGGAAGTCAGAAGATTAGGGTGGTCCCTAATCCAGTGAATGGTGTCTTTATAAGAAGAAGGAAGTTTGTACATAGACACAAAGACACTGGGAGTAAGAACATGTGATGAAAGCAGTGATTGGAGTGATGCAGCTGAAAGCCAATGAATGTAAAGGATTGCTGGGAGCCATCAGGAGCTAGGATGAGACAAGGAATATTTTTCCACAGAGATTTCAGAAAGAGCATGGCCCCTGCTCCTGATTTCAGACTTCTGGCCTCCAAAATAGAGAGAACAAATTGTTTCTTCTAAATCACAAAATTTATAGTGGTTTGTTATGGTAGTCATATAAAAGTAATATACCTTCCATCTCAAACTATAGCTCTGGTAGTGAGTATATTCTAGAAAGCAGTCTGATTAGTTAATTCATATGGAGGTCTGTTTTAATCTTCACAAAGAAGGGTGGCCCTAATCCCCACAGTGATACTGAAGGTGGTAGACTGCATGTCTTGTGTATAATCAATGAAGTGGAGATGTTCAGATCATATAAAAGAAAGAGAATTTTTGGCCAAGTATCCTGACAGTCTTACCACAGAGATTGACAGCATATTCTGTAATCACTCACCTTTTATTTAAAATCAAAATAGCTCAATGGCCCAGTGTCTTCCATTGCTGGGCCCCAGATTTTTCCACATCCATACAATGAGGAGACTAGATTGTAGGGCCTATAAAGTAGATTTCCAGGGGCTGACATTGTAGCCTAGGAGGTTAAGCCACATCCTGCAACATCAGTATACGATATGATCATGGGTTCTAGTCCCAGCTGATCTGCTTCCAATCCAGCTCCCTGCTAATGCACCTGGGAAAGCAGTGGAAGATTGCCCAAGTCCTTGGACCCCCTGCCCACAGATGAAGCTCCTGGTTCCTGGCTTCAGCCTGGCTCAGCCTGGCTGTTATGATCATTTGGGGAGTGAACCAGCAGATGGAACATCTCTGTGTTTCTCCCCGCCTCCCCGACCCTGTAACTCTGCCTTTCAAATAAATAAAATAAATCTTTATTTAAAAAGTTTATGTGTCAGTAAGACACAGGATATAAGTTAGGATCAGGTACAGTGGTAAAATTCAAATTGAGACCATGTCTTAGGATGTGTACAGATATAGTACAGTTTCATACCTTATGAAACTGAATTTTCATTATGACCTGGTGACTTGCTCTTCATAAGGATTCATTGACTATGGGATCTCATCTCTGCCCTTGGAAATTAGGTTAGTAACTAGGCAGAGACCCTTCCCAGGGTCATCCAAACTGAAGTGCTCCCCACATTCAGTCTTCCTATGAAGGAATGATATAGATGGAAGAAACCTGTACTGTGTTAGTAAGATTGAAGAGTAATTTGAAGGACATAGGGGCAGAGGAGGTATTTTCATCTTGTCCAAGAAAGGTAACATGTAACCAGATAGACTTATTATTTATTGGTAGATAACTCATTTTTCCTTTTTGAGCTCTAGTTTCTTTACTGGAAAATGGGCTACCATATACCTTAGTTGTAGTTGTGAAGAATGAATGAGACAGCATGCATAGATATTGTCGCTCCCCCTCTTCGTGGAGGAACGACACTAAACCCTGCCTAGGCTTCATATCCGAGTCACGGCACCATTATGTCGCTCCCCCTCTTCGTGGAGGAATGACACAGGACCCTGCACTGTTCTTTTGTCTGCTCGGCCCTCCCCGGGTTTGCTGCTGGTTCTTCCCGGGTTGGCTACTGTCCCTTCCACCTCCGTGGAAGGGCGGTTCCCCCTGCCACATTCCCCACTTCCGCAGGGGAGCGGCACACCGCCGGCCGGCTCTCTCGGGGGCTGCACAGGTGTTCCCTCAGATGTTCCCCTTAGATGTTCCTGGTGCATGCTGTCTCTCTCCTCCTTTATAGTCCTCCTCCGCCAATCCCAACTCGGCTGCCCACACGCCAAGCATGCTGCTCTCCTCCAATCAGGAGCAGGATCAGCTCCTGGAGGTCATCACTCAAGTTGGCAAGAGGCAGCTGCGTAGAAGCTGTTTTCTCCTCTCCCAGCGCCATATTGTGGGAGAGCAGATGCATAGAGTAAGTCTTAATTCCAGTAACTTAGTCTAGTCCGAGTTGCTCCCCACAGATATCCCCAACAGAGTGTCTAACACATATACATTCCACATGCTCCAAAGAGATTCCACAGATAATAGCTTGTTTCCTCTTTTTCCACTTGTAAGTCAGGATTTTGTAAAAGAAAAGGGTATGGAATGAAAACAACTTAGACCATATTGATGTCAAAGGGGAGAATTTGAATTTAGTCTTAGCTGAAATGTGCTTTTGGCAAGAGGGGGGTTTCTCTGCCTCTCTCTTTCTCCCTCTCTCTCTCTCTCCTTCTCTCTCTCATACACACACACACACACACACACACACACTTTAAAAAATATTTATTTATTTGAAAGTCAGCATTACAGAGAAGGATACACAGAAAGGGAGAGGGAGATATCTTCCATCTGTTGGTTCATTCCCCAAATGGACACAACAGTCAGGACTGGGACAGGCTGAAGCTAAGAGCTTCATCTGGGTCTCCCACATGGGCACAGGGGTCCAAGGACTCAGGCCATTTTCTGCTGCTTTCCCAGGTGCATTAACAGGGAGCTGGATTGGAAGTAGAGCAGCCAGGTCTTGTACCGGCATCCATATGGGATGCTGGTGCTGCAGGTAGTGGTTTTAGCTGCTATGCCACAGCACAGTCTCTCCCTCTCCCACTTTCAAGAAATACTTTATTATGTGTTGATCTCATTTACCCTAGTAACTCTGAAAGGTGGGTAACTCTTGCTATCTCTTCTATGTAGAGGAAGAAATTGAAACTCAGGGAGGTGAAATAATTTGCCCCATGGCTCACACTGAATAAAGATTAAAGTCCAGCAAATGCAGAATCTTTACTCCCTGCATCCCAGTTTAAATAAACACATGTTGGGCTGGGCATATAGTAGAGTGGTTAAGATGCCACTTGGGACACTTGCCTTTCATAATGGAATCCCTGGATTCATGTCCTGGCTTTGCTTCCAATCCAGCATTCTGCTCATGTGTACCCTGGGAGGCAGCAGCAGATGGTTCAAGTACTTGGGTCCCTGTCACCCATGTGAGATAAACAGATGGAGTTCCTGGCTCCTGGCCTTGTCCTGGCTTAGCCCTAGCTGTTGAGGGCATGTGAGAGGTGAACCAGTGGATAGAAACATTTTTCTCTCTCCTCTCTCAAATAAATAAGTAAAGTGGGTTTTTCTAAACAAAAATAAACACATGAGAAAATATACCTTAGAAAGGATAAACAAGTAGATACTGTCTTCTTTAAATCAGTTGTCTGCTTTACATTTGCTTCACTGTCTCATTTCCTTTAGGCTTTTGTATCTTTGCTTCCATTTATTGATGACATGTGTTAAACCTACTTGGATGTGGGTACTGGATTAGATGATGTTTCAAATTGGAAGCTCTGCTGTCTAAGCCAGTTATTGGCCTGGTCTCCACTTCTATGGAGTAACTAATCCTGGTTGGTTTTCTTTGCAGGTTTTCTTTCCTCCAGCAGAACCACCACCTAGGACTCCACCACTCAAAATCCTCCTCGAAAAATGCTACTCTTTGCCCATCTCACAGAGTATCCCTCTGGAGCTAGACCAAATAGGCTGGAGGAGACCCATGATATTTTGCACTGGTAAGCCTTTTGTGCCCTGGTTTCTGTGGCAGGAAATGCCAAGCAGGCCTCATGCAAAGACAGACTACTGACATTTACCCTCCTCCGCCTGCCAGTACTGATTCTCATTGATATCCTGAAAATCCCACCATTAGCAATGGCTTGGTATGGAGTGCCCCTTTCATTATCTTTGAAAATGCAAGTATGTCCATATTGGGGGGGGCTTTAATTAAGATATCCCATTCTTCCCAAAGCCAGTTTGTCACCTCCCCCCTGCCACCCCACCCCCACTGGCCATCTCTACCTAGTACTTTCCAGGCCTCATTCTCTCTCCATTCTTCACAGTGCTCTTATATATACCCTGCCATCCTAAAAGTGAGCCGTCGTGTATTTCCCACACTTAGGGGATCATCCTTGTCTTGCCTCTCTTGCATCTTACCTAGACTTACTCTCTGTGGGTCCTTCTCCACCTTCACCGACCGCTGACCATGGAAAACTCCTCAAGGCTTGGGGCAGCTTTCAGTTAACTCAGTATCAAGAGACTTTTCCCTCCAAACATCAATTATCTCCCAGAGCTTCAGAGTGTGCCCTTTCAGACTCAGTCCACTAGCCCTGCCTGACAGATTGCTGTGATGCACAAGCAAAGCTCCATCTTTTGCTGCAATTGAGGAGAATCCATGCTCCTGGATCCCCAGGCTGCACCCTCAACAGCCCCTAGATTCCACTCTCAGTCCTTAGAGCAAAGCAATTTGTAGGAATGATGAGGATGCTTAATACCTCATAATATTCCTTTCTAAGTTTGTCTTTTATCTTTAAATGTTCTGGTAGCTCTGGTTCTACTTCCTCATGCCCCAAGGTTCCCTCAGCTTCAAAGATTTATAGCTGCTCTGGACTGGCTCCTTCTGTTTCTTCCTTTGTTGTCATTACTCTACGTGTGGGACATGTGGGATGCTTTAACTAAGAGCTTGTTTTCAACTTTGTGATTCCTTTCCAGCATTCCAGAAAGAACCAAAGAAATCACCTGCCTGGGTCTTCTGTACCATCATTTCTGTCAGTAATCCTCAGAAACTGTGGAGATAGTAAAAGGCAAATCTAAAGAATTTTGAAGATAGGGAGCTAATCCTTCATTAGAGATTGAATTGTCTTGTTTTTATGGATGGGGTAACAGGCTCAGAAGGAATAGGAACCTATCCAAGGTCACACAAGGCATTCATGGCAGAGTTAAGTCTGAGGGCTTCAACTTCCTGACTTTTCAACATTCTAGAATGCAATTTTACTTCAGTTCTTCACCAAAATGTTGGGATGCCAAGCCTCTGGTTCCATACAAGTTCACCTGCAGGGAAGTTGCCATCCATATGTTCCTTAAAGAGACTGTTAAGTGATGAGTATAACAAGCTATCAAGACGACAAGAGATGCCTATCAATTTCTGAGTCCCCTGCCTAAGGTACTCTCACATAGTTCCCTAAGAAGTCAGACCAGGGAGTCTAATACAAGGTATCAGATCCCAGCTCTTCCTTTCCTCCCACCCTCTGTCTTAGGAACTGGACCCACCCCTGGCAATTTACAAACTTTTGAGTAGCTGCTGCCCTACTGCTAAGTGCATCAGGTTACCTACACCCCCATCAGCCTCCTGATTGTCGGAAGCAGATGACAGAGATGGTTAATAAACCTTACCGTACGGACTTCTCTCTCATTATTTATAGGCCATGGGTGGGAAAATTTACCCCTGAGATTGACTCAAGCCCTGCCATCACCTCAGCAGGCACTCTCACCTCTGGGATATAAGTGGCTCCCACATTGCAATTCTGCATCTCAAGGTCCCACACAAACACTTGGTGCTAAAAATATCCCTGGGAAAGCAAATGACATCAGGACCCCATTTGGGAAACGAGTTGTCATCGGCTTCTCTTTTTGTCTGTGACCCTGCTGGCAATGGGATCCAAGGACTGTATTCTGATCATGATTAGTATCTGTTTTGCCTCTATCTTACTCAGGACCCAAAGGATTTCAGATCATTTTCTTTTTTTAAACTTTTATTTAATGAATATAAATTTCCAAAGTACAGCTTATGGACTACATTGGCTCCCCCCCCATGAATTCCTTCCCACCCACAACCCTCCCCTTTCCCACTCTTTCTCCCCTTCCATTCATATCAAGATTCATTTTCAATTTTCTATACATACAGAAGATCAGTTTAGTATACATTAAGTAAAGATTTCAACAGTTTGCACCCCCATAGAAACACAAAGTGAAATATATTGTTTGAGTACTCGTTATAGCATTAAATCTCAATGTACAGCACATTAAGGACAGAGATCCTACATGAGGAGTAAGTGCACAGTGACTCCTGTTGTTGACTTAACAAATTGACACTCCTGTTTATGGCATCAGTAATCTCCCTATGCTCCAGTCATGAGTTTCCAAGGCTATGGAAGCCTTTTGAGTTCTCCGACTCTTATCTTATTTAGACAGGGTCATAGTCAAAGTGGAAGTTCTCTCCTCCCTTCAGAGAAAGGTACCTCCTTCTTTGAAGACCTGTTCTTTCCACTTGGATCTCACTCACGGAGATCTTTCATTTAGGTTTTTTTTTTTTCCCCCAGAGTGTCTTGGCTTTCCATGCCTGAAATACTCTCATGGGCTTTTCAGCCAGATCCGAATGCCTTTAGGGCTGATTCTGAGGCCAGAGTGCTGTTTAGGACATCTGCCATTCTATGAGTCTGCTGTGTATCCCGCTTCCCCTGTTGGATCACTCTCCCCTTTATTTATTCTATCGGTTAGTATTAGCAGGCACTAGACTTGTTTATGTGATCCCTTTGACTCTTAGTCCTTTCATTATGATCAATTGTGAACTGAAATTGATCACTTGGACTAGTGAGATGGCATTGATATATGCCACCTTGATGGGATTGAATTGGAATCCCCTGGTATGTTTCTAACTCTACCATTTGGGGCAAGTCAGCTTGAGCATGTCCCAAATTGTAAATCAGATCATTTTCTACTACTCAATTATTGTCGTTCCATTTTCTGTCAAACACATTCCTTCTAGTTCCTCCGTCTTTGTCTCTAACCTGGATGTTTTCAGAGCAGACCAATACCATGGAAAGATAATAAACATTGGAGTTGGACAGACTCAGCTTTAAATTTTTGCTCTACCACTATGGGAAAGTTGTATAACCTCTCTGGAACTCATTTTCCTTATCTGAGGACTGAAATGCTCAATAACATCTAACTCACTGGGTTGTTGTGAGGAATGAATGAAACAGTATCCCCAGCACAGAACCTGGCACACAGGAATGCTCAGTGATGGTAGGTTTCTTTTTCTCTCAACTGCCCTCCACTGATTCTGTATGTGCAGGAGTTTTTTCCACATGCACACATCACTGTAGGACCCAACTTGAATCTGCCCTAGTACATGGGTTGCTTGTTATTCATTGATTCATGCACTTGCTTGCTCATTCAACAAACATTTATTGCAGAAAATTAGAAAGTCAGTGGAGTTTGTTTTTTGACAACTTTTTGTTGGGAAGGACCACTTTTGATTTTTTTTAGAAAACTTTTATTTAATAAATATAAATTTGGAAAGTACAACTTTTGGATTATAGCGGCTCTTCCCTCCATAACCTCCCTCCCACCCACAAATCATCCCATCTCCCTCACCCTCTCCCATCCCATTCTTCATAAAGATTCATTTTAATTATATACAGAAGATCAATTTAGTATATACTAAGTAAAGATGTCAACAGTTTGCACCAACACAGACACACAAAGTATAAAGAACTGTTAAAGACTATTTTTACCATTAATTCTCATAGTAAAACACATTAAGGACAGAGATCCTACGTGGGAAGTAAGTGCACAGTGACTCCTGTTGTTGATTTAACAATTGACATTCTTGTTTATGGCGTCAGTGATCACCTGGGGCTCCTGTCATGAGCTGTCAAGGCTATGAAAGCCTTTTGAGTTCACAAAATCCGGCCTTATTTAGACAAGACCATATTAAAAGTGGAAGTTCTCTCACTTCAGAGAATGGTACCTCCTAATTTGATGGCCTGTTCTTTCACTGGAATCTCACTTACAGAGATCTTTCATTTACGTCATTTGTTGCCACAGTGTCTTGGCTTTCCATGCCTGAGAAATTCTCATGGGCTTTTTAGCCAGATCCGAATGCTTTAAGGGCTGATTCTGAGGCCAGAGTGCTGTTTAGGGCATTTGCCATTCTATGAGTCTGCTGTGTATCCCACTTCCCATGTTGGATCGTTAGTCTCCTTTTTAATTCTATCAGTTATAATTAGCAGACACTGGTCTTATGTATGTGATCCCTTTTGACACTTAATGCTATCTTTATGATCAATTATGAACTTAAATTGATCACTTTAACTAGTAATATGGCATTGGAACCTGCCAACTTAATGGGATTTGGAGTCCCATGGCATGTTTCTAGCTTTACCCTTAGGGGTAAGTCCGAGTGAGTGTGTGCCGAACTGTACATCTCCTCCCTCTCTTATTCCCACTCTTATTTTTAACAGGGATCAATTTCCAGTTGGATTTAAAAACTGGGAAGGACCAGTTTTGAAGCCAGACTTTCTTAGATTTGAATAGTGGCTCTGCCATTTATTACCTGTGTGACCTAGAATAAGTTACTTTAACTCCCTGAACCTGTTTTCTCATCTGTAAACATTGGGTAATAATTTGGACCTCATATGTAATTCTGTAAGTCCCTGAAGGTCTAACAAGCATCGAAGTGCTTTATAAGCTCTGAGGTACTATACAACTAGATGAGAATTATAATAATAATGGCAATAACAATAAACAGATTAGAGAAAGGAATATGTCTTCTACCTCTCCAGTCCCTTGCTTAGTATTAGTCTGTAAATATCTGTTGATGCCAACATTGGGATTAAAGATCTGTTTTCCAAATGAGTGGGTGGTGGATTCTTCTGCTTACAAGAACCAAAATCTCAGAACAACCCCACTGCAGGCATATTCATACACATGCTGCTCCACACATTGTCTGAGCTTTGCTTAAACCACTTAAGGCTGAGCTGACGCAGAAGCCCCTTTTTCCCAGTATCATATAATTTCCCAGTGAGGCACTGTTCCTTCAAGTAGGTTTAGTTCTGTAGAGGATTGTAGGGTGCAGCTAGAAGAACCTACCACCACTAGAGGGAACAGTCCTGGGGCTATTGGAAGCAATGTTAAGTAAGACGCTGGTTTCACAGTAGATAAGAAGAAACTGATTTTTATCTGTCACTTGACTATTTTTTACCTATCACCTGAATATTTCTGTGGTGATGGTACCATTTAACTGTGTAATAACTGAGCCAGGGGTTGGGAGACCCAAGTTATATTGCTGAGTTTCTGTGTATACTTGTATGTAGTCAGTTCCACTCATTTTCCTGCTATGAACCTTAGCATCCTCATCTTAGAAATGGAGGCAGTACTGTTTGGCTGATCTGAAAACACTAATTTCACTTATTAATTGGTTCTGATTAGATACATGCTTGGTTTCTCCTACTACTACTTGGTTTTTGGACATATCTACTGCTCGTTTCCTCTTAAGGAGTGGGTTACCGAAAGCGATAAAAATGTGAAATTTGTCATTCTGGTAAAATGTTGAATGGGGCAAGATATTAGAGATGTTTGTGGAAACGTGGGTTTGACAGTGTTTGTGTATTTTAATTAACGTGCTGTCTATGTGTAAAATGTCAAGTACCAGAGAACTGTCAAACCTGAAATTGTTAGTTTGCAACTCCAGATAAGAACCTGAGGTTCTTCTTTTCCCAAGAAATTCCCTGAGAAATACAGGAAGGACTAGAGTACTTAAGACAGTGGTTTTCAATTTCTTCTTGACTAATCTCATTGTTCTTTCCCTGGATTGCAAGCCTTACATGAGTTTACCCTCCCCTTTTGTCTCCTACCCACCTCCATCCTGGTGATTCCAAAAGGTAGACCAAGTTGACCAGCATCTGCACCTCCCCAGAGAGAACTGAAGTCTGGACTCAACCTAAAGGGTATTCTCTCACCACAGGTAACTTGAACCAGGGTTCAAAGACACTAGAAAGCCGCAAGAATATTGGTGGATACTGGAAGCTCCAGGGACCAGGAAACAAGCCAGTTAATGAAGTAAGACCGTTTTTCTTAATTCCTTTGGAAATTGCCATTCCTGAAGCACTATTTATCTCCTCTGAGTTTTCCTTTCCATAGACATATTGCAAGTGTTGGCACTTCCAGCATTTGGAATGGAAGCAATTTTTAGACGGGTTTTGGAGCTATTTTATTGCTACATAAAAGTTGGGAGCATTAACCTTTTTTTCCCCTGAGGTTAGTTTTTAAATAAGATAAATCAGGGATTTTTTATGGTTTCCATGCAGCTTGCTGCCGCCGTTCTTTGGCTGCCTTTGCCATGGCAGATGGGGGAGCTGTGAGATTTTTAAACCCTGGGTACTTTGGTTTGTTTTTATTACATCCTTTATTACATCCTCTGAGTTCATGATCATCTTCAGTGCTAACTGGCGACATATTTATAGGCATTTCCTTGGAGAAGTTGCTTCATAAATAAAGATTTAATAAACTGCTGCTTAGGGGTTCAGTGTTAGCAGGTTTCTTTACCTCTGTGTCTTCATATCCATGACTGTTGTGCACTTATATTGACCTTTGTGAGAGTGGTTTTCTTGTGTCTCTGAACACATGCATATCTGTCTGCCCTTTTGTCCAAATGTTTCTGGGCGTTTTGACATATGGACCTTTTTGTATGGGCTTGGCTCTGTGAACCTGTCCATTTTCATGTTTTTGTTTGAGAGTGTGTACATATGTCTGTCTTTCAGTGTGTCTGTGTTTCAGTACAGTCAGTTTACCTGGGAGCAAGTGTGTTTAGGTAAACCCTGGTGAGAAATGATAGCTGAGAATGCAACCCTGAGATATCTGGACTAGCGGCTTAGCTTTCACTAACCACTGCCCTCCAATTTGAATATTCCCACTTAGAAATAGGCTTCTTGTCACTACGTGTTAGACCTGCTCCATGACAGTCACCACTTGGAGATTCTTGACTGGAAATATGTGTAACGAGGTTGAGGCTTTGTGGTTTTGTTTTATAGTTTGAGAATTGCAATGTGAGGCTCGCAGGAAAAGGCAGTTGGTAATTGGTTTGCTTTTTCTCATTCCCTGGCCCTGTTCAGTTGCCCACTTGGTTTCTTGGTCCAGACTGAGGCTGATCCATTTCTCCTGAGGCAATGGTGATCAATAGGCAGGTTTGGATGCCTGTTTTCATTTGGGCCTTGTATCTGTGCTGGGCCTTTCCTTATTCAGAGAACAAAATATCATTTTCCTCCTAACCAAAAATTGATGTGTGCTCACAGACAGTAGTTAGTCATATGTGATAGGAAGCCAACCTTTGTAAGGCTCCAAGATATTAAAATCCATGTATGGTGGTTCTGGCAAGATGAAATATCCTGGCCCAGTGGTGTAGGGGAGTGGTTGGATTCACCAGGAAAGCCTTGAGGAACTCCATGGCATTCAAGGACTTGATGTACTTTAGGAACCATTTTGCAGCCTTTGTCAGCCTTTGGGTCTCTTATGAGTCATAATAATGACATATATCCATAACATTTTACAAAATATTTTTAAATTTAGTGTTTCATTTGCTCTCATGGCAGTGGTGTCACTTAATATCCCTGTTTTGTAGATGAAAACTTAGAAACTCACAGAAGGTGCATGACTTACCCAATGTCACCCTGCTACTAAGAGCCAGGACCTGAATTCTCTTTATAATTGAAAATAAAAAGGCAGGACTAGATCTTTCATTACCCTGGGTAATCTTGAATTGGGAGCAAAACAATTTTTCAAGGGATTAATCCAAGATAAGTTAAAACAGAATCTAGCTATATGGTAGGCTGTAATACTCAATATTTCATAAGGGTGTGAAGGGTGTAATAGTTGGAAAAGAGGTGGCCTGATCAGATGGCAGATACTACAGGACTGGGAAAGATACCCTCTTTCTGACCCTGGGAGCACTCATTTCAAGCTTGCCTTGCTATTATCAGCGTTAGGAGATACCTTACATGTACACAGTATACCTTATAGGTAAGAGAGCAAATTCACACATATAATGATACTTAATTCTCACAGTTACCCTGGAGATACTGTTATGTTAATTTTTATGATGAGTAAATGAAGCTGGAAGGAAAGATAGGACTTTCTCAATGTTAAAAAGCAACTTGGAGTGGAGGGTTAGCATTGTGGCATAATGGGTAAACTTATCACCTGCAACACTGGCATACGACATGAGCATGGATTCATGTCCAGGTTGCTCCACTTCCAATCCATGTTAATGGCTTGGTAAAACAGCAGAAGACGGTCCAAGTTCTTGGGCCCTTGCCACATACATGGGAGACCTGGATAAAGCTCTGTCTCCTGGTTTTGGCCTGGCCCGGCCCTGTCCATTGCAGCCATTTGGGGAATGAACCAGCAGATGGAAGATCTCTCTCTTCCTCTTTCTCGCTTGCTCTCTGCCTCCCTCTCTTTGTGTCTGTAACTCTGCCTTTCAAATAAATAAGCCTTTAAAATAAAAGCAAGTTGATAACTGGATCAAGATGGATTTTCTTGTGACCCTAAACCCAGTGACCTAAAACCAATTCCATATTCTCACTTGGGGAAGATTGGCAGGGTATCTGCAGTAGGTCACCAAGCATATACGTCTTGTCATATTCTGCCTCCATCACCTCTAATATTTCCTGCCTGTTATAGGACTCCACCTTAGCTGATCTTGTCCTTGTCAGGTGGGGCATCAGCTGATAATCTCAGGCAGGGAAACCTGTTATGGCAGTGATCCGCCTTACAAAGTCAGGAAGCTCTGGAGGGGACATCTTTGATGCAAGACCAGCACCAGACCCCTAACACTCTGACGGAAGACTACTGCTGTTTTTGGCTCCCCATCAGTTGTTTCTTTTCTCTTTCACAACTCTCATGTGTCACCTATCAAAATCTGGCCAAATTTTCCCCTAGAAGTTAAAATTAGTCACTCTGCTCTTTTCCCCAAAGCTAGACTGAGAAAATATTTTCCAAAGAAAAAATTTTTAAATGATTGTAGTAAAAAAGTGTTAACAGACATAGAATAAATGTGCATATCTATGGGCTATTTTGTGATGTTTCATTACATGTATATATTGTGTAATGTTCAGAGTAAATATATTTATAATTTATATATTTACAATTTATAATTATAAATTATAAATAAAACATATTTTATAGTGAAAACATACAAAATCCCATTTTATTTTTTTTTAAATAGAGAAAAATACAGGACATTAACTATCTATAGTCACCTTACTGTGTGATAAAACCCCAAAACTTTTTTTTTTATTTATTCATTTGAAAGAGTTACAGAGAGGCAGAGGCAGGGGGTGGGGGTAGAGAGAGAGAGAGAGAGAGAGAGATTCTATCTGCTGGTTCGCTCCCCAAATGGCTGCAAAGGCCAGAGCTGGGTTAATCTGAAACCAGGAGCCAGGAGCTTCTTACAGGTCTCCACATGGGTGTAGGGGCCCAAAGACTTGGGCCATCTTCCATTGCTTTCCCAGGCCATAGCAGGGAACTGGATTGGAGGTGGAGCAGCCAGTACTCGAACTGGTGCCCATGTCAGATTCAGGCTATGCAGGTGGCAGCTTTACCCACCATGCCACATCGCCAGTCCCATAACCCCAGAACTTCTTACTCCTATCTAGCTATAACATAGTAGTTATCAATCAACCTTTCCCATTCCTGCCTCCTTACTTTACACTCCATCTTCTGATAGACACTAATATATTTCTAATTTCTATGAGATCACCTTTTTTAAGGATTGCATATATGAGTGATACTTGTCTTTCTCTGCTTGGAATATTTCATTTAACATAAGGATGTCCAATTCTGTCAATGTTGTTGCAAATAAAAAAATGCCATCCTTTTTCATGGATGGGTTATATTCTGTTATGTGTAAGTACCACATTGTATTTACCCATTCATCAGTAGATAGGTACTTAGGTTGTTCCCATTTCTCAGGTGTTATGAATATTACTATAATAAACATGGATATGCAGATGTATGTTAGACAGAAGGATTTTATTCCCCTTGGATATATACCCAGAAATGCTATTGTTGGATAATATGATAGTCCTATCTGTAGTTTTTTGAGGAACTTCCATATTGTTTTCTGCAATGGCTGTACTAATATACTTTCCCACCAGCAGTGTACAAGGGTTCCTTTTTCTCAATATCCTTGCCAGTACTTGTTACCTTTTGTCTTTTTGATAATAGCCAATCTTTCTGGAGTGGGGTGTTATCTCATTGTGGTTTTGATTTGTGTATTCCTGATAATTAATGATGTTGAATATTTTTTGCATGTAGCTCTTGGCTATTTGTATATCTTCATTTGAGGAACGTCTGTTTAGAACTATTGCCCATTCTGAATTGGATTTCTTTTTGCTATTGAGTTCCTTGAATATGTTGGATATTAACCCCTTGTCATATGTATAACTAGTAAATATTTTCTCCCATTCTCTGTGTTGTCTTTCCGCTATGTTCACTGTTCTTTGTGTGCAAAAGCTGTTTACTTTGATGAAATCCATTTGGTTTTTCTTCGGTTCTTCCCAATGTCCTGAAGTATTTTCCCCATGTTTCCTTCTTACAGTCTCAAAGTTTCAGGTCTCACATTTAGGTCTTTGATATATTCAGAGTTGATTATTGTACATGGTGAGACATAGGCATCTAGTTTCGTTATTCTGCATGTATACATATGATTTTCACACTATCATTTATTAAAAGTACTATCTTTTTCTCAGTGCATGTTCTAAGCACCTTTGTCAAAGATCAGTTGGCTGTAGGTAAGTGGGTTTACTTTAGAGTCTTTATTTTTTCCATTGGTCTGTAAATCTATTTGTTTTTAGGATTTATTTATTCGAAAGACAGAGTTACAGAGAGGAGGGAGGAAGGAAGGAAAGAAGAGGGGAGGAGAAGAGAGAGAGAGAGATCTTCTATCCACTGGTTCACTCCCCAGATGGCTGCAAGGGCCAGGGCTGGGCCAGGTTGAAGCCAGGAACTAGAAATTCCATCCTGGCCTCCCACATGGGTGGCAGCGACCCAAGTGTGTGGGATATCTTCCACAGCTTTCCCAGGTGTATTAGCAGGGAGCTGGGTCAGAATTGGAGTAGCTGAGACTCCAGCTGGTGCTTAAATGGGATGCTGGCTTTGTAGGTGGTGGCTTAACCTGCTACACCACAACACTGTAGATCTTTCTTTTTTATGCAAGCATTGATTGTAAGTATAAGATTGTAAACGGTAAGCTGTGAACTTACTTGTTAGTATGTATTTTACTGTATCCTATAGGTTTCGGTATGTTGTTTTTGAATTCTCATTCATTTTAAGACATTTTTAAATTTCCTCCTTGATTTCTCCTTTGATCCATTGATTGTTCAGAACTAAATTGTTTAATTTCCACGTATTAGTATACTTACAGCATTTTTTGTTGTTGAATTCTGGTTTTATTGCATTGAGGCCATACAAGATATATTTTTTAATTTTTTAACATTTATTTAATAAATATAAATTTCCAAAGTACAGCTTATGGATTACACTGGCTTTTTCCCCCCATAACCTCCCTCCCACCCACAACCATTCCATCTCCATCACCCTCTCCCATCCTATTCACATCAAGATTAATTTTCAATTCTCTTAATATACAGAAGATCAATTTAGTACATACTAAGTAAAGATTTCAACAGTTTGCACATACACAGAAACACAAAGTGTAAAGTACTGTTTGAGTACTAATTATAGCCTTAATTCACATAGTACAACACATTAAGGACAGAGATCCTACATGAGAAGTAAGTGCACAGTGACTCCTGTTGTTGACTTAACAAATTGACACTCTTGTTTATGGCGTCAGTGATCACCCAAGGCTCTTGTCATGAGTTGCCAAGGCCATGAAAGCCTTCTGAGTTCGTCAACTCTGATCTTATTTAGAAAAGGTCATAGTGAAAGTAGAAGTTCTCTCCTCCCTTGAGAGAGAGAGGTACTTCCTTCTTTGATGGCCCCATTCTTTCCACTGGGATCTCACTCACAGAGATCGTTCATTTAGGTCATTCATTTTTTTTTTTTGCCAGAGTGTTTTGGCTTTCCATGCCCAAAATACTCTCATGGGCTTTTCTGCCACATCTGAAAGCCTTAAGGGCTGATTCTGAGGCCAGAGTGCTATTTAAGACATCTGCCATTCTATGAGTCTGCTGTATATCCCGCTTCCCATGTTGGATCGTTCTCTCCTTTTTAATTCTATCAGCAAGTATTAGCAGACCCTAGCCTTGTTTATGTGATCCCTTTGACTCTTAGACCTATCAGTATGATCACTTATGAAGTCAAACTGATCACTTTGGCTAGTGAGATGGCATTGGTACATGCCACCTTGATGGGATTGTATTGGAATCCCCTGGCATGTTTCTAACTCCACCATTTGGGGCAAGTCCGACTGAGCATGTGCCAAACTGTACATCTCCTGCCTCTCTTATTCCCACTCTTATATTTAACAGGGATCATTTTTCAGTTACATTTAAACACCTAAGAGTAACTGTGTATTAATTAAAGAGTTAAACCAATAGTATTAAGTAGAACAAAAAATATTAAAAGGGATAAAGTATTAAGTTGTTCCTCGACAGGACAAGGGCTGATCAAGTCACTGTTTCTCATTGTGTCCATTTCACTTCAACAGGTTTCCTTTTTGGTGCTCAGTTAGTTGTCATCGATCAGGGAGAACATATAATATTTGTCCCTTTGGGACTGGCTTATTTTACTCAGCATGATGTTTTCCAGATTCCTCCATTTTGTTGCAAATGACCGAATTTCATTGTTTTTTTTTTTACTGCTTTATAGTATTCTACAGAGTACATATCCCATGATTTATTTATCCAGTCTGTGGTTGATGGGCATTTAGGTTGGTTCCAGGTCTTAGCTATTGTGAATTGAGCTGCAATAAACAATGAGGTGCAGACAGCTCTTTTATTTGCCAATTTAATTTCCTTTGGGTAAATTCCAAGGAGTGGGATGGCTGGGTCGAACGGTAGGGTTATCTTCAGATTTCTGAGGAATCTCCAAACTGACTTCCATAGTGGCTTGACCAGTTTGCATTCCCACCAACAGTGGGTTAGTGTCCTTGTATCCCCACATCCTCGCCAGCATCTGTTGTTGGTAGATTTCTGAATGTGAGCCATTCTACCTGGGGTGAGGTGAAACCTCATTGTGGTTTTGATTTGCATTTCCCTGATTGCTAGTGATCCTGAACATTTTTTCATGTGTCTGTTGGCCATTTGGATTTCCTCTTTTGAAAAATGTCTATTGAGGCCGTTGGCCCATCTCTTAAGTGGGTTGTTTGTTTTGTTGTTGTGGAGTTTCTTGATCTCTTTGTAAATTCTGGTTATTAATCCTTTATCTTTTTTTCCCATTCTGTTGGTTGCCTCTTCCCTTTCCTGACTGTTTCTTTTGCAGTACAGAAACTTCTCAATTTGATGCAATCCCAGTTGTTAATTATGGCTTTGACTGCCTGTGCCTCAGGGGTCTTTTCCAAGAAGTGTGCCTATATCTTGCAGGTTTTCTCGGATGTTCTCTAATAATCTGATGATGTCAGATCATAGATTTAGGTCTTTAATCCATGTTGAGTGGATTTTTGTGTAAGGTGTAAGTTAGGGGTCTTCATGATTCTGCACGTGGAAATCCAGGTTTCCCAGCACCATTTGCTGAATAGACTGTCCTTGCTCCAGGAATTGGTTTTGGGTCCTTGATCAAATATAAGTTGGCTGTAGATGTTTGGATTGATTTCTGGTGTTTCTACTCTGTTCCATTGGTCTATCCATCTGTTTCTGTACCAGTACCATGCTGTTTTGATAACAACTGCCCTGTAGTATTTCCTGAAATCTGGTATTGTGATGCCTCCGGCTTTGTTTTTGTTGTACAAGATTGCTTTAGCTATTCAAGGTCTCCTTTGTCTCCATATGAATTTCAGCATCATTTTTTCCAGATCTGAAAAGAATATCTTCAGTATTTTGATTGGTATTGCATTGAATCTATAAATTGCTTTTGGGAGAATGGACATTTTGATGATATTGATTCTTCCATTCTATGAGCATGGAAGATTTTTCCATTTTTTGGTATCCTCTTCTATTTCTTTCTTTAAGGTTTTGTAATTCTCATTGTAGAGATCTTTAACATTCCTGGTTAAGTTGATTCCAAGGTATTTGATTGTTTTTGTGGCTATTGTGAATGGGATTGATCTTAGAAGTTCTTTCTCAGCCATGGCATTGCCTGTGTATGCAAAGGCTGTTGATTTTTGTGCATTTATTTTACATCCTGCTACTTTGCCAAACTCTTGTATGAGTTCCAGTAGTCTCTTGGTAGAGTTCTTTGGTTCCCCTAAATAAAGAATCATATCATCAGCAAAGAGGGATAGTTTGATTTCTTCCCTCCCAATTTGTATCCCTTTAATTTCTTTTTCTTGCCTAATGACTCTGGCTAAAACTTCTAGAACTGTATTTAATAGCAGTGGTGAGAGTGGGCATCCCTGTCTGGTACCAGATCTCAGTGGAAATGCTTCCAACTTTTCCCTATTCAATAGGATGCTGGCCATGTGTTTTTCATAAATTGTTTTGATTGTATTGAGGAATGTTCCTTCTATTTCCAGTTTGCTTAGAGTTTCCATCATGAAAGGGTGTTGTATTTTATTGAATGCTTCCCCTGCATCTATTGAGATAATCATATGGTTTTTCTTCTGCAGTTTGTGAATGTGGTGTATCACATTGTTTTGCGAACATTGAACCATCCCTGCATACCAGGGATAAATCCCACTTGGTCTTGGTGGATGATCTTTCTGATGTGTTGTTGCATTCTGTTGGCCAGAATTTTATTGAGGATTTTCCATCTATGTTCTTCAGGGGTTTTGGTCTGTAATTTTCTTCCAATGCTGCGTCTTCCTAAAAGTTATTTGATACTACTTCTACTCTTTTTTTTTTTTTTTTTTGACAGGCAGAGTGGACAGTGAGAGAGAGAGACAGAGAGAAAGGTCTTCCTTTGCCGTTGGTTCACCCTCCAATGGCCGCCGCGGCCGGCGCGCTGCGGCCGGCGCACCGCGCTGATCCGATGGCAGGAGCCAGGAGCCAGGTGCTTTTCCTGGTCTCCCATGGGGTGCAGGGCCCAAGCACCTGGGCCATCCTCCACTGCACTCCCTGGCCATAGCAGAGAGCTGGCCTGGAAGAGGGGCAACCGGGACAGAATCCGGCGCCCCAACCAGGACTAGAACCCGGTGTGCCGGCGCCGCTAGGCGGAGGATTAGCCTAGTGAGCCGCGGCGCCGGCCCGTACTTCTACTCTTTTTTTAATTTGTTGAGATATGTTTTATGATCTACCACATGATCTTTCCTGTAAAATGTTCGAAGTACTATTGGTAAGAATGTGTATCTGCATCTGTTGGGTGAAAAGTTCTGTAGGTATCTATTAGATCCTATTGATGTAGGGTGCTCTTTCTTTGTTGATTTTCTTTTAAATGTCAACTTTTAAATTTACTTTCACCTACTTGAAAAGCAGAATAACACAGATAGAGTGACAAGTCTCTAGATGATCTATTTCTGAAAGTTGGATATTTAAGTCTTCTACTTTTATTATTATATTGGAATGTATGTCTCTCTCTAGTTATGTTACTATTTGTTGTATGTATTTGAGTGAGCCATCATTGAGATCATGCATATTTAGAAATGTTATTTCTTTTTTTGTGGGATCGGACTATTTATCATTATATAATGATCTTCCTGGCCTCTTTTTACTGCGTCTTGGAAGACACACACAGTCGGGAGGAGGGGCAGGAAGGAAGAGGTATCTTTTTTCTGCTGGTCCATTCCCCATATGCCTGAAATAGCCAGGGCTAGGCCAGGCTGAAGCCATGAGCCTGGAACTGCATCTGGCTCTCAGACATGGTTTTCAGTGACTGAAACACTTAAGCCATCATCTGCTGCCTCCCAGGATGCATTATCAGGAAGCTGGACTGGAGGCAGAATAGCTGGGACTTAAACTGGCTCTCTGATGTGGGACATAGGCATTTCAAGTGATGGCTAAACCCACTGCACCACAACACTTACCCCTAAAATCTATTTTATCTGATAGAGTTATGCTTATGCTTGGTTTCTTTTGAGTTCCATTTCCATGAAATATCTTGTTCCATACCTTCACTTTGAGTCTAGTTGTGTCCTTAAAGGTTAAGTGAGTTTCTTAACAAGCAGTGCACACTTGGGAATTGTTTTTTAATCAGTTCAGTCACTTTATGTCTTTTAATTGGGAGAATTTACTCCGTTGGCGTTTCAATACTTATTGATGGGTAAGGTCTTACTAAGACTATATTGATACTTGTTTTATATTTTTATTTTAGTTCCTTTCTTTCTTTGTCCCTTAACTATTATCTTCATTTATGGTTAAGTGATTTTCTGTGTTGGTGTAATTTCATTCTTCACCTTTTATTTTTGGTAAGCCTATATAGGTGTTTGCTTTGTATTTACCATGAGGGTTACAAAAACTTTTTTTTGCTATAACAATTGGTCTTTTCTAAGCGCAGACTCCTTGTTATATGTCCATAAGTGTCATAATACTAGATAACATCTGGAGCCCTTACTCCACCAAGACCAAGTATAACTTGGGATAGGATCAAAACTGACCTTGCTATGGTCTGTCTGATGTTGAGATGGGCTTACTGCCTGATGCTGCACCTATCAGCCACTGATAATACTGGGTGGGGTGAAAGACTGCTCAGTCAGGACCATAGAACTCTCCTGGGCACTGAACCATGTCCAGAGCCTATGCCTGGATTTTAATCAGCCTGGCCCTGGCCCTGAGTCCCTTAAACAGTCCTGCTATTCCTTGCTGTCTTCCCAAGGTTTCAGGAGGGGTGATGGAGGCAGCCCTTTAACTATTCAGTGAGGCCCTAGGCGGTAACACATCAAAAATTGAAAATGTCCAGAAAAATGTAGGGCAAATGGAAAGTGCTTTATTAGGATTTTTATTTATTTATTTATTTATTTATTTGGAAGACAGAGTTACAGAGAGAGAGGAAGAGGCAGAGAAAGAGATCTTTCATCCACTGGTTCATTCCCCAAATGGCTGCAGGTGCTGGGACTGGTCCAGGCTGAAGCCAGGAGCCTGGAACTCCATCCTGGTCTTCCACATGGTTGGCAGGGGCGCCAACACTTGGGCCATCTTTTGCTGCTTTCCTAGGCACATTAGCAAGGATTTGGATTGGATATGGAGCAGTTGGTACTTAAACTGGTACCCATATGGGATGTTCATTGCTTTTAAAACACTGGCCCCTTTAATTAGGGTTTAGCTCTTTGTGTTTTTTTTAATCTCTTTCCTTATTCTTTTTTTTCTGTATTTTAATATTTTATTCTTTTTTTTAACTTTTATTTAATGAATATAAATTTCCAAAGTACGATTTATGGATTACAATGGCTTCCCCCACATACCGTCCCTCCCACCCACTACCCTCCCCTTTCCCACTCCCTCTCCCCTTCCATTCACATCAAGATTCATTTTCGATTATTTAATATACAGAAGATCAGCTTAGTATACATTAAGTAAGGATTTCAACAGTTTGCTCTCACACAGAAACATAAAGTGAAAAATAATAGATGATTTTTTTTAAATGATGATGAAATCAGATCAGACCTATTGTCATGTTTAATCCCAGTGAGAGTCAAGTTGGGAGTTGATTTTTTTTTTTTTACAGAGGATCAGTTTAGTATACATTAAGTAAAGATTTCAACAGTTTGCACCCCCATAGAAACACAAAGTGAAATATATTGTTTGAGTACTCGTTATAGCATTAAATCTCAATACACAGCACATTAAGGACAGAGATCCTACATGAGGAGTAAGTGCACAGTGACTCCTGTTGTTGACTTTACCAATTGACACTCCTGTCTATGGCATCAGTAGTCTCCCTATGCTCCAGTCATGAGTTTCCAAGGCTATGGAAGCCCTCTGAGTTCTCCGATTCTTATCTTGTTTAGACAAGGTCATAGTCAAAGTGGAGGTTCTCTCCTCCCTTCAGAGAAAGGTACCTCCTTCTTTGAAGACCTGTTCATTCCACTGGGATCTCACTCACAGAGATCTTTTGCCAGAGTGTCTTGGCTTTCCATGCCTGAAATACTCTCATGGGCTTTTCAGCCAGATCCGAATGCCTTTAGGGCTGATTCTGAGGCCAGAGTGCTGTTTAGGACATCTGCCATTCTATGAGTCTGCTGAGTATCTCACTTCCCATGTTGGATCACTCTCCCCTTTATTTATTCCATCGGTTAGTGTTAGCAGGTACTAGACTTGTTTATGTGCTCCCTTTGACTCTTAGTCCTTTCATTATGATCAATTGTGAACTGAAATTGATCACTTGGAATAGTGAGATGGCATTGGTACATGCCACCTTGATGGGATTGAATTGGAATCCCCTGGTATGTTTTTAACTCTACCATTTGGGGCAAGTCAGCTTGAGCATGTCCCAAATTATACATCTCTTCCCTCTCTTATTCCCACTCTTATGTTTAACAGGGATCACATTTCAGTTAATTTTTAACACTTAAGAATAACTGTGTATTAATTACAGAATTAAACCAGTCATATTAAGTAGAACAGACAAAAAAACTACTACGAGGGATAATGTATTAAGTTGTTCATTAACAGTCAGGGCTATGCTGATCAAGTCACCGTTTCTCCTTATTCTTATAATCAATGTTAAGTTGTCTCAAATCTGCGTTTATTTTAGACTTTATTACTAACAGCTTCTCATGTGTAGTCAACCTTTCCCCAACCTTCTCTGCCTAGAGTCACTGGCCTAGGGATGCAAACCGTTAGGATGTGCCCAGTGTTGGGCTTTACAAGCCCAGCACTGATTTCCAAGATACAATCCCTTGGTCCCATATTATCTGTTCACAGTTGGAAGAGGGAGGTAACGGCAGCCCCTGGCTTCCCAAACTGGCCCCAGTCTGGCCACATCTGGGTCCCACAGTCCCTGGTCCCTTCAGTTCCTGGTGTGTCCACCAAGTTCACTCAAGACCGGAAGTTATTGGATCAGTTCAGCTCCAGCTGTTGTGGCCATTTGGCGAGTGAACCAGCAGATGGAAGAGCCCCCAACCCCCCATTTGTCTTTTTGCCTCTGCCTCTCTGTAACTCTGCCCTTCAAATAAATAAATAAATCTTTAAAAAAAATTGAGAATTAACACCCGCCAAAATGAGTCCCACCCACTGGATCTCAGGTCTCTGCTTTTTGCTGGATAAATCTGGAGACAGTCTGAGCACCTGGCTGGCGGTGAGGCAGTGGGCTTTGGATTTTATAAGATGATGGATCTGGATGAGGTAGGCTTGGTCATGGTCCTAATAAGCTTCCATTGCTGGCCTCTCCTCATGGCTTTCTGCATGTGATTGGAGGAAGGGTGGCAGAGGCTGCCTGGCCGTGGAAGCTCCACATACTCACTGCACAGGCATGGACTTGGAGACGGGCACCGGAGGTTTTTGTCTGACTAAATCTTTTTCAACAACGGGTCTGGCACTGCAATGCAGTTTTTCTTCCTCTCCCAAGTGAGAGTTGTCTCCCATGCTGCAGTGAGTTAGGAAGAAACTGGATTGGAATTTCAGTTACTGGGACTTGAACTAGGCATTCTGATAAGGAATGCAGGAATCCCAGCAGCAGCATAGCCACTGTACCAAATATCTGCCCCTGTTGTGAAGAAACATTTTAGTTCGATGTAATTAATCTATTTCCACTTTTGTTACCTTTTTAAAATTTAATTGATTGTTGACTTTGTTTTTGAAATCACATCCAGTAATCACTCCCACACCATTGTCATGGACCTTTACCACTATGTTCTCTTCTATCAATTTCATGACTTATGTTTCAATCTTTACTCCATTTCAAGTTGATTTTTGTATGTGGTGGGAAGTCAGGGTCTAGTTTCATTCTTATGCATGTGAATATTCGGTTTCACAACACCATTTATTGAAGAAACAGCCTTTTCCATGCTGTATTTTCTGGATACCTTTGTCAAAAATCGGTTGGAGGCCAGCATTGCAGCACAGCAGGCTAAACTGTCCCTTGTAACATGAACATCTCATACTGGAGTGCTGGTTTGAGTTCCTGCTGTCATGTTTCCAGTCTAGCTTCCTTCCTTTTATTTTTAGTTATTTTATATATATATATATATATATATATATACACACATTATATATATATATATACACGCACACACAGAGAGAGAGAGAGAATGAGAGAGAGAGAGAGAGAGAGATCTTTCATCTGCTGGTTCACTGCCAAAATGGCCACAATGGCCAGTGCTGGTGCAGGCTGAAGCCAGGAATCTGGAACTCCATCTGGGTCTCTCACATGGGTTCCAGGGCCCAAGTACTTGGGCCATCTTCCACTGCTTTCCCAGGCACATTATCAGGGAGCTAGATTGGAAGCAGAGCAGCCAACTCCCTGCCAGTGTGCTTGGGAAAGCTGTGAAGATGGTCCAGGTATTTGGCCCTTGCTACCCAAATGGAAGACTAGGAGGGAGATACTAGCTCCTGGCTGTTGCAGCCATTTAGAAAGTGAACCAGTGAATGTAAGATCTCTTTCACTGTCTCTCTGTCACTGTGCTTCTCAAATAAGTAAATAAGTATTTAAAGGGAAAAAAACATGTTTCTCCAGCTCAGTGCTTGAGGTGGATTCCCATATTGGTGATCCGCAGCTGCTGTGGTTTCTCTGGGAGAGGAAGGGTACTCTCAGACTTGTGGGTATAGAGGTTTCCTGAATAGACTAGTTAGTTATCTAAATTTCTCTTGCTATTTCCGTGGTTCTGCCTGCCTGCCTGCTTGCCTATCTACCTGCCCTTATAACACTTAGGGAAGTAGATAGTTTAGGCAGTAAGTAGTTTCAGGACCAGTAAAGGAGGATGTTTTGCAATCATTTCTCCTGGCTAATTCTGTTGTGCTCACCTGGTATTTTTGGTGGACTTCTCTGTCAACAAGAGGAGTGGTGAATCTATCTGGGCTATCTTCTGTTGCAAGATTGGAGGTCATTCAATACTAGGTTTGGTCTTTTTTCTATTGTATGGGGATTCAGGGATATAAGATGTCCTGCCACTATTTTGTTTCTCTTGTTTAAATATTTATTTATTTATTTGAAAGGCAGAGTGTCAGAGAGAGAGAGAGAGAGGGAGAGATAGAGAGAAAGAGATCTTCCATCTGCTGGTTCATTCCCCAAATGGCTGGTTCACTCTCCAAATGACCACAATGATCAGGGCTGGGCCAAGCTGAAACCAGGAGCCAGGAACTCCATCCAGGTCTCCCACATGTATAGAAGGGGCCCAAGTATTCAGGCCATCTTTCACTGCTTTTCCAGACATATTAGCAAGGAGCTGGATTGGAAGCAGAGCAGCTGGGTCCCAGCACTCCTATACAGGATGTAGCAGTTTAACTTGCTGCACCACAATGCCAGCCCTTTGTTGCCTTTTCTTTAGTCCTGGGATCCCAAACCAGATTGGCCTCCTGCCACCACCTTTCACAGATCTTCTCTGGTTGCATGCTTCATTATTTCCAGGGCTTATAGATTTCCTTAGCAAGCAAGATTGGGGAGAAATGAATCTACACTTTCCAGTCCAGACCAGAAGTCTATCCACATATATGACTGTTTTTAAACCCACAGAACATCTACAATTCTGTCACTGACCTCTTCGCCCAGTGAATTCCCTTCTCCTCACTGGTGATTCCTGAAACATCTTCTTTGGGGCCCCTTTTCACTGAACCCAAATCACTCACAGAGCTTCCATGCTCCTAATGAATATCCCTTCTCACTGAGTTTCCTTAGCCTTACCAAATCCCCCCTCCTCTAAACCATATTTTTTCTTCTTGAACCCCCTGTACAAGACAATTGCATTCCTTCATCAAGGTCCTGTCCCTTCTCTTAGTCCCCATAGGCACACTGATCTATCATTCTATCACTTACCCTAATCACTTCAATTGAGCCCATATTTGCTCACTAAGTTCTTCCAGACCCCACCCTTGCCTTCCAGGCTTAACTTAGCTGTGTTCCCCAATTAACAGCATCTCTTGACTGAGTTCCCAAATGCTTCTATCCCTCAGGTAGCCATCCATGGTCACCCCACTTAGCAACCCTCTTATTAGCCCCTATCCAATCCTTTAGTTCCAGCATCTCACATATTTAACTACCTTCTGCCCCCTGAATTTCATTTTTTTTCTTTTCCATTGCTGAGCCATCAGTTTTGTGGGTGAAACCCTGATTTTTCTCTGTGTTCAGTTACATCCTTCTTGTTCCCTTCTGTCATCCCCAAATTCTTCCCTTTTGTCACACATCCCCTGTTTTCTTGCCAGTTCCCCATCTTTTAGCTGTGGTCTCCTTTTTTCAAGCTCCTGTATTATTTCTAAACCTTCTATTTTAAATATTTATTTATTTATTTGAAAGTCAGAGTTACAGAGAGGCAGAGGCAGAGACAGAGAGAGAGAAAGAGGTCTTCCATCCGCTGGTCCACTCCCCAGTGGACTACATCCCCAGATGGCTACAATGGCTGCAAACTGCACCAATCCAAAGCAGGAGCCAGGAGCTTCTTCCAGGTCCCCCATGTGGGTACAGGGGCCCAAGGACTTGGGGCAGCCTCCACTGCTTTCCCAGGCTGTAGCACAGAGCTGGATCCGAAGTAGAGCAGCTGGGACTCGAACCTGCACCCAAAGGGGATGCTGGCATTGCAGGCGGCGGCTTTACTAGCTACGCCACAATGCCTACCCCCACATACTTTCTTTGCCCCAATCTTCTCCCTAAGTACCTCTCTGTACTACTTAACCTTCCTTTTTGCCGCTGAAGAATAGCTTCTATCTTTCCTTTTGCTGGCCCATATCATGGCCACTTATCTCCCATCATGGCCACTTAGCTTGATCCACTATAGCCCATTCCTGCCATTTTGTTTTATCTACACATTTAGTCCATCTCTCTGCCAGCAGAGGTGTCACATTTAGACACTTATTTTCTTGACAATGTTCCTTTGAGAAAATAAGATATCCATAGCTTTGAAACACAGATTCCCACTACAGTTTACACATCTGGGCAAGCATTTTCTTTCCTGCTTCTCTTGGGTTGTTCTGAGATTACATGTACTTACATGAAAACAGCAAATGTTCAAGAAATGCTCATTCCATTCTCTCCTTTGACAAGTTTCTTCTGCTATACAGGGCTTAGGTTTTTGCCCACAACTCTGGTTGTGACTGGGACAATATTTCTCCTCAGTTGGACTCTGAAAGTTAGAAACAGAATGCTGTATTTTTGGAGGCCAGGGCCCAGGTTTCCCTTGATTTCTCCTTTTCTTACATGGGACAGTGAATTGGATTGGCAGAATTTGGAGACAGGCATGACTGTTTATCTGTGGTGTAGTGACTACTAAAGCTGTCAACACCTTTGAAAGGTCTTCTTTAATTTTCGTCCCTTTGTCTGACATCTAAACTTAGCAGGTAACACTCCTCATCACCCTGAGCGTTTATGTATGAGCGCACATGCCTTCTCTTGGAATGTCGAGA
The DNA here is from genome assembly GCF_051225735.1 of Oryctolagus cuniculus. NCBI lineage: Eukaryota > Metazoa > Chordata > Mammalia > Lagomorpha > Leporidae > Oryctolagus > Oryctolagus cuniculus. The sequence goes on along the minus strand of NC_142888.1, from coordinate 43,530,933 downwards.
TATAGGACCTTACTGTTCCACTTTGAGATGTGACTACTTTCTGTTGTACATCCTTTCTGTCTTTTTGGTTAGTTTAGCTCCCACCTTGGCTCTTAGGATTTTAGAATTACCCTAAGGCAGAGGGTCACACAGGAATGGAAGGAAAATAGAACTGTGGGGCCAGCATTGTGATGTAGCAGGTAAAGCCACCAGCTGTGACACTGACATCCCGTATGGGCACTGGTTCAAGTCGTGGCTGCTCCATTTCTGATTCAGCTTCCTGCTAAGAACCTGGGAAAGCAGCAGAAGATGGCCCAAGCGTTTGGGTCCCAGCCACCCACGTGAGAGGTCCGAATGAAGCTCCTGGTTCCTGGCTTTGGCCTAGCCCAGTCCTGGCCATTGCAGCTATCTGGGGAGTCAACCAGCAGATGGAAGGTCTCTCTATCTCTCTGCTTCTCCCTCTCTCTTTTTCAAATACATAAATAAATAAATAAGTAAATAAAACTGAGTGAGAGAAAGAGAGAGACAGACAGACAGACAGCCACACTCTGGAGTGTCAGAGCTGCTAGGCCTAGACAGACTACCTGATCCAACAGCTTGTTGTGTAACTGGAGAAACTGAGGTGTAGAGATTGGCAGAGACTTGCCTAGTCAGTAATTAAATTAAGGCCAGATGCCACATTGGGAGGGTAGAAGATAGTCATCCTTGTCTGTTTTAGGCCTACTTTGGTCCTTCAATTTCACAACTCCACACTGGACTTTGAAGATCTCTTAAGAATTGGGGATCAAATGCTTCTCTTCCTGAATGATGAGCCACTTTCCTCACAGGGGTTTCTCTTGTGTCTATGGATGAAATTCATACTCTGGCTTCCTTATTAGTCTGTAGGCTTTTTCAAGTGCCTGGGGATGGCTTGACACACATTGCTATTACTGGGAGTTGCTTCAGTAATGTGTGTTATGGACAAAGAATCAGACTGAAGCAGACACCAGAGTCCTGGCACTGACAGGTATACTGCTCTAATAATAATGGCTACTATTTAAGTGCTTATTGTGCACTGTGTGCTCGATATTCATAATTACATCTCATCCTAATAACTCCATCAATAAAGCTTTATTATTATTTCTCTTGTATAGATGAGGAAATCAGAACTCAGAGATGAAGTGACTCAGTAAAGTCACAAAGTCAGTAAATGGTAAAAGAGAGACTTAAACTAAGACTGCATAGTTCCAAATGTTATGCTTTTATGAAGCTGTTAACCTGTAGATGCTTTACCTCACCCCATAACTAGACAATCTCAGGCTGGGTCTTCAGGATGATGATAGCAGTGATAGTAATGATGATTAAAATATGAACATTTTGGGGTCGGCATTGTGGCATAGCAGGTGCAGCCACTGACTGTGATGTTGGTATCCCATATGAGCACTGGTTTGTGTCCTGGCTGCTCTACTTCTGATCCAGTCCCCTGCCAGTGTGCCTGGAAAAGCAGTGGAAGATTGTCTAAGTGCCTGGGCCCTGCACCCTGGGTGAAGCTCTTGGCTTCTAGTTTCATCCTGGCCCAGTCCTGGGCTGTTGTAGTCATTTTAGGAGTGACCAGTAGATGGAATATATCTCTTTCCCTTTCTCTCTCTCTCTTTCAAATGAATAAATAATTTTTTTTACAAAATGTGAACAATTTCTCTCACCTTCCCCCATGTTGGCATTGTGCTAGGCACTAGGGGTACAGAAATGAATAGAGAACAGGGTGCTCCCTCAAAGTGCCCTTAGTCTAATGAAGAGAAGGAGTGGTATACAGACATATGAAGAAATAATTGGGGTCAGAGAACAACAGAGGAACCCATTGATTCAATTGTGTAAGCTACCATGGGCAATGACATTTGACTGCAATTTGAGGGATAGATAAGAGTTTCTCAGGTATAGAAAAGAGTTTGATAGGGTGGGCTACTGACAAGCAATCCAGGGAGAGGGTACAGCTTAAATAAAGGCTAGAGGAATAGATGTTCTTGATTTGTTTATGGAACATCAAGAGGGTTCCACAGGAATGTCAAGGAGGGGGTGAGAAACAATCTTGCTAGCACACTGCTGCAATAACTTAGTAACCCATGTTATTTCCTAAAACCATTAAAGGATTGATTAACTGCAGTGGTGAGCACTAGACTGCTCTGAAGTGTTCAGGGGTAACCTAGTGGGAGAAATAGCATGCCTGTGACAACTTAGTGCATCTCTTCTTGCCCCCAACTCAAACCGTTGTCTACATGATCGCAGGTCAGTTTCTTCTGCACAGTATCCTCTTAGTTCTGCCCAAATTCTTGTAATTGCAAGAAAACAAAAACCATATAATCTTTTCTACCTCATCATGCCTGTATCTGCAAGTAGTTTTCTGCCCTACGATGATACAATAAAAGATAACATTTTAGCATGTGAACTCTGGAACTCAACACTGTTTATATTCACAACTTGATCTAATACTTCCTAGCTGTGCAATTTTTGACAAAAATTTGGATGTGGAAATGCTTCAGTTTCTTTGAATGTAAAATGAAGACAACAATGCTAACTCCCTTACAAGGTCACTTGAGGATTAAATGAGATGATATAAAGTGCTTAGAACAATTCTCAGCACATATAAACATTTTAATAATATTTAGCTATTATAATTACTATTGATGTTGCCTGAGGATATATACCTAATTCTACCATGAAAAAATGTAAAAAATATACAAAATCTTAAGTTTAGATTATTCTCTGCTTTTAAATATTCTTGTGATTTGAAAATTCCTCTTACAGACTTATTTTAAGTTAGTTGTTATTATTATTATTTTTTTTTTTGGAAAAAAAAATCTTGTCACTGAGCAGTGGGAGGCTTTCAAACTGGCTTACTTATCCTTTAGAAAAACTAACCTAAACATCTCTGAAAGGATTCTTGCCTTGGACAAATGGCTTTAACATCTCTTTGCTTCAATTTTCTTTTCTATAAAACAGAGTTGTTAATAGTACCTACCTTATAACTATGAGGAGTAAACCAATTAGTTCATGTAAAATTCTTAGACCATGGTAAGTATTTAATGACAGAGTAATTACTAGTATTACTCTTACTTCCTTTCTGTGAAAGTAAGATGTCTCAAGTATATCTTAAATGTTTTTTGCCTTTAAATTTGATGCTTTATACTCTAAGAATTCTTGGCACCATTTGTTTGAGAAAAGATTGATTGCTCAGAGTATTGGTGCTAGCTAGGATTGTACATTGGATTGTTTTGTCGGAGAATTGATAATAGGTAGGAGATTATTTGAACCATGTTGATGATGGTGAAGACTTAACTTTTTAAAGATTTATTTATTTGAAAAACAGAGTTACAAAGGTGGGGTACTTCGTCCATCCACTGGTTCACTCCCTAAATGGCCACAGCAGTTGGAGCTGGGCCTATCTGAAGTCAGGAGCCTAGAGCTTCTTCCAAGTCCCCCGTGCCAATGCAGGGGCCCAAGGACTTGGGCCATCTTCTGTTGTTTTCCCAGACCAATGTAGAAAGTTGGATAGGACAAGAAATAGCTGGGACTCAAACAGGTGCCCATATGGGATGCCGGCACTGCAGGTGATGGCTTTACCTGCTACACCACAGTGCTGTCCTGATTCATTTCTTAAAGATCTATTTATTTATTTGAAAGACAGAGTTATATATAGATAGGTAGAGACCAGAGAGAGAAATGTTCCATCAGCTGTTTCGCTCCCTGAACAGCCATTATGGTCGGAGCTGAGCCAGGCCAGAGCCAGAAACTCTGAGTCTCCCATATGGGTGGCAGGGGGCTGAGTACTTGGACTGTCTTCCAGTGCCTTCACAGGCACATTAACAGGGAGGTGGATTGAAATTGTAGTAACTCGTACTTGAACTGGTGCTCATATGGGTTATTGACATCACAGGCCACAGCTTAACCCCCTGCTCCACAATGTCAGGTCTTTTGGTTCATTTTTAATAATTGAAACATGTACGTGCTATGAAGTGGAAAAGATACAGAACTATGTTTAGGGAAATGTAAGTGTTCCCCTGCCTTGTCCCTGATGCCTTGCAACCCAGTTCTCCAGCACAGATCTAAACTGTATGGCCAGCTGACTTACATATTTATTTGAAAGGAAGAGTGGGAAAGCAGGACAGCAAGGGCAAGAGAGAGTTCTAATTTGCAGGTCAACTCCCCAAATTCCCACAACAAACAAGGCAGAACCAGGCCAAGGTCAGGAGCTGAGAACTCAGTCTGGGTCTCGCATGTGGGTGACTAACCATTTGAGCCATCACCTGCTACCTCCAAGAGTGCACATTGGAAGGAAGCTGGAATCAACAGCAGAACCAGGACTCAAATGTTGGCACTCTGAAATGAGGATGTAAGTGTCCCAGTGTCCTAACCGCTAAGCCAAACACTCTTCTCAGTGGCCAGTTTCTTGAATGTATGATAAAATCCTTTCATAATCATGAGCTTATGTGTATGTTCTTAATTTAACTCTAACTCCATTAATCCATCCTTGCTTCTCTTTGATATTCCATTTTCTTCTAAATATGTTTACCTTTGTCCATTTTATCACATAGGAGCTGGGTTCTATGATGATTGTCATACCAAGCCATGTGTCTAAATGTAATGTTGCCAGAGTTATAGAAACCTTATTTTCCTCCCTTATTTTTGGATTCTGTTGTTTCATAAGACTGGCATTTGCTTATCTTTTTATCTTTGCCCCAACCTACTGAAACTGGCTCCAAAAGGTACAGGCTCAGATATTCTTGCTCAGCATCATCTGAGGAAGGCACTGCTTGCCTGAACAGAAAAAGAAATCTCAACCTGCCCTCAGGGCAGCACAAGGAAATGTGAAAGATTAGGGCACATGGTATCACACGAAGAGTCTTATACTTACTAGAGAATAATCATGTAAGGCAAAATACAAACATAGTGGTCTTTGCAGTTTCTCTACAAATCTTTCTCCTTCTCTTAATGAGCTCAGGGGTAGGGAGAGATCTCATGTGAATAGAATTGAGGATTGTATATTGGTTCAGATTTTTTATTCTCTTTGTAGCTGGGAACAAAATATTGCAATCAATATTCTTCTCATTTTAAGGATTTTTGATCACACTAATTTCTCTGGAGAAAGTCTGAAGAGCCCTGGGATGAGAGCATGTATGAACATATTAATTCAATCTCTGGACCATTGGAAGGCGTGTGTGTGTAGTGTGTGTATATACACATTCTTACATACAAACATAAAATATATATAATTTGTTTTCGTGGGCCTTAAAATTAATAGAATTTATTTAATCTGGTAACCAATGTTGGATCATTTCAACATAATCAATATAAGAATATTGTCATATTTGATGTGCTTTTTGTATTATTTAGTTTTTATTTTATATACTTTATGTCAGTGGGCTCCAACTTGCACTTGTTCATGTAACTTTTTATCTTTATTATCTTTCCATGTCATTAGGTGTAGACCTACTTCTTTCTTTTTAACTCCCATGTGGAGTCCTGTAATATGAACATATCACCAGACTTAGTTGATGGCCATGTAGGTTTCTGTTTAATTTTTTTTACCATTGAAGATAATATTTCAGGAAAAACTAGAAAATCTTTTTAGAAGAAAACAAGGGATAAGCTTCATGACATTGTATTTGTCAGTGATTTCTTGGGTGTGACACCAAAAGCATCAGCAAGCAAAGAAAGTATAGATAAATTGGACTTCATCAAAACTAAAACCTTTGTGTATCAAAGAATGTTATCAATGATGTGAAAGGACAACTCACAGAATGGGAGATAACAGTTGCAAATCATATATCAGATAAGGGATTAAAATTCATAATATATAAATAACTTATCTAAGTCAACAACAACAACAACAAAAAACAAACAACCCAACTCAAACACGGGTGAAGGCCTTCTTCAATAAACATTTCCCCAAAAAACCTATACAAATTACCAACAAATGTTGCGTGCCATCAGGGAAATACAACTCAAACCTATGATAGCATTTTATACTCATGAAGAGGGTTATTATTTAAAAACTGAGAATAACAATTGTTAGTGATGATATAGAGAAATTGAAGCCCCCTTGCATTGCTGGTGAAAATGTAAAATGGCACAACTACTGTGGAAAAAGTTTGGCAGCTCCTCAAGTCATTAGATATGGAATTTCCATGTGATCCAAAAATTCCACTCCTAGGTTTCTACCCCAACAGATTCAATGCAGGAACACAAATACTTGTGTTTTTTTTATTCAATAAATGTGAATTTACAAAGTTCAACTTTTGTATTGTTGTGGCTTCCCCCCCCACCTCCCTCCCTCCCGCGGCCCTCTGCTCTCCCACTCCCTCTCCCATCCTGCCCTTCAGCAAGTTTCTTTTTCAATTACCTTCATATACAGAAGATCAACTTAGTATATACTAAGCAAGGATTTCAACAGGCTGCCCTCACACAACCGTACAAGGTATAGGGTATTGTTCGACTAGTAGTGTTGTTTTTAAGTTTCATAGTAAAACACATTAAGGACAGAGATCCTACGTGGGGAGCATGTACCCAGTGACTCCCGTTGTTGATTTAACAAATGGCACTCTTATTTATGACGTCAGCAATCACCCGAGGCTCTTGCCATGAGCTGTCTAGGCTATGGAAGCCCCTTGAGTTCACCAACTCTGAACTTGTTTATCAAGGCCTTATCACAGTGGAAGTTCCTTCCTCCCTTTGGAGAAAGGCGCCTCCCTCCTTGATGGCCTGTTCCTTCTACTGGGGTCTTAGGAACACAAATACTTGTACACCCATCATCATAACAGCATGTATAGTAAATGTGTTATATAAACAAGTAGTGGAATATTATTCAGTCATAAAAAGGAATGAAATTCTGGTATATGCTAAAACATGAGTGAACGTTGAAAATATTATGCTCGATGAAATAAGCCAGACACAGATGAACAAATAGTATTCGATTCTACTTATATGAGGTACTTAGAATAGGCAAATTCACAGGGACAGAACATAAAGTAGAGATATAGGGGCTGCGGAATGATAATAGGGAGTTATTGTTTAGTGGGTACAGACTGTGTGGGATGATGAAGAGCTCTAGAATTGGATAGTTGTAATGTTTGCACAACATTGTGAATTAATGCCACTGGATAATACACTTAAAATGTTTACAATAGTAAATGTTATATATATATATACATTAGCACAAAAGATAGTGAAAATCTTTATATGTTTGTCTTTGTTTAGATAAGGGATTTATTGGGATGTAATTCATGTGCTGTAGTTGTCATGTTGGAGATGTGAGCAAGGTTGAGAGAGGTTGGGACAGTGGGGTGTGAGGCTGGTGACTTGAGTTTTTGACATGTTGGGTTTGAGTTGGCCACAGCATATCCATGTGGAGAGGTTCAGAAAGCAGTAATGATTTGGGTCTAGACCTTGGGGAAAGGGGTAAACACACAATCTTGGGAACCTACCACATCCAGATACTTGGAAATGTCTTATTCAATTATATTGCTCAAGAAGAGTATGAAAACTAGAACAAAGAGTCTGAGTTGAGCCAGTAAAGAAAAATGAGAAATAGTGATCAGAGGCATGGAAGCAAATATCAGTGCAGAACAGTGTCATAGAAGCCATAGGAAGAAAAGGTTTCAAAATACAGAAGGTATTTTTGGCATCAATGTTTAGAGGAATTGATTATGATGAATTGGAAAAGGGGAAGTTGGCTTTGGTTATTAAGAAGCTCTACTAACCTTTGGAGGTAAGGTAGTATAAAAAGAATAGCATGGGCTTTACAATTGAGTAGACATGCCTCCAAATCTAGTCAGTGGTACTTATAATATATGCGACAATCAGCAAGTCACTCAACCTCTTAGGATCTCAATTTTCCATCTGAAAAATGAAGATAATATCTACTGATTAGGGATGTTTTGGGCATTGGAGGAAACAGTTCATGTGAAAAGGATTGGCATAGTTCCTGATACATAGGTGCTCAATGTATGCTCCTTCTCTGCCCTCTTTCCATGTCCATTGTCAACAGGAGTTTCACTTCTCTGGTGATTGGACCTATAGGATTTAACTAGGCAGGAAACTATCCTAGGTCACAAATAGACACATGTTAAGGCCTACTCTTATTTTTAAAAATATTTACTTATTCATTTATATGAAAGGCAGAATTATAGGAAAATATCTTCCATCCACTGATTCACTCCCCAAATACTTGCAACGGCCAGGGCAAGGCCAGGCTGAACTCAGGAGCCTGGAACACCATTCAGGTTTCCCATGTGGGTTCAGAGTTCCAAGCACTTGGGCCATCTTCTGCTGCTTTCCCAGGGGCTTTAGCAGGGAACTGGATCAGAAGTGGAGCAGCCAGGACTTGAACTACACTGATATGGAAAGCAGGCATCGCAGTTGGTGGCTTAACCCATTGCATAACAAGGCTGGCCCCAAGGCCTACTCTTATAAATATCTTACACTACTCAGAGATGAAGGAAGCATGGTTACCTTTTAGAGATTCAGAGTCCAGGGGCCAGTCTGGTGCTGTGGCATAGTTGGTAAAGATGCTGCCTGCAACATTGGCATCCCATACGGGCACTGGTCCATCTCCTGGCCACTCCAATTCCAATCTAGCTTTCTGGTAATGTCCTGGGAAGGCAGTGGAAGATGGTCCAAGTGCTTGGGCACCTGCCACCCATGTGGGAGACCCTGAAGAAGCTCCTGGCTCCTGGCTTCAGCCTGGCCCAGCTCTGGCCATTGCAGCCATCTGGGGAGTGAACGAGCAGATGTAAGATCTCTGTCCCTCCACCCCTTGCTGTAACTCTGACTGTCAAATAAATAAATAAATCTCTAAAAAATTCAGAGTCCGTCTGAGTAAGCAGGGGAGTCGACTTCTAATCACGGACATGTGATACATAGCAATGGCAAGGTAGGAGCAGAACATTCAGGTGCATGAGAGGGGAAAGATTTGGAGGGTTTCCTAACCTTAAATTATTTTTCTTTCAATGAGATCATTGATATACTCATATAATCACAGAATATGTTGTCTGATTTTTAAAAAGAAATATGCAATAAGAGCCCATTTTGGCCAAACTACTTTAATGAGCTATATTTTAAAAGAATGATGATGATACATGTACTTAAGAGAAAATAATGGGGTGGAAAACCTGTATAATTCTGTCCCTTCCTCTTCTTCCTCTTTATTTTACAGGAATTTGATGTATTAGAAATTAGCCTCTTCAGACATCATTGTCCAGTTCAGGGTAGAATCTCACATTGTTGTCATGTTAGCCAGATGTAAAGAGCGTCTCCGGTACCTAGCCTGGCAACCCAACTAGGGTAAACATCCCAGAGTTCAGTGATGGCCCAGGAAAAGATTGAAAGTAAGAGTTTAGATGGTCAGGCAGGCTTGAGGGAAGGAGGCTAGGAAGGATAAGCTTCCAGTTTGCCAAGTGAAGATTAAGGAGGTCCTGAATAGAGGCTAAAGTTGTAGGATGAAGAGAAGCATGCAGACTTTGGAAATGCAGGTACAGAAGAAAGAAGCCATCTTCATTTGCTAGAGGAGTGTACGGTAAGGTTATTAATCCCCCCCCCCAAAAAATAGTTTCCAAGTGTTCATATGTGCTTAGGTATCTCTGTCTCTTCTCCCTCCTCCCATTCCCTACTTTGGACAAAAGTTCTAGGCTTGTTAAGCCTCTTACTGGCTTTTTTCTCTGTCTTCCTTCTCAACTTGCCCCAGTTATAATGGCTTTTAAATTTTGACAAGTATGCAGTGAAAATCAAAACAAATATCTTCCATATTACTTGTCAAGGTTATAGCCTTGACAGGTGTCAAGTGTAATATCCTATTATGAAGGTAGCAAGAAATGTTAATGTCAAGTAAGAAGCAGATTAGTTAGGGCCCTAGTAATGTATGCCCCTTCCCCAGCGGCTCATTTAACTGCCTCTTTTTTATCTTTCCTTTATTCTTTGGCTCTTATTTTCTCTCTCTTCAAAGCCCTTTTTTTGTCTTTGTTTCATTTTCCTTTACTCCGTTCTTTCCTTTCACTTCTCACATTCTCCTGTCCAGGCTCTCTTGTCTTTCTTCCTGATGCTCACTTGCTCTCTCTCTCTCTCTCTCTCTCTCTCTCTCCTATACTTGACTTTTATATCTGCTTTGTTTTTCTCTCACTCCTTTTCTAGCCCATGAATCTTCTGAGTCTCTCCTTCCATCAGAATCTGTTGTGTTTTGGCCTCTCTGTCCCTCTCTCTCTCTTTGTGCTGTGTGCAGTGGCCATTTGGGGTTATGAAGCAGTGGGTTTCTGAGGTGCTTTTGTATCATTGTTGTTCCTGCTCTGCCAGGCTGCTTTTGCTGCAGTCTGCTCAAAGAGCTGACCCTGCTGAAAATTCTGCCCACACATTGGCCCCAGGAGAGAGGGAGTGCAGTAGGGACTTATTGACCTGTCATTTAGAGGGGAACACGAGTCCTCTCATCACACAGCCAGAAGGTAAATACTGCAATGACAAGACACATCAGCAGCATTGCTGTCTGTAGCTTAACAGTTCGTTTCAATACATTTCTGTTTAATTAAAATATTCCAACACTCCGTATACGTCATCTTCAATCCCCCAGTTCCTTTTGAAGCCCTGCTTGGGAAATCCATTGTTACGACAGCCCACGCTTGTCAGCTGTCACCAGCAGGAGAATAGTTGAGGAAAACGTGTGTTGTTTTAATTGGGAGAGAGAGAATGAGAAGTGACAGGCAAAGTAGTTTCGGTTTTTTAGATGTGGAAAGCATGGACCAGTGAGCGAAAGGCTCTGGAATTGACTGAGTAGAGGGTAGGTAGAAAGGACGTAAGGACTTGAAATCATGTTTTTACAGCATTATTGATGTCCAAGTAAGTTCTAATACCAGAGGAGAGTTGCTTTGTTTTTAACTTATATAACAACCTGCATCAAGAGTGCTGGTGCTGCCTGACGCAAACAGAATACTTAAAGAGTCAGTCCATCTCAGTCTCTCAAACCCCTAGAAAAACCAGCACTTTTCCAATTCACATACCTTCATGTTGAGACACCTATCTACCATACAACAGGTACCACAACCTCTGACTCGGCTTCCAGCTACTAAACATTGCCACTATGTAACAGGCACTCTCTATGATAGTTGCTGGTATTTGCATGTTACAGATTAAAAAATCAGAGCTCTGACTGGTTGATAACTTGCTCGAGGTCACATAGCTAGTAAATGGTTGGGCTAGTGTTCTGTGTGTGTGTGTGTATACATATGAGTGTATATATATATATATTATATGTGGGTTGAAAGGAATAGGGGAGAGAGGGAGAACAGGAGGGAGAGTTTGAGAGAAACAGAAAGATTGTTGGGTCTGAGGGTCAGTCAGAGCAGAGGTGCAAAAATCCTCTTTGCTTCTTAAGAAGGGGTCTGAGACTCTTGGATTTTGATGATGAACAGTAATTTCTGTGGAAGAATGGAAAAAAGGACTGCTGCTAACTAATAATCACAATAATTGCTTTCATGTTTCCTTCCTGAAGCAAGTTGATGGGTATGCATATTTGTGCAGTTACACCAAATAAACACCAAGTACAGTTGGCAAATTCCCTGTCATCCCTGACCATAAACTCACAGTGGGCAGCAGTTCACCATGCAAAACTGCCTAATATGTATCCTTGATTTTAGAGAAACATTTAACTGGTAGGACTGAAATGCATTTTGACACTGCAAGTCGCTGTTAAAGAACCTTATAAAAGGTATGAAGGATTTCCCCTTGCCTGTGGCTTACACTCCAGTCATCATGGACAGATTGTCTCCTAGCCTTTGACACAGCCAGGAAATTTTCAAAAGCTGCTTTGGGTCAGTGCCACGCAGTGTCTCCTAACTCCTTAGCTGAGGAGCTTTTAATAAAAAAAAAAAAAAAGCTAACCTTAGTTAACCTTGAATGAGCCAATACAAGTAGCTTTTCTGCTTTCCGCTTTTTTTTTCTGAGAGAAAATAGTTTGTCCCCATCTAGAAATGTACAGTGAATAGCTGAAAACACTTTGGATTTGAAGTCAGGACTTGAGCTCTTACTGTTCTTTCACTTCTGCATTTCCATTTTCTTTCAATTTTTTGTCATCTTCTTCTCCTTGGGAAGAGGGATAGAAGAATTAGTAACAAGTCTGTAGAAAGGGACTTTCTCCTCTTCAAGGTATTGTCATAGCAATCTTTAAAGCCTTCTAGGACATTACTTATCACACTGTTGGGCAATCATTTATTTGAGAATCCATTTCTCTTGTATGAATGAGTTTACTGAAGGCAAAGATTGTGATTTTGTTTCTCTCTGCCCAGGTTCCAGTGGGAACAATTAGATGGCTTAGGTGTTTCACTCATTCAGTAGATACTTAACTGAGGGCCTGTTATCTGCCAGCCTTATGCCAAGTGCTGAATTTCCATTGTCAGTGCAGGGGTGATAGACAAATGACCATGGATCATTTGTCTGTGCATATCCTCAGCAGTCCTGTAGTAGGTTTCTGGCTTATTTATGATAGTTTCAGGATGCAGAACATTGTATTGGGAAGAATATTGTATTGAGTAAATGGTCCTGGAATCTAGGACCTATTCTACTCAGGCCTCCCTGGGTAGCTATAACATGGGCCTTTCTTTCCTCAGGTTCTTAGTTATTTCATCTAATAATAATTGCCAATATTTATTGATGGCTTCCTGTGGGTCAAGAACTGTGTGAAACACTACACATATATTACTGCATTAGTTCTTCCCCATAACATTGTGATAATACTTTTACATATGAGGAACTTAAAAGGATATGTTCAGTGAGACATAGCTAAGAAAAATCAAAGGTGGGGTTTGAGCACAAGTTAAACTCCAGAACCTGGATATTCAACCTCTGTTCTATACTGTATCCTTGAAAAATTAGGCTAATAATATCAGTCCTGCCATCACAACTGTCCATAGACAGTGGAAAGTGTCCATAGATGTGGAAAGTGCTATGTAAACTAAGGCATTTTCTAGATGGAAGCTGTATGACTTTAAGAAGTTAATGGAAATGGAATTAAAAGATAAGTTTATTTTGGTGTGAAAATTTAGAAATCCCTGTGTAGTTTTTTCATAATAGACACTTTTCATGAATTTTGTGAAGACCATTTCAAAAATTTTTGACCCCAAATACATTTATCTTTTAATTCCATTTTACATTAATTTGTTGAAATACTGTCATATTGTAGCTATGGTCAGCTTAGCACCAATGTAAACGTTTTCCATACTGCTTTGTTGCTCAGTTACCACATCATACCTTGAACAACAGTATGGATTGTGGTTAAGAACATGAACTCTTGAAGATTTGCTCAAGTTCAAATCTCAGCTCTGCCACTCACTATTTATGTAACCTTGGGCAAGTATCTAACCCTTCTGTATCTTAGCTTGCTCCTTAGTAAAATCAGGAATGTAAGTATATATTTGTGAGATTGTGGTGAGGATTAAATGTGCTAAGCATTGAGAACATATCTGGCACTTTGAGAATTCAGTGACCTATATTACATTTCTCCACCATTCTACCTAGATTAATACAGATTAGCAAATAGGATGGTGGTAGTGAGAAAGGAAATTTGATTTGGCATGGGTTTAAAGCTGAGATAGCACAATTATAAACCGGGTATAAAGCCAGACTCTGTTTAGAGTGATTCCTGCAGCTGAAGAGCAGTAGACTTAGTCATTGTCATCCAACAGAAAGGCCACAGCTGCCACCTCCCCAGCCTGGCCTTGTATTATGAACCTGTCTTCTTTCTTTCAAGACAAATATCTAAGATGAGGCTCAAGGGAAGAGCTGATAAATGATTGATCCTGGAGCCTGGGCCAGGTTACTGACTTGAAGGAAAGCTCATACCCTGTCTGATAGTGCCAAGGCTTTTGGTTTTGGAATCAGACAGATGTAGGTTTGAGTGTCAGCTCTGCCACTTACATCTCTATATCCTCTGTAAATTACTTTAACCCCTCTGAGTCTGTTGCTTCTCTAAAACTCCTGTATAGTAGTGATACTTACCATAGGTATGCAATAAAAGTTAACTGTTTATTTCCATTCTAACCAGTCTTTTCACCTAGCAAATGTAAGGGTCAAGTAGGGACAGGCTTGGGGCCATAAGAGATCTCAGGGTCATAAGATCTTGGGCTGAACAGCACAGAAGTGGATAGTATGATATCTAGGGCTTAAAATCAGAACCTAGGTTCTAGTCCTAACCTGGCCTTTATTAGCTTTGTTACCATGGGCCTCTTTAAGCCTTTGTTTTCTAATCTTTCACACAGAGATTTGTCCCTACCTTGACTACTTTCCAATATTGTTAGAAAGTACAGATTAATAGATATCCCTGTAATATGTTTATTATGGTCATATCCTGGTGTGATTTGAGAGATGAGAAAACCAGGATAAGGCAAAAGATGTTTGTAAGCAGTGCCTCTGGAAATGAGGTAAGAATTTAGTAAAGGTAAACCCAAGGACCTGCTCAGATACCAAGACAGTTCAGAGTCTGGTAAAAATGAAACAATCTGTATTGATGGAAAACAGGACATTGAGGAACCTTGTAATTTCACCTTCCTAAACATAACCGTTTTTATTACCTCCTATTATGTCCAAGTCTTTATTTCCATGTTGGTATTTTTTAAAGAATTATTTATTTACTTGAAAGTCAGAGTTCCACAGTGAGAGAACAAGAGGCAGAGAGAGAGAGAGAGAGAGAGAGAGAGAGGTCTTCCATTTGCTGGTTTGCTCCCCAATTGGCCGCAATGGCCGGAGCTGTGCCAGGAGCCAGGAGTTTCTTCTGGGTCTCCCACGTGGGTGCAGGGGCCCAAGCACTTGGGCCATCTTCTACTACTTTCCCAGGCCATAGCAGAGAGCTGGATTAGAAGTGGAGCAGCCGGGACTTGAACCGGTGTACATATGGGATGCTGGCACTGCAAGCAGCGGCTTTATGTGCTATGCCACAGTGCCAGCCCCCATGTTGGTATTTTTATATAGCTGCAATTCACCTATTTCGTTGAACAAACACATCTCTGTACCTACTCTACCAGGACCTGCACCCAGTACTGGCACAACAAAGTTGACTCAGAATTCACTGACTTGAAGGGGCAAATATGTACAGAAACAACAGGAATATAAAATAATAAGTGCTCTAATAAAGTAAAGTACAGTGTGGCCATAGACAAGAGGTCACTTAATTATCATTTGCATTCTTTCACTTTTCCATAAGCTATACATAAATCTTTTCTACCTCTGTTACTGTACACTCTTGATAGTCATGATCCTTTTCCTGTGGTTATATAATATTCCAGCAAGTTAATGTGCCATAATTTACTTAGAAAAATAATGAGAAACCTCTCTTAGGCGACCAGGGCAAGCAGAGAAGGCGCGCAGCTCCTGCAGCTAATGGGCAGGCTGGCGGCGGCACCACCCTTGTGCTCTGAGCAGCCAATAGGCACGCGGCGGCAGAGTAGGTACCTGCGGTGGTGCGTAAGCACGTGCAGCGTGCAGCGTACAGCGTGCAGTGTTGGCTGCCGGGAGCGGAAGAAGCCGTTGTGGGCGTGGAGACGGTGTCCGTGATCATTTGTAGCGGGAAAGGGCATCTCGAGCTATGGCGGGCGACAGAGAGCAGACCATGGAGAACCACCAACATTCCAATGGCTGTGAACCTTTCTTGATTGGTGTCAGTGGTGGCACTGCCAGCGGCAAGTCTTCCGTCTGTGCCAAGATTGTGCAGCTCCTGGGCCAGAACGAAGTGGATTATCGCCAGAAGCAGGTGGTCGTTCTGAGTCAGGACAGTTTCTATCGAGTTCTCACATCAGAGCAGAAAGCCAAGGCCCTTAAGGGCCAGTTCAACTTCGATCACCCGGATGCTTTTGACAGTGAGCTCGTCTTCAGGACACTCAAAGAAATCGCTGAAGGGAAAACGGTTCAGATCCCGGTGTACGACTTTGTCTCCCATTCCCGGAAGGAGGAGACAGTTACTATCTACCCGGCTGACGTGGTGCTCTTTGAAGGGATCCTGGCCTTCTACTCCCAGGAGATCCGCGACCTATTCCGAATGAAGCTTTTTGTGGACACAGACGCCGACACCCGTCTCTCCCGCAGAGTATTAAGAGACATCAGCGAAAGAGGAAGGGATCTTGAGCAGATTCTGTCTCAGTATGTTGCCTTCGTCAAGCCCACCTTTGAGGAATTCTGCTTGCCGACGAAAAAATACGCTGATGTGATAATTCCTAGAGGTGCAGATAATCTCGTGGCCATCAACCTCATCGTGAAACACATCCAGGATATCCTCAACGGTGGGCATGCCAAACGGCAGACCAATGGCTGTCCCAAGAAGCAGATACCAGAGCCCAACAGCAAGCCATAGTAACTCCTGCCTCCTTCAAGCCTGAGCCTCCATGTCCAGGATACAAGGTAGGGATCAGGAGACATCTTTCATCTCTACATACTGTAGAGAATTACTGTATTTTAGAAAAATATCACAGAGAGGAAATGCATTTAACTTTTTTCTTTCTGTATTCTAGAATGGTGAAATGAAGCAGAACTTCACTCTAAGCTTAAGTAACAAACTTCCAGCTATTACTGATGATGCTTAATTATTAATCCAATAGTGTAATCAGCTATAAATATGTTCTTATAAAGAATCTATTTTTGTGTTTTTTTTTTAAAAAAAAACCTTACATGTAACAGCAGTGTGACTATTACTGTTAATGTTGAAAAAAAATCTGTGTATGCAAAACAGTCTGATCAACTGCAAAGGGCAGCTTTCCATTGTACTCACTAGTTATCAGGCACTTTATCTAATTATGGACTCCATATTTAACAGCAGATGAAGAGAAAGTGAAAGGAATCCTGAGGAGATCCAAAAAAGGAAGACCTTCAAAGAAAGCTTAGACAAGCTGAAATTGCTTGAGTTGGAGAAGAGACTTGGGGACTGTTGAAAAATGGTCTTCAAATGAATAATTGTGCTTTGTCTCCAGAGGCTAGAACAAGAGAAAATGGAGCATTTTTAATGTGAAGAACTTGGAAAAAAATGTAAAGCAATAGTCCTTGACATTGAGAGCTGCCGAATTTTAAGATGAATGACAAAAAGACCTTAGAGTTTTCTTCTCTGGAGCTCTTTTACATGAGATAAATTTCCATCTACCTGAGAAGTCTAAGCACACACATGAAATCAGAGTGAGCAAAGTGCCTCTTTAAGATTCCTGCTTTCCCCCACAAAGTCCAAAGGAAATGGCTGTTAAGAATTGTCCAAGCATCAGAAATGGGCCAGAAGCACCGTTCCCTCATCTCTGTCTAGAAAGTGCTTCAAGGAGATATTCCTCTCTAGCTCACTGGCCAATTCAGTTTCCAGGATGATTCTTTTAAAATGGTTTTCATGTTTGAAGTTATAGTCCTAGATAAACTATCTTGTTTTTTGTTCTGAGTACAGTTTATTGTAATAAAAGTTTTCAATTCAATTAAGTGTTAAGTGCCTTCCCTTTCACATTCCTGTTCTCTCAGCTCCTTTAATTTTTCTCCATTGGTTAATTAGCAATCATGTATTGCTTCAGGATAGCAGTGGGTAGTAAAAAGAATGAAGTAATTGGGCAGGTTTAGGCAGAGAAAGCTCAAGGTCTGTTCTCAGCAAGGGTCAGCCCAACAAATAGACTGGACAATTCAAAGGGCTGACAGCTTGATCTAGGGCTGCCCCATAGAGAATGGCTTTCATAAGCAGTAAAGCAAGGCACAAGCTGTATAATGTAAGAAAACTTCTCATTGGCAGCAGCTGGCCTACTGGGAAGGGGGACCTTTTTACATGGGTGAGGATTTCATTTACACTTTGAAGGAGAAGATGAATTTTGCCACGAAATTTCCCCCAAACTACCAGTGCTAACTCTTAATTTTACCCAGCTTTTAATTGCTTCAAGGTTTACACTGAAGATAGCCTCAGTGGGTGTGAATTGGTGGCAGTCTTACTTTGTCACAGCATATGAATTGAAAGACATCATGGACTAGAATCTTTTTGCCAAACCAAAAGTGTCCTTTGGGTCTCTGCTACGAACTAGAAGAATTTTAGTCCAGTTTTAACAGGATCTGGGAGATGGTTTTTTGGATAGTGTTTTCTTTAGCAACAGGAGGTTAGAACTCCCCTCTTCAATAAGACATGATCTGATATTCAATGTTTTCAAATAAAAAGATGTGACAATATTTATGTCACATCAAGTTACCTTGTGTCTCTTACTCCATTCTGCTATAGCTCCCTGGCCACACATTTACATGATGGTTCAATTTTGAGTAGCGTTAATTAATCCATTAGCAAACATTTGCTGAGAGTCTGCTGTGTACAAAGCACTGGGTTGAAGGTTAGGTTCAAGAAACATAGAAGTGGTGAAATTTTATAATCTACAGAGAAGGCAACAGTAGAAGTAGACATGGCTAAAGAACACTTTTCTGGAATGCTATTGGGACAGGAATAATTTCGGTAGCTCCAACTTTCACAAAATTGCTTTCTGGTTAATGAAAAATATTGTCCTACTCTCCTGTTTCCTGCTACCAGCAAAAAAAAAAATCCATTAGAGAAAATTGAAGCACTCTCCTCTAATTTGAAAGTATGTGAAGGTCACTCTGGTGGTTACATATTGGAATTTGTGAAGTGGAGGGTTTGGGTGAGGTGCTATAAAGTTACTAGCCTCAAACTAGCTAGCCCAGGCAGGGTGGATATTACAGAGGTTTAGGACATCATTACAGACTGAGTAAAAGGAAGTACTGGTTTTCTCCTCCTTCCTCAGTAATATCAATACACTCAAAATTTTACAACATTTAGGTTTTTCCTTCTTGTTTTCTTTTTTTTTTTTTTGACAGCAGAGTGGACAGTGACAGAGAGACAGAGAGAAAGTTTTCCTTCTTGTTTTCTAATTTGTTTATTTAAAAAAATTATTTGGAGGGGGGAGCAGTGCTGTGGCATAGCAGGTAAAGTTGCTGCCTCAGTGTTAGCATCCCATATGGGTGCCAGTCTGGGTCCTGGCTGCTCCACTTCCAATCCAGCTTCCTGCTAATGCACTTTGGAAAGCAGTGGAGAATGATTCAAGTGCTCGGGACCCTGCATCCATGTGGGAGATCGAAGGAAGCTCCTGGCGCCTGGCTTCTGACTGGCCCAGCCCTGGTCATTGTGGCCATTTGGGGAGTGAACCAGCAGATGGAAGATCTCTCTCTCTCTCTCTCTCCCCTTCTCTCTCTCTGTAACTCTGCCTTTCAAATGAATAAACTGGGTTTTTTTTTTTTTTTGTAAAGATAAAAAAACAGAGTGCGTTAATTTAAAAACAATAATAATGTGTTGTTGTTTGAGAATCTGGGGTGGGATGAGTGGGCTCTCACATCCACTGGTTCTTTCCTCAAATACCCACAATAGATGGGGGTGGGCCAGGGCAAAGCTGGCAACCAGGGATTCAATCCAGGTTTCCTACCCAGTGGCAGAGACCCAATCACTTTAGCCATCACCTGCTGCCTCCCAAGGTGTGCATGAGCAGGAAACTGGAAACAGAATTGGAGCTGGGACTGCAACCCAGGCCTTCCAATATGGGATACAGTTGTCCCAAGCAGTATCTTAACCACATGGCCAAATACTTATCCTTAATTTATTCATTTTTAAATTGACAAAAAGAATTCTAGCAGAATGTGTTCAGTTAAATTTCAGCAATATCAGTAATTTTAAAGAATACAGTATGTTATTATTAACTGTCACTGTTTTGTACAATAGAGCTCTTAAACTTACTCTTCTTAACTCAAATTTTGTATCCTTTAATCAATATCCCTAAATTCTTCCTCCCTAGTAGATAGATATTGTGGTGCGGTGGGTTAAGCCACTGCTTGGGTTGCCCACACACTATAACAGAATGCCTGGATGAGTCCTGCCTCTACTTCCAATCCATTTTTCTGCTAATGTGCACCCTGGGAAGGAAAAGATGATGACTGATGTACTTGGGTCCCTGCCTGCCACCCACATTCAGGATCTGGATGGAGTTTCTGGCTCCTAGCTTTGGCCTGGCCAAGTCATGGCTGTTGTGGACATTTGGGGAGTGAACCAGCAGATGGGAGACTGGCTCTCTCCCTCCCTCCCTCCCTCTCTTTCTCTCTTTCCCCCTGTGTGTATGTGTGTTGCTATGCCTTTCAAGTAAAAATTAAGAAATAAACTTAAAATTATTCCTTCCTAGCTTTTTTTTTTTTGACAGGCAGAGTGGACAGTGAGAGAGAGAGACAGAGAGAAAGGTCTTCCTTTGCTGTTGGTTCACCCTCCAATGGCCGCCGTGGCCAGCGCGCTGTGGCCGGCGCACCACGCTGATCCAAAGCCAGGAGCCAGGTGCTTATCCTGGTCTCCCATGGGGTGCAGGGCCCAAGCACTTGGGCCATCCTCCACTGCACTCCCTGGCCACAGCAGAGAGCTGGACTGGAAGAGGGGCAACCAGGACAGAATCCGGCACCCAGACCGGAACTAGAACGCGGTGTGCTGGCGCCGCAAGGCGGAGGATTAGTCTAGTGAGCCGCGGCGCCGGCCCCTTCCTAGCTTTTAATAACCACTATTTTATTCTAAAACTTCTATGATTTCAGATTTTTTTTTGTTTCATATTAGTGAGATCATGTAGTATTTGTCTCTCTGTGTTTGACTTGTTTCACTTAACATAGTGTTCTCCTGACCCATCCATGTTGTCACAAACAACAGGGCTTCATTCTTTTCAGAGGCTAAATAGTTTTCCATTGTGTATATATTACCACATTTTATTTACCCATTCATCTGTTCATGGATACTTACATTGATTCTACTATCTTGACTATTGTGAATGAAACTGCGGTGAATATGGGAATGCAGATCTGTCTTTGATGTACTCATTTCAATTCATTTGGATATATACACAGAAGTGGGATTACTGAATCCTATGGTAGTTCTATATTTAGTCTTCTGAGGAACCTCCATACTGTTTTCCAGATCGCTGTACTAATTTACATTCTCACTAGCAGTGTACAAAGGCTCCCTTTTTTCTACATTCTTGCTGACATATATTGTGATAATATCCATTCTAACAAGCATGAGATGATACTTCCTTGTGGTTTTAATTTACATTTCTCTGATGATAAGTGATGTTGAACATTTTTTGTATTTCTGTTGGCCATTTATATATCTTTCTTTGAGAAATGTCCTTTTATAAAATTGAGCTTTCTTTCTTGCTACTGAGTTGTTTGAGTTCTTTCTTTTATAGTTTGGGTATTAACCTCTTATCAAAAGTGTGGTTTTAAATATTTTTTTCCACTTCATGAGTTGTCTCTTCATTCTGTTGATGGCTTCCTTTGCTGTGCATACATTTATTAATTGATGTAGTCCCATTTGTCTAATTTTGGTTTTGTTGCCTGTGACTTTATGTTCACATTAAAAACAATCGTTACTGAAACCAGTGTCATGGAACTTTCCTTCTGTGTTTTCTTCTAGTAGTCTTAGAGTTGCAGGTCTTACATTTAAATCTTTAAGCCATTTTGAGATGATATTTTTATGTGGTATGGGATAATGGTCTAATATTATTCTTTTGCATGTGAATATCCAGTTATCCAGCACCATTTATTGAAGAGATTGCCCTTTCCCCCTTGTGTGTTCTTGGCACCTTTGCTGAAAATCAACTGACTGTAAATGCATGGATTTAATTTTGGATTTTCTAGTTTGTTCCACTGGTCTATGAACAGCACTTAGATTTGCATAGACACATGTGCTAGCTCTTATATGCTCTCACTAGGCTAGGGAAGGGGTGTGAGAGAAATAGAGCTTTCTTTCCCCTTTGACCAGCTGGGCAATCAATGATAGAGGGAAAGTATCTCTTTGGCTTATACAGCAAAATCAGGATGATAGCAAGGGATGGAATCAATGCTTTTTTACTTTATCCTTATCACCCTTGGTAATCTTAGCATCCAGGTGAATTGAAGATTCCTCCATGGTCTTGTCCCTATTAAGCCTTAAGTTCACTCTTATAGAAACCTCTATCTTGTCCCTCTCATTATCTCCCCAGTCACCCAAAATGTTAGCATCAATTCAATATCAGCCAGTATTACCATCAGATCATTCTTAGCACTATTATAGGAGATGTAACTGGTGGTAATTTAGTGGTTGATCACTCTTCAAAATCTCCTTTTGCCTTTTAGTCATTAACTGGTACTTTCAACAGGATATGTCATTAGCCTGTTGGCTGACACAGTTTTTTATTGTGTGGGTTGGTACTGGTACCTTGTAAAGTTTTGCATTCCTGGCTCCCTTCCGTTAAATTCTAGTAACACTCACTTGTTAGTTTGACAATGAAAAAGCCCCTCCCATTTCCAAGTTTTCCCCTTACACTCATTGGGCCAGTGGACCCTGTACCAATGACTGCCTTGATATAGCACTAGGCAGGAGCTCTCTGAGGCACTGAAGTTTGTTGTGCTTTTCTTGAACGCAGGATCTGAAACAAAATGAGGTCTTAGAGCTTGTATCTTTTGAGGTTAATTATGATAACACAGCACTGTATACTCTTAACTTGGATATTAGCTTCTAATTTGCTCATGATTCTTAATGAAAATTGGACATCTCTTCACTAGTGGCTAATCACTGAAAGCAGCCTATAAGCAGTCTATGGAAAGCAGTGTGTAGTTTAAAGAACAGCCATTCAGTGGCAGAGAGAGAGAAAGTCAGAGAGCTCCCATCCGTTGGTTCATCCCCCCAATGACTACAATGGCTGGGGCTGGGTGTATGGGTGTATGCCAAACCTGGGAGCTACAAACTCATTCCAGGTCTCCCACTTGGTCCATCACCACTGCCTCCCAGGGTCACCACTAGCAGAAGGCTGGAATAAGGAACTGGATCCAGGATATAAGCCCAGGTACTCTGATGCAGATAACAGGCATTTTAACTGGTGTCTTAACTGCTTGACAAAAAAACATCTGCCCATCTGAGAGATTCTTAGGTGACATATGGACCTGAGTTCAAATCTCACTTTGCTACTTACTGGACATAATGTGTGTAGCAAGTCAGTTTCCTTCTATTAGGCAAGTCACTTCTGCATCAGGAAGCCTTAGTTTTGTTAACTTAAAAATGGGGATTATTATGGACTGAATGTTTGTGTTTCCCTCAAATTTGTAAGGTGAAATCCTAACCCACAATTTAATGATGTCAGAAGATCAGGATTTGGGTATGTAATTCAAATCATGAGGACCCTCATGAGTAGCATTAGTGTCCTTATAAAAGAGATCTCAAGGAACACTCTCTAGCCCTCTTTTCACCATGTGAGGATATAACAATTAATTGAATATCCGCAACACAGACAAGGGCCCTCATCAGATCCCAAATTTGCTGGCTTCCTGATGTGAGTCTTCCAACTTTCAGAACTTTGAAAAATAAATCCCTGTCAGAGAAGATGCTACAGTCACTTTTGGAGTCCAGAACCAGTCTTACCATTCTGTGGTATTTTGTGGTAACAGCCAAAACTGACTAAGCTAGAGATAGTCATAGTTAAATATCTGCCTCATAAGTTTGTAGTGGGAATTCACTAAAAATTTTTTCAAAAAATATTTTTATTTGAAAATCGGAATTACAGAGAGATCTTTTTTTCTGTTGGTTCACTCCCCAGATGGCTGCAATGGCCAGGGTTGGGCTAGGACTGGGCCAGGACTGAGCCAGGAGCTTCATTTGTGTCTCCCACAAGGGTGGCAGGGCCCCAAACACTTGGGCCATCTTCCACTGCTTTCCCAGAACATTAGCAGGGAGCTGGACTGGAAGTGGAGTAGCAGGGACATGAGCCGGTGCCCATATGGGATGCCTGTGGCACAGGTGGTGGCTTTAACTGCTGTGCCACAATGCCAGCCCCATGAAATAGTACATTTAAAGAACCCAGCTGAGTACCTAGTACATAATTCAGTAAATGATAGTGCCTTTTCTTATCACTAACAATAACAACAAAGAGTGCTTTTTATATCTCCTATGCCACACATTGCCACCCTTGCTCCTTGACTTATTGGTTGGATAGTGCCTCACTCCAAATTTATATATTGAAGTTCCAACCCCCAGTACTGCAGAATGCTACCTTATTTGGAAATAAATTTCTTGCAGATGCAATTGGTTAAGATGAATATATGCTCAATAAGTGGGCCTTTAATCCAATATTACTAAAATGGAAATTTGGGGAATACATACAGACAAGGCAAATGTCACACAGAGACCAAGGCAGAAATCTACAAACCAGTGGATTACAAAGATTGGCATAAAATCACAAGAAGTCAGGAAAGACCTGTTTTCTCACAGCCCTTATAAGGAACCAGCCCTGGTGACACCTTGATTTCAGACTTCTAGACTCCAGAAGTGTGAGACAATACATTTCTGTTGTTAAAGCCATCTGGTCCTTAATGGCAGCCCTAAATGATTCACAGTCCAACAAACTTCATCTGAGCCCAGGGATCCTCACTTGTCCTGGGAATTCATCTCTGTTTTCCCTGCTTTTGCCAACAGTCCTTGAAATTTAACAGTGTTAACTGCTGCAGCTGCTGTTACCATTCTACTGACAGCCCCTTTGCAGATGCACTAGGTTCTGGCTTGGCATGACCTTATCCTTTTCCAGTTCTCTGTTTGTGTCAGTAAAATAAGAAATCAGATAACTTGAATCCACCTGGCTATAGCTTCATTTTAATTGCTAGGGACTATTTTTATTATCACTTTTCACCTAGAGATCACCTAGTTAATCAGTTCCCATAACCCATTTAGCTATAGAGACTGTATTCTTCCCTCTTCCCTCTTTCCTTCTCTTGCCCCTATAAAGAGTAGTGTAAGATCAGGAGCCAGTTTTTTGTTTGTTTGTTTGTTTGAATTTTGCTTTCTGATCTAGGGGCTAGAAGTGATCTGAGTGCTAGAGAAAGTCAGGTCAACAGGTCTACAAACGCTTATTGGATGGGGGTGGGCATACATTGGTGAATCTGTTTTAGTTATTACTGTTTTCTCTAGAGAGTTAATCAGAATAATAATCACATACCACAGCAGGAAGGAGGCTTGCAACCCATCAGATCCACTTGGCAAGTCATTTGCCATTTCACTGAATTGCGTTTCCTCACCTGCTGTGTGCAAACAGGACTTACTGTATTAGCTGGAAAGGGAGAAAAGAGAAGTAAGGTGAAGGGAATGGTTGGAAATGAAAGAGCGGGAGGGGAGGAAAGGGGAATGAAGGAGAAAGAAAGAGAAAGGGAAAGAATAAGAATTGGGATATCAGGTCAGAATGTGTTCAGTGTCTTCCCAGCCTTTGGGGTAGGATGGAGTTAGAAAGCCCTGTTAATGGAAAGGGAACATCATTGCTGTACTGGACTTAACATTTTCTAGGAAGAACTGTTAGGTTTATCAAATGCTTGTTCCATACTAGGTCCTTTATCTTTTAAAATTTATTTTTATTTAAGAAAGAGAAAGCACTCTTATTTGCTGGTTTACTCCCCAAATGCCTATAAATGGCCAGAGGCTAAATCCTGGAGCCAGGAACTGAATGCAGGTCTCGCCATAGGTGGCAGGAGCCCAAAAATTTGAGCTGTTACCTGCTGCCTTCCTGGGCCCGCAATAAACAGGAAGGTAGAATCAGAACTCAGAGCCAGGAATTGCATCACATACTTCAAGGTGAGATACAGACATCCTAACTAGTGTCTTAACTACTCAGCCAAATGCTCATCTTTTAATTTCATTGATGAGAAAACTGAGGCTCCAAAATCCTGTTTCAAAAGTCGGTTTTTGTTCTACTATATCACATTTCCTCCTACTTGATGCAGGCATGCATTTTTATGTGCTAGAGAATGACCTTGTGAGAGCCCTTAGCTAGATTTGAGTTAGAAAGAAGAAAAAGAGTAATTATAAACTCCCAAGGACAGTATCAGATTTTCAGCTTTGTCTTTGATGCCAGTGAAAACTTAAAATACAGGAGAATACTAGATCTCAGAGCTGAACAATATCTATGGACTAGCCCCTGCTTGTTCCTCTCCACAGAGTCGTCATTTTCCAAACCACAGCAACAATATGGGAAAGAAAGTGATGATCACAATAGGCCAGGGAACTGAGGGAGATCTGAAACTTAACAGAGTCTCTGCAGTGGAATGAGCATAACCTATGGCATGTTTTTAGGAAGAAGGTAGGTAAGCCAATTTGTAGTCAAAGTAAGTTGGACACCAGCAGTACCAGAAGCCACCCCTGTAAGTAAGCTGACATATGGTACATTACACACCTTAAGGCCCTTTCTAGCTTCTTATCTTCTGGACTGTAAGATACGGTAATCATTGTTGGTCGCTAATATTCTGGCTCCTGATATAAGTTTACTTAGGGTAAATTGGCACTGATGCCTTTGTGAACAAGCCAATTTTTAACTTTTTGCATTTTGATATTTTTGTTATTATTACATGTGGGCCCAGGACATTTCCCTAGGTCATGTTGCAGAAAAACTAATGAGAAAAGCCTTTATAATGAGCACTGCAATGGCTCTCTTGGTTGTTGTCGTGCTTGGAAATAGCTTTCAGATTGGAGGCAAAAAGGCTAGGGACCAGTCCTCAAGAAAGAAGCAGTCCTCAAGAAAAAAGTCTAAGTAATGGCTCATGAGAGCCTTTTGGCCAAGTGATATTCAAGTTTCTGACACTTTTATCATTCAGTAAAAGAGTAAATCCACTGCAACTTCCAATTAGTCACACCTATCATTCTGCCCCATAGGGCCCCTGTGGGCCAAGAGAAATGCACCCTGGCTTCATTTCGCAGGTCTCAGGCCATCCAGATCTACCCTCACAGCTTCTCAGATCCATACGGTCAGGTTGTATCAGGGGAGTATGACCTTGAAATCTATTCAGGGCTCCCAGCTCCAGCTTGGAAATGGTTTTTCCAGCTTAGAATTGAGTGCCTGTTTGATTTGGGAAGTTATCTAGTAACACTTCTTCACTTGCTAACTTGTAACCTTGCACATGCTATTTTGCCTGTCCATGCTTCAGTTTCTTCCTCTGTACAGTGGTAATATGAGGATTAAATGAATGAACTTATTTAAAACAAGTGATAGTTATGATTATGATGATTGTCCTGCCACCTCCATTCTAAAAATGAAGAGGCACAGAGAGATCTTCCATCTGCTGGTTCACTCCCCATTGGCCATGATGGCCAGAGCTGGGCCAGGCCAAAGCCAGGAGCCAGGAGCTTCCTTGTGTGTCTCCCACGTGGGTGCAGGGGTCCAAACACTTGGTTTATCCACCACTGCCTTCCCAGACACATCAGTAGGAAGCTTGATTGGAAGCTGATCAGCCAGGACTCAAACTGGTGGCCACATAGGATGCCAGCACTGCAGGGGAAGCTTAATCCACTGTGCCACAGTGCTGGCCCCATGAAAAAGAAATTTTAAAATGCAGCGAATAGCTTTTGGAGTAACTCTAGAGCATTTACTGGCAATGCAAATTTACTAAGCTCTGGAACCAGTGGTGTGCTGGTAAATATTTAACAACCAGCTCTCTAGGGGTTAGAGGGGAGGGAGAGCCATAATTTGTAGCATTTACCAATATCAGACTACCAACTCCATGTTACTGAATTCAGAAAAGATGCACACTGTTATCTGAGGGTACTTCAAAATGTATGTGGAAAATAGAATTAAAAGATAAGTTTATTCTACTGCAGAAAATTTTTAGAATCCACTGTTAGTTTTCTCACAATATATATTTTCAGTGAACTTTTTGTAGGCCCCCTCATATTCATGGATTTAAATTTTTTGCACCAAGATAAACATATCTTGTAATTCCGCTTTCCATGAACTTTTTGAAGTACCTTCATGTAATATTTCTACCATAGATACAATATCAAATACATAGTAGTTATATATTACATATATAATACACATGTGTATAATCTAATAATACTACAGATAAGAGTAAAATCTTTTTAAAGGGATGCAATTTGAGTATTTATTACTCTTGTTCCAAATATTTAATTGTATGTATTTTTAATTTAATTTTTACATTTTAACTTTTTTAAAATTGTGGTAGAAAAACAGTAGTGCAAAATATATTCACATTGTTGTGAAACATATCTCTAGAATTTTTCCATGCTGCAAAGTTGAAACTCCGTATCTATTAGATGGTGATACCTCATTTCCCCCTCCCTCTATCCCTGGTAACCACCATTCCATTTTCTGTCTTTATGAATTTGACTACTTTAGTTATTTCATGTAAGTGGAAACACATAGAATATTTGTTTTTTTGTGACTGCTTTATTTCACTTAGCGTAATGTTCCTCTATGTTGTATCATGTATCAGAATCTTTCTTTTTAATGCTGAATGATATTCTGTTGTATGTATATACAACATTTTCTTTATCCATTTATTTGTGAATGGACATTTGGATTGTTTCTGTCTCTTGGCATATGGACATGGATGTTAATTTAATTTTAATGCCGGCTGTATTTTTAACAACTGACTCACAAATTTCCTAAAAAGTTGGCAATCAGCTCCAGAGAGTTGGTACAAACTGGCTTCAGCACATCTCTGCCTAGATCCAATGATTGAGAGTGCACACAAACCTTCATTTGAAGATTTTTCAACTGGACTACTTTGGAGAATTTAAGGAATGCTTGACACCTGGGGATAGGAAGATGGACAGAATTATCAGGAATTTTGCACTAGTGGAATTACAGAATAGAGAAGGCCTTTGGTTTTGAGATAATTTAGCCTTATTACTCAAGGCATGGTCTGTGGCTTTACCTGGGAACTTGTGAGACATATAGAATCCCCTACCCTACTCCAGAGTTACTGAATCCAAATCTTCATTTTAACAGGGAACTCCTGTGCAGCTTAAAACTTGGAAAGCACTAGTTTAGTGTATACCCCCACAACACACAAACACAAAGTGCTGCAACCTCTCCTACCTCCCCCACCCATTTTATAGACGAGAAGATTAGGTCTAGAGAGGTAAAGAGATTTATCCAAAATTAGAGTGTGCATCAGTAGCAGAGATGAGTCCAGAATTACTACACCTCTGAAGGTGATTTTTGGATCTTTCATTCTACTCTGGTGGCAACAAAAATGTATAGCATGTATAGATTCAAATATTCATGAAGGAAATTATATGATGGTGTAGTTGGAATTTGCTTTACAATGCCCCAAAAAGTTTGGAACAAAATGGCTTTAAATTGCTAACTATTGCAGCTGGGTTATAGGTACCTCAAGATTTACTATATGATTCTGTTTGTGAGTACATTTGAAAATTGCCATAATAAAAAGTAAGAAGAAAAGTGGAGGAAGTTCTGATAATATCATAGTAGCTGAAATTAGGTTTTTAGATTATTTGTGGTTTACAGAAATGTCCAGCAGGTGGATGGGGACCAGACCAGAGAGATGCCTGTGTTTCACTCCCAGCAAAACATACTGTCTCTCCCTTAGGACCCTGTATGTCTGGCACTTGGAGCTGGACTGGGTTTGCATCATTAGTACTCTGGTACCTCTACCAGATGAGAGAGAAGAGGACTTGAAGTAGAGCCCCAAACTCCAAAAATCAGAACCTCTCATAGTATTAGATTCTAACATGCTGAGAGGATACCCTGTCAGGTTTCCCCAACTCAAGCTGTTTGGAAAGCATTATTGTTGGGGATGAAGAGAGACTGGGATAGAGGCAGGCAGAGAAATATACTTTCCAAATTGACATGTAGTTGAAGTAAATTTGAAAAGAAAATGAAAGCTGTTTTTTTTTTTAATATTAATTCTAAATATGACACTTTGCAGAGGGTTCATGGCCGCAAGTCAAGAGCTAAGTCTGGTAGGAGGATGAGGGGCCAGACACCTTGCTTGGGAGGCCATAGTTTGTCTGTTAGAGTGTTGGAGTGTAATACAAAGAATGTGCCTGTTAGAGTGGCCCACCCCTGCATCCTAGCTTCTCTCTGATTGCCCAACTCTCAAGAACTGCAAAAGCATTAAAGTCCTCCCTTCAGGGGCTTATAGAATTGTCTTTGAGAGCTGGTTCTTTTTCAGTTTTAGGGCTGTCATACAGTGAGAGAGGACTATGAAACTGGAGAATGAGAGGGACAGTCTGATAGGATTTCCGTTTCCAACTGAGGACCACCTCTGCCCCACCTAGTCTTTGAGTGGGACTTTGTCCTCCTAGCTCAACACCCATAGTTGACTCACAGCCCAACAAGCCCACACTCAACAACATGCTTGCTTGTGGCATGCTCATTTGGTGGGGTTCACCTCAGCATACACTGCAAGTTACCCAATCCTTGATTCTCTGGTTAGGGCAGGCCTCACACAAAATGGTGATCCCTAACCTTTGTCAAAGTCTTTCGAAGTTTCATGTTCTATGGATTTAGGACCTTTCATCACACTGTGTGTGAAAAGCATTTTAAACACAACTGTGGTGGTTGATACTGGTAAAAAGGGTGGGGCATGGAGGGGCAGATAGGCTCCTGAGGGATGAGTTATCCAGGTTGGGGGTATAGAGTGCTTTTTTCAATGGGGGACATAGGGAGGCCCGGCCAGGAGGGAAGGCTCTTTGACACAAACTGGATGTGACATTCCTGGCAGTTAGATCCTGTGTGTGGATGCAGGGCAGAGGTCCTGAAAGTCAGTGATATGGAGAGCAATAAATTCTAGGTCTCCCAACTGCTAAGCAATGTAGTAATGACTGGTAGCAGGGATGAGAGGATGGATACCTTGCTGGGCAAACAATAGTGTAGTTTATACTATTTTCTCTACTTCTGTTTGTATTTGAAAGTGGATCTCTCTGAGGCTAAAGTGTAAGTGGCCTGGCTAGCCTTAAACCAAGCTCAAATAATCCTGGATTTCCAAAAATAGAATGTTCAAACTATCTTGAAAACATAAAAATGACATTGCTGAGGTTGAAGCAGGGCTGCCCTTTAGATGCTTCTGTCATCATATGATTACCTTCTTACCTCATCATAGCCTCCAAGGTGTGCCCTCAGAACTCTCCGGCTCCTCAAAAATCACTGGACTAATCTGTCTCTCCTCTTTTTAAACACTTTTTGTTTTTTTTTTTTTTTCTGGGAACTTTGAAATACATGTGAAACAATGTAATGTACCCTCATATGCTTATGTTAACAATTAGTAATTTATTCTTTTATCCACTCCCTCAGCCCACATCTCTAGAATATTTTGAAGTAAATCTTTGATTTCATCTATCATTTTTATCTGAAAACAGTATGAATCTCTAAATTATAAGGATTCTTTACTACAATTATCAAGCCTAAAGATATACTAATAATAATTACTTAATATCATACAGTGCTCAGTTAGTGTTCAGATTTCCCTGAGTTCTCACAAATGAAATTTTTAAGCAACTTTGTTTCAGAAGGATTTTAATAATGTCTTTACCACTATAAATGAGTGATACATCTCTTAAGTCTTTGTTAAGCTTAGGGTCTAGGTTCTCTCAGTCTCTCTTTCAGTCTCTGTCTCTGTATCTCTCACATCAACATCCATCGCTGTTCTTCCCATTCACTGTCTCACCCTCCATGGTGGTTACTGTGGGCTGGAGTGATCAGGGGGTGGTTGGAGAAATGTTGGTCAAAGCATACAAATTTTTAGTTATATGAGAAGGATGTGTTTAAGATATTTATTGTGCAGCTTGGTGATTATAGTTAATGATCACATGTTGTATTCCTGAATAATTAGAAGAATAGATATAAAGTGTTGTTGTGACAAAGATGATAACTTTTTGAGGTAATATTGGGAGCAGTTGAAAAAGTTCATTGAAACTGGAATTAAAATATAAGTTTATTTGGTGCAAAACATTTTTGAAATTCTTGAATGGTTTTCTTATAATTCTGCATTTTCCATGAACTTTTTGAAGCTCCTTCATGTATGTTAATTAGCTAGGTTTGGTCATTACACAATGTATATATACTTGAATACATCATAGCATATATGATAAATATATACCATTTTATTGTCAAAATTAAAATGTGCTAAATGATTGATACATCACAATAGATTAGGAAAACATGTATGTTTGCTAATCTCCCTCATCTTAGAGCTTTTCTTTTTAAGATTTATTTATTTATTTGAAAGGTGGAGTTACAGAGAGAGAAATAAGGAGACTAAGAGAGAGATCTTCCATCTGTTGACTCACTAAAATGTCCACAATGGCAGGAGCTGACCCCATGCGAAGCCAGGAGCCAGGAGCTTCTTCCAGTTCTCCCACGTGGGTGCAGGGGCCCAAGCACTTGGGCCATCTTCCACTGCTTTCCCAGGTACATTAGCAGGGAACTGGCATGGAAATGGAGCAGCTGGGACATCCCATATGGAATGCCTGAGCCACAGGCCATAGTTTAACCTGCTGCGCCACGTGCTAGCCCTAACCTTTGAGCTTGCTGTGAATAGGCCAGTCAAAAATTGCTCATATAAAATCCCCATTGAAGGAGGAAGGAGGGAGGGAGAGAAGGTAAAAAACAGAGAAAGCAGCCCTGGAACAGGGAATTGGTATAGCAATCTTGGAATGCTTGACTCTCCTCACAGGGTGAACAGAAACATCAGCTGTATAGAGCTTGATGAAGACAACCCTTACTAACCATACAGTTACTTTTTTACCAAGTTTATAGGCACTGTGGAGTTAAATGACATCTCTGAAGGAACAAGGTGAGTTTGCTACCCAGGACTAGAACTCCTGTTTGCTAAACAATTTTTGCTAAACTGCTAGGCTTGAAGAGCCCTTCAGCCTATAGCCTTTAACTTAGGTCTTAGGATCAACTATTAGAGCTTCCTTTGGGGATCATTAAAGGCACTTTTTAGGTCTTTATAACTCTATGGAAATGTAGATGCTCCCTTGGAGGGATTACCCTTTAAGTGCATCAGCAAAATTTAGAATCCCAAAAGACAAAGATTTTTCACAAGTTTCTGAGACGCCATAACCTGAGCATCAAGCTCTTCTACCACCCGGGTGTGCATTCTCATTCCCTGTAGTCATTTTACGGAGAGTAACTATCCTTTGGATAGATTCTAATGGTGAAATTTCAGGCACAGTAGCAGGTTGCTATAGGTGCTATGGGGGAAATTGATGGAAATCAATCTTACATATCAACTATTTCAGGAGGTTGTCTGCTTCAGGTATGCACAAGTCAGCTCTGATTGAACACAGGGCAGTGATTAGCAACTTGACTTCTTTGGTTCTAGTGTAATTCCATTTAGTTCCCACAGCCTAGCTGATTTGAACAGCTGAATCTCAATCAATCTATCTCCCCATCTCTCTCTCTCTCATACACACACACATACACACACACACACACACACAGAGAGAGAGAGAGAGAGAGAGAGAGAGAGCGCCATCCTTTCACCTCGTGTAGATTTTTCAACCATTGCCCTGTTTTCTCTATGGTGTGTTTCTGAGTCAGATCCATCAGGCCTGGATATGCTGAAGAGAGACAGGAGGTATAGCTCTGTGTCTGAAAGGAAATTTGAGATTGCATGCTGTATGTATTGATGTGTCCATCCATAGGATGTCCTGAAAACATGGAATGTTATGCACTGATTTCCTGTATCTAGTTCTTCCAGAAGTGAAGTGATCATACCAGGGATGACAAAGCCCATGCACATGTAATGTTATCAGGACTCCCTTTTCCCAGCTGTATTACCCAAATTTGATGAAGATAACCCTTAAACATCACCCAGTTTTCCATTTTTCCAAGTTTACAGGCTCTGAGGATTTAAGTGACCTCTCTGAAGTCACAAAAAGAATTCATTGCCTTGTCGGGATTAGAACTACTCTTTGCTGAAGGCTGTGAGGGAGAATCTGTTCCATGCCTACTTCATAGCTTCCGGTGGTTGCTGGAAATTTTGGGCATTCCTAGATTTCTGTTGCATGACCTTGATCTCTGCCTTCATCTTCGCTTGGTGTTCTCCGTATATGTGTTCCTATGTTTTATAAGGGAATCAGTCATGTTGGATTAGGGATCCACCCCTTTCCAGGATCCCCTCAAGTTCACTTAACGAATTACATCTGTGACAACTCTATTTCTAAGTAAGTTCACATTCTGAGGTACTAGGAGTTAGCACCAAAATTCAGTGTAAGAATTTCGGGGAATATAATTCAACCCTTGACACCCATTGTCTGATGACCCTCTCCAAAGAGCAGCAGTTCCTCTTGGTTTCTTGATATTCAGACCTAGATTATCAGCTGCCCTTAGGACTGATCTATCTATAAGCCCCTTGGGCATTTCTAATTCAATCAATATGCTTTCCCTACGCCATCACTAGGTCCTCTCCTAAACTTGGCTCTTCTGAGTGATATTTCTGGGTCACTAACTTTATGGTCCTTTCAGTCATGCAGCTGAGACTCACCCTTCTCTTTTCTGAGTCCCCCCTCCCTTTTCTCCTCACTGTGTAATCATTTGCCAGTTCTTGCAGAGTCCAGTCTTATGTTTTAGTTATGTCTTGACCTGCTTCTCCTCTGCTGCAGCCCTAATTGAAGGCCTTCATTGCTTCTCACCTCAATGAGTACAGTAACTTCCTAGCTGTTTTCCCTGTCACCCATCTCATCTCTCCCTCTGGTTCATCCTCTCTAGCCTACAAAAGTTACTGTCCTCAAGTACAGGTCTTCCCGTGGTTCCTCTCTTCAGTGCAGCTGCTTTGCCATCTCTGAATCTTAGTCTGTGCTGATCCTGCTCTCTGTAGTGCCCTCCTCTTACATTCACTTATTTAGATTTTAAGCTATAAGGCCACAGCCTTCACAAAGCCCCTACATCACATGTGACCTTCCTCCCTTGAGCTTTGTTTATGCCTCTTCAGTAGCACTTAACAGATTCTATCCCATCTCAGAACTGTATAGCTATGTGTTATCTCCTTTATCACCCTCCCACACACACACCAACACAATGTGACTGTGTTCAGGCAGGTCTCAGTTGTCATGATGTTCTACATAATGTCTGGCTCACAGCATGTGCCCAGTAAATATTGGCTGAGTGATTTGAAAAACCTTGAAGCTTGCTGCTCTGGTCTCTCTGTGTACAGCTGTATTGCAGCATAAAAAGAAGCCCTCTTGGGTTAAAAAAAATCTTCTAAATTGGGTCAGCTTATAGACTAGGCATATCAGCTGCTCAGCACTCACCACCCTCCTCAGCAAGCATCTCTCAGTGAGCTGATAGGAAGGTGGGGGCAAAAAGGGATTGGATGAGCTCCCCCCATCTAGCAGCAGCTGCTCAGCAGTAGGATGGGAGAGGCTCACAGAGCAAGAAAGCCAGATATACAGGTCAAAACCTGATTTATACTGGAAAAAAATACATGATGACCTTAATGGCAAGATAGCTTATCATCTGAAATCTACAGTAGTCAATAGGCATTCAGCAAGGGATACCTCTGTAGCCCATCCCCATTTTAAACAACATCATTTGAATCTTCCTTTGAAATGAAGTTTTTTTTGATCCTGTGCTGTCACTTAATATACGAAAGTAATCATTTTTATATCCTCTGTTGCTAAATCTGGACACAAAGCCATATTTTCTTCCTGCTTCCCAGCAGTTGAGCTGGAAACATCATAAAGGAGAACTGACTTACCCAAGGTCACACAGCAAGGAAGGGGCCAGAGTGGAAATCAGAAGCTGCCCTTGCCACCCTTTCTCCTTGCAGGAGCCCAGGGATGAACTGATACACTACTGGGGATGGAGTGTACCGAGGACTGGAGGGTGCAGGTGGTGAGACACCCCCAGGCAAAATACAAGGCCTAGAAACCTAAGAGCACCACTGCAGCAAATGCCAAAGCAAAGGTACTGCGGTAGCATAAGAATGTGGGTCCCAGAGTCTGACAAGCTGTAAACAAATAACCAAATGCATGTTGCTAAGTACTCCCAGGGCCACAAAAGGGAAGCAGTTTA
Organism: Oryctolagus cuniculus; assembly: GCF_051225735.1. Taxonomy (NCBI): domain Eukaryota; kingdom Metazoa; phylum Chordata; class Mammalia; order Lagomorpha; family Leporidae; genus Oryctolagus; species Oryctolagus cuniculus. The sequence continues at coordinate 43,495,126 of NC_142888.1, read as the reverse complement.
TCATCTGAGTGAATAATGTGATTGTAGGGGCCACAGTAGTCTCTCACTGCTCAGGTTGTAAATAAGAGCAGAGACTCCATAGATGTCTGACTGTGTTCAAATTTTGATTCTACCACGTATTAAGCCTGTGACTTTGCACAAGTTACTTAAGTTTTCCAAGCTTTAGTTTCCTCCCTAGAAAATGACACTTATTGTTTACAAATGTTTATTGAACACACACTAGCTAGTTACTCTCCTAGGCACCTGGAGTACAGCAATGAACACTTAACAACAGAAGTCACTGACCTTGTGAAGCTGACATACATTCAAGTAAGTGAGGGAATGTATGTAAAGTGTTTGGCACAGAGCTCATGCCTAATAAATGTTTCAGACTAAACTACAGCTTGGCAAAAAATGTGTCAGAGCAGTGAAAATGCTACCCACCTATCTGCTGCAGTCCTGTTCAGAATATAATAGATGCTGTCCTGACAAGCATCCAAGCTCAGAGGAAGGTGGAGGAGGTGGCATTTTATCTTGACCTTAAAAATGAATAGAAGAAAAAAGCTGGAAAGGCCCTCACAGGCTGAGCGGCCTTTGGATTTTGGTATGATATGTTAGAAATGTTGACAGTTTCAGAGTAAAAGTGACCACAAAATGGGGTATGAGAGATTTTTATCTTCTGTTCCTTGAGCTTGGATATGGATGATGGATCTTCAGCTTTATGATCTCTCTCTCTCTCTCTCTCTCTCTCTGTGTGTGTGTGTGTGTGTGTGTATAAATGAACCAAATTTTCAGCAAGTCCCCCTGAGGGAAAAAATTCAATATGAATCCTTGGCAAATGATATAGTATTCTGAGATAGAGTTTTCAGAGGCCTGCTGAAACTATAGTCAAGCCCAACAATTGCAGAGGTAGGGGAGGTTCCAGTCAACTGAAAGAGCCACAATCACCAGCCAAGGTGATTTGGTGGCTGGAGTTCAAGTCCATTGTTCTGCAGCTTCTTTCTGTCTGGTTCCATAGGTACCCGTTTTACCCCTGAAATCCAACAAGATCCATAATTGCACCAGATCTTCCAGTCCTTACTACAGTGAGACACAGTCAGGTATGGCTTCCAGACCTATGGCTCCTCTGGGGAGAGTAGTTAAAAGGGGACTCACTTGGAACCCTAGTCTGGACTTGTTGTTTCTTGCTGTATCCCTGATAAGGCCCAGTTTTAGTCCATTTTCTGTTGCTTTAACAAAATACTTGAGACTGAGTACTTTATAAAGAAATGTGTGTTATTTAGCTCATGTCCAAGATTAGAAAGTGTCATCTGTTCAACCTCTGGGGAAGGCCTCATGGTAGATGACATTACAACAGCAGATGTGGAAGAGGTCATATGGCAAGACAGGAAGCCAGAGAGATTCAGGGGCCAGTTTGCTCTTTTTCTTTTCTTTTTTTTTAAGATTTACTTATTTGTTTGAAAGGCAGAGTTACATGTGTGTGTGTGTGTGTGTGTGTGTGAGAGAGAGAGAGAGAGAGAGAGAGAGGAGAGAGAGAGATCTTTCATCCACCGGTTCACTCCCTAAATGACTGCAACAGCTGGGCCAGACTGAAGCTAAGAGCCTGGAGATTCCCATGTGGGTGCAGGGACCCAAGCACTTGAGCCATCTTGCGCTGATTTCCCAGGTGCCTTATCAGAAAGATAGATGGGAGCAATTGGGACTTGAATTGATGTCTATATGGGATGCCATCATTGCAGGCAATGGCTTAATTCGCTATGCCATAATGCGGGAACCACCTTGCTCCTTTATTTTATTTTATTTTATTTTATTTTATTTTATTTTATTTTATTTTAGAGGTAGAGTTACAGACAGTGAGAGGAAGAGACAAAGGTTTTCCTTCTGTTGGTTCACTCCCCAAATGGCGGAAATGGCCAGAGCTGCACCTATCCGAAGGCAGGAGCCAGAAGCTTCTTCCCAATCTCCCACGCAGGTGCAGGGGCCTAAGCACTTGGGCCATCCTCCACTGCTTTCCCAGGCCATAGCAGAGAGTTGGATTGGAAGAGGAGCAGCTGGGACTAGAACCCGACACCCATATGGGATGCCAGCGCTGCAGGTGGAGGATTAACCTACTGTGCCAAAGTGCCGGCCCTGCCACCATGCCCCTTTCTTGAGGACATGTTCTCATGAGATTTAACTCTATGACACCAGCATTAATCTCTTCTGAGGGTGATGCTACCATGACTTAATTACTTTGTACTAGTCCCCACATTTCAAAGGTTCTACCATCTCATCCCAACTACACTAGAGATCAAGCTTCCAGCACATGAACCTTAGTGGGACGCACTGAAATCACATCCAGACCATAATTGGTCCTACTTTTTTCCCACACAGCAGGAATAAGTTGCATGGAAAAATCACTGGTTTTCTCTCTGTCATTTGCCTTCTGTGAAACATAGCAGTACAGAGTGTGTGGGCTCTGAAAACAATCTCCTTGTTTTTTATAGCATGCATTTGTTACATCTGACTTGTGTGATTTTGGGCAATGTACTAGACCTTAGCGTCCTTGTCTTTAAATTGGGGATGGCAATAACATTTTTCTTGTCAGATTGCTGTAAGTATTCAGTGTTGTCCTCTAGGTAAAGTTGATAGAATTTTGACTGGCTTATAGGTTATTGGTTATACGTTAAGAGCTGTATAAATTGTAGGTTAAGATCTTGCTCTAGTCATTTTTCCTTTTGTGTTCCTCTATTGCCTTATTTCTTTGTGTGGCACAATTATGTTTACCCTGTGTAATTTCTGAGATGAGGGAACAGACAGATTGACAAGCACTTTACTATATCATACAAGATGCAGTGTACTGAGGGTGGGAGGTGCAGGATTGGGGGAACCCCCTCACTGAACTGTTTAATGGGATTTTGGTTGTATCTGTAATTCAAGTTGAAGAAATTAAGGTGTGATAAGATTGGTAGCCTTTATTTAATGACTTAGATATCTGAGATTATCTATGAAGAGTGATACCATGCTGTACTCTAATTGACATTTAGAACTATCTCTCTTAATATCCCCCCCTCTTCCTTGGAGCTCCATGTTACTTAGATTGTAGCTAATATTTATTAAAGACAAATGTATTTTTATTTGGTCAGTCTCCTTAAAGGGATCGCATTGCAAAACTTTTTTTTTTTTTTTAATGAATGGCATCTTGGTAAGTAACATCTAACCTTATGATAGAGTTTCAGAATTTTCACACAAAGTGAAAAAATGACCATGTAAAAAATCAGAAATTTGAATAAAGAATCCAGTCTGGGGGCTGGTGCTGTTGCATAGTAGGTTAAGCCTCTGCCTGTGGTGCAGGTATCCAATATGGGTGCCAGTTGGAGGCCCAGCTGCTCGTCTTCTAATCCAGCTCTCTGCTATGGCCTGGGATAGCAGTAGAAGATGGCCTAAGTGCTTGGGCTCCTGCACCCAGATGGGAGACCCAGAAGAAGCTACTGGCTCCTGGTTTCAACCTGGCCCAACTCTGGGATTGCAGCCATTTGGGGAGTGAACCAAGTGGATGGAAGATATCTCTCTCTGTCTCTCCCTCTCTCTGTCTGTAACTGACTCTCAAAAAAAAAAAAAGAAAGAAAAAAGAATCTAGTCTTTTAAAAAAAAGAAAAAAGAAAAAAAGAATCTAGTCTTTTATCAATTTCTTCATCTGTAAATCAGAATTGATAATCTCTTCTCTGGTTACCCAGAGACTGTAGTATAATTCAAATGTAATAACGAATTTCACAGTGAGTGAAAAATTATGATGTGGTATGTATATGTGGATTATAATAATTGTACTAGTAACTATAATTATTAAGTATGATATTAAGTATTAAGTATAATTAAGTATATTAATTATATAAGTATAATTATTGAGTATGGTAGCCTAGTTGCTTTTATTTTTAAAAATAAACCTATTAATTGCCGGCGCCGTGGCTCAATAGGCTAATCCTCCACCTTGCGGCGCCGGCACACCGGGTTCTAGTCCCGGTCGGGGCGCCGAATTCTGTCCCGGTTGCCCCTCTTCCAGGCCAGCTCTCTGCTATGGCCAGGGAGTGCAGTGGAGGATGGCCCAGGTGCTTGGGCCCTGCACCCCATGGGAGACCAGGAAAAGCACCTGGCTCCTGGCTCCTGCCATCGGATCAGCACGGTGCGCCGGCTGCAGCGGCGGCCATTGGAGGGTGAACCAACGGCAAAGGAAGACCTTTCTCTCTGTCTCTCTCTCTCACTGTCCACTCTGCCTGTAAAAAAAAAAAAAAAAAAAAATAAAAATAAACCTATTAATTAAAAAAATTAAATTCCTGCTAAAGTAGGCCCTGGGGAGCAGCAGTGATGGCTCAAGTAATTGGGTCCCTGACATCATGTGGGAGATTTAGACTGAGTTCCTGGCTCCCACCCAAGGCCCTGATCCACCTCCTGTCATTTTAGGCATTTGACAAGTGAACCCGTATATAGGAGCTGTGTGTGTGTGTGTGTGTGTGTGTGTGTGTAATGATGTCTGAGTAGTCTGTGAGTGTCTGTGTCTGTATCTCTCTGCGTCATGGTGTATTTGTTAACCATTTGTATTTCTACCTTTGAGAATTATCTGTTGCAGTCTACTGGACATGTTGTGATATACTGGATTGATATGTTGTTGAGGTTTCTGAGTGATTGATACATTCTGTACATTAATCCAATTTTGGATAAGTAGCTTGTACTTATTTTCTCCCATTCTGTCAGATGTCTCTTCCATCAAATAGATAATAAATAATAGATAATAATAAATAACTGTTTCCTTTGCTGTGCAAAAGGTTCAGAAATTGACATAATTCCATTTGTCTAGTTTTTGCTTTTGTGGCCTGCAATTTGTGGATTTTTTTAAGGATTATTTTTTTATTTGAAAGTCAGATTTACAGAGAGAGGAGAGTTGGGGTGGAGGGATCTTCCATCCACTGGTTCACTTCTCAAATGGCTGCAACTCCAGGATCCAGGAGCTTCATCTAGGTCTCCTGCATGGGTGGTGGAGGTCCAAGCACTTGGGCCATCTTCCACTGCTTTCTCAGGCACATTAGCAGAGAGCTGGATCAGAAGTGGAACAGCTGGGATTTGAACTGGTGCCCATGGATGCCGGCACTGTAAGCAGTGGCTTAACCCACTGTGCTACAGCACCAGCCTCTAATTTGGAATCTTAACCAAAAATAATCATTCCATACACAAATATCTTGAAGTGTTTCCCTTATATATGCTAACAATATCATACTTTCAGGTCTTACATTTAGATCTTTGATCCATCTGGAGTTGATTTTGTATATGGTGAGGGATAAGGATAAAATTTCATTCTCCTAAAAATGAATATCGAGTTTTGCTAGCAGCATTTATGGAAAACATTAGCCTTTCTTCAATTTATGTTCCTGGCACTTTTGTCAAAAATTAGTTGGCTCTATGTATGTGGATTAGTTCCTGGGTTCTCTATTCTGTTACATTGATCTATGTGTTAGTTTTTCTGCCAGTACCATGCTTTTTTTTTTTTTTTTTTTTTTTTTTTTTTTGACAGGCAGAGTGGACAGTGAGAGAGAGAGACAGAGAGAAAGGTCTTCCTTTTGCCGTTGGTTCACCCTCCAAGGGCCGCCGCTGCAGCCGGCGCACCGCGCTGATCCTGGCAGGAGCCAGGAGCCAGGTGCTTTTCCTGGTCTCCCATGGGGTGCAGGGCCCAAGCACCTGGGCCATCCTCCACTGCACTCCCTGGCCATAGCAGAGAGCTGGCCTGGAAGAGGGGCGACCGGGACAGAATCCGGCGCCCCAACTGGGACTAGAACCCGGTGTGCCGGCGCCGCAAGGTGGAGGATTAGCCTATTGAGCCACGGCGCCGGCCCAGTACCATGCTTTTTTAAATACTATAGCTTTTTAGTATGCTTTGGAATTAAGTACTGTGATGCCAATAGTTTTTTTTTTTTTATGCTCAAGGTCGCTTTGGCTATCCTGGGTCTTATGTGGTTCCATATGGATTTTAGGAGTTTTTAAAAAATATTTTTGCAAAGAGTATAATTCATATTTTAATTGGGATTATATTGAATCTGTAGATTTCTTTATGCAGTATGGACATATTAACAATGTTAATTCTTCCAATCCATGAACAATGAAAATCTTTCCATTTTTGTGTGTCCTTGATGATTTCTTTCATTGGCATTTAATAATTGTCCTTGAATATATCATTCATTTCTTTGTTTAAATTTATTCCTAAATATTTAATCTTTAGTAACCATCATGAGTTGGATTTCTCTCTTAATGTCCTTTTCTTTCAGCAATATCATTATTGATGAATAAAAATGAAACTTTTGTATATTGATTTTTTAACCTGCAACCTACTGAATTGGCTTACCAGTTCTAACAGCTTATTGGTGGATTGTTTAAGTTTTTCCATGTGCAATATCCCGTCACCTACAAGCATGGATATTTTTATTTCTTCCTTTCTAATTTTGATGCCCTTTTTTCTCTTCTCTAATTGCTCTTCCTAATACTTCCAGTGCTATATTGAATAACAGTGGTGAAAGCAGACATTCTTGTCTTGTTGCAGATATGAGGGAAAATGCTTTCTGCTTTTCCCCATTCAGTATGATATTGGCTGTGGGTTTGTAATATATATACTTTTGAAGTATGCTCCTTCTCTAGCTAATTTACTGAGAGTTTTTATCATGAAGATATGTTGAATATCATCAAATGCTGTTCCTGTATCCATTACGATGATACTACTGTTTTTCTTCCTCATTCTCCTTTTTTGAATTTATTTATTTATTTGCGAGCTGGAGTTACAGAAAGGGAGAGACAGAGAGAAAGGTCTTCCATCCTCTGGTTCACTCCCTAAATGGCCACAACAGCTGGAGATGGGCCGATCCAAAGCTGGAGCCAGGAGCTTCTTACCGGCCTCCCACGTGGGTGCAGGGGCCCAAGCACTTGGGCTGTAATCTACTGCTTTCCCAGGCCATAAGCAGAGAGCTGAATCCAAAGAGGAGCAGCAGGGACATGAACTGGTGCCAGCCCTCTTCATTCTCTTGATGTATTTTATTATGTTTTGGATTTGTGGGTGTTGAAACATCCTCACATCCCTGGGGTAAATCCCACTTGATTATTATGTGTGATCTTTTTAATGTAGTGTTGGTTCTAGTTTGCTAGTATTTTGTTGAGAATTTTTCTATCTGGGTTCATCAAGGGCATTGGTCTATAGTTTCTTTTTGTGCTGTGTCTTTTCTTTGGTTTTGGTGTCAGAGTAATGCTGACTTCAAAAAATGAGTTTAGAAGAGTTCCATGCCTTTCAATATTTTGGAATAGTTTGAGAGGTATTGCAGTTGGCTCATCTTTGTTTTGTAGAATTCGTTTGTTTAGCTATCAGGTCTTGGACTTTTCTTTGATGGAACAATCTCACTGTTTTGCTATTACTCTGTTTATATTTTCTGTATTTTCTTTTTTGAAAAGATTTATTTCACTTACTAGCAAGAGAGAAGGAGAGATCTTCATTGGTTCATTCCTCAAATGGCCACAATGTCTCAGGCTGGGACAGGCTGAAGCCAGAAGTCTGAAATTCCATCTGGGTCTCCCACAAAGGTGGCAAGGGCCCAAGTAGTTTGGCCATCCTGTGCTGCTTTCCCAGGTACATTAGTAGGGAGCTGGATTGGAATTTATCCATTTGTTTATAGTTTTGCAAGTTGTTATCATATAGTAGGTTATGGTAGATTCTTAGAATCCTTTATATTTCCATGGTATAAGTTGGTTTTTGTTTGTTTGTTTGTTTGTTTTTTATTTTTGACAGGCAGAGTGGACAGTGAGAGAGAGGGAGACAGAGAGAAAGGTTTTCCTTTTGCCGTTGGTTCACCCTCCAATGGCGCTGATCCGAAGCCAGGAGTCAGGTGCTTCATCTGGTCTCCCATGTGGGTGCAGGACCCAAAGACTTGGGCCATCCTCCACTGCATGGTATAAGTTGTAATGTCTCCTTATTCATCTCTAATTTTATTTATTCATGTTTTCCTTGTTTGTCTTTGCTAGTCTAAGAATTTGTCTACTTTAGATTTTTGTTTTATTGATTTTTTTGTTTTAATTTCATTTATTTCTGGTCCGATCCTTAGTATTTCTTATGTCTGGCTAATTTAGAGTTTGGTTTATTCAGACTTTTCTAAGTCCTTGAAATGCATCATTAGATTATTTATTTGAGTGTATCCTTTTTATTCTGAAAGACAAGATTTCATTCCAGGATGCAATTGGAGACCATTATGCTTAGTGAAATAAGCCAGTCCCAAAAAGACAAATACTATGTTTTCCCTGGTGTGTGTGTGTATGAGAGAGAGAAAACAAAAAATGTAATGTATATGAGCGAAATTGACATTTTGAGATTTGATTATTGTTTATAGCCCTTATGTATACTCTTGAGGAACAGTAATTTTTGCTACTTACTGCTTTGTGAATTCTATATTTAGTGGAGGGTTAAACTTGTGATTATAAAGTAAATTGAAAGCATGTCATTGTAAAAATTAAAAGAAAAGAAAGGAAGGAAGAGGGAGGGTGGGAAGTATCATTATGCTCTTAAAACTGTATATATGATATACATGAAATTTGTTCCCCATATATAAACAAAAAATTGTAAAATATTGTTTTTTTGAAATCTTTCTTGTTTTTAAAGATTTCTATCTATTTATTTGAAAGGCAAAGTTAGAGAGTGAGAGAGATATCTTCCATCTGCTGGTTTACTCCCCTGATGGCCACAATAGCCAGAGCTGGGCCCATTCGAAGCCAGGAGCCAGGAGCTTCATCTGGGTCTCCCATGTGGGTACAGACAAGCACTTGGGCTATCCTCCACCAAGGCACATCAGTAGGGAGCTGGATCAGAAGTGGAGCAGCCGGAAATTGAATCATCATCTATAAGGGATGCTGGCACTGCTGGCAGGAGCTTTATTCACTGCACCACAGTAGCCAGCCCCTCTGTTTTTCAATGTATGTACTTATCCTTATAAACTTCCCTTTTAATACTGCTGTTTCTGTATGCCACATAATTTGATATGTGATATTGTTTCAAGAAATTTTTAAATTTTTAAAATTTCTTCAGTGATCCATTTGTCATTCAGGAGCATGTTGTTCAGTTCTGTTTTTGCTGGTTTCTAGTTTTATTCCTTTGTGGTCTGAGAAGATACCTGGTATGATTTCAATTATTTTTTTAATTTACTGAGATTTGATTTGTGGCATAATATATGGAGTGTCCTGCAAAATGTTCCATGTGGTGATGAGAAGAATGTATATTCTGTTGTTGTTGCATGAAACGTTCTGTAGATGTCTGGTAGGTCCATTTGCTGTCCATTGATGACACTGAGGTGTTGAAGTCCTCCATTATTATTATATTGGAATTTAACTGTCCTTTTAGTTGTAATATTTACTTTGTATATTTCCATGGTTTGTGTTGAGTGAATTTATTATTGTCATATCTTCTTGATGAATCAATCCTCTTTGCAATATATAATTCTCTGCTCTCTTTTTACAGATTTTTATTTAAAATTCTTTTGTATCTGATATGAGCATTGCTGCTCCAGCTTGGTTTTGGTTTCCACATCTATGGTATAAGTTTGTCTGATGCTTCACTTTCAGTCCCTGTGTATCTTTACATATGAAGTGAGTTTCCAGTAGGCAGGATATAGTTGGGTTTTTTGGTAATCCATTCAGCTGACATATCTCTTTTGATTGGAGAATTTATGACATTCACATTCAAGGCTAATATTGATAGATAAGAACTAACTTTTTTTTAAAGAACTAGCTCTTGTAAGTTTGTTGATTGCTTACAGATTTTTTAAAGATTTATTTCTTTATTTGACTGCAAAGTTACAGAGAGGCAGAGAGAGAGAGAGAGAGAGGTCTTCCATCCACTGGTTCACTCCCCAGATGGCAGCCGTGAACCGAGCTGGGCTGATCTGAAGACAGGAGCAAAGAGCTTCTTCTGGGTCTCCCATATGGGTGCTGGGGCATGAGGACTTGGGCCATCTTCCACTGCTTTCCCAGTCTATACCAAAGAGCTGGATCCGAAGCAGAGCAGCCAGGTCTCAAACTGGCACCCATATTGGATGCCGGCATTGCAGGCGGCGGCTTTACCCTCTGTGCCACAGCGCCATCCCTCTGATTTTTAAAAATATTCTTTCCTTTTTTTTTTTTTTTTTTTTGTGCTAGGTTAGCACCAAAAAGGAAACCTGTTGAAGTGAAATGGACATTATGAGAAACGGTAACTTGATCAGCCCTTGCCCTGACTGTTGATGAACACCTTAATACTTTATCCCTCCTAGTATTTTTTTGCCTGTTCCACTTAATACTATTGGTTGAATTCTGCAATTAATACACAGTTATTCTTAAGTGTTGAAACTTAACTGAAAAGTGATCCCTGTAAAATATAAAAGTGGAAATAAGAGAGGGAAGAGATGTACAATTTGGGACATGCTCAAGCTGACTTTCCCCAAACGGTAAAGTTAGAAACATACCAGGGGATTCCAATTCAATCCCATCAAGGTGGCATGTACCAATGCCATCTCACTAGTCCAAGTGATCAATTTCTGTTCATAATTGATCATAATAGGACTAAAAGTCAAAGGGATCACACAAACAAGACTAGTGTCTGCTAATACTAACCGATAGAATCAAAAAGGGAGAGAACGATCTAACATGGGAAGCGGGATACACAGCAGACTCATAGAATGGCAGATGTCCTAAACAGCACTCTGGCCTCAGAATCAGCCCTTAAGGCATGCGGATCCGGCTGAAAAGCCCATGAGAGTATTTCAGGCATGGAAAGCCAAGACACTCTGTCAAAAAAAAAAAAAAAAAAAAAAGCCTAAATGTAAGATCTCTGCGAGTGAGATCCCAGTGGAAAGAACGGGGCCATCAAAGAAGGAGGTACCTTTCTCTGAAGGGAGGAGAGAACTTCCACTTTGACTATGACCTTGTCTAAATATGATCAGAGTCGGTGAACTGAGGGGGCTTCCATAGCCTTGGCAGCTCATGACAAGAGTCTAGGGTGATTACTGATGCCATAAACAAGAGTGTCAATTTGTTAAGTCAACAACAGGAGTCACTGTGCACTTACCCCTCATGTAGGATCTCTGTCCTTAATGTGCTGTATATTGTGATTTAATGCTACAAAGAGTACTCAAACAGTATTTTTCACTTTGTGTTTCTATGTGGGTGCCAACTGTTGAAATCTTTACTTAATATATACTAAACTGATCTTCTGTATATACACTGTGCACTTACTCCTCATGTAGGATCTCTGTCCTTAATATGCTGTATATTGTGATTTAATGCTACAAAGAGTACGCAATCAGTATTTTTCACTTTGTGTTTCTATGTGGGTGCCAACTGTTGAAATCTTTACCTAATATATACTAAACTGATCTTCTGTATATAAAGAGAATTGAAAATGAATCTTGATGTGAATGGAAGGGGAGAGGGAGCGGGAAAGGGGAGGGTTGCGGGTGGGAGGGAAGTTATGGGGGGGGAGCCATTGTAATCCATAAGCTGTACTTTGGAAATTTATATTCATTAAATAAAAGTTTAAAAAATTGCCACTAACATAAAACAAATAAAAAGCCTTTGAGTATGGTAAATATTTTGCCTTAAAAATAAATATAAATGTGAGCCGGCGCTGCGGCTCACTAGGCTAATCCTCCGCCTTGCGGTGCCAGCACACTGGGTTCTAGTCCTGGTCGGGGCGCCGGATTCTCTCCCGGTTGCCCCTCTTCCAGGCCAGCTCTCTGCTGTGGCCAGGGAGTGTAGTGGAGGATGGCCCAGGTCTTTGGGCCCTGCACCCCATGGGAGACCAGGAGAAGTACCTGGCTCCTGCCATCGGATCAGCGCGGTGCGCGGGCTGCAGCGCGCCGGCTGTGGCGGCCATTGGAGAGTGAACCAATGGCAAAAGGAAGACCTTTCTCTCTGTCTCTCTCCCTCTCACTGTCCACTCTGCCTGTCAAAAAAAAATTAAAAAAAATAAAAAATAAAAAATATATAAATGTAAAAGAAGCAATAAAGTCCTTAAAAGCAATACATTTTTAAAGATTCATTTACATATTTATTTGAAAGAGAGGGCAATAGAGAAATGGAGAGACAGAGAGAGAGAGGGAGAGAGACAGAGAGCAAGCTCTCATCCACTAGTTCATTCCCCCAAAATAACTTCATCAGCTATATCTGGTCCAGGCCAAAGCCAGGAGCCAGGAACTCCATCCTGGTTTTTGACATAGGTGGCAGGGGCCCAAGTACAAGGCCCATTTTCCACTGCTTTTCTGGGAGCCTTAGCAAGAAGCTATATCATAAGCAGAAGCAGAGCAGCAGGGACCACAAAAAAAAAATATTCTCTTTCCTTGTCTTTCTACCCCTCTTTTTAATTATCTTTGTGTTTTCACAGCTTTCTGCCATGAGTTTGGTTTGTCTTCTCTATTTCTTGTGTTATCTCCCGTTAGTGAATTTTTAAATAAAATTTATTTATTTAAATTGTAGAGTGACAGATAGAAAGGGAGAAACAAAAATACGTCTTCTACCCACTCTGATATGGGGTGCTGCATTGCAGGCAGTGGCTTAATCTGCTTTTTTTTTTTTTTGCCACAATGCTGGTCCCTAACTTGGGTGTTCATGATGGTTAATTCTTATGTAACACTTCCTTCTTGTGGGGCTGATCTGGTGGTGAATTCTGGTTTTGCTTGTCTGGAAAGTACAGTGTTTCTCCTGCATTTCAAAAAGATAACTTCCCTGGGTATAGTATTTTAGGTTGGGAGGGTTTTTTTGTTTGTTTTTTTGTTTTTTTTTTAAAGACCTCTAATATATCATTCCATTCTCTTCTAGCTCTGTAAGATTTCCCTCCAGCAGTCTGCCAGTAATCTAATGGGTTTTCTTTTATATGTAACTTTATGTTTTCCCTCTCACTGTCTTTAGGATTCTGTCATTGTCCTTAACTTTTCGTAATTTGAATGTAATATGTGTTAGAAAGGGTCTCTCTCTCTCTCTCTCTTTTTTTTTTTTTTTTACTTAATCTGATTGGGGCCATTTGTGCTCCCTGTATCTAGATGTCATATCTCTTTCCAGATTTGGGAAATTTTCAACTATTATTTTATTCTTCAGGTTCTCAGTACCTTTTTCATTTTCTTCTCCTACAGATATCACTATAATATGAATATTCACATAATTGTTTCCCATCACCTTACTTTTTTTAATTCTTTTTTTCTTTACTTTTGTCTGGCTAGATTATTTCAGAAATCTTTTTTTTTTTTTTTTTTGACAGGCAGAGTGGACAGTGAGAGAGAGAGACAGAGAGAAAGGCCTTCCTTTTTCCGTTGGTTTACCCCCCAGTGGCCGCTGCGGCCGGCGCACCGCGCTGATCTGAAGCCAGGAGCCAGGTGCTTCTCCTGGTCTCCCATGCGGGTGCAGGGCCCAAGGACTTGGGCCATCCTCCACTGCACTCCCTGGCCATAGCAGAGAGCTGGACTTCTTGGAAACGGAGCAATCGGGACAAAATCCGGCGCCCTGACTGGGACTAGAACCTTGGGGTGCCGGCGCCACAGGCGGAGGATTAGCCTCTTGAGCTGTGGCGCCGGCCAATTTCAGAAATCTGAATCCCTAAGATCAGGAAGTCTTTCTTCTGGTTGACTCATTATGTTGTGAAAGCTCTCAATTTTGTTTTTAATTTCATTGATTGAAATTTTCACATCCAAAATTAATGATTTGTTCTTTTGAGTGATTTCTATCTCTGTTGAAATTTTCTTTCATAAAATGCATGATTCTCCTCATTTCTTTGAATTATGTACTTGCATTATTCAATGGCTTTCCTTTGGATCACTATTTTGAATTCTTTTTCAGGCATTTCATGGATTTCCTTCAAGTCAGGATCTATTTCTGGAGGAGTATTGTGCTGTTTTTCAAGTGTCATGCTCTCTTGCTTCTTCATATTTCCTGCATCCCTATGTTGTCTGCACATCTGATGTAACATTTCCTTCTTTATGCAGTAGCTTTAGCTTGAAAAGACTTTTTTTGTTTAGGTGGAATGTGGTATGCTTGTTGGGCTGTTGCTTTGGCTTTGGTTCTAAATAATCCCAGGAAGGTAACCTCAGAATGATTTCTTCAGCTGTAATCAATATCAGCAGTGTCTATGAGTGCCACAGTTGTCTATTCTGCAGCAATTTGTGGAGGTAATAATATGATTTTTAAGTAGATGTGGGCTTCCATAGGTGTGTATCTTCAAACTCCAGAGAACTGAGTGTTAAATCACACTGGGAGTTGTGTTGGCCATAGCCATGTTCTTGGTGCCGTGGGACACAGAATTGGCTGTTCCCTTGTCTCTACAGGAAAGTTTGAGTGATCCTCTTGCTAGTGGCACCTATAGATGTGGTCCTGAACTGATTGATGTGGATAGGACTTTCCACAGGTCATATTCAGTGTACTTGAGTGATGATACTAGATCTCTTAGAACCAAAAGCCCTAGTTCCAAGCAGTGGGGGATATGAAAGTGACTTTGCCCGGGTCCTATGTGGGTGAATATAGGCTTCTTAGGAGATTTTTCACTAGCAGATGTGGGCCTGGAGGAATAGAATGTAGGTGGGGTCTCTCCCAGATCCTGCAGGGTGAGATCAGATGACTCTGAGAAATAACAGTACTAATAGTCAGTCTCAGAGCTGCAGGACAGGAAGGTTACTTTGCCTGAGTCCCACAGGAAAAGTGTAGGATTTGCCAGAAATTGTCCCCTGCAGCAGTGAAATGCAGATAAAGCCTTTACCAGGTCCCACAGGGCAAACACAGGAATTCCTAGAACTTACAAAACTGTAGTCAGAGTCCCAGAGCTGTAGAATGTAGTAGAGACGTTATGCAAATCCCATGTTTCATTCACAGTTTATGCTAGGATTGTCCACTGACAGGCATAGATCTAGAGCAGTGAAATATAGGTACAGTCCTCTTTAGCTCCCATGTTATGAACTCAGGGAACTCTGTAGACTATAACTCCAACAGTCTCAGTTCCAGAGCTGTAGGATATGCCCATGTCTCATAGTTGATCAGGAGTTGTGCTGGGGATTGTGTGCTAACAGGTACAAGCCTAGATCAGTGGGGTGCAGATAGAACCATCCTCAGGCTCCACAGCTGAGCACAGGTATCCCTGGGACTTATAGAACAATCAGTCATAGACTGACAGCTGCAAGGTGCAGTAGGCTTGTTACCCAGATCCCTTGATGTACTTAGGTGACTGTACAGATATAAGGCCAACAGTCACAGTTCCAGAGCTTCACAAAATTGAAGGATACTTTATCCAGATCCTACACAGTTATCACAAGCTATATTGCAGATTGTATACTAACAAGTGCAGGCCTGGAGCAGAAGAGTACAGATAGGGCCTTCCTCTGGACCTATGGGTGAGTACAAGTGTCCTTGGGACTTAGAGAACCAACAATCACAGTCCCAGATTACAGAATGCATTGGGATTCTGACCCTGATCTCAAAGGGTAAGTGTAGGTTTTGCTGGGGATTGTGGACTGGTGGCCACTAACCTGAAGCAGAAGAATTCAGATATTCCCCTTCAGGTCCTGCTAGTGAGTGCGAGTTGTTGTGCTGATGGTAGCACCAAGAACCACAGTCCCAGAGCTGTTGGACACAGAACTGGATACCCACATTCCCACAGGGTAGGGAAGGATGATGCTAGGGCTTATGGCCTGGTCTCCCAGAACCTCATGCTAAGAGATGTAGAAGGAAACTTTCCCAGTTCCAGTTGTCTTGGTTTGTATATACCATGCTGTTCATGCTGAGCTCCAAAAAAGCAGAGGGGGAACTTCACTAGATGAGGTAGAGCAAATAAATATGGATCTGGAGCTTGTGCGCAACAACGAAGCAGCTGAAGGATGCAGGCAGGCCTCGTCTATGCCCTGTGATGAGCCCTGGCTCCAGGGTGTGGGTGGGAATCCGGCAGCAATGGAATTTAGTAGTGGCTGTGCTGCAGGAGCTCAGGTCTAGAGCTTTAGGGGAGTGGGGAGGCAATGTGGGTTTCTTTTTTGGAGGAAGAGTATCACATGGACCTTAGTCAACTTTCTTGCATGGATTTAAAGCATGTGAGAATTGTGAAATTCTCTTATAGTTAAGGCTGCGTGTTTGTGGCAATGCTTGCTTTTCCCCAACAAGATGTGTCTCCTTGCTAGGAAACTAGGAAAGAGAAGTGGTATGCTTTGCCCCTCTCTGCTGGTATTTGGAGTCTCTGTGCTGTTCAGAATTCCTGTCACTTCTTTGTTGGATCTTCACTAACATTCTTTTTTTGATGCTAGTACCTGGATTGTTAAGTATAATAGTTAACATTTGTTTTGTGCTATCTGTGTGTCAGGCACTGTGATCATACCCATCACAAATAAATAATATATTTTGGTCCTTATAATTATTGTGTAAGACTGGTTTTTAATCCCCATTTGAGAAAATCTAACTGAGAATTAGAAAGGTTATATGAGTTACAACTACAAGAAAAGTGCCTAGAATTGTGCATGATATGGAACAGGTATCGAGGATGGGGACATGGGACCAGCATTGTGATGCAGCATGTTGAGCTGCTGTCTGCTATGCTGGCATTGCACATCTCAGTGCCAGTTCAAGTTTCAGCTTCTTTGCTTCTGATCCAGTTCCCTGCTAGTGCTCCTAAGAAAGCAGTGGAAGATAGCTCCAGTGCTTGGGCCCCTGCCACCTTGGTGGGAGACTGGGATGTGATTCCAGGCTCTTGGATTCAGCCTAGCCCAGCCCTGGCAGTTGCAGCCATTTGGGGAATAAACCAGCAGATGGAAGATGTCTGTCTCTCCATCTCCTGTCTTTCTGTCTTTCAAATAAATAAAATAGATATTTTATTTAAAAAAAAAAGAATGAGGACACAGCATTCTAAAACTGTGTTAGAGTTGGAAACGTCTTCAACACTTCTACTTTCACAGCTCCTCTAGATCTGTTCTCCATACTTCAGGTATACTGATCTTTTTGAAAGGTAAATATAACGGAACTTCTTTAAGGGATTTCATTTGATTTTTGGATAAAGCCTCTTAAGGTCAGCCATGTGGCTACAGGTGGAGGAGAGGGAATGATAGCTAAATGAAGTCAGAGAGGATGGTAGTGGCAGATCTTGAGGACATTTGAGGCAAGGAAAAGGAGTTTGACTTTCATTATATAATGAGGAAGTACTGGAGAGGTTTGAGATGAGCAGTGACATGATTTATATGGCTCTCTGCTCTGTGTGGGGAATGGTCAGTAGGGATCTAGGGGACCAGGAGCTCAATGAGGAGGTGACTTCCATATGCAGGTAAAAGAATATATTGGCTTAAGCCAAGGTGGATGGGAAGAGGTTAAGTCTAGATATACTGTATTAAGAAAGCAAAACCAACAGATTTTGATGACAGACTGGATAGAGAGAGTGAGGAGAAGTGAGAAATCAAGGATTACCTCTAGATTTTAGCCTCAAAACTAGGTGAACACTGTCTTAATTAAAGACATGGGAAATAAGGGGTGAGAGAAGGAAATCAGTGACTATTGAGAGCTTTTACTGGCCACATTTAATTTGAGATGCTCATGGGAGAAGGAAGCTGTGGGGATTCAGAGCATGAGGAAAACATTTCTGGAGGAGGAAGTAGGAAAGGCTTTGCAATGGAAGTGGCTTTTGTGCTATGATGGGCTCAGCAGACAAGGCAGCATTGGGAATATGGCAATAGTGAGGGGAGGAAGGATGGAAAGAGGTTACAACAGTGCTTCTCAGACTTCATAATTTTTGCCACATATAGGCATCATTTTACCTACTGTTTTTCCTTAAAATGACTCACTTTTGAAAAGTTTGATAATTTAAAAAGAGCTTTATAACTAGTACTATGAGTTGGCTTTGGTTGTCTCTTCCTAAATATACATTAAAAATCAACTTCTAATAAATACTTTGTTGATGAAGTAATAGCCAGTAATTGAGTACATATTATGGGCTAGGAGCAATTTTGAATGCTATGAATCAAGAATTTCATTTCCCATGACACTCATTGTCCCTATTCTAAGTGCTTTATGTATACTAACTCCTTTAATCCCTTTGACAGTGTTATGTCACAGAGGTACCATCTTCCCCATTTTACAGGTGAAGAAGCTATACCCTAGAGCGGTTGGGCAACTTTTTTTTTAATTAATAGTAAAAATCATTACAGCATGTTTCTGTAACTAAATTTTTTTAAAATATATTTATTTTATTTATTTATTTGAAAGAGCTACAGAGGGACGTAGAGACAGAAGAGAGAGGTGTTCCATCCTCTGGTTCACTCCCCAGAAGGCTGCAGTGCCAGGAGCTGAGCTGATCCAAAGCCAGGAGCCAAGAGCTTCTTCCGGGTCTCCCATGCTGGTACAGGGGCCCAAGGACTTGGGCCATCTCCCATTGCTTTCCCAGGGCATAACGGGGAGCTGAATCAAAAGTGGAGCAGCCGGGGCTGGAACCTGCGCCCATAAGGGATATTGGTGCTGCAGGTCAGGGTTTTACCCTGCTGCACTACAGCGCCAGTCCCCAGTTTGGCATTTTGACTGGAGTTGTACAACTAATAATTAGCAAAGCTAGGCTTAGAGCTGTAGGTCACTATGCTGTTGTTCACCCTAGAGTCAATGTAGAGAGTTTTTTTTTTTTTAATACCTATGTCTAGACCCCATCCAGATCAATTAAATCAGTAACTCTGGGGTAAGGCTCCAGCATCTGCATTTTTGCAAAGCTTTCTGGGTGATTCTCATGTGCAGCCAGGGGTGACAAATATCTGCTCCTTGCCATAAGGCCTCCAACCTCCTGTAATCACCCCTTAACTTCTGTATTCTGGGCATTTGTAGCAGAGAAAAGCATTCAGACAAAGGCATAAAGATGTTCATTAGCAGCTCAAAGAAATGCATATAGCCGCTTTTAAATTCACAGAAGTCTGAGAGTTAATGTCTCTGGTGGGGGAGCAGCAGCCCACACAGGGGCTTTATGTGGTAGAAGGTCACACAGTCCTAGGAGATGAGTTTGGATCACCTGGTTCCCAATTAACATGCTGTCTGATCTTTTCACCAAATTTAATTTGCTGGCAGATTATTAATTTCCAGTTGCTTAAGTATGTTGGGGCCAGAGGGGGGAAGGGAGCCTAGCAACCAAATTGCATGGCTTAGCAACCAATTACCACACTTCAGTTACAGCAGATGTGGGAGGCTGTCTGCAAAGCTGCCATTGCTGGAGCTGAGAAGAAAAGTCACAGAGTAGCCATGCAGGTGCAAATAGCAAGGAAGAGTTACCTTACTCACTGATTGAACTTGGGAAGTTGCTTACTTGTTTTAAAACCTGTTTCCCCAGCTGTAAAATGGGGCTAGTTTGCAAAGATCAAGAGAAGACATCTTCACTTTTTCAACAAATACAAACTCGGGTTCAGAGTTATTTAATTTTATATTTATCACATATAGGGAGTACACTGATCAGGTTCCTATTGTTTCTAAAATTTTATTTATTTATTTATTTATTAACAGGCAGAATGGACAGTGAGAGAGAGACAGAGACAGAGAGAAAGGTCTTCCTTTTGCTGTTGGTTCACCCTCCAATGGCCGCTGCGGCTGGCGTGCTGCGGCCAGCGTGCTGCGGCCAGCACACCGCACTGATCCGAAGGCAGGAGCCAGGTACTTCTCCTGGTCTCCCACGGGGTGCAGGGCCCAAGGACTTGGGCCATCCTCCACTTCACTCCCTGGCCACAGCAGAGAGCTGGACTGGAAGAGGGGCAACCGGGAGAGAATCCGGCGCCCCAACCGGGACTAGAACCCGGTGTGCTGGCGCCACAAGGTGGAGGATTAGCGTAGTGAGCCGCGGCGCTGGCGCTTCCTATTGTTTCTAAAAAATGACCACAAACTTGATGGCTGAAAGCAACAAACATACTATCTTACACATCTAGAAGTTAAGAGTTCACAATGGGCCCTGCTGGCCAAGATTAAGGTGTCAGCAGGACTGCATTCATTCTATAAGCACTAGAAAAGAATTTGTTTCCTACTTCCGATCACATCTTAGCCTTTTGGCTAAGATCAAGTGTGTTTCTTACTTCCGGTTTCTTCAAGCTATTTATTGACATTTCTTGACTCTCCCTTCCTTCCAGCAATGGTTAGTGGAGTTTTTCTCACATTGAATTACTCCCACACTAAGGCTTCTGCTTCCCTATTCCATGTTTGAGCACCTTTGTAATTACAATGGTTCCACTGGAATAATCCAGGATAATCTCCCTATAGTAAAGTTACTGATTAGCAAAACTTTAATTCCATCTACTACCTTAATTCTCCTTTACCATGTAACCTACCTTATTCACAGGTTCCAAGGATTAGGATGTAGGCAAGTTTGGGGGAACATATTCTGGCTCTTAAATTCTGTGTCAGACATTATTCTAAGTGCTTCACATGTATTTAAGCCTTACTTGTTTATAACTCATTTAATACTTCTCGGGGCTAGCGCTGTGGTGTAGCAGGTAGAGTGCATCCCCTATGGGCACCAGTTCCAGTCCCAGCTGCGCCTCTTCTGATCCATTTCTCTGCTTATGGCCTGGGAAAGCAGTAGAAGAGGGCCCAGGTCCTTGGGCCCCTGCACCTGGGTGGGAGACCTGGAAGAAGCTCCTGGCTCCTGGCTTTGGATTGGCGCAGCTCTGGCTGTTTTGACCATTTGGAGAGTGAACCAGAGAATGGAAGACCTTTCCTTCTTTTTCTTTCTGTGACTCTGCCTCTCAAATAACTATCTAAAATGCTAAAAGGAATGAGATATAAAAGTGCTTAACTACAGACATAAATTGAAAGTGTATCATTGCAAAAATTAAAAGAAAAATAAAAAAGGAAGAATGAGGGAGGGTGGGAAGTATCATTATGCTCTTGAAACTGTATATATGAAATTTGTTCCCTTTATATAAATAAAAACCATTTTTAAAAATATATGTATTTTTGTATTTTTTAAAAATATCTCAGAGTAACCTATTCAGGATTGGTAAGTGATTTCATCAGCCTTAGCACATGAGTTTCATCCTCAAAGTCACAAGGTGGCTGTTAGAGGTATATCTGTCTCAAAACCATTGCAAACAGTGAGAAAAGCAAAAATGGTACATGCCAGCTGTCTTTCACCATTGTTTAAAGATTTATTTATTTATTTGAAAAACAGAGTTATAGAGAGAGAAAAGGAGAGACAGAAAAAGAGAGAGAGAGAGAGCTTCCATCTGCTGGTTCACTCCCCAAATGGGCACAACAGCCATGGCTGGGCCAGGCCAAAGCCAGGAGCCAGGAAGTTCATCCAGGTCTCCCATGTGGGTTCAGGGCCCCAAGGAGTTGGGTCATCTTCCACTGCTTTCCTAAGCACATTAGCAGGGAGCCAGATTGGAAGTGGAATAGCTAGGACTTGAACTGGTACAAGTATAGGATGCCAGCATCACAAATGGCTTTACCCGCTATAACACAGCACTGGCCATTCACTTAAGCTTTCTAATCATGCCATTCAAACCATGTGAGGCCCTACTCACATTTTCTAATTATTCTGCCAAATTATGAAAGCAATGTACAAAAATCTATACCACAATTTAAGTTTTTCTACTATCTGGGAGTTTGGACAGTTTTTGCCACTGTGTCAGCCCTGACTTCTGCCATGTTAAAGAAGCTTTCCTGCAAGCCACACCCAACAGCTTTCACTGACCTCTTATTTGTTACTCTTTTTAAAAATATATAAACTATGGAATACTACTCAGCTGTAAAAAAAAAAAAGAATGAAATCCTGTCTTTTGGAACAAAATGGATGCAACTTGATATCATTATATTATTGAAATAAGCCAGTCCCCAAAAGAGAGATACTATATGTTTTCCCTGATCTGTGGTAACTAATAGAGTACCTAAAATGTAATGCATTGTAGCGAAATTGACATTTTGAGCTTCAATGATTGTTACAACCCTTGTCTCCACTGTTGAGGAACAGTGTTTTTTTTTTTTTTCTTCTTACTATTTGTTGAAGTCTGCACTTAGTGTATAAAGTGAACTGAAAGTACATCATTGTAAAAATTGAGGGGGAATAGGAGAGGAAGGAGGATGAAGGGTGGGAGCATGGGTGGGTGGGAGGGTGCAGTGGGAAGTATCACTATGTTCCTAAATCTGTATATAAGAAATATATGAAATTTGTATACCTTAAATAAAATTTTATATATATATATATATAAAATGTATTTTAAAGGCAGAGTTAGAGAGAGAGAGAGGGAGAGAGGGAGAGAGAGAGAGAGAGAGAGAAAGCGAGCTCTTCCATTCACTCTCCAAATGACTGCAACTGCCAGGGCTGAGCCAGCTAAAGTCAAGAGCCTGGAACTCCATTCGTGTCTCCCACATGAGTGGCAGGGGCCCAAACACTTGGGTCATCTTCTGTTGCTTTCCCAGGCATGTTAGCACAGTGTGAGATCAAAAATGGAGCAGTTGGGACGTGAACTGCCACCCCTGTGGGATGCCACTGTTTCAGGCTGTGGCTTTATCCTCTATACCACAATGCTGGCCCTGGCGTCCTGCTTTTTAGTCCATTCTGTCACTATGTCTTATTTGAGGAATTTAGTCCATTGATTTATGATAATTATTGATAGGTAAGGTCTTCTTACTGACATTTTGATATTTGTTTTGTATCTTTATTGTAGTACCTTTCTTTCTTTGTCCCTAAGTGACAGTTTTTATTTGAGATTAAATGATTTTTCCTCTATTGATGTACTTTGATTCTTATTTATTTTTGGTGTGTATCTACATATGTTTTTCTTTGTGGTTACCTTGAGTCTTACAAAAAATTATTTTGGCTATAACAAGCTATCTTGAAATAACAACATACAATTCATTATAAAAATAGGAAAAGAAACAAATAAAAAACAAAGAGATAAGAAATCCTAATGGCACATACTACATTTTTGTGTCATTTCTCCCCACATTTTGATATTTAGTGTTACATTTGACCGCTCTCCTTGTTGCCAGTCTCTTGACATTTTACTGTAGCAATTATGCATTTCTTTATTCTTCACAATAAAGATATAAATTATTTCTTTTTTCTTTAAGTTTTTATTTAATTAATGCATTTTTTCATAGATACAACTTTAGGAATACCGTGGTTTTTTCCCCCATACCCACCCTTACCCCCCACCAACTCCCATCCCACCTGCCTCTCCCTCTCCCATCTGCTTCTTCATTATGGTTCATTTTTAGTTTGATTTTATATACAGAGGACCAACTCCATGCTAAGCATAGACCTCAACAATTTGCACCCATGCACACACACAACATATAGAGTACAGTTTGGGAACGAAATTTGCAGTCGATTCTCATAGTAGAACTCATTAAGGACGGATGTCCTACATGGGGAGTAAGTGCACGATGACTTGTATTGCTCCTTTAACAATTAACACTCTTATTTAGGACGTCAGTGATTACCAAGGCTCTTGCCCCGGGCTGCCAAGGCTATGGAAGTCTTCTGTGACCATCAGTATTTGGACACGGCCATAAGCAAAATGGATGTTCTCCCTTCAGAGAAGAGTATATCCTTCTTTGATGACCCTTTCTTTCCACTGAGGTCTCACAGAGATCCTCCGTGTAGGATAAGACATAAATGATTTATGTAACATATTTACAGTATTAGAGCATTCTAAATTTTTTGGTATAGGTACTCTTTTTTAATTTTTTTTCATTTTTATTTAGGTACTCTTTTTTAAAGATTTATTTTATTTATTTGAATGGCACAGTTACAGAAAGAGAGATAGAGAGAGAGAGAGAGAGAGAGAGAGAGAGAGAATCTTCCATCTGCTCACCAAATGACTTTAACAGCCGGGGCTATGCCAGACCTAAAAAGGAACCAGGAGTTTCCTCTGGATCTCCCATGTAGATACAGGGATCCAAGCACTTGGGCCATACTCCTCTGACCTCCCAGATGTATTAGCAGAGATCTGGATGGGAAGTGGAGCAGCCAGGACTCTGCCAACTTCACACCCACTATGCCACAACACGAGCCCTGGTATAGGTACTCTAATCAGTGCGTTTGTACCTTCTGATATTTTCTTCTTTTTAGTATCTCTTTCTTTTCTTTCTTTTTTTAAGATTTATTTTATTTACTTAAAAGGCAGAATTACAGAGAGAAAGAGAGAGGAAGAGAGAGAGAGCGAGAGCAAGAGAGAGAGAGAGAGAAAGCAAGCTCTTCCAACCACTGGTTTACTCCCAAAATGATAGCAACAGTCAGGGCTGGGCCAGACCAAAGCCAGGAGCCAGGAGCCATGTCGGGGCAAGAGCCCAAGCACTTGGGCCATCTTCTGCTACTTCACTAGGCACATTAGCAGGGAGATGAATCAGAAGCAGCACAGCAGGGGCACAAACCTTTGCTCATTTGGGATGCTGGCATTGTAGGCGGTGGCTTAACCTAGTGCTCCACAACACTTTCTTTTAATTTAAAGAGCTCTCTTTAACATTTATTGTAAGGCAGGTCTAGTGGTGATAAATTCTCTCAGCTTTTGTTTGTATGTGAATGACTTTATCTCTGAAGGACTGCTTTCTTTGGATGCAATATTCTTGGCTGCATTTTTTTTTCTTCAGTACTGTAAGTCTCATCCCATTCTCTCATGGCCTTTTTCTGTTGAGAAGTCTATAGTCAGATGAATTGTGACTCCTTTATGTGTTATTTGCTTCATTTTGTCTTGCAGCTTTGAGAATCTTCTTTTTATATTTAACCTCAGAGATGTTGATTATAATATGACTTGGAGTAGACTTGGTTGTGTTGAATCTGACAGTAACTGTTGACCTTCCTGGATAATTGTATCTTTCTCCAGGTTTGGAAAATTTTCTGTCATTATCTCTTTGAACAATAATATACTTCCTACCTCTTTGGCATTTTCAAGTTCCAACTGAATCCCCCAGTAATTCCAATATTTGCTCTTTTCATGGTATCCCATATTTCTTATAAATTTTTTATTCCTCTTGATTTTTTTCTTCTCTGTGTTTTCAAATAACCTGTGTTCAAACTCACTGATTCTTTCTTCTGTTTGATCTATTTGTTTATTGATGCCTTCTATCTTGTTTTTAATGTTACTTAGTGTTTTTCACTTGAAGGATTTCTGCTTGATTGTGTTTACTTCCATCTTTCTATGAAATATTTCTGTTAGAATATTGAATCATGTCTCTCTGGTCTCTTGAATCTCCTTGAGTTTCCTTCAAACAACTATTTTGAAATCTTCATATGAGCATTTGGAAATTTCAGTTCTCAGATGATTGGTTTTATTTTGCTCTTTATGTGATGCCTGGGTACCCTGGAAGTTCCTGATACTTGTTGGAGTATGGTGTCATCTGTGCATTGAAGGATTAATTTTAGTAATCTGGCTTTTTTTGTGGCTGTCCTTCTATAAATTCTGAGCAGTCTGTTTTGTTGCTGAGGAGGGCGATGATCTGTCTGTAGCTAATGTGGGCTCACTGTCTTATGTTGCACCTCTCAGTCACAGGTGGTGTTAGCTGGGCTATAGCACTGCTCAAACAGAACCATATAACTGCAGTGGACACTGAAACGAGTCTAGAGGCTCTGTCTTCAGGAACTGGTCTGATACTTAATTCCAAAACAGACCTATGAATTCTTTTTGTCTGCCCAAGGTTGTAGGAGGAGTGAAAGAGGCAGCTTCTCAGTGACTCAAGCAGGTCCTCTGTGGGTCACACTTGGGTCTTACAGTCACCAGATGCTGTATATTCTTGGTGCATGCCCAAACAAGCCTGTCTCACCAGGGTGCAGGTCTCCACTTGATACTGGGGCAAATTGAGAGACTCTATCTACAGGCACTGGCCTAGGAATGGAAACTGTTAGGATCTGCCAAACACTTATTTCTGAGATGTAGTACCTTGGTCTCTAGCTGTGTGCTTACGGATGGAGTAGGGTAATAAAGGCAGTCCTCTGGCCACACAGATTAGTCCAAGCTTGTCACACCTGGTTTCCACTCCCCTTGTGCCTCACAAAGTCCCAGGGTGCCTTCCAGGCCCCCCCTGAGCTGGCAGAACATGTGCTCGGTCTTGGCATGGTAGACCCAGCTTGGATCTCCAAGGCATTGTCCTAAGCTTCCTCTACAACACTCTCCACATGGCTGGAGATTGATTTTCTGCAGTTGGTTAGGGGAAGGGGTGGCCAAGGCTGCCTGGGGTGGAATCTCAAATTCTCCACAGGTTAAGGGCCTGGGGGCAAGGGCTGGTGGGCTCAGCCTAACTGAATTTTTCCCACAACGAACCTGGCACTCTTTGCTTGCTTCTCCCAAGTGAGAGTCATCTCTTCATGCCATGCTCCTTGTAGCTGAGGGAGGGTTGACACAGGCAACTCTTTCCTTCTTGGTTTCTTCAATGTGAGTTTTCCTATGATTATAAAAGATGAGGTGCTATAGTGTCTCATGTGGCTTCTGTGCCTCTTGTGAAGGTGTCTTGATGTGTATATAGCTGTTCACATTGGTGTTTCTGTAGGGAGGTGTTCACAGGTGCTTCTTACTCAGATGCCAGCTTGGCTGCACATCCTGTAAAATTTTTAGTTGGTACGTAATATTTCTGCATTTGTATAACATACATTGCAGTATTTCAATACATATATACAGCATAAACGGATCAAATCAAGCAATTATCCTGCCTGTTCCTTATATTTTGTTGTTGTTTTTGTATCTTTCTAACTCCTCTCTTCCGTTTCTTTTGACAGTTTATAATACAATGCTGTGAATTATAGCAATCTCATTGTGCTATCTAGAATACTAGAACTTGTCACTTTTGAATCTGTTTTGCTACCCATTATCCAACCTCTCTCTACTCTGCCTTCTTTCACTCTTCCCATCCTCTAGTAATTACTGTTCTGTTTGATCCACTATTTTTTTTAACATTGTCTTTCTGTATCTGGCTTATTTGCCTTAATATAATGATCACCAGTTCCATCTACTTTGCTACAGATGTCAGGATTTCATTTTTATTTGGCTACATAATATTTCATTGTATACGTGTGTGTGTGTGTGTGTGTGTGTGTGTGTTTTCTTTATCCAGTCACCCATCAATGGAAATCTAGGCTGATGCTGTATTTTGGTCATTGTGAATAGTATTGCAATGAACTTGGAAGTGCACATGTTCCATTCATATGATAATTTCATTTCCTGTTCCCTGAAGTGGGATATCTAGATTTTATGGTATATCTAATTTTAGTTTTCAGAGGACCCTCCATACTGTTCTCCTTAAAGTCTTTACAAATTAGCATCCTCATCAACATTGTAAAAAGGTTCCCTTTTCTCCATGTCCTTGCCAGCATTTATTATTTTTAGTCCTTTTGTTAATAACCATTTTAAGTGGAGTGAGATGCGACCTCATTGTGGTTTTGATTGCATGTCTCTGATGGTTGGTGATAATTAACATTTTTACATCCATTTGTTGACGACTTGAATTTCTTTTTCTGGTACATGCCTATTTAAATATTTTCCCATTTCTTAATTGAATTGCTTGTTTTTAAGTTGTTAAGTTCTTTATATATTCTAGATATTAATCTTTTTTTCAGATGAACAGTTTGAAAACATTTTATTCATTCTGTTGGTTGTCTCTTCACTCATTTTTTTCTTAAGCTATGTGGAAGCTTCTTAGTTTGATATAATGCCTTTAGTTTACTTTCACTTTTGTTGCATACACTTTTGGGGTCTTATCTAAAAAATAACTACCTTTGTCAGTGTTTTGAAGTGTGTATCTTATGTTTTCTCCCAGTAGTTTATTAGTTTTAGGTCTTTAATTTAGATATGTGATGCATGTTGAGTTGAATTTCGTATAAGGTAAGATGTAGCAGTCAAGTTTAAAACACCTACTTATGTATGCCTAGTTTTCACACCACTATTTACTGAAGAGATTTTCCTCTCTCTAGTATATGTTTTTGGCAAAGGTCAGGTAGCTGCAAATGTATGGATTAATTACTCTGTTCCCCAATCTATTCTTATGCCAGTGCCACATTGTTTTTATTACAGTAGCTTGATAGTATGTCTTGAAATCTGATATTGTGACGGTTCTAGCTTTGTTATTTTTGTTCAGAATTGCTGTGTTTCTTCTCTGTCTTTTGTGCTTCTTTGTGAATTTTGGTACTGTTTTTTTCTAGTTCTCTGAAGAATTTCATTGATATTTGATGGTTATTTCATTGAATCTGTAAGTCACTTTGGGTAATACAGACATTTTAATAATATTAAGTATTCTAATCCATTGACATGAAAAGTAATTTCACTTTTTGTGTCTTGTTCAATTTCTTTTCTTTTAACTTTTATTTAATGAATATAAATTTCCAAAGTACAGCTTATGGATTACAATGGCTTCCCCCCCATAACGTCCCTCCCACCCGCAACCCTCCCCTTTCCCACTCCCTCTCCTCTTCCATTCACTTCAAGATTCATTTTCAATTCTCTTTATATACAGAAGATCAGTTTAGCATACATTAAGTAAAGCTTTCAACAGTTTGCTCCCACACAGAAACATAAAGTGAAAAATACTGTTTGAGTATTAGTTATAGCATTAAATCTCAATGTACAGCACACTAAGGACAGAGATCCTACATGAGGAGTAAGTGCACAGTGACTCCTGTTGTTGACTTAACAAATTGACACTCTTGTTTATGGCATCAGTAATCACCCTAGACTCTTGTCATGAGCTGCCAAGGCTATGGAAGCCCCCTGAGTTCACCGACTCTGATCATATTTAGACAAGGCCATGGTCACAGTAGAAGTTCTCTCCTCCCTTCAGAGAAAGGTACCTCCTTCTTTGATGGCCTGTTCTTTCCACTGGGATCTCACTCAAGGAGATCTTTCATTTAGGTTTTTTTTTTTTTTTCCCCAGAGTGTCTTGGCTTTCCATGCCTGAAATACTCTCATGGGCTTTTCATCTGGATCTGCATGCCTTAAGGGCTGATTCTGAGGCCAGAGTGCTGTTTAGGACATCTGCTGTTCCATGGGTCTGCTGTGTATCTCACTTCCCATGTTGGATCGTTCTCTCCCTTTTTTATTCTATCAGCTAGTATTTGCAGACACTATTCTTGTTTATGTGCTCCCTTTGGTTCTTAGTCCTATCATTATGATCAATTGTGAGCAGAAATTGATCACTGGGACTAGTGAGATGGCATTGGTACATGCCACCTTGATGGGATTGAATTGGAATCTCCTGGTATGTTTCTAACTCTACCGTTTGAGGTAAGTCAGCTTGAGCATGTCCCGAATTGCACATCTCTTCCCTCTCTTATTCCCACTCTTATATTTAACAGTGATCACTTTTCAGTTAAGTTTCAGCACTTAAGAAGAATTGTGTATTGATTACAGTATTCAACCAAAAGTATTAAGTAGAACAAACAAAAAAATACTAAGAGGGATAACATATTAAGTTGTTCATCAACAGTCAGGGCGAGGGCTGATCAAGTCCCCGTTTCTCATAGTGTTCATTTCACTTTAACAAGTTTCCTTTTTGGTGCTCAGTTAGTTGTCACCTATCAGGGAGAACATGTGGTATTTGTCCTTTGGGATTGGCTTATTTCACTCAGCATAATGTTTTCTAAATTCCTAACAGGAATCACTTTCTTTCATCAGTGTATCAGTGTTCTGTAATTTTCACTGTAGAGGTCTTTCACATCAGTAGTTAAATTTATTACAAGGTATTTTATCTATTTGTAGCTGTTGTGAATGGAATTTCTCCTATAATTTCTTTCTCAGTGAGTGAGTTTTTGGTATATAAAAATTCTGCTTTTGTACCAAGATGCAGCTTAACTGTTGTTCCAAGCAGCTAACTGGGATGCTTAATTTTATCAAATGTTTTTACTTTTTAAAGATTTATTTTTTATTTCTTTGAATGACCGAGTTATGGAGAGAAAGAGAGAGAGAGAGATCGATTTTCTTTCCACTGGTTTACTTCCCAAATGACTACAACAGCTGGGGCTGGACTAGGCCAAAGAAAAGAACCAGGAGCTTCATCCAGGTCTCCCACACATGGTTGCAGGGGCCCAAGCACTTGGGCCATCTTCCAATGCTTTCCCAGGAGCACTAGCAGAGAGCTGGATTGTAATTGGTGCAGCCAGGAGTTGAACTAGTGCCCATATGGGATGCTGCCATCGCAGGCAGTGCCTTAGCCCATTACCAAAACGCCAGCCCTATCAAGTGTTTTTGCTGGGGGCTGGCGCTGTGGCACAGTAGGCTAAGCCTCTGCCTATGAGAGACCCAGAAGAAGCTCATAGCTTCTGGCTTCAGATCAGCCCAACTCTGGTTGTTACAGCCATTTGGGGAATGAACCAGTAGATGGAAGACCTTTCTCTCTGTCTCTTCCTCTCTGTAACTCTACCTCTCAAATAAATAAATAAATAAATAAATAAATATTTTTAAAAGCAAGTAATTAAATAGAATCTCTTTTTTAAAAATGCTTTTTTCTGTGTCTGTTGAAATGATTATATGATTTTTACCCTTTAATCCCTTGATGTGCTGTGTTATTCATTGATTTGTGTATGTTGTAGCATCTCTGCATTTCTGGGATAAATCTCATTTGATAATGATGAATGATCTGTTGGATGCATTGTTGGATTTGATTTGCTAGTATTTATTTGGGCGTTTTTGTATCTGTTCATGAGAGATACAGGTTTATTTACTTTTTTCTCATTTTCTTTATCTGGTTTTTGAGTCATGGAAATTCTGGCCTCGTTTAGTGAGTCTGGAAGGGTCCCATCTCTTTTAAACATTTGGAATAATTTCATAAGACATGCCATTAGTTCTTCCTCAAATTTTCACTCATCAGTGAAACCTTCTGGTTCTAGGCGTTTCTTTGTTGCAAGACTTTTTACTGCTTTAATATCATTAATCATTATTAGTTTGTAAAGGATTTCTATGTATTCATGACTCAACTTTGCTAAGTTATTTGTATCCAGAAATAATGTATTCATTTTTTCTGTATTTTCTAATTTGTTGGCATACTGTTGCTAACAATGATTCCTTATGATCCTGTGTATTTCTGTGGTATCAGTTGTGATATCTCCTTTCTCATCTTTTTTTGTGTTAATCTCTTCTTTTTTTCTTAGTCTATATAAAGGTTAATTGATTTTGTTTATCTTTTTAAAAGATCCAATTCTTCATTTCTTTGATTCTTCATATATGTTTAAAAGTTTCTATTCCATTTGTCCCAGCCCTGATCTTTATTATTTCTGTCCTATAGATTTTAGGTTTGGTTTTTCTACGTTCTTGAGATGCGTTGTTATTTTTTTTATTTGAAATCTTTCTTTTTTTAATGTAGGCACTTAGTGCTATAGACTTCCTTCTTAGTACTGCTTTTGCTATATCCCATAAGTTTTTTTTTTATGTTGTCTTTCCATTTCATTAATTTGATGGAATTTTGTTAATTACCTTTTTGATTTCTTTGGTGACCCATTGTTCATTCAATAATAGGTTGTTCAGTCTCCATGCAATTGTATTATTTCTAGAGTTTCTCTTTTTAAAAAAATATTTACTTATTTGAAAGTCAGAGTTACGCTGAGAGAGAAGGAGCTTCCTCTGGTTCTCCCACATGGGTATAGGGGCCCAAGGACTTGGGCTATCCTCTACTGCTTTCTCAGGTCATAGCAGAGAGCTGGATCAGAAGTGGAGCAGCCGGGACTCGAACTGGCACCCATATGAGATGCCAGCACTGTAGGCGGCTGCTTTACCCGCTACACCAAGGCACTGGCCCCTAGAGTTTCTTTTATTATTGATTGCTAGTTTTCCATTATAGCCAGAAGAAATATATGATACGATATATTTCAGTTTTTTGAATTTGTTGAGACTTGATTTTTTTTTTTGTCTAATATTGTGGTCTTTCCTAGAGATTGTTCAGTGTGCTGCTGAAAAGCATGTGTATCCTGTTGCTATTGTATATATTGCCTCTAAATATTGGTTAAGTCTGTTTGGTCTGTAGTATAATTTAATGTTTCCTTGTTTATTTTTTGTCTAGGTGATGAAAGTAGGGTGTTGAAATGTCCCACTATTATTGCATTACAGATTATTTCTCCCATTAGATCTAATCATGGTTGTTGTATAAACTTGACTGCACCATAATTAGGTGAATAGGCATTTACAATTGTCATATCTTCTTGCTGAAAGGATTCCATGATCATTATATAGTGATCTTCTTTATCTCTTTTTAAAATTTCTGTATCAAGGTATATTTTGTCTGTTATAAGTATAGCTACTCCTACTTGCTTTTTGTTGCTAGTTATGTGGAATATCTTTTTCCATTCTTTAACTTTCAGTCAGAGTATATCTTTACCAGTGGAATGTTTGTTCATTTTTAACAAACTTATCTTTTTGGAATTACATTTTCCACAAACTTTTTATTTAATTTTAAAGATTCATTTATTTATTTTTTAAAGATTCATTTATTTATTTGAAAGGCAAAGTTACAGAGAGGCAGAGGCAGAGAGAGGGAGAGAGGTCTTCCATTTGCTGGTTCACTCCCCAAGTGGCAGCAATGGCTGGAGCTGAGCTGATCTAAAGCCAGGAGCCAGGAGCTTCTTCTGGGTCTCCTATGCAGGTGCAAGGGCCCAAGGGCTTAGACCATCTTGTACTGCCTTTCCAGGCCATAACAGAGAGCTGGATTGGAAGTGGAGCAGCTGGAACTCGAACTGGTGCCCATATGGGATGGCAGCACTGTAGGCAGCGGCTTTATCCACTATCCCACAGCACCAGCCCCCACCACAAACTTTTTAAATTATTATTTATTTGAAATTTAGAGAGACAAAATGTGCACAACAGTCAGTGCTGGTCCTGTCTCTGGGTCTCCCTCATGGGTGGCAAGAATCCAAGCACTTGGGCCGTCATCTTCTCTCTCCCAGTCATACTAACAGGAAACTGGATCACAAGCATGGAGTAGCCAAGACTTGAACCAGGCATACCAGCATAGGATGCAGGCATCCCAAGTGATGGCTTAACACACTGTGCCACAACGTCTACTGAGAAGTATGTTTCTTACAGGCTGCAATAATGTTGGGCATTGTTTTTCGATCCATTTAGCCAGCTGTATCTTTTTTTTTAAGATTATTTATTTGAAAGGTAAAGGTATGTGTAGAGGAAGACACACACACACAAAGAGAGAGAGAGAGAGAGAGAGAGAGGGAGAAGACCCTCTACCCACTGGTTCATTCTCCCAAATGCCCACAATGGCCAGGACTGGGCCAGGCCAAAGTCAGGAATTAGGAGCTTCATCTGGATCTCCCATGTGGGTGTCAGGGAGTCAAGTACTTAGGTCATCTTCTGCTGCTTTTCCCTGGCAAATTAGCAGGGAGATGGAACATAAGTGGAGCAGCCAGAACCCAAACCATCATGGGATGCCAGTGGTGGAGGTAGTGGTTTAACACACTATACCACAACACCAGACCCCAGCTATATCTTTTAATTGGGGAATTTAATCCATTTACATTCAAGGTTGTTATTGGTAAGTGATGACTGTCATTAATTTTTTTCTGTCTTGCATGTCATTTTTTGTTTCTTGTCATTTTATGCTTTCACATATTTTCATTAGTTTTTATGTTTCTTTTGCTTCTATGTATAGGACTCCCTTGAGCATCTTGTCAGGCTGGGTGGTGATGATGAATTCCCTCAGCTTTTGCTTGTCTTGGGGCGTCTTTATTTCTCCTTCATTTATTTATTTAAGATTTATTTATTTACTTGAAAGTCAGAGTTACACAAAAAGAGAAGGAGAGGCAGAGAAAGAGAGAAGCCTTCCATCTGCTGGTTCACTTCCCATACGGTCACCACGGCTGGAGCTGTGCTGATCTGAAGCCAGGAGCCAGGAGCTTCCTTTGGTTCTCCCACTTGGGTGCAGGGCTCCAAGGACTTGGGCCACCCTCTACTGCTTTCCCAGGCAGTAGCAAAGAGCTGGATTGGAAGTGGAGCAGCTTGGTCTTGAACCAGCGCTCATATGGGATGCTGGCACTACAGGTGGCGGCTTTACCTGCTGCACCACAGCACTGGCACTTCTCCTTCATTAATGAATGATAACATCACTAGGTAAAAACATTCTTGATTATAGTTTTTTTAAGATTTATTTTATTTATTAGAAAGGCAGAGTTATAGAGAAAGAGGGAGAGAGATCTTCCATCAGCTGGTTCACTGGCTGGGCCAGACTGAAGCCAGGAGCCAAGAGCCTCATCCAGGTCTCCCACATGGGTTCAGGGACCCAAGGACTTCCACTGCTTTCCCAGGCCATTTGCAGGGAATTGGACTGGAAGTAGAGCAGTCAGGACTCAAACTGGTGCCCGTTTGGGATGCCAGCACTGCAGGCAGTGGCTTTACTCACTACACCACAGCACAGGTTCCAATAGTTATTTTCTTTCAAAACTTGGAGTATGTCATTTCGTCCTCTCTTGTTTTGTAAGGTTTCTGTTGAAAAATCTGCTGTTAATCTAATGAGGGATTTCTCTCAAAACTGACCTGTTGCTTTTCTTTTGCAAATTTCAGAATTCTGTCTTTATGTGACAGTTTTTAGAGTTTGGCTATAGTGTGTCATGGTAAGAAACTTTTCTTGCCATGTCTATTTGGGGTCCTATGAGCATTCTGTGTTTGGATGTCCAAAACTTTCTCCAGATTGGGGAATTTTCAGCAACTGAATCAATTAATACATTTTCAAATCCTCTATTGCTCTCTTTGTCCTCATGCATCCCCACAATTCTAATATTTGTTCATTTAATGTTGTTTCAAATGTCTCAGAAGCTGCCTTCAATCTTTTATATATTTTCTTCTTTTTCTTTGGTGGGGGGAGTGAGATTCTTATGGGGATATTTGGAAAAAACCCTATCTTCAAGTGCAATTATTCTTTTTTCTGTTTGATCTAGTTTTTTGTTGAGATTTTCAAATGTTCCTTTTATTAGACTTATTGAGTTCTTCACTTCTAGTGTTTTTTTCTTCAAAATATATCCTTGCTGAATTTTTCATTCATATCATGCAGTGTTTTTCTGATTTCATTCAACTGTCTGCCTATATTCCCTTGTATCTCTTTGAGCATCCTTATAACCATTCTTTTGAATTCTTTGTCAGGCATTTCATCAGTCTTCTTTTCTTTGCAGTCTGTTACTAAAGCATTATTGTGTTCCTTTGGTGGCATCATGTTGCTTTGCCTTTGCATACTTCCTATGTTGCTATTTATGCATCTGGTAGGTTAATTTTTTTATCAGTTTTAACAAGTGGCTTTTAAATTTAAAGGATCTTTTTCTGAAAATGTGACTTCAAGTTTCTGTTAGGTAGTCTATTTTGGCTTTATTTCCAGTTGGATACTATAATGTAGTCTCCTTGATCTTATTCCACCACAGTTGATGGTGACAGTGGTGGGGGCATGGGATGCTCCTCTTAAACACAGCAGGGGAGTGTGGATCTCAGTAGTAGCCTGTGTGAAGGGTTCACTGTAGTTGGGGCACTAGCCTTCAGTCCGCTGTGTCTGAGCTTGTGAGAATGCTGTCCCAGAGTCCTAGAAGAATTGCTTGGGTACCTGTCTTGGCAGAGGTGTGGTCAGAGATGTGGTGGTGCTGGCTCAAAATCTAGCGGGGGCCCATGCTTATCACAGTGCTATCCTCATGTTTCTATGCAGTGTCTTGGCACTTACTAGCCTTTTATTCCCACAAGCAGTTACTCTCTTCATGTTCTACAGCCTGGTGTTTGGGGAGGGATAGAGTGAACAGTTCTGTGGCAAGTTACACCACAGTGTCAGATCACACCCAGAGTCCAGAAGTCCCCAAACCCAGTGCAGCATGTGATAGGTCCAAACCCACTTTGCTTAGGGCTGTCTGCTGCTGAGGTGGGCTTGCAGCCACAGGCTGCTGCATCCAGCTACAGGTGATATTAGCCAGGATAGAAGTCCAATTGACTGGTTCCACAGATCTCCGTTTGGCACTAGGGCAAGTTCAGGAGCTTTGTCTGCTGCTTCTGCTCTGACTTTCTTGGTGTTTGTAAAGGTGACTTGATGGGTGAATAGTTGTTCAAAATGGAGTCTTTATGGAGAGATTCTTTAAACGTGTTACACATTTGCCATATAGCTCTACCTCCTAGATTTCCCATCTTTAATTTGTAGGTGTTTGGCTACAGAATTTCTGTAGAATCTCCAGTCTCTAATGTTCTATAATTTTTTATGTGCATGAATTTCAAAATGCTTTACACCAAAATAAACTTATCTTTTAACTCCTTTTTCCATGAACTTTTTAAAGTGCCTTTGTATATAATAACCAACTGAAAGACTATTTTAAAAGGTTCTATATTTCAATTTCTAGTTTTTAGGAAACATAAGCCATTATGTATTTATTTACTATCTCTAGAGTTGGTATTTGGGAAAATATCAATTTGCTTATTTGCCATTTATTGTCAAGAATTCTTTAGGTATAACCTACTCTCCAACCAATTCACTTGGGAATTTTAAGGCCAGTGGAAGGCCTACTAACTTATTTTTTAAATGTGTATGTGCTATAAATACTGGTTAGTATTGCTGTCCAGCTCGATTATTTTTGGCACCTTTTCAGCAAAGCCTGAGGAGATGGTGGGTCAAACCTAGGAAAAATTCCTCTGGAGAAACTCCAGAAAGCAGAGAGCTGATGGCAAAAGTAATATAAACTTAGTTACTAAAAACCTGTTATTTTGAGGCACCTACCAAATGCTTTATATAAATTATATCATTTGATCTGCCCTGATCCAATTAGTGCTATTACATCTCCCATTTTTTATAGTTGAGCAGATGCTGGTAAACTTTTTGAGTGAAGGGTCAGGTAGTAAATATTTTTGGTTTTACAAGCCACATTCAGTACATGTTTCAAGTTTCTTTTTTAAACAACCATATGTAAATGTATAAAACTGTACAATAACAGGCTATCGGCAGGATTTGATCCACCACCAAAGTTGTCCAGAGCCTGAATGCAGAGGTTAAGATCATGGACATTGGAGGTAGTGTGGTTAGAATCTTGGTTCCATCTGTTTCTGTGTGCAATAGAGCAAGGTATTTTGCTTTGTCCTGCCTCAGTTTCTTCATCTGTAAAAATGAAGTAATTATTGGACTTACCTCAAGGTTGTTGTAAGGATTCACTGAGTTACTATTTGTAAGTGATAAGAACAGTGTCTCACATACAAGTGCTTGCTGAATAAAAAAAGAAAATGTAGAGTATCATTTTGGAATGGGTACACTATGTTTGGGGAGGAAGACATCTCTAGCATACTTCTGATTATACTCTATGGGTAGCTGTTATCTCTACATCTGGGATTGGTGGGCCACGTTCTCCAGTGTGGCTGGCTGTTCCATCTGCTCTTTTCTCTGTATCAGATGCTTCTGATGACACACAAGACTGTTGAACAGTCTAGTTCAGATATGTGTACCATTCAAACTGGAACCTTAATGCCACACTGATTGTGTATAGGCCACTCAGGGAGTTTATCTGGTAGCAAAACTCTTCTCTAAGAACATATACCACCAGCAGGGCATCAGCTTGCCATGGGGCTGGCCCCTTTCTCAACCATAAAAAGAACCTCTCTGCTATGTTTTGTTTGTGGTTCCCCCCAAAGGTTCATGTCTTAGAGACTTGCTTCTCAGTGTGGTAGTTTAGAGGTGATAGAACTTGTAAAGCTTAGGGCCTAGAGGGAGGTTCTGAGATGGAGGTGCTTCCCCAGAAGGGATTAACATAATTCTTCTGAGATCCCCTGAGTTAGTTCCTGTGAGATAATTATTTTAAAGGCCCGAACCTAATCCCTGATTTTTTTCTCTGCCTTCTGTCTTGCGATGTAATCTACTCCTGCTGCACACACTCCTGCCATTGTGATTGCCATTTACCCTGAGGTTTTAACCAGAGATGAGCTGTGCCTGCACCATGTTTTTGAACCTCCAGAATTCTAAATAAATCTCTTTTCTTTATAAAGTTACCTAGCCTCGGGATTTTATTACAGTAACAGAAAATGAACTAGTACACCCTCTCAGCAGCACTTTAAAAAGTTGCCCACTCCCTCCTCCTTGAAACTATTTCTTCCTTGGATTCTAGGACACTGCATTCTCCGGGTGTCACTCCTGTCTCTCTGATGCTCCTTCTCAGACTTCTTCACTATTTTCTTCTCATCTCTCTAACCTCTAAATGTTCATAGGTCCCAGGGCTTTGTTGTTGGACCTTTTATCTTTTTTTAAAGATTTATTTATTTGAAAGGCTGAGTGACCAGTGGGGGGGTCATAGAAACACACACACACACATACACACACACAGGAGAAAGATCTTCCATTCACTCCCCAAATGGCCACAGTGGCTAGGGCTGGGCCAGACTGAAGCAAGAAACCAGAAACTTCATCTGGGTCTCACACATGGGTGGCAGGGGCCCAAGTACTTGAGTCATCATTTTCTGCTTTCCAGGTACATTAGCAAGGATCTGGATCAGAAGTAGCGCATCCAGGACTCAAATGAGCGGTCCGCTATGGGGTGCCAGCATTGTAGGCAGTGGCTTAAGCTGCTGTGCCACAATGTCATCCCCAGGACCTTTTCTCTTCATGTGTGCTTCTTTATTTGGTGACCTCATCTAGCCTCATGACTTTAACAGTTATAATCAGCATTGTGGCATAACGGGGTAAAGCTGATATCTGCAACACCAGCATCCCATATTAGGGTCAATTTGTGCCTCAGCTACTCCACTTCTGATCCAAGGCAATGGAAAATGATCTAAGGGTTTGGGACCTGCCACCTACTTGGGAGACCTGGAGGAAACTTCTGGCTTATTCCTGGCTCAGCCCTGGCCATTCTGGCCATCTAGGGAGTAAACCAGTGGGTTGAAGATCTGTGTGTGTGTGTGTGTGTGTGTGTCTGCCTCTCTCACTGTAACTCAACTTTCAAGTAATAAATAAATACATCTAGGAGAAAACAATAACAGTGATACATTGGTGACTCTCAAATTTATATCTCTAGCTTAGCCTTTTCCTTTAGCATGTATATCCAACTTCCT
Source organism: Oryctolagus cuniculus (assembly GCF_051225735.1). Taxonomy (NCBI): domain Eukaryota; kingdom Metazoa; phylum Chordata; class Mammalia; order Lagomorpha; family Leporidae; genus Oryctolagus; species Oryctolagus cuniculus. The sequence continues at coordinate 43,456,190 of NC_142888.1, read as the reverse complement.
ACTTCATATCTCCACTTCAATATCTAATAGAAATTTGAAATATTCCCAAACTGAACTCCTGCTATAAAAACCAAGATCTACTTCCCTACATCAGTTAATAGCAACTTCCAGATGCTTCCTTCCAGTTGCTCAGACTAAACTCCTTAGTGACTCATTTTATCTCACATCCCACATACAATCCCTCAGGAAATCCTGTTGGTTCTACCTTCAAAATACATTTAGAACTCCTTGCTTCTCACCATCTTTAACTAGGAATACCACATTATCTTCCTTTCCACTTAGTTTCCTCCCTTAACCTCCTATATTCAATTATCTACACAGTAGCCAGAGTGAACATATTAAAACATACATCAAATTATGTCACCTGCCAGTCTTCTGCTCAAAATCCTTCAGTTATCTGTCATCTTAGTAATAGTGAAGGCCTAATACTTAAAATTATCTCCAAGATCTTATATGACCAGCCCTTATTACCTCTGTGACCTCATCTACTACAGCCTCTAGTGCTCACCCTCCTCCAGTCGCACCAGCCTCCTCACTCTTCTTCAAAGCCATCAGGTGCACTCCAGCCTTAAGACCTTGATGGTTGTTCGGTTTACCTTGCACACTCAGTCTTCAGATGTCTGCATGGCTCTCTCACCCTGGCCAGATCAGATACACATGTTTTCTTCCCACTGAGACTTTCCTCAGTCTTTCTAATATGTGCACACGTACTTTTCCCATCCTCTATTTCCTCCTTCCCAATAGCAGCTATAATCATTTGACATACATATTTTATTTGTTATTTGTTATTTGTCTCACCCCGCTAGAATATAACCTCTGTGAGAACAAGGATTGTGACTATTTTATTCACCAAAAGTTCCCCAGTGCTACAAGAAGGAAGAGTGCTTAGCACATAGAAGATGTGCAATGCATATTCTTCGAATAAATAAATGGAATTCTCCCACTACCTTCATTTTCTTTCCCCAAGAGTATATAATACACCCAACTAGCCTGACAAGTTCCAGAGGTAGGCCCATGGCGGAGTCACACCTTAAAAATAGAGAAACAGTGATAGAAAATAAGCAGGTGGTCTTATGCCTGCTTGTATTTCATTTGGCCACTAGGATTTCATGAGACTTTTCTCAAACTAGACTCTGAGTTTTGGTGATTGGGATATTTTCACTGCTCCTAATATCTGTCACCACCTTCCTGATATCTCTCACTTAAGAGCCATTTCCCTCTTGTTCATCCTTAATATCAGCCTGTAAGGCTCAGATTTCTCAAAGGAATGAAGCAACAGGCATACTCAGCGGCTGCTAGAAACTAAAGGCTTATGGGATCTCTCTCTCTCTCTCTCTCTCTCTCTCTCATTGTACATGTGCACGTGTGTGTGTGTGTGTGTGTGTAACTATACAGTGTGTCTCAGATCACATGGTCTGCATCAGGTCTGTCCAGGTCTTTCACTGTCCTGAGGGAACCTTTTTAAAAGCCCCTCAACCCTTCCTTTATCACCACTCCATAGCTAATCACTGCCATCATGGCTGACATGCACCAAGCACTGTGCTGAGGGCTTTACGTGTACTCACTTGTTTACTCCTCCCATAAACTTTTTCATATACATACCATTATTATTTCTATTTTGCACATGTGGAAACATCCAGAGAGATAAAGTAACTAGTTCAAATGTCTATATTGCTGCCATCTGATGTTGGTTTAGAATAGTACATTTTAAACTGTTCTGACTAGGCTCTGAGTTAAAAAATATAGTTAAAATACTTAATCCTATCTTTATGATCAGTTATGAACTTAAACTGATCATTTTAACTAGTAAGAAAATACAACTAAAATAAATTGAAACAAATGTTCATGAAATGATACCATTTGTGGCCTAGTTATCTGTTAATAAAAAAAAAAAAAGCTGATCAGGACACAGCTAATTGATTTTACCGCCTGAATAGGTACATTATATCATTCACTAAAAACTTGCAACCACCCTTTTGCAATCACTACCCTTAGTATTTATATGAAAAAGTTGCTGGGAGGAGTAAACAAGTGAATACATAGCATAGTGCCTGGCACATGTTAGCTCTGATGATAGTGGTTAGCTATGGGGTGGAGAAAAGGGTGAGGTTGAGGGGATTTCAAAGCCACATTTCAGAGACTCCCAAAATGGTGTCACTCTACTTTGAAATGTCAGAATCAAAGGAGGTATACGAGGCATTCCTTGTAAGAGTGGTGAAAGTTGGACCTTGCATGGCTTTTTATGCCACCCTCATAATCTGCCTTGCCCTTCTTAGAACCCAAGTTCAAGCCCTTTACTTCCCTTCTTTGAACATCAGTTCATTCAGTGTTTTATGAGAGCCTCACAACATTATGCCAGAGGGTATGGTGAAGCAAAATTATGTGGAGGAGACAAGTTCATAAACAACTAACTACATAAAGTAAGCTATGGCAAATGGCATAAAAAGGGTACCATCAAAATGTCATAAGCATGCACAGAAAGGGAGATCAATTTTTAACTTTGGTCAAAGCTTCATAAAAGAGATGGCAATTGAGCCAGAACTGGAAGGACAGCTAGGACTTAGATAACCAGAATCATGGGAAAGGAAATTATGAGAGGATTTAAAAAAAAAAAAAAAAAAGACATGTTGTCTGGAAAATGTGGCTCTGTAAAGAGATTATAGAGGAGTTAGAAGAGGATTTGGAGCTAGGTTGTGGAAACTTGTTAATATCTTTGTAAAGAATTTGAACTTCATTTTATAGCCAAACCCCTGTTTGATCAGGGGAGGATCTGGAACAGACTATGCTTCAGAAATATAACTCTGAGGGCTGGCATTGGCAAAGCAGGTTAAGCCACTGCCTGCAACACCAGCATCCCATATAGGCGCTGATTTGAGACCTGGCTGATCCACTTGTGATCCAGATCCTTGTTAATGTGCCTGGGAAAGCAGTGGAAGGTGGCCCAAGTGTTTGGGTACCTGCATCCGTGTGTGGGAGACCTGGATGAAGCTCCTGGTTTCCACCTGGCACAGACCCAGACATTGCAGGCATTTGTGGAGTGAACTAGTGGATGTAAGTTCACTTTCTCCCTCTCTCTCTGCAACTCTGCCTTTCAAATAAATGTTTAAAAATTTTTAAAAAGCAGCCGGCACCATGGCTCAGTAGGCCAATCCTCCGCCTGCAGCGCCGGCACCCCAGGTTCTAGTCCCGGTTGGGGCACCGGATTCTGTCCCGGTTGCTCCTCTTCCAGTCCAACTCTCTGCTGTGGCCCAGGAAGGCAGTGGAGGATGGCCCAAGTGCTTGGGCCCTGCACCCGCATGGGAGACCAGGAGGAAGCACCTGGCTCCTGACTTCGGATCGGCGCAGCGCACCTGCCTAGCGGCCATCTGGGGGGTGAACCAACGGAAGGAAGACCTTTCTCTCTGTCTCTCTCTCACTGTCTAACTCTGCCTGTTTAAAAAAAATAAAAAGCAAAAACCAAAAAGAAATATAACTCTGACAGCAGTGTGAGAATAGATTTGACGGCACCAAATCGGAATGGGGAGACACTTAAGAGGGTGATATGATGGTCCAGGAGAGACATAAATTAGCGCCTGACCTAGGGTAGTAGCTATGGGTATGGAAAGGAAGGGACACACTGAATAAGTGCCATAGGGGAACAGGTGGCAGGACTTGGTAATTAATTATATGTATGTGTGTAAAGGTGATGCATTCTCTCCTTTTTTCTAGTTTACCCCTCACCCCAAGGCTTCCACAGCAGCCTGATGAACTCTGAATGCACCCTATCAGGAAGAGGAAGTGTGGGTGTGAGGAGACAGCTCATCACAGGGGGCGGGATGGAGCCAGTTCTTCTTGTTGCTATAGCATTTCAGAAGATCATAGAATTTTAGAGCCGGAAAGGGACCTCTTAGGATCCTGCTGTGAGGATGCCCTACTGTGAGAAGGGGCCAGATAAGGATGGAGGAGTCTGGGAAGGAAGAAGCCTTTAAGAAAAGCTTCAGCCTTGATCTCTTAAGCTCCCCCTCTTCCTCCTCTGTTTGCTTTCTTTTTTTCTCTTCCTCTCTTCTCTTTCCTTCTAATCTACCAACTTGTCATCATCATACTCCTCCTTTTCCTTCCTTTTTCTCACTCCTTCTCTTCCATCTCTTCCTCGCCTTCTTTCCCTTTTGTACACATTCTCCTCTTCATCTTTTCCCCCTCCTTTCTCTCCTTTTATTCTCCTTTCTCGACCTGACCCTCTCAGAACTTTAACTAATAAAACAAGTTTCCCTCAGAACTCAGGAGTCAACACCTAGAGCAGGGTTTTTTCTGCCAAGGGTTATTTGGATATTTATAACATCATTTGTGGGCCATACAGGTAGAAAGGAATCATTCCAGTTATAGTGGGTCCAGAGTTCTTCCTGTTCAGCCTTCCACAAGTCCCCCAGAACAAGAAATAGCCCTTGTAAGACCTTCCCTATTCTCTATGAAAGTGTAGGTCAAAAAGCATTGCGATGAGGCCAACATTGTGGCATAGCTAGTTAAGCCACTGCTGAGATGCCGGCATCCCATAATGGGAGTGGGTTTCAAGTCCTGGCTGCTCCACTTCTAATACTGTGCTCCCTGCTAATGTGTCTGGAAAAGCAGTGGGAAAGCCCTTGGGCCCATGCACCTATGTGGGAGACCTGATGGAGTTCCTGGCCCCTTGCTTCAGATTGGCCCACCTCTGGCCGTTGTGATCATTTGGGGAGTGAACCAGCAGATTCAGCAGATGGAAGACTGATATCTACCTCTACCCCCCCCCTTACTCTCTGCAACTCTAACTTTCAAATAAATAAATAAATTTTAATAAAAGCATTGAGTGACTGTAACCATACCATTTGACAATGAAGAGATGGAATGGCTTATCCAAGGTTACAGCAGTTTAGCTGTCACCTGCCTCCTAGACCAGTATTCTCACCTTGGCTCACTGACTTCTTTGCATAGTTCTCTAGTGCAGCTTTTCATTGATGGAAGATTCATTTTACAGCATAGCTACCTGGTACTACACTGCATCGGTGTCCTCAGTAATGAAACTTCATAAGGTTGAACTTTAACATGTGAGCTGGGCTTGGCAGAGAATCCTTGAGCAGGTACATGTTTGTGAGCTTGGAAGGTCCTGAATCCACTCAAATGGTTCAACCAACACCTCTGTCCTAGTATGGGTTAAAACTTCTCATCTAATTGAAACACTTCAGGCAATTATTTTAGCTCCTGCCTTTGTCCTGAAAATGAGTAGTGGGCTGGAGGTCAAATTCCTTAGCATATAGGAAACTGAGGTTGAAGGCATTGCATGGAAGAAAGAGAAAAAGGGAGGTAAGGAGGAGTGATGCTAAGAGATGAACTTGCAGTTGGCCTCATTTATAGACGTTTGAGAGCAGAAGCCCATGGAGAGTTCACAAAGGAAAATCATTACTGGGTTCCCACCTCAGTGGAAGGAGCAGGTATTTCATCTGGCTTATCTCTGTAATCAAACTGAAATAGCCTGGGGAAAAAATTGGGACCAAGTCTCCCTACATTCAAGAGTGGTGCTTTCTGTAGCAGCCCATCGAACAGCAACTTAGCCTGTCTCAAGGCTCTTCTTGCCATGGCCTGAAGGAGCACAAATATGACCACTTCTCTCTGCTCTTTATATTCAATCTTGCTTCAAGTGCCTGTGAGGTTCACTGGGTCCCCTCTTTCGCCTGTATCTGCAAGCTTGAGAAACTTCAGGGTGAAAAATTGTGTTCTAAGTGGGATGAATGCCTAGCTGATGTTCCCACATAGGAGAAGGGAGCCCACATACCCAGAAAACCTTCTTTCATAAATCAGGAACTCTGGCTATCATCAGTATCTCTAACTGTTGTGCTTCCAAATAGAGATGAAGATGGTTTTTATCCCTTTTTGGCCAAAGGAAGTTATCTTAATGATTCCAACACAGTGGCAGGAATTTGGTCTAGAGCTGAGTCTAACACTTCAATAAGTGTCTGGATCACTGGGAATCTTGTGAAAATGTTGCTCCTTAGCCAATAGGTCTGGAGTGTATCTGGGATTCTGCATATTGAATAAACTCCCTGGTGATGTTATTGCTGCTGGTATGAAGCCTAATGTTGAGACTTTGAGCAGTACCAAGGAGCTAAATGACCTTGAGAATTTGTCTAGCTTGATTTGTTTTTCCCCTCAGAGTGTAAGATTATACAAGGATACCTTAAAAAGTTCATGGGAAATGGAATTAAAAGATAAATTGAAGTGGGCATTTGGCATAGTGGTTAAGCTGCCACTTAGGTCACAGACATTCCATATTGCAGTGCCTGGGTTCGAGTCCTCACTTGACTCCCAACTCCAGTTTCCTGATAAGTGCATCCTAGGAAGCAGCAGGTGATGCCTCAAGTAGTTGGATTCCCGCATCCAGTGTGGGGGATCTGGATTGAGTTCCCAGTTCCTGGTTTAGGCCTGGCCCAGCTTCAGCTACTGTGGCATTTGAGGAGTGAACCCATGGATGGGAGATCTGCTTCTCTCTTTCTCTCTGCCTTTCAAATTAAAAGAGGTTTATGTTGCTGCCCATTTTTTTTAAATCCATGATTGATTTTTTATACTTTTTGAAGACTTCTTATATCTATGGATTTCAAAGAAAATTTATAACAAAATAAATATCTTTTAATTCTATTTTCCATGAACTTTTAAAAGTACCCTCATATTTATATATGTGCTTAACTTTTCCAAATGCACTAACATCTTGCTTTAAATTATGATCTGTGTTAGGTTATTTGGAGAAAACATCTATCATTTTTCCTGTTCCTTCTTTTTCTGCCTTTACTACCCCTGGCTCCTTGTAAGCACATGCCATCTGCCTCTGCCACCCACAATGCAATCTTTCTTTTTTCTTTCATCCTCTGAGATTCTCTGACATAGTCTTCCACCACTGACTTATGGTTCACTATACTCTGCCACATTGGCCTTCCCCTGTCTCTTGTACATGTCATTCTGATTTCCATCTCTGGGCCTTTGCATTTGTTTTTCTTTCCTGTTTTCAAAGCATTTCCCTGAGTTCACTGCATGACTTTTTCATTCCATTACCATCTCAGATGTCACCTCTTTAGAGAAGCCTTCCTTGGCCATCTAAGTAAAACAGTTTTTTCCACAATTCTATTATATTATACTGTTTATCATTTTTGCAATAATTATTTGGGTTTGTTAGAATATAAGCTCCTTGAGGACAGAGACCTAGCATGTTTTATTCTCTGTTGTATGGTATCCCCAGCACCAAGAATAGAGTATGACAGGGCCTGCACTGTGGTGTAGTGGGCTAAGCCTCCACCTGTGGCGCCACAATCCCATATGGGCACCGGTTGGTATCCCAACTGCTTCTCTCCCAAATCAGCTCTCTGTAATGGCTTGGGAAAGCAGTAGAAGATTTCCGAAGTATTTGGGCCCCTGCACCTGCATGGGATACCTGGAAGAAGCTCCTGGATCCTAGCTTTGGATTAGCTTAGCTCCAGCCGTTGTGACCATTTGGGGAGTGAACCAGTGGATAGAAGACCTTTCTCTCTGTCTCTCCCTCTCTCTGTCTGTGACTCTACCATTCATATAAATAAATAAAATCTTTTTTAAAAAGAATAGAATATGACACACAAGAGATGCTTGATACATAATTATTGATTGACAGGCTGTCCTTTTGGACATTCCTACTCATTCATTGATGACTTTAGCTCCTGGTTCATCACTTGTCTTCATCCTTTCTCTCATCTATTTAACTGTAACAATCAAGTCAGCCTTTTAACCCCGGTCTCACATTCAACAAATTTTATTCTCAACCCACTCAGCCAGAAAACTCCTGTATTAATACTTTAGATCTTGTCATATCCATTAACCAACTGGATTACCTCCAGAGTCTTCATTTTAAGCATCTCCTCTCTGACTACTGCATCTTGCTCTTCTTTTTGTAGCTCTCCAACCATTCAATCATATCAACATCTCTTGTAGACCCTACTATTCCACAGACCTTACCCCATTATATAACATTTCTTCTCATGTATTCTTTTCCCTCTAATTAGCTGAAATTCATTTGTCTAATATGATCACTCTTTTGCAAATGCTTACAACTGTATTTTCTATTTCTCTTCCCAATATATTAGAGGATTTCAAAAATTCCAAGGAAATTTTATTTATATTTAAATTTTTAAAATGATATATGTGAGGAGTCTTTAAACTGTTTGTGAAAAATGTATACTGTGAAAAAAATGTGCACAGATTTCAAAGGGTGTTTTGTACCAAAATAAGCATCTTTTAAAAAAGTACTTATTTAGGGACCAGCTTTGTAGCCCAGCAGATAAAGTCACCACTGGCATCCAATATAGGCACTGGTTCCTTTCCTGATTGCTCCACTTCTGATCCAGCTCCCTGCTAATGGCCTGGAAAAAGTAGCATAAGATGACTCAAGTGTTTTGGCCCCTACCACCCACATAGGAGGTCTGGATGTTTTAGCCTGGCCCATTGCTGAACACTGCAGCCATCTGGGGAGTGTGAACCAGAGGCTGGAAGCACTCTCTCTCTCTCTCTCTCTCTCTCTAACTCTTTTTGAAATAAATCAGTATCAGGGCCGGTGCTGTAGCGTAGCTGGTAAAACCACTGCCTGCAGTGCCGGCATCCTATATGGGTGCTGGTTTGAGTTCCGCTGCTCCACTTCCAATCCAGTTCTCTGCTATGGCCTGGGAAAGCAGTGGAAGATGGCCCAGGTCCTTGGGCCCCTGCACCCACATGGGAGACTGAAAAGAAGCTCCTGGCTCCTGGCTTCAGATCAGCTCAGCTCTGGCTGCTGCAGTCATTGGGGGAGTGAACTAGAGGATGGAAGACATCTCTCTATCTGCCTCTCTTTCTCTCTGTGTGTAACTCTGCCTTTCAAATAAATAAAATAGTAAACTTGAAAAAAATGAATCAATAAATCTTTTCTAAAAATAAAATAAACAAAAGTATCTTTTTTTATTATAAAGGCAGAGAAAGAGAGAGATCAATCTTTTATCTACTGGTTCACTCCCCAAAAATCTGCAACAGCCAAGCCTGGGACAAGAACTTCATCCTAACCTCCCATGTGTATGGAAGGGACCCAAATACTTGAGCCTTCATCCTCTGCCTTCCATAGCACATTATGAGGGAGCTGGATCAGAAGCAGAGCAGCCCAGACTTAATACAGCATTGCGATATGGGATGCCGGAGTTGGAAGTGGTGGCTTAATCTGCTGTGCTGCAGTGCCAGCCCATAAACTTACCTTTTAATTCTGTTTTCCCACAAAAATTTGTTTTCATATTTGGGAGGGAGGGAGAGAAGAAGGGAAGGAGGGAGGGAGGAAGAGAGAGAGAGAGAGAGAGCTCCCATTTTCTGGTTTACTCTCCAAATGTCCACATTTGCCAGGGCTGGGCTGGGGCCAAAGTCAGCAGCCAGGAACATAACCAAGTCTCCCATAAGAGTAGCAAAGATTTAATTACTAGAGGTATCACTGCTGCCTCCCAAGGTCTGCAGCAGCAAGAAGAGGGGGTCAGGACCCAGAGACGGGTATTGAACCCTCACATACTGATAATGGGAGCTTTCCCATCAGCCCAAATGCCTGCCTCCATTTTGTCATGAAATTTTTGAAGTACTTTCATATTTTATTGGAAAATCTCCCCCTTGATTCCACCAAATCAGCCATCTTCTTTATACCTAGGCCTGAACAGCGAAATAGATGGGAGAAAAGTCCTACAGCTGGGCTGATTTATTTTGCTTTACTGTAAGCCTCGATTAATTCTTTATATTTCCTGCAAACCCTACTATATGTCCCTATTGTGTTTGCTTTTTCATTCTAAGATTGTGACACTCAACCTCAGTTGCACATTAGAATCATGTGGGAAATTTTTTAAAATCCTGATGCCCAGACTATACCCTCCTATTCTGATTGAAAATAATACTCAAGGTTGGGATCTTGACAGTGTTTTTCTTTTAATCTCCCAGGTGATTCTAATGTGCAGCCATGGTTGAGAATCACTACTGTGAAAGAATTATTTCATATTTGTCCATCCAGCTCCACTTATACCCTGTCTCTGCTTCATCTCTTTTTTGAGAAAATAAAAACCATTATATGGGCATTTCTGTCTCTTTCATTTACCAAATCTACAGGCTCACCAACACCTGCAACCTTTCCCCATTTTCTCTTCCTTCATACTAGAATGCAGAAAGTGCCCCTGTTCTTATTAAGGACAAATTTCTTCTCTTGTGCTCTAGAACCCATCCTCTCTCACCTCCACAGAGATATTACTTCTGCAAGTATCCCCTCTCCTCCAACAGTGCTCCTGAAACTGAAACTGTAATGTACATGCAGATCACTTGGGGATCTAGTTAAAATGCAGAATAAGATTCAGTAGTTCCGGGATGGGGCCTGAGTTCTGCATTTCTAACAAGCACCTTTTCTCATTCCCATCATCATATAAATACGCTCTTATCTCCATGTTAAAGGGAAAAAAAAGATTTGTTTGACTTCACATACCCTTCCCAATAGAGCCCTATTTCTTTTATTCACTTCTAAACTTCTGAGTTGTCTACACTCATTATCTGCAATTCTTTACCTTAATTTAGGTCTTCTCCCTGTAATTTACTCCACAAGCCTTTCTATTATGACTGCTCTTGCCTGTGTACTCCTGAAGCCACTCTTCTCAAGGCCCCTGCAGTAGACCTTGTTGCAATGCAGTGAACATATCTCTATCACCCATGTAACTCCTCAGTGACATTTCACACATCTCAAACCTTTTTCACTTGAATATGATTTCTCCTGGTTTTCTTTCTACCTTACTGACTACAGTTTTTAAGTCTCCATTTTTGACCTCTCCTTTTCTGTGCAACTCGTCTAATTGTTAGAGAGTCTTAGGATTCTGTTCAGGATCCATTTTTATCTACACTCTCTCCCTAGATGATTACAGACTGTCTTGTTACTTTAAATACCATCTATATGAGGATGAATCCAGAATGTATATATGCAGCCAGACCTTCTCTCCATGCTCCAGGCTTATATATCCAGTTATCTTTCTGACATCTTTTCTAATAATGATTAATTGGAAGCTCACTCTTTTTTAAGATTTATTTATTTATTTATTTGAAAGAGTTATAGAGAGGGGGGAGAGAGAGAGAGAGAGAAAGAGAGAGAAATCTTCCTTCCACTGGTTCACTCCCCAAATGGCTGCAACAACCAGAGCTGGACCAGGCTGAAGCCAGGAGCCAGGAGCTTCATTTGGGTCTCCCACATGGGTGCAGAGGCCCAAACACTTGGGTCATCTTCCACTGCTTTCCCAGGTGCATTAGCAGGGAGCTGGTTTGGAAGTAGAGAAGCAGCCAGGACTTGAACTGGTACCCGTATATGATATATGAAGGCTGCAGGCCTTTGCTTATCCTGCTGCGACACAGCGCTTGCCCTGGAAGCTCACTCTTAATACACCTAAAACCAAAGTCTGGATTTCTTCCCCTCCTCATACCTGTATTTAAGCCAGTCTCCTCACATCAGCCATGATACCATTATATACCCAGTCATTGAAGTGAAAAATGCAGCATCATATTAATTCCTTCTTCTTCCCACTCATACTCTATCATTCATCAAACTGATGTTACTCCCTCTGTCTATAATTGTCACTGGCCTTCTAGTCCAAGTCATCATTATCATCTTTCCCCTGGATTATTGAAACAACTTCAACCCCCCCCCCCCCAGTCTGTTTATCACAAAGCATTTGAATGGTCTCTTTTTGTTTTGTTTTTGTTTTATGAATGGCCTATTAAAACATAAATAAGTTTTCTCCCCTCTCCCCAGGTTGTTGTTAAAATAAATATAATTTCTCTTACTATGGCCTTCAAGGCTTTAGATGTCCTAGTTTCTGCTAAATTTGTCTTCTATTACTTTCCCTCTTTCTTTCAAGGCTTCAGCCTTATTGAAATTCACATTCCTGGAACACTAAAGAGTTTTCAATCCTTTGGGCTTCTCCACTTTCTGTTTTCTGTGCCTGGAATTCTTTTCCCATAACTCTTACTTGATTGCCTCATTTTTAAGGCCTTACTTTTAGGTCTCAACCTCAATTAGAGAAGCCTTCCTTATCTAAACTGTCTTTCTTCTCTTCTCCAGAGTTGCTATCACTTCACTTTCTTTTTTTCACAGAATTTGTCATTACCTGTTTAGCATATTTACTTTCCTTCTTTATTGAATAGAAATGAGGACATAAACTGTGTAAAATACTGTGCCTAGTACAAAGCAGGCCCACATGTTTATTGAGTTTATGAATGAATCATAATAGGTAGTAATTTATGAGACTACTTCAAAAAGTTTGTGCCAAAGTAGAATTAAAATTAATTTATTTCAATGGAAATAAATTTGAAATCTATGCATAGTTTTTTAATAATACACATCTTCTGTGAACTTTCTGAAGACCCCTTATATATATCAAATATTATTTTGTCACTATAATATAAATGTTAACCTTAGGCTCCAACTATTAGCATTATAGTAGTCGTGCACTTTTAATTTTTACCCTTTTTCACTACTGCACTCAGCTCACCATCAAGAATCAAGGGCTTGGGTATTTATCCCAACTCAGCCACTAAACTTTGTGGCTATGGGAATTCTTTCCATTCCCTGGGGCTATGTTGGAGGAGGAGATAGTATTGGAAGAGAAAATTTTTAAGATCCTTGCCAACTCTGAAATCTACTGATCAGTGATTATTTAACACTCTTAGACACATAGTTAGTGTATTCGTTGCATAATTGGGGAACTTGGTACCCAGAGAAACTAGGCATTTGCTTCAAGCTACTCACCCACCAATAGTAAACTCAACTTTTGACTCAGCTTTTGCCCACAGGCACAGCAGGTAGGGGCCAGCTTGGACAGATGCCTCTGCCCCAAGAAGTCTGTCTCTGGGTTCCCTTAGTCATTGTGGACTCAAAGGAAATGAATGATACTGGGAACACAGCTAAAACTGTCTATTTCCTTATCCTGCCAGCAACAAAATGCACATTTGGCCTTTGCCCACTGTGAGCTGGTGTAAGGTTAGGTACCAAATCTACTTCTGAAACAAAGAGATTTTGATACCACTTTTTCAGATTTCTGTTGTCCTGTCCTGAGTTTTTGCTGATTGCCAGGCCTTGTGCTAAATGCTTTCCTTGGATGGATTCATCAAATCTTCATAACAATCTTGTTAGCCCTATTCATAGATAAAGAAACTGTTGAGGTGCAGGATATCAAATAATGTGTCCAAGTAAGTGTCACAGCTGATAACTGAATCCAAATAGTTTTGGCTTCAGAGCTTATAACCTTATCTAGCAGTTACACTGCCTCTAACTGCTCACATGGTTCTAGGCAAACAAGTGCTAAAGACATACTGGATTCAACACTCTAACTTTGCCTCTGGGATCAGCACTCATTCTTCTGTGAAAGTTTCTAACTGAGTATAACATTGGCCTGTTTGCTCTTAGGTCTATTCTCTAGTCTTCTGAAAACTGCATTTCTTAGTCTCCCTTGCTTTCTCTCTTCCTTTTGTCCAATAGAAGGCACTTGCAGGATGTTGGGAGGCAGGAAGAAAAGAGAAGCCATGTTATTTCCTCCACTTCCTGTTTCAGAATGATATTTTCGGGTGGTAATCATATTTCTCAATGGCTCCAACTTCCATTCAACAACTCCCTCCATTCAGGTTGCCCATTCCATGCTGTTAGCTTCTATTTGGCAGATCCTCTTTCTACGTTCAAGTAACATTACCATCTTCCATTATCCATTCATCCCTGGGAGCAGGAGAAGCTTTTGTGATTGCCAAATGCTGGATTGCCTTAGCATCCACCATTTGGCTTCTTAGCACTGTAGGTATGATATATTCCCCGTATTAATGCTTGCAATTTAAAAGACCTAGGGTAGTTCCCATTTTTCTGAATGATGTATACATTTTCTATAATCCCAAGACTACTCACATCACATAAGTTGATTTATACCCTTCAGAGCATAAATTATAATCTCTAATTACCTTGTATATGTTCCTATTTATTATCTATTTCTCCTCTACTCCAACTACATTGTAAGGTCTATGAGAAACGTTCTGTTACATTCTGTGCATCTTTCATAATGCTAGGCACATCAGGGCTCAAAAATACTGTTGAATGAATGGATGTCTCCTATGTGCCAGTCACCATTGTAGAAGATATCAAGGTGAGTAAATCATTGTCACTACGTTCAAAAATAAAATCTTTACACTTCTATTTAAATGACAGGAAATAGAAAACTGCATGTAGCCAGTGTGTAAGTTTGATAGGGATGCCGTAACAAAGTACACAGATAGGGTGGCTGAAACAACAGTCATTTATCTTGTGTTACCACAGTCCTGGAGGCTAAAAATCAAAGATCAAGGTATCAGCAGGGTTGTTTTCTTCAGAAGCTTCTCTTCTTGATTTGTACATGACTGTCTTCTCCCTGACTCTTCACATGGTCTTCCCTCTGGAATTGGCTCTATTCACATATCTTTGTCTTATGAGGGCACTCATCAGATTGGATAATGACTCTAATGACCTTATTTTCACTTAATTACATTTTTAGAGACCGTATATCCAAATTTGGACACATTCTGGAGTACTAGGGATTAAGATTTCAACATATGAAGGCAGGCATTTTGGTGTAGCAGGTAAAGCCACAACCTACAATGCTAGCATCCCATATGTGCACAGGTTCATGTCCCAGCTACTCCACTTCCGATCCAGCTCCCTGATAATGGGAAAAAAGCAGCAAATGATGGCTCAAGTGTTTGAGACCCTGCCACCCATGTGGGAGACCTGGATGAAGCTCCTGGCTCCTGTCTTAAGTCTGGGTCAGACCTGGCTATTGTGGCTACTTGGGGAGTGAACCAGAAAACGGTAGATCTATCTCTTTTTGTCTCTCTCTATCTCTGACTTTCAAATAAATAAATCAATCTTTAAAAAAAAAGACTTTAACATATGAGTTTGGGGAGGACACAAGTCAGCCTGTAACAACTAGGAAGTGAAAAAAGATCATTTTCCACTGTGAGAGAGCTAAATGGTGGTATTATAGGCATTAGATGATAAAACCAGGGCCTGTAGGTATTCCTGGAAAGCTTCCTAAAGGTGGTGTGTCCAGTGCTAGATTTTGGATTCCTGACAGGGGCTGACGTTGTGGCACAGCAGATTAAGCGGCCATTTGTGACCCTGGCATCCCATATCAGAGTGCCAGCTAGAGTCCTGGATGCTCTGCATCTAATCTGGCTCCCTGCTAATGCACCTGGGAAGGCACTGGAAGATGGCTCAAGTGCTTGGGCCCCTTCCACACACATGGGAGACCTGGATGGAGGTCCTGACTCCTGTATTTGGCCTGGCCCAGCCCTGGCTGTTATAGACATTTGGGGAGTGAACCAGCAGATGGAAGATATCTATCTCTATTCTCTCTCTTCTTTCCTCCTTCCCTCCCTCCCTCCCCTCCCTCTATCCCTCTCTGTTACTCTGCCTTTCAAAGATTCTTGACAGTTTTGGTTGATTATCAGGGGAGGTACATCAAGATACTCAGCAAGAGAGAAGGTACATAGGTGGGAAAGGGAGAACATTGTAAAGTCACTGAGTTCCAGACTACCCAACTGGAGAGGAAGTTGAAAAATCACCCCAGGCCAGGATCCCATTTGATTTGGGAATCCCTTGTCAGAGGTCCATTCAGCTCCTGCCTGTACACCTCCTGTGACTGGGTACTCATCATGGTAACTGCTTTGATCTTTGGCTAACTCTGTCTAGCCAAAACAAATAGCTTGAATGAAATGGGGAGGGTGTGTTAAGAAAAAGAAGACAATAATGTTGTGTTGTGTAGCATGCCAGTGATGTCTTCTTACCTATTTCTTCTAGGAACTTCTTTTGATATCATACTTTATTTCAGTCTTGCTGCAATTGCAATCTTTGATTTTGCAATTCCATTCTTGTCTGACCTGTCCTGTGAGGAGCTTAGATTCTTGACTTGTTTGTCTGTGCTACTTTGGGCTAATGTCTTTCAGTCTCTGGGCTTCAGTGTTCTTGTCTAGAATAGGGAGTAATTAACATTCCATATTAATTAATTAATAGCTCTTGTGTCCATCTCACAAGAGTTATCACGAGATTATATGAGACAACAATGGGTGTGAATGTGATTGACAACATCAACTCTCAGCAGATGCAATGGTGCCAGCCTGGGTTGCCTTGTTCAGAGTTGGGAGCATCACGAAGAGGTGGGCGGTTTCTCCGTTTACCTGTTTTGCTGATGTACATTTGACTCATTCTCAGCAAAATAAGCAAATGGAAAATTCATCCATCACCAAGCTACCTTTCATGTTCCTGAGGGTATTTAGGGAGAAACCTGGAGTGTGGGTGTGTGTATGGAGAGAGATAGGGAGAGAGAGAGAGAGAGAGAGAGAGAGAGAGCTCAAGTAAGCAGAAAGAAGCTTGGAAAGCTACAGAGGGTGAAGTCCAGGCTTCATCTTTTTTTTTTTTTTTTTTTTTAGATCCTTTCTGTCTTCCAAATCTCCATTTATTTATATGTAAAATAGAGATACCTTTTCCTGCCTTCATAGGATTGTTCTGAGAAGTGAAAGTAATGCAGATGAAAGCCCCAAAAGAAAACAGGAGACCCCAGGGAGTATGCAGAAGGAGGGATGGGGGCAGGGAAGCATGAGCGCTGGCAAGGCTCCACCGGGGCAGGATCTTATTATTCCAAAGATTGGCCCAACACCTCTTGCAACTTTGGAGAGGACTTTCCGCTGACTCGACAGAATTGGGAAGCCCCACAATAAACAGCATCTAACTCCAGTGCAGCGGGGAAGCAGGGAGAGGTGGCAGCTGCTTCTCCCAGGCGGAGGTTATTCCCCGCCATCCTCTCCCTGCACCTCAACCCCCAGTTATCAAGCCTTAGTGGGGGACAAACGCAGCCCATTGGGACCCTCCCCGCCCCCTCGAGCTCCTTTCCTGGCCAAACACCCCCCCCCCCCACCTCCGGGAGCAGCAGGGCGGAGAGGCAGAGGCTGCTGGCTGGCATGGAACAACCTGACTGAAGGCGAGGTCCGGGGCGGAGGGGATTGGGCTATAGGGCGGTGGAGGAGGGGAGGCGAAGGGGGCGCTGGGGCTCATTCGCTCCATCCCAGCCCTCCTAGCCAGCCCGCGACAACCCGCGCCAGCCACCGGGCCTCAGAGAAGCCGGACTTCGGGGGCACCATGCAGTGGATAAGGGGCGGATCGGGAATGGTGAGTGCACGTAGCCCTGGCTTCCCCTGCTTGAGCCTCAGTCCCCCGGCCCCACCTCCAGTGTCTCCAGCCAGCCACAAAGCAGCGAGCCCCCTTGCTTCTGCCCACCGCCCTCGCCGCCGTCCTTGAGACACCAGTGAGCTTGCTGTGGCCATTTTAGGAGCCCCCGCTCCCCTGCCTGCCCAGGAAAGCCCCCTCCCATCCCCCTTCGCATTTCTGCCGCCCTCTGAGATTGGGGTAGGATGGCGATGTGGGATATATCAAGCACCTACGAGTAGCCTAGGGGTCACCTGGGTGGCCAGAGGGGCAAGCAGACTGGCAGAGGGGCTCTCTGGGAACAGTGAAACTGGAATGAGGCAGGAGAGCTGACACAGGATTGGAAGGGTGGGGGAGGGAATGGTCACAAAGCCTGAAATTGTGGAGGGGGTCTTATGGGAGAGCTGCATAGCCCCCCCCCCAACTACCTGTGTGTGTACCCCTTACTCCTGGCATGAGGGCCAGGGAGCCACTATGGGGGAGGCTGCCTGGGGGAGCTTTGCAACCCTCCTTTGCCTGGGCTGGGGTCGCCCTGTTCACACTTGGGGCTTGGTCCAGGAAAGACAGCTGCAGAAACCCCCATCCTGGAAATAGATCTGGGCCACATTCAGCTAGCAGAGCTCCTCCTAACCTCCAAAGGAGTGTGTGCTTTGTGCGTGTATGTGTGTGTGTGAATGTGTGTGTGTGTTTAGTATCATCTTCCAACAGTTTATTTTATGCCATGGTGCTTCCTGCTCTACCTGGAGACCTTGGAATGACTTCCCTTTGCAGAGAGGAAGTGGTGGCTGAATCCTGATGCCTCTCTGACTCAGCCAGGGGTACTTCAAGCCTAGTCAGGTGCTCTGGGGAATGGGAGGCCACCACGACTTTGTCCTCAACTTGGAGGCGTAGGCAAGAGAGTCTTGGAGGTCAGTTGGCATGGGTCAGCGGGCACTGATGGCATGGCATTGCCAGCCCATACTTCTGCACTGCCACCTACAACCACAGCTTAAGGAAGGTAGCCTGAAACGGGCAAAAATTGGTATTTAACTCCTATTTTTTTGTGTGTGTGTGCTCCCATTCTGGAAGGGAGGAAGGAATCTGGAATGGGCTGAGACTGTATTCAGAGGAGCTGTCCTCTTCCGTTCCTCAGGATTTCCTCAGGGTGTCTGTTTCACTGATTCTTAAAGGTGTATAGTTTACGTGCCTATATGCCTTGTCTTCAAGAAACCCTTTTTCCCAGACCTCCCTCCTCCCATGGGATCCCACTGTGGCTATATCAAATATTTGTAGGGCCAGAAAAGGTCAGAACAGGTAAAGACCTTAGAGTCTTTGTCATCCAACCAGGAAAGGTAAGCCACAGAGAGTGGGAAAATTTGCCTGGGGCCACAAACTCCTTGGAGGCAAATCAGAGTCTTCTGACTCTCTGTCATTGTCCTTCTTCACTGCTTCAGAGTCATCTGTTCAAATGGTGCTGAAAGAGACAGAAGGAACAAAGTCATGATCTTGGGAAAGGACTTTCTTCAATATAAACTAATGCCGTGAAATCAGTGCCAGTCCTGGCATTTCTGGCAGCTGAACCTAAGTGAGACTTGCCTCATCTTCCAAATAACTATAGTATAGGGGCTCAAAGCTACCCACTCATAACTGATTAAATTAATTGAGAAATTTGAAGTTTTGCCAATTGTGTGTGAAACAGAAGAGAGTAGCAGATATCTTATAGGAACTATGTAATTAAAGATCAATCAATGAAAAAAATTTCACAATATTTTTAGGGAGACAAGACACAGAATATTGCAAATTGAAATCATTTATGTAGCCATTTATATGATAGAATTCAAAAACTAAGAATAGTAAACTCTTTTCTAGCCTAAGAGAGAGGAAACTTCTAGCCTTAGCCTTGCTCTGCTGTTTGATGAGAATGCTTTGGGCTTCAGATTTCTCATCTTTAAATGAGGCCATTAATAATCAACAGAGTTACTTCCAGGCCTAAGACAGTAAGATTCCTAGAAGTAAATGTTGGATAAAAGATAACTAGTGGCTCATTATGAACAAAACAGGGAGTGTCTATGTAGCCACCATTTTATAATGTGGCTAGTGAAAAGGACTTTGCTTCTTGGTTTTTCCTTTGCAAGGCACCTGAAATTCAGAGTGTACTTTTATAGCAGTAAGAGTTCTTTTGAGAATATTTGAATATTATAACTTGTTTCAAGTGTTATACATAACACATTGTTTGAGATTTTACAGAATAAAATCTGTCGGTAGGTAGGTGGTGTCAAATTGTGAGTTCACTTTGGATGGTAAATTGTTCAGTGTATTTATTCATAGCTTCTTCCTGCAGTGTCCATTTATGCTGGGGTACACAGTGTTCCTAGAGGGCAAACAAAGAATGCTGTTCTCGTAGTCACAAGTCTGAGTTGGAGGGGCTTATCTTTTATACTTCTCAGTTCTGAAACTTTAGCATTTGTCAAACCTCTTTCATCTTCAGAATTCTAATATATGAAATGGATAGAAAATGTTTTATAGGCACTCTGTGGTCATTAATTTATTCAACAAAAATACTGAGTATATGCTGTGAGTTGGCACTGATCTAGGGACAGCGGAGACACTAGTGAACAAAAACAAATTTCTCATTCTTATGGAACATACACTTCAGGTGTTGGGGGACTGTTCACCAAACAGCCACATAAATGACCATGTAACATGTCAGGAGGTGCTAAGTGCTAAGAAAATCAAACCTGGTAAAAGAACAGAGATGTGGGGAGTGGGACAGTGTATTAGACAGATTGATCAAAGCCTATCTGGTTAAGGGGCATTGGAGCAGAGATTTGAAGGAAATGAAGGAACAACCTTCATGTGTATGTTTAAGGGAATAGGGATTTTAGGCATAAGGAACATGCAGAAAGAACATAATTGGTTTAAGGAACAGCAAACAGTCCTATGTCCTAGAGATAAGGAATCAGTAAGTAGAAGAATTGGAGATGAGGTTAGTGAGAAAGCAGGAGGCCAGTTTTATAGGGCATTTAACCTGAATAAGATGGGAAGCCACTGGAAGGTTTTAAACAAGTGAGGACCTAGTATGACCTATTAGCAGAGTAGATTGTAATGGCGCATGGTCAAGAGCTATGAGGAGACTCTTACAGTAGCACAGATTAGGAGTGATGGTGGCTTGAACTAGGGTGATAATTGTGGAAATGATCTATATGAAAGAGATGCGCTCAGAACTATTTGTAGATGGTTTGTTTCTTCTTCCTTTCTGATCATCTCCCTGGACACTCAAGTGGCTGAGAGTGGGGATAGAAAGCACACAGATGAAGTGAGTGCACACATGCAAGAATATTTCATATCTAAGTCAATGACTGAATGATCTGCTTTGGGCTCCTGGACACTAGTAGGGCTAGTGGAGGGTTGGTTTTATGTGGACTACCATTTAATTAGCTGGTTTGTAGAATTCTGGAAAATATTAATTATATTATTTGTACCTTGGAGATGTAATACACTAGCATATATGATTTCTATAATGGATCATGTTTTAATGTTCTCTATTATGATACTATTTTCTTTAAGGAACAGTACCATCAATTATTTTCTTGATTGGTTCCTTAATTTTCAAATAATTAACAATGAAAAAACAATAAATGTGCGAATTTCAAATGTATTCAAATTCAGAAGCTTATTCACATATGAATTAAAAGTTGTTTGCTCATTGAATAGAAATATTAGACTTTTGGTTTGCATTGCTTGACAGTTTTAGATTTTTTCTTTTTTATTTGACAGGCAGAGTTAGACAGTGAGAGAAAGAGAGACAGAGAGAAAGGTCTTCTTTCCGTTGGTTCACCCCCCAGATGGACGCCACAGCTGGCGCACTGTGCCCATCCGAAGCCAGGAGCCAGGCGCTTCCTCCTGATCTCCCATGCGGGTAAAGGACCCAAGCACTTGGGTCATCCTCCACTGCCTTCCCGGGCCACAGCAGAGAGCTGGACTGGAAGAGGAGCAATCAGGACAGAATCCAGCGCCGCGACTGGAACTAGAACCTGGGGTGCTGGCGCCGCAGGCAGAGGATTAGCCAAGTGAGCTGCGGTGCCGGCCAGTTATAGATTTTTTAAAAAGATTTATTTATTTATTTATTTATTTGAAAAGGTATAGTGACAGAGAGAGGAAACAACAGAGAGAGAGCGCTTCTATCTGCTGGTTCACTACCCAAATGACTGTAACAGCTCAGATTGGACCAGGCCAAAGCCAGGAGCCTGGACTCCATCCAGGTCTCCCAGTACCATCTTTCAGGTGCATTGGCAGGAGCTAGATCAGAAATGGAACAACCAGGCTTTGAACCAGCACTCCAGTATTGGAAACCAGAATCTCAAGCAGTGGCTTAGCCCACTGTGCCACAATGCTGGCCCTATTCACTGTTTTAGATTTTAAGCACACACATAAAAAAAAAGCCCTCTATTCATTGATCATATTGAGTGATACAATTGTTTCATTCTATTTCTTTATCTTTGTGATCACTATGCTATTATTGTTTATTTTAAATTTACTTTTTAAATGCTGCAACATGTAGTATCAGAGGGGTTACAGATACAAATAGTACTCAAAGCTACCTTAAATCATTTTGAATCTATACACAGTTATAGAGTTGAAAGAGCACATGTGGTTAAGTCTGTGTATAACTCAGAGTTCTTTAAGTCAACTTTTATGTAGAATACAATGTTGATTAAAGAATAAGTAATAAAAAGACTAATTTGAAACTTTATATATATTATTAAAATTCAGTAGTAACTGTGGGGAGCAACCCGGACTAGACTGTTACTGGAATTAAGACTTATTCTATGCATCTGCTCTCCCACAATATGGCGCTGGGAGAGGAGAAAACGGTTTCTACACAGCTGCCTCCAGTTCAGCCAATACACTGTAGGACTTGCTCCTGATTGGAGGAGAGCAGCGTGCTCGGCGTGTGGGCAGCTGAGTTGGGATTGGCAGAGGAGGACTATAAAGGAGGAGAGAGACGGCATGCACCAGGGAACATCTAAGGGGAACATCTAAGGGGAACACCTGTGCAGCCCCCGAGAGAGCCGGCCGGCGGTGTGCCGCACCCCTGCGGAAGTGGGGAAAGTGGCCAGGGGGAACCGCCCTTCCACGGAGGTGGAAGGGACAGTAGCCAACCCGGGAAGAACCAGCAGCAAACCCGGGGAGGGCCGAGCAGACGAAAAGAACAGCGCAGGGTTCAGTGTTGCTCCTCCACGAAGAGGGGGAGCGACATAATGGTGCCGTGACTCGGATATGAAGCCTAGGCAGGGCTTAGTGTCGTTCCTCCACGAAGAGGGGGAGCAACAGTAACCACAATTGTTTTGAACTTTGACCAACTGAAGATTCTCTCAGATAGGAGTATTGCAGTACTGCCATTGTTTAAAATTGCTGGTACATAGTGATAATAAAAAATCCATTGACTTTTAGCTAAATTTTTTGGAAAGTTATTTTGCTTTTGCTCCAATTGCATCTTTCTTTAGAAATATTTTTTATTTGAAAAGTAGAGTTACAGAGAGGCTGAGGCAGGGGGAGAGAGAGAGAGAGAGAGAGAGAGAGAGAGAGTAAGAGAGATCCTCCACCCACTGATTCACTCTGCAAATGGCCGCAATGGCAGGAGCTGGGCCGATCCAAAGCCAGAAGCCAGGAACTTCTTCCAGGTCTCCCACATGGGTGCAGGGGCCCAAGCACTTGGACCATCTTCTACTGTCTTCCCAGGCCATAGCAGAGAGCTGGATCTGAAGAAGAGCATCTGGTCTCAAACCGGCACCCATATGGGATGCCCACACTGCAGGCAGCGGCTTTACCCACTACACCACAGCACTGGCTCCTTTAGTAATTTTTTAAATTATATTTATTTCATTTATTTGAGAGGAAGAGGGGGGACAACTCCCATCTAAGTACCTATTAAGGCTGGGGCTGAAGATGGATCTGGGAACCAGGAACTTAATCCAAATCTCCCACATGGGTGCCAGAGACTCAACTATTTGAGCCGTTGCCTGATGCCTCCCAAGGCGCACATTAGTCAGGCCCAAGACAGGAGCCTTGCAGACATCTCATGTCAATGGCAGGGACCTGGAGAGCTTGAGCCACCTCTTCCTGACTCCCAGAGTGCTCATTAACAAGAAGCTGGATTGGAAATGGAGTGGAGACTAACCCAGGCCCTCCAATATGGGATTTGGGCATCCTAAGCCATGTATCTGTTGTGCCAAATACCTAACTCCTTGGTGAGTCTTCCCATGAGACACAGTGGGTGGTGATATTCTTCACTGAGATAAGGAATGCAAAATGGAGCAGCATTTGGGGAAAGCGTGGAGAAAGGAGATGACTAATACAGACTTAGCCCTTATGAGTCTGAGATGCTTGGACAGTCTCCCATTGCAAATAGTAGGTGATCTAGATTTTGAGCCCAGGGGGTGATCGAGAGGCACCGGTTACAGTTAAAGTTCTGAAAGTGAACGAATTACCTAGCATTTAAAATGGCTGTGCAGCCTGGGGAAATGAGAGGTCAGAGCAGAACTTGAGCCTTCTCCTATTTGAGATCTTCTAACCTAGAGCTGACCTGTTTATTCTATTATCTTTTTTCCAGATTTTTTGTTGCAGTGCTCTAGGATTTTTATATTATTACTGTTATTATTGTCGTCATTATTTTGATGTGTTCATGTTGCTTCTGTGCTGCCTCAGCTATGGGGCCCAAGTTGAATGACCTTGGGATAACATAGTCCAACTGTTTAGATTTAGAGTGAGGAAACTATAGTATGATGGCCAAATTCAGCCCCTAGCTAAGAACGGTTTTTATATTTTTAATGATTAGAAAAAAATTAAAACAAGGATAATATTTGGTGATACAAGCATATGAAATTGTATGAAATTCAAATTTCAAGATTCATTAAGAGTTTTTTGGAACACAGCCATGCCCATTCACCTACTTGTTGTCTGTGGATGCTTTTGTGATACAAAGGCAGAATTGATTAGTTTTGACAGAGACCATATGGCCCATAAAGCCTAAAATATTTGCTCTTTGGCCTTTTACAGGAATAAAAAAAAAAAAAACGCACACTCCTGCCTTAGAGCCCTTAGGATTATCATGACAGTGCCTTGGGGATGTCGGGTAGAGGGGCAGGCAGAAGGATGGGTCTCTTACCTCTGATTTATCCAGAGCACCTGAGCTTTTGCTTTCTATGTTGAGCTCATGCTTAAGATTTTGGAAAAAGGGTTTTGCTCATCCTGCATTCTTCCTGCCACCCCCTTCTCCAAAATGATTGAATATACTCATTGTGAACACTGAGACTCAGAGAAGGAAAGTGCTTTACCCAAGACTACACAGCTATTCAATAACTGGAAAAAGAATTCGCAAATTGAAATTCCCTGTTGTCTTCTCCAGTGAGATAAGTTTAGTGTGGCCAACAGAAGGGAGGCTCACTTGTTATGTGCCAGTTATACTAAATATTATTGCAATTAATCCTCACATTAGTCCCTAAATTTTTTTTAAAAAATTATTTATTTATTTTCATTTGAAAGACAGAGACACATAGACACACAGATACACACACACACACACACACACACACACACACGGAGAGACAGAGAGATCGTGCTTCCATTCGCTGGTCACTTCCCAGATACCTACAAAAGCTGGGAATGGGCCAGCCTGAAACCAGGACATGGCAGCTCAATCCAAGTCTCCTACACGGGTGGCAGGGACTCAAACCATTGAGCCATCATCTACTGCATTAGCAGGCCATTGAAATTGAAAGCAGAGTCAGGAATTGAACCCAGGCAACTGGTATGGAATGGGAATGTCCAAATTGTGTCTTTTTTTAAAGATTTTTAAAAAATTTTTTATTTGACAGGTAGAGTTACAGACAGTGAGAGAGAGAGACAGAGAGAGAGGCCTTCTTTCCATGGGTTCACTCCCCAAATTGCCACAATGGCTGGAGCTGTGCCGATCTGAAGCCAGGAGCTTCCTCCTGGTCTCCCATGCGGGTGCAGGGGCCCAAGCACTTGGGCCATCTTCTACTGCCTTTCCAGGCCATAGCAGAGAGCTGGATTGGAAGAGGAGTAGCCAGGACTAGAACTGGCACCCATATGGAATGTTGGTGCCACAGGTGGAGGATTAACCTAGTGCGCCACGGTGCTGGCCCCCAAATTGTGTCTTAACTACTGTGTCAAATGCCCACCCCCATAAAGGGTTTTAATGTCTAAATTTTTTCGTTTGTTAGTTTATAAGTTCATGCAGTAGATATTCACTAATCATGTCCCGTTGAGCATTAAATATTCTTGTAACAATTGTGGGTGCAATAGGCAACAAAATCAAAAGTTGTCCTTTGCCTTCTAGTCTAGATTGCAAATCTTAAATCTAGCTTTATAAAGTTTAAGCATCTTGCTCAGTGTTAAATAAAGGGCAACATCAGATTTCAAGTTCAGATCTCTAACTGCCAAGGCTTATTATGCTTTCTACAACCCACCCACCATGTACTGGTTCAAGTACTCCCCATTCTCCTATTTAACTCCCATCTACCCACTGATTCACTCACTCTTGCACAAACCGCTTCATACATCTGTCCATCCATTCATCCATCCGATGTATTTTTTCATCACGAACTCCTTGGTGTTGACAATATAGCAGGTACAGAATACTAGCTTACACTCCTCTGCCTGTTGTCAGTAACATAATACAATGATTAGGAGTATTATACTCTTGACCAAAGATTCCCTGCAATCCCTCTGGCCAATTAACTGTGTGGTCTTGTGTGTCCCACTTGACTCCTCAGTGCCTTTATCCTTAAAGCTGGGAAGATAGTAAGAAGTGCATACCTATTTCGTAGTGTAGTTGTAAGGAATGAGTGAGTTGAATACATGTAAAGCATCTTGATCAGTGCCTGGAACAGAGGAGAAGCTATGAAATTTTGTTGTTATTATTTTTACATTTCTTTCAGAGTCACAGCCCATCCTAGTCTGCTCAGAAACGCAGCTTCATCTGCATAGGGACACTGACTAATCATGTTACATTCCTCAGGGTCCTTTCAAGATAATCTGAGAAAGAAATTTATGTCAATAGTTAATAACAACTCAATATGTTCCCACTCCCTTGTAATATATGCATGACAAAAATTATGTAATTATCCTGAATAGGTTAATGCATGCACAGGGTACAAACTTCAAATTCAAAGAGTAAAGGATGTAGTGTGGTGAATAGTAAATCTCCTTACTTCTCTTGGTCCTGTCATCCAGTCCTTTGTCCCACAGGCATCCATTGTCATCAGACTCTTATATGTTCATGTAGGGATAGTCTATCTTTACAAGCACACATGTGCACACACACACACATTTTCTTTTCTTCACGCAGATAGTGGCGTATTCTTACAGTTCTACACTTGGCTTTTTTTTTTTAATCAACAATATGTCTTGGAGATTTTTCTCTATTAGTGAATGCAGAGATACCTCCTTTTGTCTGGCCACATAATTTTTTTAAAGATTTATTTATTTATTTGAAAGGCAGAGTTACAGAGAGGTAGAGGCAGAGAGAGAGAGAGAGAGAGAGAGAGAGAGAGAGAGATCTTTCATCTACTGGTTCACTCCTCAGATAACTGCAATGGCGGGAGCTGGGCCAATCTGAAGCCAGGAACCAGGAGCTTCTTCCAGGTCTCCCACATGGGTGCAGAGGCCCAAGCCCTTGGACCATCTTCTGCTGCTTTCTCAGACGCATTAGCAAGGGGCTGCATCAGAAGTTGAGCAGCCAGGACTGCCATATGGAATGCTTGCACTGCAGGAGGTAGCTTTACCCGCTATGCCACATCACCGGCCCCACTACATAAGTTTTTATTGCGTTCCCTATTGATGACCAATTAGGTTGTTTTCAATCACAGGCCACAATGCTCCAATGAGTTTTAACAGATCATTTTAAGAAAATGGATGTTTTTTAAGCAGCTATCATCTCTAAGGTATTATAGTATGCTGAGGTATGGGAGAGTAAAAGCAAGATGTGGTTATGCCTTCAAGGAGCTCATGGTTAAGTAGGGGAGAAATAAAGCCAGCCTGAGTTTAATGATATAGGAGATATCAAAAGTATGATGTGAGAGTACAAGGAAGCAAGAACGTGGTGGGACAGGGGTTCAGAGGACTGGGCAGGGCTTCCAAGAGCAGGTAATATTTAAACTGTGCTTCTAAGCCTTTCAGATGGCAGAATTGGCTTTGGGTGCTAAGTAGGCGTGGTAGGTGAGGCATGAGTGTTCCAAGCAGAAAGTACAACGTAAGACAAAGAATCAAGGCATGAAAGAAATAATATGTTCTAGAAATATCATGTGAGTGCTCTTGTGTTACTGGAGTCAGTATTTCTGGCAAGGTATGCTGGGACCAGATCAAAAAGGGCTTTTTGGGGGCAGGTATTATGGCACAAGAGGTTACACTTCCATTTGGGACATCTGCATCTCATATCAGAGGGCTGGTTTCAGTTCTGGTGCCTCTAATATAATTCCAGCTCCCTGCTAACACACTTGGGAAAGCAGAAGATGGCCCAAATACTTGGGTCCCTGACACCCATGGGGGAGACCTGATAGGAGTTGCTCTCTCTCTCTCCCCCCCTCTCCCCCTCTCCCCCTCTCTCCCTCTCTCCCTGTCTGTCTCTCTCTCTCCCTCCCTCTCTCTCCCTACCCCCCCACATCCACTGTGCCTTTCAAAGAGATGGAAATAAACATTTTTACTTTTTTTTAAACAAAAACAGTGTTTTCAAATGCCAGGCTCAGAAGCTTTGCCTAGTAGGAAGGACAGTGGCATGATGAAAGCAAATGGCAGATGATTCCTTTGGTGACAGAGATGGGGGGAATGGGAGGAGGGGAGGGATTACATTTGACAGCTGGTACAAGTTACACAGTTATTACAATAGAGGACCTCAAATACTCATTGAGTGTCTGCTGTGTACATTTCTTTTAATTTACATTTTATCTTAAAGGGAGAGAGGAAGAGGGAGAGGGAGAGGAAGAGAGAGAGAGAGAGAGAGAGGGCTCTTCCATCTGCTGGTCCACTCCCCAAATACTGAAAAGAGGCAGAGCTGGGCCAGGCTGAAGCCAGGAGTCCAGAACTCAGTAGGGTTTGCCATGTGGGTGGCAGGTACCCAAGTGCTTGAGCCATCAGCTGCAGCCTCCTGAAGTGTGCATTAACAGGAAGCTAGATCAGAAGCAGAACCTGGTGTTCAATCCAGACACTCTGATGTGGGTTGCAGGAATCCCAAGCAGTGACTTTTCCACTGAGCCAAATGCCTGCCCCATGTTGGGTAAATTTCATAGGAAAAAAAAATTATAAGCCAGATTGACCTAAGTTTGAGGCCTGCTTCCACCAGCAGTTGTATCTATGTGTCCTTGGCCAAATCACTAAACTTTTCTGACCTTCAGGAGCCTGTAAAATGAGGATAATAGCCTGTATTAGTAAGTGTTCTTCAGAGAAACAAAAAAGCCTGGGTAGCTGGATGGATGGAAGGATGGAAAGAAAGAGAGAGAGAGAGAGGAAGGAAAGAAGGAAGGAAGGAAGGAAGGAAGGAAGGAAGGAAGGAAGGAAGGAAGGAAGGAAGGAAGGAAAGAAGAAAGGTAGGCATTTATTATGAGATAAACTCATGGGATTAGGGAGGCCACAACCTGATAAATGCAAGCTGAATACCCAGGAAAGCCAATATTTGAGTTCATGTGAAGTCCTGAGAAATAAGAAAGCTATTGTTTTAAGTTCCAGCCTGACAGCCTGCAGCGGACCCAAGAACAATCAATGTTTCACTCCAAGTCTCAGACCAGAAAAGAGGATATCCTGGCTCAAGCAGTCTACCTTTCATTCTTTTTGTTCTGTTCAGGCCCTCAATTGATTGGATAAGGCATACCAGTGGCAAGGGCTTTATTTAGTCTAATAATTCATATATTAATTGCATCCAGAAACATCCTTACGGATACACCTAGAATAATGTTTGACCAAATACCTGAGTATCCTGTGGGCCAGTTAAATTGATATGTTAAAATTAACCATCAAATGCCCTCACATACCTTCCTAGTCAGCTATGAGAATACCATGATGTAGTAGACATACATGGTAAAGGTCTGTGTGCTATGAGCTCCTGTGAACCCATGTTGGGGGGTTATTATTCCTGACAGGCCAGAGGGACCTTTCCTGTTGCCCTGAATTCACATATCAGAAGGCCAGACCTAACTTTCCTCTTCGAGTGCCAAGGAATTTAATTCACAAGAAACAATTCATCTTGCCCCAGCCTAAGGCCACTTAGATTCTCTGCTCAAGGAGAGACTGGGAAAGGCCTCCAAACTACCCCACTACAAGATGAGAAAAGCTTCATTTTTTTAAGATTTACTTATTTATTTGAAAGAGTTACAGAGAGAGAAAGAGAGAGAGAGAGAGATCTTCAATCGCTGGTTCACTCCCCAAATGACTGCAACAGGTCTGTGCCAGGCTAAAGCCAGGAGCCCTGAACACCCTCTGGGTCTCCCACATGGGCGGCAGGGACCCAAATACTTGGGCCATTTTCCACTTCTTTCCCAGGTGCATTAGCAGGGAGCTGGATCAGAAGTGGAGCAGCAGGGACTTCAACCAGTGTTCATATGGGATGCTGGTCTAGCAGGTGGCAGCTTAACCCTCTGTGCCACAATACTGGTCCCAGAAGGGCTGCTTCTTAGGATGTGATTGCTTTGAAAAAAAAATTATATCATGCTGTTTTTGTTTTGTGCGTGTATATGTGCACATGTATGTGTGTGTGTGTGTGTGTGTTACAACAGGACTAGTTCTGCAAGTGATTAAGTTGCTAAGTAAAACAAAGCAGTGTATTTAGCTGTCTGTAAGACTTCCTGTTGCCCTGAGAAGATGTCTTTTGAAAGGGCCTATGTGCCATATCAGGAAGTGACATTTAAGCTGGATCACTTATGTAGAGACTTTGGAAATAATCCTGACACATTTGGATTACAATAAAAAAATTAAAGAGACAGGTTTGTGGAGAATTGAGTAGAGGCAGCAGGAATAACACATACAGAGGCCTTCAGGATGAAACAGCTTGATACATTGGAGAGATAGAAAGAAGACCGGTGTGACAGGAACATAAGGAGACGGAGGTGAGTGCCATGAATGGAGAACAGAGAATTAAGCAGGGACTAGCTCACACAGGATTCAAATACAGGTGTGTTTCAGTGATCAGTAGCCCAGGCTCTAGAACCAGATTGTGTTCAAATTCTGATTGTCATGTCTTAACTGTGATTTGAGCAAGTTACCAGATCTTTCTGTTACCTTAGTTATGCCCTTGAAAAACTGGGGATAATATTGATACTGTTCAAGATACTATTGGTACTATCTATAGTGTTATTGTGAGGCTTAAGTGAATTAAGTGGTGTTCTTGGCAGTACTAGACATATAGAAAATGCTATTTATTCTAAATATAATAGAAAATATTTGAAGTAGCGAAATGATAGGGGTTGCATTGCGACTTGAGAAGGTGACTTTTGTAGACTGTGTGAATAATGGATTGAATAGGGCAAAAATGGAGATTGGGACCCAATTGAGAGGTCACTGGAGAAATGTAGTCAGCAGGGTCAGGTGTTTGGCTTAGTAGTTAAGATGCCTGTGACCCATATTACAGTACTTGGGTTCGATACTTGGCTCTGGCTCTTGACTCCAGCACTCTAGCTAATGCATACCTTGGGAGGCAGTAGTTCAAGTGATGTGGTTTCTGTCACTGACATGGTAGACCTGAATTGAGTTCCTTGCTCCTGGATTTAACCTGTACCAGGCTCAGCCATTATAAGCCATGTTTTGCATTTTCAAACAACTGTGACATTAATGAACTCATGTAATCCTCAAAACAACACTCTTCTTACTTTAAAATTTAAAATACATTGATTTTAAAGAGAGGGACGGAGATCTCCCATCAACTAGTTCATTGGTCCTGTCCACAGTGGCAAGAGCTGGCCCACTTGGGTGGCAGGAACCCAATTATACTGCTGCCTCCCAGATGTGCATTATCAGGAAGCTAGAGTCAGGAGCCAGAACCAAGTATTGAACCCAAATACTTGGCACATGGGTATCCTAACTGGTCTCTTCACTGCTAGGCAAAATGCTCATTGCTCTTCCTACTTGAAAGCTGGGGAAACTAAGGCTGCTAGAGTGAAGGATTTCCTCCACACAGCTACCTCCAAATAGATCCATGATAAGAAGCAGGTGTACAACTCCTTAATAGCTCCTTGGGAATTACTCTCCCTGCTTGCCAGGAGTGGATGTTTGCCTGGCCTTCTGCATTCCAGAGGTGAGGGACAACAGTAATAAGAATGTGTATGCAGTAAATCTTAAAAATAATAGTTTACATTTAGCAAGCCAGCATTTATTATGTGACAAGCACAATTCTAAATGTTTTGAATGTCTATCTTATTTAATGTTCCCAACAATCATGTAAGATAAGCACAATCTTCCAGTTGAGGAAACTTCCAGGTATAGTATGAAAAAGTGAGTGACCCTCAAGCCACCTGCTGAGAAGATTAAAGTTAGTTTTGTTCCTTCCACTCAACACAATGCATTCCCAAGAGGATGAAAGCTCAGGGAAGCCTTTTGAGTATTTGAGTATGTAAAGTCAATGAGGCCTGGCAGAATGCCTTTTGTATACATTGCAGGCAATCAAAATGTCTTTGGAATGTGTGAGTGACCTGATGAAATGAGTGTATCCCAGGCCACCTGGAGCCACTGAGCCTAGAGCTGGCCCCTTAGAGGGGAGAGGTATTTGTAGCAAATGTTTCATTTGTTCTGGGTAAAAGATGTCACTTAACCAACTAGGTAGATTGCTGAGATTGGGCTGAAATAAGAAGCTTCAGAAGTCCTTCCTGAGAAAAGTAACTCTTCTGGATATCAGTTTTCCCATTTGTAAAATGAGGCCTTTCTCCCTTCCTCTACCACGTGCCCTCCTCCCCCGACCCCCCACCGGGGGTCCACACACACACACACACACACACACAATGCTTCAGTCCGCAATATTTTTTGAGCACATGCTATATACCAGGCTATGTTCTAGGTACTGAATGGAGAACAAAATACACAAAAATTCTCTCTTCTTGGAAAAGATATTCTAGTAGGGAAGATACATGCTAAGAAATTATTAAATAAAATATACACTATGCTAATTTTAATTGCCAAAGAGAAAAAAATACAGCAGGGAAGAGGGATAAGAAATATGTCTGTGGGAAGTTACAATTTTAAATTCCTGTTTCCTGCAGTTCTTCCAAGGTTGCCTTGAGGTTGATATGCAATACATGGCCACAGTATTTAGGAAGCTGTGAAGTTCTATTTAAATGTAAGGTGATGTTAGTTATTTCTAGGGGGGTTAATTTTTCCTAAGTTCTTATTTTCTGTTCCCTTCTCCATCATAAATGTGGTAAAATATCAAAAGTTCTGGCTTAAGCATGGGAAATTCAAATTCTAGGCCTGACCCTGGTATGGCAGTTTCTTAAAATCCCAAATGTGCAGTGCTGTCCCCAGAACTAGATCTGGCTCCTAATCCTTTGTTCTTCCCACTCCTGCATAAACAGTGGGAGCTGCATCAAGTCACTTTCCTTCTCAGATAATAAGTGATACCCTCCTATAGAATGAGGATGATGAATCTCTTCCCACTACCCCTTTCTAGCCTCCTCGGATTGTTGTGAGGAGCAAACCAGGTATCTGGTACAAAAGGGCTTTGTAGGTCATAAAGTAAGACCTCCAAGGCTGATTGCTAGCATCTGGAGAGTTGGTGTTTCTGCTTAAACAGTTTTTTCCCTTGTAAACTGGGTGTATGTGTGGATTGGGGGAAGTGAGCCTTCAGTTCTGGTGCCATTTCCTTTCCTTTCTGAGAAGCAGCTGAGGGGAGTGGAGGCAGTATGGATCCTCAGCACCTCCTAGAAATAGGAATAGTTACACGGAAATGGCATCTCACGATGGAATGGCAACTACTGGTGTGCAACCCCTTTTGGCCACTCTGTTTTTTGGAAGTGGAAACTGGGACTCATTTCCTGACACTTAACAGTTAACACGAATGACTCATGATCTTTAAAGACCTCCAGTTGCATCTCATTTGAAATGCTGGCAATGGGGATGGGGAGCCTTGAATAAGTGGAGTCTTCATTTAGTACAGTTTTTCTACTGAGGATTTTTCACATCCTAACCTAAATTTTCATTCTATAGAGCACTTTCAAATCTATTATCCCATCATCTCTTTGGCAGGTATTATTTGTGTCTTCTATTTATAATGAGGAATCAGGCTCATAGAGGATATGATTTGTCTAAAGTTGGGGACAGAGATTGTATTGAAATCTTTAAATAATAGTATTTATTAGCATTCACTGAACATTTCTATGTGCTGGGCATTGTTCTGAGTGCTTTACATGTATTATCAACCATATGGAACTCCCTGCTTTGCAGATGAGGAAACTAGTTACTGAGAGTCTGGGGCTTGTTGCAAATGAGGGCCAAATTGAATACTAGGGGGGGCATTCTGCCATTTTCCCATTTTAAAGATGAGAAAAATGAGGCTCAAGGACATTAAATAACTCAAGGTCACACAATTAGCAATGGATGAGACTAAGGTTGAACCTTAGTAGGCTGTCTTTAATACCTGTGTTCTTTTTCACCCACATGGGATATTGGCACTGCAGGTGACAGCCCCACCCGTGATGCCACAGCACTGGCCCCTAATGCCCATGTTCTTAACTATCAAAGTATATCACCTCTAAGTCTTTTAAGGCTTTCCTTAGATTGCTTAATGGAAGGCATGGTGGCAGGAGGGAGAGAGAGAGACTCTGAATTATTAAGTCCACAAAACAGATTTGACATTTTTAATTTAATTTTTGAATAGATAATAAAAGAAAGAAAAATTATATGCAGTGAATGTTCTCTGTCCATCCATCAGAGGTCACCAGCTCTATAGGTTTTTTTTCTTACTCTTTCCAGAGGGTTTTAAAAAATTGTTTGTGAGGCAGAGAGGCACACAGGAGAAGGAGAAACACACAGAGGTTTTCCTTCTACTGCTTCACTCTCAAAATGTCCGCTGCTGGTCAGAGATGGGCCAGACCAAAGCTAGGAATTAAGGATTCAGTCTAGGTCTTCATGTGGGTGGCAGGAATATAGTAACTTGAGCCATCACCTGATGCCTCCAGGATATATATTGACAGGAAGCTTAAGTCAGGGGCTAGAGACATTTATAAAACCCAGGCACTTAGATATGGGACATGGACAACTTAACCTGTGTCTTAGCCCAAACTCCCACCCCCCGAGATGTTTTTGTAATGCAGATATAAGTGGATACAAAGATATGATTTTCACACAATAGCTCACACATCATGTGTACTAATCTGCATTTTGCAGTTTTTACCCAATATATCTTTGAAGTTTTTCCTTATCAGTCTATGGAGATCATCAACAGTTTTAGCCTCAAAGAATTTCAGTAAGCCATCATCCATCTATGTGTCCTGCACCCTTCCCTTCTTTACCAACCTGTGATGGAGTCTAGCCTTTTCAACATTTTTACTCAGTCTCATAGGTGATTATTTTTGGACTTTTACCTAAAATAGAGTCCCCCAAAGTCAATCCCTTAGATTCCCTCTGACACATAATACAGCCTTTTACAAACTTCCCAGCTTAACTAATAAGCAAAATTCCATACTTAATTTGATGCTGAGTAATTAGTGTCCTGAATACCTAGTAGTTTACAGTTTAAATGAAGCCTGTGAATAAATAAACCTGGACACAGAGACCAGAGTGTGTAAATGGCTGAGTGAATCATGAGGCCCAAGAGTGGAAGCATCCAGGAGATTAGGCTCCAAAACTAAACACTGGATCCTGATACTGAGAGAAACAGTCACTGTCCATCCAGTCTTGAAATTACAAATGATTGGCTTTGGCTGCCTGGGAAAGATCCTGAGCCTGACAAGAAACCATTGTACATCCTCTGAAGAGACTTTTAGACCCTTGCTGCTCTTTTCAGCCATTCCTCTCTCTACCCAGAGTAGAGACAGATGGGCTGGCCCACTAGCTTACTTGAAATAGAGCTGAAATAGGCCCCAAATAAATGCGAAATAGTCTTGAAATAGATCTATGCAAAGGAACAGGAGGAAACTGCTGTTCCTGGGTATTTATTCAGATAATTATCCAGTGGCTGGCCACCGGGGAGCGGTATGGGAAGTATTTCCTGAGGGAAGGGCCTCTGGGGAGTGGGTTACAGTGATGTCTATGCTAACAGGGAACAGAAGACCAAAGAAATCTCAAATTCTGAGCTAGTAATATGGACCTTTTAGTCCCTTTTGGAGGAATTCTCACTAACCAAGTCCTTTGGTGTGAGGAGGGACAAAGATTGGGATTCATAGGCTGCAGCAGTCAATACTTTCCATAACAGACTTCCTCAGCATCCTAGGTCAACAGGGTATGCCTTGGAGTTCATTCACTCATTAATTTAGTCAGTCATTAAAAATG
Source organism: Oryctolagus cuniculus (assembly GCF_051225735.1). Lineage (NCBI taxonomy): Eukaryota > Metazoa > Chordata > Mammalia > Lagomorpha > Leporidae > Oryctolagus > Oryctolagus cuniculus. The sequence continues at coordinate 43,420,462 of NC_142888.1, read as the reverse complement.
TATTTATTAAGTGCTAACAAGCCCTGTTTTAGGTGCTGCAGATATAGCAATGAACAAGTCAGTCTCTGCCTTCATGGAGCATATCTTTTTATAAAGGCAGCTAATAAACCAATGCACAAATCATTCTATAAAATATTGCAAGGAGTGATGAGGGCTATGGGGTAAAATCTTGTAAGGGAGGAGAGAGTGATACGGCAGTACAATGTTAGATAAAAGGACTGTTTTTGAGGAGGTGAAGAGCTAAACATACAGATAGTTAGGGTAAAAGTCTTCAGGCAGAGCCAAACTCTTAATCCTTTTTCTGATTTCTTCCTTAAAATTCCACCCCACTAAACAATATGTGCAACTAAATTCATTAAGAGTGACCATCACCCTTTGCTCAGGTACCACCTGAGACCAGGTCCATGCCTGGCACACTTTGGGAAAGAGAGTTGAAGCTTTAAAGCTTTATTTTAAGCTGCAACCAAGTCATAGGTGTCTGAGCTTTACATAACTTAAGAGACGTGTCTCAGGTTACATAGCTACCACAAATCAGAGGCTGAATTTATATCCAAAAGTCTTAACTCCTTGTCCATTATTCTTTTCACTTTGCCATGAGCGTCTCAAGGTATGTGGGACTTCAGCTGCACATTTGATCATTTGCCATTGTAGGTTAATGTGAGATCACAGTAACTCTTCCTAAGTGTTCATTAATAGGGAGATCAGTGTTCAAAATAAAGGAAGTAGCAGTCCCACTCCATTCCCCATTGGTCACTCTCACCTGAATATGTGTTCTGAGTGATGTAGGCAAACTGAAGAAAAACCAGCCGGGGGAGGGAAACTGAAAATCATGACACAAGTGACAGAGCTTGAAAAAAACAGTAACTTTTATCTTTAGATCATGTGTGAAGAGGGAGGGATTAGGATTTGAACTCATTATGGATGTCTTCAAACACTTAGGAAGACTAGTGCTTAGAAGGACTTGAATTTTTGTCCCCTTCCCCCTTCACTTTTTGGCATGAGCCAGAATGTTGCACTCTAAAAAATGGGCAGAAACCATAAGATAATGAATTTCAGCTCAAAAAAAAGATAATGGTGTTAGAAACTTCAGAATGTTTCCTGTTACTGAAAATATTCCATCAATCTGCTGGACAAAACTTATCAGGTATAGTGGACAAAAGGAATGGGCTTTGAATACAGATCTCAGTTCAAATCCTGCTGCTGCTAGATCCTACCTGTATGACTATGGATAAATTATATAAACACTGTGAGTAGTATTTTCTTACTGTTTAAAATAGCAATAACAAATCCTTATTCTTGTACTTCTGGGGATAATGAAATAAAATAGTATATAGTATATTGAAAGGCCTAGCACCGTGTGCACCTAAAAGGAAATACAACTATTTATTCCTCCTTTTCCTTCCTCTCATCACATACACTGGAGAGAGGATTCCTACTTAGGGAGATAGGGAAAAAAGAGGTTTTCCCTATCAAGCATGAAATTCTATGATTCATTCTGTAATTGTCAGTAGTTTTATTCATTTTCTGATTGTACTTGGGACACTTAATGTATGCATTGAAATTATATGCATCATCATCTCCTCCACTAGACTATAAGCTTCCTGAGAACCTTGCCGTACTCCTGAGCTGTCAGAATAAGTGCTTATTGAATTGAACTGATTTTGGAGGGGTGGTGATCTCTGTGCTGAATAATTGAACTACATAGGATTTTTTTTGTCCTTGGGGAACTGACTCTCTTAGGTAGAGCTAACATGCTTGAACATGCAAGAGTATCTAGTCATGTCAATAACCAAGACAATGAATAGACAGGGTTCAGTGTCTGCTGAAGCATTGACTATGGAGTAGCTGGGATGGTGGTTGATAGGCAAATAAATAAGTAGCAGTCAGGGTGACAAGACACAAAGACAGACTTTTTCTTGAGAATGCTTGCTGGCAGAAGTGGGTCTCTGAGAACTGTCTGAAACATGGGAAGCAAGACAATTAGGAACTGCCTTTTTTCCAACAGAAGGCAAAGGTTTCAGATCTAGGTGTCTTATATCTGAGAGGTAGGCCACTGTAGCCCACATTAGGGCAATGAAACAGTTTCTTTTTCCTGTGATCCAGGGGATATCAGATGCAGTTAAATGATGAGACATATGTCACCTGGTGGCATCAGTATAGCTTAGTGTTTACGAGCGTAAGTTCTAGAGCCAGACTGTCCAGGTTTACATCTAGACTACAGCAATTACCAGCCATGTGATCCTGGGCAAGTTAATTAACTTCACTTTGCTTCAGTTTCCTCATCTATAAAATAAAGACAATACTGTAGAGATATATAGATACTATATAATATTGTGAAGACTGAAAGAGCTAATACAATGGCATGTCAAAAAGATTGGAAAAATGCAATTGGCACTCGGTTAAGATGCCATTTGGGACACCCACACCTCAGGTTGGAATGCCTGGATTTCAGTCACAGCACCTCAGGTTGGAATGCCTGTATTTCAGTCACAGCTTTGTTTCTGATTCCAACTTCCTACTAATGCACATCCTGGGAGGCAACAACTGATGATGACTCCAGTCTGCCACCCATGTGGGAGACTCTGATTGAGTTCTAGGCTTCTAGCTTTGTTCTAGCCCAGGTTGCTGTTGGAATTTGGAGAGTGAATCAGTGGTTGAAAGGTCTCTCTCAGTGTTTCAAATAAATAAATAAAAATTTAGAGAAGGCTTGTAGGAAGAAATGGAATGAAACAATAAGTGTTTTAGGGTAAAAATTTGAAATATATACAGTTTTTTCATAATATACATTTTTTCACAGACTTTTTGAAGTACCCTCATATAGGTAAAAGGCTTATTAGAACAGCATCTGGCAGAGAATAAACACTTTGTGTTAGCTATTATCACCATTTGTTGAATTGCATTTGAATGCTAAAAAATAATGTGAATTTGGAACCACTTGTATTCTACACCCTGTCATGGAGTAGTTATCTCCTTACCAATGTTTGTGGCAGAAGTAGCAGTATCTGGCTTAAAAAGCTGGAGACACTTCCTACCAACTAAGATTGTTCCAAAGATAAAGGGGCTGTCTTGGGAGATAACCAACTGGCAGGAACGTTACAGAGGGATTGAAGGATGGAATTGGGATTATGCTAGACCAAGAGATTCTCTGATTCCTTGATGCTCATCAGCAGAAGGGTCGGTTCTGGGTTGTAGGTACTGCTGCTCAAAATGTGGGGAACTCCTATAATTCTTTTATAATTATAAGCAGAATTGAACGGCCATCTAACTCAAAAAGCTAACCAGAGTTGCCATAAAATGCCATGTTCCAAAGTCTGAAATATCTCACAAATACTTTTGAGACCCAAGATAAAGGGTTTTGCTTCCCAGTCTGCTTGCAAATAGTTATGTAATCTGCACAGGTTGCTTCCTTTCTTTGGTAACCTGGAATATGAGGGTTTAGTTTTTCAACAGTCCCATCAGGTCTTGCTTTCTGTTGTTGGAAGATGTGACTCTTTGGGTAGGAACAAGAGGATGAAGCAGACATGCATTCTGTGGGTGTTCATGAAGCACCTGCTAAGTGTCAGGAAAATAATGAACAAAACAGGCATAGTTTCTGCCCTCATAGCTCCACAATCCAATGGAGGATACAAAAAGAAAAAAAAAGTTATTACATGGTTTAAAAAGTGTTCCAACAGAGCTAAACACAGGGTTCTATGAGAGAGGAATATTATCCAAAATATTTCTGAGTGAGGGAGGTGTATCAGAGACTCTTCTGGAGGAGGTGGCGCCTGAGATGAGCTTTATGATAGAAGCTGGAGGGGGTGAGCAGCAGTTTACACAGACCCTGTGGTAAGACAGCCTGGTGGGTTATCAGAAGTACTGTAGATTCTACATAGCTGGAGAAGAGTCATTGAAAGGGCATTGGTAAGAGCTGAGGTTAAAGACATCAAAGGATACCATATTGGCTAGACATTGTGTGCCATTCTGCAAAATTTGCCTTAAAGGCAGTGAGGAGCCATTAAGAGTCTGAGCAGAGGAGTTATATCTGTTAGATTTCAGCTGCAGAAAATAAAGCACTCTAGTGCTTCTCAATAGGAAGTTTTAATATAGAAAATCAAATGGTTACCAAATGGGTGAGAGAGGTAGAGGTTCAAGTTTTAGTCTGTGCCCTCAGAAATGACTCCAAAAACAATGCCAGAGTAGCTGCTATGTCTGCCACAAGTAGGAAGTTGAGACATCAGGCACTCTTAAGAGCATTTCACCTTTTCTGTGATCTAGGAATCAGGAAGCTGCCACCAACTGAACTGTTGGCTAGAGTATTATCATACCTGTCAGATTTACAGTGGCAACAAACAAACAAGTAAAAGTAAAAGTCCCATTCTCTGGTTCAGAAAATGCCAACACCTCCACATATTGTGCTCACCAACAGAAACAGCAGGGATATGGCTTCTGCCTTACAATGCCTTTCTAAATATTGTACACTTGCACATGTTTGGCAAAACTGTGTCACATCCAGAATGCTAGCTGCAAAGGAGTCTGGGAAATGCCAATTTGTTGTAGCCTTTTTATTTTTAGCTTTTCAGCAATAAAAGAAGGTAAGCTATAAGGAGGGTGGCATGGATCTTTAGTAAACAGTACATAGTATCTGTCACAGGACTGATAAAAACAGAACTGCTTCTGAGAGAGAATTTGGGCAGGAGGGAAGAGGCTGAATTAGTGGAAAAGAGCAACATAAGAGATCAGATAATGAATGATAATAGATCAGACATGATGAGGAACTAATTAAGGATACTGGCATCAGGGAGAGAAAAAGGGGGACAAATGAGTGATAGATTAAGAAAGAAGGAATCAGCAGGACTTCAAGACTGGCTGGCTATCTGGTGAGGTTACAGAGAGATAAGACTTAAGGATGTCCTCTTGGTTTCTAGCTTGTTCAGTTTGTTTTTGCCATTCTCAAGAGACAGAGAACTCAGAGGAAGAATGAGATTATCAGGTATGGGAGAAAATGACTTCCATTTTTAATTTTATTGACTTTGAGGTGTTCATGAGATATTCAGGAAGAAACATCCAGGAAGAAGTCAGAGTTTCACCTCTGGAATTACAGAGAGCTACCTGGGAGTCATCAACAGAGATGACTCTGCCATGCAAGCAAGTGATTGTGCCTGTTTTGTTCCTTACTGGTGTCCAGTAACTCCATTGAAAGGAGGTGCATCAGTGTTTAAGGTAGATGGTAGTTCAAGCCTTGGGAGCGGATGAGCCCATTCAGGGATGTGCAGAATGACAAGAAAAGGTACTGATATTAGAAGAACTCTGAGAAATCATGCATTAACGACTGGAAAAATGACACAAGCAGGATATGAAGACATTACCACCAGATAGGTCATGTGGAGAGTCCCCAAGGCAAAGGATCATTTCAGGAAGGAGAGTCATTAACGTAATCAAATGGGAGAAGAGTCAAGAAAGATAAAGATGGAAACCTGGTCATGAGATCTAGCAAAAAGTTGGTCATTTGTTTATAGTTATAAAGGTTCCAGGTTTTTATGGGATGATGAGGGTAAAGCCAGGCAGCAGTGGGCTGAGAGGTCAAAAGAGAAGCAGGAAGTAGAAACAGTAAGATAGAACTTTTGAAGAAAAGGAGAATATTCCAGTTGTTTATATTATGGTATTATCTTCATCACCAGTATCTGTCTCAGCGTTATCTAGGAGAGTGGGTTTCAAACTGTTTTGAACATTACTTGCTGTAATAAGTACATTTTACTCATACCCATTACATTACACAAAAGTTTTGTGAAATGATATCTACCCTAGCTATATGGACATTTCATGTGAATGAAATCATACAAAAGCCTTTTGTGCATGCCTCTTTCACTTAGTATGTGTATGTGTGTGTGTGTGTGTATACGTGTACTTACATGTGTGTGTGTGTGTGCATGTATCAGCATTCTATTCCTTCTTCTTAAGGCTGAATAGATATTCCATTGTATGGATATACCACATTTTGTTTAATCCATTCACCAGTTGATGAACAATTGAATTGTTTCCATCTTTTGGCTATTGTGAACAATACTGCTATGAACACTCATGTACAAGTTTTTTTGTGTAGACATGTTTTCCTTTTAGGTATATACTTTGAAGTGGAATTATCAGGTCAAATAACTCATATTTAACTTTTTGAGGAATTGCCAGACTATTTTCCAAAGTAGCTTCACCATTTTACATTCTAATAGCTGTATTAAGGAGGGTGGCAATTTCTCCATAGCCTCAAGGACATTTGTTATTATCTTTTTTAATTACAGCCATTCTGGTGGGTATAAAGTGGTTATCTTCTTACAAACAATGCTGTAGTGAATTTCCTGCATTTCCATTTCCTGAATTTGATTTAAATTTCCCTGATGGGTAACCATGTTGAGCATCTTTTCATGTACTTATTGACCATTTCTTTGGAGAAATGTTCAGATCCTTTGATAATTTTTTAATTGAGTTATTTTTCTTTTTAGGAGTTTCTAGAGCTCTAGACACAAGTCCCTTATCAGACTTATGATTTGCAAATACTTTCTCCCATTCTGTTGCGTTCACTTTTGGCCTTTGAAGTACAAATTTAAGAATTTTTATGAAGTACAATTTGCCTAATTCTTATTGCTTTTGCTTTTCAAAAAACCTATTTGATAACACTCTGACCTCAGAATTAACCCATAAGGCTTCCTGGTTGGGCTGAAAGGCCTGCAAGAGCATTTCAGGCATGGAAATGCAAGACTCTGTGATAAAAAAAAAATCCTATACAGAGGATCTCTGTGAGATCTCAGAGGAAAGAAAGGGTCATCAAAGAAGGAGACACTCTTCTCTGAAGGGAGAACATCCACTTTGCTTATGGCCGTGTCCAAATACAGACGGAGTCTGTGGTCACAAAAGGCTTCCATAGCCTTGGCAGCCCATGACAAGAGCCTCAGATGATCACTGACGTCATAAAAAAGAGTGTTAATTGTTAAAAGAACAACAGTAGTCACTGTGTACTTGCTCCCCAAGTGGGACCTCTGTCCCTATTGAATTGTAATATGAGAATATGAGAATCGACTGCAAATTCTCTCCCCAAACTGTGCTCTATATGTTGTGTGTGGGCATGGGGGCAAATTGTTGAAGTCTATGATTAGCATAGAGTTGGTCCTCTGTATATAAAGTCATACTAAAAATGATCCATAATGAAGAAGGAGATGGAAGAGGGAATAGGAGGTGGGATGGGAGTGGGGGAGGAGTTTGGAGGAAAGAACCACTATATTCCTAAAGTTGTATCTATGGAAAAATGCATTCATTAAATAAAAAAAAAAATCCTATTTGAGAAAGACAGAGAAAGAGCAATCTAGAGAGAGCACTCCCATTTACTGATTTATTCCCCAAATGTCCACAATGGCTGGGGCTGGGCCAGGCCAAAGCTGGAAGTCTAGGTTGCCCATGTGGGTGGCAGGAAACCAATTGCTTGAGCCATTACCACTGCCTCCCATGGTCTGCATTAGCAGGAAGCTGGAGCCAGGAACTGGAGCTGGGTATGGAACTCAGGTACTACAACATGGAATGTGGGTATCTTAACCAGGGTCTTAACAGCTAGGCTAAATACCCGCTCCTGTTGCTTGTGCTTTCATTTCTAAAAAAACAAATCAGGGGCTGGTGCTGTGGCATACTGGGTTAAGCATTAGCCTGCAGTGCTGTCATCCCATACGAGTGCCGGTTCACATCTAATTAATAATAATCCTTAATATCAATATTATTTGTGTTCCAATTTGCAGTTGTATTATGTGAAAAATGTGTGTGTACATGCATGCACCTTCTACTTGAGTCAATTAATCCATTTTCATCCTATTTATTCACAAAGAAGCAGATTATTGTTTTTGTAGTTTTTTTTTTGTTTTGTTTTGTTTTTTTTTTTTTTTTTTTACAATCTGGATTCTACAGTTTGTATCCCTATACTGCATTTTAACCTGTTCGTCTATGCTCTTTGTGTTCTATAAATTGATAATTAGATCTAGAAACTTGATCTTATTCAGAGTTTGTTGCTGTTTGTTGTGACAATAATCATTCATAAGTAGTGCTAAGAGCCAAAGTGGGTGCTGAAGTGGGGACTTCTTAAGGGTTTGTTGTATCTTGCAGGGCCAATGATAATTTTGTTTATGACCTGCATCCATTAAGAATTTTCAATAATCTAGTTAAAATGGATGACAGTTCTAGCTTCAAAGATTTTTAGAAAATGGAAAGTAATTTTGAGTCTGTAGTATGTTAGCAGTTCAGAACTTAATTCTTTCTGTGTCTTATCCAGTTTCCAGCCACTGTCTACCATTATCTGTCTATTCACTCATACAGTTTTAAATGTAACATCAAGAAGGCCCTGAGCATTCTTCCCTATAAAAGAGCCCTTGGTTCTTGAGAGCTCAGGAAACTCTTGAAATAGTATGCATTTTTCTGAGGTGAGTGTTCTGAGGTTTCACTGAATTCTCAGGTAAGTCTTGAATCCTCATGTGACAGAATAGAGGTGGAGGCCCAGAGAAGGGAAGAGAGTTGCCCAAAATTAATACAGCAAGCTTTAGGTAAGGCTGAAAGTAAATCTGAGACCTTCTGGTCTCTACTTCAAGCCCCTCCCCCCTGCTTAGTTCCAGATATGAGTCACAGAGCACCCAGTGATTACAAGCAGATTGCAAGTTTTGTAGAGGTTTCCCCATGATGAATATTTAACCCTTAGCTACTTTCCTTCTTAGTATCCTGTATGCTCAGAGTACAAGTTGTCATAGTCTGAAGAAACCATATTTAGGAAAGGGCATCTGACCAGGCCAGGGCACCAGTATCAGAGAAAGCCAAATAGTGTGCCAAGTAGTGTCCGTGAGGTTCTGTCCACAGCACCAGTTTAATTTTTGTAGCTGTGAGTTGACAGAGGTCAAAGACACCTTTGCTTTCCACTTAGCTCTGGCTCCAAAGTGGTTGCCAAGGTATATGCCTTCTCCTCACTCATCTATTCCTTTTTTACATTCCTTTTCCCTTCTCCTCATCCTCTTTTCTCATCATATCCCCTATCTCTTCTTCCTCCTTCCCATCTGCCCTTCTCTTTCTCATTGTTTTCTTGGTCTCCCCCTCCGTATCTCTTTCCTTCCCTTTTTTTTTTTTTTAGTCCCCCGCTCCCTCTTTCTCCTTCCATCTGATACTTCCCTCTTTCCTAGTCTCCTCCCTCCCTCTCTGCATCTCACCCCCAACCAGCTTCCCACCCCTACGCTAGCACTGATGGTGGGTGACTCCCACTTGTGGGGATGGAGCGAGCCAGCTCCGGGAGCCTTGGGCCCTCCGATTGGCTGCTGCGGCTAGCACGCCAGTTCAAGTCCCGCCCACTGCGAGCAAACGCGCCGCTGCGGCACCTGCTATTGGCTGATTCGGTTGTCAACAGCGCTGGCCGCGCCTCACGCAGGCGCCCGAAGTGTCTCTGTGAATAAAAAGGCAGCCTACGGGCTGAGGAGGGGGTTGGGAAAGGAGAGAGAGGGCCGCGAGGCAGGGATTGACCGAGTGGCTGCCAGCCTGGAGCTCCGCGAAGAGAGCGAGCGAGCGAGCGTAGGAAAGCGAGCGAAATAGAGAAAGTAGGGGAGACCGAGACTAACCGGTAGCCAGCCAGGCAGGCAGACGGACGCACGCCCGGACAGACAGACTGAGTAGGCGTCGGAGAACCTGTCACAGGTTCCTCCCGCCTTTCCCTTTGAAATCCAGGATTTTGCCTTTTCCGTGGCGCCCGAGAGAGAATGCTGGACTCTGCCGACTTCAGCGCAAGCTAAGATTTCTCAGCTAGGGAAGAAAGATCAGCCCAATCCTGAGAAGGGGGGAAGCAAGCGCCCCTATCCCCATCCCCCTCCCCTCCCCCCCGGCCAAACTCGGGCGCCAAACCCAGCCCTTCCTTAACCACCCGACTTCCTCCTTTCCTTTCTAGCATGGTGGCTGTATGGACAGTCTGACAGAACAGAGACTGACATCTCCCAATCTGCCGGCCCCCCACCTGGAACACTACAGTGTTCTGCATTGCACCATGACCCTGGATGTGCAAACTGTAGTCGTTTTTGCCGTGATTGTAGTCCTCCTGCTTGTCAATGTCATACTCATGTTTTTCCTGGGAACGCGCTGAATGGAGTCCAGCCACCTGAGCTGTCGCGAACTCTGGCTTTGATTTCATCCCGAGAGCCACCAAGAAAAAAATTACCGAGAGACAGACAGAGACAGGGAAAGAGAGGGAGAAAACGAGCAAGCTTTCTTACTCAGGGGGGAAAGCGTTTTGAGCTTCAACATGGCCTCGCTGTGATATGTATGACGTTGGTATATTATCTCTCCCTAAATCTTTTGTCATGTCTTGTCTTTTAAGTATGCCTGTGAGTGTAGTTGCTTATTGCTTGAGTGAAATTGTTGATAAAGAAATGCTTTCTATTTAAATGCATGCATGTGTGCATAGCATTCTTCATCTATGTGACGTTCATGGAGCAACCTCTGTGTCCTTAAACAGTAGCTTTGCTATTTGTGGTGTCTTGTCAGCTCATTTTCTTGAAAGCTATCCTTAAACTCCATCAGGGAATTTTAGTCAAAATTTCTCTCTTGCCATCAGTAGTGCATTTGGGTTTGTTGGGGGGGGGGCAGGGTTTGTGGAAGAGCATGATGAATTTTTGGCATTGTAGAAAAGACAGTTTTACATTGGATGTTTAGAGGTGGAAATTTGATGCAAAGAATGGATTTAGGGAAAATGACTCTTTAGTCTCTAAGGGAAGCAAAAATTTGGGAAGTGACGTGATGGAGTGCGTCGAGCTGGCAGTTGGTGACTGTGTCCTCTGAATCTCAGTTTGCTGTCCAGGGTTCACAGTTTTCAATTGCCAAAGAAGCCACTTTTAAAACATTTCTTGTAGCATTAAATGGGACATAAAAGCATTCTATGATATTTTGAATCGGCAAGAGAGGATTTTGACGAGATGTTTGGATTCCTTTTCCTAAAGATTGTACCCCTGGATTTGTTTTGGAGATTTTGTCTATGTGTCATCCAAAAATCCAAAGCCAGTTATTTACCGGTCTTGGAAATCATAATATTTGGATATGGTGCCTTCGGGGTAATCTTATTTGCAATGATGTTCTTGAACTACATTTTAAATAGAACTTTATAGTGCTGATTAGAAAGTGGTGGTGTTATTGTTAGCTTCCTTATTTCTTGCTTTAAGATCATACGTCTTTCTGATTGAAACATTACTGTAACTTGAAGCATGTAATGTACTAAATTAAGAGTTTTGAGCACCAAGAAAAAAGTCTAGATGAAATGGGACAAGAGTTTGGGAAACATATGAGCTAGAAACAGCATTCTGATTTGAGATGTTTGCCTGTCTCTGTCAGATGGTAGTGGTGGTGGTTGCTGTTATTATTGCTGTTATTATTTTTATATTTCTGTTTCCTCTGAGAATTCTTTTGGTAGAATCAAGGGAAAAAAATTGTGATGCCAGTATGCATAATACTTTTTTTCCCTTCCTTTGCTGATGTAGGCAGGTCTTCCTCATTCTGTTGCTTACCTGATTTTAAATAGTGCCATTTATGGCTCATGTAGCAATGAATCAGGGTGCATATATGTCCACACACATGCTCCCTCCTCCTACACCCATGTGGGCGGCTGCTCCTGTGTGATGTGCAAATCTGTTGGAATTATGCTGTCAAGTTCCTTGTCCTGTTGTTCAGTCTCTTTGGAAATGATGATGAAGGGAGAGGGGCAGTGAAGAGGGTCCCTGGAATTGTTCTGACCACAGGACCCAGAGAGTATTATTTAATGGCGGCAGATGAGGTTTGGGGCCTCAAAGTGCACTCTGATTGACTTGTGTGGGTGAGAAGCTGAGTTGCTTCTTTTCTTTTTTTCCCTATTTGGTACCTCGGTGTAAGTGTAACCTGGGAAGTTTGCTGGCATTGATTCTTATTAACTACTCTTTGGTCCCTTTGTGAGGCCCCCTTGGGTGGAACTCAGAACTTCTTTCTTTGTAAAGACAATCTCGGAAGACCCCCTCCCCCATTAGCTCCAGCTGTATTATTTAAAGTAAGCTTAATCTTTTCAGGCACTTTGTTTTGAGGCAGTTTTGGGGAATGGGGAATGCTGTTTGCTGAGCAATTGCAGATCTGGGTTTTTCTCTGTTTAGCAGCTATTTGACCTTGGGCAAATTTTTTCTTCTTCAGTGGGTTTGGGATTCCCTGTAACATTGGCGTTTTGTAATGGTTGGACTAGATGGCCCCCAAGTTCTTACATTCTGTGATTTGGGGCACTTGAAGGAACTTGAAGTCAGAAGGGGGTGAACTGAAAAGACAAGTGAAAAGACAAATGAAGTATTAATCAATGGATGATGAGAGGAGGGGATGGATATCTGGCTACTGGTACGTGGAGAATAACTTTTAAGAGATTTTTTGCCTGGTTTTGTGGGCATGGAACTTGAACTGCAACTGTTGAACGCTTTGGTACTTTTACTTTTGCCTAAGTGGGGGAGGTAAGGGTCTCTAAGGCTAGTCTTTTGATCTAAGTTTATGAACAAATAGTGTCAGGAAATGCACCTCAGGGTGCCTGACGGACTCTTGGCTGAAAGCCTTGAGGAATGTGTGTGTGTGTGTGTGTGTGTGTGTGTGTGTAGGGTGGTGGCAGTATGTTTGTGGGTGTGAGTGCACCCCCTTCTCTGTGCGTGTGGGGGAGTACACTCCTGAGTGTGAAGGGGATTGGTGGTGTTAGGAATGAGGAAAGATGGCATTGAGTTCCACAGTTTTGAATGGCCTCCTTGTGCTAGGGCCTGTAAAGATTTAAATGGTACTGGGATGGATGGGTATCCCTCATGCCAGTCTTCCTCTCACCACCTGAAAACCCTCAGGTTAGAGGGGAAGGTTGAAAGAACCCTTCTATCAGTAATTTAGCTGTCCTGGTTAGCGCTTTGCACATTCACTTATCTCTAGGCAAATAAAGGGATGTTGCTAGCCAGATGGTAGGCCACCCTAGAGCAGCCAGAAGGAATTTTGGGGAGTAGAGAACAAAAGGTGGCAGTGTGACTTTTACTTGTGTGAATCCCAAAGGCTTGGCATTTCTCCTTCAGACATGTGAGAGTATGCAAAAAGAGAAAAGAGTGGGAGAAAATGAGAAATGCAGCCCAGAGGAGTGGAACCCCTTGCATTTTAACTTATCTTCTTTTTTCTCTTCCCTACTTTCTCTCCAACTTTTTCCTTTTTTCCTTTTCTCCTTTCATAGTTGTCAGTGGGTGAAAAGTAACAAAAGCGATTTTTTCCCTCTCTGATTTATCTTAACTTTGCCCCATAGAACTCCTCCCCTCCTCTCTGAAGCCTTTGAGTAGAGGATAAGCTTTTGCTACTAGGAGGGGCAAAATATTAGCTAGGGCATTTTGGCTCTTACCCATCCCCCAATACCTCTCCACCCCCCAGCACCAACACGGAATTAAAGAAAATGTCCTCTACTGGTATCCTAGCAACGCTTGCATCGCTCAGCACCTGCTGAGCTCCAGAGCCCACCATTTAAAGGCCTAGGCACCAGTATCTGGAAAAAGGAAGACTTCAGAACAGTGGGACTTGGAGAGATGCTTTTGAGGGGGGGACAAGAAAAGAACAAGATTCCTGTTTCCTGAAAATGCCTAGAAAACATGTCCACAGCAGGACATACAGAACCTGTTCCAGCCATGAGGTCTGTTTATTGAAAAAATCCTCTCCAGTCATACCCTCTCCTTAAGATTAACTGAGCTATTTCACTTCCTAGCTTTAATGCAAGGGGGGTCTGCAGGTCTTTAAAAATATTTTCACCGTAACTTTTTGCTGCTGCAGAAAGGGGGTGAAGTGAAAGCTTAGTGGGAACAAACAGAACAGCTCTTTTCTTCCTCCGTAGAGACAGCCTCCATCTGTCACAACCTGCAACATCTGCTTGTGCAGTGTGCCCCAATTTTGTTTGTGGCTTGGGGAACCCAGCCCAGCAGTAGCGTGGATTTTGATAAGTTTTCTTTCTGTATTGTCAGTCTACTAGTTTTCTGAATCAGACAATTGGACAGTTTCATTGTGGAACCTGTGAACAGCACTTGGGTCTTGACTCAGATTCCCTTGCCCACTTGTGTGTGTGATTAAAGCTGTTAGGGAGCTGAGGGATCCCAAATAGCCTTGGGATTATGTGCCCTTCTGCCTGATCAAGAGTGCTTGGCTGTGGCCAGAGGGAACACTCTGGTGGCGCAGGGATGGTGCCAAAGTATGGCCTCCTCTTTAGCTTTTGTCTGCCATCTCAGCCTCTGATTCCTTGGCCTATGGAGTGCTTGCTCTGGGCAGAGATATGGAAATTGAGCCTCTTCTCCTAAAATAACTGCCTCCTCAGAAGACCTCCAACAAGGCTTCTGGATCCAGCCCCAGTGGCTTTGCCCCAATACATGGCATGGAGAAGAAGAATCTTAGAGTCTGCAGCCCTTATTTCCGGTTCTGCAACTTGTCCTAGGCCAACTGAGTTTTCTGGCTTTCCAAGAATCCTTGATTAAAGTTTAGCTTGCTTCCAGTTTCTATCCAGGGTAGCTCTGGATGGATCTGGCTTTCTAGAGCGTTTAGTTCATTGTTATTTGCTCTGGGACCAAAGTATAAAGTGAAAAATTAGGAAGGGGATGGGTGTAGAGGGAGATAACGCTTGGGAAACAGTCCAGTAATGACTGTGTAATAACCCCTTGTCAGTGCATGGTCCTGTGGAGTTTACAAAGCGATTTCACATCCTTTCTAATTTGAGCATCACATCAACCTTGTGAAGTGGGTAGGGGTGATTGTTATTCTCAGTTTTATAGATGTGGAAAGTAAAGGTCAGAGAGACTGGTGAGACAGGAATGGGATTGCCTTTCAGAAAGTGGAGCAAGTCAGAGTTGATCATTCCCAGCTAGTGTGAAGCTAAAAGGGGTCAGGTGGGGAGGGAGGTATGTGTCATCCCTGAAGTCATACTAGCTGCCTCAGCTACTTGTTTACATTTTAAGTGCTTTTTAGTACCTTTCATTTGTGTAGTGCTTTTGCACAGAGTTCTTTATAAAATGTTGCCTTTTTGTCTCAAATATCTATCAAAGGGTTCCTTTAATCCTATGAAAACTCAGTATTTGGAATCCTCAGGTGAAAGGCTAATGTGAATTGCTGAGGCCTAAAATACAGACTATTTTGAGAGAACTTCAGTTTTCATACAATTGTCCTTCTTTTTGAAGCTCTTATTTTTCTACATTTCTTTAAAAATATGCTACCCAGAATCAATCATGCAACTCCAGGTGCCACCTGACCAGAATGAAGTACAAAGGGACTTTGATCTGTCTGTAAAATATCTAATAAATGCAGCCTTCTCCTGGTTCTTAACCCTCACTGAACATTCTGATCACTTGGGGATTTTTTAAAATATCTATACCAGGTCCCTATCATGAGAGATTCTGATTTAATTGGCATGGGATAGATCCTAGGCAGTTTTATTTATTTATTTATTTTTAATTTAAAGCTCCCCAAGGTGATTCAAATGTGCACCCAGGGTTAGAAGCCACTGCCTTAGCCTTTTGAGCTCTGAGGTTATAACCCTTTCCTATCTAGTCCTGTCTTCTATGCTCTTGTGAAGTTGGCCTTTTGAGCCAAACTTTAACTGTTTTTTTTTTAACCAAATTGGTTGCATTTTACTTTTGTTTGGTTGGTCCATTATTCTAGCTTTTTAGGGGTTTGAAATTTTTTTTTCGTGCTATGCAAAAATTAACTGTCCCCTTTGGCATTCAGTCAGTTATATTCTGTTTTAAGTTGCTTGATCTATTAAGTCTTTTAGGGTTTTTAAAATTTTTTCTTCATGTCACACAGTAGTTTGGCAGTCTTTTCTAACATTGCATCAATTGAAAACTGAATAAGTATCAGTGAATTTATTAATTGAAGAAATGTTTAATATGATGAGGTTAATTCTAGCTCCTGTGGCACCTCTGTTAATCCTCTTTTGAGTTACAACCTATTAATTTTTCTATGTATCTGGCCAGTCAGTGGAGACTCCACTTGGAGGTGCTATCATCTATCCTACCAGTCTGTTAGGATATCATAGTGCAGCATATCTGTTGTGTGTTTTGTGGGCATCAAAATATGCTACATTCATGGTAATCATCTGACAAGCCAATGGTCCCATCAGAAAAAGGATGATGGGTTACTTCACATCTTGCTCATTGTAAATCCAGTTGCAGACCCTGGTGCTCCTTGTTTTCTTTCAGTTTCTATAACCCAAGTGTTTCTTAACTGGGTCCAGACTTTGGGTGAGGGTCAGTGCCACAACTGCAATTTCTGTGTATCACATTCCTTTTCCCTCTTTGGAAAAACAGAACATCATGGGCATAGATTTAAAGCAGAATATATTTTGTTCTCAAAGAGTTCAGGAAACTCTTTGTGCATGTTTCCCTGGTTGCTTGGCTGAATTGTTTCCATTAACCCAGTAGTTCTCAGCCCTGGCTGCACATTGGAATTGCCTAGGGAGTTAACAAGACTAACAGCAATTCTTAGACTCTCTGGGGGAGATATGATTGAGTTGGTCATGGTGGAGCTCTGGCGTCAATATTTTTCTAAAAGCTCCCTGAGGTGATGGGAATGTTCAGCCAGGGGTGAAAGAATGACTGCTATGGAATGTTTCAAAGGAAATGTTAGCTCAGCCTGAGCCTAGCTTATCACACAAGTGAAGAGATAGGCCTTGCAGATGGTGAGATTTTATTCTAGAATTGTGGGGGCCTTGATGAGTTATAAGGACCCAAGTGTCCGCTCTAAAATGGAATATGCAACTCTAGAGAGTGAATAGTCTGGGGACCTATTTGAATTTAAAATATAGTCAGCCTCATGTATCCATGGATTCTACATCTCTGGATTCAAACAAATATGGATATTAACTGTTTGAAAATTAAAAAATAAGAATGCAACAGTAAAAGCCAATACAAATAAAGCAATACTGTGTAACAACTATTTGCTTAGCATTTGGATTGTATTGACTGTTAAAACTGAAAGATAATTTAAAGT
This sequence comes from Oryctolagus cuniculus, assembly GCF_051225735.1. NCBI lineage: Eukaryota > Metazoa > Chordata > Mammalia > Lagomorpha > Leporidae > Oryctolagus > Oryctolagus cuniculus. Next base: position 43,403,449 of record NC_142888.1, on the reverse strand, counting down.
GTGGGAGGATGTGCATAGGTTATATGCAAATATTATGTCTGTTTATATTAGGGACTTGAGAACCCCTGGATTTTAGTTTCTAGGGGGTCCTGGAACCAATCCACTAGAAGTTCTGAGGGATCACTGTAATCAACTGTGAGATGGTTTGAACCTTGCCGTAAAAGTTAGTCCCTGCACATTTGCCATAATGGTGGGGAAAATTCCAACATTTTTCTGGGTGTCCTCAGGTAAACTGCCTCTACGCTATGAAATTTGTTTTCCTCACCTGCAAAGTAAATATAGTTGGATTAGATGGCTTCAAAGATTTCTTCTAGTTCTAGTAAACTGTGCTTACTTTGTGATTAATATTCATGATCAAAATGATTAAGGATATCATTATCAAAACCAGCAGTTAAATCTGAAGATACCATTTTAGCAGGTTTAGAATGTATAGGGTAGTTATGGAGATAATAGATTTGCCTTCATGAGTATATTTGGCTTAGATTTCTTCTAGAACAAGTGAACTATACATTGTATTCTTTGAACAAACACTGGATAATAAACAGGAAAGGGAATCCTACAGTAAGGTGAGTAACAGAGGGATATCGCTTTGGGATTCAGCTTATTAAAGAGACATGTCATATGGGTGATTGAGAATTACCTCTTATGGATGCAAATCCAGTCTCATAGGTTCTGAGAAAGCCTAGAAGGCAAGGGGCTGCCATCTGTTTTGACAACCCAGAGCTCTTTTCTGCAGTATTTTATGTAGCCATTCACTTACTTAATGCTACTACAATTAATAAGAACTTCAACAGATACAATTATCTGGTTATTTCATTGGCTCCTTTCCTGGAAGTAGTTCAGGAAAGTGAGGCTCAGAGATATTAAGCAACTTTCTCAAGGTCACATAGTAGGAAGCTGTAGTGCTTGGCCTAGAGCCCAGGCTTCTTGATGCCTCATCCTGCAGTGTTTCCAAGGTAAGCCTGCATAGTGGGTTGTGTCAGGGTCAGGATGCAGCCATGACTCTTTGAGAATTAAAGGGGTTCCACTGGCATAGAGCAATCTTTGAAGAAGGCAGCAAATGGGGCAACCTGGAGGAAGAGTAAAGGTTAAGAGAAGGATGTGTCTGAGCTCATTTCCTTCTTGCCCTTTACACTGTTCTGTGCTGGTTTCAGGCCCTTGACAGCAATTAGGCATTTGGTATTTGAGCACCAAGGTTGAGTTGGTAGCAGAGAAGAGGGGAAAGTTGCATGTGCATGATAGAAGGATAACATATGGAATGTAGACCTACAGTAGGAGAAACAAACTCTGAAAAGGGCTTACTATCCCTAGGATAAAGCCCTGGCTCTCCCTACCCTGCTGCCAGATCCTGATCAAGACGGAGGCCTAAGTTTCCATGTCTCTACAACAAGGAGTGGTTTCAACAGAAGAATCATGTTTTCAAATGAAATTTAAGCTGAAAGCTTCTGTGTAAAATGGGAAAAAGCGGAACTAGTCTGACTACAATGGGCCTGTGGCAGGGTATATGGAGGACAAAGTCTAAAGTTCCAGGCAATGCAGTCTTTAGTCATTACAGAAATTGGAATGATAGTGTAGATGGCTCTGCCCAGCATAGCTGAACTGCATGGGAGATAGGGCACCCTCAGAAAGGGCAGTGTGATGGAGGTGGGTCTTTCATTTAAGTGGTCAAGATTCACATAGAATCACTTAGGGGTAGACAGTAAAGCACATTGGAAATCTACTGCAGCACATTGGCCCAATTCTTTTTCACAAGTAAGACAACTAAGGCACAGAAGGGGAAAGGGACTTGGCAGTGATGGTCCTGGGATCCTGATTCCTCACTTCAGGCTCTTGCCCACTATAGCCTGATACCTTCCCTTCCTGGTGCTAGATAGAGACCTGAATGCTCTGTCAGGTTTTCTTGGAGAAAATGAACTGATGAGAGTCCAGAAGAACAAGGGCATTATGTAACCTTCAGGAGGGGAAGCAGGCTGGGTAGCAGCCCTTAGGGTGCCAGGAGATAGGATGGGTTAGGGAAACACAGAGTCTCCTGCAGGCCACATCAGCTCTCCTGAGGCAGGGAGCCTTGAATGCAACCCTGTGTTGAGCAGCCATCCACCCTCAGGGTCCAGAGTAGGCCGGCACTGTGCATCCATAGCAAGCTCTGGGAATGGCTCTGGCAGCTGATTTCTCCGCCTGCCTGCCTTCATTAGAGGAGGGAAAGCCATGCACCTCCATGCCCAGCTGGCTGCAGGAAGGATGTTCTAAGAACCCACTCCCCACCCCCTCAGAGTGTGGTGCCTAAAGGCAGCAGCTACTTTTAGCTGAACCTCCCACAGCCTCTCCTCCACCCACTGTCTTCCTTCCTCCTCCCTCGGTGAACTGTGCTGATTGGCAAGAAGGCCGGGCAGTGGGTGCCTTGGCATTGGACTAAAGGCAGGAGGATCTAGACATCCCTAGGAGGAGCTCTGATAAGCCTAGATTGGTGGGAAGACTGAGAACAAAGCCAAAATGATTAAAGACTGCTTTGTGTTTAGGTACTCGAGTGGAGGGATTTATTAATTTCATTTGGACTTTGCAACTGGCTGAAGTCCTTGTCTTGTGAATCCAGATTGAACTGCACAGGAGAGAATTCAGGAGGTTTTTTGTTTTTTTTTTTTTTTTGGACAGAACATGCATACACACTCCATTTCTATTTGGATTTAAAGGAAAGCTACTTGGTAGTAGCGGATCCTTAAACTTGATTCTTGACTCTCCCTCCTGAACACTGTCTCACACTTTTCAGTGGATTTTTGTAGTGTCTTGCTTGACTTCTTTGACCCTGTGAAGTGGGTAGTGCAGGAATTATCTCCATTTCACAGAAGAAAAAAATGAGGCTGAAAGTCTTATTATCATACAGCTGCCTCTAGTCTGGTCTTCTGCTCTCAAGCTAGGCAGTTATAGTGCCATTTAAAGTCATTCCAGACAGCTTTATCTTCCACAAAAGGAGTACTAGAGCTTTGCTGGGTTTAATACTCTTGTTGTGGAAGCTGGGGAGCTAGGCCTGGAGAAGAAAAGGACTTGCCCTAAGAAGCAGTACATTTGTAGTAATGCTGGAGCCAGAACATTGATTGCCTAGCAAGGATGTGAGTTCCTGGATCCAGAGATATGCAAGCCTCTCTGGTCTTTCAGGGGTGGTTCATGAAACCCATATGGTGTGATAGAAGGGAAAGGGAGCACTGAACTAGAAATTTATATCAGTTTTAGTTCTGTGACCTAGGGTGAATCACTGAGCCTTTCTGACTTCATTTTCTTCTTTGTAAATTGGTGCTGATAAGCCCAGAGAACTCTCTGAGGTAGAAGTCTTCTGTTAGTGACTACTACAGTGGAGAAGTCTGACACTCAGTAGGCCCTCCATAAAGGTTTGGTTGAATAAAAGATATACATGAATAAAGAGGGCTGCAAATACCAAGTCAGTCACTGGGTGACCTTGAACAAATCCTATTGTCTGTCTGCCTCATTTCTCTCCATTATGAAGCCTGATGACCTAGCCCTTGGTTTGGATACTTGGTAGAAAGCTGGTATTTTTTTTTAAATAAAAAATTTTCTTGTATTTACCCCAGCTTCACTCCCTGTGTAGTCACACACATGTTGCTATGAATAGCACACTTGCTTTCTCTCTCCTCATCTCCTGCAAAGCTAAAACAAGAGCTTGGAAGAAAACTAAAATTAATTGTGTTTTTATTTAGCACCTTCTCAATTCCATCAAGCCAGAACTACCTAAGCACTTGGCAACTAAATACCAATTATTTTTTAAAGAAATATTTATTCATTTCACTATATTTGAGAGAGAAAGAGAGCGAGAGCGAGAGAGAGAGAGAGAGATTGATTTCCCATCTGCTGGTTCACTTCTGAAATGCCCACAATAGCTGGGGTTGGGCCAGGTGGAAGCCAGGAGACCGGATTTTAATCCAGGTCTCCTGCAGGAGTGGCAAGGACCTAAGCACTTGAGCCAGGATACATGTTAGCAGGAAGCTGGCATTGGAAGTGGAGACTGGACTCGAACCCAGACACTCTGATTTGGAATGTCAGTGTCCCAAGTAGCATCTTAGCCACTACATCAAATACCCTCCCCTAAAAAAACAATTTTCAGCCCTGAGATTCTTTGATAGGATTTGAGAATTAGGGTGTTTCCATGATATGATTAAGAGTTGCTTTAGAGGCTGGCCTGCGGCACCGGCATCCCATGTTGGCACTGGTTCTAGTCCCAGATGCTCCACTTCTGATCCATCTCTCTGGTATGTATGGCCTGGGAAAGCAGTTGAAGATGGCCCAAGTTCTTGGATCCCCTATACCTGCATGGGAGACCTGGAAGAAGATCCTGGCTCATGGCTTCAGATCAGCCCAGCTCCAGCCATTGCGGCCATTTGGGGAATGAACCAGTGGATGGAAGACCTTTCTCTCTGTCTCTCCTTCTGACTGTCTGTAACTCTGCTTCTCAAATAAATAAAATCTTTAAAAAACGAACAAAAAAAGAGTTGCTTTAGAAATTGCAGGTTTTTCACCAATGACCTACGTGGAATAAATTGACACTCTTCACTTTTATCTGTATTATTCTGTTTGGAAACATCTCACTGCTCTAGGGTAGGGCAATAAGATAAAGAGTATTATATAGTCTTCCTGATGCTTAGGGTTTTCTTCATGACTATGAAGTGGGTAAGACAAAGATTATTTTCCTCAGTTTATGGCTAAGGGAATTGAAGCTCAAAGAATTGTTTTGGTTTACTCAGATCAGTGCTGTTTCTTAAAGGCATAGTATATGGATTTAGCTCTTTCTAATCCTGCAATATCACATGACTTTGGACAAGGAGTTCACTCATTTTTTATATTTTTAAGATTTATTTTATTTTTTCTAAAAGGCAAGTTCCAGAGAGAGAGAGAGGTATCTTCCATCTGCTGGTTCACTCTCCAAATGGCCACAACAGACAGGACTGAGCGAGACCAAAGCCAAGAGCTTCCTCCAGGCCTCCCATGTGGGTGCAGGGGACCAAAAATCTTGGGCCATCCTTCACTGTTTGTCCAGGTGCATTAGCAGGGAGCTGGATGGGAAGTGGAGCAGCCAGGACTCAAATCAGCCAACATGTGGGATGCTAGCATCATAGATATCAGCTTTACCTGCTACAACACAACACTGGCCCTGAGGAATTCATTCTAAAGATGCCTTCTGTACTATGCTTGTGTCTAGGTCAGTGTATAAAAGTTAGTCAAGATAGCAAAGAGGACTAGGCAGATGACAGTAGATAACTCTGGCCAGGGGGGAATTGAACCATTCATTGAACATTTTATATACATCTATTAGATTTATAATAAATCCATCTGAAAGCCATGTTGTCCAGAGATGTATGATAGGCCTCAACAAATGCAGAAAAATATCCCTGAATTCTGTAGCCTTTTTGTACCCTGCTTTAGTTAGGATGTCTTCTATTTGTAGAGTTATCTGGTCATGTTTTTAAAATTTATTTTTATTTATGCATTTGTGAGGCAAAGAGACAGCACCCAGACAAGAACTCCCATCTTCTGGTTCACTCCTCAAATGCTTGCTATGGCCAGAGCTGAACCAGGAAGTCAGTTCAGATTTCCCACATGGGTTGCAGGAACCTAAGTACTTGAGGATCACCTGCTGTCTCCCAGGGTACACAATAGTAGGAATCTGGAATCAGGAACAAAGCCATGACTTGAACCCAGGCTCTCTGTTATGGTATGCAGGCAACCAAATTGCTAAGTTAAATGCCTATGCCTGGTCATTTTCTGAAAGACTAGGCCTTGAGCCTAAAAACTGCCTAATTGATGATGGCCTTGTGGTTTAGTGGGTTAAACTAACACTGGCATCCCATATCAGAGTATCTATTTGAGTCCCATGTGTTCCATTTCTGATTGAGCTTCCTACAAATGTGACTGAGAAAGCAGCAGAAGATGGCTCAAGTGCTTAGGCTCCTGCCACACATAGGGGAAACTACCATGGAGTTACAGGCTCTTGGCTTTGTTCTGGCTGTTGCCACCATTTGGGGAATGAACCATGGATGAAAGATCTCTGTATACCATCCATTACCACCCCCCATCTCCCCCCCCCCACACACACACTTTGCCTTTCAAATAAATAAATAAAATTTTTAAAGCTGGCTGATCACTATTACCATTTCTTACAGTTATGCCAAAGAATGGGGAAGAAAGATTTGGATAAACTACGTGTTACTTTGCTTGGGCTTTGGTGGAGATTGTATATCTTTAAGGTTATATGTGTATCTCTTTTAGTATGGTTGGTGTAGACCACTTGGAAAATGAATATGGAATGACTGACAGGCACAGGGAAGCATTCACTATCTTGCCAAAGGCTAGAGAGGGCCTAGCCGAGATGAGGGATCTGAGATGAGGCTAAACCATATGCACATATCTGTGCACAACTCTTTGTGGTGATGAGGGAACCAGAATTAATCCATGGTGCTTTAGCTGAGAAGTCAATGGGTAAGTGAGAAAGAACTTAATTGCATTGAGTCCACTCCTGTATAATACTACTGGGAAAACTGAAGGGAGAAGCAAGTACTTGCTTAAAGTCTCAGAGTTGGTTCTTGATCCTTGTCCTGCCTCTCTATTCAGCTATTGACAGCTTGAATTCATGTATATGAGATTCTTTAAACGAATGGAGTGGTGGCTAAGCCTCTTTGGAAAAGTACCTATGACCACTCCCTTTGGGAAGTGACAGAAATGGAGTTTGAGCCTAGGAGGAGGTTTGACCCATGTGTGTTGAAGGAAAGCTGATCTAAACAAAATGTTGGGGAGAAAAACTGAATCTGCCTTGGTGTCTATCCATACCTTTTTGCCACACCCATTTGTAACCTGTACTATAGGTCACAAATGGTACATGCTTACGACACACTCAGATATGTGTGAGGAAAACATAAGATGTACACAGTAGGGTACTTTCACATTGAAAACACTTGGAACGCATACACTCAGTTAATGTTTAAGTGCACTTAAGCATTCTCAGCACAAGCAAGGGATACACAGGCACACGCATGAAATAGATTTTTGTACATTTGCATGTGTGAACATATGAAGGCATAAAAGGCACAGCTGTACATAGTTATAAGGACACTCACCCCATGAGACACATTTGAACATACCTATAGGATACACCCAAATGCCCCACACATTCATATTGGACACAATCTTATCCTTAGGGCCAGCCAGCTCTTCCTTTCTTCTAAGTGGGTCTCCATAAGTTTTCTCTTGTCCTCTTTTCCTTTATTTTTGAAATTAGGCTTGAGAGGAAAGTGAGCCCAGTAATAAAATGGATGCTCAAGATACTATGAGTTGTAGCAGACTCTGCAAAGTAAATTGAGCTCAGAACTGAGTGATCAGGTGTGAGTTAACAGGTAGATATAGAAGACTGAAGAAAGCAAATTGGCATTCATCAATGCAGAAAGCTTGAGCCTGCTCCTTCATCCCCTAGTCCACTTATAAACCATTACAGAGTGATATGAATGTGAAGCAATGTCCTAAAATGCCTAAAGTAACAGAATATTAGAATTTGTTTTTCTTGGGAGTGAAATAACAACTTGCATCAGAATAAGTATATCTAAAATTTGAGTGGGAGGATGTGAGGGGAACTGGTTAGATACATGAAAGGAGACCCCTTTGGGCAGTGCCCAGCCTATCCTGGGTTAGTGTGGGCTGAGAGACCAGTCACATCCTTAATGACCACAGCCCAGCCCGCAGGCACAGACGCTTGGGCCGTCTGGCCCCACTAATGAGGACCTGCTATTTTTAGAGTTCTTCAAACTGGAAACCAGGTCATGGTGTCCTGGGGAAGCCTTTCTGGTCCTTGGTACCAAAGACTGGAGCTGGAAGGAGGGGGACTTGGACTAGATTTGGATGAAGTGTGGAAAGCTGTGAGACAGGGATCCAGAGGATGCTAGGCCTGTCCTGGAACAGCAACCTCAGAGACTTAGTCAGGTTACTGTTAAGTGTGACAACCCCATGCCTGTTTCTCTACTTTGGACTTAAAGTCAAGAAACATGAGTTCCAGTTACTACTTTGTGTTTTTAGTGTGTACCTCAAATTCTCCTCTCTTGTTTGTTCTTAAAACAGCTAATTTTGCTTTAGATGATGATAAGGCTCTGATAGCTTAAGAGTTGAGAAAAAACATTGCAGATGTATGCACAGAGTTGCATTTCTCCTATCCCTAAGCTGGTTTCAGTGTTCACCAGCAGCTGGGTCTGACCCTTATCAAAGTAGCCATAGAAAGAAAAGGCCCAACACGAGCCCAGAGAGACACCTTCATGGCGCCATGAGGTTGGTCAGAGTCATGCTGAAGTTACCCTTGCCGGTACAGTTGCTTTTCAATGCCAGGTCAGTTCCTCTGGGGAAAACAACAGATTTGTAACATTTAGGTAGGTGGATACTTTGATCTCCTCAGGAACTCTAGGTAGTGAGAGAAGGGAAGGAGTCAACAGGCCAACAGTACCTACCACTTCTTAGAGAAAGCAGCGTGGGGTGCCAGCTCTGGACCTGAGAGAGTACTTGATTCTAAGTGTTTTTGCTCATGACCATTTCATCTGCTTAATTGAGGGGGAGGAGGTCAAGAATTAGACCATATGGCTCAACTTTTCCCCCATCCCAATCATCATGGGCAAAGTCCTCTTGAGCCCCAGTTTTCTGTTCTAGAAAATGGGCTTAACTGAAATGCCTCATAGAATTTGGAGAGCAAGAATTCATGGTGACAAAGAATGTGAAAAGTGTTGAATGTGTGTTTCTGCTCTTTGAATTGTCAAGATTTCATCCAAGTTGTGATTATGGGTAATTCAATAGTAATCTAGGAGTCTGTCTTCGTTTTATTTCTCCACTCCTTCCTCATTCATTTCTGTTAAAAGCATTATTTGTAAACATTTTAAAGATGAGGATACTGAGGCTCAGAGAGAATGAGAAGAGCCTGAGTACACAAGATTAAGTAGTGGTGGGACTGGAAGCCATGCCTTTGGACTGCCAACTCAGTGTGTTCCCTATGGCCCTGAACTCCCACCCAATGAATTCTGGTGCTAAAGGAAGCTGCCATCAGCAGCTTAAGTAAATATATGTAAAAACTTAGATATTTCTCTGAAACAACAGCATGAACAAGGGACTTCACGGGGTTCAGCATCCCCCAGCAATGTTCCTGCTTGCCAATAAAAAGCACAGTAGTTGACCCTTTATACCTCCCACAGCAGCTCACGTCCCACTCGTCTCCTGCATGTTGGAAGCAGTGAAGCGTTGGAGATGTTAAGCTGTTGTGAGAGGGAACTGTGCTGCCTATTTAAGCCACTTCAGGAGGATCCCAGGTGGCACTTGATCCATCTTGGCCACTCCCACCTTTTCACAGTTTCTTAGGTACAGAAGCTCCATGTGGCTGGCTGACCTGCCTAAGGGTAGATTGAAAGGGATCTGGGGAAATATGTTTGAGGTCCTGATCCATGGAGGATGTTGCCAACTATGGAGGGATAAGATTGTGGAAAGCCAAGAACCAAAGCTGAGAGAGTCCCCAGAGACCAGCTGGGCTGACCCTCACCTGATCTCAATATGGACATTAAAACCCAGGTGGGCTTTCTTTTTCTCCCTTAGTGTGCTCTTCCTTTATATACCACAACCTGAGCTGGGCCAGATTTCCTGGAACCTTTCTAGCTTGCTTAGTTTTGCCAACTGAGCCCAGGAAGGGTAGGCACATTGAGGCAGAGTGGTGAAAGGAAGGAGATGGTGAAATTTGTAACTTGGACCTTGAATATTAGGCATTGGGGCAAAAAAGCCTTTTGTGTGTGTCTCTCTTTTCATCTATTCTGCTGCTAATGTATTACTTTTATTTTTTAATCTTCCACTGACTGGCTATGGAAGCCTAACCCAATCGGTTGCTGTTTTCACTTATGCTGCATAATGACTAGCCCTTCTGACAGGACAAGCATCGAAAAAAATGAGAGGGGTATTGGAGGAAAAGCGAGGAGAGGCACTTGTTTTCCTTCAAGTTGAGGGCCCAGAAAAATCTTGAAGAAGGAAGGGTTAGCTGTCATAGCCCTAATGGCAGTCATGCAGTTTCTTCAGCTCTCATGATCCTAGGCACGTCATTCTTTTTTTTTAACTTTTATTTAATGAATATAAATTTCCAAAGTACAGCTTATGGATTACAATGGCTTTTTCCCCCCCATAACTGCCCTTCCACCTGCAACCCTCCCATCTCCCGCTCCCTCTCCCCTTCTTCACATCAAGATTCATTTTCAATTATCTTTATATACAGATCAATTTAGCATATATTAAGTAAAGATTTCAACAGTTTGCACCCACACAAAAACACAAAGTGTAAAGCACTGTTTGAGTACTAGTTATAGCATTAAATCACAATGTACGGCTGGTGCCACGGCTCAATAGGCTAATCCTCCGCCTTGCGGCGCCGGCACACCGGGTTCTAGTCCCAGTCGGGGCGCCGGATTCTGTCCCGGTTGCCCCTCTTCCAGGCCAGCTCTCTGCTGTGGCCAGGGAGTGCAGTGGAGGATGGCCCAAGTGCTTGGGCCCTGCACCCCATCGGAGACCAGGAAAAGCACCTGGCTCCTGGCTCCTGCCGGCTGCGGCGGCCATTGGAGAGTGAACCAACGGCAAAGGAAGACCTTTCTCTCTGTCTCTCTCACTATCCACTCTGCCTGTCAAAAAAAAATCACAATGTACAGCACATTAAGGACAGAGATCCTACATTAGGAGTAAGTGCACAGTGACTCCTGTTGTTGACTTAACAAAGTGACGCTCTTGTTTATGGCATCAGTAATCATCCTAGGCTCTTGTCATGAGTTTCCAAGGCTATGGAAGCCTTTTGAGTTCACCGACTCTGATCATATTTAGACAGGGTCATAGTCAAAGTGGAAGATCTCTCCTCCCTTCAGAGAAAGGTACCTCCTTCTTTTATGACCTGTTCTTTCCACTGGCATCTCACTCGCGGAGATCTTTCATTTAGGTAATTTTTTTTGACTGAGTAGACACGTCATTCTAAAAGTTCTGCTTTTGAATAGGAAATACATTCACATGGTTCAAAATTCAGAATGCACAAGACGGTACACAGTGAAGTCTCCCTCCCTTCCCTGCTCTCTAGTCACTTAGTGTCTGCAGAGGCTAACTAGAGAGTCCTTCCAGATAAATGTGCTAGTGATATACAAGCAAGTATGAACTCCTTATCCTTCCCTTTTTAATTGATAATTTTCTATACAAACTGTTATATTCTTTGCTATACCTAAGAGGTTCTTTGATCCTTCCTTGTCTTGTGCCTTTTGGGAATATAAGGATATGTCACAGAGAGCAGAGTTTAGGAGCACTGGTTGCAGAGTAAAAGTGCCTAAGTTCTGATTCTGTTCCTGTGTGGCCTTCAGGAATTACATTATCCATTTCTTTATTTTTAAACTGGGTAATGCAATAAGTTAATGTCCATGAAAACTTAGATTTATCTCTGACACATAGTAAGCATTCAATAAAATTAGCCACTTTTCCTTTTTTAAAAATACTTATTTTCATCTACTTGAAAATCAGAATTACAGAGAGAGAGAAAGAGAGATAAAAAGAGAGAGAGAGAGAGAGAGAGAGAGAGAGATCTTCTTCCATCTGCTGGCTTACTCCCCAGATGCCCAAAACAGCTAGGAATGGAATAGGCTAATCTGCCATCCAGGTCTCTGATGAGGGTGGCATCATCTACTGTCTCCAAGGATGCATTAGCAGGAAGCTGAGTCAGAAGCAGGAACTCAAATTGGCACTCCAATAAGGGATGTGGGCATCTCAAACAGCGACTTAACCCACTGCACCATGATGCCTGCCACCACTGTTTCTTATTAGGAAAAAAAAAATAGTGAACCATGAATCTCAAGATCTGGGTTTCCTTCTGACCTCTGCTAAGTGATTTCGTGTGTCTAGGTTTCAGTTTCCTTGTCTTTAAAATGGAACCACTCATCTCTACTCTACTTATCTCCTACTAGAATTGCTGGAAGGATCTAATGAGCTTGTGAATGTGAAGGCAGCTTAGAAATTATAATGCGCTGAACAGATGGAAGGGATGCCGCTACAATTTTTTTTTCTTAGAAGCTACTTTAAGTAGCTTGAACCCAGTGGCCTCAACTGAGTGGAGGAGGCAGTGTTGTTCCTTCTGGCAGTGGAACTGAAGGGCCATCCCTGTACTGGAGTTCTATTCTGGGTGGGTTTAGCCTGTGGCAAAAACAAAACATTGAAATAGTCAAGTTTTGTTGTCTGACCTTTTTTAACCCATCCCAATCTCTTTACTGACTTTCTTGTTCCTATGTTTTTTTCATCTCCATCTTGCCTGCCATCAAAATCTGCATTTAAAAGCAAAGCAGTTACATTGGTCAAAGAGAACCTCAACATTGCATTTAAGATAACCTAATGCAAGTAGCTTAGAAAGGAGCTTGATCTGCCAGAGTTCAAACAGCAAGTCAGAAATGAAGCCAGATCTGGAGCCCATCCTTCCCATCCAGTGTTTTTTCTACTAGAGTTTGTATTTTAGTGTGAATTTGACTTTGAGATCCCCTAGTACAGATGTCAAGTGAGGGAAATTCTGGAAGTGTCTATGCAGCTTTCACACTGACGTGTTTTAACCCTCTTTATTCTTCAGGATTAGACGTTTTTGGGAACCTGAGGAGAAGGAGAGGCAGATATTGGTTGATTAATATCTGTAGAGCTGTGGCTGTAAAGAGTGCCAGAAAATATCTAAAACAGTGATCTGGAGACTCTGGTCACAAAAAGGTTATTTATATGTTAAGTTGTTAATCCCATTTTTATTTAATTTCCATTTTGTTAAGATTTTATAAAATATTAGAACAATAATGAGATAAATGCGTTTTTTAATTTTTATTGCATATATATGATGTTTAGAACATGATGTTATGGAATTATAGTAAAATGGTTACTATAGTGAAGAGGTTAATGTTCGATCATTTCACATAGTTACTTTTTTTTTTTTTTGACAGGCAGAGTGGACAGTGGGAGAGAGAGACAGAGAGAAAGGTCTTCCTTTTGCCGTTGGTTCACCCTCCAATGGCCGCCACGGCCAGCGCGCTGTGGCCGGCGCACCACGCTGATCCGATGGCAGGAGCCAGGAGCCAGGTGCTTTTCCTGGTCTCCCATGGGGTGCAGGGCCCAAGCACCTGGGCCATCCTCCACTGCACTCCCTGGGCCACAGCAGAGAGCTGGCCTGGAAGAGGGGCAACCGGGACAGAATCCGGCACCCCAACTGGGACTAGAACCTGGTGTGCCGGCGCCGCAAGGCGGAGGATTAGCCTAGTGAGCCGCGGCGCCGGCCTCACATAGTTACTTTTTTGTAATGAGCAGCTAAATGTTTTAACAGTAGAGGGGTGTACGATTCAAAAACAGTTGACATCTGTCCTTTTAAAAAAATTTAAAATTCTCGACCTGGTTTCTAATATTGGCTTTGTTGTTACTTAGCTTGACACTTTAGACAATTTTTTTTTCCACTGGACACTCGGTTTTCTTACCTATAAAATGGAGAAATGAATAACTCAATTAGGTGTGCTAGCTCTTGGGAGTCTCCAGTCCTGACTACCTCTGGGTATAGGAACCCACTACCTTTCAGGCTCTTTAGTGCAAACAGATCCAAGAAGAGTACTTTCAGACCCTGGCACCTTATTGGATGCTTTGTCCTTCTATCAGGTGCACTGGATCCCTTCCCTTCACCCCCACCTCTTCCACCTAGTCCAGACAGGCAGACGCTTCCTTATATAAGCTTGGCTGACCTACTTGAAGGGCTTTTGTTACAAGAACAGCCACTTTTTCTACTCAGACAGTCGTGGTGCCATCTCTAGCCCTGGAGGTGGGTCTGATTTTTCTTCTCTGGTGTCCTGTTAGCCCAGGTTTGGATGTTGTATCCCTCTAAGTCTTTAACAACAAGGTCTGAGGGGGAAGCCAGATCAGCGATTTGAGTCCCCTGGGGCCTGACCCAGTGGCTGCTCACTGAATGCCTCTGCCATCCATTTGTCCACTGTTTACTGAATATTTGCTGAAAACCCAGGTCTCTGCAGGACTTTGCATTAGAAACATGGTCTACCCTTGAGCAAAAAAGGCTGCTAACAGGGAGGTGCCTTGGCCTTGGCTGGGTGTCTTTTTCTCTCACTGTGAGCCAACTGGTAGAGGGAAATCAATGAACCACTGGAAACTATCTTTCACTTTCTGATGGGCTGTTTAAATGCAGATTTCCTCTCTGGGCTGTAATGACTCCCCAGGAGATACTTAGATTCTCTTTGGAAATGCATGCCAAGGCCCTGAGCTTTTCCAAAGCCAATGTCCTGGGTGGGCATGTCAGTACACTTAAAGGTGGTTTAAGTTGATTGAAATGTATTTATTTTTCTTCATTTTCTCCCTATACCGGAGTGGGTCACAGTGCTCCTGACTGAAAGCTGTTCTTGTTCTCCGTACCTTAGACCAGATGGCCACATATTAAAGACATTAGAACCATTAGTTCCAACCTATCTCCTCCCCCCACCTACAGCTTTCCTTCCCTTACAAGATTTTAACACGACATCTGTCAAATGGATAAAAAATGACTTTCCTTTCTTCTCTTTGCCTTGCCCACCCACCCTCTGGCTGTAATGTTGATGAGTATAGAACTATGCATGTGGGAGGCATGGAGGACAGATTCTTCATGTAATTCTAGCCCCCTCCTCCTACCCTTCTGGAAACCTAGAGGAGCCCTACCCCCACCCCTGCCCAGGAAACTCCAAGGCTGGGCTTTAAGTTAAGGCTCCCAGAGCCACTGGCCCTGTGGAACTAAACAAAGAAATTCAAGAACCCAGGACAGATCTAGGTCATGTCAGGGATTAGAGACTCTTTAAGAATCCTCCTGTCTCTCCCTTTGGCTTGCTCTGCCTTGCTCTTATTTCTCCATATAAAAGCAACAAGAGACCCCAGTGTGTGACTGGAGCTCAGTTACCCACAGCAAATCTAAGAAAGGCATGGTATGGGGGCAGGAACATTTGGGTTATAGGGTCCAAGCTGGCTCAACAGACAGGTAAGAGGCAGGGTTACCTCCAGCTTGGAGTAGCCTACTTCTGATTCAACAACTCATAGAGATGGCATTGCTGAGTTCATTATTATTTTACTAATAATTTGTCTTTTAGAGTATTGGAGACTGTCTGAATACAGCTCTAGGAAATTACTCCTAGATTGTAGCTTAGAGAGATGCTGCCAGAGTTTTCTGTCAGGGCTAGTGGTGGCCTCAGTGCTAAAGATTTGTATAGGAGTGGGGTAAACCAGAGCAGGCACAGATAGCATCTTGAAACAGATGGGGAAAATCTTCCTGCATGAGCTATTGTTGCTGTGTTGATTTTGAGCATGGGTCTGTGGACCTCATGTTAAGAAACTCTGGTGTAGGAGGGATCTTCAGAAAGTTCATGGAGAATGGAGAATGTGTATTATGAAAATAACTGCATGGATTTCAAAAACTTTTTGCACAATAATAAACCTATCTGTTAATTCCATTTTTCCACTAACATTTTGAAGTACCCTTATATTTGTATGCCTATGCTTGGCTTACCAGTCAGAGGCACCAAATGATGCCAAAAGATCCCAGAACAACTTTACAGTAACTCCTGTCTCCAGGTGTTTTGAAGATGCAAGGTGTTTATCAGATTGAGAGTTACTCTGTTCTGGGAGACTCCTCCAGCTCATGGTTCATTGTCCAGAAACTCATATTCTGTCTGATCTGCACAATGATTGGTCCATTAGGCTGCATTTTCTTTACAGGATTCATTCTCTCAAAAAGATCAAGCTCTTTTTTTTTTTTTTGACAGGCAGAGTGGACAGTGAGAGAGAGACAGAGAGAAAGGTCTTCCTTTGCCGTTGGTTCACCCTCCAATGGCCACCACGGCCAGCGCGCTGCGGCCTGCGCACCGTGCTGATCCGAAGCCAGGAGCCAGGTACTTATCCTGGTCTCCCATGGAGTGCAGGGCCCAAGCACTTGGGCCATCCTCCACTGCACTCCCTGGCCACAGCAGAGAGCTGGCCTGGAAGAGGGGCAACCGGGACAGAATCCGGCACCCCGACCAGGACTAGAACCTGGTGTGCCGGCGCCGCAAGGTGGAGGATTAGCCTAGTGAGCCGCGGCGCCGGCCAAAAAGATCAAGCTCTTAACACTGTGGGGCAACAGCTAGATCTCACTTCAGAAACTCCTGGCTCCATTTGTTTGAGCTAGAGGCTGAGGTTTCATACCACAAGAGTCTATGGCTAAGGTTGAGACCAAGCAAACAACTCACCTTCCCTCATGTGTTTAGATGCCATTATAGCTGAGATCACATTGTAACTTCCTATGTAAGAAGCCATCCTTTGTTACCATCTTGGAATGGATAAGAAAATATCCTGGGTAGCACCATGTCTTGTCTGGGATTCCCAGGCGTTCAGGTCCTGGCAGGTGTGCATTGGCTTGTAACCAGTATACATACTGGTGTTTGGATCAGAGGGTTCTGTCTTGATTTTGTTGAGCCTGACCTTCATCTAGATATACCTTTTTTTTGACAGGCAGAGTTAGACAGTGAGAGAGAGAGACAGAGAGAAAGGTCTTCGTTCCGTTGGTTCACTCCCCAAATGGCCGCTATGGCTGGTGCTGCGCCGATCCGAAGCCAGGAGCCAGGTGCTTCCTCCTGGTCTCCCATGCGGGTGCAGGGCCCAAACACTTGGGCCATCCTCCACTGCCTTCCCGGGCCACAGCAGAGAGCTGGACTGGAAGAGGAGCAACTGGGACAGAATCTGGAGCCCCAACCGGGACTAGAACCCGGGGTGCCAGCACCGCAGGCGGAGGATTAGGCTAGTGAGCCGTGGCACCAGCTATATTGAATTTTATATGTGTTTTATTGGAGTTGGTAGCAGGTCATCCAGTGAAACGTGGAGCAAGCTATTGGAAATATAAAACTGAAGACAAGTTAGAGCTGATGTTGTAAAGAAGATGACTTCTCTGAGGAGCTAAGTGGTGAGAACAAAATGGAAAGGTCCCTATTGGCTTTAGAATTGGACAGTCAAGGGCTTCAAATAGAAACCCACATTCCTCAGTTTTCTCAGCTAGTCTGGGAAAACACAGGCACTAGCCTGTGCTTTAATGTGTTGCTAGCAATGCCTGAGTGAGTTATCTTCAGGAAGGGCCTAGTCAGCTCCAACTTCTCATTTCCTCATCAGACATCCATAAAAACAAATCAGCCACAAACAGGAGGGTGAGCCACAATAACAAAATCCCTATCCTTTGCAGAAGTAAAATGTTAGCCTCAATAGAATGCCAGTGTTAGAGGGACTTGAGAGTTCACTTGTGTGGTGGTTTCAATCTGTCCCTTGTCTGCTAAAGATACAGACTGAAAAGGGAAAGGGACATGCCCAATGTCAGTGAATTACTGACAGAGTTTTTTTCTGTTGCCATTCTGTCTTTGCTGTACAACATGGTGCTCCTTAGCTTTTGTTGGAGTGGCCTGAACTTGCTGTTTCTTCCAGATATAGGGAAGAAGGTTATTCTTCAACACTTTGGGTAACATATATCTAGATTCCATTTACAAGGCTATATTAAAAGAATAATATGGGTACTTCAGGAGACAGCATAAAATCCCAGCCTGTTTTAAATGTGCCTAAAGGGATCAAGGGGAAGAAATTTTGCTCATGTCCATACTTAGCTTTTGAAGAAGATTGCCTTCTGAGAGGATAAGACCCAACAGCAACCTGAGAAAACCTCATAGAGTGGCGAAAGCCCCTCATATCCCTTCTTTTTCTCTTGTGAGGCTTCTCAGAAGGCAGACACAGCTAAGCTACCCTTATGACAATTGACACTTTTGCTATTCCACACAATATGTGTTAGTTTATTAAAAAAAAAACCTCTACCTCTTCTGTTTTTGGCTGTTAAAACTAATATTTCTGGCAGATACTCAGGCTAATTAAATATCTATTTGCGGGGTGATTCTGTTCAGGTAGACGGTAAAAATAAGAGAAAGGCAAATAGTGTAGTTCTTGAAAACTGGGTAAGGCCTGTGGTCCTAGGTTTTTTTCTGTGTTGGCACAACCTGGCATTGGGCATGCTCCTTACATGACCCCAACTATCCTTCTCAGGTAAACACCAACCACTGAGGAAAGCTTCATAAATAAGTAGGAAATTCTAGAGGTAGAGAACCGAACCAGCAGGGTGGCATGAGCATCCCTGGGAAGAATGACGCATCAGGAATGGCAAGGCTAAAGCCTAGACTAGGAAGGTCCAATGAGGCAGTGGCTCTACAGTTGCTATCCTTGGGCCAACAAACTTTGGCTTCACCTGGCGACCTATTTGAAATGCAAGTTCCCAAGCCCAACTTCAGCGTGGGAGGCAACAGTCTTTGTTTTAATGAGCCCCCGCTGCTCTAGGTCATTTACAGTGTGTGCTTGACTCCCCCTCTGCCTTTTTTATAGGCACTATAGAGGTCGGCAAAAGCAAAACTATAGAGTAAGGCCAAAGGAGATTGAAATCTGCCCCACCACCTACTAATGGTGACTCTGGGTCACTTGTTTAACTTCACAGGTTGTCCTCAGGAACAATGGGAATGTTAATGCTTACCCTGGAGATTTCTAGAGATTGAGCTCACAAAAGAAGCCTGGCATGTGTTCTCAACAAATACATTTCTTTTCCTCCTTCATTCCCTTTCTTCCTCCCTCTGACTTTCTTCTCTTCCTATTCTTCTTTTGCCCTCTGCAAAAGGGCCTACTAGGGGCTGGTCTTGTGGCACAGCAGGTTAAATCACTGCCTGCGATGGTTGGCATTCCATATTAGAGTACTGGTTTGAGTCACAGCTGCTCTGCTACCAATTCAGCTCCCTGCTAATGTGCCTGGGAAAACAACAGAGGATGATCCAACTCTTTGGGCCACTGCTACCCATGTGAGAGACCTGAACAAAGTTCTTTGCTCCTAGCTCCAGGCTTCTGGCTTCGACCTGGCTCAGCCTTGACTGTTACAGCCATTTGGGGAGTGAACTAGTGGATGGAAGATCTCTTTCTTTCTCTATTTCTCTCTTTGTCACTCTACCAATTCAAATAAACGAATCTTTTTAAAAAAATGACTCACTAGCCACTAGCCACTCTTAAGCTGTAAACACAATTCCTTATTGTTGATCAGAGACCAGCCTTAAATTTCCAACTTCCATTGCCTTCAGTGTGTAGTGATATTATTTCCAGGTTAAAATTCAGGGCACATTGGTCTGATAACAGTTATACAAGGGTTTTTTTTTTTTTTTTTAAAGTTCATGGAAAATGCACATTATGAAAAAACTATGCATGGATTTCAAAAATTTTTGCAGCAAAATAAACTTGTCTTTTAATTTGATTTCCCTGAGCTTTATTTATTTATTTACTTATTTATTTGAAAGTCAGAGTTACACAGAGAGAGGAGAGACAGAGAGAGAGAGAGGTCTTCTATCTGATGGTTCACTCCCCGATTGGCTGCAATGGCTGGAGCTGTGCCTATACGGAGCCAGAAGCTTCTTCCAGGTCTCCAACATGGGTGCAGGGGCCCAAGGACCTGGGTCATCTTCCGCAGCTTCCCCAGGCCATAGTAGAGAGCTGAATCTGAAGTAGAGCACCCGGGTCTCAAATCGGTGCCCATATGGGATGCCGGCACTCTAGGCCAGGGCGTTAATCTGCTGTGCCACAGTGCCGGCCCCCGATTTCCCTGAACTTTTTGAAGTGCCCTTGTATCACTTTGGGATCAGTGAGATAGGATATTTGAAATTATGATTATCTTGGGAAATCTGGGTAAAAAGGAATAGGACCCCATTCTATCTTTAAGTATGATATTATGACTCTTTCCCTTCCCTATCTTCTTACTCATGTCCAAAAATATCTTTGTTGTAAGCATGGGAAACACTGTGCCACACTCACTGGTAAGTTGAAGCAAGAGCCAACCTGTATTTGATGCTGCATCTGAAATGCCACAGAATTAGAAAATTATTTTGTTAGTAGTCACAATAGTGCTGTTCCATTGCCCACACCTATTTGCATATTTTGCTTGAGTAACCAAACACCATCGCCTGGATTTCTGTCAGGCTTGAGGGTAGGGAAGAGTTGGGAATTAAGGCTTTGATAGAAAGGAAGAGGAGTATAAATCAGTTTGGAAATAGAGAATTTAGTCCTTGATCTAGCCACTCACAAATGGTCCTTCCTCCCTTCCTCCCTCCCTTCCTCCCTTCCTTCCTTCCTTCCTTCCTTCCTTCCTTCCTTCCTTCCTTCCTTCATAAGATTTATATTTATTTGAAAGACAGAGTTAAAGAGAGAGGGAGAGATAGATCTTACATCCGCTGATTCACTCCCCAAATGGCCACAACAGCCAGAGCTGGGCCAGACCAAAGCCAGGCCTCTGGAGCTTCCTCAGGGTCTCCTAGCTGGGTGCAGGGGCTCAAGTACTTGGGCCATCCTCCTCTGCTTTCCCAGGCACGTTAACAGGGAGCTGGATCAGAAGTGGAGCAGCCAGGACTGGAACTGCCACCCATATGGTATGCCAGTGCTGCAGACGGCTGCCTAACCCACTGAAGCACAGTGCAGACCCTCTTGGCTTTCTTTCTGAAGCTCCTTTTGATAATGTTGATCAGCTCCTGCTGCCTGATGCTCTTGTCCTTGGCTTTTGTGAGATCAAAATCCTTGATATCTGATGATATGCTGACAGCTCCATTTAGGTTTGTTTCTGTGATTTTTCTATTCCTGACCTCACATTGTTGCTATTTCCCAGGGTTTCTCAGTTTTTTTCTTAGCACTTTCTTCCCGGGCAAACTTCCTTGGTTTCTACAATTTCTGTTGGGTCTTTGACTCCCAAACCTTCAGTATTTATATTCCCTGATTTCTCTTGAGTACCAAACCTTCTTCCATGTCCTGCTGACCCCCCATACTTTTTGTTTAAAGATTTATTCATTTATTTGAAAGTCAGGTTACACAGAGAGAGAAGGAGAGACAGAGAGAGAGAGAGAGAGAGAGGGAGAGAGAGAGGTCTTCCATCCACTCGTTTACTCCCCAATTTGCCACAGTGACCAGAGCTTCGCTGATCTGAAGCCAGGAGACAGGAGCTTCTTCCAGGTTTCCCATGCAGGTGCAGGGGCTCAAGGTCTTGGGCCATCTTCTACTGCTTTCCCAGGCCATAGCAGAGAGCTGGATCAGAAGTGGAGCAGCCAGGATTCAAACCAGCACCTGTAGGGCATGCTGGCACTGCAGGCAATAGCTTTACCTGCTATGCCCCCATACTTAACATCTTAAAGAGCAAATGTGTTACCCTTTATTCTCCTTCAAAGCCAGTATTCCCTTATAATCTATGCTTATGCTTTAATGATTTTGGGGGAGGATCTACACCCCTCCCCCCCAAAATCAACTTTTACTTCCTTCTTTCCCTCAAATGAGATTCAAGACCTTTTAAACATGACTCTGACCCACCTTTGCAACCATTTCCCCCTCTACTCCCATTTCTCAACCCTACCCTCTTCAAACTTCATTGCTTTTTGACCATTGACATTCCCTACAGTCTTCTCTCAGATTTTGTTTTATCTCATTCCTCTGCCTCAAATGCCAACCCCTTGTAACAATCTTTGTTACAATTACATGTATTCTTTAAGGCCTGTCCTTAGTGTCCCCAAAAAACTTTCTAGATCCTAGATCCCAATGGCCAAATGTAATCTTTCCTTCCTCTGACATTTTGTACTAAATCAGCACATGACAGGTACTATCCTAGGTACTACATATCCAACATCTCAATTCACCTTTTCTGTGACCCTGTCTGTGAGGCAAACCTCATTATCTCCATTTTGCAGATGAAAAAACAGGTCCAAGGTTTTATACTTTGAAACTGTTGTCTTTGGCTTTTGTGAGACTGCACTCCTCAGTATTCTGATTACATGCTGAGAGCTCCATTTCAGTTTGTCTCTCTGAGGCTTCTATTCCTCACCTCCTGTCATCGCTGCTACCTTTCAAGTAGCAAAGCCCAGACTTCAAGCTTGGCTTGCCTGCCCTTAACCACTTTGGCATATTACCTGAAGGGCATGTGCTATTGGTGTCCAGAGGAATGATGTTTTTCTATTTCATTAGAAACTTTGATCTTTGGGAGGGCTGTAGCTCAACCACAGTGTATGTAGTAGGAGCTCCCTGAATGAACATGGAAAGAAAATGGGTGAACGAAGTACATGTGTATGAAAAAAAAATTATAGCAAGTTAAATGTCAATTCTGAATACAAAAGGAAATTTGAGAACAGTTTACTTTTCTTTTTCAAAACAACTGAGAGAATGAAGAGGAGTTTCCCTTTGTTCTGCTTGTATTTATGATGGGAGAGCACAGGAGCTTTATACAACTTCTAGCCCCTTCTGGCATAGTCCTCCTCTAACCTCTGCATCAACTTTTAGTTCAGTGTTTTACAACTTATGAAACAAGTGGAAGTTAGTTCCTAGTTTGTAGCTGAACAAATTTAGACCTAGAGGCATCATACTTTGTAAGTTAAGATCAGAGTCTCTAGAGCCCATTGTGGCTGCATTTGAATTGCATTTGTAGCTATTGGCTGTGTGAACTTCAGTAACTTATTTAACCTCTCTGAGCTTCAGTTTCCTCATATGCATGATAGAGAGCTTTTGTGAGGCTTAGATAGGTTAATGTATATAAAGTATTCAGAATAGTGCCTGACACATAATGAGTTGCCCATATTAGCTAGCATCATCATAATTACCATTATACCTTTAGCAAGTAGTAGAGTGAGATCCTAAATCCAGGTATTCTTTTTCTGTCTCCCCCCTCTATATTGTTAAATACAGGGAGGGGGGAATACTAGTCTAGGAGGCTGGCCGTCTGGTGACTATGGATAACTCCTGTTATACAATGCCTGAACTGTAAAATGAAGGTTTTATGGGGTTATAATCCTTGAAGTGCTATCCATTTCTGACAGTCAGTGAATTTAAGTAGACCCTGACAACATGCTTGCCAGTTGGTTTGTTGATTTGGTTGGGTCCTGAATTGGCCTTATCCAGGATAAAGTTATACTGTGTGATCTAAGGGCCCAGGCATGTCAGCAGGACAAAATAAGGTCAAAGTGTGGTATTTGCTACTGGGATAATGCAAACATATAGTTCCTAAAAAGAAGGTTACAGATTTAAACCACAAGCCCTCATGGTACTCTGGGTTGGGGCTGTATGTGCTCATTGAACTCTAGCAACACAAATTTAGAGCTCAACTTTGGCAGGAGATTTATTTTATTGAGACCAGTGACCAGTGATTCTCCTCTTCTGCTGAGGCCAAGGAGAAGCTGATTTAGTACAATTGGAAGGAAGCAAATGCAACATAAAAATGAGGCTTTTCAGAGGCAGGGTTACCTATGACTAAAGATATATGTCTAAATCTCCTTCTTTAGGGGTTTTTAAGAATAAGATCCATCTGGTTTTTGCTGTTAAGGATAAAGTTTGGTAAGTTCAGTATAGCTGATGAGTAGACATTAGTATCATGATTTGATTTGTGTAAGAGCACATGAGATCAGAAAACTTGATTTCATAATTTATTACTTGTGTTACTGGCTGAAGGACCATGCCACTTCTTTGAGACTCAATTTCCTCATCTTTAAAATATGGATAACAGTGAGACACAGCTCATTCAGTAAGGATTGAATGTTGTACTAACTGTGAAAACACTGCACAGATAGTAATGCATGAAATACTTGAAAGGTGGTATTGTGAAAGGTCCTAGCAATCTCTTTTGCGTCCATGGTAAGGTGTTTTTCCTGTGCCTTCCCTTCTATAGAAGGCATGAAGACTAGAATCCTGAGCAATGATGTATGACCTTAACTAAGTGAAAAGATCAGGGTGTTTATATGTGTGTCTATATGTATATCTTGGCTTGTGCATTCATTTTGTGAGCATAGTGTTATTGTCTGGATAATGGCCATAGGATAGACCTATGGTAAAAGATGCATGCTCCATACGCTGTCTCTCTTGTCTGCTCTTGTAGAACTATGATGGCCTTGGGTGGTCAGTCCTTCCTCAAA
This sequence comes from Oryctolagus cuniculus, assembly GCF_051225735.1. Lineage (NCBI taxonomy): Eukaryota > Metazoa > Chordata > Mammalia > Lagomorpha > Leporidae > Oryctolagus > Oryctolagus cuniculus. Next base: position 43,379,420 of record NC_142888.1, on the reverse strand, counting down.
GCAGGGTAATGGAAAAAGCTTACTTCTAGAGGACATGTTCAGCAATTCAGTGCTAAGAAGAGAGTACTTAGTCTTTTTGCCTTACAGGCCATATGTTCACTATTCTGGAATCTATTTTCCCAAATTCTAGGAAGACTTATGGCCCAAGCAAACTGGAACGGTTGTGAGGAAACAAGAAATAACACAAACTATTGCCCCTCCCCCATCCTTATCACTGTGGTTAGATGAGTGTCGTGAATGTGTGTGTGTGCGTGCGTATGCATGTGCATGCATGTGTTTACACTCATCTGCCTGATGTTGTGTGGAACCCAGTCCTGCTGACCATGAAGTCTAACAACCATCGTGACCATGCACAGCCCTGCTTTGACAGATAATCCTAGACTCATCCTTTGATTATTTTTTGCTCAGTTTTGCTATTTGTAAAATCCAGAAGTCAATCCAGACCTTTCTGTATCTCACAGGGTGGTTGTACAAATAACTGAATGAATCTGTGCCAAAGCTGAGTTTCTTGGGCACAAGGCATCATAGAAAATCATATTCTTTCATACCCATGGCCTCTCTGGATGACATCATGTGTGGGTGAGAAAGGGAGGCTGCAGGACTGGGGTCCATTGTGTGTGAGGAATGTCATGGTCTATTATCCCAGGGAAGGGGTACAGCAAGGTTAAATAATGTACTACCCGCCCTCAGTTGGACAGTTCCAAGGAGGAGGAGGAGGAGGAGGAAAGGGAGAGGAGCACAAGAACTGAAAGCAAAAAAGTTTGAGCCTCATTTTAGCCATTGATTTCAGCCTCTCCCATTCCAGATCCAGGGCTGCCTTGAAACACTAGAGAGATGGAAGCTTCCTTTCTTCTCTGGGGGAGAAATTCAGGAGTAGGAATAAAAGAATGAGGCCTGTGTAGTCCATATTCACTCTGTATCATTCCGTGGCTAATGGAGAGTTCACAATACTGTTTGTCTTGTGGTCCAACAGAGCTTGTGCTCCAGTGCCATGCCCTTCACCCTCACCCCTCACCACTAGAGTATGTCAGTTTTTCCATGAGTAGTGGAACCCTGTGGGTGGGGGAAGGGGCAAATGAGGTAGCCAGCTGTGTGGACTGAACACATTCTCATTTTGTCTCCTAAGCTGATCACTGGAGATTCCATCGTTAGTGCTGAGGCAGTATGGGATCACGTCACCATGGCCAACCGGGAGTTGGCATTTAAGGCTGGCGACGTCATCAAAGTCTTGGATGCTTCCAACAAGGATTGGTGGTGGGGCCAGATCGACGATGAGGAGGGATGGTTTCCTGCCAGCTTTGTGAGGGTGAGTGTCAGCCTTCACTCTCCTCTTCTATCTCTTTAGCTGCCCACCCCTGGCTTTCCCTCTACCAGCCTCTCTTCTTCTTATTTCTCTTAGTAACTTTATATTTTTACTTTCTTCCACTCTTCCATTCTTTCTGCTTTCTTTTCCTTCCCTTCCTGCTTTTCTTTTTCTTTTCCTTTTCCTTACCGGGACCTGAGCTTCCTTTGCTGTCCTCATTTTTAGCTTTTTTTCCCCTTTGTCTCTTGTTTATTTTAATAACCACCACCCTCCCAAACTCCCACCTTTGTATAAATCATTTTTCTTATCTGGGCCTTAGTTTCCCTTTCTGGAGTTGGCCTTGATGGTTTTTGAAGAACTTTTAACTGTACATTGCTGTGAAATTTTGCCTTTCTTATATCTCTTATCTTTTTTCACTGTCCTGTCATGTTTATCCTTTCTTCGTTTAAGTCTTTCCCATCTATGCTTCTGCTCTCCCCTGATCTTTGTCTCCTCCCCTCTCCTCTACCCCTGTCCTTCCTCTCTGCTTCCTTTGCCTCATTTCTCTCATTTAGGGAAGTGTAAACACCCTCTGTGAATTGTCGCAACGCTGTATTCAACTGTTAATGTAAGAGTGTGGGCTCCCTGCCACACAGGGACTAGAGCTTACTGATTGAACTTTTTACAGGACAGCAAAGTAGCTGGGATCTAAGATGTGTTAGGGATGGGAAGCAGGCAGCCTGCAAGGGCTTACAAGGCCTTGGCCTGTTTGACATTTACCATGGTGAAACTGGCCCTTTGCAGAGGTACTTTTGGGAGGTCATTTCCAGGCATTTCTGTTTCCTTGGGATCACCAGTTAGCAGGATGCTATGGGAGAAGATCATTGGCCAGAATGTCCCAACTCTTGGCCTTCCTTCAGAAGGCAAGCTGGAATCAATCATTTGAGTTCTGGTTTTCCCCATCTGCAAAGTTGTGTTGATAATTCTTAAATGTTAGGGGATACCACAGCGAATAAAATAAAACATGTGAACACTGCTTTGTGGTAAGACAAATAGCAAAGCCACAAAAAGGTGGCTTTACCACCTTATCACAATGTACCACTTTTTATTAGTTTCTCCTGTAAAATAAGACTGAAGTGGGGTTGGGCTCTTAGAGATTAAAGGGCCTCAAGACTGGAATTATGGTAGTGTGATATGAAGGAAGGAGCAGGATATGTGGAGTCAGATAACCTGAGGTGCAGCTTTTCTACCTCCTAACTCTGACATTTGCAAGATTTTTACCTTCCCTGAACTTTGATTTCCTTATCTGGAAAAATTGAGATCACATACTAATTATGAGGATTGAATGATCACATATGTAAGTAAAGTGTCTAGCACATTGCTCACACATAAAAGGTACTTGGCAAATGGTAACTTATTATTGTCATCATCACCATAAGTATCACTACCACCTTATTAGCTCCAAGAAGGTTCATATATCAAGGCTGACCCTAGGAGTTAAACTAGTCCTCCATCCTTGTAGAGCTGCAAACCCAGAAAGCACTGTTATTTAATTGGGACATTTTAGATGAGGTTACTTCTCAGAAGCAGGAGAGTGGACAAAATGACCTCTCCTCCTCTTCTGTCCAGAGAGTCTTATGATGAAATATCCAATCGTTTCTTCTATGCTTATGAAGCAACTTCTATCTTTAAATGCCACCTGTGTCCTTGCTCAACTTTGCTGATTGATAAATCAGTCCCATGGGCACATCAGGAACCACAGACCTTCAGGTCTAGCATGAGGGCCTGTGAACATACAACTTATGTCTCTTATGCTGGCAGGCTTCTCTTTAAACAGAAGAATTAGCCCACACCCAGAAACAGTGTCTTACAATTTCATTTGCATTTAAGTTTCAGGGAAATGTCACTTTTATAATAAAGAGTAAATCAAAAGAAGGGAGAAAATGATTAAACAAGTTAGGAAGACAAATAGCAGAGCCAGGTTTCAGATTATCAGTGAGTGGGCATTAATGCTCCTTAATTTAATCCACACATATAATTAAAATTTTTCTATTCGCTATGCCAAAAAGTGAAAAGATACATGTAAAATTAATTTTCATGTGTATTTTAATTAGCCCATTATATCCAAATTTACCATATATTATCACAATAAAATTATTTTACTAATTTTGAAATAGTTCGAGGGACATGACTTTACAAAAGCGATGCAGGAGTTGATGTTCCTTCTCAGAAACTTGTCAGTTTGAATGAATTAAAGCTCATAGAATATCAATTTGCATATCAAGCTGTTTATACCTTCTGTGGCTTTCTTGGGCTGGTTTCCTCCTGAGAGCTGAGGGCAGACTGCTGTGTGTCTTAGTAAATCCCACCTCTGTGGTAGGCCTCTGGTTGCCTTCTGGGTCCTAAGGCAGTCAGGTGCTTTTCCTTTGTCACTATGCAAAAGGAGTCTTTGTCTTTACTTTGGGTTGTGGTCTGGAGAGAACATGCTGGCTATTTGAGAGCAGGACACATGGCAACCTGTTATTAATGAGAGATGAGGCCTGTGTGATGAGGTTGTGGATTTTGTCAGAAAGTTAAAATGCCATCAGGAGCTGGATATATACTTTCCTTGTTTCTCTAAATTATAGATTTCTGTAGATTCTGGCTTGCCTGAAGTTAGGAAGAGGAAAGCATATTCTAAGCAGCTCATTGCCTTTGCACAGACCAGATGTTGCAGAAATCCAACTTCTTCTGTTCAGAATATTGATTGCTTTTGTTTATATAGTGAAAACAGACACCTGAGAAAAGCTTTTTACCTGCATGAAACACTAGACTTAGAACTGGAAAGCCTCATTTTTTTTTAAAGATCCAATTATTTATTTGCAAGGCAAACAGAGAGATCTTTCATCCACTGGTTCACTTCCCAAATGGTCACAATGGCTGGGGCTGGGCCATGCCAAAGCCAGGAGCCAGGAGCTCCTTCCTTGAGCTTTGCTTTCCTTATCTGGAAAATTGGGATCGCATACTCGTTATAAGGATCAAGTGAGCATACATGTAAATAAGACTGAGAGAACCTTAAATCCAGCTGTTTTGTGACCCAGAGAGTTTCTTCAAATTCATGTAGCACAGGTCACCCTGTTGGGTCTCTTATAGAGTCTTCAAGTTGAAAGCAACTTTGAGGGTCCTCCAAGAAGAACTGTGGCTAAGTTATCCTGGATTTAAAAAATCTGGCCAGCATCTGTCAGCAAAACCCTAATTGCTTTTTTGTTTCCAGCTGCTAGTCCTTAATGATGTAGTGTAAGCCAGTTTATTGAGACATGTTACCTTTTGCACTAGGAAGATGATATTTAAGAGTTAGTACCAATGGGAGGTACTCTGATTTGTTCCCTTTGTGGTAAAGCTTTCCTACTAGTGTCCCCTTGTTGACGCATAGCATGAATTTGTGACTTGATTGGCTGCCTGAATTGAAGGTTTTTATTTGGGACCTGGGGCCAGTTTAACTTTGTGTAGACAATCCCTGGGTTTATTGGGGTATAAGCTTAGACTTCCTTAGTATCATGTATATACTTCCTTGGTGGCCTGATGACATGGTTGCCTGGAGATGAGTTCTCTTTGGAGAATACAAAGTCTAAGAAAATAATCATAATCATTTTGCTTTTTCTGTCAGTATGGTTTTCATTATGAGTCAGGGTAAAAAACCTCTTTTATCTTTTTTCCACATGGCTTATTATTATTAGTGCTTTTGATATTTTACTGACAGTATTTAATAGGCCCCAAACAAAAATGACTGTCTAGCATTTAGCAACAGCCACATCCTTGAGCTGGGTAGACAAGTGCTGAGAGTGTCAGCCATCTTGAGGGGTGTGTTTCTAGGGACCTTGCCTTGCTTTTTAGAGGGTCACTAGAGGAAATAATATTCAGATGTGCCTAGTTTTCAGAAGTGGGTCTTTTTGAGAGAGCCTTCATTTAGAATGCTTTATACTGAATGAGCAAATTAATATTTCCTGATTTAGCTCTGTTCCCAGAATGGACCTGGACCCTCAACTTGACAGAAGGTTAATCATTTTTTGAAAGACTTGGAAAGCTAGGATATGAACCATGGGACGAAGGTCCGAGGCCTTAGGCCTCATGTGTGCCACTGCTTTCAGAAATCCATCCAATGATGGAGTCTAACAGTCCCTGGTCCAAATACATATGCATACCATTGTTTTTCAGAGACATTTCCATTTCCCCCAGAGGACAGAGCTGAAACAAAGGAGGCCAAGGCTTTAAGCAAGAAACCAGATTCTACCACTGAGGATAACAGTCACTGAGCATGGTGGGCTGAACTGATTAGTTTAAAGTATCAATCCTTTTTTTTTAAAAGATTTATTTATTTATTTGAAAGTCAGAGTTACACAGAGAGAGAAGGAGAGGCAGAGAGAAAGAGAAGTCTTCCATCCGCTGGTTTGCTCCCTAGTTGGCCACAACGGCTGAAGCTGCGCCGATCTGAAGCCAGGAGCCAGGAGCCTCCTCTGTGTCTTCCCATATGGGTGCAGGGGCCCAAGGACTTGAGCCATCTTCTACTGCTTTCCCAGGCCATGGCAAAGAGCTGCATTGGAAGTGGAGCAGCCAGGACTCGAACTGGCACCCATATGGGATGCCAGCACTGCAGGCAGTAGCTTTACCACTATGCCACAGTGCTGGCCCCAAGAGTATGATTCCTTAGGGGACCTACTGCTTCTCCCTTTTCTTGACCAGAATGGCAACTTGCATCCAGTGAGACCTAAGTCACTAGCTCATTTTTGCCTATAGGAACCAAGGAGTAGGAAGATGATGGTAAGTGGGCAAAAGAGGCATATGAATAGGGCGCTATGGGTAGAGATTTTTCTCATCCCTTGAGGCCTTTCTTTATTGGAAATGTGCCTTGTAGGTATAGCCAAATCAGTTTGTGTGAGTGGAACAGGTTATCAAGCAGAAAGAACAGAGTAAAGGTCAAAGGAGCATTGTGCTTGGAAGTCAAAGACCTGAGTTGAAGAGTTCTGCCTGCTGCTGGTTTAGAGAATGACAGGCAGGAAGTTACCCTCTTAGGGGGTCTCAGTATCTTCCTTTACAGTTCAAGGATTGGGACTAGGTGGTTTCTAAATGCCCTAACTTCTCTATCATTGTGAATTTCTTTATGATACTAATTGTATGTATGTATGTATGTATGCGTGTATTATACATGTATGGATTTATTTATTTATAAGGTGGAGAGATGGTGAGGGGAGATTAACAGAGAGAGATAGCTTCTCTTCCCAAATGCATGCGATAGCCAAAGCTGGGCCAAGCTGAAGCCAGGAATCAGGAACTCAATCCAAGTCATCTATATAGTTTGGCAGGGATCCAAGTTCTTGAGCCATGCCTACTGCCTCCCAGAGTATACATCAGCAGGAAGCTGGAATCAGGAACTGAGCTGGGACTTAAACCCACATACTGTGATATGGGTATCCCAAACTACATATTAACTGCTTCGCCAAATGCCCACCCCTCTTCTATGATTCTATAACCACAATTACTTGCGTTTCTTAACTTGACACCACTCAGAGCAGGACACCACATCGGTTTGATGGAGCTTCCCAGTGGAGCAGAAATAATTTGGCGTGGCACTACAGGTGATGAATAGAGTGCACCACTGACATGACACTTTGATAGGTAGCAACATATCCCCAGGTAATGACGCTTTTTCTGTGAGTAAACTGCCAGTGGGTACCACCACGGAAAAGATAACATGAGATACTGTGAAGAGGCAGTTCAGTTCCTGTCCCTTGAGCAGACTGTAAATGAAAAGACAGTTTGCTCTTTGGTTCTTTTTGCAAATAAATGCACATTTTGCTTTTCACTTTCAATTATGTTGATAATAATTTATATTTTAAGCTATTTAAAAGTCAATATAGGTTTGTATCAAAAGTGAAAAATCCCCTTGTCAATTCCGCGACCAGGGTCAACCAGTTTTAACCTTTCTGTTTTTATATCTTCTGTTGGTGAACTTCAAATCTATAAATGTGTTTCAACTTTGTGATTATAGAATTTTGGAACATGACCTGTCAACTTTCAGTTCAAATAAAATTTAAAACTTAATTTTCTCCCACAATTCATTTCTCCAATCTACCCAAAATAAAACCTGTCACTGCTCAGTCCCACCTCTTGTCACTACTGCCACTTCAAAGAACATATTTAGGCCACATTTCTTGGTCTGCCAACCACACATTACCAATTCTACAAGATATTATAATGTTAGTCCCCCCAACCTGTATCCCTCTCAGCCTTTCTCCCAGCTCCTTTCTCAGTATTTCCTTCCCAGCCTTTAGCAGCTGTGCTTTTATTTTGGTAAAGTTAAGATTATAACATTCATTCTCTACTGTAATCACAGTACATTTTTGATGATTTGTCCACAATTTGTTCTAAAAGCCGGAAACCAATAAAAGCTTTTGTACTGTAGTATAGCTATAAAAATACTTAACAAAGGCCGGTGTTTAGCATAGTGGTTAAGATGCCCTCATCCCACATTGGAGTGTCCAAAATTCAAATTCTTGCTCTGGTTCTTGACTGCAGCCTCCCACCAATGCAGACCCTGGAAATTAGTGGTGATGGCTCAAGTAATTGAGCTCCTGCTATCTACATGAGACCTGGATTGTGTTCTCTGCTCTCTGCTTTGGCCGTAGCCATTGCAGGCATCTGGATGGTAGTGTTTCTCTCTCCATCTCCTTCTTCCTCTCATTCCCTCTACCTCTCCCTCCACCCCCCTCTTCTACCTCTCTCTCATATAAGTAAATATAACTTAAAAATACTTAACAAGGGGCCAGCACTTTGGTGCAGTAGGTTAAGCCACCGCCTGCAGTGATAGCATTCTGTATGGGCACTGATTCGAGTCCTGGCTGCTCCACTTCTTACCTAGCTCCCTGCTTATGCACCTGGGAAAGTAGCAGAAGATGATCCAGGTGCTTGTGCCTCCGCACCAACATGGGAAACCCGGAAGAAGCTCCAGGCTCCTGGCTTGCACCTGGCACAGTCCTGGCTGTTGCAGTCATTTCAGGAGTGAACCAGTAGATGAAAGATCTCTCTCTGTGTCTCCCCTTCTCTTTCTGCAACTCTGACTTTCAAATAAATAAGTACATCTTTTAAAAAATACTTAACAAAATAGATATATGTATTATGCTAGGATTACATTTTCTTTTGTCTAATCTAATGCAGTAACATCTGAAAGGCCACTCAGAGGATAATGTTACTAGATCCAAGTTTGTGATTCTTTCTTACGCTTTACTACCTGATTTTTAGTGTAAGTTCAACTTTTTTCATGGTCTCATTTCTCTTGTTCTGGCATGGAAACAGTTTATTTCTGCCAAAGAAATCCATATCATTAACTAGGGAACTTCCAGACATGCAGATGTCCAAGTCTTAGGTTTCTTACATATGCCTTTCTTTTCCTATATATGTGTCTTTCACTGTGTTTCTGAAGCCAGAATGTTCTTTATTAGGAATCATAATAGTCTTTCATTTTGTAATTGAAACTTTGCTTTAGGATCCAGATATTTTGAGAGCAGGCAGTATAGATTATCACCAATTTACAATTTTAGGGTTTTTCTATTTACAATGGTATGAAAATGATATACATTCAGTAAAACACCCGCTTCAGATTTTGAATTTTCATCTTTTACTGGGCTGTTTAACATATGAGAGTGTGATACTCTCATAATACTGGGCAGTAGCAGTGAGCCACAGCTCCTAGTAATTGTGATCATGTGGGTAAACAACCAATAATCCATGGTGTACTTTGTTGTTAAGCTATGATGTTCAGTAAGTTAGGCGTATTAAATGCATTTTCAAATTATGATATTTTCAACTGATGATGGCTTTACAACTTACAACTACATTGTAAGTTAAGGAGCATCTGTGTTAGCTTTTGTCCATTTGTACTGCCTAAGAATGATTAGAGATGAGAAAGGACCATGAGGGTAACTAGGAAAGGAAGTAAGTGAAGATAATCAAAGATAGATAGACACAGCCTGGGAAGGAGGGATTGCAAGCACATTTTCCTAGCACCTCCATTTGCTTGGGGCCAACTAGCCCTACACAGTGCCTGTCTCCTAAGGTTCCATGTCCCATAGGAAGTACTTTGAATTCTAAAGGATTAGTCTGAGAGTCAGATGGTACTGACTTTGCATCTTCTATCTAGTACTTGGTAGTGTTGTTTTCTTTGGTATATTTGTTCATATCTTTGAGCCTTTCATTTTTTTTTTCACCTATAAAGTGGGGGCATTGAGTCCTGCTCTTTTTCAAATATTAGATTCTAGCCTTTGAATAGAATGCCACAGTTTGATAGGACCTTTCCAAAGGTGGTTGTAATTTGCCTTCCCTGATACATAAAGTTCTAAGGCTAGCAGAGCAGAACAGAGAGGCTCAATTCCTGGTTACAATGGGAAAACAGCAGAGAAGGACTAATTTCTCCAGAGACCCAGGTCAGAGTAATATCTGAACCCTGAGTGTCTTAGGGTGTCACAATCCAGTTCCTTTGCCATTCTGCATTCTGCCCATTGTGGGGCTCAAAAGAGCTACTGGTTGTGAAAAGAGATTAGTAAGGCTGAGGACTATGCCCCCAGTGAGGGATTGGGCTTTCTCTTTACCTGAGATGGAATCTTGAGGGTTAGTTTGGCTGTAGATAGGGCAGAGAAAATTCAGTGCAGAGGGCAGCCGCCCAGAAAGGAGTGTCCCTGGTCCTGTGAAGGTTAGCTCATGGTAGCTTGACCATGGCAGTTCTCTTGTGGCTCCTCCTTGTCCTCTAGTTCTAGTTCCATGATGACAATATACTTAGCTCCTACTTAACTGATGACATGCTTCTGGCCTGGTCTGGGGCCAAAGGTACTTCCAGGCAAGCTCTGTAAGAGCTAGGTTTGTTGTATCAAATTGTCTTTAGAGCATACCCACTTTTCTTTTATGTTCCTTTCCCATTGTCAGTCTTATCACTCTCCAATAATTGGGATAATTTGTTTCCCAGAGCAGTATGCCCGATCAGGGGAGCTGTTGCCTAAAGTGGGTGCCAAACTCAGGTGTAGGCTGAGTTGGGGTTGTAATAGGCCAGAGATAAGAGTGTATACTGAGTCTATGCTAGTTTCAAAGATCTGTACTCTGATCTGTGGGCAGCACATACTGGCTTCAGATAGGAAGCCTGCCTGAAATCCTTGCATTACTTGACTGACTCCAGAATATTGGACAGTCATGGGATGTCATAGGAAAGAGTTAAAATGTAAGGGAGCCTTGTCAAACTATTTTTTCTCCTCTGGTCTTTCCCACTTTTCCAGGAACTTTATTTCTAGCCTATACTTGCCCCACTTCTCTTTCTTATTTGGGGCAGTCAGGGGCTATCCACTGCCAGTGCAATGCCCCCCGCCCCCGTCCTAAAATATTACTCATCAGCTGTGAACAGAAACAACTGGAGCTGATAGGCTGATTAACTCATGTCAATTTCTGTTTCCTCTCATAAAATGTTAGACAGCCATGGCTGTCTTTGGAAAACATATCAAGATATCAAGGCAGTAAGAGAGAGGGAGTTTATGTAACAGAACCTCCTAGATTGCCATGCCTGGGCCCCTATCCTTCCATCCACCTTACTGATGGTACTGGAGAACACAGGTGAATGCTATCTCCCTAAAGATGGAAGGAAGGCCTTTCTAATCTCATAAATAGCTGGTTCTTTGTTTCACTTTATCCCCCCCCCCTCCCGCTAGGAGAAGAAGATGCAGCTGTGTGAGAAGAAATCCATTTAGGGTAGTTGGGGTCTGAAGTTATTTGTTAAAAAATATTTGAAGACATTTGGGTGATCTACATTTCCTTCCTGCTTGCCGCATTTTACATTGCACCCCTTTCACTACCACCACCTCACCTTCCCCTCTCCTTTACATTATGTATCACGTGATATGTCCTGTTTTGTGTAAGAATCCATTGACATTGTGTGATATTGTATGTTGTTAATAGTAATGCTCCAAGAAACATCTGTGACTGCCCAATTACTGGGTTTAAGGAAGGAAGTGCTGGAATAAGTTTGCATTTGATTGAGCTTGGTTGAATTGGACCCAGCCAAAAAGCTTGAATTTGTTGATCCTTCTTAAAATGGTCTGTGAGCAATGGCTGTTGAGTCATAGAGTCAGGAAATTTCAGAGCTCAGAGGGGATCTTTAAAGTCATCTATTTTAGCCCTCTTGCTGATGTTCAAACACCTCTAAATTACATATCCTTGCCTCCTAAGTGGTTATCCACTCTCTATTCTCACACTTACTAACAGCTCCCTACCTCTTCAGGCCATTAGTTACAGTTCAGGAAAGGTCTGAGAGACTTTGTCTTTATGTTAAATTAAAATCTGTCTTTCTGGGGCTTCTAAAGCTGGGAAGGGTATAAATGGACAAGAGCACTGGCTCTGGAGATACTCTTTTAGGATTAAAATCAGAGTTTTCCAATCTATTAACAGTGTAGCCATGGCTAGGTTGCTTGTACTTTCTGAGCTTCAGTGGCTTCATCTGTGTAAATTACCGATTTAATAGTACTTCATTAAGTTGTGAGAAATAAACCAAATTATGCAAAAAAGTACTGACAGTGGGGTCTGACATGTAGGAAGCACACAATAATAATGTGGATGATACTTATAGCAAACTTTTAATGTTAGTCACAGAAGTAGTATCATTATTTCTCCCTGCTTCTCTCCATACATCTTCGGTACTCTCTCTGCAGCCCTTAAGGGTGCTAAGCCTGATACCAGGTTTGCCATATCTCTCCTGTCCTCTTGGCTTCAGGGATTTCATCTTTTACCTATTGTTTGGATGAATCAGTCCTTCTGCAACAACTTCTTGTTCCTAAATGTATGTGGCTAGACTGAGCATCTGGGCATGCAAGGATTCAGTTCCTCTTAACGCAGCTACTTGTATGAGAACATGGGCTACTTGGAGGCCTGTACATTCTGATAAATGCCAGGCTCTGAAAATTAATGGGGATGGTGTTGAAACCAATGAGCCTGCTGAACATATAATTGTACAATGGCTTTCTTGGCTGCTCTGGCCTCTACCAACAGGCATAACAACATAAGTGAGTCTGTACATCAGCAGTTAGCTTTCATTTAGGAGCAAATAAATGGTGGAACACTGTGCTATGTGTAGGAGCCCATGAATGATTGGAAAACATCTTTTGTAAGATGTATTGGGGGAAATAGCCATAATAACAGACCTGTAAATTTTGCCATTTCGTTCAGTTCTTTAGTTGTTTTGATAAACTTATTAAGGTAGCAAAATTATTGGCATTGCTTCTCAGTGGGCCTTAGGCCTGAGGACCATGTGTGGGATGGACTCATGCCAATATCCAGTTACATACTAGGTAAGCATAGCTTACTGTTAAGGACATATTTAAAAATGGTATTACATATGGAACAGGTCCAGCAGTAGCTCTGAAATTACAGTGCAGTCAGATAAACTTGAATTGGGATCAAGTCCTAGAAGATCACCTTCTCACACAGATTGGGATAGGCTGAGAACATGCAGTGGGTGAGGACCCTCCCAACTGCAAATGTTGGGAAGAAGTACAGCCCGGTGGGTGGATAATAGCATCAGTAGGCAGGCGTGCAGAGAGTGGCTTTGTTGTCATGGCAAGTGGTAGGTTTTAGTAGGTCTGATATCAAGTTTTTGAGTGTGTTTCACACAGCAGATGAAACAGGGTAGCCAGGAATCCAGATCCAGGCAGTATACAGATAAAATGGTTTCTGCACCTGTACACTGAAGAGCTTAGTTATAAATTCATTCATCCAACTGAGGACTGTCAGATGGATTGTGAAGAGGTACAGTACTTTGGACCTTCAGACCATTCTGCAGGAGTCTGATGGTAGATATGAAAACTTATACAGAAATGAGGTAACATGCTTAAGCTCTCTGACTTTAGTCAAATTTTTCTCATTTTTCCAAGTCTCAGTTTTCTCCCCGGAAGATGGACGGTTAGACCAGATAAACTATAAGAACTTTTTAACCCATATTCTGTAATTGTTTTTTATTGAGGAAAAATAAAATTTACCATTTCAATCATTTTAAAATGTGCAATGCAGTACATTCACTATATCTTGCAATCGTCAGTGATATCTAATCCCAGAATTTTTTATCACTACATGGAGAAATTACACCATTAGCAGTCACTCTCCATTCCTCCTTTCTTTAGTGCACTGGACTCCACAATGTTTTATGCACAGATTAGCAGGTAAATAGAAAAGGACAGTTAGTGAAGGGATGTGATTCAGTAGGAGCTGAGATCTGGAAGAGGTATATGGCTCGAGTAGCCATAGCTGAATACCTCAGCCTGGATAAGGAATAGAAAGAGTTAAAAATACAAGTCAACTGTTACAGGAGAACATTTAATAGGGAGCAAGCCAGACTTGGGACACTTGTAGAGTTTTGCAGAATCTGCTAGACTTGCCTATGTTAGTAAGTGGCATGACCCAGACTCCAAAGCCAGTGTTTTGCCAATTTACCACCCTGTGGTGTTTTTATTTCTTTCAGAAATTTCCGTCAAATAACTGCAAGATTTTTGGGAAATGAGTACCTCAGATTAGTTTGATTTTAGTGCACATGTGTTAGTGTGACTTTTATCATGAAATCAGGGAAGGCAAGGCTTTGTACATCCATATTCTGGATAGCTTAAATGGAAGCTTTCTCTTCCTTTTAGCTCAAACAGGAAGTACATCAAAGGAAATGCAGAAGAAATGAACTTCTGAAAGTCCTATTATAGCACCCCTTTTGTGGCTATTTTACTAGTGAACCTAAGTTCTATCAAGATCTAAGCAGGGTAGGCACATACAAACCGAAGGAAAGAAGACTTAGGGGTAGAGTATATTTTGTTTCCAGGCTGGTGCTGTTGTACAGCAGGTTAAAGCCTCGGCCTGCAGTGCTGGCATCCCATGTGGGTGCAGGTTTGAGTCCCAGCTGCTCCACTTTTGATCCAACTCCCTGCCAATGTGCCTAGGAAAGCAACAGAGGATGGCCCAAGTCCTTGGGCCCCTGCAACTGCGTGGGAGACATGGAAGAAGCTCCTGGCTCCTGACTTTGGATCAGCCCAGCTTTGGCCATTGCAGCCATTTGGGGAGAGAATCAGCATATGGAAGACCTCTCTCTGTAACTCTGTCTTTCAAATTAGTAAAAGCTGGTGCCGCATCTCACTTGGCTAATCCTCCGCCTGTGGCGCCGGCACCCCGGGTTCTAGTCCCAGTCAGGGCGCCAGATTCTGTCCCGGTTGCTCCTCTTCTAGTCCAGCTCTCTGCTGTGGCCTGGGAAGGCAGTGGAGGATGGCCCAAGTGCTTGGGCCCTGCACCCACATGGGAGACCAGGAGGAAGCACCTGGCTCCTGGCTTCAGATCAGCGCAGCGCACTGGCCACAGCACGCCAGCTGTAGCAGCCATTTGGGGGGTGAACCAACGGAAGGAAGACCTTTCTCTCTCTCTCTCTCTCACTGTCTAACTGTGCCTGTCAAAAAATAAATAAATAAATAAATAAATAAATAAGTCTTTAAAAAAGAGTATATTTTGTTTCAGAGGCATCTAGTTTTTTTTTTTTTTTTTAAGATTTATTTGAAAGGCAGAGCGACAGAGGGAGAGAAGGAGAAGAGAGGGATAGGGAGGGAAAGGAGAGGAGAAGAAAGAGAGATCATCGAGATCTGTCCTTCCTTTCACTGGTTTCAATCCCCTGGTAACACAAGAGCCAGACTGTGCCAGGCTGAACTGAAGAACCAGGAATTCCATCTGGGTCATCCACATGAGCAAAAGGGACCCAAGTACTTGAGCCATCATCTGCTGCCTTCATAGGCACGTTAACAGAATGCTTGATGAGAAGCAGAGCAGTTGTGACTGCTCCAATATGGGATATGGGATGCCAGCATTCTATTTGGTGGCTGATGCACTGTAGCACCATCCCCAGATATACTTTTCTTGACTAGGAAGGAAACTATATCATTTGTGAAGGGCTTCCTTGTACCCCAATCAACCTCCTTCTAACTTGAGCTCTCACCTTAGGAAGCCTTGTTATGTGCAAAAGATATTAACAACCCCAGCCCAGGCAAAGTCTCCCTTCTATAGCTGGTTGTTTGGAGTCTGGCTTTCAAGAAGAGTGCTCTCCACTCTCCTTGTTGTTGTTATTTGGTTTGTTTATAACCAAAATCTTCATTGCTATAGTTTAAGCTCATTATGTCTCTGCTAGAAAAGGAAAACAATTTGTTAGTAGCATTCTTATGATAGTCTTTCATATAATTAGTGATAGTTGTTAAATCTCTTTCCCTTGATGGAGGCTGTATACACCTTGCTAACTGTGTAGACCATGGTGGATAGTCTTTGCGCCAGGCAGAAATGCTTTCTTGCATGCATACTCAGGGATTTCTATGCAAGCCTGATCCACCTAGAAGCTGGAACTGGGGTTTTTAAACAAACCATGTGGATTAGGGGAGTGAGGTGTGTGGTGCATGTGCATGTAGGACTAGGAACTCTGTTTGCCTGAAGCCAAATGAGTTCCTTTCAGTCCACCTGCAGCCACACTAGGACACTGAGCCACTATGATGACAGAAAAAGGCATTTGATGACCTTTGCTTTAGGACAATTTATGTTTTCTCTAATCCCACTCCTTTATCTGTGTTTTGGCCTTTTGCAGTGAGATCACTGAGATCACTGGCTGGCAGAAAGGGCTCTGCTCATTATTAGAGTTATCTAAAATAGGAAAGGGCTACCTTGGAAGACAGTGATATCTTTGTCACTGGTTGTGTTTAAGGAGATAGGCTGGATAATTGCTGGCCAGGGAAGTGGTCAATGGAATTTATGCATTGATTGGTGGGCCAGGAGTAGTATGGATTAGCTAAGTTTCCATTTCCTTTAGAACTGATTCTTCAGCTCTGAGATCCTATTAATGTGAACAGCAGTAATACCTCACTGTCTCAGAGGATGGCAGACTTTTCAGTTCTCTCTGGCTGATTATATTTGGTTTGGTTTGAAAACATTAAGATGAAATTTAGATAATATTGCTTATCTATTCTTTTCTCAGAAATATCACACCTCTGGAGCCAGGGATATTTTGACTTTCTAGGAGACTCCTCAAGCCTTTATGAACTTACCTGGGAGCTACTACATGGATGTTATTATGATACCTCTCCTTTTAATTTGAGACAAGGGCTACTAAGGATGTTGAAGAGTGTGTACCAAGGATGTAGTGAGCATCATTTTTTAAAAAAAAAAAGATTTATTTATTTGAAAGGCAGAGCTACAGAGAGGCAGAGGCAGAGAGAGAGAGAGAGATATCGTCCATCCACTGGTTCACTCCCGAGATGGCCACAATGATCGGAGCTGAGCCGATCTGAAGCCAGGAGCCTGGAGCTTCTTCTGGGTCTCTCACACTGGTGCAGAGGCCCAAAGACTTGGGCCATCTTGTACTGCTTTATCAGGCCATAGCAGAGCTGAATTAGTAGTGGAGCAGCTGAGACCCAAACCAGTGCCCATATGGGATGCCAGCACTGCAGGCAATGGCTTTACCTGTTACGCCATAGTACTGGACCTGTGAGCATCATTTTAACAGAGCAGTGGTGCATATGCTGGAGTGTGTATATAGGTATATAAATGCAGGGATTTTCTTTGTGCACAAAATACATAACCATGGTGTCATATGGAATATGGACTGAAATATGACTGGAATGGGGAATGGTCAAAGGAGAAACCTAGCCTTATCTAAATTGTTTTAACTTTTAATTTATTTATTTGTGTAGGGATATAATTCTCATACCACAAAATTTACCATTTTAAAGTGTACAGTTTGATAGGTTTCAGTGTATTTGTAAGGTTGTATAACCATTATCACCATCTAGTTCCAGACATCTTCTTTTTCTTTTTTTTTTAACTTTTATTTAATGAATATAAATTTCCAGAGTACAGCTTATGGACTACAATGGCTTCCCCCCATAACGTCCCTCCCACCCGCAACCCTCCCCTTTCCCACTCCCTCTCCCCTTCCATTTACATCAAGATTCATTTTCGATTCTCTTTATATACAGAATATCAGTTTAGCATACATTAAGTAAGGATTTCAACAGTTTGCTCCCACACAGAAACGTAAAGTGAAAAATACTGTTTGAGTACTAGTTATAGCATTAAATCTCAATGTACAGCACGCCGGCGCCGCAGCTCACTAGGCTAATCCTCCGCCTAGCGGTGCCGGCACACCGGGTTCTAGTCCCGGTCGGGGCGCCGGATTCTGTCCCGGTTGCCCCTCTTCCAGGCCAGCTCTCTGCTGTGGCCAGGGAGTGCAGTGGAGGATGGCCCAGGTGCTTGGGCCCTGCACCCCATGGGAGACCAGGAAAAGCACCTGGCTCCTGGCTCCTGCCATCGGATCAGCGCGGTGCGCCAGCCGCAGCACGCCGACCGCGGCAGCCATTGGAGGGTGAACCAATGGCAAAGGAAGACCTTTCTCTCTGTCTCTCTCTCACACTGTCCACTCTGCCTGTCAAAAAAATTAAAAAAAAATAAAATAAATAAAAAAAAAATCTCAATGTACAGCACACTAAGGACAAAGATCCTACATGAGGAATAAGTGCACAGTGATTCCTGTTGTTGACTTAACAAATTGACACTCTTGTTTATGGCATCAGTAATCACCCTAGGCTCTTGTCATGAGCTGCCATGGCTATGGAAGCCCCCTGAGTTCACTGACTCATAATTTTTAGACAAGGCCATGGTCAAAGTGGAAGTTCTCTCCTCCCTTCAGAGAAAGGTACCTCCTTCTTTGATGGCCCGTTCTTTCCACTGGGATCTCACTCAAGGAGATCTTTCATTTAGGCCTTTTTTTTTTTCCCACAGAGTGTCTTGGCTTTCCATGCCTGAAATACTCTCATGGGGTTTTCAGCCAGATCCGCATGCCTTAAGGGCTGATTCTGAGGCCAGAGTGCTGTTTAGGACATCTGCCATTCTATGGGTCTGCTGTGTATCTCACTTCCCATGTTGGATCATTCTCTCCCTTTTTGATTCTATCAGCTAGTATTTGCAGACACTATTCTTGTTTATGTGATCCCTTTGGTTCTTAGTCCTATCATTATGATCAATTGTGAACAGAAATTGATCACTTGGACTAGTGAGATGGCATTGGTACATGCCACCTTGATGGGATTGAATTGGAATCCCCTGGTATGTTTCTGACTCTACCGTTTGAGGTAAGTCAGCTTGAGCATGTCCCGAATTGCACATCTCTTCCCTCTCTTATTCCCACTCTTATATTTTTTTTATTCCCACTCTTATATTTAACAGTGATCACTTTTCAGTTAAGTTTCAGCACTTAAGAAGAATTGTGTATTGATTACAGTATTCAACCAAAAGTATTATGTAGAACAAACAAAAAAAAAATACTAAGAGGGATAACATATCAAGTTGCTCATCAACAGTCAGGGTGAGGGCTGATCAAGTCAGACATCTTATTTTTCATTGACAAAGAAAACAGTGTATTTATGGGGTACAGTGTCATGTTTTTATTTACATATACATAGTAGAATAATTAACATATCCATCACCTCACATTTTTTGATGAGAACATGTAAAATCTACTGTCTTACATTTATTATTAATTGTAGTCACCATGCTACACAATGGACCCCCAGAACTTACTTTTCTTTTCCAAATGAAACACAGAACCCTTTGAAGTTTCTCCATAGTCCTCTTCAACTCAGCCCTTGGCAACCACAAATCTGTTATTTAGCTTTAATTGATTTGTCTATTGTTGACATTCCACATAAATGGATTTCCACATGAATCTTAAAATCAGCTTGTCAATTTTTGCAAGAAAGCCAGCCAAGAATTTTTGTTTCTTTATTTTATTGATTTGAAAGGCAAAGAGAGAAAAAGAGATAGAGACATCTCACTTGCTGGTTACTCCCCCATATGCCACAACAGCTGGAACTAATCTAGATTGAAGTTGGGAGTCTAGAATTGAATTCAGATCTCTCACATGGGTGGCAGGGACCCAACCACTTGAGCCATTGTCTGTTGCCTCACAGGGTGGATATTAGCAGGAAACTAGAAAAGAGGGTAAAGCCAGGTAATGAACCCAAGCACTCTGATATTGAATGCAGATGTCCCAAGATATGTCTCAACTGCTACATCACTCATACCAAATGCTCAACTCCCAGCTGAGAGTTTGATAGGGAGCATATTAAATCTGAATCAATTTGGGGTATATTTTCATTTTAGCAGTATTAATTCTTATAATCCATTAACAGAGAGGTCTTTATATTTATTTAGATCTTATTTACTTTCTTTTAGGAGGTTTTTTTTTTTTTTACAGTTTTCAGTATATAAGTCTTACACTCATTTTGTTAAATTTATTTCTAAGTATTTTGTCTGATCCTATTGCAGTGCATTTGATTTCTTAATTTTATCCTCAGATTGTTCATAGTATAAGAAATTGATCATTAAAATATATGCATGTATCAAAATATTACATTGCACTCCATAATTATATACAATTATCGTTTGTCAATAAATGCAGGTAATCTAATAAAAATAATATAATTGATTTTTTCTTTTTTAACTTTTATTTAATAAATATAAATTTCCAAAGTACAGCTTTTGGATTACAGTGGCTTTCCCCCCCACCATAACTTCCCTCCCACCTGCAACCCTCCCATCTCCTGCTCCCTCTCCCATTTCATTCATATCAAGATTCATTTTCAATTGTCTTTATATAAAGAAGATCAATTTAGGCTGGTGCCGTGGCTCACTAGGCTAATCCTCCGCCTTGTGGTGCCGGCACACCGGGTTCTAGTCCCGGTCGGGGCACCGGATTCTGTCCTGGTTGCCCCTCTTCCAGTCCAGCGCTCTGCTGTGGCCAGGGAGTGCAGTGGAGGATGGCCCAAGTCCTTGGGCCCTGCACCCCATGGGAAACCAGGAGAAGCACCTGGCTCCTGCCATTGGATCAGCGCGGTGCGCCGGCCGCAGCGCGCCGGCTGGGGCGGCCATTGGAGGGTGAACCAACGGCAAAGGAAGACCTTTCTCTCTGTCTCTCTCTTTCACTGTCCACTCTGCCTGTCAAAAAAAAAAAAAAAAAAGATCAATTTAGTATTTTTGCATATTTATATTGGATTCTGAAACTTACTTTTTATTACTAACAAAAAGTTTTATTTGGTGGATTTGTTTAGCATTTTCTGTGTAAGAGCATATAATCTATGACTAGAGATAGTTTTACTTCTTTCTGGTCTGAGTATCTTTTTTTTTTTTTTTTTTTTTGGTCCAATTGCTCTGGCTAGAACCTCTTTGTAATGTGGAACTGAAGTGATGAGAACAAATTTTCTTGTCTTGTTCTTGATTTTAGGAGGAAAGCTTCAGTATTTCATCATTAAGCATGATATTAATGAGTTTTTCATAAATGTCTATTATTTTGAGGAATTTCTCTTCTACTCCTAGTTTGTTCAGTTTTTCTTATCATGAAAGTGTTGAAGTTGTTCTGTGTCTATTGAGATGATCATGTGGGTTTTTATAACCTTTATTTCATTGATAAGGTATATAATATTAATTTTCATATATTGATCCAACCTTGTATTCCTGGGATCTATCCTATCTGGTAAAGTGGGTAATTTTTTTTATATGTTGCTGGATATATATAGTTTGCTAGCATTTTGTAAAGGATTTCTACTTTTTGGAGGAGTATCTGGAAGGTTGTTAATTTCTCTTTAAATGTTTGATGGAATTCACCAGTGAAGTCATTTGCTGCTGGTTTGTTTGATTGTTTCATGTTTTTTCTCGGCTTGGTAAGTTCTCCATTATTCATTAACCTTACTATAGGTTTACTCATGTTTTCTGTTTTTTGACTTAGTTTCTACAGTTTGTCTTTCTAGGAATTTGTCCATTTATTATGTTATCTAATTTGTTGATATACAGTTGTTCATAGTATTTCTTTTCAGTCCTTATTATTTCTATAATACTGATAGTAATGTTTCTTCTTTCTTCCCTGCTTTTAATAATTTGAATCTTTTTCTAGTTTAACTTTTTACAATGTGCTTCTGTATTGACTGTATTATTTTAAAAAAGGCAGGAAAAACTGGAAGGCAAGATATCAAATGGCATGTTAAAGAATAAGTATGTTGCTATCTCATTGAAGTCTGTATGAGCATCAGTTTCTTTTTATTTATTTATTTTTAAGAATTTATTTTATTTATTTGAAAGGTAGAATTACAGAGAGGTAGGAAGAGATAGAGAGATCTTGGATCCCCTGGGTCACTCCTCAAATGGCTGCAACAGCCTTGCTTGGCCAGGACAAAGCCAAGAGCCAGGAGATTCATCTGGATCTCCTATGTGGGTTCAGGGGCCTGCGGCCTTGGGCCATCTTCTGCTGCTTTCTCGGGTATATTAGCAGGGAGCTGGATTGGAAGTGGAGTAGCTGGGACACGAACAGGGCCCATATGGGATGCTGCTGTCACTGGCAGAGGCTTAACCCATTATGCCACGGTGTAGGCCCTGAGGCATCAGTTTATTTATCAGGAAGTGGAGAGGTTGAGCCATTGTGACTGAAGTGGTTTAAATCCTCTGGACTATATTACTTCTCTCTTCTAGTATGGTATTAAAAACAGAAATGGGAATATTTTTGTACAAAATGTAGACCAGTCTTGGAAGAACCCAGCATTCCTGAAGGGAGTAGTAGAAAGTAGGTGTGGAAATATATTTGAATACCAGGATAAGAGAATTGGACTTGCTTTATAATCAGTGAGGACCTATTGAGATTTAGGGATATGAGAGTAGTCAATCAAAATTATAGTCAAGTGAATTGATCTGATCATGTTGGATAGGAGGATTTGGAGCTGGGGTATTACCCAGGGACTTTTCATGTATAAAGGGACAAGGGCAGTGACAATGGGAATGGACAAGGAAGAGATGAGAACCAGAGATTATTTTTGATTTAGAAAGCACTCACTGATTCAGAAGTAGGAGGGAGGAGTCAGTTGTCATATTCAGTTGTGTGTCTCTCACAATTAGTGGTGAGACATGGAAGAGGTCCAAAGAAGATATTTGTTAAATTGAACTACATTAACCCAGCCTTGCTTCAAAGTTCAATGAAGGCTGGGAAAAACTTTAAGTACTCTGAGAGGGCTTCCAGAAAAGCTTTCAACTTGGCAGGTTCCAAGCATTGTCCATCTTCTTACTCAGGAGCCTGCATATGCTAATCGCAGCATCAATAAGGACACCTGTGAAAAGATACACATTTGCCTGCACACATTGTTGGGCAAGGTTGATATGGCACTCTGGGCTGACATTTCACCCAGTGAAGATAAGCTCATGTGTTGATCTGTGTAAATACACTCTTAGATGCAAGCAGACAGGAGCCTTCATCTGCACAGAGGAGCAATGTCCTCAGGAGCAGGAGTCTTAGAGTTTAGACCAGAAAGCCCTTTCATTTGGACCACAGGATCTTTCCTGGGACCCTGGAATCCAGAACATAATGATTGGGCTTCATATGATACCTTTTTCTAGTCCAACATATTTCCTTGAATGGTAGACCTTCAAAAGACAATGATTTTTGTCTGTTTTGTTTGTACTATGACCACAATATGTGTCACATAGTAGGGACTTGATACAGATCTAATGAATTTCTGAATCTGCCAGTAGTTTTGTAGGAAAACAGCATTTTAACCTAAAGAGTATACTTCTGGGATTGCTATAGTAGTAGTAGATAAAGATGTCTTCCCATAAGCTCCTTATGAAGAATCCTGTCACCAATGCCTTTAGTTCTAGTCAGAAGGGACATCTCCACCAAATTCTGTATAAGGGATCTGCTTCTACCTGGCTGCCATTACCTTCCTCTCGTCATTATCAGTTGGAACTACAGTGCTGTGGAATATGGCTTGAACTTAGATCTGGTTCTGTTCCTGTGTTCACTTGTGCTCCACTGCTACCTCATATTCTGAGCTTCTTCCCACAGGAACTGTTCCAAATATTCATCTTATTCCAACCATCCTAAGACCAAAATTTTAAAAAATGAGTGAGTGGGAGCATGAGAGAGAGTGCAAACTCTCTTCTGCTGACTAACTTCCCAAATGTCCAATGAACCCCAGCTGGGACCAAAGCTGGGAGCTAGGGACTCAATCTAGTTCTCCTAGGTGGGTGGCAGGAATCCAGTCACTTGAACCATCGCCACTGCCTCCAAGGGTCTACATCATCAGGAAGCTGGAGTTAGGAGCAAATCTGAGTATTGAATCTAGACACTCTGATGTGGGATGTAGGGTGTCTTAACCACTAGGCCAAATGCTTGCCCCCAAAAGTTATCATTTTTACTTTACTTGCTTTATACTCCTGAGAAGAAAATAAATGGTTTATTGTCTGTTAAATGCTTGCCTCTGGTACCATTTTCATAGCACACTTAGCTTGCCTTATGAGAAGCAGAGAAAAGCAAATGGATTAATAGAGGGTAAGGTTTTCGTTGTTATAAATAGTAGCATCATGTATATATCGGCTTTAATGCTGTATTAGTCTGTTTTCCATTACTATAACAAAATACTTGAGACTGGAGAATGCATAAAGAAAATAGGTTTATTTAGCTCAGTTTTAGAGGCATTAAGTCTAAACAGTATAGTACCAGCTCTTGCAAGGACCTTCATGGCTGCATTACATGGTGTATGATATCTTAGTAGGACCGTATGTGAAAGAGAAAGATAGGTAGTCAGAGAAAGACTTGAGTCCCAGGAGGCGGGACTACATTACTACATTATTCCTTTATGAGAACAGTGAGAACAGGGACCTAATTACCTTCAGAGCGCTTTCTCTTTCTCTCTCTCTCTCTCTCTCTCTCTCTCATCTCTTTGAGAGCTAGAGTTACAAACAGGGAGAGGGAGAGACAGAGAGAAAGATCTTACATCCACTGGTTCACTCCCCAAATGGTCACAATGGTTGGAGCTGGGCCATTCCAAAGCCAGTACCTAGGAGCTTCTTCCAGGTCTCCCATGTGGGTACAGGGGTCCAAGTGCTTGGGGCCATCTTCCACTGCTTTCCCAGGCCATTAGCAGGGAGCTGGATCGGAAGTGGAGCAACCAGGACACGATCCAATGCCCATAGGGGATGCCGGTGCAAAGGCAGAAGCTTAGCCTACTATGCTACAGTGCTGGCCCCTGGGCCCTACCTCTTCAAGGTCCTACTACTTCTTAACATCACCACATCAGGGATCAGAATTTCTTTTTTTCTTTTTTTATTTTTTATTTTTTTTATTTTTTATTTATTTATTTTTTTTTTTGACAGGCAGAGTGGACAGTGAGAGAGAGAGACAGAGAGAAAGGTCTTCCTTTGCCATTGGGTCACCCTCCAATGGCCGCTGCAGCCGGCGCGCTGCGGCCGGCGCACCGCGCTGATCCAATGGCAGGAGCCAGGTACTTCTCCTGGTTTCCCATGGGGTGCAGGACCCAAGTACTTGGGCGATCCTCCACTGCACTCCCTGGCCACAGCAGAGAGCTGGACTGGAAGAGGGGCAACCGGGACAGAATCCAGCGCCCCTACCGGGACTAGAACCTGGTGTGCTGGCACCGCAAGGCAGAGGATTATCCTAGTGAGCCATGGCGCTGGCTTAGGGATCAGACTTTCAACAGATGAACTCTTGGCGAACAAACATATTCAAACCATAACAAATGCCCTTGAATCACTTTTTGACCAGGTCTATTCCTTTGAATAATCGTCTTTCATATTGTCCATTATTGTATTAAAAGGCAGCTCTTAACATTTTGCACACACAAGGCTGACCTTTTGGAAGAGATTTCCAATAGAGCTTTTACAGAGGGCAATAGGTTCTCAGTGGAGATAAATTTTATACATTTGGCTATGTGTGCAGAATGCATTAAAACAGTAAGCGATACTTATTTTTTCTTGTCGCAAATAAGTGGAATGTATGCTGGGGACATCTCCAGGATCACTGGGTAACAACTGTTCACCCTTAATAGGAGCAAGGGAAAGGAAGAAAATAGAGAGTTAGGAAATAGCTGATATCCTTCTAGTTCCATCCCAAAGCCTCTGTCCCCCTGAGGCCACCCATAAACAGGCTTCCCTGATGGCAGAAGTACGATTGCATTTATTATTTTTTTATTATTTTTATTTTTTAAAGGTTTTTATTTAATGAATATAGATTTTCATATGTATAGCTTTTAGGGATATAGTGTTTCTTCCCCCCATACCTACCCTCCCACCTTCACTCCCATCCCAGCTTCCACTCCCTCTCCCATTCCATTTGCCATTAAGATTTGTTTTTAATTGACTTTATATACAGAAGACAAACTCTTTATTAAGGAGAGATTTCAACTATTTGCACTCATACAGACACAAAGTATAATGTACAGTTTGAAGACAAATTTTACCATTAATTCTCATAGTACAACTCATTAAGGACAAAGGTCCAGCATGGGGAGCAAGTGCACAGTGACTCCTGTTGTTGATTTAACAATTGACTCTTATTTATGAAGTCAGTGATCAACCGAGGCTCTTGACATGAGCTGCCAAGGCTATGGAAGCCTTTTGAGTTCACAAACTCTGCCAGTATTTAGACAGGGCCATATGCAAGTGGAAGTTCTCTCTTCCTTTCAGAGGCAAGTACATCCTTCTTTGATGGCCCTTTCTTCCCACTGGGGTCTCATTCATAGAGATCCTTCATGCAGAACCTTTTTTGCCACTATGTCTTGGTTTTCCATGCCTGAAATGTTCTCATGGTGTTTTCAGTTAGGACTTAGAGGCTGATTCTGAGGTCAGAGTGCTGTTTAGGGTGTTTCTCATTCTATGAGTCTGCTGTGTGGACTACTTCCCATGTTGGAACTTTTTCTCCTTTGTAATTCTATCTATTGTTATTACCAAGCTCTTGGTCTTATGTGATCGCTTTGACTGATGGTCCTATGTATATGATCAGTTTCATACTTAATATGATCACTTTATCATATAAGATGGGATTAGTGCCACCCTGCTAAATGGGATTTGGAGTCCTATGGCAAGTTTTTAGCTTCACCCTTAGGGGTAGGTCTGTGGGAATGTGTGGTGTTCTGTATAGCTCCCTCCCTCTCTCATTCCCACTCTTATTTTTAACTGGGATCTATTTTCAATTGACTTAATACATTTATGATTAATTCTATGTTAAGTAAGGAGTTCAGCCAATGGTATTAAGTGGAGAAGAAAAAAAAAGAATAAAAAAATAGATAAAGTGAAATAATAAAGTGTTCCTTGACAGTCAAGACAAGGGCTGTTCAAGTAATTGCTTCTCATAGTGTCTGTTTCACTTCTACAGGTTTCCTTTTAGGTGCTCTGTTAGTTGTCACCGATCAGGGAGAACATATATTTGTCCCTTTGGAACTGGCTTATTTCACTAAGTATGATATTTTCCAGATTCATCCATTTAGCTTTAAATGACCGGATTTTTTTAACTGCTGTGTAGTATTCCATAGAGTACATATCCCATAGTTTCTTTAACCAGTCTTCTGTTGATGGCATTTAGGTTGATTCCATGTCTTGGCTGTTGTGAATTGAGCTGCAATAAACATAGAGGTGCAGATGTCTCTTTTATTTGCTGATTTCATTTCCTTTGGGTAAATTCCAAGGAGTGGGATTGATGGGTCGTATGGTAGCGCTGTATTCAGATTTCTGAGGTATCTCCAAAATGTCTGTAGGATTTCATTTCATTGCTTGATCTTGAGGCAGAAATGTGGAAAAAGCTAGGGGGTAGAATGCAGAAATAAAGATAATTGATTAAAACTGCTACTCTGCCTAGGGGGGCCCACTCTTATTTTCTACCTACCCCCATAATTTTCCCCTTTCCTAGGACAGGGGTAAAATGGGCCATCTCCTTGATTCAAGTGAAGTCCTCTAAGATCCAGAAACACCTTCACCCAACTTCCTCCGAAAGGTGTCTTCAGCCTCCCTCTGCCTTCATGACTTAATCAGTAATCTTAACTGTATCCATATCTGATGATTTCAATAATTCTTAGCTCACCTTGGTCTAAGCTCTTTTCTTCTGTTTTCCTGTCTGCCTTAGAGCCCAAATCACCAAGGTACTGGCACAGAGGTTAAGAGTGTAGTTTCTAGAGTCAGACAGCCTGGCTTCTATCCCCGTTCCTCTGTTTCCTATGTGTGAGACTAGGGACAAATGTCTTAACTACTCTGTTACTCTCATCTGTAAATTGGTGGTAATATGAGGTAATTTGTAGCTCATAGGCTTCAAACACATAGAAAAGATAAGGAAATAGAAAGGTTAATCACGTGCTTATGTGTTGAAATTTGTAATGTGCTCCATAAAAATGTACGGGTATTACATACATTAATCCTGTTTTTTTTAATTTAAAAAATTTTGGAAAATAGAATTAAAAGACTTTTTTGCAAAAAATCAAAGTTCATCCATAGTTTTTTTAAATATGCATTTTGAAAACTACTCATATGCATGGATCTCAATTTTTTGTGCCAAAGTTGTTATATTTTAATTTTATTTTCCATAAACTTTTTTATTTTATTTATTTGAAAGAGTTACAGAGAGGGAGAGGGAGAGAGAGAGAGAGAGAGAGGTCTTCCATTCGCTGGTTCACTCCCCAAAAGGCCACAACGGCTGGAGCTAAGCCAATCCAAAGCCAAGAGCCAGGAGATTCTTCCAGGTCTCCCACGTGGATGCAGGGCCCCAAGCACCTGGGCCATCCTCCACTGCTTTCCCAAGCACATTATCAGGGAGCTGGACCAGAAGTGGAACAGCCAGGACTCGAATGAGTGCCCATATGGGATGCTGGCATTGCAGTTGGCGACTTAACCTACTGCACCACAAACACTGGCTCCTCCATGAACTTTGAAATCCCCTTGTTACCTGTAGGTATTAAAAGTTCTTAGCACAGTGGATGGTGGTAATAAGTGCCCAGCAAGTGGAGAAATATTCTGCCATTTCCACTGTAACTTTGAGGAGGTAGAAATCTTTGTATATCCAAGGAAGTTCACAGTCCAATTTTGATGATTATTTGTATATCCTTTGGTGGAAAGCAGTACTAAAAAGCCCTTGGTTTGAGCCTGTATTCCACTCTAGCATCCAGCTTTGGTATTCATGCTCATGGACACTAAAATTCTGCATTTGGACAATAATTCACCTGTGACTCTGAAGATGTTTAGCTTAATCTTTTTTTTTTCTTGATCCAGCTGTGATACTTAGATTTTCTACAGTATGAAGAAATTCTGCTTGCCATCACTTCTCCCTCTTCTGAGACCTTTTAGACACAAAGGTACTCAGATACGATTTAGATATCTCCCCAACCTCTGCTCCATCCTCCGTTTTACAGTTACGGCACCAGAAATCAGAGAGATATACACATGCACAAGGTTACAAATCACCCTAGAGCAAATATTGCATTCTTTTTGCAGGGGCCTTGGGATAAAGAATCTCTGAATTTTAATTTATCCTTTTTTCTACTTGGCTGGAAACTCCTAAGGTGGCTAACCCATTCTTTTTTGTGTGTACTTCCACAGCTCTGGGTGAACCAGGAGGATGGGGTGGAGGAAGGGCCCAGTGATGTACAGAATGGGCACCTGGACCCCAACTCAGACTGCCTTTGTCTGGGCCGGCCACTACAGAACCGGGACCAGATGCGGGCCAACGTCATCAATGAAATCATGAGCACTGAGCGTCACTACATCAAGCACCTCAAGGACATTTGTGAGGTAGTCGTGGTAGTGCATTTGGGGGCATGCAGGGTGGGGTGGAGGGCACTTCCATGAAGAAATGACATCTCTCCTGGGCTGTGCCTGTGACAGTCCCAAGGACAGGAAACAGGAAAGGGTAACTGAACTGGCTTTCCAGATGCTATTCAATGGAGTGAATAGAATCCTTAGAAATTTTTGGATTTCTCAATCACTCTGTTTCTCACCTTTTCTCTGTCTCTCTTATTCTATTATCAGTCATTTTCTCTCTTGTTTATCTCTCCACTCTCTCCCATCTCTGTCTTTCTGTCCTTCTCTCACCTAAATCTCTGTCTTTATTCTCTTGGTTTTTAATCCACTTGCTGCTACTCCATGTAAGAGCCTAATAACCTTACTCATTAAAACAAAACACATCTCTCTTCAAGACAATGATTCATAGACTTGAACATTCACCAGAGTCTCTTGGGGGAGTTTGTTAAACATAGATTCCAGCCCCCTCACCCCTGCCATTCAAGTTGAGAATTATGAGTCTGAGCTAAGGCATAAGCATCTCTAAGCTTAATGAGCATCCCTGGTGATAACTGCTGCTGCTAGTCCTGTCTCACTTGGAGAACACTGGTTGTAGGCTTGAGCAAAGAAGAGCTTGTGGAAAGAAATCTACATCAAATAAACATTGTATGGACAAGCCGTGACTTCTTCAGTATTTCCCTGAAGTATGTCATTTTACTGTGCCCCTATACTCCCACACTCCAGGGTTGTGTTTCTATATTCTCTAACACCATTCTCTTCCTTCTCAGTACTAAGTGGAAGTGAGGACTTTTATTCTCACACTCTCTTGAGCTCAGTAGAAGCAAGTTGGCATTTTCAAAGGTTGTTTTACTAAACAGTAAGAGGAAACCAGTGAGAAATGGAGAAAAGGATATTTTTAAGACACACACAAACACACACACACTCCCAGTTACAGCTTTCTTCTTGATCTAGAGAAAATTTTTCTTTTTTTTTAACTTTTAGTTAATGAATATAAATTTCTAAAGTACAGTTTATGGATTACAATGGCTTTTCCCCCCATAACTTCTCTCCCACCCGCACCGCTCCCATCTCCCACCCGCACCCCTCCCATCTCCCATTTCCCGCTCCCTCTCCCATTCAATTCACATCAAGATTCATTTTCTTTCTTTCTTTCTTTCTTTCTTTCTTTTTTTTTTTTTTGACAGGTAGAGTGGATAGTGAGAGAGAGAGACAGAGAGAAAGGTCTTCCTTTTTGCCGTTGGTTCACCCTCCAATGGCCACCATGGCTGGCGCGCTGCGGCCGGCACACTGCGCTGATCCGATGGCAGGAGCCAGGTGCTTCTCCTGGTCTCCCATGGGGTGCAGGGCCCAAGCACTTGGGCCATCCTCTACTGCCTTCCCTGGGCCATAGCAGAGAGCTGGCCTGGAAGAGGGGCAACCAGGACAGAATCCGGCGCCCCGACCGGGACTAGAACCTGGTGTGCTGGCGCCGCTAGGTGGAGGGTTAGCCTATTGAGCCGCGGCGCCAGCCTCAAGATTCATTTTCAATTATCTTTATATACAGAAGGTCAATTTAGTATAAATTAAGTAAGGATTTCAACAGTTTGTACCCACGCAGAAACACAAAGTGTAAAAAAATACTGTGAGCACTAGTTATAGCGTTTGAATCTTTTTTGTTCAGTTTCCCATTAGAGGAGGGGTCATGTCCTATTTTCTATCCCCTAACCTGGAGGCCATTTAGGGTCATTTCTCTAGGACAGTGCTGACAGTAGAACTTTCTGCAGTGATGAAAATGTTCTCTGTCTTCACTTTCTAATGCAGTAAGCCACTAACCAGACATTTGTGGCTGTTGAGCACTTGAAATATGGCTAGTATGACTGAGAAATGAAAATTAAATTTTATTTAAATTTAATTAATTACATGTGACTAGTGACAGCCACATTGTACAGTATAGATCTAAAAAGACCAAGGCCAAGGACTGGGGCCCTTAACTTTCTTCACCTTAACTCTTTTTCTTACCCTTTCTGGGTCATCCTTCATGAGACAGTAAGATGTAGTGGAAAGAACATGAGCACTGGGGACATGGAGTGCTGGCTTTCACATACTAACTAGTCACTAATTAACCTGTAACCTTGAAGACATCCCTTAGCCCTCTGACCTTCAATCTTCTCATTTGTCCAATGGACTTCATTATACAAACATCTTAAGGTTACTGGGGAAATTAAGTAAATATAAAATTGTAATAACCTATAAGTATTTAGGAGAAGAGAGTTTCCCTTTCCTTTCTCTGTCTACTCATCCATATCATTTTCTTATTCCCTTCTTTCCACAAATGTCTGATATTTAAAAACAAAATTCTCCTCTAGAATGTGCTATATGATGTTGGATATCAAGCTATCAAAATGTCATTTATACAGCGAACTTTCAGTGACATTCAACTCCATACCAGGTCCTGGGCATAGCTCCTATGCTCAAAATGTTATACTCTAGACCACTGGCATCTGTGTCACCTGGGAACTTGTCAGGAATATAGCATTTTTGGCTCTAACCCAGACCTACTGAATCAGATTCTATATCTTAATAAGATTCCCAATTGATGTACAACATATATTCAAGTTTGAGAAGCATTACTCCAAAATGATAGATGTATTACAGTGTCATAGGGGCCTGAAATAAAAGTAAGTGCAGTCTGTTCTCCACTTGATAGCCAAGGGAAGATATCAAGACCTGAGTCAAGTCATACCATTCCTCTGCTAAAAACTTTCCACTGGCTCACCATCTTCTGAAGTAAAAACCAAAATTCTATTACTTATAAGGCTCTGTATGGCCAATCTCTCATTACCTCTGTGACTTCATCTCTTGCTCCTTTTACCCATGCACTCACTACACCAGCCACACTGGCCTGCTATTCTCTCAATGTGCCTGACGTGTTCCCACCTCAGAATTTTTGCTCTGATTCTTCTCTCTGCCTGGAGCAATCATCCTCCAGATTTCTATGTAGCCCCCTTCCTCACCTCCTTTGAGTCTTTACTCAAATATTATCCCCTTGAGACTTTCCTGACTATTTTATTTAAAATTGTGACCTTGCAGTACCTTTCCCCCTTTCCTGCCTTATTTTTCTTCATTACACCTATCACTATCTAACATATTTTACTTATACATTTTAGTTATTGTTTAGCTCTCCTACTAAAATGCAAATTTCTTAAGGAGCAAGGGTTTTCATCTGTTGGTTTTACTAATTCATTTCCCCAGCACAGTGCCTGGCACATAGTAGATGCTCAATAAATGATACTTAAATTTATAAATGAAATATAACTTTTTAAAAGATTGTATTTATCTACATGAGAGGTAGAGTTACAGACAGTGAGAGGGAGAGACAGAGAGAAAGCTATTCTGTCCATTGGTTCATTCCCCAAATGGCCACGATGGCTGGAGCTGCGCCGATCTGAAGCCAGGAGCCAGGTGCTTCTTCCCAGTCTCCCACGCAGGTATAAGGGCCCAAGGACTTGGGCCATCTTCCACTGCTTTCCCAGGCCATAGCAGAGAGCTGGATTGGAAGAGGAGCAGCCAGGACTAGCACTGGTGCCCATATGGGATGCCGGCGCTGCAGGTGGAGGATTAACCTACTACGCAACCACGCAGGCCCCATGAAATATAATTGTTCATGTTCGTGTACTAGTTTGCTTGACAAAGTACATTCACATTGTGTTCCACTTTATCTTCAATTAAAACAAAGGTTGTTATTGTTATTCCTATTTTCTACATAAGTAGATTGAGTCTCTTAGAAGTAAAAGTATTTTCCCAGAGTTCCTAGGCACTGGCCAAGTGTGAGTACTTCAGTCTTAGATGATCTATTCCCAATTTCCAAACATCTTTGCCTTTCCCCACAGGGCACAGGTTCAAGAAAGCTGTGCAAGTGTACCTCTTTCCA
This sequence comes from Oryctolagus cuniculus, assembly GCF_051225735.1. NCBI lineage: Eukaryota > Metazoa > Chordata > Mammalia > Lagomorpha > Leporidae > Oryctolagus > Oryctolagus cuniculus. Next base: position 43,346,550 of record NC_142888.1, on the reverse strand, counting down.
GAAGTTGAAACTTCTACTTTGAATCTACTTTGAGAACTTGCCCAGTCCAGACAACTCAATCAAAGATCTTTCTTAAGATCTATTGGGAGCTATCTTTCTGTGCTGTCCCACAACTACAGATGTCAGAGAGGATTAGAGAAGCTCTGTCTAGCTGCCTAGGGTGTGTCACCTGTAAACTAAAAGCTGTTATAAACAAATGACTTATCAGAAAAACTATCAGACTCAGAATTGGGAGTTCCACCTGGGTCACTTGCTGGAGAACCTCAGGTGATTTTTTTTCCACACTGGGCCTTGTTTCTGCATCTTTATAATGAGCAAATTGGAGCAGATGCTGTTTAAATGACATCTGGCTTTTTGGTTCCGTAAAATGTAGATATGTCCTCAGTAGAGAAAACTATGATAGTGAGCCAAGTTACCTCTTCATTTTCTGCCTCTTCCTCCTTATTGCCAATGGCGGCACATCTTACTCAACTGTGAATGTGTTAACATGACATTATCTATTTTTTCTGAAGGTTAAGGGAGATATCTAAACACTTCCCACTCTTGTACTTGTTGAAGGGGACACTGTATTTAATATAGAAAAAAAAAAAACCCTCATACTATCTATTAGAGAAACTTTTTTTACTCGTGGAAGCAGAAACTCCTTTGTGATCACTTAAATCACAGCATCCTCGTTTTACAGATGAGGAAGTAGAAAAGAAAGTGATTCAGTGAGATTAGTAAGAGAACAGGCCTTTTTAAATGAGTTCTCTGAAGAAGACCACATTCTTCTTTCTAAACTCAGTCATATAAAAATTACGCTTGGTTTAGTTCTAGATCACCTTGACTGATTATGGGCATGCCTCTTGTAATACTGGGAATACTCATATTGTAATCAAGGAAACTGAGACACAAGGCAAGCAGAACTAAACATGCCTTATAAAGATGTCTTGTCGGTCTCTCTTGAAGCAAATAAACTCAGTTATCCCCTACATGTGAAACAAATTCTGTAATCAGATGTCTCCAGTGAAGCTGGCCTCATTTCCCTCAGTCATCTTTATTTTTGTCTGATGTCCTTCACCATCAAGAAATGCTTCCTTAAATCGTACCAGGTTTATTATGCCGTAGCTTCAAGCCATTTCCCGTTGATATATTTAAGCTTGGAATTTCAAACTTATTAGCCATTTGGGTTTCTCCTTTCTGAGAATTGCCTAACCCAGTACTTCCCAAATGTCTTTACATATTGACACACACAGAGAATGAACACTTTGTATAAAATAGTAATATTTTTATGATATATTATATTAAAAGTAGCCAATGAGTGGCCAGCCCAGGGATTTATACCTGCCCTAGTCCCTACCTATCCATACCACCAAGACACTCCAGGCCCTATTCCTATCCTTTCTTTGCTCATTTTCCTCCAGTCTCTCATATTTTTCTTAATGATTTATCAGAGTTCCTTATATATTCCAGTAATTAATTCATTGTCAGTTTTTCATGTCAGAAATATCTTCTTCCTGTCTCCTTTAATGGTTTTATTTCATTTGAAGAGTTTCCCTTCTCAAAAAGGGGAAGGAGGAAGGGAAAGAAAATCACCAGTTTGAACAGTCTGCTCCTTAATTACCTTTGGCCATCATTATTCTGGGAAGAACTAGTCATTTTGCATTTATTCAACCAATATTTATTGAGTTTCTACTTTGTACCTGGTATTCAAATAAATTCTGATGATACAATGGTAAATAAGATAACTGTGGTCATCATCCATAAAGATGATAAGAGTCTAATTTTCTTTAAATACTCTTCAAGATGTTTGTCAAGTCTCATGTCAGGCTTCAGGCTTTAGGCTATATCTATCTATATGTATATATATGATATTTTGGTGCAGTGGCTTAAGCTGCTGCTTGGAACACCCCCATCCTATATCAGTGTGCCTAGGATTGTGTTTCGCTTCCACTTCTGATCCAAGTTCCTACTATTGCACCTTGGAAGCACCAGATGATAGTTCAAGTGTTGGAATCCCTGCCAGTCATGTGGGAGGTGAACTTCCTGGCTTCTGAATTTGACCTGCTCTGACCCTTGCTGTTGGGGCATTTGTTGAGTGAATCAGTGAATAGATTGGTCTTTCTCTCAGCCTTTAAAATAAATAATAAAAATGACTAAATATTTAATAATCAATATGAAGCTCCTAAAGCATCAGAACTGAAAGAGGATATGGAAATCTTTTCTGCTGTGTTCATTTTAGAGATGGAGACAACTGGCATCTAGACTTGGGAGGACCTTCCCTAAAAAGGTTTTTCCAAATCCTAGATGATCCAGCAGCTCTTTGAGCCATACTGTTTCCCACCATTTTTTGGGATCTTCTCTGCAAATCTTCAATATGGTTTATATCCCATGTCAAAGCACTACTTTGATATCAGTGCAATAGATCTCAACTTGTAGATCAGCCCTTGTGAATTCAGAAACGAAGTTGTTAAATGCATGAACAACCTTTCTTGGCTGTTAACATGGCAATGCCAGGGCTGATTCTTTCCAGTTGTAATTGATGTGATTACCTTGTGGCCTGCAAAGCTTGAATCAGTTCACATCTAGTGCAATAGTGCACACTGTTACTTCTTAGCATTTAGATGGAGTCTAGGGGTTTTTGAAGCATGCCTGAGAGTAAGAGCCACAGATCTCTTCTGCTCCCTCTACGCTTGTGAGAGGCCCTCAGAGATCCCCTGAGTCTTTGACAACAGGACAACCAGACTGATTCCCTCTACCATTCTTCATCGTGTTGCTTTTCAGACCCCTCCATACCCTGCTTACTTCCCTTTGGTTCTTTTGTTTTTAGAATTAAAAGGTAAGTTTATTTTGGTATAAAAAATTGAAATGCATAGGTAGATTTTCATAATATACATTTCCATGAAATATTTGAAGCCTCTTGTGTATATCATCCTGATATGAAAATATACAACATAATTTGAAAACTACAAAAGATTTGAATAGACATTTCACCAAAGAAAATATATTAAAAACGCACTGGAGGATGGCCCATGTGCTTGGGCCCCTGCACCCACGTGGGAGACCAGGAGGAGGCACCTGGCTTCTGGCTTCGGATCAGCGCAGTGCACCGGCCGTGGTGGCCATTTGGGGAGTGAACCAATGGAGGGAAGACCTTTCTCTCTGTCTATCTCTCACTGTCTAACTCTGCCTGTCCAAAAAAAAAAAAAAAACAGGCATATGAATTGATGTTCAGCATTGTTGGGAAGACACGAATTGAAACCATATGAAATACCACCAAAAGGTTGTAATAAAAAATTTGACAATACTAAGTGTTGGTGGGGGTATGGAGAAACTAGGACCTTCAATCATTGCAGGTGGGAGTGTAAAATGGCACAGCCACACTGGAAAGCTGCTTGGTAGTTTCTCTAAAAAGTTAAACAGAGTTACCCCACGATTCAGCATTATAACTCTCAGTTATCTGTCTGAGAGAAAGAAAAGCATTTATCTACACAAAGATGTGTGTGCATCACAGCCCTTTGGCTCTTGAAAAGAGAAGCTTAGAATTGAATGCTGCTCTCCAGCAGTGGTGTGATTGCTTCCTGTTTCCCCTCTTATTTCTGCCTCTCAATCTGTTTTTTCCTTTTCCTAACTTAAAATTGCATTAGGGTTTCTGGCAGTCACATTTCACTGCCAACACATCTGAAACTCAAAAACTCTAAAAGTGAATGAATGAGAAGAGACAATTATTGATTTGACCCCTATCCAAACCTCTGCTCATCACCACCATGGAAAATTTGATAATCATTAGGCTAGCTAAAATAAGAGAATAAAAAAAAATAATAAAAGCAAGACTCCATGGAACTAGTCATCTATCCTGGCTTTTCTTCTCCCAGAAACCTAAGCAGTTACATATGACATAAACATTGAGGGTGCCATTTTGGGTTTTCTGACTACTCTTATATTCTTAGGTCCTATCCATCCCTTATTGCCTTGATAGGCCATTTACTAAATATTATTTGTAATTCTTTAAAGCAGTTATGTGTCTTACATACTAGTGCTTGAGACTATCTTGAGAAGACATCATATTCCTCCTTGCCCAACCCCCAAATACATACACCTCCTTGATAATAGTGTACACAGGGAAACCTTAAAGCTGTATTTTCTTTTCTTTACAGTCTTTGGTTAAGACTTTTCCCCAATTTTTTAAAAAGATTTTATTTATTTATTAGACAGGCAGAGTTACAGACAGACAGAGGGAGAGACAGAGAGAAAGGTCTTCCATTCACTGGGTCACTCCCCAAATGGCTGCAACAGCCAGAGCTGGGCCAATCCGAACCCAGGAGCCAGGAACTCCTTCCAGGTCTCCCACATGGGGTCAGGGGCCCAAGCACTTAGGCTATCTTTCGTTGCTTTCCCAGACCATTAGCAGAGAACTGGATTGGAAGAGAAGCTGGAATACCAGTTGGCGCCCATATAGGTTGCCAGAGCCAAAGATGGATGCTTAGCCTACTACACCATGATGCCCGCCCCTCCCCAATTATTTTTAAAGATTTATTTTAGCTATTTGAAAGGCAGAGTTACAGAGAGAGAGAAGAGACAGAAAGGTCTTCCATTTGCTGGTTCACTTCCCAAATGGCCACAACAACAGCCAGGACTGGGCTGGGCCAAAGCCAGGAGCTAGGAGTTTCTTCTGGTCTCCCATGTGGTTGCAGGGGCCCAAGCACTTGGGTCATCTTCTGCTACTTTCACGGGTGCATTAGCAGGAAGCTAGATTGGAAGTGGAGCATCCGGGGCTCATATGGATGCCATCATTGCATGCAGTGGCTTTATCTGCTATACCACGATGCCAGCCCCCTTTTCCCTAATTTTTAATCATGAAAATGAAAAGAAACATTAGAGAAGGTTTAAAAATATGAACAAAATCAATCAGAATTCACCAAATACAAAAGAATTGTTGTGCTCTTGCATAATACTTTCAAATCTGTCCATATATATATGTACATATAAAGGGATTTTATATATATATGTGTATATATATATGTATATATATAAAGGGTTATGATTATAGTGATGTACCACTTTATGTTCTGCTTTTAAACATTATATTATCAATATTCATCTGTACTTCTCTTTAATTAGTGGCTAGCTGTATTAAGTCATCTGTTATTCTCAAATGAGTCCTGAACACCTGCTCTGTAAAAAATACCACACCTAGACACTGAAGAACTTGCTGGCTGAGTTCATCCAAATGATCTCTCCTGGCCAGCTACCTTAGATACCTGAAAAACTCGCTTTAAGAAATTGTTGGACTGTGGCCAGCATTGTGGCATAGTGGGTTAAGTTGCTGCCTCTGATGCTGGCATCCTATATGGGCACTGGTTCAAGTCCTGGCTGCTCCACTTCCAATTCTTCTCACTGCTAATTGGCCTGCAGAAGCAGCACATGATCCAAGTGCTTGAGTTCCTGCACCCACATGTAAGTTCCCCAGGGAGTTCCAGACTCTTGGATTAGACCTGGCCCAGCCCTGGCCGTTAAGGCCATTTGGGAATTCAAACAGTAGATGGAAGATTTTCCTCTCCCTCACCCTCTTCCTCTCTCTCTCCTTTTCCCTCTCTGTAACTCTGACTTTCAAATATAAAATTTTTTTTTAAATAAATGCTTGATTTTGTTAATTCTTGTTCCCTAATGGGAAATTTTCCTGACTTGGCCTCTGTTGCCAAATTGTGATCACTATTATTATAACCTTTTGCATCGGTCTTAGAAGGAATAGAACTTGAGAGATGTGAATCGATCTAGCTAAACCAACAACTACTAAGATGAGTGAAACTGTGCTCAACGAACTTCCAGAAAATGATCCTTTAACTTTTGGGTTCTTTGTCATAGAGTATGGTGGGGAAAGCCCTATGCTCTGGTGCCTTTTCACTCTGAAGACCTTTGCTAGAGCTGCAACATTCCTAGTTACTCACTGGTCGAGTGATTCCCTTCTCTAAACCTCATTCTCCTCATATGAAAAATGGAAATGACTATACTTCATGGAACTGAAATGAGGCTCCCAAGTACTTAGGAAGTAGTAAAGCCCTCTGAGAGTGGGAGACAGCCTCATTCTTGGCTTTTCCTTTGTCTGCAGGGCTACCTGAAACAGTGCCGAAAGAGAAGGGACATGTTCAGCGATGAGCAACTGAAGATAATCTTTGGGAACATTGAGGACATCTACAGGTTTCAGATGGGCTTTGTGAGAGACCTGGAAAAACAGTACAACAATGATGACCCCCACCTCAGCGAGATAGGACCCTGCTTCCTGGAGCACGTAAGCATCTTACCCCTTTGGGGGGAGGCTTTTAAGAAACCTTAGGAAACAACAGAAGGAAAGTCTGAGCTGTCTATTTCTGTTCAGCTGCTTTGTCCTGTGGTGGGGGATTGGTTTCTCTCTGGCTCTGATTTTGAGCCTCAATCTCTGGCCAGGGTATGAGGACTTAGAAAGGTGTTATGATTTAACCTGGGATTCTCTTTCTTTACCATTCCCTTCTTATCTTGTCTTTCAAGACTGTTTCCAGTAGGAGTTTTTCTACAGTTTGTTCTGTTCCTGTTGAATTCAGTCTCCATGAATCCCAGTGTTTTGGGATGGGGGACTCAACATATTCATTGCACAGAATATCCATGAACTGAGAAATAAGAGGGACCATGGTTGCAAGAAAGTAAGCTCCCACAAGGCATTTAGTAGAGATCAGTGGGATAGGGGAAATGACAAGCGGAAGAGACCATAGGCTTAGCAGCAGGAGTACTAGGAAACAGGACAGTGAGGACTATGCCCTGTGCCTGTAATGACCATCTGAATAACTTTGGCCAAGGCCCTTATCCTCTTTGGGCTTCAGCTTCCTCATCTAGAATATGAGAAAGTTTCATTGTATGACCTTGATGATTCCTTTATATCTTTTGGGTCTCATTCATAGGTAACCTTGTTTTCCTTTATGAAGTATTTATTTTTAAAGAGGTAATATATGCTCATGATACAGGATTCAAATGATACACAAATGTGCACCTAAAAGAAAGTCATTTTGGAAAATTAACTGCTTTGCTTATGGGAGTCCATAAGACTATACTTATGTTCAGTGATTGGTAGGAAAAGTCCTTGCTATGATTTCTTATAGCCAAAGGATCCAAAGCAAAATCAGAAATAGGAAAAGGCATGTGGGATGAAGTCCAGAGGAAACAAGGCACAAACTTCCAAGAGACTTCATCCCCAGTAGAGTAACATAGTATGCACTAAATTCCTTTAGGATTGAGATATGACATGTCTGCCAGAGAAACTCATTAGAAACTCAGTGTCCAAGGTTTCAATAGGAGGCTGCTCATGTAGGCACCCTCTACTAGCATCTACCAGATTCCCAGATTCACAGGAGAGCAGGTATTCACCATAAACCACAGGCAGTCTAGGCACAGCAACTTACTCTTGTCAGAGAATGGTGGAGAACCCTCTTGAGATCCGATTACAAGATGCCAGCCAATGAGAATCCTGTCAAGCTGGTCTTTCTAAAGATTAGCAGTCTCAGGCCTGATATGGTAACCTCCTCCTGCATGGTATGAAAACTGTTTCATAGGCCGGCGCCGTGGCTCAATAGGCTAATCCTCCACCTTGGGGCGCCAGCACACCGGGTTCTAGTCCTGGTCGGGGCGCCGGATTCTGTCCCGGTTGCCCCTCTTCCAGGCCAGCTCTCTGCTATGGCCCGGGAGTGCAGTGGAGGATGGCCCAAGTCCTTGGGCCCTGCACCCGCATGGGAGGCCAGGAAAAGCACCTGGCTCCTGCCTTCGGATCAGCGCGATGCGCTGGCCAGAGCGCGCCGGCCACGGCGGCCATTGGAGGGTGAACCAACAGCAAAAAGGAAGACCTTTCTCTCTGTCTCTCTCTCACACTGTCCACTCTGCCTGTCAAAAATTAAAAAAAAGAAAACTGTTTCAGCAATTCCAGAAAGCCTCTGTGCAGTAACTATAAAAGCCCAGTGTGAGTATAACCTAGTGGTTCCATTCCTAAATGTGTATCTCAGAGTAATTCTCACAGAAGTCCAGAGAGAACATATACAAGGCTGTTGATTGCATGACAGTGTTGTTTGTGGTAGAGTACAATTAGAAGCAACTTAGGAATTGATCACTAGGGAGATGGATAAGAAACATATGGGGGATACTTACTGGAGGTTATGATAGCAAGAAACAGATGCATGAGAGTACTTCAGAAAGTTTGTGGAAAATGGAATTTAAAGATGAGTTTATTTTAGTTCAAACATCTTAAAATTTATACTTTTTATAATATAAAATGATATGTAATATAAAAATGCTGATTCTGTTTTTTAAGATTTATTTATTTATTTGAAAGGCAAAGTTAGAGAGAGAGAGAGAGAGAGAGAGATCGATCTTCCATCCTCTGGTTCACTCCCCAAATGACCACAACAGCTGGAGCTGGGCCAGTCTGAAGCCAGGAGCCAGCAGCTTCTTCTAGGTTTCACACGTGGGTTTAGGGGCCCAAGCACTTGAGCTGTCTTCCACTGCTTTCCCAGCACATTATCAGGGAACTGGATCGAAAGTGGAGCAGCCAGGATGCCAGTGCTGCAGGCTTCAACTTAATCCACTATGCCATAGCACTGGTCACAGTAATATACATTTTTCATTAACCTTTCGGTGACCCTTTGTATGCATGGATTTCAAATTTTTGCATCCATTTTCTTTGAAGTTTTTGAAGTACCCTCATATGTACCTTCTAGCAACATTATTTATATTACAAATATAATATTCAGTAGGGGAAGTAGAATGTACACCAATGTTTCCCAACTGAGGGCCTCCCTGTATATGAGGTATACTACATATACAGCGTTCAAAGTTTCTACCTAATAGACACCAGGAGACCTAATAGACACTCCCTCCCATAGTTGTGATAAGCAAAAATGTCAACACTGTCGGATGTCCTCTGGGGAACAAAAATAACTGCTAATCTATTGAAATGACCATATGCTTTTACATTTTAATCTATTAATGTGATTAATTTGTATTGGTTAATTTCCATATATTAAATGAATGCTGTATTACTGGGATAAACTCCACCTAATCATAGTGTGGTGTCACTTTTATATTTTATTATGTCTTTACAAATTAGATTGCTTACCCTTTTATTAATTCTAAGGTGTCATTCCCCCCTTCCAATTTCATTTTTAACAGCTTTATTTATGTACAAATTACATACAATAAGTCACCAATTTTAAGTGTGTATTTTAATGAGTTTATATATAGTTGTATATAACCATCATTTTAATCAATATATAGAATATTTCTATCACTCCCTTTGTTATCTCTGCCCCTACCTTCACTTCCTGGGAAATACTGATCTGCTTTTTTGGTATTATAACTTTGCTTTTTCTAGAATGTCATATAAGTGGAATAAAAAATAAGCACTCATTAATGTTTAACTTCTTTCATTAACATAATACTACTCTTCACCCACATCACTGCTTGTATCAATTAATGAACATCTATGTTGCTTCTGGTTTTGCACTGTTGTGATCATTCTAGTATAAAATTTTTTGAGAATATATGTATTTATTTTTTCTTGGTAATACCTAGGGTTGATTCTTGGTCTCATGGTAGGTGTTTCCTTAACTTTATAAGACAATGCCAAACTGATTTTCACAGTTGCTATACCATTTTTCTCACTAATAAAATAAAAGAATTTGAGCTGCTTCAAATGCTTATCAACACTTGATATTATTGTATTTTAAAATTTAAGCCATTTTAATAAATGTGTAGAGTGGTATCTTACTATGGTTTTAATTTATATTTTCTTTAAATTTTTATTTATTTTTACTTGCATGAAAGACATAGAGACAAAGACAGAATCTGTCGGTTCACTCACCAAATGTCCACCACAGGGGCCACAAAATCCAGGCTGAAGCCAGGAACCCAAAACTCAGGTCTCCATATGTGTGGCAGAGACAGACCTAAATACTTGAGCAATATATGTACTGCCTCCCAGGGTGTGCATTATCAGGAAGCTGTAATTGGAAATGAAGCTGGGACTCAAAACACAGCCAAGTGGATATAGGATGCAAGCCACTAAATTTACATTTTCTAATGGATAATTATGTTGAGCATCTTTTTAATGTATATATTTGCCATCTGCATAAAACCTTTGGTAAATATCTGTTCATTTAATTTGCTTATTTTATTTCTTATTGACATTATGTATTTGACAGAGTGGCAGAGATAGATAGAAAGAGACAGAGAGAGATCTCCCATTCTCTGATTAATGCCCCAAATGCCTCCTCCAACAGCCAGGCCTGAGCCAACCAAAAGCAGGGAGCTGGAAATTCAATCTGTTTCTCTGATATGAGTGGCAGGGACCCAACTTCTTGAGCCATCACCTGGTGTTTCCAAGGTGTGCATTAGTAGGAAGCTGGAGTTGGCAGGCAGCAGAGCCAGGACTTCAACCCAGGCACTCTGGTAGGAGATGCAGAAGTCACAAGTGGCATGTTAACTTCTGTGCCAAATGCCCATTTCTCTTTTGCCTATTCTTAAGTTTGCTATTTGTTTTCTTTTCTTTTTTTAAGATTTATTTATTTATTTGAAAGCTAGAGTTACACACAGAGAGAAGGAAAGGCAGAGAGAGAAAGAGAGATCTTCCATCTGCTGGTTCACTCCCCAATTGGCTACAATGGCTGGAGCTGCACCGATCCAAAACCAGGAGCCAGGAACTTCTTCTGGATCTGCCACGTGAGTGCAGGGGCCAACTTCTACTGGTTTCCCAAGCCATAGCAAAGAGCTGGATCAGAAGAGGGGCAGCCAAGACTCAAACTGGTGACAGCACTGCAGGCCACAGCTTTACCCGCTATGCCACAGCGCAGGCACCTGTTTTCTTATTTTGAGTTTTCATAGCTCTTTATGTATTCTGTCTACAAGTCATTTGAAAGATGTTATTGGGAGCGTGGTAGGGCATGGCTCAGTAGATTAAGCTGCCACCTTTGACGGCAACATTCCATATGGGCGCCCTTTCGTGTCCTGGCTGCTCCACTTCCAATCCAGCTCTCTGCTATGGCCTGGGAAAGCAGTAGAAGATGGTCCAAGTCCTTGGGCCCCTACACCCGGGTGGGAGACCTGGAGGAAGCTCCTGGCTCCTGGCTTTGGATCAGCACAGCTCCGGCCGTTGCAGCCATCTGGGGAGTAAACCATCGGATGGAAGACCTCTCTCTCTGCCTCTCCTCTGTCTGTGTAACTCTGACTTTCAGGTAAATAAATAAATCTTAAAAAAAAAAGAAAAGTGTACTATGAATCAGCAGATGGAAGATCTTTTTCCTTCTTCCTTTTCCTCCCCTCTCCTTCTCCCTCCACCTCTCAAATAAATAACTAAATAAATCTTTTTTTTTTTTTTAAAGAAGAAAGATGTTCTTTGACAAGACTTTATCCCAAGCTGTGGCTTAGTCTTTTATTTACTTTAGTCTTTTGAAAAACATAAACTTAATTTTGTTAACATTCAATTTATCATTTTTTCTTATATGATTCTTTTTTCTGTGTCCTATTTGAGAGATCTTTGCATATTTGAAAGTTACAGAAGTGTCCCCCTACATTTTCTTATAAAATTTATATAGTTTTGTTTCTTACATTTAGGCCAGATAATTTTTATATGTGGTACAGAATAGGCATCAAGGTTAAATTGTTTACATATGGATATCCAATTGTTCTAGCACCATTTGTTGAAAAAAAAATCCTGTTGATTTCCCTCACTGAATTATCAGGGCACTTTTGTGAAAAATAAGTTAACTCTATATTAGTGGTCTTGAAAAAGTTCATGGAAAATGTATATTTTAAAAAATGCATGAATTTCCAACATTTTAACACTAAAATAAATTTATCTTTAGATTCCATTTTTCCATGAACTATTGTCATTCCCTCATATGTATGAGTCTATTTTTAGGAACACTATTCTGTTCCAATGATCCGTGTGACTGTTCTTATGCTAATAGCAAACTGTCTTGATTTATTTAGGTTCATAGCAAGTCTTGAAATCAGATAGTATAAATTTTCCAACTTCTTTAAAAAAAAGTTTTAGCTATTTTATATGATTTGTATTTCCATATAAATTTTAGAATCATCTTGCTATGTTCTACTAAAAAACAAATAAAAATCTGGTGGGGGCAGGCATTTGGCACAATGGTTAAGATGCTGCTTGGGGTGTTCACATCCCATATCTGCGTGCCTGTTTGACTCTTTTTTTTTTTTTTTTTGACAGGCAGAGTGGACAGTGAGAGAGAGAGACAGAGAGAGAAAGGTCTTCCTTTGCCGTTGGTTCACCCTCCAATGGCCGCCGCTGCAGCCGGCGCACCGCGCTGATCCGATGGCAGGAGCCAGGAGCCAGGTGCTTTTTCCTGGTCTCCCATGGGGTGCAGGGCCCAAGCACCTGGGCCATCCTCCACTGCACTCCCTGGCCATAGCAGAGAGCTGGCCTGGAAGAGGGGCAACCGGGACAGAATCCGGCACCCCGACCGGGACTAGAACCCGGTGTGCCGGCGCCGCAAGGTGGAGGATTAGCCTATTGAGCCACCGCGCCAGCCCTGTTTGACTCTTGATTCCACTTCCGATTCTAGTTTCTTGATAATGTGCACCCTGGGAAGCAGCAGATAATGACTCAAGTACCTGGATTCCTGCCACCCATGTAGGAGACTCTTATTGAGTCTTCAACTCCTGGCTTGACTTGTCCAGCCTCACCTCCAACTGTTGCAGGCATTTTGGGAAGTGAGTCAGTTGAAGGAAGATATCTCTTTTTGTTTTAATCTCTGTCTGTCTTTTAAGTAATCTCTCTGCCTTTCAAGTCAAATGCATATAAATAAATAAAAACCATGCCAGCATTTTCAGTAGGAATGCATTAAATTTAAAGGTCAGTTTTGGCAAAAACTGACATGTTTAAACTTCAAACCCGCCAATATATCTGTTTTATTATTTAGATTGTTTACAACTTCTCCCAATATTGTTTCAAGTTCTCATCATGTAGGGCTTGATCTTACTTTTTTTTAAAAATTTGTTTATTTATTTATTTATTTAAAAGGCAGAGTTACAGAGTGAGAGAGAGAGACACTCCACAAATGGCTGCAATGGCCAAAGCTGGGCCAGACCAAAGTCAGCAGCTAGGAGCTTGTTCTGGGTTTTCTACGTGGGTGCAGGGGCCCAGGGAATTGAGCCATCTTCTGCTGGTGCATTAGCAGGGAGCTGGACTGGAAGCAGAACAGCCCGTACTCGAATGGGCACCCATATGGGATGTTGGTGCTGTACGTGGCAGCTTAACCTGCTACACCACAGTGCTAGCCCATTGACCTTACTTTTAAAGTTATTTCTGGGGCTAGCATTGTGGTACAGCAAGTTAAGCCACCACCTGCAACACCAGCATGCAATATGACCTCTGATTGCAGTCCTACTATTCCACTTCCAGTCCAACTCCCTGCTAATATGCTTGGGAAAGCAGTGGAAGATGGCTCAAGAACGTGGGCCCTTGCCACCCACATGGGAGACCCAGAAAGAGTTCCAGGCTTCCGGCTTCCATCTTGCCCAGCCCCAGCCTTGTGTCTGGGAAGTGAACCAGCAGATGGAACATTGTGTGTGTATGTGTGTGTCTCTGCCCATCTATATTCTGTAACGCTGCCTGTCAAATAAATAACTTTTTTAAAAAAATTGATTTTTAAATGTTTACCATTGAAGTACAAATGATTTTAAAAAAATTTTTTTGACAGGCAGAGTTAGTGAGAGAGAGAGAGACAGAGAGAAAGGTCTTCTTTCCGTTGGTTCACTCCCCTAATGGCTGCTATGGCCGGCGCGCTGCGCTGATCCGAAGCCAGGAGCCAGGTGCTTCCTCCTGATCTCCCATGTGGGTGCAGGGGCCCAAGCACTTGGGCCATCCTCCACTGCCCTCCAGGGGCACAGCAGAGAGCTGGACTGGAAGAGGAGCAACCAGGACTAGTACCCGGTACCCCAACCAGGACTAGAACCCGGGATGCCAGTGCCACAGGCGGAGGATTAGCCAAGTGAGCCACAGCACTGGCCACAAATGATGTTTTGACATACACAGTGAAGTGATTACTGCCACCAAGCAAATTAACATATCCAGCATCACATGTATAAGATTTGTTTATTGGAAAAGTAGAGAGAGAGAGAGAGAGAGAGAGAGAGAATCTTTCATCTACTAGTTTACTCCCCAAAATGCCCACAGTAGCAGAGACTGAACCAGGCTGAAATCAGGAGCCAGAAACTCCCTCTGGATCTCCCATGTGGGCAGCAAGAACCCAAGTACTTGGACAGTCATCTGCTACATCCCAGGCATTTTAACAGGAAGCTGAGTTGCAAGCAGAGGTGGGACTCGATCTCTGGCATTCTGACATGTGATGCAAGTGTCCCAAATGGTGGCTTAACCTTCTGGGCCACAATGCCTACCTTACACATAGTTACCTTTGCTAGGGTGGAAGGTGGGATAAGAGTATCTAAAATCTAGTCTTTTAGCCAATTCCCAATATATCATACAATGTTATTAACTGAAGTTCACACATGTTATACATTAGATCTCTAGAGTTTATTCATCCTACATAGTTATAACTTTGTAACCTTTGATCTACATTTCCCCCAGCCCCATGCCTCTGGTAACCACCATTATATTCTATGTATTCAGTTTTTTTCTTTAGTTTCCATATGTGAGTAAGTAGTTTTCTTTTTGCAGTATTTTTCTTTCTGAATTATTTGATATAGTATAATGCCTCCTAGGCTCATACATATTGCTGCAAATGGCATGCAGGATTTCCTTCCCTTTTTTTCAATGTTTATTTATTTTCATATACATGAAAGGCGAGGTGACACAGATTAAGAGAGATCATCCTTTTGCTGGTTCACTCCCCAGATATCCTCAATAGCCAGGGCTAGGGCAGGGCTAAGCTCCAAGCCAGGAATTCCATCTGGGTCTCCTATGTAGATGGCAGGGACCAGAGTGCTTGAGCCATATTCTGCTGCTTCTCAGGATGCATTATCAGGAATCTGGATCAGAAGCAGAATATCCAGGGTTCCTTCTTTTTTTAGGCTGAATAATATTCTACCGTATGTGTACATGTATATAACATTTCCTTATCTATTCATCCATTGAAAAACACTTTAGTTATTTTCATACCTTCTTAGCAATTGTGAATAATGCTCCAATGAACATGAAAATAAAGATTTGTAAGCTGGTAATTCTGTTTCCTTTGAGTATATACCCAAAAGAGAGATTATCGAGTCATTTGATAGATCTGTTTTTAATTTAGTTAGTAACCTCCTAAAGGTACTGTTTTCCACAATGGTTGTTGCACCAGTGTACAATGTGCATTCCTATCAACAGTGTACAAGTGCCCCCTTTTCTCCATACCCTCACCAACACTGGTTATCTATCTATCTATCTGTCTGTCTGTCTATATCTATCTATAAAATAACTACTCTGACAGGTGTGAGGTGATATCTTATTGTGGTTTTGTCTTTTGCATTTCCATGATGATTATTATATTGAGTACCTTTTCATTACCTATTGGCAGTCTACTTCAGAGAAATGTCTATTCAGATCCTTTGCCCATTTCTTTAATTATGTTATTTAGATTTTTTTTGCTAATAAGAGATGTGAATTCCAAGGATATTTTAAAACTCAAGGAAATGTGTACAATGAAAAAAAACTGTGCATAGGTTTCAAAATTTTCTGCAACAAAATAAACTTATCATTCATTCCATTTTCCATGAAATTTTGGAAGACCTCTTGTATATATATATATATATATATATATATATATATATATTATTTGACAGGTAGAGTTATAGACAGTGAGAGAGAGAGACAGAGAGAAAGGTCTTCCTTCCGTTGGTTGACTCCCCAAATGGACACTATGGACGGTGCCGCGCCGATCCAAAGCCAGGAACCAGGTGCCTCCTCCTGGTCTTCCATGCAGGTGCAGGGGCCCAAACACTTGGGCCATCCTCCACTGCCCTCCTGGGCCACAGCAGAGAGTTGGACTGGAAGAGGAGCAACTGGGACTAGAACCCAGCACCCATATGGGATGCCGGTGCCGCAGGCGGAGGATTAACCAAGTGAGTCATGGTGCCAGTTCCAGACCTCTTTTATATTTTGGACATTAACACTTTCTCTAATAGTTTGCAAGTATTTTATCCCAATTCATAGGCATAGCTTTCATTTTGTTGATTATTTATTTTGCTGTGTTGAGCCTTTTTATTTTGATGCAGTTATATTTGTTTGTTGTTACTTTTGTGCTTTGAGAATTGTAAACAAAATAATGAAAAATGTCAAAGAGCTTTTACCCTATGTTTTTATCTGGGAGTTTTATGATTTGAAATATTACATCATATCTTATTCATTTAGAGTTGATTTTAAATACGGTATAAGATAGGGGTTAATTTCTCTCTTTTTTAAGATTTATTTATTTATTTGAAAGTCAGAGTTAGACAGAGAGAGGGGAGGCAGAGAGAGAGATGTCTTCCATCCGCTGGTTCACTCCCCAATTGGCCGCAACGGCCGGAGCTGCGCCGATCCGAAGTCAGGAGCCGGGAGCTTCCTCCATGTCTCCCATGTGGGTTCAGGTGCCCAAGGACTTGGGCCATCCTCCACTGCCCTCTCAGGCCATATCAGAGAGCTTGATCAGAAGTGGAGCAGCCAGGCACCCATATGGGATGCTAGTGCTTCAGGCAAGGGTGTTAACCTGCTGCACCACAGCACCGGCCCCAAAGTAGGAGTAATTTCAATATTTTGCGGCCGGCGCCGCGGCTCAATAGGCTAATCCTCCGCCTAGCGGCGCCGGCACACCGAGTTCTAGTCCCGGTCGGGGCGCCGGATTCTGTCCCGGTTGCCCCTCTTCCAGGCCAGCCCTCTGCTGTGGCCAGGGAGTGCAGTGGAGGATGGCCCAGGTGCTTGGGCCCTGCACCCCATGGGAGACCAGGAAAAGCACCTGGCTCCTGGCTCCTGCCATCGGATCAGCGCGGTGCACTGGCCGCAGCGCGCCGGCCGCGGCGGCCATTGGAGGGTGAACCAACGGCAAAGGAAGACCTTTCTCTCTGTCTCTCTCTCTCACTGTCCACTCTGCCTGTCAAAAAAAAAAAAATATTTTGCATGTGGATATCCAGTTTCCTCAGTGTATTTGATGTTCTATTTTATCTCTTCCTGTATTGCCTATCTCTTAGCAAATTAACATAAATTATGATTTTCTTAGTCTTCACATTAAAGATTACATACACACCGTGTTTACAGTATCAGAACATCCTGATTTTGCTTGTATAGTTACTCTTAACAGTGAATTTTCTACCTTCTGATATTTTCGTGTTACTTTTTTTTAACATTTTTATTAATATAAAGATAACAAGCTGGCGTCATAGCTCACTTGGCTAATCCTCTGCCTGCAGTGCCAGCACCCCGGGTTCTAGTCCTGGTTGGGGCGCTGGGTTCTAGTCCCGGTTGCTCCTCTTCCAGTCCAGCTTTCTGCTGTGGCCCGGGAGGGCAGTGGAGGATGGCCCAAGTGCTTGGGCCCTGCACCCGCATGGGAGACCAGGAGGAAACACCTGGCTCCTGGCTTCGGATCAGCGCAGCACCAGCCGTGGAGGCCATTAGGGGAGTGAACCAACGGAAGGAAGACCTTTCTCTCTTTCTCTCTCTCACTGTCTATAACTCTCTCTCTGAAAAAAAAAAAAACCAGATTTCATGTATTTCATAGATGTAATTCTAAGAAGATAATATCTCTTTCTTTCATTTTGAAGAACTCCCTGTAGCATTTCTTGCAAGAGAGGCCTGATGGTAATAACCCCTCTCAGATTTTGTTTGTCAGGTAATGACTTTATCTCTCCCTCATATCTAGAGAGAATAGCTTTACATTTATTGCAGAGACTACCCATTCCCCATTGTGTCTCCTTGGTGCCTTCTAAAACTCAGGTGATTCTACTTATTTGTGTTTATTTCTAGGCTCTCTTCTGATCCATCGGTTTAGGTATCCTTTTTATCCCAGTACCATAGTTTTTTGATTTCTGTAATGGTATAGTATGGTTTGAAATCAAGGATACTTTCACCTTTTTCTTTCTCAAAGTTGCTTTGGCTATTGAGCCTTTATTGTGCTTCCATACAAATTATAGAATATTTTTATGTGTTATTATTTAAATTATTTATTATTTAAATTATTTATTTGAAAAGCAGAGTTACAGAGAGAGGGAGAGACAGAGATCTTTCATCTGCTGGTTTACTCTTCAAATGGCCACTTTGGCTGGGGCTGTTGCCAGGCCAAAGCCAGGAGCCAGGAGCTGCTTCTGGGTCACCCATATGGGTGGCAGGGGCCCAAGTACTTGGGCCATCTGCTGCTGCTTTCCCAGGCACATTAACAGGGAGCTGAATCAGAAATGGAGCAGCCAGGACAGGAAGTAGTATCCATATGAGACCAGCGTCACAGGTAGCAGCTTAAGCTGCTACGCCACAGTACCGGCCCCTTGATTTTATGTATTTCCATGAAAAATGCCATTGGAATTTTGATCAAGATTATGTTTAATGTATATATCACTTTGTATAGTATATTTTATTTTGAATATTTATTTGAGAGGCAGATAGAGAGAGGAAAGACAGAGGTTTTCGATCCGCTGGTTCACTCCCCAAGTGGCCACAATGGTCAGAGTTGGTCTGATCCAAAGCCAGGAGCCAAGAGCTTCTTCCAGGTCTCCCATGTGGGTACAGGTGGCTCAAGCACTTGGGCCATCTTTCACTGCTTTCTCAGGCCGTTAGCAGGGAGCTGGATCAGAAGTTGAGCAGCCAGGTCTTGAACCAGGTGCCCATACGGGATGCCAGCACCAAAAGCAGGGGCCTAACCTACTACACCACAGCACAGGCTGGAGTATGGATGTTCTTAGCAATACTGATTCTTATAATCAATGTAACTGGACCATTTTTCCATTTATTTATATTCTTCCATTTTTTTTCATCAGTGTCTTATAGTTTTATTTATAGAGGTCTTTCATCTTGGTTAAATTTATTCTTAAGTATAATGATACTAACATAATTGTGATTGTTTTCATTTCTTTTTTAGGCAGATAGGCCTGAAGAAATGCAACTGCTTTATGTATGTTAGATTTATAAACTGCAAGTTTACTGAAATCATTTAATAATCCTGACAGATTGATTGTGGGTTTTCTCCAAATAGGATCATGTCAGCTACAAATAGAGATAGTTCTTCCCTTCCAATTTGGATGTATTTTATGCTTTTTTCTTGTATGATTACTGATGCTAGGATTTTCAGCATTGTGTTGGATAGAAGTGGTGAGGGTGGACATCCTTGCCTTAAGCCAGATCTTGAATGAAAAGCTTTCAGTTATTTTACCACTGATTTTTTAATAAAATTATTAAAAAGATATAGAGATGGATAGAAAGAGAAAGAAAAAGAGAAAGAGAATTAGAAAGAGAGAGATCTCCTGGTTCACTCTGCAAATGTCACAACAACTAGAACTGGGCCAGGTTAAAAACCACTAACATGCTTCAGGTCTGACCACATGGATTTCAGAGACAAAATTACCTGCTACTTCTTAGGATCTGCATTAACAGGAAGCTGGTCAGAAACTAATTGCCATAGATTATGAGCTTCATATAATGGTCTTTATTATCTTTATCTTTATTATCTTCAGGACATTTCCTTGTGTACCTGATTTCTTGAGAAGTTTTATCATGAAATGATGTTGAACTTTGTCAAGCACATTTTGTGCATCTTTGAGGTAACCCTGTGGATTTAGCGTATAACATGAATTGATTTGCATGTGTTAAACCGAACTTATATCCCAGTGATAAATTCCACTTAGCCATAGTGTATAACTTTTTTGATATGTTGTTGCATTTGGTTTGTTAGTATTTTAAACACATATAAACACTTTATAAACACCTATATACACTCTAATGTGGTCACTAGAGTTATTGGCCTTTAGTTTTCTTTCCTTCTGTTGCCTTTGTCTGACTTTGGTATAAGGATAATTCTGACTTCATAAAATGATTTTAGAACTGGTCTTTCTAATTCTGTTTTTTGGAAGACTTAAGAGGGATTGGAATTAATTATTCTTTGAATGATTGCAAGAATTCAGCCTTGAAGCCATCTGGTCCTGAGCTTTTATTTGCTGGGAAATTTTTAAATACTAATTTCATCTCTTTATTTGTAACTGGTTTTCTCTGACTATATTTCTTCTTGATTCAGTCATTGCAGTCTATATATTCCTAGGAATTTATCAGTTTCCTTTAGGATATCCAGTTTATTGATATATAATTGTTCATAAGGTCCCTTATTTCTGTGGCATCTGTTGTAATGTATTCACTCTCACTTCTAATTTTGTTTAGATCTCTCTTATTCTCACTTTAGCTAAGGATTTTTCGATTCTGTTTTTCAAAAATCTGTTATGGCTTTTTCCTAGCTATTTCTACTCAGTATTTGATTTATTTCTGCTCTGATCTGATCTTTATTATTTAATTCCTGCTGCTAACTTTGTGTTCAGTGATTCGTTTTTTTTCTTAGTTCCTTAAGGTATAATTCAGATATTTTTTTCTTTTTTGAATGTACACATTTGTTGCTATGGAACTGCTTTTGGGGGCCAGTACTATGTCGTGGCAGGTAAAGTCGCCTCCTGTGACACCGGCATCCTATATGGAGGCCCCATATAAGTCCTGGCTGCTCCATTTCCAATATAGCTCCTTGGTAATGTGCCTGAGAAAGCAGCAGAAGATGTCCCAGGTTCTTGGGCCCCTGAACCCACATGGGTGATCTGAAAGAAGCTCCTGGCTCCTGGCTTCAGACTGCCTCAGCTCCGAACTTTGCAGCCATTCGAGGAGTGAAGCAGAAGATGGAAGATCTCACTCTATGTCTCTCTCTTTCTCTGTAAATGCTGCTTTTCAAAAAAATAAATCTTTTTTTTTTAAAGAAAATGTAACTACCTTTGCAGTATCCTAAAGGTTTTAATATATTAAAATTTCATTTTCATTTATCTCAAAATATTTTTTTTAAATTCCCTTCTGATTTCTTCCTTGAGTCATTGGCTTTTCAGGAACATGCCATTTAATGTTCGCATTAGTCCATTTCATGTTGCCATAATTATAACAGAATATCATAGACTCAGTAATTTACAAAGAAAATTTTAAGTCAGTTTATCTCAGTTCTTGAATTTGAGAAGTCCAAGATCATGACACCAACATCTCATAAGGGCAGGATAGTATGGGCAAAACAGAAAACTCAGATCAAACTTACTCCTGCTATACGGGTGTAAATCCATTCATGAGGGTGGAGTCCTACTGAAATAATCATCTCTTAAAGGTCCCACCTCTTACTACCATTACAATGACAATTAGATTTCAATGTGAGTTTTGGAGGGGGCGTTCAAGCCATAACATTACATATTTGAGAATTTCCTAGTTTTCTTCTAATTTTTGATTTCTATTTTCATACTGCTGTGATCCGAAAAGATACTTCATATGATTTCAGTCTTGTCAAATTTAATCAGGCTTGTTTTGTGGCCTACTGTGTTCTATTCTGGAGATGGTTCCCTGTGTACTTGAGAAGAATGTGTGTTCTGCTCCTGTGGGATGGACTGTACTGTATACATCATTTTGGTCCATTTCATTTAAAGAGATAAAATTTCACTGTTTCCTTATTGCTTGTCTATTTCTCCATTTCATATCTGTTTAATATTTGCTTTACATCTTTAGTTGCTATGATGTTGAATTTGTATGAATTTCCAAATTATTATATCTTCTTGAAGGCTGACCCCTTTATTATATAATGACCTTCTTAATCTCCATTGACAGTTTGATTTAAAGTTTATATAAAGTATAGATGGTATAGATGCCCACTATTGCTCTCTATTAGTTCCTGTTTGCATGGAATAACTTTTTCTATCCCTTTACTTTTAGTCAGCATATATTTGCTTGAGGGTGAAATGAGTCTCTTGTAGAAAACATAGAGCTGAGTTGTTTTTTTTTTTTAACAGCTAGGCACACTTTGTTACTTTTGGTTGGAACATTTAATGCATTTGTATTTAAAGTAATTATTGATAGATGACAATTTAATATTGACATTTGTCCATTGTTTTCTGGCTGTTTGTTCCTTTCTTCCTCTTTTTTTTTTAAAGATCTATTTATCTATTGGAAAGTCAGAGTTTCAGAAGGAGACGGAAAGCCAGAGAGAAAGAGATCTTCCATCCACTGGTTCATTTCCTAAATGGCTGCAACACCCTGGGCTGCCCCAGATTGAAGTCAAGAGCATGAAACTCCATCTGGGTCTTCCACATGGGTGGGTGACAGGGGCCCAAGTAATTGGACTATCTTCAGCTGCCTTCCCATGAGTCCTGTTTCTTCTCTTGTTATTAGTTTCCTTTGTAATTTAGTGAATTTCTTCAGTGGCATGCTTTGAATTCATTAATTTTATCATTTGGTATCTTATTTTGTGGTTAGATGAGGCTTACATAAAACACATTATTGTCATACCAATGTATTTGAAGCTAGTAACATCTTTTTTTTAAGTTTTTTTTTATTTTATTTATTTTATTTATTTATTTTTATTTTTGACAGGCAGAGTGGACAGTGAGAGAGAGAGACAGAGAGAAAGGTCTTCCTTTGCCGTTGGTTCACCTCCAATGGCCGCCGCAGCCGGACGCTGTGGCCGGCGCACCGCGCTGATCCGATGGCAGGAGCCAGGAGCCAGGTGCTTTTCCTGGTCTCCCATGGGGTGCAGGGCCCAAGCACCTGGGCCATCCTCCACTGCACTCCCTGGCCACAGCAGAGGGCTGGCCTGGAAGAGGGGCAACCGGGACAGAATCCGGCGCCCCGACCGGGACTAGAACCCGGTGTGCCGGCGCCGCTAGGCGGAGGATTAGCCTAGTGAGCCGCGGTGCCGGCCTTTTTTTTAAGTTTTATTTAACAAATATAAATTTCCAAAGTACAGCTATGGATTACAATGGCTTTCCCCCAATAACTTCCCTCTCACCGAAACCCTCCCATCTCCCATTTCCTGCTCCCTCTCCCATTCCATTCGCATCAAGATTCATTTCCAATTATCTTTATATACAGAAGATCAATTTAGTATATATTAAGTAAAGATTTCATCAGTTTGCAGCCACACAGAAACACAAAGTGTAAAGAACTGTTTGAGTACTAGTTATAGCATTAATTCACATTGTACAACACATTAAGGAGAGAGATCCTACATGAGGAGTAAGTGTACAGTGACTCCTGTTGTTCACTTAACAATTTGACACTCTTGTTTATGGCATAAGTAATCCCCCTAGGCTCTTGTCATGAGTTGCCAAGGCTATGGAAGCCTTTTGAGTTCGTTGACTGCGATCTTATTTAGACAAGGTCATAGACAAATGGAAGTTCTCTCCTCCCTTCAGAGAAAGCTACCTCCTTCTTTGATGGCCCGTTCTTTCCACTGGGATCTCACTCAAGGAGATCTTTCATTTAGGTTTTTTTTTTTTTTTTTGGACAGAGTGTCTTGGCTTTCCATGCCTGAAATACTCTCATGGGCTCTTCAGCCAGATACAAATGCCTTAAGGGCTGATTCTGAGGCCAGAGTGCTGTTTAGGACATCTGCCAGTCTATGAGTCTACTGTGTATCCCGCTTCCCATGTTGGATCATTCTCTCCTTTTTAATTCTATCAGTTAGTATTAGCAGACACTAGTCTTGTTTATGTGATCCCTTTGAATCTTGGACCTATCATTATGATCAACTGTGAACTGAAACTGATCACTTGGACTATTGAGATGGCATTGGTACATGCCACCTTGTTGGGACTGAATTGGAGTCCCCTGGTATGTTTCTAACTCTACCATTTGGGGCAAGTCAGCTTGAGCATGTCCCAAATTGTACATCTCCTCCCTCTCTTATTCCCACTCTTATATTTAACAGGGATTACTTTTCAGTTAAATTTAAACACCTAAGAATAACTGTGTGTTAATTACAGAGTTCAACCAAAAGTATTAAGTGGATCAAAAAAAATACTAAAAGGGATAAAGAATTAAGTTGTTCATCAACAGTCAGAACAAGGGCTGATCAAGTCACTGTTTCTCATAGTGTCCATTTCACTTCAACAGGTTTCCTTTTTGGTGCTCGGTTAGTTGTCTCCAATCAGGGAGAACATATGATATTTGTCCCTTTGGGACTGGCTTATTTCACTCATTATGATGTTTTCCAAATTCCTCCATTTTGTTGCAAATGACTGGATTTCGTTGTTTTTGACTGCTGTATAGTATTCTATAGAGTATATGTCCCATAATTTCTTTATCCAGTCTACTCTTGATGGGCATTTAGGTTGATTCCAGGTCTTAGCTATTGTGAATGGAGCTGCAAAACACATTGAGGTACAGACGACTTTTTTGTTTGCCAATTTAATTTCCTTTGGGTAAATTCCAAGGAGTGGGATGGCTGGGTTGTGTGGTAGGGTTATATTCAGGCTTCTGAGGAATCTCCAGACTGACTTTCATAGTGGCTTTAGCAGTTTGCATTCCCACCAACAGTGGGTTAGTGTCCCTTTTTCCCCACATCCTCGCCAGCATGTGTGGTTGGTAGATTTCTGAATGTGAGCCATTCTAACCGGGGTGGTTTTGATTTGCATTTCCCTGATTGCTAGTGATCCTGAGCATGTTTTCATGTGTCTGTTGGCCATTTGGTTTTCCTCTTTTGAAAAATATCTATTGAGGTCCTTGGCCCATCTCTTAAGTGGGTTGTTTGTTTTGTTGTTGTGGAGTTTTTGATTTCTTTGTAGATTCTGGTTATCAACCCTTTATCTGTTGCATAGTTTGCAAATATTTTTCCCATTCTGTTGGTTTTCTCTTCACTTTCCTGACTGTTTCTTTTGCAGTACAGAAACTTCTCAATTTGATGCAATCCCAATTGCTAATTTTGGTTTTAACTGGCTGTGTCTCCGGGGTCTTTTCCAAGAGGTGTTTGCTGGTGCCTATATCTTGCAGGGTTTTTCCAATGCTCTCTAATAATTTGATGGTTTCAGGTCATAGATTTAAATTTTTAATCCACGTTGAGTGGATTTTTGTGTAAGGTGTAAGGTAGGGGTCTTGCTTCATGCTTCTGCATATGGAAAGCCAGCTTGCCAGCACCATTTGTTGAACAGATTGTCCTTGCTCCAGGAGTTGGTTTTAGACCCTTGATCAAATATAAGTTGGTTGTAGATGTTTGGATTGATTTCTGGTGTTTCTACTCTGTTCCATTGGTCTATCCATCTGTTTCTGTACCAGTACCATGCTGTTTTTATTACAACTGCCCTGTGGTATGTCCTGAAATCTGGTATTGTGATGCCTCCAGCTTTGTTTTTCTTGTACAAGATTGCTTTAGCTATTCGAGGTCTCCTGTGTCTCCATATGAATTTCAGCATCATTTTTTCTAGATCTGAGAAGAATGTCTTTGGTATTTTAATCGGTATCCCATTGAATCTATAAATTGCTTTTGGGAGAATGGACATTTTGATGATGTTGATTCTTCCAATCCATGAGCATGGAAGATTTTTCCATTTTTTGTTATTCTCTTCTACTTTTTTCTTTAAGATTTTGTAATTTTCATCGTAGAGTTCTTTAACATCCTTGGTTAAGTTGATTCCAAGGTATTTGATTGTTTTTGTGGTTATTATGAATGGGATTGATCTTAATAGTTCTTTCTCAGCCGTGGCATTGCTTGTGTATACAAAGGCTGTTGATTTTTGTGCTTTGATTTATATTCTGCTCCTTTGCCAAACTCTTCTATGAGTTCCAATAGTCTCTTAGTAGAGTTCTTTGGATCCCCTGAATAAAGAATCATATCATCTGCAAAGAGGGATAGTTTGAGTTCTTCCTCCCCAATTTATGTCCCTTTAATTTCTTATTCTTGCCTTATGGCTCTGGCTAAAACTTCCAGCACTATATTGAATAGCTGTGGTGAGAGTGGGCATCCCTGTCTGGTACCAGATCTCAGTGAAAATGCTTCCAACTTTTCCACACTTTTTTTTTAACTTTTATTTAATGAATATAAATTTCCAAAGTACAGAATATTGCTTACAATGGCTTCCCCCCCATAACGACCCTCCAACCCACAACCCTCCCCTTATCCACTCCTTCTCCCCTTCCATTCACATCAAGATTCATTTTCGATTCTCTTTATATACAGAAGATCAGTTTAGCATACATTAAGTAAAGATTTCAACAGTTTGCTCCCACACAGAAACATAAAGTGAAAAATGCTGTTTGAGTACTAGTTATAGCATTAAATCTCAATGTACAG
Organism: Oryctolagus cuniculus; assembly: GCF_051225735.1. Lineage (NCBI taxonomy): Eukaryota > Metazoa > Chordata > Mammalia > Lagomorpha > Leporidae > Oryctolagus > Oryctolagus cuniculus. Next base: position 43,320,289 of record NC_142888.1, on the reverse strand, counting down.
CACACTAAGGACAAAGATCCTACATGAGGAGTAAGTGCACAGTGACTCCTGTTGTTGACTTAACAAATTGACACTCTTGTTTATGGCATCAGTAATCACCCTAGGCTCTTGTCATGAGCTGCCATGGCTATGGAAGCCCCCTGAGTTCACTGACTCTGATCATTTTTAGACAAGGCCATGGTCAAATTGGAAGTTCTCTCCTCCCTTCAGAGAAAGGTACCTCCTTCTTTGATGACCCATTCTTTCCACTGGGATCTCACTCGTGGAGATCTTTCATTTAGGTTTTTTTTCTCCCAGAGTGTCTTGGCTTTCCATGCCTGAAATACTCTCATGGGCATTTCAGCCAGATCCGCATGCCTTAAGGGCTGATTATGAGGCCAGAGTGCTGTTTAGGATATTTGCCATTCTATGGGTCTGCTGTGTATCTCACTTCCCATGTTGGATCATTCTCTCCCTTATTGATTCTATCAGCTAGTATTTACAGACACTATTCTTGTGTATGTGATCCCTTTGGTTCTTAGTCCTATCATTGTGATTAACTGTGAACAGAAATTGATCACTGGGACTAGTGAGATGGCATTGGTACATGCCACCTTGATGGGATTGAATTCGAATCCCCTGGTATGTTTCTAACTCTACTGTTTGAGGTAAGTCAGCTTGAGCATGTCCCGAATTGCACATCTCTTCCCTCTCTTATTCCCACTCATATTTAACAGCAAACATTTTTCAGTTAAGTTTCAGCACTTAAGAAGAATTGTGTGTTGATTACAGTATTCAACCAAAAGTATTAAGTAGAACAAACAAAAAAAATACTAAGAGGGATAACATATTAAGCTGCTCATCAACAGTCAGGGTGAGGGCTGATCAAGTCACCGTTTCTCATAGTGTTCATTTCACTTTAACAGGTTTCCTTTTTGGTGCTTAGTTAGTTGTCACCTATCAAGGAGAACAAGTGGTATTTGTCCCTTTGGGATTGGCTTATTTCACTCAACATAATGTTCACACTTGATCAGCTCGTGTCCTGACGGTTGATGTACAATGTAATACTTTATCCATTTTAGTATTTTTTTTGTTCTAGTACCATTGGTTGAACTCTGTAATTAACACACAATTATTCTTAGGTGTTTAAATTTTAACTGAAAAGTGATCCCTGTTAGGAATTTGGAAAACATTATGTTGAGTGAAATAAGCCAATCCCATCGGGACAAATACCACTTTTCCCCATTCAATAGGATGCTTGCCGTGGGTTTTTCGTAAATTGCTTTGATTATATTGAGGAATGTTCCTTCCATACTCAGTTTTCTTAGAGTTTTCATCATGAAAGGGTGTTGTATTTTATCAAATGCTTTCTCTGCATCTATTGAGATAATCATATGGTTTTTCTTCTGCAGTTTGTGAATGTGGTGTATCACATTGATTGATTTGCGCACATTGAACCATGCCTGCATAGTAGGGATAAATCCCACTTGGTCTGGGTGGATGATCTTTCTGATGTGTTGTTGCATTCTATTGGCTAGAAATTTATTGAGGATTTTTGCATCCATGTTCATCAGGGATATTGGTCTGTAATTTTCTTTCAATTTTGCATCTTTTTCCGGCTTAGGGATTAAAGTGACGCTGGTATCAAAGAAAGAATTTGGGAGGATTGCCTCTCTTTCGATTGTTTTGAATAGTTTGTGAAGAATTGGTGTTAGTTCTTCTTTAAACGTCTGGTAGAATTCAGCAATGAATCCATCTGGTCCTGGGCTTTTCTTTGTTGGGAGGGCCTTTATTACTGTTTCAATTTCTTTCTCAATTATGGGTCTGTTTTGGTTTTCTATGTCTTCATGGTTCAATTTAGGTAGATTGCATGTGTCCAGGAATCTATCCATTTCTGATAGATTCCCTGTCATCTTCATAATCTTGTATTGGGTGTCTTGTTCATTTGGGGGAGTCATAATGTCTTCCTTCCTCTTGTTTTCTCGGTTTCTGCGTTTCTTGCTTGGTATTGGTTTCTTCTTTTTTTGTCCTTGCTTTGGTGGTTTTTCTCATTACTATGACTCTATATTAAGTGGACTGTCTGCTTTTGATGGAGCCTTAGAGGCTTGTGATGGGTGTGGCCAGAGAGCTCTGTTCAGTTCTTCTGGTTTAAGAGTGTGCTAAAGGTGACACACCCAGATTAGGTGTGGTAAATCTTTCTCTCTTTCTCTGTCTCTCTCTCTCTCTCTCTCTTTTATTCAGAAGGGAAGTAATTTCGCATAGCTGAGCAAAATTGAAGGCAGTCAGTGTCTGAGCTCTGGCCCCTGTGGGTATAGTATTCGTCTGCTCTGTCCCAAGGACCACACAATGGATCTGTGCAGTCCTCAGTGTAAGCTCAAATTCCCCTGTAATCTCACACTGGGTTGCCAAGGTTGCTGAGTTTGTGGCATCTCAGGCACTGCGTGAGTTCTCTCACACACTCTCAGTTTTTGTTTTTGTTTTTGTTTTTGTTTTTGCTTTTGTTTTTCACAGTCTCAGTTCATTAGCTCCACACATTCACTAGGTCTTAACCTGCTTTTATTTCTCCCCACCAGAGTCTGGTTTTTCTGCTTGGCTGAGGACGGGCGCAGACCAGAGGTGGTGCAGCTTTTACATATGTCCAAAATGTCTCCTGCTCTTTGTCTTGCTTGCCTTTGGAAGGTGAGCGGAGGGAGAGAATCTTGTCCATCCCGGTCCCTTTTATTTATTTAGTTTTTTCTCTCCTCTGGGTAACCTGGTGAACATTCTCCCATGGGGCTTCAAGCCTCGTTCTCTCTAGGTTCTTCCTGCCGCTTCCCCACCAGTGTCTTGGGCTACTGAGGTTTTACCTCACCTCCCTTTCCAGTGCTGGTGTGTAGACTCAGCAGCTAGGGTCCCAAGCCATGGGCTCCCGTGCCCTCCTCCTAGGTCCACCATGTCCCACTTGTTCCAGAAGAGTTTCCTCTGCAATTTTTTCCCCTAACTTCCCTGAAACTACAGTATCTCCACTTTTATTAAACTATCTTTTCCCGGACTATCAGTGTGCTCCCTCCCTATTACGCCATCTTGGAGAGCTAGTAACATCTTATTGTCAGTTGCATATAAGATTTCTCAACTTTTATTCCCCCTTTCTGTGCTTTATGTTTTTACTGTTACAATTTACATATTTTTTTAAAGTTACATATTTTAATAAAATTTTAATTCTGTATTAGGGTCAAAGTCATATGTGTTGGTCAAGGACTGAATATACTTTATAACTTTTAATTTTTGTCGTTAAAATGTATTTTGAAAATGCACTGAAGTTTTCCATGATGATTGATTTTTTAAAACTTTTATTTAGTAGATATAATTTTCCAAAGTACAGTTTATGGATTACAATATTTTTACATTGTTTTTCCATCAATAAGTTAATGTAGTTGTGACTTTTTAGTTTTGTCTTTTAATCTTTATGCTAGAATTACAAGAGATTTAGCACATCACTGTTTAAAGAATTAGAGTATTTTTATTTTAGTTATATATTTACCAGTGAAATTTATACTTTCATATGTTTCATGTCATTAATTAGCACCTTTTGTTCCAAGTTGAAGAATTCCCTTTCACATTTTTCTAAGGCAGGTCTAGTGATGAACACAATTTTTGTTTGGGAAAGTTTTTAATTTTTCTCTCATTTCTCAAGGAAATAACTGCTTGGTAAAACATTCTTGGTCGACAGTTTTTTTTTTCTCTTCAACACTTAGAATATATCATCTTACTCTGTCCTGCTTGCAAAGAATCTGCTGAGAAATGTACCAATAGCATTATTAGGACTACTTTCAGAATTTTTCTTTGTCTTTGATTTCTTAAATTAATTTCAAATATTTTTATTAGCCATTTTTTAAGAAAACATTTCAGGGGCCAGCGTTGTGCTGTAGTAGGTAAAGCTGCTGTCTGTGATGCCATCATCCCATATGGGCACCTGTTCAAGTCCCAGCTGCTCTACTTCCAGTCCAGTTCCCTGCTGGTGTGTGTGGGAAATCAATGGAGGATGTCCCAAACTTGGGCCCATGCATGCATGTGAGAGACCTGGAAGAAGCTCCTGGGTCCTGGCTTTATCCCAGCTCTGGCCATTGTGGCAATTTAGGGCTAGAACTAGCAGATGGGAGATCTCTCTCTTTCTGTCTCTCCCCCTCTCTCTGTGGCTCTGCCTTTCATATAATTAAGTAAATCTTTGAAACAAAAGCTAAGACAAAAAACATTTCCAAGAACTTTAGATTAATAGTAGTTGTACATGGTTATAAGGTACATTGTGACATTTCAGTATATGTATATAATGTGTTCCAATTAATTCAGGATAACTAATGCTTCCCTCTCTTTGTCATTACTGTAAATTTGAAGCCTTGGCGCTCCTCTCACCAACTTGTTGCGAAAGTATATAATAGGTTATTGTGACCTATAATAATGCCACTGTGCTGTGCAACACTAAGAATTTAGCCAATCTGTATAACTGTGATTTGGTGCCTGTTATCCAACCTCCCTCTACTCTCCAAATCTCTAGTAATTACTGTTCTTTTTTCATATTAACTTCTTTTTAACTTTGAATGTTAAGATGAACATGCAGTATTTGTCTAGATCTAGCTTATTTCACCTCATAGAATGTCCTCCATTCTATCCATTTTGCTGTAAATTATAGGATTTAATTATTTATATTGCTGAATAAGATTCCATTGTATATGTATACCATTTTTTCTTCATCTCTTCATTTTTGGATGGACACTTTGATTCCATATTTTAGCTATTGTGAATAGTGCTTCAATAAATGTGGTTGTTCAGGTATCTCTGATAAAATTATTTCATTCTTTTGGCTATATACACAATAGTAGGATTGCTGAATCACATGACAATTCTATGTGCATTTTAAAAGAAATCTCCACACTGTTTTCCACAGTGGCTTTATTAATTTATATTCCCACCAGCAGTATATATGAGTTCCCCTTTCTGCACATCTTTGGCAGCATTTGTTATTTTTTGTCTTGTTATTGAAGCCATTCTAGCTGGGGTGATGTGACATCTCATTGTAGTTTTGATTTGCATTTCCCTGTTGGTTAGTGGTATTGAGCATTTTTCTTGTTCTTTTTTTAAGATTTATTTATTTGAAAGGCAGCTTAGAGAGAGAGAGAGAGAAAGAGAGAGACAGAGAGAGGTCCTTCATCCACTGCTTCACTCCCCAAATGGCCACAATGGCTAGGGCTAGGCCCGAAGCCAGGAGCCAGGAGTTTCTTCCAGGACTCTCACATGGGTGCAAGAGCCCAAGCACTTGGGGCATCCCCTGCTGCTTTCTCAGGTGTATTAGCAGGGAGCTGAATCTTAAATGGAGCAGCCAGGGCCTGAACGGGTGCCCATATGGGATGTCAGCGTCATAGGCAGTAGCTTTACTTGCTATGCCACAATGCCAGCCCCAGGCATTTTTTCATATATTTGTTGGCTATTTGTATTCTTTTGAGAAATGTGTATTCACATCCTCAGCCTATTTCTTGGTTGAAACTGGTGAGTTTTTTGTTGTTGAGTTTTTTGAGTTCCTTGTAAATTCTATATCCTTTCTCAGGTGAACAGCTTACAAATGTGTTCTTCCATTTTGTCAATTCTCTTCACTCTTTTGTTTCCTTTGTTGTGCTGAAACTTCTTGGTATAGTCTTATTTGTTTAGTTTTGCTTTTGTTTAATATACTTTTTTCATATTGCTCAGAATACTGCTTACTCTTCTAGCAATTTCATAGTTTCAGATATTATGTTTAGGCCTTTGGTCCATCAGGAGTTAATTTCTATGTGGTGAGATGTAGTGATCTAATTTTATCCTTCTACAATTATTGAAGAGACTGTTATTCTTGGCACTTTTGTCAGTGATATGTTTGCTGTACATGTACAGATTAATTTCTGAGTTCTCTGTTCTTTTCTCTTGACCAGTGTGTCAATTTTTTTGCCAATACCATGTCTTTTATTAATATAGCTTTGTAGAATACCATGAAGTAAAGTATTCCGATGCTTCCAGCTTTATTTTTATTATTATTATTTTTCTCAGGATTTCTTTGATATTCTGGATCTTTTATGGTTACATATGAATTTTAGATTTTTGAATTCTTGTAAATAATGTCATTGGTATGTTGATGGGGAGTGCATTAAATCTCTAGATTGCTTTGTGAAGTATGCATGTTTTAACAATGTTAATTCTTCCAATCCATTAACAGGGAATATCTTTGTTTTTTGTTTGTCCTCTCTTCTCTTTCATTAGTGCTTTATAATTTTCATTGTAGAGATATTTTACTTCTTTGGTTGAATTTATTCCTGAATATTTTATTGTTCTATAATTATTATGAATAGGATTTTTTTCTTGATTTCTCTTCCAACAAGTTCATAATTGGTGTAGAGTACTATTCTTTACATTGATTTTGGATCCTGCAGCTTGATGGAATTTATCAGTTTTTTATGGATTATATAGGTTTCGCCATGCATAAAATCATGTCATCTGCAAACATGGGTATTTTGATGTCCTCCTTTCCATTTTGCATGCTTTTTCTTTCTTTCTTTTCCCTAATTGCTATTGCTTATTTATAATATAATGTTGAATAATAGTGAAAGTAGACATCCTTTTCTTATTCCAGTTCTTAAGGGAAACACGTTTAGCTTTTCCCCATTCAGTCAGATATTGTTCATGGGCTTTTCATATATAGTCTTTATTGTTTTGAAATGTGTTCCTTCTACACCTAATTTGTTGAGTTTTTATCTTGGGGGGATGTTGAATTGTATCCAATGCTTGTTCTGCATCTATTGAGATGATCGTATGCTTTTGTTCTTCACTGTGTTTGTGTGACTTATTACATTTCTCGATTTTTGAATGTTGAACTGTCCTTGCATCCCTGGGATAAATCTCACCTATCATTTTGTATGATCATTTTGCTGTGCTGTTGGATTCAATTTTCTCTAATATTTTGTTGTGAGTTTTTACATCTGTATTCATCAGGGATATTTTTGTCTTTGATTTTTGATAATTGTATTACAGTATGTCTTTTTAAAGATTTATATATTTATCTGAAAGGCAGAGTTACAGAAAGAGAGAGAGAGAGAGATATCTTCCATCCACTGGTTCACTTCCCACATGGCTACAGCAGCTGGTGCTGGACCAGGCTGAAGCCAGGATCCAAGAGCGTCTGCCAGGTCTCCCACATGGGTGCAGGGGCCCAAGCACCTGAGCCCTCTTCTGCTGCTTTTCCAGTCACATTAGCAAGGATCTGGATCAGAAGTGGAGCAGCTGGATCTCAAACCAGTGCTCATATGGGATGCCTGCGTCACAGACCATGGCTTTACTCACTACGTCACAGCGCCAGCCTTTACAATATGTATTGATGAACATTTCTATTACTTAAGTTTGACTTGAGATCTCTGGGCTTCCTTTGCCTGACTTTTCATATTTTTCCTAAATTTGGGAAGTTTTCAGACATTTTTTTTTTAAACTTTTATTTAATGCATATAAATTTCCAAAGTACGACTTATGGATTACAATGGCTTTCCCCCCATACCGTCCCTCCCACCCACAACCCTCCCCTTTCCCACTCCCTCTCCCCTTCCATTCACATCAAGATTCATTTTCGATTATCTTAATATACAGAAGATCAGCTTAGTATACATTAAGTATGGATTTCAACAGTTTGCTCCCACACAGAAACATAAAGTGAAAAATAATAGATGATTTTTTTAAAATGATGATGAAATCAGAGCAGACCTATTGTCATGTTTAATCCCAGTGAGAGTCAAGCTGGGAATTGATAATTTCTTTTTTTTTTTTTTTTTTTTTTTTACAGAGGATCAGTTTAGTATGCATTAAGTAAGGATTTCAACAGTTTGCACCCCCATAGAAACACAAAGTGAAATATATTGTTTGAGTACTCGTTATAGCATTAAATCTCAATGTACAGCACATTAAGGATAGAGATCCTACATGAGGAGTAAGTGCACAGTGACTCCTGTTGTTGACTTTACCAATTGACACTCCTGTCTATGGCATCAGTAATCTCCCTATGCTCCAGTCATGAGTTTCCAAGGCTATGGAAGCCCTCTGAGTTCTCCGATTCTTATCTTGTTTAGACAAGCTCATAGTCAAAGTGGAGGTTCTCTCCTCCCTTCAGAGAAAGGTACCTCCTTCTTTGATGGCCTGTTCTTTCCACTGGGATCTCACTCGCAGAGATCTTTTGCCAGAGTGTCTTGGCTTTCCATGCCTGAAATACTCTCATGAGCTTTTCAGCCAGCTCCGAATGCCTTTAGGGCTGATTCTGAGGCCAGAGTGCTATTTAGGACATCTGCCATTCTATGAGTCTGCTGAGTATCTCACTTCCCATGTTGGATCACTCTCCCCTTTATTTACTCCATCAGTTAGCATTAGCAGGTACTAGACTTGTCTATGTGCTCCCTTTGACTCCCAGTCCCTTCACCATGACCAACTGTGAACTGAAACTGATCACCTGGAACAGTGAGATGGCATTGGTACATGCCACCTCGATGGGATTGAATTGGAATCCCCTGGTATGCTTCCAACTCCACCACTTGGGGCAAGTCAGCCTGAGCATGTCCCAAATTATACATCTCTTCCCTCTCCCATTCCCACCACCATGTTCAACAGGGATCTACTTCCAATTCCCCTTTCTCTGTTCTCCTGAATTTTCCAAATCTTAACTCTCAATTGTGTTCCATAGATCTTGTTAGGCTTTCTTCATTCCTTTTTAATTTTTTTCGTTTTTCTCTTCTGATTGGAAGATTTTAAATAATCTTACAGTTCTTATTTTTCCTATTTGAGCTAATTTTTTTGTTGAAGTACTGTTTTGTATTTTTTAAACTCATTCTATTCTTTGATCCCCAAATTCTGTTTTGTTCTTTTTAATGTTTTATTTTTCTTTGTTTAGTGTTTCATTTTGTTCTTGTATTGTTTTCTGATTTTGTCTGCTTACCCTTGTTTTTATTTTAATTCACTGGACTCCTTTAGAACAGTTGTTTGAAATTCCTAGGCAGTTTATGGATCTTCAGTTTTGGGGATCAGTTATTGGAAGTTCATTGTGTTCCTTTAGTGGTGTCATTGTCCCTGAGTCTTCTTGATCTTTGTTGTGTTGCAAAGTTGCCTATGATTTTTAATAAGCAGATATCTCTTCCAGACTTTATGAACTCACTTGGATAAGGTAATTCCTTCCTTTGAAAGTGGGGGGGGGGTGCTGTGAAGACATGCTGGGGTATACTGTGACATCAGATATAGTGTCATTTGGCACTATTTGTGGGAGCCATGTAGTGATTCAATGTGTGAAAAATTGTGTCTTCTTGGCTTGGCAGCTATGATCTGTAGATTTGGTGACTCTAAGAGCTGGGGAAAGAAACCCACCATAGTTGTGAGAACTGCAGGGTTCTCAGCTGTTCCTTTGGGTCCAGTAGCATTGGAAGACAGTATCAGTATTGTGCCCACATTCTACTTGGAGAGGCTAAGTGAAAGCATATGCATGGTTAGTGGTAGCCAGCTGTGGGTTTGTTCAAGGTGGTAAGGACTGAGGTTAGTGGCAATGGCTAAGGGCAACTGCTAGGTAGTGATGAGATCTGGAAGCATGGTTGCAGAGATCAACTTTGGGCCAATTATAAGGACCAAGTTTCTATCTGTGGACAGCTGCAGGTCCAAGTTGGTGATGTCAATGTCTGCATAGCTCCATGGACCAGTAATGGGTGTAAACACAGTGATGAGGGCTGACACTGGATGATAAGGCCAGATATTTATGTATTCACAGCTGTGGAGACCAGGGCTATCAGTGTGCTATAATCTGGTTTCATCAGTCTGCTTGGATTGTGCATGGTTGTGGGGCCAGAGCCCACAGAGAATGGCCCTGAGTCTGTTTTTGGACATACATAGTAGTTGTGCTGGGCTACTGGGCCAGAGCACCCAAAGACACAGCAACTGAGATGTATTCAGGGAGAAGGGGGGTGGTGTCATGACATTCAGAGTATGAAAAGGCTGGTGGTCTGGATCCTTGAGTTGGGGTGCCTGTGGTAGGAATATCTCAGGTAGCTTCCAGATCAGGTGATGAAGAGGGCTTCTTGATCAGGGATCTAGAGAATGTGAAGGCTGTGGGACTTGTTCCCTGGACTAGGGAAACTGCAGGTGCAACAGCAGTCCAAAAACTGTTTCTGGCTTAAGGAAGTGAGTGAGAAAGGGAAGACATGTCTCAGGTCCCTGAAAACTGAAGGCAAAAAATATTGTGGGGACCTGTATGGCATAGGCTGCAGGGGTCTGTTGTTGCTTTGCTAGCAGTTGTTTTTCTCAGCAGTGAAAGTTTCTAGAGTCCACTGCAAAACAAGGTACTGGACTCTGTCGTTGTGAACACTGAGGAGGAAACCTTGGTTGTGAAAGCTATGAGGGGTACCTGAGGCCATGAGAGCTATTGAGGTTCCCTATAGAAAGATCTGCTGAGGGTCTCAGTGATTCTCCTGCCTGGCTGATACTAATAAAGCCCATTTCTCTTCCATGTTACCCACAGTCTCCATATGTCTCAACTATGCCAAATCTCCCCTCCCCCAAAGATTTGGTTGGAGTAAAAGTAAAGCTGGTCATTTGGGCAGTATCCCAGAAAGCTTGAGAAATTTGTTGTTTACCTTAGTCTCATTTTCCCTTCAAGGGGGGCATAGAGCCATAGAATTCCTTCTGTATGCTCAGCCTGGCTGGCGTGAAGAATGAGGTGTTAATGACAAAATGAAACCCTTCTTCCTACTCTTTTTTGCATGGCTATTGTTTTTTTCTTCCACTGTGTTGCTTTGAGTTTTTTACTTTTTAAGGATTATTTTATTTGAAGGTCAGATTGACAGAGTGGGAGAGAGAGACAGAGACAGACAGACAGACACAGAGAGAGACAGAGAGAGATTCCATTTGCTAGTTCACTTGTGGCTGGGGTTGGTCCAGGTCGAGGCTGAAGCTGGGAGCTCAGAACTCCATCAAGTTAGCCCACGTGACTGACAGGAGCCCAAGTACTTGGGCCATCTTTTCCTTCTTTCCCAGACACGTTAACAGGGAGCTGGATCAGAAGCAGAGTAGCCAGGACACAAATTGGTGCTCCAATATGGAATACCATTATCACAAGTGGCAGGTTAATCCACTGCATCATAACAGTGGCCCTTGCTATGTCTTAAATGGACTACTAAACTCTTCTAGAATTGTTTTTTGTTCATGGATAGCTGTTGAATTGTTCCTCTTTGTAGAGGAAAGGAAGGCTGGCCTCCCTAATCTGCCATCTTGCCAATATCCTCTACCTAAATACTGACTTCTGAGTATTTAATGGGTTTTGATGCTATTGTAAATAGTATTTTACATTTTCATTTTCCTATAGTTTTTGCTATAAGAAATACATTGACTTTTGTGCATTGTGTATCCTGGCATATTACTAAACTCACTAATTCTAATTTTTGTGGATTTCTTATGATTTAATACATACATAATAATATCATCTTTTAAATCTATATGCTGTTGGCTGGCGCCGCGGCTCACTAGGCTAATCCTCCACGTAGCGGCGCCGGCACACCGGGTTCTAGTCCCAGTAGGGGCGCCGGATTCTGTCCCGGTTGCCCCTCTTCCAGGCCAGCCCTCTGCTGTGGCCAGGGAGTGCAGTGGAGGATGGCCCAGGTGCTTGGGCCCTGCACCCCATGGGAGACCAGGAAAAGCACCTGGCTCCTGGCTCCTGCCATCGGATCAGCGTGGTGCGCCGGCCACAGCGCGCCGGCCGCGGCGGCCATTGGAGGGTGAACCAACGGCAAAGGAAGACCTTTTTCTCTGTATCTCTCTCTCTCTCACTGTCCACTCTGCCTGTCAAAAAAAAATCTATATGCTGTTTATCTTATGTCTTACTGCATTGGCCAAGAAATATAGTACAGCGTTAACTAGAAATGATAAGAGGCAGAATCTTAGCCTTGTTGCTGATCTTAGGGGCATGCATTCAGTATATCACCACTGAGAATTTATTAGTTTTGGTTTGTCATTTATTACATTGAAATAGTTTATTTTTATTCCTAGTTTGCTCATGGCTTTTATCATAATTGTGTTTTCTCAAATACTTACTCTGTATCTATTGAAATGATTGTGTGATTTTTATCCTTTAATTGTGTGATGTGAATTGGGGTAAATCCCTCCTAATCATAGTGCATCATTCTTTTTGTTTACTATTTCACTGTTTAAAAATGGTATATTTGTGATTACTCTCTTATTTTTTTTGCCATTCAATTTCTGTTGCCTGTGATTCCTGTTGTTTTTTCCCCATGTTTTGTATTCTCATGTAGCAGTTATTTTTAATTTTTTAAAATTATTTTATTGAATACTGAACAATGTATAAGAAAAATTTGAGGGATATTAAAAAGATTTACTTGGTAGTAATTTCAAACTTGCAGAAAAAGTTGAAATGTGAGGGAAGTACAGTGAATACTCATATCCCATTTACCTAGATCCATGTATTGTTAACATTACATTTTTTTAAAGATTTATTTGATTTATTTGAAAGGCAGAGTTACAGAGAGGCAGAGGCAGATATAGAGGTAAAGAAAAGGTCTTCCATCCACTGGTTCACTCCCCAGACAGAGCCTCCTCAGAGTATCCCACATGGGTGCAGGGGCCCAAGGACTTGGGGCATCCTCCACTGCCTTCCTATGCCACAGCAGAGAGCTGGATCATAAGTGGAGCAGCTGAGACTCAAACTAGCACCTATATGGGATGCCGACACTGCAGATGGCAGCCTCACACACTACACCACAGTGCTGGCCCAACATTGCATCATTTTTATACATACATGCACTCATACATTTTCCCCTTTAGCCATTCGTATATAACTTGCATTAATATTGACCTTATTCCTACATAACTTCAAGGTACATTTCTTAAGGGATATTTTGCGCAAATGAGTTGAAGTGCTGGATGATGTGATATTTTCCATACAGATTTTACTATTTTTTTCAAATTTTCTAACTGTTCTCAGTGGCAGGGTGTATGTGAAACAACTTACTCTGCCATTTCCAGAAGTGGAATCTCTAATATGTCTCTTTTATGACTCAATAGCAGAGTTTTTTTTTTATTTTTATTTTTTGACAGGCAGAGTTAGAGAGAGAGAGAGAGAGTGACAGAGAGAAAGGTTTTCCTTTTCTGTTGGTTCACCCCCCAAATGGCTGCTACAGCTGGTGTGCTGTGATGATCCGAAGCCAGGAGCCAGGTGCTTCCCCCCGGTCTCCCATGCGGGTGCAGGGACCCAAGCACTTGGGCCATCTTCCACTGCCTTCCCAGGCCACAGCAGAGAGCTGGACGAGAAGAGGAGCAACCAGGACAGAACCAGCGCCCCAACCAAGGCTATAACCCAGGGTGCCGGCGCCGCAGGTGGAGGATTAGCCTAGTGATCCACGCTGTATCTCATTCTCATTAGGCTTTATTACCTTTCTTTTCTAGAATTTCCAGATTGTTTCTACTCATTTGGCTTTTCTATATGCACTCAGTTTATCTAGTTAGATAATATTTTCTTTTGATATTTTTATTATTAAAGTATGAAAAAATTTAAGAATAATTGACATTTTGTGCCGGCACTGTGGTGTAGTGAATAAAGGTGCCACCTGCAGTGCTGGCATCCCATATGGGCACTGGTTTGAGTCCCGGCTGCTCCACTTCCAGTCCAGCTCCCTTTTAAGGCACCTGGGAAAGCAGTGGAAGATGGCCCAAGTCCTTGGGCCCCTGTACCCACATGGGAGACTTGGAAGAATCTCCTGGCTCCTGGCTTTGGATCAGCCCAGCTTTGGCCGTTCTGGCCATTTGGAGAGTGAACCAGCAGATGGAAGACTCTCTCTCTGCCTCTGCCTCTCTGTAATTCTGCCTTTTAAATAAATAAATAAATCTTTAAAAAGAATAATTGACATTCTTAATCTAATATTCCTACATTAGAACAGGATCATTCCATTACTTGAAGACTTCTTTTGAGGTTCTCAGTATTTGTTTCTTTTCCTTTTTTCCTCTGCCCACAGCAAGATGGATTCTGGATATATTCTGAGTATTGTAACAACCACCTGGATGCGTGCATGGAGCTCTCCAAGCTGATGAAGGATAGCCGCTACCAGCACTTTTTTGAGGCCTGCCGCCTACTGCAGCAGATGATTGACATTGCTATCGATGGTTTTCTTTTGACTCCAGTACAGAAGATCTGCAAGTATCCTTTACAGTTGGCTGAACTTCTCAAGTATACTGCCCAAGACCACAGGTAAGAGATTGAGGGAGGCAGGAGTGAGGTTCCTCTACATGTTGGTGCTTATTGAAAATGTGTCCTTTTGCCTTTTCTAGCTTAACCTATCTGGAAAATAGGATGATACGTTACTTCACAAGGCTGTTGGGGGGAGTTGCTTTTGAGAATTGCTTTTAAAGTTGTAAATGGGTATGCACACAAAATAAGTCTGCATCATCATTATTGTACAACTTAGAACCTATCTTCAGAGAGCTTATAACTTAGTCCTTAGTCTTGAGTTCAGTTAAAAGAATCAATCCGGATATAGTAAGTGTTCAACTACATATTCCATTCTGCTTGATGGACTCAAATGCCCTGGTAAAAACTTACCCAACTTGTGCTGATCCTAGGTTGTTCTGCAAAGCTATATTCCTGATCTTCTTTAGCCTTTTTAAGCCTCCTCTTCCTTACCCCAACTGTGTCTTTCCCTTAGTCCCAGAGTATAATGGGGAAAGATAGACTTCAGAGTTCTACTACAGGTTTTTTTCTTTTGAAGTTTTAAATGTATTTTAAAGAAAACCAACCCAACAAGGACCAAGGAGCTTGCCTCACACTGAATGGAAATGATACTCCTCATCTCCTACCAGTAAAGTACATGATGGGAATAATTGACAATAATAGGAATGGTCTACAATCAGCTGTCCCAAATTTTGCCTTTTCTTAATAACCTAGAGTCCCCAGACTTTTTATGACTTGCCTTTAGTTGATGTTAAATCCCTGATCTTAGATTCTTTAGCTTAGTTGTTAGCTCTCTTCTTCAAACTAAACACTTCAGGACGGTGCCGTGGCTCAATAGGCTAATCCTCCACCTGCGGCACCAGCACACCAGGTTCTAGTCCAGGTCTGGGCGCCAGATACTGTCCTGGTTGCTCCTCTTCCAGTCCAGCTCTCTGCTGTGGCCCAGAAGTACAGTGGAGGATGGCCCAAGTCCTTGGGCCCTGCACCTGCATGGGAGACCAGGAGAAGCACATGGTTCCTGGCTTCGGATCAGCGCAGTAAGCTGGCCACAGCGCACTGGCCACAGTGGCCACTGCGGGGGTGAACCAATGGAAAAAGGAAGACCTTTCTTCTGTCTCTCTCTCTCTCTCACTATCCACTCTGCCTGTCAAAAATAAAAAATAAAAATAAAAAAACACTTCAAGAAGAATTAAGAACCTAGATCTTTGCCCAATTTTATTTAGCTTTTAGACTGATTCCTTTTTTTTTTCTTTTTATGTGACATGTGGAGTTATAGACAGTGAGAGACAGAGAGAAAGGTCTTCCTTCTGTTGGTTCACTCCTTAATGGCCGCAACGGCTGGCGCTGCGCTGATCCGAAGCCAGGAGCCGGGTGCTTCCTCCCGGTCACCCATGTGGGTCCATCTTCCGCTGCCCTCCCAGGCCACAGCAGAGAGCTGGACTGGAAGAGGAGCAACCGGGACTAGTACCCGGTGCCCCAACCGAGACTAGAACCTGGAGTGCTGGTGCCGTAGGTGGAGGATTAGCCAAGTGAGCCATGACGCCATCCTAGACTGATTCTTAATTTACTCACTTCCATTTAACACCTGGTTTCCTTGGGACTGGTTTCCAGATCTAGATGCATAAGGCCATGGGTGTGGATTAGCTGGTTTGGTTTGTGTTAAACTTCTTGGGAAATCCCTGTATTCATTTTTGAGTTGAAATTGCTTCTTTTTGAGATTCTAGATCATGTGTTTAAGTGGTTCTGGAGCCCAAGGCAAATTTCAAATTTTAGCTCAAATGCCTTGGCACTGGACTCTTCTATTTATGTGATTAACCAAGGCCAGTGATAGCTCTGCCTTCCATGACCTCTTAACTGTGAGGGAGACAAGTGAAGCAGGACTTTGTCAAGAAGGACCCTGTTCTCCCTTCCCTGAGGTAATTTACTAACTGGGGGTCAATGAGCATATTCATTAGATTTGAAATTTGCAGATGACTAAATCCTGCTTGAGCAGATTTAATGTATTCCATTGCCAGAACCTAGGTCCAAGTCTTATAAAGCTATATTTTCTTGTGAAGTGTTGTAGGATATTGAAGAACCTCCCACTAATAGTAAGATATTTAAAAATGAAAAATAGAAAATATATATGGTACCTAGAGTAGAAACCTTTCTTTTTGTCAGATTGTCTCTCTCTATGGTTGGAAAGACTAAGGCTTAGAAAGGGAAAAGATACAGAGCAAGTCTGTAGTAACACAGGTACATGAAGCCTGAGCAATGATCTGAGAATTTTATCTTTTCAAAATGCTCAAGGAAATCTCTGTGCCCAGGTAGGTTTGTGAGCCAGTCTGTTGTAAGCATTCAAATTCTATCAGCCTGTGATATCATGAGCCCAAATGACCTCCACAGTTATATTGCATGGTGTTAAGGGACCAGCAAGAGTGACTCATGTACCTAAATCACCAAGAAACAGCCTTCAGACAAATAGTCTTGAAACCTAGACATTCAAAGAGTGGTTTTTAAATGTTTTTATATCACAGCTCCTCACCTACCTACTTTGCACCTATCCATTCTATGGAATGTAGCAGGGGTTTCTAAAAATCATACTTATTAACTGACAATATTACTAGGTATATTACATATTGCATAATTGATCTTTAGAGTCCCAGAAAGGCTATTTTTAAGCACAACTTCAAGCTTTGTTAGTTTCTTAGTCAAGCAACCACAAGGTTTTACTGGGTTTGGTGGGAGCTGGCAGAACAAGTCATCTACCTAGGATTTGCCAATTCCTATACTCCTTTATCTTGTGACTGGAAGGCCTGCCTTAAAACTTTCTTGCTCTTTGGCTCCTTGGTCCTGTCTGTTCTCATCTCCTGGGCTCCAGAATGTTGAGAGAATAGCTCAGGCAGTGACGAGATAGATCAACCTTTCTCCATCCTCAGGGTAACCTGTTGGGCCCAGCACTACCTCCAGGACATAGCCAACCCATTTAGTGAGGCCTCAGGAAGCTGTACTACCATGCATGTCAAGAAGTAGCTTGTTTCAAGGCAGTTAGAAACTGCTACAATTGGAGGCTTAGTCAGATAAATAGGCCTGAAATATAGGCAGTCAGAGTAGCCTTGGAAGGAGAGAATTAGATACAGTTGTAAATGGAGAATAACACTGCCTTTGCTTATAGAGGAGTAACATATTTCCCCTACCCCACCTTTCTTAAGCTGACAAGAAGGAAGACTATACACAAAAGGAAGGTTAGTTCACATGTCTGGAACTAGAAATCTTGCTTCTGTCACTCTTTCCATTAGCAGATGAGGACCCATACCTCATCTGAGGGCCCAGGGCCTCTGACCAGGATCAAGGTTGGACCACAGTTATTCTCTTCTTTTATCCACTTCTAAAGCTAGTGGGACAGAGATAGAAGCATTCATACTCTAGTTGCAGTTAGAAAAGCAGCTAACTATAGGATGGTGACAGTGATGAATCCATGGCTGGGTAGGACTTGGGGTCAAGCCAGAGGGTAATAAGAATTCACATGCCAGCATTGTCCAATGTAATGTAAATATTCTATATCTGTGTTGTCCAAAACAGTGGTTACTGACCATGTGTGGCTATTGGGTACTATGAAAGATAGCTGGAACAACTGAGGCACTAAAATTTTATTGTAATTTAATTTTAACTAAATGCGGCTAGTGGCTACCATATTGGACTGTGTAGCTTTATACTTCCCAGAAAGTAACTTAAAGCACTGATGTCCTTAAATCAGAAAAAGAAGAGACCAGAGAACAAAAAATGGCCCCCAAGAGCAGGTGTACTTATTTATTTCACTAGCTTCTCCACTGCAAGCGATGTTCTGTCCTCACTGTATATTACATCTAAATGACAGCCTTAGACAGTCCTGTCAGAGATGGAAACTTCAGCAATGTAATAAAGTCCAAAAGATCCTCCATAAGCTAGAGCAAGTAACTGAAAGGATGCAATGTAACAGGAACAAATGTAAAATTTTGCAGTTGAGTCTGAGAAATCTACAGCTTAAGAACATGCAGGGCCGGTAACGTGGTGCAGCAGGTAAAGCTGGCACTTTTAACGCCAGCATCACATATGAGCACCAGTTCGAATCCTGGCTGCTCCACTTCCGATCCAACTCCCTAATGCACCTGGGAAAGTAGCAGCAGGAGACCCCTGGCTCCTGGATTCATTCTGGCCCAGCCCTGGCAGTTCCAGTGGGTGGAAGATTTCTCTTGCTTTCTCTCCGTAACTCTGTCTTTCGAATAAATAGAATATTTTTTAAAGAACATGCACAGACAGATACAGCTTCTGTACAGCAAGCTTAGAAGAGACTTAGTAAGTATTAGTTGGTTATAACCTCAGTACAGGTTAGCAATGGGATCTAAAAGAAATACTGATAATGACTGACATTAATTTAAGGTTCAGAATAAAGCAGGCTTTCCTAACAGAGTTGTCTTAAGACACAATAAAACGTTTAAGAAGTATAGTGACCAACTTGTCCCTGAGGGTGATAAAATACAACAGCATTTGTGGGCCATGGTCCTCAAAGGTATGCAGAGCACAGCTTGGAGCAATGAATGCCAGCTAAGAAAAGGAGTTACATGGCATCTGCCCTAGCAGTTAAAACTCCTTCCCTGTGCATTTTCTTTTTCTCCTTTCTAATCCATGCTAGAAGAATAAGCATATTAATAACCACAAGGCATTTCCAGCATCTTTAAGGAAAGGTGTAACACTGAACTATAATGCATCCTCTTACATTCTTAGTTTATTGTAGTTCCACTGAATGGCTGAGATTTCACTGTCAGTCTGCCTTCCACAGGAGCCATTAGATTGGAAATGAGATAAGAAAAGCAGTGAAAACTGTACAAGGTGGTGTAATCCTCAACACATATACTGTTGAAAGTCCCAGGAAGCTGGGATGAAGGTTATACTTTTGGGACCAGGAGTCTGAAGAAGTATCCCATGTGATATCGCTACTAGAGAAATGTTTTATTTGTAATAATAATACTGCTATCATTTATCATAGACTAAAAGAGTTTACATGGAATGATTGTATTTAATTTGTTAAAAACTCCTCAATATATTTTACCATAATTCTACCCATTTCACAGATGAGAAAACTGAATGAGAGAATGAGTGAGACTTGCCAAAGGCCACACCACTATTCAATGACCAAACTAAGATTTGAGCTCTTGGAGTCTGTCGACTCTGTTTTTTTATATTATGCAGTAGGAAATGTGGAGATATTTTATAGTAACTTTGAACAGAGATGCCCTAGATGTAGAAAGTAAAAGAGATGATTATGTTTCCTGGACTGTGCCATGTGTGAGATTCCCTTTTTGATCCTTGTCTGGTTATATAAGATAGGACATAAAAATAGTATGAAAAAGATAGAATATGTCTTACATATGAAATAAGTCTGCAATTAGGAGGTCTCTGACTGGTATAGTGGCTCCCTGGTCATCAAAGATCTGGCTCCTTCCAGCTTTCAGATATTCTACCTATAGGATATAGACCTTGTCCTTATGGTTCAT
Source organism: Oryctolagus cuniculus (assembly GCF_051225735.1). Lineage (NCBI taxonomy): Eukaryota > Metazoa > Chordata > Mammalia > Lagomorpha > Leporidae > Oryctolagus > Oryctolagus cuniculus. The sequence goes on along the minus strand of NC_142888.1, from coordinate 43,300,552 downwards.
GATAACTACTAGAGTCTCAGCCATTCCAGGCATCAGAATTAAGGGCTAAAGAAAGGCATGTTTTCTTCCTTAAAGAAGATTTTTCAGAAGTCCTGTTGAACACTCATATTTACATATTGTTGGACAAAATGTAGTCACATAGTCATCCTTGCTTAACCAAAGGAGAAGAAATATAGTCTTTTACTCTAGATGATATATATTGTCATCTGAATAGCAGGACTGTGATACAGAGGAAGAAAAGGAGATTGGATGTTAGGATTGTCAGCTAGCACATTGATTCTCTGGAACATTGGTTCATCCAACTTGCACTTTTGTGTCTTCACAGTGACTATAGATATGTGGCAGCTGCTTTGGCTGTCATGAGAAATGTGACTCAGCAGATCAACGAACGCAAGCGACGTTTGGAGAATATCGACAAGATTGCCCAGTGGCAGGCCTCTGTCCTAGACTGGGAGGTAGGACTTCTACTCACAGGGGCATTGGGGAGTCTGAATACCTTGGTGAAAACTTCCTATTTTAGCTGATAATGTAGGAAGAAGAATTAGATTTGTAGAACAGAAAGAATTTAGATTAGATCGAAGCAAAAGTTTCCAGCTACTGAGAAGTGTTGGTGCTTGAATAGCTTTCTAACAATATCGGAAAAAATATCTGTGGCAATACTTCATCAAAAAAGCAAAGATTTATCTCTTAGGGTATTGCTGGGAAACAACTGGGTTGATTCTGATGCATTTCGAAATTCTTTCATGTCCTGGACTTAATAATTGCCGGAAGCACACTTTGATGAGTAGCATGTGCTGATTTACTTCCAGACACAGAAGATGAGGTTGGTTTTCTTGTTCCCAAACATGAAGGACAGCAACATACTTTTTCTCTTGGTTGGATCAGTTCATCTTGATACATCTTCTAAGTCTATTCAAGCTTACATAGTATAGGCCATGACAGTTTTCCTACTGTATCCACAGACCAAGTTCTATTAATAATCCATGATAGCCTTCCATTCCTTTGCAAATAGCCATGACTTCTCTAAACTTTGGAAGCCTTCAGTAGCTGAAATTCCTAAAACCTTCCCTTAATACCCACCAAGAGAACCTCTCAGGAAAAATTGTGTAATCTGATAGTCTACTGCTAACATTACTAAGAAGAGAGAGACTGGAAATGCTACCAGGGAAGGGCAGCAATCTTAGGCCTATGGTCACAGTGTAGAGCTAAAGCCAGCTCCTTATTCCACTGGTTCACTCCCCAAATGGCTGCCACAGCTGGTGCTGCGCTGATCCGAAGCCAGGAGCCAGGTGTTTTTTCCTGGTCTCCCTTGCGGGCGCAGGAGCCCAAGCACTTGGGCCATCCTCCACTGCCCTCCCAGGCCACAGCAGAGAGCTGGGCTGAAAAAGGAGCAACTGGGACTAGAACCTGGTGCCCATATGGGATGCTGGTGCTACAGACGGAGGATCAACCAAGTGAGCCATGGCGCCGGCCCCCAGACAGTGTCTTAACCCGCTATGCCACAGCCTGCCCCCTGAACCCATTCTTTATCTAAATTTTTGTCTTTGTCCATTTGGGCTGTTGAGTGACTTATAAACAAACTAATTTCTCACCCTTCTGAAGACTAGGAAGCCCAGGATCAATATGCTGCTAGATTAAATGTTTGGTAAGGGCCCACTTCCTGGTTCACTGATGACCATCTTCTTGCTGTGTCCTCACATGGCAGAAAGGACAAGTTAGCTCCCTAGGATCCCTTATAAGAGCACTAATCCTATCTGTGACAGCTCTACTCTCATGACTTAATCACCTCCCAAACACCTCACCTCCAAAAACCATCACACTGGGGATTAGGTTTCAGCACATGAATTTTGAGGAGACACAAACATTCAGTCTGTAACAACTGGTAGGTAGAAAAAATGCCTCATGGTCCCCTGCTCAGACTCTGTGATCCCTATGGAACTTGCTAGCTCTGGAAGATTTCCCCTGTAGAGATCCTTTCTTCCTGCAAGGTGTGATAGGTATGTTTTGGAGGTTAAGGCTTTTGAAGTATCTATCATGTTTATTATATCTGGTCTTAAAGACTTCTATAATGCCGGAGTCACTAGGGCTCTTAGAGGACTCACTCTACAATCCTGACCATGCTTGTGTGTGTCCAGACATACATACTCTCAGGCATACTCTCACTTACCCTCACAGAACTTGTAATGATGATAGAGAATGATAAGCAAAGAGGCCTGTTCCTGATCAAGCAAGTGGTGTGTAACTTGAACCTAGTCTCTTGATTCTCTGTGTGATGTTCTTTTCATTACTGCACCATATTCTCTTCTAACCTCCTGCCTCCTGTAGCCCAACTATTGTCCTTTGTGGTACTGCAAGGGCTTGTTTTTCCAATAAAGCATCTATATTTAAATGAGACCTTGAGACCACATTGGGGAGAGGAATTCAAATTCCCATCAGGGTAAAGGTAGATTCTTGCTGGAGAAAAAACAACAGGACTTAGACACTTCATGATATCCTAGTATAGCGTCTAAGTATATTCTACCAGCTCAAGAAGCTGAACAGGCAGAGAAAGAATAAGAGAGAGAGAGAGCAATTTCTTGCCAAATTGCTGATGAATACAATGGACAACCCTTGCAAATCATGAGAAAGAAGTAATGCTTGCTGTCTCTGAAACCCTCCTTGCTTCTCAGGTATTTGAATAAACAGGGTAGCTGTCAGAAGCATCTGTGTGATAATTTCAGTTTCACTTATCAAATGAAAAAGAGGAATCATAGGGGAACTCTTCAGAGCTTAATATCCTTTAAGAGGGATTGGGAGGAGTTGGGAGGATAGGTGGCACACAAGCAATTGGTGTGAAAGCAGTGTCTGACTGGAGAGCAGGAAGCCTTGCTATCAAGGCCTGGCTCTTCCTTCAGCTTACTCCATTAACATTCTGGGTCTCTTTATCCTAGCTCCAGTTATTATCCCTGCTTCCTGCTGTGCTATGGGGACTATAGAGTTCCTGAAGTACCTGACCCTTGTCCCACTCTTCAAGTCTCCTGAAAAATAAGTAGATGAGTGAAAGTGTCACCCATCACTCTAAGTAATAATCAACACATTGGAGCAGTTTGGAGAAGCAGCAGGGAGAGAACCTGTCCCAAGGACCACAGTTTCCTGGAAATTTCCATTTCTGATTTCTTTCATGCCAAAGTTCGATTGAGCTGTCACTTTGACACCTTTCACAGTCATTAAATCCACTTGAAAGGAAGGGGAAGGGAACATATCTCTGACAGTTTCTTTTTAATGCTTTTTTCCCCTCTGGAGATTTTTAGCAGGAGCACAAGTTGCAGCTCATGTTTAGAAGCTTGACTGTGTGTGGTTATGGTTTCTTCCTCATGGCACCCTTGCCCTTGTAGCCTAGTTGTGTAATACCCAAGGGCCTGTTCCAGTTTACCATTAAATGATTGAATCCAGAGAAATTTGGAGACCCAACCTGATGAAGGCAGCAAAATAATCTATTTGAAAGCTAAGGTGGCTTGCTGAGGCATTCTCCTGAGACCAGAAGATCAAATGTGGGGCTGAATGGATTTGTTATTTTCCTGCCCTCCTGTCAGTAGGCAGCAGTGAAAATAAACTTGATGGGAAAAGATGCCATTTCCATTGTCTTCTTTCTCTGTATCTGTTCAGAAAAACGCAGCCACACATCACTTGGCCTGCAATTAGACTGAAGTGAAGTCAGGCAAAATGGGGTGAATTAGAATTGGGATAAAGTAGAATTAAAATACATTAGAATGGGGTAAAATCTCTTCTATGAGGCTTTGGCATCAAGAAAGTGAGGTGGATGAACTGGTAAGAAAGCTTTGGGTAGTTTTTGGTTGTGTTAAACAAATATTTATTGAATACCTACTCTGTGTCAAAGCCTTTACCAATAGGTAAAGGACAAAGACCCTATCCTGAATTTACATGGTAGTATGGGAGAGTGGCAACAAACATGTAATATATTATCAGGTAATAATAAAGTCTATGAAGAAACATGAAGTACGGAAACAGGCTAGGCTGATGAGGTAGGTGATATTCGAGGAGGTCATATTTGAGAAAAGACCTGAAAATGATGGAGAAGCAAGCAATGTGGCTTTCATTTCAGGCAAGGTGAAGAACATGGACAAATTCCATGAAGCATGAGAGTATGTGCTCATGAAGTAGTAAGGAGACCAGTGTGGCCAGAATATAGTGAGTGAGGGAGAGAGTTGAAGCAGATGAGATCAAGGAAAGTAATAGGTGGTCAGATCATGTTCTCTTAGAATTTTTGCTGTTAGTTTGAGTAAGATGAGAATCACTGGGGGGGTTTAAGCAAATATGTGATACTAGGAGATTTAGGTTTTGAATATCTCTCTGTCAGGCCTCATACAAGCACTGGAAACATTGAAATGGATAAGGTATGGCCTTGGCCATCTAATGGGGACAGATACATTCCTATCAGAGGGAACAAAATCCTAGAGGAATGGAACAAAAGTCCCATGGGGGAGGCAGTAGGAAGATGTTATACTTTTTGCTGCAAGACAAAAAGATATATAGTTACCTTGCAGAAGAGGCAAGATAACAACTGAATAATAAAAGAGTCCCTTTCCCTTGTGTGAACTGTTTCGATGCTCTCAAGCAGCCACGTGGAGCGGACCAAACAGGAGCTGTCATATTTTCTCCATGCTACAAATGAGGAAACAGTTTAAGAGAATGTAAGCTACTTTCTTAAATATATAGAATGAGTTTTTTAGCAGCAATGGACTCTGGCCCCAAGTCTTCTGATATTCTCACCTCAGAAATATTCCAGAGCAATTGGTGGTTCTGCTGGAGGGCAGATGGGATTGTTCATCATTCTAATGTCGTTTAGTGATTAAGAGCATAAACTGTGGAAGGAGTCAAACCTGGATTCTTCCTGTTTGGGCAAATTCCTTCCAATTTCTCTAACCTTAGTATTTAGGATAATAGTAATAAGCTCCTTTGAAATTGTTGTCTTGTAGGAGACAGAATATATATGTGAGGACTTCAAAAAGTTCATGGAAATGGAATTATTTGAAATTCATGCAAAGTTTTTTCATAATATTCATTTCCCATGACCTCTTGAAGGACCCCTTTTATGCAAGGATATCAAATTTTCAAAATATGTACTTCAATAATCTTCACAACATCCAAATTAGATTGGTTGGTACTGTTATTATCCTCATTTTACAGGTGAGGAAATTGAGGCCCAAAATGAATATGGTAGTTAGCCAAGGTCAGTTTGCCTGGTGAGCATAGAGCTGTATTTTTTTAAAGTTTTTTTTTTGCCTGGTGAAGTTACAGGTAACAAGTACTTCTAGTAGAGTTAGAGTGTTCCTAACTGGTACAGAGGTGGATCAGATAATACTGAATGAGTAGTCATCCCGATCTTATTATCCTCAGGTTCACATGTATACCATTAACATAATCCTAGCCACTTTTTTGTGGTATTGCCCTTCCAACCCCATCCCACCTTGGTAGTTTTCTATCAGTTTATATATATTCAAATTGGACTATGGCACATATTCCTAATCTGCATCAGAATAAGGCACAGTGGACTGATGTCACTTTCAGTTTCCCTTCCCTCCAACAGCTCCCCAGTGCTGGGATCTTTTTCTTCTAGACTTAGAGCACTGGTGATTCAGTGGTGGTATGTTAGCTCCTCAAGAAGGAATGTTTACCTAGTTACCAGGTAATCCTGAAGTTAAACATGGAGGCTAGAGTTGAAGCAACATTTCTGAGTTTCTCTCAGGTTCTACAATTAAAAAATAATTCTGGGGCTGGTGTTGTGGCATAGCGTGTAAAGCCGCCACCTGCAGTGCCGGCATCCTATATGGGTGCTGGCTCAAGTCCCGGCTGCTCCACTTCCAATCCAGCTCTCTGCTATGGCCTGGGAAAGCAGTAGAAGATGCCCCAAGTCCTTTGGCCTCTGTACCCGCGTGGGAGACCCGGAAGAAGCTCCTGACTCCTGGCTTTGGATCGGTGCAGCTCTGGCCATGGCTGCCAATTGGGGAGTGAACCAATGGATGGAAGGCCCCCTCTCCTCCCGCCTCTCCTTTTCTCTCTGTGTTACTCTGACTTTCAAATAAATAAATAAATCTTAAAAAAGAATGAACTCCCCTTTTCCCTTTCCATCCCTTAGACTAGGAAAAAAATAAACGTATGCTCAAAAATATTATATCCAGATGCCTTTTAGTGGCCCACTACCCTGCCTGGGATGTTTGCCTCTGATTATTTCTGGGAGGATCGCTCACCTTATCTTGAAGCTTTTGAGTATGATGCTGAAATCTTAGCATCAGAATATGAGAGCTGCGATTGTAACAATCATCCTCATACACCTGACTTAACAGCTGGGAAAACTGAGACCCATAGAGAGGAAGGGACTGACCCTCCAGTGGTGTTTTTGGCTTACAGAAATTTAGTGCACTTAATTTTAATGTAGTGGAAGGAATGAGTATACTTTCTGGAGCCATAGGCACTGGGGTAGGATCATGGATCTATAGCTGCCTAGCCAAGCAAATTTGGCTTAACATTTGATCCTTTCTGTATCTCAAACTGTAAAGGAGCAAGAAGATCTGCCTTTCAGTGCTCTTGTGAGGCTCAGAAGAGATTAAGTGAAAAGTGTCTACAATGACCATATAGGTGCTCAGGAAATATTTATTAATTAATTACTTTTAAATTAAGGTTACTGGTATTTATACCCATTGTCATATTCACTGTGACCATGGTATTGGTGTGGTTTGTCTTGTGTTCTATGATTTCTGAGCACATCTGCACTAATGTCCTCCACTGAGATGTGAACTCCTTTCCAGATAGACACCACCAACATACTTGTGACCTAGCAGAATTGCCCTTGGAGACTCTGGAACTGAATTAGCCAGGAGTTGATGAGTTGATGTTGTCTTGGTGATTTGTGTGTGTATGTTTGTCTGACTCAGTGTAGCAAAAAGAATCAGTCCCAGGCTCTATGGATAACAGACCAACTGAAATATGCAGCCATGAAATTTCCTATTTAATCAATAGATTTTAATGAACTGAGAGGAGATAAAAAATAATTATAAGTGGATTCTGTTTTTCTCCCTCTTGTCATCATATTTTTGCTTGCTCTTCCCTGTCACTTCCACTCATCTGGGAAACAGAGAGATTTCTACCACCTGGTCAGACTTACTCTTTAAGTATTAGAAAGAGACTGAGGGACCAGGGCAGGAATTGAGAGACTAGGACTGAAAGGGAGATTCATAGGAAATAAGATAAAGGAAGAATGAGAAAGATTCAGAGAGAGAAAAAAAGAGAGATAGGCAGGGGGTAGTGCAAGGAGAGGAAGGAGACAATGAGAATTAATGGGAATAAATGAACTCATGGCAACTGTTTACTCTAGGGCCAGAGGGCAACAGGCATAGAGAAGTTACAGCAGTCCTGGGTGGTGGGGTTCATTTGGCTTCAAAGCGAACAAGAATATGAATTGTCTCAGGAAGTTGGAAACTTCTCAGGAGTTGTAAAGCCTTTTGATGATTCCCAATAGTCACTTCTCCCTTATTCCTCACTAGGCCTTTCCTGGAATCTTCCTATCTCAATCTACTCTCAGGCTGGGGTGCCTCCAGGTAGGGTACAGGACCATCCCTCTTGCCCCACTGCTTCTTACCATCACATGTGCTTCCCAGGGCGAGGACATCCTAGACAGGAGCTCGGAGCTGATCTACACTGGGGAGATGGCCTGGATCTACCAGCCCTACGGCCGCAACCAACAGCGGGTCTTCTTCCTGTTTGACCACCAGATGGTCCTCTGCAAGAAGGTAACCCCGCCCCCTTCTTCCCTGAGGGAAATGGGCCCCGCAGGGGATACTAGCCACTTCTCCATCACCCAGGCTCTCAAGGGTGTTGGCACAAACTGCTGGGGGAAAAATAGATAGGAGATTGGCATATCAGGAGCACTGCATATTACAGGCAGTGCTGGCTTGTGGACAATGAAACCTTGAAGTTAGAATATATTGTCTTAGTGGGGTTTGTTTATCCTTTATCCTCATGACCCTTATGGTGATCCCTCTTACTCCTTTATATCTGGAGCTGAGAGCCAGCTAGTTTGTAGCTAGTTTGTACCAGTTATTAAAAATATGAGGTATTTCTATCACAGTTGGTAAATGGTAGCTTCCTTGAGTACCTTCCCCCATTTCCACTCTAATATCTCTGACCACTCGGCCCCTCCCTGCCCTAGGAACTAAGAAGGGGCCTCCCACTTTTACCCTGACAGGTAGGTACCTTTGTGATATAGGAATTTCCCCCGTGTATTTATCTAATTTCCTACACAAGGTACATCAGTTCTCCACGACTCTCAACCATGCTCTCCCCCACACTCCCTTCTCTGTAATCCTTGAGGAGAGTCTTTTTTCTTATCACTGACTCCTGGATAATTCTGTGAATGTTCTTGGCATCCTTGATTGAGAGATAGGATATGGGACGTATGTTTTCATTCCTCCGTATAGGATATTGTTCCCCCTACCTCCTCACTCAGGACAGGGAGTTGAGACCAATTTTGGTTCTCTGGACTGACTGGAAAAATTTGGGACAAGTAAAGGAGAAGGCAGGTACAAAAAAAAGTCAGAAAAAATGTAAGAGAGTGCTGGAAATAACTTCCCAAATCCACTGTCCAACTTTGACTTTCTCCATCATGCAGTCTCTTTGCCCTCTCCCTCACCCAGTAGCAAGTGCTGAGTCATAAAACATAACGTTCAACACCGATTTTTTTTTTCTGGGCTAGAACATGAACCACACATATTTTATTTTCCCCAGAAACCTTTTATTTAAGATATACAAACGTAATGCATTTCATAAATACAAATTTAGGAACATAGTGATTTTTCCCACCCTACCTGCACACTCACCCTTCTTCCTCCTCCTTCTCCTATTCCTATTCTTATTTTTTACCAAGATATATTTTCAGTTAACTTTACATCCTGTTCTCTGCTTGTGTTTGCATATGCCATCTCTTGTATCACATTTTTACTCATTTGCCTTCTACAGTGAATTGAGGGAACAATTTGATTCATACTGCCTTAGTGTTAGGTGATAAGCTCTGAATTCCAGCTCTGGAAACAATAGCCATCCAGTTAATGGGGATAACTACCTCATTCTGGAGCTGACCCTGGAAGAAAAAACTTATGAATCTGGAGCAGTGCCTTCTTTTTTGCTCCCCCCAGCTTTTCCCAGGACTTCCTAAAATCTGAAGTGTTTTTTTTAAGTTGATTGATTTCAAAGGCAGAGTTAAAGAAAGAGAGAAATAGTTCGTCCATTTGCTGGTTGACTCCCTTAAATGGCCACAAAGGCCAGCACTGGTCCAGGCCAAAGCCAGTAGCCACAAACTTCATTCAGGTCTCCCATGTGGGTGCAGGGACACAGGCACATTAATAGGGAGCTGGAATTGAAATGGAGCAGCCAAGACTCGAACAGTACCCATTGGACACCCAAGGATATTCTCAATATATTACCTGTCACCAGCAGGCATGGTCTCATTTTTCTGAATAAGATATGTTCATGCTCAGAAAAATTAGTCACGGATAAAGACAGCAAACAATTAGGAACCTATTTTACTTGCGGGTTTACCACTTCCCCCAGACCCTGTTTATCTGTCAGCTAAGGCTAGTTTACTAGCCAGAATACAGCGGAAGACCAAGATGGAGTGGTGAGTCAACTCTAGCCCAACTAGCAAGCGCCAATGATTAGGAAGAAAGTGAGAGTCAGTGGAGAACTTGAGAGTTCAAACTAACCTAGCTGGCAGGATGAAAGAAGCAGGTACATTTTCTTTCAGATGGGAGCTCTCTTGCTCTGGTAAGAACCACAGACTTTCTTCCCAAAGCAACACTAGCCTAGCATCTGGAAAATAAAAGCTACTAACTCTGCATACTGAGGTCTCCTTGACATTGGTTTGTCATAGCATGAGCAGCTATGAACTGATTGCTTAAAGGCCTTTAAAACTGATGTTTTTGTTGAGGCTGTGGTTAAAGACTTCAGTTTCTTATCTGTGATAGGCCATTTAGCAAATAGGGTGTATACTTCGGAAAAATGATCATGGGACCCAAAGGAGGTTTTCAAAATGATGAAATATTTTGTCCACTGAGTTATTTTAAGGAAATGTTGCCATTACCAAAACTGGGAAGAATGCACAGAGCTTCCTAGAGGTACATATTCCTTTGGGAAAGGAAAGGCAAGGACCAGGACTAAGGCAAAGAGGGTGGGGCTTCACCTCAGACACACAATTTAAATGGATGTCTGAAAGCTTTATATCAGGGCCTGTGTTGTGCTGCAGCAGGTTAAGCCACTGCATCTCATTTGAGTGCTGATCCTGGCTGTTCTGCTTCTGATCCAGCTCCCTGCTAATACACCTGGAAAAGCAGCAAAAGATGGTTCAAGTACTTTGGCCCCTGCCACCCACATGAGAGACACAGATGGAATTCCAGGCTCTTGGCTTTGGGCCATTAAAGCCATTTGGGGAGTGACTCAGTGGTTGGAAGATCTGTCTCTCTCTCTCTCTCTCTCTCTCTCTCTCACTCTGCCTTTCAAATAAGTAAAATAAGTCTTAAAAATAAAAATGAAAGCTTTGCATCCTTTTTTATACGGAAAGATAGGGGGAGCAAACCAGCTGAATAATCAAAGGCAACTACATTAAGCTTCCTGATAAGCACATATTTAAAATGAAGAGGAACAAGGCTCCTAGCAAGTGACTAGGTAATATATAGCCTTCTGCATATGACATGTTAACAGTAGCTACAACACTAGCTTCATGAATCCCAGAGTGAGTCAAAGTTAGTTTTAAAATGTTTAAGACATTATTAATCATTTTTAAAGATCTGTTCAAATGATGACAAAAAAAAGAAATGATAGAATGGCAATGGCAATGCCCTGCTTGAGGCAGACAATTTAGTATTAACAGAAGAATGTAAATTCCTTCTCTGTCTAGGAAAAGAGAGCATAAACCTTGAATAAAATGAATTGAAGCCCTAAGGATCTGATATTGTAAGAAAACACATCACTGCTGTGAATTCTTTTATACTCGAAATATTTATTGTGCCCTTACTCTATGCCACCCTGCTATGCCTTTTTGAGGCTTGTAGCCTAATAGAATTTAAGTGTAACATAATTTAAAACTACATAGATTTCTGGGCACTGAAATAATTCTCCTATGTCTCTGGGGGAATTGCTATAGGTAAACTTGGCAGAATTATGTGTCCCAGAAAATCTATGAGAACACTTATAGATAAGAAAATGTGCCAGCTTTCAAAAGAGAAAATAATATAGCCTGGAAAATATAGATTGAAAAAAGGATAACAATGAACTAGCACTGATTGAGTGTGTCTGTGATGGTCTTCTAAGAACTTGCAATTAAGACACCTACATTCCATATTCAAGTGCCTGGGTTTGATTCCCAGCTCTGGCTCCTGAGTACACCGTCTTGCCAGTTCCATTCCTGGGAGGCAATGCTGATTGCTCTAGTAAATGGGTTCCTGCCACCCACATGGAAAACCTAGGTTTCTTTCCTGACTCCTATCTTCAGTCAGCATTGTTAAGGCATTTGGAAAGTGAACCTAGCAAATGGAAGCCCTCTGCTTCTCAAATAAATTTCTAAAAATGTAAGACAGACAGAAAGGAACATTCTTTAATTCTCGCGACAAACCTATGGGGTAGGTGCTATTATTTTTCCCATTTCAAAGATATATGATGTGAGACAATGACTGACAGAATCAAAATTGAATCCAGGCAAGCTGGTTCCAGATTCCACACTGATAACTTCTATGTCATTATTGCCATTGAATGTGTGTGAGTATTTAAATAAATTATTTAACAATATGCACATATTTAGAAAGAGATGCAATAGCAGGGCCAGAATTATGGGGTAGTGGGTAAAGCCACCACCTGCAGTGCTGGCATTTCAAACAGACACTAGTTTGAGTCCCAGCTGCTCCAGTTCTGATCCAGTTCTCTGCTATGGCTTTGGAAAGTAGCCCCTGCACCCACATGGGAGACCTGGAAGAAGGTCCTGGGTCCTGACTTGGCTTGAATTGGCCCAGCTCTGGCCTTTGCAGCCATTTGGGTAGTGAACCAATGGATGGAAGACTTCTCTCTCTCTGCTTCTGCCTCTCTCTAAATCTGCCTTTCAAATAAATAAATAAATCTTAAAAAAGAAAGAAATGCAGTGGCCACAGGGGCTCAGCACTGATTTCCTAAGAGCAAGTCATAAAACTCATTTCAATTTTGCCAATTGCTAGGTAGGTTGATGGGAGGATTATAGTGGACAGAGCATGAATTTCAGCCTGTCATTTGAGATTCTACCATCATTTACTTGCAGAGGGATGCAGTGTTGAATGATGATAAAGCATTAACTATTATAGTTAAAGAATTCTGGGCTCAAATGCTGATTCTAAACACTCACTAACCATGTGATTTGTAGCAATTGATTCGTTCCTTCCTGTACCTTCATTATATAATTTGTAAAATGTGGAAAATAACTATAAGATTGTTGTGAAGAATAAAGTTGATACATATAAAATGCCTGATAATGTACCTAGCACCTGGAGTACTCATTAATCTTAGTGTTCTCCCACTCCCAACAAAGCATTAGACAGCCTTGTATGGTATTGAGGTCCCCAGTACTAGGTGTACCTAACTGTTAGCTAACTATCTGATCTGCACTCAAGGTTATGTGGCCCAATTCCTATTGAACTCTTAAGATTCTATTAATTCCCAGTCACTTATGTAGAAACTTACACATTTTCTATATTGGGAGTTGGAATTGAATGAGCCACTTAGAACAACTTGAACAGCTTGTACTGCTTGTACAGCTTGTAGCTTGTTTCTCTCTCTCTCTCTCTCTCTCTGTGTGTGTGTGTGTGTGTGAAGGTACTTTTAAGATGGCAACTGCAATACATGGGAAAGACACTGGTGGCTTTTAATCATGTGACATGTGACCTCTTCTCTAACTTTTGCTTTCCCTTCTCTTGTCATTTTTCTTTCAAAAAATCTAGATAATACTCTTTTTTTCTCTTTCGTATCCTCTGAGATAGCTGTCTCTGCTCCCTTGTCTCATTGTCTTTGTTATTTAGGTTTTGCACATATTTTGTTATTTTCTTCCTGATGTGATTATTTTGATGCTTTGTGTAGATTTTTCCTTTTTGTTTTCTTTTTTTCTCTTTCACTATTTACTGTGGAAGGGAGTAGATTCTGTTTCCCCAGTCATTCGCTAATGTCTTTACAGCCTTGTAGTTTCCCTAAGCAATCATTTCTCTGAATTCTGTGTTCTCAGTTGTACCAGTCTGGATATGCTTTCTTGTACCCTGTGTCAGAATTGTTCTGCATTTCTACTGCTTACACGATATTCTGAGAGATCAGAACTAAACAGCATGCTGAAAGAGGACTTCTGATCAGGGAAGTTCCTACATTTCCACGGTTTCTTCTTACACTGAAGGTCCAGAAGTAGAGGATGAGCCACTTCGGACAACTCAGAAATATAGCAATAGCAACACAGGTGGGGATAGAACAGAACAGAACAGAACAGAAAGAAGATGGGGATTTGAAGACAGATTACCTGGATATCAGACTCTATTCTATCCCTTATTGACTTGTGTAACATAGATCCAGTTCTGTAATGTTCTCCTTATTTTCTTAAATGTCAGCTGAGGATGATGGTAGAACTTAGGCCTAGAAGTTCTGGGGGAACCCCCTGTGGTAGTGGGAAGCAATGGAGTATAATGTTAAGAGCATAGGTACTAGCATCAGACTAGAGGACACCAATCCCTTTTCTACCATGAGCTATATGATTTTGAACAAACTCTCTGTGGTTAAAGTTATCCCCTCATTTTCAAAACATGAATGATAGTGGAATCTGCAATGAAGGAAGACAGTGAGGCTTAAATGAGACAATACAGGTGCATAGTTATTACTTAATAGATGTTAGCTATTATTGTTATAGTAGTGTATATGCAATATTACTAATCATTCATATGGCAAGTTTTTATTAGAAGACAATATAGAACATTAGTTAAACCAGAGGACAAGTTTTAGAGCCAGAGAACCTGGACTCAAAGGCCAGTTCTGCCACTTAGAAGCTTTTATTACTGGTAAGTTTCTTAACTGCTCTATGTCTATAATTCTTAATCAAATGAGTTTATAATAGACTGTACCTTGTAAGATTATTATGATGATTATTTAAATTAATAAATGCAAAGCACTTAGGGTAGTGCTTCATATACAATATATGCTATTTAGCTGTTCACTCTTGCTGCTGTTGTTATTGCTATAATTATGTTGTCACTATTAAGCAGGTACTGCATATAGGTACTAGAATATAGTAATGAGCAAGATAATCCCAGTCCCAGTTCTGTGTACTTTCCTTAGGATCTGGAGAGAAAACTGGGGTGATCTAGGCAAGGGGTACAAAAACCAGGACCCCCTCTAACCACAGGAAAGGTGGTCTTTATTGACAAATAAATGAGGCAGGCTGTAATCCTGAACAGTTGAATTCCTCAGCAGATGTCATTTGCACAAAATGACCTGTTCTGGCTAGAAGCTATTTGAATTATGTAATGTAAGGGATGAAAGTAGGCTCCTTGCTGGGACCATGGGTTAGGGCCAGGGCCCTGGTGTCTGCAGACTGCCAACACCCTCATTGGAAAGATACTACCTCCCTTGATATCCTCTAACTCAGAGGAACATAAAAGAAAAGGAGGGAAACTGGCATTCTATTAAAAATTATAAACTCTGGGGCTGGCATTGTGGTGCAGCAGGTTAAGCCACTGCTTGCCTGCAACACTGGCATCCATATCAGTGCCAATTTGAGTCCCAGCTGCTTCCTTGATTTCCAGTCTACTTCCTATCCAACTCCCTGCTAATGTGCCTGTGAAAGCAGCAGAAGATGGCCCAAGTGACTAGACTCTTGCCACCCATATGGGTGACCTGGATGGAGTTCCAGGCTCCTGGCTTCAGGTTGGCCTAGCACTGGTTGTTGCAGCCATTTGGAGAGTGAACCAGTGGATGGAAGATTTTCCAACTGTCTCTGTCTCTGTCTGTCTCTTCCTCTGGCTCTGTAACTGCTTTTCAAATAAATAAATCTTTGAAAAAATGATAAATTCCATTAGGTAGGGAAGTTGTGATGATATAAATAGAATGTTTTGAGTACTTACCATATTTTTCAATGGTTTATTTATTTATTTGAAAGGCAGAATGCCAGAGAGAGAGGAAAACATGGAGAGAGAGAGAGAGAATCTTACATCCACTGTTTCACTCTGCTAATGCTTGAAACAGCCAAGTCTGGTCCAGGACAAAGCCAAGATCCAGGAACTCCATCTGGGTCTCCTATGAGGGTGTCTGGAACCCAAGTACTTAATCATATCTGTCACATCCTTGTACTTGGCCTATGCTAACCTGATGCTTTAAAACTTACTTTCAACCCTCTAGGAAGCTAAGAATAGCAGGCAACGGGAAAAATTTAATAATACCTCTCTCTGGTCCTATTCTCCACCACAAAAGCAGAAAGTCTCGCTACTCCTTGTCATCCTTAAATACTTATAGTAATAATAGGAGGTGCAGTGGATGCTTGTAATGTAGCTCCAAGTTCATGCACATCATTTCCATTTCTGGAAACTGGCAAAGGTGTTGAAGACTGACAATGATTATGACATACCAGTTTGTGGGAAAGGAAGCTATAGACCGAATTTGGGAACAGAGACGTTGAGACTGCCTATGTTTTAGCAAGGTATACACCAACCTATTAGTTCTGTTGTTCAGAACTAAATTTCCAGATCTGTATTACTGTGTTACATATTGTAAGACAGAATTCAAGATCTTTCTGATCTCTTGATAGCTAGATCTCCTTCTGAGATCAAGACAGATTACATCTATCCATTATCCACAGCTTATTGTGCTTTCGTGGTAGGTTAGCCTAACAGGGTGTACTTTTTGTATATATGTCTCACAAATTGTTCCTGAGAATTGTGGAATTCAGTTTATAGGATACACTCCATCCTTCTGTTCAAAACTGAGCTTGTGCTCCTTGAACATGGTAAAAGAAACCTAGGCTCTGAAACAGGCTGGAGGCATCACTGGCCCTCTCTCTACAGCTAATCCCCTCCTCTTCTGGGAATTTGATGTTGAGGGTACCAAATGATCATAACTCTGCATTCTCAGCTTATTTATATGGACAATCATTATGGGAGGAAAAAGAAAAATGTGATAGTTATTTTTGTAGAGCAAATTCTATATTTCTCAGCCTGGGGTTTTGAGGTTGACAGAGCTATGTTGAAAATCCTTTAAGATATCCTTCCTTAGCTCTATTGAAAAAATCCAGTGTACTGCTCAGTATGAAGAGTTAGGATTGGGAATGTGGGTGGCCAGAGGCAGATCTTTTGTTGGTAGCCTGCAGCTAAGAAGTGAGGCATGTCAGGCGATTCAGTAGAATGGAAATGGTTTAATTAAACTGTATTATGTTAATTAAAATTAATAAGCATTTCTGATTCTGTCAGGTTGACTGAAAGGCCAGATACAAGCGGAAAGGATGGAGAATTAGCCAGAAAAAGCCCTTGTGACTAATAGAGAACATCTGTCAGGACAGTCTTCATCCAGACTCAGCCACATCATGTATCCCAGGAGTGGAGGTGCTGTCAGGAGACTGAGGGCAATTCTTAGAGGAGAAAGGACTGAAAAGCCACTGAGAAAGACTTATGAGAGCTGACACTCCATTGGCTCATACATCTTTTCATCTATTTCTCTGTTTTCCTTTTCTAATTTATGAAGTATTTGACATTCAAAAAATTGTCAAAAAATATAATGAGCACCCATGTACTTATTCTCCAATTTAAGAAATAATTCATTACAAATACAGTCTTTCTCCTCCCTTCTCCTTCTGCTTCCCTTCCTTCCTTTTTTGTCCTCTATTTTCTGCTCAGTACTCTCTTGGGTATATATCATTATTATGTATTTCTTTGTAAGTTTAATATGTATATTGGTAACCCTAAACATTATGTGGTATGGTTTTTAATGCCTTTAAGTGGAACAGATAGAGATGAGTTGCAACTATAAAGAAAAGAAACCTGGGGAATGATGAGCATGCGATTTAGGAAAGAAGGATACCTTAGGGTTGTTATTTTTAGATTGTGTCATATTTATTGCATTTTTTTTTGACAGGCAGAGTGGACAGTGAGAGAGAGAGACAGAGAGAAAGGTCTTCCTTTGCCGTTGGTTCACCCTCCAATGGCCGCCGCGGCCGGCGTGCTGCAGCCGGCGCACCGCGCTGATCCGATGGCAGGAGCCAGGAGCCAGGTGCTTTTCCTGGTCTCCCATGGGGTGCAGGGCCCAAGCACCTGGGCCATCCTCCACTGCACTCCCTGGCCACAGCAGAGGGCTGGCCTGGAAGAG
Organism: Oryctolagus cuniculus; assembly: GCF_051225735.1. Taxonomy (NCBI): domain Eukaryota; kingdom Metazoa; phylum Chordata; class Mammalia; order Lagomorpha; family Leporidae; genus Oryctolagus; species Oryctolagus cuniculus. The sequence continues at coordinate 43,283,161 of NC_142888.1, read as the reverse complement.
GGGCAACCGGGACAGAATCCGGCGCCCCGACCGGGACTAGAACCCGGTGTGCCGGCGCCGCTAGGCGGAGGATTAGCCTAGTGAGCCGCAGCGCCGGCCTATTTATTGCATTTTTAACAATAAGTAATAAATAAATAAGAGTACAATGAGTACAATTCTTGGACTACTAATGAGTGTGTCATGGGCAAGAATTAGGATTAATCCAGTTCTCTGTGCACAAGAGCAAAATAACAGTAATAAGTAAGCAACATACTGTTTATATCCATCTATAATGTTTACTTTTCACATAAGATTTGTGAGATTCATCTATGCTGATATGTGAACTTCTTCTTACCTCCATTTTTTCTTCCTGGACTAGGCCTTATCTAACATCCCTAGAATGCTAAGTGTTAGTCCTTTAAATAATCCTGCCCAGCCAGCAGCGTGTGGCCTCCTTGCTACTCTTATTACTTATCCCCACTCTGATATCCAGGATCATTGTCCTGCATTGGTTTCTGAGCATACTCCAGGCAATAAATGACCTCATTTCATGCCATTAGTAAGCCTGCGAATATATTGGAAAAGTCCTTGCTAGTAGTGCTTATATGATTTACTATTCCCTACATTCCATCAAGAGTCTTAGAAACATACCCAGGGATCAACACTGGGGTCTGAGGCAGTCCTTTGATATGGGATAGAGGCTTTTTCTCAGTGTATCTACTTAACCTACCTGTCCATATCAGATTGCTAATCTAACCTGCCCAAATTTAGACCAAACCAGTCCCTATTGATATTCCAAAACAATGATAATGTTAGTGTCCTGCTATGCCTATATGCCAACTCTCCTAGAACTGACATTGATGTATCTCCAGCAAAATTCTTCTGTTCCTTCCCACCTAGGACCTAATCCGGAGAGACATCTTGTACTACAAAGGCCGCATTGACATGGATAAATATGAGGTGGTTGACATTGAAGATGGCAGAGACGATGACTTTAATGTCAGCATGAAGAATGCCTTCAAGCTTCACAATAAGGAGACTGAGGAGATACATCTGTTCTTTGCCAAGAAACTGGAGGAGAAAATACGCTGGCTCAGAGCTTTCAGAGAAGAGAGGAAAATGGTACAGGAAGATGAAAAAATTGGTAAGTCACCTGAGAGGGGAAAGAAGAATGTAACTATATGAACATACAGGATTTGAATTGTTTTTCTTTTTTCTGGAGTCAGAGGGAAGAGAACTAAGCCATATTGGTGGTTCCTGATTATTAGATTCCTTTTAGTAAATACTAATACTTTCTAATAGTCAGAGATATGTGAGAGTGACAGATTGGCCTCTCGTACTGTCTCATTACCAAATGGGAATATTATACCGAACACCAACCTCAGGCTTGATTTTCTCAAACACACAAGCATTCATTAACAAACAAACATCAAAGCAGTTTTACAACCTCTTCTGTAGTCTCAATGACATATCAGCTCTCTGTCCTTGAGTACATGACATCATCCTCTATGAAAATGTCAGCCAAGGCAGAGTTGGTAGTTTTTAATGAGAGGATGCAGTCAACTTTCTTTTTTTTAAGATTTATTTATTTAGTTGAAAGTCAGAGTTCCACAGAGAGAGAAGGAGAGGCACAGAGAGAGAGATCTTCCATCCACTGGTTCACTCCTCAGATGGTGGCAACAGCCAGAGCTGTGCCTGTCTGAAACCAGGAACCAGGAGCTTCTTCTGGATCTCTCACATGGGTACAGGGACCCAAGGACTTGGGCTGTCTTCTACTGCTTTCCCAGACCACAGCAGAGAGCTGGATCGGAAGTGGAGCAGCAGGGACTCGAACTGGCACCCATATGGGATGCCAGCACGGCAGGTGGTGGCTTTACCTGCTACACCACAGTGCCAGCACTTGCAGTCAACTTTCTAGTCAGTATCCAGTGACAAAATCCACTAACGTGGACCAAGACATAGGACCTATTTTCACCTGGAAGTTTCAGAGTCTCATCTGAGTGGCATAGGTTAAAAAACCCACTAAATTCTTATACCCAGTTCTTATGTGGGCTGAAGTGTTGGTGAGACATTTCTGGCTGGTATACATCTTGAATAATATTCATTTTATTAATAAAAATTTGTTTGTAGCATATGTTCAGCTAATTAGGCCTCCTGAATTAAGGTGGCAAAATTGCTAATTGTAGAGGCCTCTGGAGCAAAGGCTTCTGAATGTTTGATATGTTAACAAATCACCTCTAGAGTATTTATTCCTGATTAGCATACTTAAGATATTAACTAAATGCCCCCAAAAGTATATATTAAAACTACATGTACATACATATCATGCTGTCTGAACATATTTTATTTCTTTAAAGATATATTTAAAGATTTATTTATTTTATTTGAAAGAGATACAGAGAGAGTAAGGGTGGTCTTCCATGTATTCATTCATTCCCTAAATGGATGCAACAGACAAGGCTAAGCCACGCTCTGCCAGGAGCTTTATCCAGGTTTCCCACATCGGTGGCAGAGGCCCAAACATTTGGGCCATCTTCCTGCTGCTTTCCCAGGCACATTAACAGGGAACTGGATTGGAAGTGGAGCAGCCAGGACATGAACCCACACCCGTATGGGATGCTGGCTTTGTAGGTGGTGGCTTTACCCTCTGTGCCACAATGGCTGCCTCTGTGTGAACATATTTTAAAGCAAATTGTATAAAGTTTAACAGGGTATTAAACTATGACCATTTGTGTGACTTTGAGTCACACTAAATTTAACATACTTTTTGGCTTGGAACAGGTTGTTCCCCTTTTGCAGGGGAATGTACCTAGTAGAAATATTTTTCGTGTTGCTTGCAAATGGGGGTTTAAGCAGCATTTTCTATAGCTTTATGGATTATATGGTAATATTTTGGTCTCTTGTTCATGATCCTTTCCCTGGCATAGAAAATACCAAACAGTCAGGCTTCATAATTCCTTAAGAAGCAGCACCATTTCTGTCTCTGCCCCACACCTTATGGAAATGGAATAGTACTTTAAAATGGTGTATGCTCAAGCTGATAGAAACTATATCTGGAAAAATAGACCCTACTCATTAAGTCTTATTTGAAATAGTTCTCCTGTCCTTCCATGTAAGAGATTGAAATGGTGCAGAGGCAAGGAAAGATGATCAGAAAGGCACATTAATTATAGTGTTCTCCTCAAATCTTGGATAGAAAATACGCATTGATAGCTCAACTTTCAGCCCCATTGTAGCCAAAATGACTTTAGTATATGGGTACTTCATTGAGACATGATGTAGAATGGTATAGAAATGTTGGTAGCTACTTCTCCCAGTAGCAGGAATCAGCGGTCACTGAGCCTATCTAGGCTATTAGAGACATTAAAGGAATAGTCTTAGTGTGCAAACAGACCCTGAATCAATTTAAGGACCCCTTCCATTTATTCTGACTTTGGCATGATGTCTCCTACACAATGTCCTAATAACCTGCAACTGTATGAATCTGCTACCAACAGAAAAACTTCTAGAAATTACTTCCTGATAGGCCTGTGTTCATCTTTTTAAAATGCATTCGATCACTTTCATCATAGAAAATTGTAGAGGGACAGAAGACACAAAATATATATGAAAAAATTAACATTTCACACATGAACATACTATTCAGTGATAACTTTTGTAAACATTTTCATTTATTTCCTTCTAGTCATTTTTCCCTACATCTATAATAGAGCCAGTGGGATGACTGAATCTATTGTTCCTTGTTCTCCTCACACCTGCTTCTCCACAGTAGAAAGGTCTAATTTTGGATCCTCATTCTTTCACTAAACATTATATCACTGACATTTCCACCAAATAATTTAATAATTTGATCAGTATTTTATGGTTGTCATATATATTTACCATAATTTATTACTTTTTATTTTTATATTTTAATTATAAAATACATGGTTCCTATCTAAACTTATATGGAAGATAATTAAAAAATTAGCATTCTTTCCTTTTTGTTACTTCAACACTGTGTGAGACAACTAGTATTAACAGTTTAGTATGCCTCTTTTTATATGTATCCCATAACTCCTGTATACATGTACAAATTTTTTAATTTATAAAAATTATATTAAACATATTACTCTGCAACTTGCTTATTTGAAACTTGATTTATCATGAGTAACTTTCCAGATAACTACAACTCTGGTCAGTTAGGGTTCAACCAGAGAAACATAACCAATGTATTATTATTAAGAGATTTATTATGGGGCCAGCACTGTGACACAGTAGGTTAAGCCTCCACCTGCAGCGCCACCATCCCATATGGGTGCCAGTTCGAGTCCCAGGTGCTCTTCTTCTAATCCAGCTATCCACATAGCCTGGGAAAGCAGTAAAAGATGGCCCAAGTGCTTGGGCCCCAGCACCCACGTGGGAGACCTGAATGAAGCTCCTGGCTCCTTGGCTTTGGATTAGCCCAGCTCTGGCCATTGTGGCCATTTGGGGAGTGAACCAGCAGATGAAAGACCTCTCTCTCTCTCTCTCTCTCTCTCTCTCTATCTGTAACTCTACCTCTCAAATAAATAAAGAAAGAAAATCTTTTAAAAATAGTGATTTATTACAAGGTATTCTCTTATGTGGTTGTTAAGGCTGTCTAAGCAATTCTGAAATCTGTAAACTGTCAGTCAGAAATGGAAGATCACGGGCAAGCCTAAACCATTGGCATAGGCCAAAGCTGTTATCAACAGGCAGTAAGAGAAGATGTTGAGAAGGATGGAACTCTGCAGACAAGCTTCATTTCACAAGCAGAATTTCTTCTCTCCCTGAGGGAGCCTTCAGTCATGCTTTTAAGGACTTTCAGCAGATTCAGTCAGGTTTATCCAGATCATCCAGGATATTCTCCCTTATAAAAGTCAATAGATGGGGCCAGCACTATGGCACAGTAGATTAATCTTTGCTTGTGGCACTGATATCCCATATGAGTGCCAGTTCTAGTCTTGGCTGTTCCTCTTCCTATTCAGCTCTCTACTATGCCCTAGGAAAGCAGTAGAAGATGGCCGGAGTCCTTGGGCTCCTGCACCCACATGGGAGACCTGGAAGAAGCTCCTGGCTCCTGGCTTTGGATCAGCTCAGCTCCAGCCATTGCGGCCATTTGGGGAGTGAACCAGCAGATGGAAGACCTTTCTCTCTGTCTCTCCCTCTCACTGTCTGTAACTCTACCTCTCAAATAAATAAATAAACTCTTTAAAAAATCTCAGTTGAGGAGCTGGCACTGTGGCATAGCAGGTAAAGCCGCTGCCTGCATTGCTGACATCCCATATGGGCGTTGGTTCAAGTCCCAGCTGCCTCACTGCCAATCCAGCTCTGCTATGGCCTGGGAAAGCAGTTGAAGATGGCCCAAGTCCTTGGGCCCCTGCACTTGCGTGGGAGACCTGTTAGAAGCTCTTGACTTCTGGTTTTGGATCAGCACAGCTCCAGCCATTGTGGCCATCTGGGGAGTGAACCAATGGATGGAAGACCCCCCCCCCTCTGCCTCTGCCTCTGCCTCTCTGTAATTCTGCCTTTCAAATAAATAAATAAATAAAATCTTTTTAAAAAGTCAATTGATTGGGGTTTTGATTACATCTATAACATACCTTCATGGCAACATCTATATTAGTGACAAACATAGTTCAATCAGATTGACACTTCAAAAAATGCCATCACACTTCTCTCTTAAATGGCCGTGTAATACTACTTATTATGCTGCAATTCTTCCCCTTTTGCTAGACATTCATTTTTTTCCAGCTTTTATTTTCTACTTTATTTTATTTTCACTACAATTATTGCTCTGATAAATAATCTGTGTACATATCTCATTTCATATTGGTGCTTTGGTGCTTTTTTTGCTGTAGAATAGATACCCTAAAGTGGAACAACTAATGTAAGGATATGAACAGTTTTAATTTTTATGCATACTTTCATATTCAATTCAGGAAAAAATTGTAGAAATTACACTCCCAGCATGATTTTACAGGTACCCTTTCTCTGTCTTCTGCAGTACTGGATAGTATCTACTTGTTTCAGTTTTCCATTCTCATCTAGCAAGACTGAAATGAGTGTTTTGATATACCTGCTATTTATTTTCAGTTCTTGTTTAGTGAATTGCCCATTCATACCTTACACTCCTTTTTATTTTTTGTCTTTTTTTAGTATAAATTTGCAAGAAGTCTGTATTGGGATAGTAAAACTTTGTAAGTCATCAGTGTCACATACTTTTCCCCAGGCCATTTATTATTTGTCTTTTAATTTAGTTCTCATACTTAGTTGTACAAAACTTTAAATTTTTACTTCAACAAATGTATCTTTCATTCCTTTAGTGGCTCGTGTGTTTATCTAACCTAAGAAGATCTTTTCTCACCAACACTTTGCAGTTTACTAAATTTTCTATATTTTTTTTTAGTTTTAGAACTATAATCCATCTGGAATTTACTTATTGTATATGGTATGAGGGAGGAATACCATTTGTTTTGTTACTGGTGGATAGGCAGTGTATCAGCATCATATATTAAATAAATCATCTATTTCCCACACAATTAAAATGCTACTTATACAGAGTCCTCATATAATAACTTTCCATGCATACTTGAACTTGTCTTTATGCTTTCTACTCTGCTTCATCATTCTATTTGTCACTACTTGTGTCAAGACAATAAATACTCTTTATTACACTAGTCTTTGAGAAATGTGAAATCCTTGGGGGGGATCAATTCTCATTCACTCTTCTTTCATCATTAGCTCTTAACAGTTGTTAGATGTTTATTTATATGATAATGAAATTCATTTTTCTAGGTCCCAAACAGGTTTCATTTAAATTCTGATTGGCAGAGTATTAAATGTGTTAATATGTGAATTCTTGACATTTTTACCAAGTTTTCATTCAGGAACATGGCCCATATCTTTTTATCCAAGTCTTGTTTTATCTGCTTCAGGAAAGTGGTATAGTCTACTTCACATAGATTCTATACGTTTTTACCTCTTGCATTACTTTTGATAATCTATTTTGCTTAAAAATCATTAATTTCCTCTGGATTTTCAACGCAATACTATATATATATAGTGTATGTATACATATACACACACACACAATTTTGTCTTTTTTAAGATTTATTTTATTTATTTGAAAGAGTTACAGAAGAGGTAGAGAGAGAGAGAGAGAGATCCTCCATCCACTGGTCCACTCCCCAGATGGCCGCAAAGGCCAGAGCTGCGCCGATCCAAAGGCAGGATCCCGGAGCCCCCTCCAGGTCTTCCATGCAGGTGCAGGGACCCAAGGACTTGGGCCATCCTGTACTGCCCTCCCAGGCCACAACAGAGAGCCGGATCGGAAGTGGAGCAGCCAGGACCCGAACCGTCGCCCATATGGGATGCCAGCACTTCAGGCCGGGGCTTTAACCTGCTACGCCACAGGGCCGGCCCCACAATTTTGTCTTAGTATTTTACTTGATTCCGCAATTGTGGTTCTATCTTTTCTCATTCCTAATATTTCATATTTATTATTTTCTTTCTTTTAAAGAATTATTTATTTATTCGAAAGAATTATACAGAGAGAGGAGAGGCAGAGAGAGAAGTCTTCTATCCGCTGGTTCACTCCCCAGTTGGCCACAATGGCCAGAGCTGTGCTGATCCGAAGCCAGGAGCCAGGAGTCTCTTCCAGGTCTCCTACACAGGCACAGGGGCCCAAGGACTTGGGCCATCTTGTACTGCTATCCCAGGCCATAGCAGAGAACTGTATCGGAAGTGGAACAGCCGGGACTCCAACTGGCGCCCATTTGGGATGCCGGAGCTTCAGGCCAGGGTGTTAACCCACTGCGCCACAGCGCCAGCCCCCATATTTATTATTTTCTAACAGTTTTTGAATCAGGTTTATACTTTGTTAATTTTGATTTTTAAAAATAATTAAATCATTTAGAGTACATTTTCCTTTGAGTAAAGCCTTAACCATATCCATAGATTTTTGATGTAAAATATCCTTTTGTTCATTTTTTAGATAATTTGTGAATTCAAGTATAATTTCTCTTGATCGAGGGGTTATTCAAAATACTGTTACTACCAGTGTTTCGGATATTCATTCTAATAATAAATGTTATCTCTCTTATAAATTAGCTGTTCTTTCTGTCTTTTAGCCTGTACAATTTTTTCTTTATCCTTGACGTGCTAATTTCACTAAGTAGTCAATGTTTTGGTAGGTGTGTGTCTGTATTCTAATCCTACCTGGGACTTCATAAGACCTTTTACTCTTATAACAAGTACCTCTTTATTTCACTTAGCCAAGTTTTCTGTTCTTTTTTTAATTCAATTTTTTTCTCCTTCTGAAATGTTTTTGTCTATATATATGAATATTTTCTGATATAATTCTCTTATGTTTTGACTCATCGTTACCTTTTCTTTGCAGTCTTCTTAAGCAACATCAAATATTTCTTCCACTCTCTACCATATTTCATTTAAAAAATTATCCATTTAACAGCCTCTTAACTTTTGTTCTCATTTCTTTTTGCCCCTATTCTGTGAAATGCATCTTTGTAGTTAAGTTATTGTCTAAGTTTCTGTCAAGTTTCCATATTAAGTAGCGAATTACTAGGTCAAAGAAAATGATCTTTTTGTGTATAAAAGTTTTTTACATCTTACCAAATTGCTCTTCCAGAAAAAAAATTGTATTAACTTACAAATTCAAGAAGACAAGTTCTCATAACAAAATCATGTGCTTTTTTTATTTTAGGCTTTGAAATTTCTGAAAACCAGAAGAGGCAGGCTGCAATGACTGTGAGAAAAGTCCCTAAACAAAAAGGTAAAGCTGCTTTTATTCCCCCAGCCTCTCTCTCCCCCACTTCCACATGCCATGTGTGATATTGCAGAGCTTATCCGCCATGTGCTTGCATAGTCATATAAGCCCATTTCCATAGTGGGGTTCTTCTGGGGTGGTGGAGGATAATTCCCAGGCCCCAGCTGTCCCTAATTGACAGATGGCGAGTATATGTAACTGCTTACGGTTGAGGAGTGAATGGTGTAGGATGGACATGTCCTAGGTAGCTCACTGGGAACAGGAAAAAGAAAAAGAAAACCTCTGTTTGTCTTTATTTTTACTTAAAAACAAAGAGAAGCTTTACTAATAATTCAGAAATATAGATAATGTTAGACATTTATAATTTATTTAATAAGTAGAAATACATTAGAAATGTGTGTTCAGCTTCTTTCACTGGTCTGAGGGCACCTACCAAATCAAGAGCCCCAAATCAGAATGGAGACCTCTGACTGAACCATAAAGCTTACAAATACTTAAAAATACCTTGCACATCAATTTAAATCTGAAGAAAAGCTTTAGTTTCTCTTTCTCATGAATGAGAACAAAACTAAAGCACTCAGCTGAACCAAGGAAATGAACTACTTACTGCTTGTTAGAGAGTGCCTGTTCAGTATCAGTATCTTTATGGTTTTTTTTTAATTTTATGTTTAGGGTTCCCACTGAGAATATAGGTACTAGCAATCCCATTTCTCAGGTGAGGAAACTTAGTTTCATCAGGGTAAAATGACTCTGAACCTAAGTCAGCTTGACTCTGAACCCACTGCTCTCTGTTCTTCATGTCAAGGTCCTCCTGATGCAGCCCATCCTTGGAAAGAAGAGTGGATTTTTCTGTGTCACCTCAATTACTAATAGCTGCTTCTGTTACTGATAGCCATTGTCACTGTCCCAAGGGATAGGCATTCTTAGTGAGATCTCACTTTCCCCAAGTCCTTCCTTCTGGTTTCTCAATGGGTTTTCTGGTGCTGAATGAGTCATCATACAGAGTATTGGATTCAAGTCCTACATCTACATAAAGCACCCTTAATTATTCCCAGTGAAACTCTCTTTGATTGAGGAAACTGGGTGCCCGAGAATATCTGATTTTCCATTAAACATTGCACCTAGCTGGGCCTCTCTGATTAGACATGCCTTCCTTTCAACTGTTTATTGCTTCTTCCTCTTGAGGGGCCAATATTGGCTCTTTTCCTCATCATGGAAATGTGATTCCCTTTAGACAGGAAATTACAGCCAGCTACCCCCAATCTTTCTGAGGCTGAAATTTGAGAAATGGTGTCAGAAAGCACTCTGGAGTTAATGACAGTAATGATCTGATCTGGATTAACAAGGGAACTCTTTGAGTCAATGTCTTGTTTTCCTTAGACACAGTGGTGATTAGATAATAGCCTTGGTCAACTAGAGAAGTATCAGGCTGCAAAAGGGATACTGTCCTAGCACCCTGCCTCTGTTTCCTGGAGACTCAGTTTCTGAGCTTCTCTCATTCTGATTTCTCTATTGCCCCCATCACACTGGCCTCTATAGTAGATTGGTACATTTTAATCCCAGCTCAGGTACCCTCAAGCATATCTGAGACTGTCAGGCCTTTTCACTAAGAACACTTCAAACAAACATCTACAGATAAACCAATGAAAAGGTAGTCCTGCTATGTCACTCCAAGACTTTGAGTCAGGTTCCTTCCCTACCCTGTCTGGTCTCCAGGTTGTACATCTCACACACTGTCTTGACTCCCAGTATCTAAACTCTGTTTCACCTAAACAACTTTCTTCCCTTAACAGCAATCTTAAAGTCTTCAGGGGAAAACACCTAATTTTTAACCTCCCAGAATTCCTTTGAATTGTTTCTCATATTTCTATTTCTGATATTCAAGACTCTCTTGTTACTCCAGGGCTATGGTGATTAATATATTTTAAGACTCAAGGGTGCTACACATATGGAAGTGGTTGTCAGATTTAGGAATTCAGTAATTGCAGTGTATACATAGGGGAAGTGTAAAGGAATTCTTTCAGCTACCCATGAAAGCTATTTGCCATGATCCTTCTTCCATTTATTCCTTAGAAATGATGGAGGCATTGTTAAGATTTCTTCTCTGAAGAGGTAATTAGTCTAGTGTCCTTCCAACCCCATCTGTAACACCTTGGGATATTATCAACTCAATGTACTGCTTTGCTAAGGGAAATCCTGGTTGGGAGAACAGCAGAGAGGATCCAGTCTAGTTCCAATGAAGGTGTTCTCACTTCACCTTTGCCTATCATAATGTCTTGGTTTTGAATATTGATAAAACTTCTTAGGAGTTAGATGCAATTCCAAGCCTATCAACCCAATCCAGTCTGTCAATAATGAGCTCTCCAGGACCATGAACACAGCCCCATTTTCAGAGGTTTTAGTGCCTGATCAAAATCAAATAAATAGCCTAAAATAGCCAAAACAATCTTGAAAAAGAAGAAAGTGGGAGTAATCAATTTATCCAATTTCAACACTCATTATATAGCTGCAGTTACCAAGAGAGTGTAATTATGGCAGAAGAATAAACATATGAGATTGACAGAACAGAACCCAGAAATAGACCTGTACAAACATGTCTAACTCCTTCTTTACAAAGGCACAAAGAACATTCAGTATAGAAAAAGTAGCATGTTCAACAAATAGTGTGGAAGCAATTGGACTTCCCTGGGGTGTGTGTGGCGGGGGAGATAGAGAAAATAAACCTATACCTTATACAAAGATTAACTCAAAATTAATCACGGAAGTAAATGTAAAGATACAGAACTCTTAGAAAAAGTAGGAAAAAAATCTTCAAGATCTAGGGCTAGGCAAAGAAGTTTTTTAGATTTGACACCAAAAGCTCAAACCAAAAAATAAAAAATAAATGATGATGTGAATGTTGTGAGAGTTGATAATCTCTGGGAAAGGTGCTATAAATAGGATTAAAAACAAAAGCTATAGGATAGGAGAAATATTTACAAACCACATAATTGGAAAAATATAATTGTCTAAAATATATAAAGAACTCTTAATAATTAACAGTGTTCCACAGGGGGAAATCTTGTTGTTGTCTTGGAACCTTTGGAACACATAAAATCTGTTTATAGTCATAAAAACGTCCCTAACAGTAAAAATACCAAGCATTCTAGTTAGAAAATGGGGTTCAGAGATATTTCACTGAAAACAGCATATGGACAGTAGTTAAGCACATGATAAAGTGTTTAACCTCATTAGTCACTGGAGAAATACAAATGAAAACCACAATGAGGTATTGCTACACACCTATTAGAATGACTACAAAATGGTAACAATACCAAACGCTGACAATGATACAAAGAAAATGGGTCATTCATACCTTGCTGACAAGAATGTAAAATGGTATAGCCACTCTAGAAAATAGTTTGTCAGTTCCTTAAAAAACTACCATACAACCTAGCAGTTACACTCCTAGAAATTTCCCCAAGAGAAATGAAAACTTGCATGCATGTAAAAGCCTGTCTATATAGCAGCATTATTCATAATAGCCAAAGTTGGAAACAACTCATGTATCTTTCAATGAGTAAATGATTAAACAAACTTGTACATCTATACCATGGAATATTACTCTTGAAATGATGTAGTTTACAAGAGGGCCAGATTAAGAACTAAGGAAGGTGTTGAGGGCAGCAGAGATGTGAATACAGTTATAAAAGGGTAAAGTGATCCTTGTGGTAATAGAAATGTTCTAAATCTTGATTACATTTTATAGAATTATCAATATTTTGATTGTGAAATTAAAATTTTACAAGATGTTAACACTGGGAAAACTAGGTAAAAGGTGCAGAATCTCTTCGTACTATTTCTTACTACTGCATTATGATCTATAACAATATCAAGATAAAACATCCTTTTTTGAAATTTAAGAGGAAGATTTATTAGAGTCAGAGACCTCCAGCCAGAGTGGCATGGCGGGGGGGGGGGGGGTGGTTCAAGAGAAGCAAAACCTGAAGGGTCTGGTAGTACTGGAGTTTTTAGCACAGTTTTGGGGAAGGAAAAAAACTTGACATTCAGTTACAAGGCTGGGACAAAACCATCAGAAGACCTAATTTGCAGTCTTATATCCTATTTGGCTTGCTCATGATAAAACAAAAAGAGCCATCAGAAGGGTGGAATACCTTATTTACTATAAACTGGCAGCTCAGAAGGAATCACCACTCCCTTGCTATTCTCATGATAAGATTGGAAGCTTTCAAGGAGTGGGCAGGCAGGCAGGCACTTTTGACCTTGCTAAGGATTTTGCACCCTCAGTTTCCACTGGGACCACACTGACTCACTTAACTCATCTGACTCCTCACATTCCCCACCCAGAAGAATGGACCCTAACTTCTGTTAGGGAAACTGGGTTATGACTGCTCTGGCTGCTTCATGCTGAAAAGGGGCATCCTTGAGAATGACAATCAAGACAGGGTTCCAGCAGGAAGTGGCTTCTCAGCAGGAGGTGGCTTCTCAAGGGGGATGCAGTGCCTGCTTGTACAAACTGCTTCCATCCGAGGTTTCATGTGCATGGCCACCTAGAATTTCACTGTTTCAAGTCCGGAGAAAATGAATCTAACAAGCAGATTAAACTCACAGGATCTAAAACAAAGGACAGAGTCATTATTAGAGGACCTAAGAAAGGTGCTGTCTAAAACCATGAGCAAGTTTTCCAACTGATAGGCAAATAGAAACTGATAGAAGGGACCTGATAATAATCAGTTGGGTTTTAAGGTTTAACCAGGTAGGAGGACCAGACCTATCTGTCTCTTCACATGGGGTACCAGAAGAGACATCATAAGGGAGGTGTGAACCTTCTTAGGGAAAAACATTTTCTTTTTAAAAAAATTAAATTAGCTCTCCCAAACTCCCTATCTGTTATCTCCATATTGTCTATTGGCATCTAGTACATTCATATTTCTGACACCATCTTTCAAAACTAACTCTTAGAAAAGAACTTGATCCTTCTGACAGAAATGCCACTACTGATGGTGGCTTAATCTGATACTACTAGGCCAACGGGGTCAAATCATCAAACAAAGAAGCAGTAATGTTGGAATTTCAAACATTGGCTAGTGAAGGAAGCAGGTATTTGGAAGCTGAGATGCCATCTTGGCATGTGTAAATAATGTGCTGTGTGCCTCATTCTGTTCTTTTCTGAATATAGATGATTAAATTTTGAATTTTAAGTCCCTCTGATTCCTGGAATCCTCCATTTTACTTTAATGGTTGTGAGCACACAGAAGTTGAAAAGGTCTTGAAACTTATTAGTGTCATTGATGCTGTTCCCACAAAAGGTCAAAAATATATTTCAAGTATGCCTTGCTTTCTCTGAATCGTATCTTCTGGTAGTGAGTTTGTTTTCTTCCGCAGCTACAAATGTCCATTCCCTATTAAATGCAGGTTCATCACCCTCAGCTCATACTAAGTCACTTGTGTCTCATGCTTTTAGAAAACTTCCCCCTCAGCACCCCCACCCAGACCTGCCCTAAAGTCAATAGTTCTTACCAGGCTTTTTTTTGACATTTCCAGGGCCAATTCGACAGGGGAAAAAAAACCAAAGCCATTTGGAATTAAATGGAGTTTGTTTTGTCCTTTGCAGGACAGAGGTGGAGTTTGGGAGTTTGGGATTTCTATTTTTCCCTCTTCCACTCTTTACTGAGGAAGGGGAGGATCCCCTTTCTCCTCTCCCTCAGCCAAGCATTTGCGAATGTCCTTGCAGCCCTGCAATTGCTCCAAATAGCCTTTCCCCAGCATCCTCTACCCTCAGTTGTGCTGGTCTGGACATGCTCTGTTGTGCCCTGTGACATCACTGCTTGATATTCTATTGCTTTCACTGTGTTTTAGGTGTTGTAGAGGGATCAAAAAAACAAACAGAAGCAAGAGAGTGTCAGAGTATGATGATTGTAGAAAGGACTTCTGTTAATTGAAACATTCTGCAATAGGACTGTTTCTTCTTGAAAACAGCTCTAAACTGAGAAGTGAAATAATGTGTGTTCTAGCCCTTGCTTTGTAACTAACGTATAATGTGATCTTAGGTATGACATTTCTCTCTAGCTATCAGTGTCCACATCTATAAAAGAACTAATAACAACACCTTAAATTTTGTAGTGATATCTGAGTAGATGGAGAAGTGTGTGGTGTTGTAGTAACAGCTGTGCCATTCAAAAATTGGTTAGGGAGAGAAATTCTCTCCTTGATTGAGTTACAACACAGTTCAAGAATACCTTATCAGAAATTCTTGAAATAGATTTTGGGATTTTTCAAATTTTGGAATAACTGCATGGATTTTATCCCTAATCTGAAAACACTCCAACAAATGCTTAATATGTATCAATTCACACTCTATGCTTTCTTGGCTTGTCCACTCAGAGTGCTCACTGTGTAATTTGAAAAGCCTTTTGTGACTTAACTTACATTGTCTCTCTTTTGATCTCCCATCTGCTCTAGGTGTAAACTCTGCCCGCTCAGTTCCACCTTCCTACCCACCACCGCAGGACCCGTTAAACCAGGGCCAGTACCTGGTCCCCGATGGCATCGCTCAGTCGCAGGTTTTTGAGTTCACCGAACCCAAGCGCAGCCAGTCGCCATTCTGGCAAAACTTCAGCAGGTTAACCCCCTTCAAAAAATAATACCTACAGGGAGGCAGATAATTTTAAAATAAAGTAAATAAAATTATATTTATAGATGGACCTTTTTTCGGAGAAGCACTGTTGAAATTTATATATACATGCATACATACATATATACATATATATGGTCATACACAGAGACTCTTGAGTGTACATGCACACACACATGCACATGCATAAACACACACACAAACACACAAACACACATACACACACACATAGAGAAGGACCAAAAACGTTTTCTGTTGTTTTTGGGAAGTAAAATCTGTAGTTGATAGGAAGAGGTACCAATGACTTCCAAACATGTGATCCCTTCTTAAAAGTTTTCAGTTCTTACCTGTTCCCCTCCTCTTTTCTTTCAGAAATTAACATTTCTATTTGTTTCTTTTCTTGTTCAGATAATCTCTTTGCTCTCCTGTGAGTGATTCACTGACTTGTCATTATTACCATAGATGTATTTGTATTGTTTTTTTTTTTTCTTTCCTGATGATACTGATGCTGATGACTTTTGAATTTCATTTGATGTGGTGGAGTTTGGGAGTTTGGGATTTCTATTTTTCCCTCTTCCACTCTTTACTGAGGAAGGGGAGGATCCCCTTTCTCCTCTCCCTCAGCCAAGCATTTGCGAATGTCCTTGCAGCCCTGCAATTGCTCCAAATAGCCTTTCCCCAGCATCCTCTACCCTCAGTTGTGCTGGTCTGGACATGCTCTGTTGTGCCCTGTGACATCACTGCTTGATATTCTATTGCTTTCACTGTGTTTTAGGTGTTGTAGAGGGATCAAAAAAACAAACAGAAGCAAGAGAGTGTCAGAGTATGATGATTGTAGAAAGGACTTCTGTTAATTGAAACATTCTGCAATAGGACTGTTTCTTCTAGCACTGGGGATTCCCATGGTATAACACTGCTGGGTCATTGCAGTTTTGCATCTGGGAGTTAGTTCGAGCCAATTATTCTTTTTCAAGCCGCCTTTGTTATGAGTTTCCTCCTAGGCCTGTCTCCCCCCGCACTCCCAGCCCAGAAGATCTGAACTGGAAGCAAAGAGGTTGAGACTCTGCCTCCTGAGGGAAGGATTTATCTTCCCCACTCAGTACCAAGTAGGTGTAAGGTAGAGCTCCCTACAGCAGTCATTTCAATGTCCTGTTCACCCCTGTTCCTATTTGCAAATTTTTAAGGCAGAATTTATAGGAATCCATGGAAGGGTTCAAGTCAGAACCTGCTTGACCAAGATCATTAGCTGCCTGTCAAATTATTGAGAGTCCAAGGCTGACAGTAAGCCCTTTCAGGAAAGAACAGGGATGGGCATGGAAAGAGACAGCCTTGACCCAGACGTTGTACTTGCAGTTCCTACCATCCAGTTGTGCAAAACTTCCCCTATTGTTAGTAAATTGCATGGACAATCTTCCCACTCTTCTTCCTTCCATCCCCTGTCTTCTTTCTTCCTCTAGCCCTCCTAACGCAGGAGGATTTCTGGTGTTCACATACTGACAGCAGTTCTGGCACTTGAAGGGCCTCATTCCAGTATCCTCCCATGCCAGGACATTGAGGCAAGTGAGTGAGGGGCCTAGGGGATACTTCTTCTCTAGACAAAGAGTCTGAGACAGACACTCTACCCTCGGACTCATTTTTGGTAGGCTTTCCACTTGGCAGAACTAACTTCTTCCACAAAGAAGCAGGGTCTCTATGGGTGTAGGAGTAGCTGTCTCTCCTCCCTATGTGGCCCCTTGGCATATACAGACCTTGAACAGCCAGGAGAATGGGGTATAAATGAATGAGGATGGGCCCTGCTGTGGAAGGCAACTCTACCAAGGAATCTGGAGATTGTAAGTCTTCCTTGGACCCCACAGGAGACTTCATCACCAAAAGATCTCAGTTTATCAAGCAGCAGCCATGGCTACATGAGGAATTCAGCTTAGCTGGCTTTTTTATTGCCTCCTGACTCAGACCAGGCCCTATCCAGCCTGGAAATCTTTCCTCTGTGGGAGTTAAATTACAAGCTCTTAAGGCTTCCATTTCACCATATCCAAGTCAGACTTGTAGAGTAAATCAAGGATAAGCCTCATCTGGGCAGAGGTCAGGGCTCGGGACTGGCCACCACTGCTCAGCACATAACCTAGCTACTTACACTCCCTTGGCAAGAGACCTGGTATCGAGCACTCAGGCTAAAATGTCCTCCCTGGCAAACAGACTGTTTCAGTAGCTGTGCAGGCCTCCCTTTAGTGTACCCTCCCCCCTCACTTTCCTACTTTCCACTCCACCTCACTAGACTTGGCTTTGATGTGTTTCTCCAGGAGTTGGAGGCACATCAGGAAGGGATGCTTGGACAAGTCACTGGGCCTACAACACCTTTTCACTCCCCTCCCACCCTGAGGCCTGTGCCCAGGGCTCCAGATCAGGGATATTAACCTCTCACTCCCTATTTCTCCACCCAACCCACTGACAATACCAAATGGCAGCATTTGTGAAAGCAACAAGAAATCAGCTTTCTGTTGGTTGGAGTGTCCCCAAAGCCTATGGCAGCAAAGCAAACCTGTGGTCAGCAGCCCAAAAGGAATCCATTCATTACCTGGGCTCAGTGCCCAAACCTATGTGTCCCCAAAGCAATGCTACTCCCAAGAACTTGATAATTCTCCTCTGTCTCTGCATGGCCCTGAGCTCCCATTTCCTCAACTCAATGAGGCCTGGATTTGCTCTACAAAAGGCTTTGCTAGTGTGTTCTATTGGCCCTGCTGTGGGGAAGTCTTAACACAGAAATACAATTCTTTCTCTCTTCTTCTGTCCCCCTCTCTATATGTGTATATCTCTAATGGGTCTATAAGGACAGCAACAAGAGAGTTCCAACAATTCTAGTGTGAGGCCAATAGTGATCTTTTAGTGCTTTGGGGGTGGGGTGGGCTGGGGTGGATGGATGGGCAACAGTGAATCTGATTACCCCTGCTGCTCTGCATTTGCCAGTTTATTCTTTTGTTTCTTCTATTTGACTGTTTGACCCTGTCAAACAAGTGTCAAAGTTGTGTGTTTAAAAAAATGTTTAACAAAAAAAGATGTTGTAATGACACAAAGCCTTATGAAAATATTTATGGAGTTCAATAAAAGAAGTAAAAAGACACCCTCCAGGCATAGCTCTTGTGCCATTGTGTGTGTGTGTGTGTGTGTGGTACCTGTTTAGCTAGCTGCAAAATAGAATTTACCTGGTGGGGGAGGGCTTACAGCAGTCCTGTTTTGATCTACTAGCAGTGCTGTTTCATTCCCAGGTATCCCATTAGCTATCTTTGACTTTCTTTGTCCTTTCTCAAAGAGTAGACCACAAGAATGAAGTTTGAACCTGTAACTGGGTACTTGCAAATTTTCTTTTTATAGGATTGTCCTTTATGTCCCCTGGCCCTTTGACAAGACTTGAAGGCCAATTCCTGATTATGCTCCTTTGCCTCGAAGATAAAAATTCAGTATCTGCCCTGGGCACTTGAGTGCTTAAAGACTGCCTTTAGAACCCAGCCAGAGGCCATAGCGCTCCAGAATCCCCCACTACAAGTACCTCTTTACAGCTTTTGATCTTGTCTCCTCCGAAGTAGACACCTTCCCATCTGTCCCTTTGAATGGGTGGAATGGCCTTACCATTTTTTCTGTCATGGTGTCACCTGACTGAAGATGCTATCTTGCTATCTGCTGCCTGCTAGGCCTGCATGTTGTGTCTTATGATGCCTTTCAGAGGCCCAGTGGTGGGTCTGCTCTGGCACTGTATCACCTGCATCTCTCCAGAGCAGCCAAACACTGACCACAATGATGTACATATTTACTAAAAGGGTCCAGATAATTGTGGTAAGCTACAGAGTTGAGAAATGAAGCAGATGTGTCTCTGGGTTAGGGTGCGAGCCCTGTCTGTCCAAGCCTTGGGGATGCCCCCTGAGTGGGATTTGGGCAAATCAATAGTTAAACCAGTCCTGTCCACCTTTCCTTTTGCACCATGTTTGGGTACTCCTCATTTAACCCCCTCCTTTGCTTTCACCACCCCTTTTTCTTTGCCTTGAGGTCTGCCATCTTTCCTCATCAAAATCAGCCAGCCTCAGCTCCCAGCACATTTCCCAGTCCCAGCCTCCTCGGCTTCCAGAGGTTAATCTCAGATACCTCCAGCAGACCAAAGGGAAAGCATCTGGTCTCAGTCTTTCTTGCTTGCTTTTTTAAAGTTTTCTTTTAAAGATTTATTTATTTGAAAGTCAGAGTTACACAGAGAGAGGAGAGGCAGAGAGAGAAAGAGAGGTCTTCCATCCGCTGGCTCACTCCCCAAATGGCCGCAACGGCTGGAGCTGCACCGATCCAAAGCCAGCAGCCAGGGGCACCTGCAGTGCCAGCTTCCCATATGGGCGCCGATTTGAGTCCCTGCTGCTCCACTTCCGATCCAGCTTTCTGCTGTGGCCTGGGAGGGCAGTGGAAGATGGCCCAAGTCCTTGGGCCCCTGCACCCACGTGGGAGACCTGAAGTGAGCTCCTGTCTCCTGGCTTCAGATTGGTGCAGCTCCAGCCGTTGCTACCATTTGGGGTGTGAACCAGAGGATTGAAGACATATCTCTAGTGCTTTCTCTCTGCCTCTGCCTCTCTGTAACTCTGCCTTTCAAGTAAATTAATACATATTTTCAAAAAAAGTATCATTTTTGGGAGGTCTTAAAAGGGAGATACCAATAAAGGGAGGGCCACAGGGCCTTAGCCTATCCCAAGACCACTGTATTAAGGATAATGGCTTCGCTCTGCAGTTTCTTCAGAATCTTCTGGGAGGCTCAGGAGTGGGAAGTGATGCCTCTATTGGTCAGAACTAGAATGGAGATAGGAAACTCACTCTAGCTTCCAGGGAAGGACACTTCCTAGAACAAATCAACCCCTGCCCATCTCTATCCTGAGAAAGACCTGAATGGTCCCCAGTGGAGAAAGCTTATGGCTTGTGTAAAAACATTTCCTCAGGGATGGGCATTGTGAAGCAGCAGGTTAAGCTGCTGCTTGGTATGCTGGCGTCCCATATCAGAGTGCCAGTTCATATTTCTGCTGTCCCACTCCTCATCCAGCTCCCTGCTAATGCAGCTGAGAAGGCAGCGGAAGATGGACCAAGTATTTGGACCCCTGCTCCCCATGTTGGAGACCTGGATGGAGTTCCAGGCTCCTGGATTTGGCTGGGTCCATATATGTGGAACCTATATGTGGGGAATGAACCATTTGGGGAATGAACCAGAGGATAAAAGATATCTTTCTCTCTCATTCTTGCTTTTGTTCTCCTTCTCTGTCACTCTGTCTTTAAAATAAATAGTAAATATGTAAAAAATAAAAAACAATTCCTCAGGGGCTGGCATCCCATATCGAAACACCAGGAGTTCCTACTGCTTTGCTTCTGATCCTGCTTCCTGCTAATGTGCCTGGAAAAGCAACAGATGATGGCCCAAGTATTTGGACCCCCCGAAATCCATGTGGAAAACCCAGATGGAATTCCTGACTCCTGGCCCAGCCCTGGTTGTTGTGCTGATTTGGAGATGAAATCAATGGATAAAACACCTCCTTCTATCTCTGTCTCTCTTTGCCTCTCACTCTGCCTTTCAAATAAATAAATAAATCATTTTTAAAAAGCAGTATGTCATATTAATGATGACTTTACCAAGTATGGAGTGTTATTTAATGTTTATGGCAACAGTTTTTTTTTTGACAGGCAGAGTTAGACAGTGAGAGAGAGAGAGACAGAGAGAAAGGTCTTCCTTCCGTTGGTTCACCCCCCAAATGGCCACTATGGCCGGCGAGCTGCGCTGATCCGAAGCCAGGAGCCAGGTGCTTCCTCCTGGTCTCCCATGCAGGTGCAGGGTCCAAGCACTTGGGCCATCCTCCACTGCCTTCCCAGGCCACAGCAGAGAGCTGGACTGGAAGAGGAGCAAATGGGACAGAATCTGGCGCTCCGACAGGGACTAGAACCCGGGGTGCTAGCGCTGCAGGTAGAGGATTAACCTAGTGAGCTGTGGCGTCGGCCTTATGGCAACAATTTAACAATGGTAATATTACCCACATTTAATGTAGAAGAAGACAGCTATTAAAACTGACTATAAATGGTTACCAGCTTGTGAGTGTTCCTCACCTATCCATCACCCCTGTTTAAACTTCAGAGCTGCTGCCTCCCAGAGCTTTGATGAGTAAGGGTTAGGGAGAAAATAGCATCGCATAAGCTACTACTAACAGATGAATGAGTGTCATTTACACTCTTTGATAGCCCAAAGTCTTAAATTTTATAATCTAGACCTCCAGCAGGCACTGGCAGCCACAGGTGCCTTTTGTCTCTACCACCAAGAGCAAGTGGGAGAAGGACCAAGGCCTCACTGGCTTATTACAATGTTTCTATCACTGAAGCTCCCACTATTCTGCTTGGATCCCTCAGCTTTTGGACCATTTGGGATTTCGTTATTCATGCTGACATACTCAACTCTGGCTCCCAGGGGCTTCTGTCCTGACCAGGATATGGAGCTTATAAGGTAGCTCTCACTTGTCCAGGACTGTACCTACCAGGCCCAAGGTAACAAACTGCCACCTACAGAACAACAGTTCATCAAGGTGTATTCGATCAGCAGAATTTGCGGCACAGTTGGAGAAAGATGTTTGGAGACCAGATTCATGCCTCTAACAGCACACTGTTTTGGTTCATCTCCCCCTCTTCTGTGTTGTCTATGACATCCTTCTCCAGTGAGCCGTGAGTGTCAGATGGACACTATTTTCTCATCTAGTTGAGGGTGCAGAAGAAGAAGGATAGCACTTGGGTATAGAGTAGCCTCGTGTTCTTCAGAAGCCTGTATCACTTACACTCAGCTCATGAGGACTCCACGAATATGTCACTTAAAACAGCTTCCTAGGGATGCATGTTGTAGTGCAGCAGCTTAAGACACAGCTTGGACACACCTCGTATTGGGGTGCCTAGGATCAAGTTGCACCTCTGCTCTTGCTTCTAATAACGTGCCTTGAAGGCAGCAAATGATTGCTCAAGTGTTGGGTTCCTGCCACCCATGTGGGAGACCCAGGTGGAGTTCCTGGCTCATAGCTTTGCCTGGCCTAACACCAGCTGTTACAGGTCTTTGGAGAGTAAACTAGCAGCTGGAAGATTCTTTCTCTCTCTCTCTCTCTCTTTCTCTCAAAGAAATTAAAATGAATAAACTTTTTATAAAAGCAACTTTTTTAAGGATTTATTTATTTATTTGAAAGCAGAGTTAGAGAGAGGCACAGGCAGAGAGAGAGAGGTCTTCCATCCGCTGGTTCACTCCCCAGATGGCTCAATGGCCAAAACTGCGCTTATGCGAAACCAGGAGCCAGGAGCTTCTGAGTCTCCCACACGGGTGCAGGGGCCCAAGGAATTGAACCATCTTCTACTGCTTTCCCAGGTCATAGCAGAGAGCTGGATCAGAAGTGGAGCAGCTGGGACTTGACCCAATTAGGATGGTGGTGGCTTTACCAGCCATGCCACAATGCCGGCTCCCAAAAAGACAACTTCTTTTTTTTAAAAAAGATTTATTTATTTATTTGAAAGGCAGAGCTACAAAGAGAGAAGGAGAGGCAGAGAGAGAGAGGTTTTGGATCAGCTGCACTGATCCAAAGCCAGGAGTCAGGAGCTGCTTTCGGGTCTCCCACGAAGGTTCCAGGGGTCCAAGGACTTGGGCCATCCTCTACTGCTTTCCCAGGCCATAGCAGAGAGCTGGATCAGAAGTGGAGCATCTTGGCCGGCGCCGCGGCTCACTAGGCTAATCCTCCGCCTTGCGGCGCCGGCACACCAGGTTCTAGTCCTGGTCGGGGCGCCGGATTCAGTCCCGGTTGCCCCTCTTCCAGGCCAGCTCTCTGCTGTGGCCCGGGAGTGCAGTGGAGGATGGCCCAAGTGCTTGGGCCCTATACCCCATGGGAGACCAGGAGAAGCACCTGGCTCCTGCCTTCGGATCAGCGCGGTGCGCCGGCCGCAGCGCGCTGGCCACGGCGGCCATTGGAGGGTGACCCAACGGCAAAGGAAGACCTTTCTCTCTGCCTCTCTCTCTCACTGTCCACTCTGCCTGTCAAAAAAAAAAAAAAAAGAAAGAAAAGAATAGAAAAAAAAAAAAAGAAGAAGAAGTGGAGCATCCGGAACTTGAACCAGTGCCCTTATGGGATGCTGGCACTACAGGCGGCTGCTTTACCTGCTACACCACAGTGCCAGCCCCAAGACAACTTCTTAGGCCAGGCTTTGTCCATCTCAACAAGAGCTGTGCTTCTCTACAGTCCTACTGCCATTAGTTTCAACTCACAGTTCTGAGTAGTCAGCCAGGGCCAAGCTTTGTGGTAGAATTAGTTTCAACTCACAGTTCTGAGTAGTCATCCAGGGCCAAGCTTTGTGGTAGAATGCACTAGGGACACAATGAATAAAATACAATCCTTGTCACACAAATCACTCATGTTTAGTGAGGACATAAAAGTATGAACTATAACGGGTAGATGAGAGCCTGGGGTTACTCAAAAAATGGATTGATTCATTCTGAAAGAAGAAAATCTCTTATCAGCCAGGGTAAGTTTGGTTGTGCTGAAATAACAGATATATCCCCAAATCTCAGTGTTTTAACACACAAGAGTTTATTTCTTGCTCATGCAAATCCTGCTATGGGTCCAGATGGCTTTCTGGGACAGCTCTGAGCTGCTTCCACCATATTGTGCCTCCATCTGCACACATAATCACCACAGCAGGAGAGAGAGCTCCAGAGTATTTCGCATCTCACTGACAGTTAAATTCTCTAGGCATACTCTATAGTCACATACCTCACCCAACTTCAACATAGCAGAAAAGTGTAAAAGTCCTGTGAGCTCAGAAGGACAAGAGAACTAAGTACGGTTGAGTATCAGAAATTTTTACCAAAGAGGGACCTCAGAAAACATGGAAAAGTCTATCTTGTTATGAAAGAGAACTAAGAAGATAGAAATAACAGTCAGTATGTGATCATCCCTTATTTTAAACAATGGTAGTTTTGATCTGATATACCATGAGGTATTTGGTATGCAAACTCCTCCCATTTGAAAAACTCCTTCTGTGAGTCTAGGATGAAGAGAGGGACTTTCACAGAAGTGAAAGTGACCTATTCTTTTTCTCTCTCTGCACATCCTGGAATCTATAGTGTATGTGCATGCATTAGGTTTGTCCTTCCACATGCTTACACCTGGGGTGTTGAGTATTGAGAATGTCTTCATGACTCAGGAGCAAGTGAGAAACTTTCTAATAGTGTCAGGCTCAATGACAAATATCCAAGAGGAAGAGGGGAGGAGTGGCTTGGGTAGTCCTGCTGTGGCAGTTCTGTAGGTGGCATCTAAACCTGAGTATCTTAGAACACCTCCTTTCTGACACTAATGTCAAGTTCAGAGGTCCCAACACCACCCTTTGGTTCTGTAGTTCATTATTAGGATTCAGAACACTGTTATGCTCACAGTCACGGTTTACAGTGACACGGTTTACTAAATACAGATTACAGCCAGCTATCTAACCTGCCTCTGGGCATGTATCTGAAGGAAATGGTATCTGTTACTGCAGTGTGATTCACAATAGCCTTGATAGAGAGTCAACCCAGGTGACCACTGATGGATCAATGGATAAAGAAAATGTGATACACACACTCAATGGCATATTATTCAGTTGTAAAGAAGAATGAAATCCTGACATTTGCAACAAAATTGGTGGAACTGGAAATAAATTTTGTTAAGTTAAATAAGCCAGACAAATATTATATTTCTCTTTCATATGTGGAAACTAATAATATAGATATACATTATATATATATGTATATATAGTCTCTGAATTTACAGCGGTGATTGCTAGAGGTTGGGAAGGGAGGAAATGGATGAGGGGAGTTTGGATAATGGTTACCAAATTGTAGTCAGGTGAAAGTAACAGGTTGTGGTGTTCCACAGCAAAGTGGCATGACCATAGTTCATGATAACATATTGTATTCTGTATAAAGAACTGGAAGAGAGGAGCTGTTAGGCTTTAAACACAAAAGATAATGAATTGGGAAGGCTAATTGCCTGATACAACCAATTTATGCTATGTATATGTGTTGAAGTATTGCACTGTATCCCATGATTAAAAAAAAAAGTATTTTTAAAAAAATCAGTCAAGACAAGAAGCAAATAGAAAGAGTTCAAGAAAGTGCCAAACACAGACTTATGTTATCCACTCCATGGAGTCAGGACTTAAACCTTTTACACAGCGAATTGCCAGGAGAGACAAGCTTCTATATGTGCTTTAATGGGGCTCCTTCACTGTCTCTGTGGCAGTTCTCAGTTTCCAGTCTCTTCAGGCCATAATCCTATACCAGGTAACCCAAAGGCCCTGCACAACATCCTATTGTTGGTTGTGGCAAAATCTCTATCCTAAATCACATTTCTAGACTATCGGGTGACCGAAGAATGCTCCTATCAGATATTCCAAGCATTTGGAGATTACCCCCTAGAAGCTGAGGGAAGGGGCCAGAGCTCTGTTTGGGCAATATTAAAGTCTTTACTACTCATAAGCAAAATACTTGGGACACAGGCTGGGAAGAACAATAGAGGGTATTCCAAGTGGAGGGAGTAGCATAACTAAAATCTCTGCAGCTTAGGTCCGATTGAGTAAAAAGGCTCTGAATATCACTTTGTATTTCTTTACCTAATAATCCACAGTATTTTCATACCTAACACTTCCAGTCTGAACAAAGCAAGATACTAAAAAGGCTCTGAATATCACTTTGTATTTCTTTACCTAATAATCCACAGTATTTTCATACCTAACACTTCTAGTCTGAACAAAGCAAGATACTAAAAAGGCTCTGAATATCACTTTGTATTTCTTTACCTAATAATCCACAGTATTTTCATACTTAACACTTCCAGTCTGAACAAACCAAGATACTAATCCTACCTGTATGGTGCTTAAGGCATGATAAATCATCTTGAAGTACAAACTCCTGTGTAAGTGTGCACTCTTGGCATGAGGGTTTGGAGCTTCCAAGTTCTGGTAGCAAATTAACCAGAAGTCCCTTCTACATGTCCACCTTTCTGGTCACCAAATTGCATTCCATGCCCTCTGTCCCCTGTTCAACCTTAGATAATGCAACCCGCACCCGTTCCCATCCCTATAACTATAGGCATATGTGTAGCCCCATTTCATAGATTTATCAGAAGGATAAACATAAACTCTTTTGGTTATTAGATGCTAGCTAACATTGGGCACTTGCTAATGGGCTGAAGTCTGTAATAGACTCTGACAACAACCTTTAGGAATAAATATGAATATTTCTCCCATTGCACAGATTAGAAAGGCAAATATCAGAGTCACAGAGTCAGTGCACAAGCTGGGCTTAAAACAGATTTGGTGCCAGCATCGTGGTGCAGCAGATTAAGCCACCACCCATAAGCATGCTGTTTCAAGTCCTTGCTGCTCCGTTTCTGATCCAGCTCCATATTAATGCATCTGAGAAGACAGCAGAAGATGGCCCAAGCACTTGGGCCTCGCTGAGCCCCAGCTGTTGCAGCCATTTGGGGAGTAAGCCCGTGAACCAGTGGATGGAAGATCTCTTTCATTATCTCTCCATCTCTCTCTCTGTCACTCTGCCTTATAAATAAATAATTAAAAAAAAATCTTGGACTTGCCTCATCTGAGGTTCTTATCTTTGACACTGCACCATCCATTCCTGTAGCACAATAATGATGTTCCCAGTAACTGTTGAATATACCAGAACAGATGATGCAAGCTAATGTATCGCAAAGGCTGTTAATGTTCCCCCCATCACCCCTTACCATTTCTGTGCACATCAACCTTACTTCCAATATCCAGTGCCTGCAAGTCTGTTGGAGGCATTCTCTAAGGCTGCTGGAACCCATCATGCCCAGGATACAGCAGTGCAGTTTTTGGAGTTATTTCCTAACCAGTGACTTGAGGAGGGGTTTAGGAATACCCTGGCCACTCTCTCCCTCTATTGTGGTAATTTGGAAGAGAGAGAGAGAGAGAGAGAGAGAGAGAGAGGGACTTTCTCCTAGAGCTTCCGCAGGGACTAAGCTTCCGTGCCCACCCTGTAGTAGCTGGTTTACTAACACACCATATTGGCTGCCTTGCCTTCTTTGTGTCCCTTCTCTATTCCCCTCATATCAGAGGATGTACTTCTTGGGGAGACTCAACTAAGACATAGAGGACTGCTCACTGTGTGCTGTGTGCAGTGTTTCACATGATCTTCTCACTGAAGCAGTGATGCTTTGGTCAGTTAGCAAATGTGTCAGGCTGCCTTAAACCAAAAACTTTAAATAAAATATTCTCTTTTCTGTATCAGATGCAATGAGAAAAAAATACTTAGACAAAAGGGGAAAAAGTAGTAGCATTTCAGGCTGGGAGTGACATAGCTCCAGGAGATTTTTTTGTAGTATCCCAGAAATCTCATAAATTAAATGATTATATTGAGGCAGAGCAGGGCTAGTCTCTCCTGTAGCAAACAGTAGCCAATAGCTGACTAAGGAAATACAATGGGAAGTCTACTGGTGGAGGACTGGTTGCTGAGCAATTGGTTGCTCTCCTGATAAAAGGGTAGAAATAAGGCTGCCATCATTGCCTCTTTTGCTCAGCTGTAGTGGAGATGTAATGTCTGATGCTAGGGGAGCCATATTGTGACCATGAAGTAACAAATATGAGAATAACGGCCTCTGTACTAAAGACAGTAACAAAGAAATGTGGGAATGGACTGAATTACAATGGCATTTGCAAACTACAGAAATAATGTCAGCAACAAACTACCTTTGCATGATTATTACGTGAATAAAATAAAATCCAAATTGATTAAGTCACATTTGATGGAGTTTCTGTTTCTCAAAGCCAAAAACATTTCTAAACCTCATCGAGATTTTTGTGGTGATAAAATGAGTTAACACATGTATAGCACCAACAACAGTGGCAGCTTAGTAGAATGACAGTTCCTACTGTTATCACACTAAATCACTATGAAGTTCGGAGAAGGAAAAGGGCTTTCTCAAGATCACGGTTCCCTTTTCTATAAACTGCAAGGATGCTACTCTATGGCTGCTAAGTCCCCGACCAGCTCCCTGTTCTCTGGAAGGAGATGCAGAATGATGGACTTAGGGTCCAGAGGAAGCTGGGAAGTTTTACTCTGTCCTGTTTTGGCTCAGTCTGGTCTCTGTGCTCAGCAGCCAGAAGTCCATCAGCACCAAAACAAGGGATCTTTCCTGGCATTTCTTTGCTATTCTCAATTCTGAAGAATGAAAGGAGTGCTGTCACACCTAGCACTCATCTGCCCAGGGAGAAATTGAGACCATTCCTTATACCTGGTAGGCTATAGTTGTTGATGAAATGGGAGAATTCATTACAGACAACCAAGTACTTTCCTTCCTATAGAGGAAATCTCAAATACACAGAACTCATGCTTATCTTCTCTAGGTGTCCCTTCATTTATCCTGCTCCCACACCTTGGCCTACCCACCAAGGGCCTAAGCCCCCCTGTGTCACAGTACCATAGAACCTGAAAGAATTCACTTCTGCCCCCATACCAGGCCTGGGACCCCATCTGGAACTGAGCCAGTGTCAGCACACAAGATCATCCACGGCTAGGACAAAGGAAAATGTTAGAATGTTACTGTCTAAAAACCATAAAAGAACTTAGGATTTTTCAATAGTTAAATATGGACTGTCAGTGGTGTTTGTATTGTACATTCATATCTTGGAAAGGAGTACTCAGAAATATGTTACTGGGAGGCCAGCACTGTAGTGTCATAGGTTAAGCTACCACTGGCGACACTGGCATCTCATATTGGGATGCCGGTTCAAGACCTGGCTGCTCTGCTTCTGATCCAGTTCCCTGCTAATGTGCCTGAGAAGATGGCAGATGATGGCTCGAGTTCTGAGGCTGCTGCCACCCACATGGGAGACCTGGATGGAGTTACTGGCTCCTGGCTTCAATCTGGCACAGCTCTGGCTTTTGCAGCCATTTGGAGAGTAAGCTAGTGGATGGATGATTCTCTCTTTCTCTCTCTCTCTCTCTCTCTCTCTCTCTCTCTCTCTCTCCCATTCCTCCCTCCCTCTCTCTCTCTCCATCCCCCCTTCTTTCTCCCTGTCATTCCCTATCTGTCTCCTGTCACTTTGCTTTCGAATATACATGCATGTCCTTTTTTTATTATTTATTTGACAGATAGAGTTACAGACAGTGAGACAGAGGGACAGAGAGAAAGGTCTTCCTTCCGTTGATTCACTCCCCAAATGGTTGCCACAGCTGGCGCTGCTGTTCAAAGCCAGGAGCCAGGTGCTTCTTCCTGGTCCTGGTCTCCCATGCGGGTGCAGGGGCCCAAGCACTTGGGCCATCCTCCACTATCCTCCTGGGCCAACGGCAGAGAGCTGGACTGGAAGAGTAGCAACCGGGACTAGAACCCGGCGCCCATATGGGTTGCGGGCACCTCAGGCGGAGGATTAACCAGGTGAACCACGGCGCCAGCCCCGTGCTTGGCCATTATTTTAGGACTCTGTAGCCATGTCCCCTGGGTTCAAATCCTAGATCCATAATCTACTTCCTAGCTATGAAACCATTGGCAGATAATATCCTCTCTCTGACCCTCAGTTAGCAAAAACTTCACAAATTGCTGTAAGAAGTAAATCACTTTACAGTGCAATACATATAGCATTCATATTGTTAAAAGTGGGGACCTCACATTTCCCCAAAAACTTATACATAGAATTACCATATGAACTGATGGCAATTCCACTCCTAGTCATATACATAAAAAATGAAAATATGTCCTCATAAAAACTTAAATATTCATAGAAAACACTCATAGAAAACATTCATAGGTAAAAAAACCTTATTCATGATTTCCAAAAGTGAAAACAGCCCAAATGGCCATCAACTAATGAATGGATAAACGAACTCTGGTATACGTATGAACCAAAATATTATGCAGCTATCAAAAAGAATCAAATAATGATGCATGCTACAGTATGGATGATCCTTGAGAACGTTATATTGCATGAAAGCAACGGAGCCTAAGAAGCTTCTATATGATTCTATTCATAAGAAATATCCACAATAGATAAGTCCATAGAGATAGAAAGTAAATTATTGGGTGCTTGAGACTGAAGAGTGGATGAAGAGTGACTGCTAATAGATACAGGGTTTCTTTTTGAAGTGATAAAAATGATCTAAACTTGTTTGTGTTGATGGTTGCATAATTTTGTGAATATAGTAAAAACCACTGAGGTGTACATTTTAAAATGTTAACTCATACTATGTAAATATATCTCAATAAAGCTATCTTTTTTTAAAAAAGAAGCAGTCCTAACACAATGCTTTTATGCACCTATGATTTTTTTCATTATACATTATGTGTAGTGCAAGAAAAATAGCTCTCCAAATTTGCTTCTAGGAGAAACCTCCAACCCAACAACATGCCTGTATGAGAAAATGTTCTCAGATAAATGACAATGACCTCCCAGTTTCCTCTGTTTGGTTCCCAGCCTTCTCCTCACCAACCCTCTGTCATCCTTGCTGGCAGGAATCTGTAGCCCCACCCCAATAGGTTTGTCCACTGGAGAGAGGGAGGTGGGGGTTACTGCATAGGCCTAGCTTTCTATTTGGAAAACAAATTGGGAGATGTATTATCTTTTATATATGCATTGGTCTTTTCTAACTATCTAAACATTATGGGATTGTTCAGCATCATGTGCAAAAAATCTAGTAGCCATAGATTATGAGTTTCTCTGTAGTTCATTTATTTTCCTTCCAAATTTCTTCAAGAAAAAAATTGATAAGTGTTTCAATGTGGGAATTACATTCACATTGCAAAAAATATGCTTACTGGTTCATGTAACAATACCTTTACCTCAGAAACTCTGATTATTCATACAAGCAAATTTAATATTTGAAAAAGTGGGTTCTTTCTGAAGACTACTCTGAGTGCTTTGAGATTAGGTGATCAAAAGTCTTGTTTCAATGAAGTTACTCAAATATACATATTGTCAATTAAGGAAAAGGAGAGCCCTCCAACTGTTATATTTTCTTATTTTATTTTTTTAAGGAAATTGCTGCCTCGAACGTGAAGTCCATTGCCTTTGAAAGAACACTACATTTTGATAAATGGAATTTTTTTTCTGCAAACAGCCTGCTGCTCCCATATTAGTTAAAATTGGTTCAATATTCAATTTTAGTCCCAGTGCATAGAGGTTTAATGCCATGGTTAATTTACAAAGCAGTGAACACAACAGCTTGAGTGCTGAGTTAGTAAACTGTGAACTTCATGTTTCCTTTCATATGTCTTTCACTCATCAGGAAGTGAAATATGGGCTTTTAGGAATAAAATAGAGTATAAAACTTCTGTATTAAATGTAAAATAGAAGATTGCTATTCACAGACCCCTATGGGCATGTGTATATTTTTAAAGCCAATACATTTTTATTGTGTTTGTCATATTGGGATTGAAACCATTTGGCAAACAGTATGCTTCTGTCTCTCAGCCTCCTGAGCTACAGATTGAGCGTCAGATTGAGGCCTCAGTCTTGGGAAGGACGTCAGGCCCTCAAATGAGAAACCAGCAGGGGATGGTAAATCATTTTCCCACAGTTGAACGGGGATGCATTAATACTCAGTTTAGTAGAATTATTATGATTCGTGCCTCTGGGGTGAGCAAGACTTGGGTTCTAACTCCAGCTCTGTTCCTTGATACCTAGGTAGCACATTTAAACTCTATATCTGTCTCATCAAAACGAGAGTTAACAGTGGCCACCATCCAAGGTAACTGGGAGAATTTAATAATGTGATTCGTATCAAGTTCCTAGCACAGTGCTTGGCACATGCAAAAGATGACAAAAGGCCACTCTTGTTCTTCTCATTATTCGTTTTGCTGCTACTTCTTGTTGATAGAATCCAAGGAGAGAGGTTTTGTTTGTGTTTGGAGCAGAGCATTCAAAGATAATCAGTGCTTCCTTGGGGTAAGATGTGACAAGTGTGACAAGTGTGAAGGGCAGTAAACACACATTGGAAGGAAAGTGAAACAGCAAGATAGATGTGGATCATTTGGTGGGGAGTCACTTGAGTCTTTATGAAGACAGATGATTTTCTCTCACAATTTTTATGTTTTTTAAAGATATAATTTTTATTTATTTGAAAGGCAGAGTTAGAGAGAGGGAGAAAGAGAGAGAGAGAGAGATCTTCCATCTGCTGGTTCACTCTCCAAGTGAACACAGCACTAGGTCTGGACCAGGCTGAAGCCAGGAGCCTGGAACTCCATGCAGATCTCCCACGTGGGTGGCAGGGACCCAAGTAGTTGGGACACCTTTCAAGCACACTGGTAAAATGCTGGATTGGAAGCAAAGCTTCCAGGACTCAAACCAATATGGGATACCCACATGCAAGTGCTGGCTTAACCCACTGTGCCAAAACACTGGCCTCCATTACCTGCATTTTAATACAATACAGGGTAAGTAATAGACACATTAAAGTTCAGCACAGATCTAGCTAATTTTAGACCCCTCAACAAATACAGAGGTGGAGAAGCAGTGGCTCATTCCCAGTGTGAAATTCTTCATTTTTCCTCCTGCACAGCCTGAAGATAAGCCCATTCATGGGCTTGTTCCCATCCACCTACCACAACATTCATGGAACTCCACAGCTAAGAGTTATTCCTGTGATACTCAATCTTAGCTATATAGTGGCATCATTTGATGTACTTTTGAGAAACGCCAATGCTAAATTGATACTCTTAGTGTGGCTCTACCTCACCTTCACCATCCAGTTTCATGTAAGGACGTCTGATTTTTGGAACTTAAGTCATCCAAAGAACCCTGACATGTGAGGGATTCTGCAGGAATGGATAGCAAAGCACTCATCCCCAACAGCCACACCAGATAGCAATAAAGAGAAAGTGGAAATGGCAATGTTGGTTCAGTAAAGATTTTCTGTCACAGAGCATTAAATGCATGGAATATGAGGGCTGTTTTATGTTGACAAATTTTACAACTCATGAGGAAAATTGAGTCATGAAATGTATGTACTAAACAGCAAAGTACTAAAGTATATAAAGCAAAAATTGTTCAAACTCCAAAAGGAAGTTGAAAAGCACAAAATTATAGTATAAATTTTGTATATTGCTCTCATGATGTGACAGAATAATTAGAAAATGTGAGTTCAAACTTCACACGATTTGAACGACGTGAGTAAATAGTGGGTAAATAGTGAGATAACTTTTTGAATCCATACCTATGAAATCATAGACATATAGATACTTCAAAATATTATTCTTAAATATACACAGAGCCTGTACTGGGCTATGAAGTAAATTTTCAATAAATTCAGGCAGTAGGCTGGCACCATGGCTCAATAGGCTAATCCTCTGCCTGTGGCGCCAGCACACCGGGTTCTAGTCCTGGTTGGGGCGCCGGATTCTGTCCCGGTCACTCCTCTTCCTGTCCAGCTCTCTGTTGTGGCCCCGGGAGTGCAGTGGAGGATGGCCCAAGTCCTTGGGCCCTGTACCGCATGGGAGACCAGGAGGAAGCACCTGGCTCCTGGCTTCAGATCAGCATGATGCGCCGGCCGCAGCGGCCAGTGGGGGGGATGAACCAACGGAAAAGGAAGATCTTTCTCTCTCACTGTCCACTCTGCCTGTCAAAAAATGTTTTAAAAAATTCAGGCAGTAAAAATCTCACACATGTATCACATTCGTTAATTTCAGTTCAATAAAACTAGAAAACAAACAAAAGGAAGGGAGGAAAGGCAGATATTAAATGAAAAATCAAAGCTTATGTATAACTCGTCTTAAAAATAATATGCAAAGCTCAAATTACAAACAATTCAATAATTAATAACAACACTTTATGTCAAAACATGAGTAATATAATCAAACACACAAAAAGCTGCCGCCTGCAATGCCTGCATCTCATTGGGGTGCTGGTTCGAGTCCCGGCTGCTCCACTTCTGATCCAGCTCTGTTATGGCCTGGGAAAGCAGCAGAAGATGGCCCACGTCCTTGGGCTCCTGCACCCACATGGGAGACCTGGATGAAGCTCCTGGCTCCTGGCTCCTGGCTTCAGACAGGCCCAGCTCTGGCCACTGTGGCCCATTTGGGGAGTGAATCAGCAGATAGAAGAACTCTCTCTCTCTCTCTCTCATCTCTACCTCTCTCTCTGTAACACTGACTTTCAAATAAATAAGTAAATCTTTTAAAAAAAAAGATTGAAAAGAAGTAGAATCATCAATTCTAGAAGTTAATATGGATTATAAATAAGTACGCTCCCCAAATTGGATAATCTGGAATTAATAGATACATTTTAAAAGATTTATTTATTTATTTGAAAGTAAGAGTTACACAGAGAGAGAAAGAGAGAGAGAGAGAGAACTTCCATCTGCTGATTCACTCCCCAATTGGCCACAACGCCAATCTGAAGCCAGGAGCTTCTTGCGGGTCTCCCATGCGGGTGCAGGGGCCCAAGGACTTGGGCCATTTTCCACTGCTTTCCCAGGCCATAGCAGAGAGCTGGATCAGAAGCGGAGCAGCCAGGACTTGAACTGGCCCCCATATGGGATGCCAGCACTTCAGGAGCGGCTCCACCCACTATGCCATGGCGCCAGCCCCAATAGATACATATTTTAGATACACAAAACCTACCAAGACTGAATTAAAAAAAAAAAGAAAATAAGAAAGAAAGAGGGAGGGGCTGGCACTGTGGTGAAGTGAGTTAAGACTCCTCCTGCTGTGCTGGCATCCCATATAGGCGCCTGCTGCACTTATGATCTAGTTACCTGCTAATGGCCTGGGAAAAGCAGCAGAAGATGATCCAAGTGTTTGGTCCCTCTCACGTGAGAGACTCAAAAGAAGTTCTTGACTCCTGGGTTCAGTCTGGCCTAGCACTTGCTTTGCAGCCATTTGAGGAGTGAGCCAGTAGATGGAAGATCCTCTCTCTCTCTCTTTCTGTCCATATCTCTCTTTTTCTCTCCATCTCACTAACTGTGACTTTCAAATAAATAAGTAAACCTTCAAAGAAAGAATAAGGAAGGAAGAGAGGAAGGAAGGAAGGAAGGAAGGAAGGAAGGAAGGAAGGAAGGAAGGAAGGAAGGAAGGAAGGAAGGGAGGGAGGGAGGGAGGAAGGGAAAATCTGAGCAAAACAATCATGAGAGGAGGTTTAAGTAGTAGAAAATGTTGCCATTCAAAGGAAACCCCAGGACCTGATGATTTCACTGCTGAATTTAACCAGACATTTAAAAGAAAGAAGAAATACTATTTCTCCATAAGATATTCCAAAAAAATTGAAAATGAAGGAATACTTCTAAACTGTTTTTAGGAAGCAAGGATTACTCTGATATACCAAAGCCAGACAAGGATATCATAAGAAAAGAAAATTACAGGCCAATATCCTTGATGAGCATAGATGCAAAAATCTTCAACAAAACACTAGCAAACCAAATTTAACATCACATTAACGGGTCCTTCACCTCAATCAAAGAATATTTATCCCTAGAATGCAAGGGTTTTTAAACATTTGCAAATATACCTATGTGATTTACCCTATGACCATAATAAAAATAAAAAGCAGAGGATAAAGGGTAAGCATTATGGCACAGTGAGTCAAGCTGTCGTTTTCAGTGCCAGCATCTGAAATTGGAGCACTGGTTCAAGTCCTGGCTGCTTGGTTTTTGATCTGGTCTTCTGCTAATGTGCCTGGGAAAGTAGCAGAGATGGCCTGAGTACATGGGGCTCTGCTACTGACATGGGAGATCAGGATGGAGTTCCTAACTCCTGGCTGTAACCTAGCCCAGACCTGGCTGTTGCAGCCCACTAGGGAATGAAGCAGCATATGGAAGATTCTTTCTTTCTCTCTCTGCCTGACAAATAAATAAACACATTTTTAAAAAGCATGATAATACCAATAGATATGGAAAAAAATCACTTGGCAAAATTCAACATCCTTTCATGATTACAATTCTCAACAAATTGTGTATAGAAGAAATTACTTCAACACAATAAAGGACATATATAACGAACCCACAGAAAACATTATACTCAATGCAGAAAACTTGAGAGCTTTTCCTCTAAGATCCAGACCAAGACAAGAAAGCCCACTCTTACCAACTCCATTCAATAGACTTTCATGGGTGGGAGCCAGAGCAATTAGGTAGGAGAAAGAAATAAATGGCATCTAAATCAGAAAGGAAGAAGAAGGAAGAAGTTAAAGTGTCCCTGTTTGCATGTGACATTACTTTATATTCAGAAAACCCTGAAGATACCACCAAAAATAGCCTATTAGAACTGATAAATGAATTAAATGAAGTTGCAGGATCCAAGATGAACGTGCAAAATCAGTAGAATTTCTCTACTCTGACAATAAATTATCTGCAATAGAAATGAAGAGAAGAATCCTATTTTAAATATTTATCATAAATAAATTGAAATATCCTAAGAGTAAATTTAATAAAGGAAATGAAAGAACTGTGCACTGAAAACTATAGAACACTAATGAAAGAAATTAAAGAAAGCACAAATAAGTGGAAAGGTAATCTGTGCCCATTATAAGAATTAATGTTGTTATAATGTACCTATTATCCTACATATCTACTGAGTCAGAGCAATACCCATCAAAATTCAAATTCATTTCTCTTATAGAAGAAAACCCTAAAATTCATATGGAATCACAGAATAACGAAACAAGTATCTAAGGCAATAGTAAGCAAAAGGAATAAAGCCAGAGGCATCACACTACCTGATTTCAAACTATACTACAGGGGCTGGCACTGTGGCATAGGGGGTAAAGCCTCTACCTTCAGTGCCTGCATCCCATATGAGCCATGGTTCAAGTCCCAGCTGCTCCACTTCCAATCCAGTTCTCTGCTATGGCCGGGAAAGCAGAAGAAGATGGCCCAAGACTTTGGGCCCCTGAGCCAGTGTAGGAAGACCTGAAGGAAGTTGCAGGCTCCTGGCTTTGGATCTGCACAGCTCCAGCCTTTGTGGCCAATTGGGGAGTGAACCAGTGGATGGAAGACCTCTCTCGCTCTCTGCCTCTCCTTCTCTGTCTTTAACTTTGACCTTCAAATAAATAAATAAATATTTTTTAAAACCTATACTATAAAACAATGGTAATGAAAACAGCATGATACTAACATAAAAACAGACACATAGATCAATGCAGCAGAGTACAATGACCAGAAAAAAACTAACATATCTACGGTCAATTGATCTTTGCCCAAAGTATCAACAATATACAGTGAGGAAAAGTCTCAAATGATGTTGGGAAAACTGGATATCCATATATAGCAGAATGAGATGAGATCATTATCTCATATCAAATTTAAAAATCAATTCAAAATAGATTACAGGCTTCAATATTGTACTAGAAGCTATATATATATATATATATATATATATGTAAATCTATTAGAGAAAAACATAGGGGAAAATTACATGACGCAGATTTAGGCAATCGTTTTTAGATTTGACCCCAGGATTGCATGCAACTAATGCAAAGATGGGCAAATGAGTTTGCATTAAAATACAAAGCTCCACACATCAAAGAAGACAATTAACAGAGTGAAGAGAAAACCAGTGGTTTGGGGGAGATTGCAAGCCAAATGTTTGATAAGGAATTAATTTAAAAAAAAAATGAACTCCGGCCGGCACCGTGGCTCAACAGGCTAATCCTCCGCCTTGCGGCGCCGGCACACCGGGTTCTAGTCCCGGTCGGGGCGCCGGATTCTGTCCCGGTTGCCCCTCTTCCAGGCCAGCTCTCTGCTGTGGCCAGGGAGTGCAGTGGAGGATGGCCCAAGTCCTTGGGCCCTGCACCCCATGGGAGACCAGGAGAAGTACCTGGCTCCTGCCATCAGATCAGCGCAGTGTGCCGGCCGCAGTGCGCCGGCTGGGGCAGCCATTGGAGGGTGAACCAACGGCAAAGGAAGACCTTTCTCTCTGTCTCTCTCTCTCACTGTCCACTCTGCCTGTCAAAAAATAAAAATAAAAAAATAAAAAATAAATGAACTCAAATAACTCTATAGGAAAAATAATCATATTAAGAAATGATCAAGGTGTCTGAATAGACATTTCTCTAAAGAAGACATATGAATGACTAACAGATACACAGAAATGTACTCAATATCATAATTAGCATTATTAGGGAGATACAGATCAATACCGCAATGAGATACCACCTCGCACCTGGTAGAATGTTGTATAAAAAAGAAGACAAAGACAAGTGTTGATGAGGATGTAGAGAAAAGGAAACTCTTTTACACTGTTGAAAGGAATGTAAACTAGTGTAATCAATGTGGAAAACAGTAATGGAAACTCCTCACAAACTGAAAGTAGAATCACTGCAGGATTCAGTAATCCCACTTCTGAGTATGTCCCTAAAAGACTGAAATCATGTTGAACATTTGTAGCCTATGTTCGTTGCACTATTCCCAATAGCCAAGTTACAAAATCAACCTCAGTTTCCATCAAGGGCTGAATGGATAAAGAAAATGTGGTAACTCTACACAATGGGATATCATTATACCTTTAAAAAAGAACTTGCGATTTGTGACAACAAGGATAGAATTGCGAAACAATATTCTGAATGAAACAGTGAAACAGGCAGTGATTGTTCTTACTTGTATATGGCATCTCAACCAATTGAACTCGTAGAAGTAAATAGCAAGATTTTGGTTATCAGGGTCAGGAGGATAGGTGGTATGGGAAGGTGATGGTCAAAGTATACAAAATCTCTGACAGGGGAACTTAAGTCTTTTTAGGTCAATATTACAGCATGTTGAATATATGTGATAATAGTGTTGCATGCTTCAGTAACACTGAGTAAATTTCTAGTAGTTTCATCCAAAAATGTTAAATGTTTCAGGTGACATAAATGTTAATATGCAATTCGGGACATGCTCAAGCTGACTTACCTCAAACGGTAGAGTTAGAAACATACCAGGGGATTCGAATTCAATCCCATCAAGGTGGCATGTACCAATGCCATCTCACTAGTCCCAGTGATCAATTTCTGTTCACAATTGATCATAATGATAGGACTAAGAACCAAAGGGAGCACATAAACAAGAATAGTGTCTGCAAATACTAGCTGATAGAATAAAAAAGGGAGAGAACGATCCAACACGGGAAGTGAGATACACAGCAGACCCATAGAATGGCAGATGTCCTAAACAGCACTCTGGCCTCAGAATCAGCCCTTAAGGCATGCAGATCCGGCTGAAAAGCCCATGAGAGTATTTCAGGCATGGAAAGCCAAGACACTCTGGGGGGAAAAAAAAAACCTAAATGAAAGGTCTCCGCGAGTGAGATCCCAGTGGAAAGAACGGGTCATCAAAGAAGGTACCTTTCTCTGAAGGGAGGAGAGAACTTCCACTTTGACCATGGCCTTGTCTAAATATGATCAGAGTCGGTGAACTCAGGGGGCTTCCATAGCCTTGGCAGCTCATGACAAGAGCCTAGGGTGATTACTGATGCCATAAACAAGAGTGTCAATTTGTTAAGTCAACAACAGGAGTCACTGTGCACTTACTCCTCATGTAGGATCTCTGTCCTTAGTGTGCTGTACATTGAGATTTAATGCTATAACTAGTACTCAAACAGTATTTTTCACTTTATGTTTCTGTGTGGGAGCAAACTATTGAAATATTTACTTAATGTATGCTAAACTGATCTTCTGTATATAAAGAGAATTGAAAATGAATCTTGATGTGAATGGAAGGGGAGAGGGAGTGGGGAAGGGGAGGGTTGCGGGTGGGAGGGACGTTGTGAGGTGAAGCCATTGTAATCCATAAGCTGTACTTTGGAAATTTATATTCATTAAATAAAAGTTAAAAAATGTTAATAGGCTTAACCACTCCACACAGTATTCAAAAGTTATAATACCTTTGTACTCCATAAATAATAAAACTATTATTTGTTAATATACAATGTTTAAAATAATACAAAAACAGGTTCCCCATGGATTTCAAAATGGAGTTCTTTCCATGGAATAAAAAGAAGCTAAAATGGGAACTTTAAAAAATATATCCAGAAAATTGAGAAAAAAATAATTCTAAAGTATAAGTTTATAAACCAAACTATTATTGAGAAATAAAGCCAATAAATGATTATCTTAAAATATCAACAGAATAAAACAAAATAGCTTGCACAAAACAGAGAAAAAACCATACAATGCTAGGCATAAATGTAGGGTATAATCTGAGATATGGAGGAAACTATTATAAAAACAAGAGCATTCTATAATTTTATACCATTAAATATGAAAATCTCTACAAAAATGGATGATTTTGTAGGAAAATATAAGCCTCAAAATTGAGTCACAGAAAGATAGAAAATGTGACTACTCAATAACTATTTTAATTGAACAGAGGGTAAAACAAACAGACATGTAGGTGTCCATAACTTGTACCCTTACCTCAGCACCTAAACTAAGCATAAGAAGAGATATACAACCCAACAACAACAAAAACCCCAAATTTAAAAATGGGCAAAGGAGTGGAACAGATATTTCTCCAAAGAATGTATAAAAATGGCCAACAGGTCATTGATTATTATCAGGGAAAGCAAAACATAGCCAATACAAACATTTCTCTATAAACTAACCCTACAGAAATGTAGTCTTGGGCTTAATAGACAATACCTTTACAACATCTATATTACTATATTCAAATATTTGAAGGAAAACAAGGACACAGTACTAAAGGAAACCAAAAAAATGATACAAATCAAATGTGACTGTCAAAAAAGAATTATATGTGTATGAAGAAAGAAAAGAAAGAATAAAGAAAAGTGAACAGAATCCAAGAGACTTATAGGACACGACCAAGCAGACCATTATATGACTTATAGAAATTCCAGAAAGAGAAAAGGTGGGAGAGCTTTTTTAAAATTTCCCAAATATGAGGAAATATATGCATGTATAAATACAGAGGCTCAATGAAGTCAAGGTAGAATAAACTCAAAGACATCCACATCAGCGTATTAAAATATAAAAAGCCAATGACAAAGAATATTGAAAACAATAAGAAAAAAATTGGGGTCACATATAAGGGATTCTAAATAAGATTACCAGTGAATTTATCAGAAGAAAGCTTGTAAGCCGAGCAGAGTGAATTAACAGCACATTGAAAGGAAACAAATGGGAAAAAAATCCAGCAAATAATTCTACACACACCAAAACTTTCCTTCAAACAATGAGGGAGAGTGGGGCCATCATTGTGTCTCAAGTGAGCAACGCTGCCACTTGCAACTCTGGAATCCCATGTCAGAGTTCCAGTTTAAGTCCCAACTGCTCTACATGCAGTCCAACTCTCTGCTAATTTCCCTGCTAATTTTCTGGGAAAGCAGCAGAAGATGGTACAGGTACTTGGATCCCTGTACTCATGTGAGAGACCCTGATGGAGTTCTGAACTCCTTTTGGGCTTTGGCTTAGATCAGTCCCAGATGTTGCAGCCATTTGGGAATTGAACCAGTTGATGGAAGATTGATCTCTCTAGATATAGATATAGATATAGATATAGATATAGATATAGATAGATATATAGATATATCACTCTGCCTTTCAAATGAAATAAATAGATCTCTTAAAAAATTAGGGAGAGGTAGAACAAGATGATGACTGAACAAAATGTTCCAGCTATCATCTCACCACAGAGACAAAAATTTGTATTCACACACCAAGCCACTTTCACAATAACTAATGAAACCATCTGAGAAACCACAGTGCAGATTTTTAGTATAATAAGAAAAGAAGTTCTCATTTATCCATGCTCTAACTTCCAGAAGTGCAGTGTTGAGAGAGATGCATTGCCTCCCACTTGGTTGAGCTGGAGAGAATTAAGTCCAGATCTTAGACTTGAAACCCAACACCAGAACTCACTACAGCAAAATCCAGTGTCAAAAAGGGCCCCACAGCCTTTGCTCCCAGGTAAATACCTAAAGACTGAGCCTCTAGACTCTCCTTACCTAAATGGCCAAAGGACTGCCTCCATCATTCATTGCCCAACATTGGGCAACCAGTGGGGCAGGACTCAGCTAGGGTGTAGAGTAGGAAAGTGAATACAGGGGTTGGTACTGTGCTTTAGTACATTAAGCCTCCTCCTGTGGCACCAGTTCAAGTCCAGCTGCTCCACTCCTGACCCAACTCCCTACTGATGGCCTGGGAAAGTGGTGGAAGATGGTCCAAGTGTTTGGGTCCCTGCACCCACATGGGAGACCGGAAGAAGCTCCTGGCTCCTGGCTCCTGGCTTTGGATCAGCTCAGCTCTGGCCATTGGCGGCCATTTAGGGAGTGAGCCAATAGATGGAAGACCTTTCTCTTTCTCTCCCTCTCTCTTCTGTAACTCTGCCTCTGAATTAAATAAATAAATATTTTAAAAAACACTGAAAGTGAGTACAAGGACGTTGCCTTGGAGCTCTGTGCTGGGCCTGCTGCAGTGAGATTCAATGTTGGATATACCCTAAAGGCCCCTATCCCTAGGCCATGCCTCACAGAAAGTCTCTAGACATGCCCTGGCATCAGGCAGAAACCTGTGCCTTAGTAGGATCTGCTTGTGTTTCAGCTTGCATCAACCTACCAGCAGAGAACACTGTACTCAGTAAAGCTATCCTTCAGATATGAAGGAGAAATAAAAAATTTTTCCAAGCAAACCAAAGGCTGAGAATTTATCACCATTGTATCTCTCCGACAAGAAATGTGAAAGGAAGTTCTTCAGATGTTAAAAAAAAGATATACTAATGAATAAAAAAAATACGCAAAAGTAGAAAACTCACAAATAAGAATATCTATACTTACAAATTCAGAATGCTCTAATGTTGTAAACGTGATGCATAAGTCATTCATATATTCAATATTAAGAACAAAAGCAAAAATGATTTAAAAGCACTATATTATATGTTAAGAAAGTTAAATTATAAATATATAAAATGTGACATCAAAAATTCAAAGTGTGGGGGCTGGCATTGTGACACAGAAGGTTAAGCCACTGCTTGTGATACCAGCATCTCACATGGGTGCTAGTTTGAGTCCTGGCTGCTCCACTTTCAATCCAGATCTTTGCTAATGTGCCTGGGAAAAGCAGCAGAAGATGGCCCAAGTATGTAAGCTCCTGGTACCCATGTGGTAGGCCCTGATAGAGCTCCTGGCTTTTGGCTTCAGCCTGGGCCAGAGCAGGCGGTTGCAGTCATTCAGGGAGAGACCCAGCAGATAGACAGTCTCTCTCTCTGCCTCCCTCTCTGTAACTCTGTCTTTCCAATAAATAAATACATAAATAAATGTTATATAAAATATTCAAAGTGTGAAAAAAAAGTGAATGCAAGCACACAGTTCTATGCTGGTATTTTTCTTCTTTTGTCTCTTTTCCTATCTTTATAATAAATGCTAAGCTGCTATCAGTTCTTTTTTTTTGTTTTTGTTTTTTTAACTTTTATTTAGCAAATATAAATTTCCAAAGTACAGCTTATGGATTACAATGGCTTTCCCCCCCATAACTTCCTTCCTGCCTGCAACCCTCCCCTCTCCCACTCCCTCTCCCATTCCATTCACATCAAGATTCATTTTCAATTATCTTTATATACAGAAGATCAATTTAGTATATATTAAGTAAAGATTTCAACAGTTTACACCCACACAGAAACACAAAGTGTAAAGTACTGTTTGAGTACTAGTTACAGCATTACTTCACATTGGAAAACACATTAGGGACAGAGATCCTACATGAGGAGTAAGTGTACAGTGACTCCTGTTGTTGACTTAACAAATTAACAAATTGGCACTCTTGTTTATGGCATCAGTAATCTCCCTAGGCTCTTGTCATAAGTTGCCAAGGCTATGGAAGCCTTTTGAGTTTGCCGACTTCGATCTTATTTGGACAAGGTCATACTCAAAGTGGAGGTTCACTCCTCCCTTCAGAGAAAGATACCTCCTTCTTTGATGGCCCATTCTTTCTACTGGGATCTCACTCGCGGAGATCTTTCATTTAGGTGGTTTTTTTTTTTTTGACAGAAAGTCTTGGCTTTCCATGCCTAAAATACTCTCATGGGCTCTTCAGCCAGATCCGAACGCCTTAAGGGCTGATTCTGAGGCCAGAGTGCTGTTTAGGACATCTGCCATTCTATGGGTCTGCTGTGTATCCTGCTTCCCATGTTGGATCGTTCTCTCCTTTTTAATTCTATCAGTTAGTATTAGCAAACACTAGTCTTGTTTATGTGATCCCTTTGACTCTTAATCCTATCATTATGATCAATTGTGAACTGAAATTGATCACTTGGACTAGTGAGATGGCATTGGTACATGCCACTTTG
Source organism: Oryctolagus cuniculus (assembly GCF_051225735.1). Lineage (NCBI taxonomy): Eukaryota > Metazoa > Chordata > Mammalia > Lagomorpha > Leporidae > Oryctolagus > Oryctolagus cuniculus. The sequence continues at coordinate 43,238,464 of NC_142888.1, read as the reverse complement.
ATGGGATTGTATTGGAATCCCCTGGCACATTTCCAACTCTACCATTTGGGGCAAGTCAGCTTGAGCATGTCCCCAATTGTACATCTCCAGTTCAGAATAACTTGCTGTAATCAAAAGATATTTTTGTAAGCCTCATGGTCATCACAAAGCAAAAACTACAATATATACACAAAAATAATAAGCTACTAGACAGAATCACTTAACCATGAAGGAAGATTATAAGAGAAGTAGAAATAAAGAATGGACTATAACAAAACTAGAAAATAACCTGCAAAATGGATGGCAATAGTTTTTACTCATCAACAATTAACCTTAAATGTAAATTATTAAATTCTCTCATTACAAGAAAAACAGTGATTGAATATATAAAAAATAAGACCCTGGGGTAAGCATTTGGCTTAGTTAAGATGCCTGTGTTCTATATTGGAATGCTTGGGTTTGATTCTTGGCTCTGGCTCCTGATTCCAGCTTCCCATCAAAGCAGACCTTGGGAGGCAGCAAGTGACAGCTCAAGTGGCTGGATCCTTGTCATCCATGTGGGAGGTCTTAGTTGAGTTTGTGCCTCCTGACTTTGGCCTTGAACCAGCCCTGGCCATTGTGGGTATTTGGGAAGTGAACATGTGGATGGGAGGGTTCTCTTTTCCCTCCCTCCTTCCCTCTGTCAAGTAAATAGAATTTTAAAAAGACAAAATTTACAAAATTAATATCAAAGTATACAGTATTTATAAGTAACTCACTTCATTCCTAAAGACACATAAAAAAGTGAAAAGATAGAATTAGGTATTCCATGCAAATGGTACCCAAAAGAAAACAGGAGTAGCCATACCTACATTAGATAAAACAGTCCTTAAATAAAAAATAGTAAAAATTGACAAAGATCATTCATGGAGAACATGAATTATAGAAAAACTTTGCATGGCTCTCAAAAATGTTTTGCACCAAAACAAACTTATCTTTTAATTCATTTTGCATGGAAATTTTGGAGTATAATTATATATGATAAAAGGATCAATTCAACAGAAGGAAATAAGACATTTAAATATACATGCACCACATAAGAGATCACCCGGATATACAAACCAACTATTAATAGACTTAAAGGAAGAGATGGATTACAATACAGTAGTAGGACATTCTGAGACCCCACTTGCAACAATAACCTGAACATTGAGACAAGAATATCAACCCATAACAGTAAAGTTAAAGTGCACCACAGAACAATTGGACCTAATAGATATCTACACAACATTCCATATAGCAGCTGCACAATACATAATATTCAGAATCAATTATTTGGTAGGTCACAAAACAAGTCCTAACAAATATGAAAAATTTAAAAACATTTGAAGTCTCAGTATCACAACGCAATAACATTAGAAATCAACAAGAAAAACATCAGAAACTATACAAACACAAGGAAATTGAACAGCTTACCACTGAGCAACCGCTTGATCAAGGATGAAATTAAGAAGGAAATTTAAAAATTTCTCAAAACAAATGAAAATGGAAACACAATGTATCAAAACTTCTGGGAGAGATCAGCAGTGTGGCACTACAAGTGAAGTCAGCACTGCTTGCAATGTCAGAATCTTCTATTGGAACACCCGTTCAAGTTTCAGCTGCTCCACTTCTAATCCAGCTTTCTGCTAATGGGCCTGAGAAGTCATTGGAGATGGTCCAAGTACTTCAGCTCCTGCCACCTATATGGGAGACCTGGATGTAGTTTTTGGCTCCAGGCTTCAGGCTGGTCCAGACCTGGCTGTTGCAGCCATTTGGGAAGTGAATCAGCAGATGGAAGATTCTCTCTCTCCACCCACTCCTTGTCTCATCTCACCCCACCCCCCTCAGCCAATGGGATACAGCAAAAGCAATACTAAGAGGGAAGTTTATAAATAAATTTATAAATAAACAAAAGTAATAACATTTCTACACCAAAAATCAAGAAGATTTCAAATAAAGAACATATCATTGCACCCCCAATGAATGACACAAACAAGAACAAACAAAATCCCAATTGGTAGAAGGAAAGTAATGATGAAGATAACAGTAGGAGTGGCATACTGGGTAAAGCCACCACTTGCAGTGCTGGCATCCCATATGGGCATTGATATGAGTCCTGGCTCCTCCACTTCAGATCCAGCTTTCTGCTATAACCTGGGAGAGCATAGATGGTCCAATTGCTTGGGCCCCTGTGCCCATGTGGGAGACACAGAAGCTCCTGGCTCCTGGCTTCAGATCTCTGGCTGTTGTGGCTATTTGGGGAATGAATGAGCAGATGGAAGACCTCTTTCTCTCTCTCTCTCTCTCTCTCTCTCTCTCTCTGCCTCTGCCTTTCTGTAACTCTGCCTTTCAATTATTTTTTTATTTTTTTTTTTTTTTGGAGTTAGACCTTTGGCTGTTTGCACCCTTTATTTGGAATACAGGGCATCATTAGCGTTCGGATCATGAAGTGAACAAACTTGGTGATATATAGGGTATTACAGCAAGGACCTGAATTCTGGGAATAAGTGGCTTTCTCTTTCAGGAGGGGGGAGAGAACTGGTTCAACATCTCCTCCAGAGGAGAGAACCACACAACTCAGTGAGCTCCACCGAGGGTTTTGGCTGCAGCTCACTAAGGGCAAGGAGTGCCAGTCCTGGTCACCCATCCATAATCTTCGTCAGAGCCAGTCTCCAATTTTCGAAGCAAACTGTAGGCAGAGCAGCTCCTGCTAAGCTGATCTGGGCGATGGCTGCGGCTGTGGCGCCTTCAGAGCGACTGCTGCAGCAGGGAGCCTTTCATGTGCTCCCAGTTGTTGTAGAGCGCGTAGAGGCCAGTGAGAGTGAGTCCTGCCAGGCCGCCTCGTGCTGCCCCTCGGAGACCACCTGTGCATTTATACAACATGCCCGTCATGGTTCCGGCTGCTACTGTGTTCAGGTCATCTTCTGCCCCGCGAGTTTTCTCAATGATGACACCAAATGCACTATAGAGCAAAGCCAAAGATCCTAGAGTATTAGCCCAAAGTGCACCTTGCCTAGTCACCATATTCAAAATCTGTACGTTTCTTGGTTTGGACCAGGCCATGTTCTGGGTTTCCTTCAATCCTAGCCGAAGACCGTTCACTGCCCCAAATGCAGCCCCTGTCATGCAACATCCTCCAATAGTAAAGAAGGCCAGCTCGAATCTGCCCCGGGTTTTATTAGCTCCCGTTGGTAAAATAAACTCATCTGTATCCTGCACAAGATACCGTGGATCCACATTTAAATAAGGAGACAGAGGATTCATTCCAGTTAGCGGGACGCCGGCCAGGTCTGCGTGCGAGTAACCTGCTCCGCCGGCTCCGAAAAAGCCAGCCAAGCCCCCTGTGGTTTTGTTGCCGCTTCCTCCGCCGCCCTCCATGTTGTCGCTGCCAACCTCTCGTGTCTCTGCCTTTCAATTATATAAATAAATCTTTTTAAAACAGATAACTGGAATACATGAAATAGATATTGAAAAAATACAAAAAACAACAAAATAATAACCAAATAAAGAGCTGTTTTTTCAAAAATATAAACAAAATTGAAACCCCTTAGCTAGAATAAGAAGACAGAAAATTCAAATAAATAAAATCAGAAACTTTGTACAAAGGATCATTAGATCATTATGAATAATTGTATGCCAACAAAGTTGATAACCTATAAGATATGGAAAAATTCCTGAACACATAAATCTACCAAGACTGAATAATGAGGAAATAGAATAGTTGAAAAATCAGATATGAGTCATAAGATTGATTCAGAGCCAGCGCCGTGGCTCACTAGGCTAATCCTCCACCTTGCAGCACCAGCACACCGGGTTCTAGTCCCGGTCGGGGCACCGGATCCTGTCCCGCTTGCCCCTCTTCCAGGCCAGCTCTCTGCTGTGGCCAGGGAGTGCAGTGGAGGATGGCCCAAGTACTTGGGCCCTGCACCCCATGGGAGACCAGGAGAAGCACCTGGCTCCTGCCATCAGATAAGCGCGGTGCGCCGCCGCAGCGCGCCAGCTGGGGCAGCCATTGGAGGGTGAACCAACGGCAAAGGAAGACCTTTCTCTCTGTCCCTCTCTCTCACTGTCCACTCTGCCTGTCAAAGAAAAAAAAAAGATTGAATCAGTAATAAAATGTTTCCCATCAAACAAAATCCAAAGACCAGAAGGATTCACTGCTAATTTGTACCAAAAATCAATGGAAGAACGAATACTAACTCATTATAAATTACTTCAAAAAGGGGACCAGTGCAGTGGTAAAGACATGGCTTGCAGTGCTGGTATCCCATATGGGCATTAGTTGAAGTTCTGGCTACTATACTTCAGATCCAGCTCCCTGCTAATATGCCTGGAAAAGCAGTGGAAGATGGCCCAAGTGCTTGGACCCCTGCACCAATGTGGTAGACCCGTAAGAAGCTCCTGGTTTCTGGCTTCAGATCAGCCCAGCTCTGGCCATTGCAGCCATCTGGGGAATGAACCGGCAGATGGAAGATCTCTCTCTCTCATTACAATTCAGTAACAAAAAGAAAATAATCCATATAAAATGGGTAATAGGTCTAAATACATATTTTCAAGGGAAGATGTGCAAATAATCAACAGGAACATTTAAAAATTCTCAATATCTCAATCATAAATGAAATTAAAATCAAAGCCTCCATATGAACCAATTACAATGTAACATATAAATATTTCCTGAGTGGTTACTAGATAATCATTAAGTGCATTTAGACTTTAAGCCATTTCCTTTCAGCAGTTTATGCTCAGGAATAATTGTATACAGATTGCAATGAAAATAATTATATATTACATTTACATAGTCATTGGTTCTATTGCATTGAAAAATTATGAATGATTAAGTGACAAAAACTATATATGAATGAAATGGTCATTTTTTTATTCAATTGTTGTTTATAGTTGTGACTATTCCCATTACACTAGAGTCTTCTTGCATTTTACTTGTTAAACTTCTTATTCAGTAAAGTATTGAGCCTTTTTACTGTAATGTAAGTTTAAAATATATCAGAAACTAAAAAAAAATAAAGTAGAAGGAAGGAGCATGTGAGGGAGGGAGGGAGGAAAGGAATATCATTATGTTTTTAGATGTGTATCTACAAATCATATTGAATCTGTTAAAATTATTTAAAATTAAAATTAAAAAATAACAAAAAAGAAATAACTATGTGACTCTCAATAAACTCATTTTTTTACAATAATAAAGAAACCAGTACGTTATCTCCTCACTCAAGTAAGATTGGCTGTTATAGGCCAGGATGTAGAGAAAAGGGAACACTTACCCCTGCTAGTGGGAACATTAATCAGCACAGCCATTGTGAAAAACACTAGGGAGATTTGTCAAAAAATAAAATAAAACCACTACATGATCCAGCAATGCCAGCAATTAATAGATACCTGAAGGAAACAAAATAAGGCTGTTGAAGAAAGATCTCTACTCCCATGTGTGCTGAACTATTAACAATAATCAAGAAATTTAAACAACTTAAGTGTTCAACTGATGAGTGGATTTTAAAAAAATATGGTATAAAAAAAAAAAAAAAGGCCGGTGCTGTGGCTCAATAGGCTAATCCTCCACCTTGCTGCACCAGCACACTGGGTTCTAGTCCTGGTCGGGGCGCCGGATTCTGTCCCGGTTGCCCCTCTTCCAGGCCAGCTCTCTGCTGTGGCCAGGGAGTGCAGTGGAGGATGGCCCAAGTGCTTGGGCCCTGTACCCCATGGGAGACCAGGAGAAGCACCTGGCTCCTGGCTTTGGATCAGCGCGATGTGCCGGCCGAAGCGCGCCAGCTCGGCGGCCATTGGAGGTGAACCAATGGCAAAGGAAGACCTTTCTCTCTGTCTCTCTCTCTCTCACTGTCCACTCTGCCTGTCAAAAAAAAAAAAAGATAATCTTGTAAAAAATTTGAAATCAGAGCCAGAGCTGTAGCATAACAGGTAAAGCTAGCACCCACGTGTTGGCATTCTATGAGGGCAGCAGTTCACTTCTGATCCAGCTCCCTGCCAATGTGCCTGGGAAAGCAGCAGAAGATGGTCCAAGTGCTTGGGACTCTGCTACTCATGTGGGAGACCCAGATGAAGCTCCTATTTCCTGGCTCTGGCCTGGCCCAACCTTGCCATTGCAGCCATCTGGGGAGTGAACCAACAGATGGAAGATCTCTCTTTCTGTTTCTTCCTCTCTCTCTGTGACTGACTTTCAAATAAATGGATAATTCCTTTTTTTAAAAAAATTGAAATTCATGCATGGTTTTTAAGTAATATGCATTTTCCATGAAGATTTGATGACCCTATAAGCCAGGCACAGAAAGACAAGTATTATATGATATCAGTCGAAGGGAGAATTTAAAAAGTGTTGATCTCATAAAAACTGGGAGTAGAGAGATGATTACAGAGTCTGAAGAGATCAGAGGGTAGGGTAGGATGGTTAAGGATTTGTTAATAGGGTCTAAGTTAAGAGTATAGTTAGTTCTGGTCTTCTGTTACATAGTAGCATAAATATAGATATGGTAATGTACTTTATATATTTCTTAAAGGCTGCAAGAAATTATTCTGAATGCTTTCATTATAAATGATAAGTGATGGGGCCGGTGCTGTGGCACAGTGGGTTAACGCCCTGGCCTGAAGCGCTGGCATCCCATATGGTCACTGGTTATAGTCCAGGCTGCTCCACTTCTGATCCAGCGCTCTGCTATGGCCTGGGAAAGCAGTGGAGGATGGCCAAAGTCCTTGGGCCCCTGCACCCACATTGGAGTCCCAGAAGAAGCCCCTGGCTCCTGGCTTCGGATCAGTGCAGCTCCGGCATTGCGGTCATCTGGGGAGTGAACCAGCGGATGGAAGACCTCTCTCTGTGTCTCTACCTCTCTCTGTAACTCTTTCAAATAAATAAAATAAATCTTTTAAAAAATAAATGATAAATGCTTGAGGAGATAGATACGTTTCCCCTGATGTGACCATTACAGTATATATAAAGATATCACATGGCACCTTGTAAATGTGTTGTATTTTTATGCATCACCTAAAAAACATAAAAGAAAAATAATAGTCTTACCTCTCTGCCCCCTTCCCCGAGAAATTAAGATACTCCAAGATAAACAATAAATATTAAAGGAAATTCTGCAAGTAGAGATTAAAATAGTAATTTCAATCCAGATGAAGATAATAAGCAAAGTTTAAGTTATGATAGTCTGTAAATATAAAGGTAAACACATTGACAAATAAAGGACAAATATAAAATAAAGCATTATTGTAATTTTATTTTATAAGTCCACTTTTTATTATTTACAGAATTTAAAAGAGAAAAGCATAAAATAATCAAAAATATATTCTTGGTTATGTAATATAAATATATATATTTTGTGTTATCAATCACATAAGTCTGGGTATGGACTGTAAAACAACAGAGCTTTTGTATGAGATTGATGTTAAGTTGGTATCCATTTAAAATAATTTGTTATAACTTTAGAATTTTATATACAATAACCATGAAGAAACATTTGTTGGAGCTGGCGCTGTGGCACACTAGGTTAATTCTCCGCCTAGTGCTCTGGCATCACAGTGCCAGTTCTAGTACCAGTTGCTCTTCTTCCAGTCCAGCTCTCTGCTGTGGCCTGGGATAGCAGTGGAGGATGGCCCAAAGCACCTGCACCTGTATGGGAGGCCAGGAGGAGGCACCTGGTTCCTGGCTTCGGATCAGCGCAGTTCCGACCATTGCAGCCATCTGGGGAGTGAACCAACGGAAGGAAGACCTTTCTCTCTGTCTCTCTCTCTCACTGTCTGTGACTCTACCTGTCAAATAAATAAAATATTTGAAAAAAAATTGTCAGGTTCACACAAAAAGAAATGAGAAGGGCATCAAAAATATTATTACAAAAATCAATTAAACACAAAAGAAAACAATAAAGGAGGAAATGAAAGACAAAAATTGTATAAGACATATGGAAAATTAATCAAATGACAATAGTATGTGATTCCCTATCAGTAACCTACTTGAAAAGTAAATAGTTTAATTCCTTATCAAAAGACAGATTGAGAGAATGTTTTTACAGGAGACTTATTTTAGCTGTAAAAACCACAGAAGTGGAAAGTTGCAAGTATGGAAAGGATAGTTTATATAAACAGTAGACAACAGAGAGCAAGAATAACTACACTAACATCAGACAAATGAATTTAAGCCAGAAATTATGAGATGAATTAGTACATTTATAATGATAAAAGGGTCAAATCACAAAGAAGATATTACCATTATAAACATTTATACACCAGATATCAGAGCTCTTAAATTTAGGAAGCAAGCTTTTTACAGAAATAAAGGGAGAAATGGCTGTTTTGATGGTAAAAGTAGGAGACTACACTTTCAATAATGGATATAACAGTCACGCAGGAAATCAATAAAAAATATGGAAGTTAGACAACACTATAGACCAATTGAAGTTAACTGACATAGAAAGAACTTTCTATGAAACAAGAGCACACGCAATTTTCTCAACTGCACATGGAATGTTTTTAAAAGATAATTCATATGTAATACCATAAACAATTCTTAACAAATTTATAAAGAGTTGTCATACTCTTTCTGGATCACAATGGAATGAGAGATATCAATAGCAGAAAGAAAATCAGAAAAGCCAAAACAAATGAGTTAAAGGAGAAAACACAAAGGAAATGAGAAAATATTGAAACAAAATTAAACGAAAATTAAAAACAACACAATACAAACCTATTGGTCACAGTGAAAATAATGCTATGAGGAAAATTTATACTTGTAATTTTACATTAAAATTAAATATCTTAATCCAACAGCCTAAATCTGAACCTTAAATAAATCCAGTTAGCACAAGGAAGAAAATAATAAAATTATTGTTAGAGCAAAGATAAATAAAGTAATGAATAGAGAATGAATAGAGAAAATCAATGAAAGCAGGATTTGGTTTTTGGAGAATATTAGCAAAGTTGAAAAATTTTAGATTGGCTAAAAAAAAAGAAGAGGCAAATAAATGTAATCATAAGTGAAAGAGCGGGAATTACTACCAATTTTATAGAAACAGAAGGCTTTATAGAAGGGTACTATGAATGATTGTATGCCAACAAATTTGATAACCTAGATTAAATGGGAAAATTGCTAGAAATATACAACCTACCGAGACTGAAACATGAATAATTAAAAAATCTGTACAGGCTTATTATTAATAGAAAGATTGAACCAGTAATCAAAAGCTTCCCAACAAAAAAAAGTATAGAGCCGGCGCCATGGCTCACTAGGCTAATCCTCCGCCTTGCGGCGCCAGCACACCGGGTTCTAATCCCGGTCGGGGTGCCGGATTCTGTCCCGGTTGCCCCTCTTCCAGGCCAGCTCTCTGCTGTGGCCAGGGAGTGCAGTGGAGGATGGCCCAAGTGCTTGGGCCCTGCACCCCATGGGAGACCAGGAGAAGCACCTGGCTCCTGCCTTCGGATCAGCGCGGTGCGCCGGCTGCAGGGTGCCGGCTGGGGCGGCCATTGGAAGACCTTTCTCTCTGTCTCTCTCTCTCTCTCACTGTCCACTCTACCTGTCAAAAAAAAAAAAAAAAAAGTATAGGGCCAGGTGCCTTCATTGGTGAATTCGCTCAGAAGTTTTTTTGTTTGTTTTAAAATTAGTACCAATTCTTTTCTAGCTCTTCAAAAAATTTGAAGACAAGAGAAAATTTCCATATTCATTCTATGATAGCGGTATTACCCTGAATCAAAAGCTAGATGAATACACAAGAAAAGAAAATTACAGACCAATAATCCTTAATGAGTATTGATATAAACATCCTTAACAAAACACTAGCTTATTTTAAAGTGAAGGAGGGAGCTATTAATAATTGAGAGGGAGGAGACGTACAATTGGGACAAGCTCATTCGGACTTACCCCTAATGATAGAGTTAGAAACGTGCCAGGGGGTTCCAATACAATCCCATCAAGGTGGCATGTACCAATGCCATCTCACTAGTCCAAGTGATCAATTTCAGTTCACAATTGATCATAATGATAGGATTAAGAGTCAAAGGGATCACATAAACAAGACTAGTGTTTGCTAATACTAACTGATAGAACTAAAAAGGAGAGAATGATCCAACATGGGAAGCGGGATACACAGCAGACTCATAGAATGGCAGATGTCCTAAACAGCACTCTGGCCTCAGAATCAGCCCTTAAGGCGTTCGGATCTGGCTGAAGAGCCCATGAGAGTATTTTAGGCATGGAAAGCCAAGACACTGTCAAAAAAACAAAACAAAACAAAAAAAAAACACACCTAAAACACCTAAATGAAAGATCTCCGCGAGTGAGATCCCAGTAGAAAGAATGGGCCATCAAAGAAGGAGGTACCTTTCTCTGAAGGGAGGAGTGAACCTCCACTTTGAGTATGACCTTGTCCAAATAAGATCGAAGTCGGCAAACTCAAAAGGCTTCCATAGCCTTGGCAACTTATGACAAGAGCCTAGGGAGATTACTGATGCCATAAACAAGAGTGCCAATTTGTTAATTTGTTAAGTCAACAACAGGAGTCACTGTACACTTACTCCTCATGTAGGATCTCTGTCCCTAATGTGTTTTCCAATGTGAAGTAATGCTGTAACTAGTACTCAAACAGTACTTTACACTTTGTGTTTCTGTGTGGGTGCAAACTGATGAAATCTTTACTTAATATATACTAAATTGATCTTCTGTATATAAAGATAATTGAAAATGAGTCTTGATGTGAATAGAAGGAGAGAGGGAGTGGGAGATAGGAGGGTTGTGGGTGGAAGGGAAGTTATGGGGGGGGGAAGCCATTGTAATCCATAAGCTGTACTTTGGAAATTTATATTTATTAAATAAAAGTTAAAAAGAAAAAAATAATTGTGCCAGGATAACAAATCTACAGTAGCCCTGTCCCAGACAAAGTGAGGGACATGGTCACCATATAACACAGTAGAATTTGCAAATTTGTGGTAAAAGGATTGTATATTCAGTAAATGAATTTTTGCGGTGTGTGTTGGAGAGGAGAGAATGGTACAGAATGGTCTCATGTTATCCTGGTGTAAAAAATGAGAGAGGACAATAAAGATATACATTTGTGTTCAAACAGACACTCTAGAAGGATATACAAGAGATTGACAATGTGTCTTCTTGTGGTGAGGGGACTGGACAGATGGAAGTTGGCCTGAAGCCTTTGATCACTCACCTTTTAACATGTCTGTTTTTTAATCTTTGAATATATTAGCATTTCTTTTTTTTTTTTTTGACAGGCAGAGTGGACAGTGAGAGAGAGAGACAGAGAGAAAGGTCTTCCTTTTTGCCATTGGTTCACCCTCCAATGGCCGCCGCGGCCAGCACGCAGCGGCCGGCGCACTGCGCTGATCCAATGGCAGGAGCCAGGTGCTTCTCCTGGTCTCCCATGGGGTGCAGGGCCCAAGTACTTGGGCCATCCTCCACTGCACTCCCTGGCCACAGCAGAGAGCTGGCCTGGAAGAGGGGCAAGCGGGACAGGATCCGGTGCCCCGACCGGGACTAGAACCCGGTGTGCTGGTGCTGCAAGGTGGAGGATTAGCCTAGTGAGCCGCGGCGCCGGCCGAATATATTAACATTTCTAATAATTTTTAAAAATGTTCCTACTCTATTTTCCACTTTCAATTTTATAAGCATTTTTAAATATTTTTTGAAAAATATTTATTTATGCATTTGAAAGGCAGAGAGAGAGAAAGAGAGAGAGAGAGAGAGGGAGAGACAGAGAGAGGGAGGGAGAAAGGGATCTTACATCTGCTGGTTCTCTCCCCAAATAGCCTCAACAGCCAGTGCTGGGCCAGGCTGAAGCCAGGAGTCTGGGACACCATCTGGGACTCCCACATGGGTGTCAAGGGCCCAAGGACTTGGACCATCATCCTCTACTTTCCCAGGTATGTTAGCAGGGAGTTGTATTGGAAGCAGAGCATCCAGGATTCAAACTGATGTCCATATGGGATGCCACCATCAATAGGCAGCAGCTTAACCCACTGCACTACAACACTGGTCCCCCAAGACACTCTGGGGGGGGGGTGGAAACCTAAATGAAAGATCTCCACGAGTGAGATCCCAGTGGAAAGAATGGGTCATCAAAGAAGGAGGTACCTTTCTCTGAAGGGAGGAGAGAACTTCCACTTTGACCATGGCCTTGTCTAAATATGATCAGAGTCAGTGAACTCAGGGGGCTTCCATAGCCTTGGTAGCTCATGACAAGAGCCTATGGTGATTACTGATGCCATAAACAAGAGTGTCCATTTGTTAAGTCAACAACAGGAGTCACTGTGCACTTACTCCTCATGTAGGATCTCTGTCCTTAGTGTGCTGTACATTGAGATTTAATGCTATAACTAGTACTCAAACAGTATTTTTCACTTTATGTTTCTGTGTTGGAGCAAACTGTTGAAATCTTTACTTAATGTATGCTAAACTGATCTTCTGTATATAAAGAGAATCGAAAATGAATCTTGATGTGAATGGAAGGGGAGAGGGAGTGGATAAGGGGAGGGTTGCGGGTTGGAGGGACGTTATGGGGGGGAAGCCATTGTAATCCATATTCTGTACTTTGGAAATTTATATATTCATTAAATAAAAGTTAAAAAAAATCATGAATATGTGTTGAGTTTTCTCTATCCATTGAGATAATCTTATGTTTCTTTCCCCTGTAATCAATTAATATAGTAAGTTATATTAAAATATTTTTCTTATATTTATAAAAAGAAAACTCTTGTGTTCTTGATATAAACCTAACTTGGTCACTTGGTCATAAAATACGGTTTATTTTATGCTTATTTTTTAATCAAATTATAGAATGTATAAAAAATGCAAAGTTAAAAGTGCAGAGATTGGTGAATTTTCACAAGTTGAATACATCCATTTTAATCAACATTCAAATAAACAAACAGAACAGTAACTAAACTCCCTATTGCCTCCCACTGCATGGTACCTTTCAATCACCTTCCAAAAATACATACTAACCAGATTTCTACTACTTCTATTTATTTGGCATGTTTCTGAACTGTATATGAATACAGCTAAACAGTATATACTCTTTTGTGTCTTGTGTTTCTCAACTTTATGAGATCCATATACATTGTTGTATGTTACAATAATTTATTCTACACACTTGCCATCACTTAATATTATCTATCTTTTTCATGTGGGCCATTCTGGTGAATTTATAGTGGCTTAAATGTACACTTCCATGATGTCTAATTTTAGCTATTTGGATAGTATTTTTTGTGAGATCCCTGTCAGGTTAACTTAATGTTAAGTTCTGACTCTTTCTTAACTATGTATTTTGAGTAAAGAGGTTTTTAATTTTCATGTAGTCTGATTTCTGCATTTTCTTTTTATGGTTAATTTTCTTTGCATCTTTTTGAAGAAATCTTTGCCTACCTCAAAATTATGAAGATTGTCTTCTAGTATGATATGTTAGATTAATCTTTCACCTTTCCTACCTTCATGGGAAAAGTGTACTTATTTATACCTTGATTTTAGGCCTGGATATCTGAATGTTTTTGTCAATGTAATTATATCAGATGAGATGCAAGCCAAAGCTTGAAAAGCAACTACATGTTTGGTCTTTCTCTCTTAATTTCTGTTACTGACAGTAAGAAAAACATGCCCCACTGCTCCAAGAAAGATCAGAGATTTGTGAAGTACATTTAAGTCCACTTTCCAACAAGTAATTGCATCCCATAAAACTGGCAATTTCAGCAGATCTGCCCATTTGAACCCAGCCTAAATCAGCCAACCTTCAAATCACTGTGTACACATGAATTGAATAATGTTCACTATTTGCATCACTGAGATTTTGTGGTTGCTGCATAGCAGAAACTAATCGCTATATCTATGTTTTTTTTTTCTAAAAGCTGTACCATTTTACCTTTCAGATTTAGATTCTGCAAGCTATCTGGAATTGATTTAATATATATATATATATATATATATATATGATGTGAGGGATGATATCAAGATTCTTTTTTCCCCAATGAATATCATATTGACAAGTATAATTTATTGTCTCCTATTGCACATCAGTGTCATAATGGTGTTAATTCTTAGAATACATTTAGTTAGCTAATTATTATGATATGTAATTTAACTCTATATCCCTGAGTAAAATTGTCTTGTATTTTTCTATACTTTATTGCTGTTGTGTGGATGTAATTACAAAGATATACTCCCTTAAAACGAGTTAGGAAACTTTACCACTTGTATTTTTGAAATAGTTTGTATAACATAAGGAGTATCAGTTGCTTAAACATTTGTTAGAGCCTGGAGTTTTGTGGCACAGTGGCCTAAAATGCTGCCTTTGACACTGGCATCCTATATTAGAGTGTTAGTTTGAGTTCCATCTGCTCCACTTCTGAACCAACTCCCACCTAATGTGCCCGTGAAAGCAGCAGAAGGTCCCTGAAGTATTTGGGCCGCTGCCACTCAAGTAGGAGACCCAAAAGGACTTCCGGACTCCTGGCTTTGGCCCAGCCCAGCCCCAACCATTGTGACCATTTGAGAGTGAAACAACAGATGAAAGATTCCCGCTCTCTCTTTCTCTCTCTCTGTCTTTCTCTCTCTCTCTCTTTTCTCTCTACCCCTCTCTGTTACTCTGCCTTTCAAATAAACATTTTTAAATAAAGATTTGTTAAAAACGTTTATGTAAAATGATCTTGGCCTAGTGAATAATTTTGTTTTTGTAGGGAAAGATTTTAATTATTGATTCAATTAAATGAAGAGTGAGAAATCTGTTCTGATACTTTATTCTTTGAGTCAATTTATATGCATATGTATATTGGTTAGCTTCAATCTACATTTTTAGAGCAGTCAATTGACTTATTCTGGTAAAATCTTTGAATTAAAAATTGGCAAAGGGGCTAGTGTTGTGGTGCTAATGGGTTAAGACAACACCTGCAACTCTGGCATACCATATTAAGTCTTGGCTGTTCCACTTCCAATCCAGCTCCCTGCTAATGGCCTGGGAAAGCAGCTGTTAGGATTGAAAAAGAAATCAGTAAAGTTCCATGTTACAAAATCCGCATACAACAGTTATTAACATTTCAAAATATCAATAATGAAATTGATAAGAATGAAATCAAGGAAGCAATATCATTCAAAATAGCTATCAAAAATATGAAATACGTGCTTGGGTCCTTGCACTCACATGGGAGACCTGCAAGAAGCTCCTGGTTCCTGGCTCCTGGCTCCTAGCTTCGGCCTGGGCCAGCCTCGATCATTACAACCATTTGAGGAATGAACCAGCAGATGGATGATACTTCTCTCTATCTCCCTCCATCTCTCTAACTCTGCCTTTCAGATAAATAAAATAAATCTTTAAAAAAAGAACAAAATTTGGGTAGATATTTGCTACAGCTGTTAAGACACTGCTTGGGATACTTGCATCCCATATTCAAGTGCCTGAATTTTTAACTCCTAACTCAATTCTGATTCTAGCTTCCTGTTAATGTGCACTCTGAGAAGCAGCAAACAGTGACTCAGGCGGTTGTGTCCTGGCACCCACATGGGAGATTGCGATTGAGTTCTTGGCTCTTGGCCTCAGCCTTGCCCAGCCCAGCTGTTGGGAACATTTAAGGAGTGAACAAACAGATGAGAGATTACTGTCTGAATCTCTGCCTTTCAAATAAGAGAAATAAATAAATATATTTTAAAGTGGGTGAATAAACATGTATCAAAAGAAGATATGCAAGCCGACGCCGCGGCTCACCAGGCTAATCCTCCGCCTGCGTCACCAGCACCCCGGGTTCTAGTCCCTGTCGGGGCGCCAGATTCTGTCCCAGTTGCTCCTCTTCCAGTCCAGCTCTCTGCTGTGGCCCTGGAGTGCAGTGGAGGATGGCCCAAGTGCTTGGGCCCTGCACCCACATGAGAGACCAGGAGGAAGCACCTGGCTCCTGGCTTCGGATCGGCGCAGCATGCTGGCCATAGCAGCCATTTGGAGGGGGAGAACCAACAGAAGGAAGACCTTTCTCTCTGTCTCTCTCTCTCACTGTCTAACCCTGCCTGTCAATTAAAAAAATAAAAAAAGAAGATATGCAAATTGGACAGATATTTGGGGAAAAAAAACAACCACCCAATACCACTACCTAAGAAGAAAAGGAAAATCAAAACCCCATCTCTCATTCCAGTTTGAATAATGATTATCAAAAGAGCAAGAAAATAGCAAAATTTGGCAAGGATGGAGAGACTTGGAAACTCCTATACAATGCTGGTGTGATTCCAAGAAAAAATTAGTACAGACACCATGGAAAACAATGTGGGCATCTCCCCAAAAAAATCTAGAAATAAGACTGGAATTGCCATTTAATCCAGCAATCCCACCACAAGACATATAGCCAAGAGAAATCACACAACTCTAACTGAAGAGACAGTTTTATTACTATGTTTTTTTGCAGCGCTATTGACAATAACCAAAAAGTGTGGGGCTGATGCCGTGGTATAGTAGGCTAAGCCTGCACCTGCAGCGCTGGAATCCCTTATCATCTCTGGTTCTCGTCCCGGCTGCTCCTCTTCTGATCCAGCTCTCTGCTATGGCCTGGGAAAGCAGTAGAAGATGGCCTAAGTCCTTGGGCTCCTGAACTCATATGGGAGACTCGGAGGAAAGCTTCTGGTTCGTGGCTTTGGATAAGCTCAGCTCTGGCCGTTGCGGCCATTTGGAGGAGAAATCAGAAGATGGAACACATTTCTCTCTGTCTCTACCTCTCTTTGTAAGTCTCTCTCTCAGATAAGTAAATAAATATTAAAAATTAAAATAAATGGGCCGGTATTGCGGTGTAGTGGGTAAAGCTGCCACCTGCAGTGCCAGCATCTCATATGAGCACTGTTTCGAGTCCTGGCTGCTCTACTTATCCAGTGCTCTGCTGCGGCCTGGGAAAGCAGTGGAAGATGGCCCAAGTCTTTGGGCCCCTTGCACCTGCATGGGAGACCAAGAAGAAGCCTCTGGCTCCTGAATTCAGATTGTTCCAGCTTTGGCCATTGCAGCCAAATGGGGAGTGAGCCAGCAGATGGAAGACTTCTTTCTCTCTCTCTCTCTCTGCCTCTGCCTCTCTGTAACTCTGCCTTTCAAATAAAATAAATAAATCTTTAAATTTTTTTTAAATAAAATAAAATTTTAAAAACCCAGAAAGTGGAAATGACCTAAGTTTCCAACAAATGATGGATGGATAAAGAAAATGTGGTACATACACATAATAGAAGACTATTTAGCAATCAAAAAGTATGAAATCTTGTCACTTACAAGGGCATGGATGAAACTGGTCAGTAGGTTAAGTGAAATAAACCAGACATAGAATGGTAAATATTACATGATATTTCTCATATAATATGTGGAATCCAAAAATGTTGATCTTATAGAACTTGAGAGTAGAGTAGTGTTTATCAGGAGTTCGGGAGGATAGTGAGGAGAGAGGCATGGGAAAAGATCATTTAATGAGTTCTAAGATAGAGTTAGATAGGAGTAAACATTTCTGGTCTTCTTGCACAGTAAGATGACTACAGATAATTGCAGCATACTGTACAGAGATTGCAAAATGGCAGAATAGGGAGGGAGCTTACTGATCTAGTCTAGGGGAAAATAGGTAAAAAGAAGTAGAAGGAGTGCAATCTCAGGGAAGAGTTAGAAAACTGGAGAGGAAACTCCACACAAATTAGAGGGACACTGTAGATCTACGTGGACGGTGTGGACAAGCACAACTCAGTACCCCAGAAGCAGAGAGCTTCAGCACCAGCTTTGGAGAGTGAGTTAAGACCAGGCTGCAGCAGCCCAAGTCACTGGAGATAAAGCTATGGGAAGAGCCTGGCGTGAGTCTGGTTTGGAGCCCAGTGGGGAGCAATGCACCTGTTAACCTAGAGGAAAAACAAAAAAAGAAAAGAGGGTCACATTTCTCTCTCCCTGACTACCCGGCACCAGTGTCCTATAACTAGTTGAGAGGGCAGGTGCCATTTTGGACATACGTAACAGCTGTGGCCCTTGTGTATGCATACCCTGCAGCCAGCCAAGAGGAGATGCCTGAGTCTTGCAGGGAGAATTGACAAGAGGCTGGGTTCCCATGACTGTGAGAGCTTTGTATACTGGGATGGACTATAAAAATACTGTATCTATGTGGGAGGGCATAGAGTTTGTGTCTCCAAGCATTCACTGTAGGCAGCTCCACATGCTTGGGGCTCCCTGACTGCCTGGTGAGGATCATTGCCGCAGGATCCATGCTCACACTGACGACTGCACAGATCCTTTGTGTGGTTCTGATGGGAACACAGATGAATATTGCAGTCACTGGGGCTAGCACCTGGGTATTGGTCTTCTTGGAGGAGAGGAGGTGAGTGTAAGACTATGACCACAGAGCTGATCAAACCCTCCCCTCTGATAAAAAAATATTTTTACCATTTATTTGATACCTTTCCAATTTATTGATGTAAGTGCTTATTGCTATAAACATTCATCATAACACAGCTTTTGTTGTATTCCTTAGGTTTTTTTTTAAAGATTTATTTATTTATTTGAAAGGCAGAGTTACAGGGGAGGGTGACCATACCCCTCTTCTATTTTTTTTTTTTTTTTTGACAAGCAGAGTTAGACAGTGACAGAGAGAGACAGAGAGAAAGGTCTTCCTTTCTCCATTGGTTCACCCTCCAATGGCCGGCGCATCGCGCTGATCCGAAGCCAGGAGCCAGGTGCTTCTCCTGGTCTCCCATGCAGGTGCAGGGCCCAAGCACTTGGGCCATCCTCCACTGCACTCCAGGGCCACAGCAGAGAGCTGGACTGGAAGACAAGCCACCCGGACAGAATCCGGCGCCCCGACTGGGACTAGAACCCGGGGTGCCACTGCTGCAGGCACAGGATTAGGATTAGACTATTGAGCCACGGCGCTGGCCTATTGAGCCCCCGCCCCCACATCTATTAACAAGAGGAGATCTACCATGCCCAAGTTGGGTGTTACTCTGGATACTCGCCCCACCCTGCAGCATGGACCACAGCTCCCTGGCCACTCCCTGCACAGACCTCTCTTTATTCACTGAAAGTGCAGACATTCCACTAAACCACAGAGGCATAGTTCAAAGATAAAGCAACCAGAGGAAAAAACCAACAAGTAACTCCACACATGCCTAAAAATAAATGCAAAAGTTTTAGAAAAGAGAATAAGGGGGCCGGCTCACTTGGTTAATCCTCCGCCTGTGGTGCCAGCATCCCATATGGGCGCCAGGTTCTAGTCCTGGTGGCTCCTCTTCCAGTCCAGCTCTCTGCTGTGGCTCGGGAGGGCAGTGGAGGATGGCCCAAGTGCTTGGGCCCCTGAACCCGCATGAGAGACCAGGAAGAAGCACCTGGCTCCTGGCTTCGGATCAGTGCAGCGCCAGCCGTTGTGGCCATTTGGGGAGTGAACCAACGGAAGGAAGACCTTTCTCTCTGTCTCTCTCTCTCACTGTCTATAACCCTACCTGTCAATAAATAAAAAATATTAAAAAAAGAAATGAGAATAAGGAAGAAACCATGACCCACCCACCCACCCCCAAGGAATACAACAATAGTTCAATATTAGAGTGTAGAGATAAAGAGATTGAACAAATGTCTGAAACAGAATTCAAAAGATTAATCATAGGTATATTCAAAAGCAAGGAGAAGCAAAACCATGAAATAAAGAAATCCATACAAGACATGAATGAAATTTTTCCTATTGAATTGAGATTTTAAAGAGAAATCAAAACGAAATATTAGAAATGCAGAATTCAATAGATCAAATAAAAATGCGGTAGAAAGCCTTAACAACAGAGTTAGTGAGGCAGAAGGAAGAATATACAAGCTAGAAGGCAAACCTTTGGAAATTTCTCAGTCATATAAAAAAAGAGAAGATATTAGAAAATTTAAAGAGTGTTTGAGATTTGTGGGATACTATGAAACGACCCAACATATGGGTCTTAGGAGTTCCTGAAGGTGTGGAATAGATCAGAAGGCCTTTGTAGTGAAATAATTACAGAAAATTTCCCCAATTTGGAGAAAGAAAGGGACATCCACATACAGGAAACACGTGGAACTCCTAGCAGACATTACCAGAAAAGTTCTTCACCACCTCACATTGTAGTCAAACTTCCCACAGTAAAACATAAAGAAAAGATTCAGAGGATCTCAGTTATACTCACAGCTGACTTCTCATTAGAAATTCTACAGGCTAGCAGAGAATGGCAAGATATATTCCAAGTCTTCAAAAAAAATCATCCCAGAATACTGTACCCTGCAAAGCTCTCATTTATGAATGAAGGTGAAATAAAAACCTTCCATAATAAACAGAAATTGGAAGAATTTGTCACCACTCATCCAGCCTTACAAAAGATGCCTAAGGATGTGCTACACATAGAAACACAGAAGAATGGTGATGACTATGAAAGAATGTGAAGGCAGAAAATCTTTTAGTAAATGTGCAAAGGAAATCCAAAGAAAAGAATAGGAATATCTGTGGAAAAATGGCAGGGCCAAGTCATTACTTATCAATAGTCACCTGGAATGTAAATGGCCTCAGCTCCAGTTAAAAGATACAGACTGGCAGAGTGGATTTAAAAAAAGACCCATGTATTTGCTTTGTATAATAAACACATCTCACCAACAAAGATACCTACAGACTGAAAGCGAAAGTATGGAAAAAGATATTCCACACTAATAGAAACCAAAAATGAGCTGGTGTAGCCATCCTAATATCTGAGACAACAGACTTTAACACAAAAACTGTTAAAAGAGACAAAGAAGGGCACTATGTAATATTTAAGGGGTTAATTCAACAGGAAGATGTGACTATAATAATTATACATGAACCTAATTACAGGTTACCTGGCTTGACATAGAGTATAATACAGTAGTAACAGGGGACATCAACACCCCACTTAGAGTCAATTGACAGATCAACTAGACAGAGAATCAAAAAAGAAACAATAGAGCTAATTGACACTATGGATCAAATGGAGCTAACTGTTCTATATAGAACTTTTCACCCCAACATTGCAGAATACACATTCTTCTCAGCAGTGCATGGAACTTTCTCCAGGATAGACCATATGCTAAGTCATAAAGCAAGTCCCATCAAATTAAAAAAAAAATCAAAATCATACCATGCATATGGTCTTCTCTGACAAAAATGGAATGAAGCTGGAAATAAACAACTAGAAAATCTCTAGATCATATTCAAACTCATGGAGGCTGAACAACATGCTATTGAATGAACAGTAGGTCATAGAAGTAATCAAAAGAGAAATAAAAAATCTGGAAACAAATGAAGGTGAGAATCGATCATATCAAAACTTTTGGGAGACAGAAAAAAACAGTGTTAAGTGGGAAGCTTATCGCAATTGGCGCCTACATGAAGAAATTGGAAAGGCACCAAATAAATGAGCTATAAATGCATCTCAAAGACCTAGAAAAATGACAGCAAACCAAACCCCAATTTATTAGGATGAAAGAAATAATTAAAATTAGAGAAGAAATTAAAAAATTGAAACAAACAAAAATACAAAACACCTGTGAAACGAAACGCTGTTTTTTTGAAAAAATAAACAAAATTGACACACCATTGCCTCAACTAACCAAAAACAAAAACAGGGAGAAGATCCATTTCAGTAAAATTAGTGATAAAAACGAAAATGTAACAACAGATACAACAGACATAAAAAGAGTCAAGATTCATGACAAAGAGCTGTATGCCAGCAACTAGAAAAGAAGTGCTCAACAGTTCCCAACACATAAACACAGCCAGTTTTTTAAAGAACTATTTATTTATTTGAAAGTCAGAGTTACAGATAAAGAGGGAAGGAGGGAGGGAGGGAGGGATGGAGAGAGAGAGAGAAAGAGAGAGGGAGGGAGGAAGAGGGAGAGAGAGAGAGATTTTCCATCCACTGGCTCTTTCCCCAAATGGCCACAATGGCTAAGGCTAGACCAGGCCAAAGCCAGGATCCAAGAGCTCCTTCTGAGTATCCCATGTTGGTGCAGGGGCCCAAGAACTTGGGCCATCTTCCACTGCTATCCCAGATAAATCAGCAAGGACGTGGGTTGGAAGTGGAGCAGCTGGGACTCAAACTGGTGCCTATATGGGTTGCCTGGGCTGCAGACAGTGGTTCAATCAGCAGTACCACAGCAATGTCCCCTATGATCAGTTTTTGAAGAGAGGAAGTGCTAATTACCCTGAATTGATCATTATACATTGTATACATGTATTGAAATATTATACTGTATCCCATAAATATGAACATTATGTGCTGATTTTAAAAATTAAAAGTTGAAATAAATAACTGCAATTACTGTTTGATCCAGCAAACACACTATTGAGTATATTGCCAAAGAATGCTAAATAAACATGTCAAAAAGATATCTGTACTCTCATGTTCACTGCAGTGTTAAAATAGTCAAGGAGTAAAATAAGCCTAAGTGTCTGTCATTGAACTAATGAATAAAGAAAATATAGTACATATACATAATGAAATGCTATCTGGATCATAAAATGAAAGAAATATTATCATTTATGATAATGTGGAGGAAACTAGAGAACATCATACTAAGTGAAATAAACCAGGCACAAAAAGACAATTATCATGCAATTTCACTCATATGTGGAATCTAAAAAAAATTGAACTCATAAAATTAGAGATTGGAATAGTAGTCTCCGGGAGTTGGGGGTGAAGTATGTGGAGTTTTTGGTCAAAGGATATGAAATTTCAATGAGATAGAAGGAATAAATTCAATAGATCTATTGTGTAACATGATAGCAATTTATTAGATTCGTGAAAATTGCTAGGAATGCAGATTTTAAGTATTTTCATCACAAAAAAATGAAAATTATCTGAGGTAAAATTAGCTTAGTTAGCCATTCCACAATCTGTACATCTTTCAATACCTGTTGTATATCATAAATCATAGTTTTTGTCAATTCAAAAATAAATTTTAGAAGAAAAACTTTGTAAATAATTGACTGAAAATTAATACAACTTGGCAAAATACGTAGAATGTAGCTAAAGCAGAAATGAAGGAGAAAATTACAGCAATAAATGCTAGATAACAATAGCTTAACAAACCCAAAATAAGCAGAAGGAAAAAATTAATATATAGCAAAAATCAATAAAATTTAGAACAGCAAAAGTGTTAGTTTGCTAGGGATGCCATAACAAAGTACTATAAAGTGTGGCTTAAACAACAGAGATTTATTTTCTCAATTTTCTGGAGACTAGAAGTCAAAGATAAAGGTGTGGATAGGTTTGCATTTTCCTGAGATCCATCTCCTTGCCTTGCATTGTTCAGCTTCTCACTGTGTCCCCACATTTTCTTTCTTCTGAATGTGTGCTTCCCTGGGGTTCCTTTTGTGTATCCAAAGTTACACTTCTTATAAAGATACCAGTCAGAGTAGATTAGGGCCCACTCTAAGAGCCTAATTTTAACTTAATATCACTGGAGGCCCTATTTCCAAATGCAGTTGGGGCTTACTCATCAGAACTCATTCAGCCTTAATTACCTCCTTAAAGTCCCTGTCTCCAGACACATTCTTTTTTTGTAAGATATTTATTTACTTGAGAAGCAGAGTTACAGACAGAAAGAGGAAGAGACAGAGAGAAAGGTCTTCCACGCACTGGTCCACTCCCCAGATGGCCGCAATGGCCAGAGCTGAGCCCATCTGAAGCCAGGACCCAGGAGTTTCTTCCAGGTCACCCACATGGGGTCTTGGGCCATCTTCCACTGCTTTCCCAGGCAACAAGCAGAGAGCTGAATCAGAAGAGGAGCAGCCAGGACACCAACTGGTGTTCGTTTAGGATGCCGGCTCTGCTGGTGGAGACTTAGCCTACTATATCACAGTGCCGGCCCTCATATTCTTATCCAGAGGTACTGGGGATTAGGACCTAAATGTAAGAATTTGGAGGGACAGAGTTCAGTTCCTAATATAAATAATAGAGAGATCAAAGCTTGAATTTGATTTTCAAAATTATTCTGTTCATTTTATGAGGCTAGTATTTTATGTTGAGACCAGATAAAGACAGTGAAAACAGAAAAGTATAAACCCTTATCCCTCATGAATATAGATGTAAAAATCCTTCACAGAATATTAGTAAATAAATTCAACAATATATAAAAAGAATTATACACTGTGATCAAAGGATACCTATTTCAAATGTTTTAACATTCAAAACTCTGCCAATACTATCCACAACATCAGCAGGATAAAGAAAAAAATATGATCACATTAATTGACATGGAAAGATAATTGATAAAATTCAATACACATTCATGATTTTTTAAAAAATCTAACACAGTAAAAACAGAAGGAAACTTCCTCAACTTCATAAAGAACATCTATAAAATATATTTAGTTAGACTGGAGACAAACAAGCAAGATATCTTCTCCCACCATTCTTATTTGAGACAATAATAAAAGGTTCTAGATATTGCAATAAGGCAAGAAAAAATGTAAAAGAAAATCTAATCCCAAGATTTAGATTCCTTCAAAGGAAAAACCTTAAACTGCAAGCTCAACCTTGCTTTCACCATATTTCTATATTTGGGGCTCTTTCTATTATATTGGTTATATTTCTATCTCTATCTCTATCTCAGAACCTTTGGAGGATGGGAGGATATTATGGAAAAGAAGTTGGAGAGGGGCAAGGTTTGACATTATTGGATCTCTGATTCCATTGTCTCAAGTACCTCCTGTTTTTCCCGCTGTAAACATTTTACCACCTCCTCCATTGGTTCTGTGCCCCAGTAAGCTAATCTATGTAGACAACAATCAATGGCATCTCATATCTTCTTGCTTCCTGTAGGGTTCTACTCATTGGGGAGTACCAGAAGAAAATCAGAGGAAAGAAAAAAATGAGATTGTGGTATTTATCTCCCTGTCTCTTTCACTCATGACTCCTAACACAGGTAATCCTCTCCATAAAACTCTATCATGAAGTCCAGCAACTAAATAATTCCATTCCTTTCCTATGGTATGCATGTACCATGGTTTCCACATCCAAGACACTGCACTATCTATCCTTTTATGCTTTCCTACACTCTGACTATTGTAAAATATTTTTGTTTGGTGGTGTTTTGGTATAGCAAGTTAATCCTCTGCATATAAAGCTGGCATACCATATGGACCCCTGTTCGAGTCCCGGCTGTTCCACTTCTGACCTAGCTCCCTGATAAGGCACCTGGGAAAGCAACAGAAGATGTTCCAAGTCCTTGAGCCCCTTCACCCATATGGGAGATCCAGATGAAGCTCCTGGCTTCTGGTTTCTGTCTGGCCCTTGGGGCCCTGGTCTTTGGGCTATTTGGGGAGTGAACCATTGATGGAAGCCCTCTCTCTCTCTCTGTGTCTCTCTCTCTCTCTCTCTCTCAATTCTACCTTTCAAATAAAATTATAAACCATCAAAATATATTTTTAATTAATTTTTATTGAGTTGTTCAATTGAAGGACCATCTATTTTCTATTAGGGCCTGACTGATATAATTACCCCGTTGTATCTCTAAGAAACTATAATCTATAAAAATTAAAATTGACATTGTGGAGAGTAGAGTGTTGACATGTGGGCTGAGGCTTTAAAGGTGAATTTAAGTTTACAGGATAAACAAGACAAGGAAAAGCATTCCTGGCAAAAGAGATTGTGTCTGAAAAGACCAGCAGAATGAAACATCATTGTTTGTTTAGGAAATAATAAGTAATTTAACATGACAGCATGCAGAGAAATGAGGTTAGAAAGAAAGTCAGAAGTGAAATTCAAAATGGCTTTGAATTCCAGGATGAGAAAAACTAGGCCACAGATGGATTTGATATGTCAGGCTGACGTGAGTAGAGTTTTCTCTCTCATGTAACCAGGAGAGAAAAGAAACCAAGGGTGCAGATATTTTGGAGAGCACCCAGGGCCAATGCTGGTAAAATGAAAGTTCTCAAATCCAGAGAACTAAAGGCAGGAGTAACAGGAAATTGGGGGCTGGAATTGACTGTTTTTTGAATTTTGTACTTTGAAGCCTTGGAGGTTCAGTAAGTTTCCTCAGCAGCTCTTAATCTGAGTAAGCAGAAAGTACTGAATGGTCAGAGATCCAGCTTTCCTGCCCCTTTTTCAATCAGTGGGATTCCTGTTCTATCTGTATTATATAAAATTTCAATTAAACAAGAAATTGTACTGACAGAATAGATTTCACAATTACTAGATTAGATGAGATACTAAGCCTCTTCCAATACTGCTTTTCTTCAGAGTAATAAAAGTTTGCAAATGACAGCTTAGAGTTGGACACTTGTACTAGAATGGACAATAGAAAAAAAACATAAAAACAGTAATTTGAACAACATGGAATTTTATTTTATTTTCATTGCAAAAAACCTAAGTATAAGGCTAGGACAACATTGCATGGCAAAAAGAGAACCTGGCTTCCTGTATTTTGCTGCTCAACATCAGTGATTTCTATTCTCAAGATCACTTCATGATGGATTCATCCAGGAAAGAGTCCAGAATAAAAGAAAGACATTCCTCTCCCCATTCTATGGGCACACCATTTATGCTTACATCCCATTGGCCAAAATCAAATCAGATAGGCAAACCCACATGCAAAGATTAGTGGAAAATGTAAATTTTATTGTAGCAATATATTAGTGGTTAAAGCCACAGCTTGCAGGGCCGGCATCCCATATGGGCACCTGTTCAAGTCCCAGCTGCACCACTTCTAATCCAGCTCTCTGCTAATGATCCTGGGAAAGCGTGGAATATGGTCCAAGTTCTTGATCCACTGCACCCTCATGGGAGATCCAGAAGAAGCTCTTGGATCCTGGCTCCAGTTTGGCCCAGCTCCAGCCATTGTGGTCATCTGGGGAGTGAGTGAGTGAATGGAAGATTCCCTCTCTCTCCTCCTTCCCTCCCCACCACCCCACTCTGCATCTTCCATTCTGTAACTCTGCTTTTCAAATAAATAAATAAATCTTTAAAAAATGATTTAGTAAAGAAGACCTTTTATACAAATGTGTTTGCAAATCCTGACCCTATTTCTTATTATCTTTCTGTACCCAGTTTCCTCATCTGTGAAATGAAGCTAATTCGGATTTACTCACAGTGGTGTTGTTAGAATTACACTAACTATTGTATGTGAATCACTTATTTTTTCAGTGCCAGGAACTCAGTAAAAGTTCAGCAAATGGACACTATTCACTTTGAGGGGGTACTGTAACTAGCAACTTTTGACAATTAGTTCCTCCTTCCCATAGGGTTGCTCCAATGCTGTGTCAGAGGATGAGAGAGCAAGAAGCCACCATTATCTGAGCCTACTATTTTAGGTCCCCACTCCCCTGCTCTGTCCATCTGCCTCTGGAAAAATTTATCAGCTGGTCACGAGATGGGAATTTGAAGGCCACTCATATCCAGCTGTCAGTTGATAAAGGAATAGTTTTCCCAGACAGAGAAATCCTGGGGAGGAAGTTGGGGAGGAAGTTAGCCATCTCCCTATTCAAACCTCAGTTATGTAGAGGCATTCTTGTTGCTTCTATCACCATGGCAACCAGACATAGCTTGGAAATTCAGCTGATGCTCCAAGTTATCAGGGCAACGCAGAAGGCCTGGCTAAGCTGCCACAGAGTGGGGGTGGATTGGAGACGAGGACACTTGTGAGCAGAATTTTGTGAGCCATACTGGCTGGCAAATCAAGCTGGCCTTTTAAAAGTTCCCAATTATTGAGAACAAATTATTTCAGTACAACCAGAGAAAAATCCAATTTTTGCTTCCCTTTAGGAGCTGAGAATGTCAGCAGGCAAAAGTGCCAATTGCCTGTTATTTCTCCTTTCTGTCAGAATCCTTTCTCTAACCTTACTGATGGTGGCCTTCGCCCTAGGAACTTTGCAGACCACAAAGCACCACACATGGCAGGTTTGGTGTGTGTGTGTGTATGCAGGGATAATTGTTATTACCATTGTAGCCAAAGATATCCACATCCTTCATATTTCTGAGCACCAGGACATTTTCAGGAACAATTAGGGAAAGTCATTTTACAGATGAGAGGACAGAAACCCAGAGTAGTTATGTATCTTCCTCAGTCACCAAGCTATTCAAAACTGGATATGTCTGTTACAAAAGTTAATGCTCTTTCAGGCATGGAAAGCCAAGACACTATGGCAAAAAATGTCCTACATGAAGGACCTCAGTGAGTGAGACCCCAGTAGAAAGAAGGGGCCATCAAAGAAGGATGTACTTTTCTCTGCAGGGGGGAGAGAACTTCCACTTTGCTTATGGCTGTGTCTAAATACTGATGGAGTTTGTGGACTCAAAAGGCTTCCACGGCCATGGCAGCTCATGTCAAATGCCTCGGGTGATCACTGGTGTCATACATAAGAGCATTAATTGTTGAATCAACAACAAAGAGTCACTGTGCACTAACTTCCCTTTCAGGACCTCTGTCCTCAATGAGTTGTATTATGAGAGCTAACTGTGATACTTGTTTTCAAACAGCTTTTGTGTATGTATGCAAATTGTTGAAATCTTTACTTAATATAGAGTTAGCCTTCTGTGTATAAAGTTAATTGAAAATGAAAAAAAAGTTAATGCTGCTTCTGCCACACCATATTACCTTTTCTCAGATTAAAAGGCTAGAGCCCACTAGTGGGGAACAAAAGGCTAAAGAGGAGAAGATTAATATCTCTACTCATAGGTGAGCAGAGGAGGCAACCATTGGCATGTGAGGGAGACAAATTTAAGATTACAAAATTATTGTATTTACTTTCTTCCACTACATAGTCTCTCACCACATCCTCCTAAATTTGAAGAGAGTTACAGGATTTTTTTAATTATTCATATTTTCTACTGATGGGCTTAAGTTTACAGAAGTAGAAATTCCAAATTTCCGAATGCTTACAATAAACTATCAAACAGGTATTGAATTAAGGATAGACTGAATCAAGGCTGGCTGACTTCGTATTACCTAGAAAGAAGTAAACCCCTTTACTCTTTTTCCAGATACTCTATCCTTCAGAGGTAGCTTCAAATACTGAAAAAGGAAAAGTGAGTATAGATATGAGGTGTGATGGAGGTGGGAGGTGAGCGAAAAGAGTAGATTCCATTTTTTATTTTATTCACTGAGAGCCCATTATAGAATAGCATTCATAAAAAGCAGAAAACACTTGATTTAGATTAGAGAATCATGAATATGAAACAAAACAGTTCTATGACTTTGAACAAGCACATTCCTTCTCCTTTTCAGGTTCCATTTTCCCAACTGGAGCATTTACTTAACAAATATTACTTGAAGATGTACTATGTGTCAGAAGTGAGGAAAAATAAGTGAAACCCTGTTCTCATGGAGTAAGCATTACATTGGGTGCTTGAAGAGACTGGATTGGATGCTTGATGCTGAACCTAATGAGCTTTGGAAGCTTCTATCCTTCTGCTTTCACAAATTCAAGTAGAGAGGAGTCAGAATAGATGTTCAAGTAGTTGCAAGAAAGGAATTGATGACATATGCATGGTTATGGGGCAGGAAGATATTTATTAATTGGAGTTGGTAGAGGTAGTTTTCTTCCTTGGAAATATGGATAGAAGATTTAATTCTTATTTTTAAAGATTCATTTATTTTATTTGAAAGGCAGAGTTACAAAGAGGCAGAGGGAGAAAGAGAGAGAGAGAGAGGAAGAGAGAGAGAGAGAGAGAGAAAATCTCCCATCAGCTGTTTCACTTCCAAAGTGGCGACAGTGGCTGAAGCTGGGCCCATCTGAAGCCAGGAGCCAGGAGCTTCTTCCAGGTCTCCCATGTGTGTACAGGGACCCAAGGACTTGGGCCATCTTCCTCTGCTTTCCTAGGCCATAGCAGAGAGCTGGATCGGAAGTGGAACAACCAGGACTTGAACCAGCGCCCATATGGGATGCTGGCACTGCAGACGTTGCCTTTTCCTGCTATGTCACAGTGCCAGTCCCAATATAATTATTTAAAAATGTATTGACTGTTGAAATCTTTAGATGATCTTCTATATATAAAGATAATTGAAAATGAATCTTTTTTTAACTTTTATTTAATGAATATAAATTTCCAAAGTACAGCTTATGGATTACAATGGCTTCCCCCCCATAACGTCCCTCCCACCCGCAACCCTCCCCTTCCCCACTCCCTCTCCCCTTCCATTCACATCAAGATTTATTTTCGATTCTCTTTATATACAGAAGATCAGTTTAGCATACATTAAGTAAAGATTTCAACAGTTTGCTCCAACACAGAAACATAAAGTGAAAAATGCTGTTTGAGTACTAGTTATAGCATTAAATCTCAATGTACAGCACACTAAGGACAAAGATCCTGCATGAGGAGTAAGTGCACAGTGACTCCTGTTGTTGACTTAACAAATTGACACTCTTGTTTATGGCATCAGTAATCACCCTAGGCTCTTGTCATGAGCTGCTGAGGCTATGGAAGCCCCCTGAGTTCACCGACTCTGATCATATTTAGACAAGGCCATGGTCAAAGTGGAAGTTCTCTCCTCCCTTCAGAGAAAGGTACCTCCTTCTTTGATGACCTGTTCTGAAAATGAATCTTAATGAGGAATGGGATGGGAGAGGGAGTAGGAGATGGAATGGTTTATGGGTGGGAGGGTGGTTATGAGGAGAAAAACCACTATAATCCAAAAGTTTTACTTTATAAATTTGTATTTATTAAATAAAAGTTTGCTATAATTAAACAACTACTTATTATAAGTAAATGGGACCTTATATATTTTTTTATATATGAAAAGAAATGGTGATGAAAGAAACGGTCTGAATCTTCTCAAAATACAAACAGAAGAGACTATATATTTCATCATGATGGCTAATTACATACCTTAAGTGTGTAAAATAATGTCAGTGTTGCAGAAGCAACTAGTAGGAAAGAAGGACTGCCAAAAAAGGTAAAGGGAATGTTATCAAAGAAGGCTTTTTGGAGGCAAAGTTATTTGATTCTGCTCTTCTGGCATAAATGTCTTCTCTAGACATAAAAGAGGCAGGTAAGGGTCTTTAAGGCAGAAGATACAGCAAGCATGTTCTAATGAACAGAGGTAGGAGAGAGGATAATGGGATCTTAATATGGTAACAACAGTGTTGTAGAGTAGTGTGGTGTCAGTTTATGAAGCTGAAATGAGAGGAGTCTGACTTTGAAGGTATCTGAGTTTCTGCTCACGAGCATGGACTTTAGAATGAGGAGCCACAAAATTTTAAGTTAGAGAACTATATAGTATGTGCTTGGAAAGCATCACTGTGGATGGGGACAAAATAGGGATTGAAATGGAAGAGTGAGTCTAAAAGCAGGGAAGCTTCATTTTGCTCAGCTATGGCCATTGTAGGCATTTGGACAGTAAACCAGAATATGGGAATAACCAGTGCAGATCTGACACCAACCAAGCAGAGCAGACACCAGCTGTGAACAATGGTTGTCACCTTAACGATGCTTATTAACTGAATATCAGCCTAGTTCTATATAAAGTTGAACTTGTTTTGCATGATTGATGTTGCTATTGTTGGAACTTTAGGTTGCTGTTTTTTTTTATTATTGTTTTGATGGCTTAGTCTAGCCCATGTGCCCGCAGAGAATCAGGGACTAGCATCCCTGAACCCTGGTGAGTGGGGATTCCAAGGCAAGCAGGGTCTCCAGATGACCTAGTTTCTATCTGTTTTGAGCTATAGTCCTAAGCAGATATGTAGTTTGTTTTTTTAGGCCATGCTCACAGGATGTCTGAACCCTCCATCTCTGCTTGATACATGCTTGGTGTGCAATGGACTTCTCATTTCTAGATTTCCCAAACTCTTTTAACTGAGTCCTTATTTACTTTATCTATTATGTGTGTCTGCATCAGGGGAGCAAATAGATGATTGGAAAACATGGATCTGGCCATGTTGAGGTCTAAAACTCAACCCCGTGCAAAGCAGATGTGAAACACCCCCTTTCCTACGTTATCCCCTATTCCTCCTCTAGCTTAAAAGTTCAAATGACCCCAAAATAGATAATATTTAGAAATAATATATCCATATACATAGAAAAATATAGTTCTTCTGTATTCTTTTCATATCATATCACATTTAGGAAGGAAGAATTTTGCATGGTATAATAAACAAACAAGGTTACTAACAGCCAAGGCTCCAGAGGACCAGATCTAAGGAGCAACATTTCTACACACTTCCATCTCAATTATAGCAAGCAGTTTGGGAAGATTTATATTTCCCTCATCTTCCTAGAAATTATTGAATGTGTAGATAGTCGGAAGTCTAGAAAATGACAGGCATATGTTAAATGTTACAAAATATCAGGCTGGCAAATGGGACTGGAAATCACTGTGGCTCCAGTCTCATCTGAATGTTTTTTGTTCTTCAGCCATGGCTCTGAATGGTATACTTGGAATCTTCTTTTCAGACTCAATTCAAATGTCATTTCACTTTCATCCCTCAACAGTCTCTAATCAAGGTACATTGATTCAGGCTCTGTATTCCTCCAGCTTATTCTTTCTTGACAGGAAAGAACTTACTTCATTGTGTTCACTATTCAGGTTGGTTGTTCACATCCCTGTCTCCATTGTGTTGTTGTTTTTCCAAGTTTATTTATTTGGAAGGTTGGGGGGTGGGGTGGGGGAAAGAGTGATCTTTCATCTACTGGTTGACTTCCCAAATGCCTACAATAGCCTGGGCTGGGCCAGGCTGAAGCCAGGAGCCTGGAGAGGAACTTAATCCTGGTCTCCCACATGGCAGCAAACCAAGTAAATCTGCTGCCCAGCAGGTTGTGCATTAGCAGGATGTTGCATCAGAAACTGATGTGGCGTTCCATACTAGGCACTCAGATAAAGGGTGGGGGCATTGTAAGCAGTGGCTTAACCTGCTGTGCCAATATGCCAACCCCCCATTTTTGTATTTTGAAAAAAAAAATCAAATCTATAGAAAAGTTGCATTAATACTATAGCGAACCACCATATATCTGTCACCCAAATGTTGTGAAAATGTTACTATAAATCATTTTGGCTCTATCTATCTATCTATCGTCTATCTACATATTTGTAACTACTAGTTTTTACTAAGCTAGTTGGAAATCAGTTGCAGAACCAACAGAGTTCACACCTGCATATTTAAACCTATATCTCTTCAGAACAACAGCATTCTCTTGTGCAATCACAATATAGTTACCAAATCTAGGAAAATTAACAGTGAATCAGTATCATTACCTATTATAGTATCTACATTAAAAGTTCACCAATCATTCCAATAAGGTAGTTTACAGCATTTTTGGGGGGATCAGGATTAAATCAAGCCTAATATGTTGCCACCAGTCATCATGTCACGTAAATTTAAATTCCTTACTCTGTCTTTTATGACACTAATTTTTTTAAAGATTTATTTATTTCAGAGAGAGAGAGAAATATCTTCCATCCACGGGTTCACTCTTCAAATGGCTGCAATAACCATGTCTGGACCAGGATGAAGCCAGGTACCAAGAACTCTATCCTAGGCTCCCACATGGGTGATGGGGCCCAAGCACTTGGGCTCATCCTCCATTGCCTTCCTGGGTGTATCAACAAGAAATTGGAACAGAAGCAGATCAGCTGGGACTCGAACTGACACTCTGATGTGGGATAACATGATCATAAGCAGTGGCTTAACCTGCTGAACTACAATGAAGATCCCCTAATTTCAGTTTTCTGAATGTGAATATCCAGTTTCCCAGTACCACATATTGAAGAGACTATATTTTTCCCACCCTGTGTTCTTGGCTCTTTTGTAGAAAATCAAATGACCATAAATATATTGATTTCCTTTTTGGCTCTTTATTCTGTTCCATTCATCTATATGTTTATTTTTATGCCAATACCATGCTATTTCGATTACTATAGTTTTATAGTATATTTTGAAATCAGATAATAAGATGCCTCCAGCTTTGTTCTTTTTGCTAGAGGGTTTGCTTTGACTATACAGTGCTTTTTGATCTCCCATACACATATTATGAGCCCTTTATCTATTTCTGTGAAAAATGACATTAGGATCTTCATAGGGATTGTGTTGAATCTATATATTAATTTGGGGAATATGAACATTTTAACAACATTGATTCTTCTAATCCAAGACCGTGAAATATCTTCACATTCATTTGTGTATCTTTCAGTTTCTTTCATCAATGTATTATAGTTTTCAGTGTGTAGGGTTTCACCTTCCTAGTTAAACTTACTTCTAAATACTTTTATAGCTATTGAAAATGGATTTCTTTCATTTCTTTTTCAGATAGCATAGGCATGGTACCAATTCATGTTTATTTGTTTTATATCCTGCAACTTCACTGAATTTGTTTATTAGTTCTAACTATTTTTTTGGTGGAGTTGTTAAGGTTTTCTATATGTAGGGTCATGTCTGCAAACAAGGGCGACTTAATTTATTCCTTTCCAAATTGAATGCCTTTTACTTCTATCCATTGTCTAATTTCTCCGGCTATGTTGAAAAGAAGTGGTAAGTGAGCCTTTTCGGTCCTGTCTGATAAGAAATTCTTTCAAATTTTTGCCATTGAGTGTGATGTTAGCTGTGTGTTTGTCACATATAGCCTTTACTGTGTTGAAGTACATTCTTTCCATATCTAATTTGTTTAGAGTTTTTTATTATTGTGAAAGAATGTCAAATATTTTCACATAATTTTTCAACATCTATTGATCATATGATTTTGTCCTTTATTCTGCTAATGTGGTATATCACAATTACAGACTTGTGTATGTTGAAACATCGTTGTATCCCTGGAATAAATCTCACTTGCTTTTACTGTGCTGGTAAATTTGTTTTGCTACTGTTTTGTTAAGGATTTTTGTTGAGGATCTTGGCCTATACTTTTCTTTTCTTGTAGTGTCCTTGCCTGTTTTTGGTATTATTGTAATGCTGTCCTACAATAATAATCTCTTCAAAAGTAGTCTCTTCAATTTTTTGGAAGTCTGTGAAGAATTGTTGTTGATTCCTCTCCAAATGTTTGGTCCTGGGATTTTTTTGCAGGGAGACTTGTTATTGAGTAAATCTCCTTAGTCATTAGTGGCCTGTTCAACTTGTCTATTTCTTTGCAATTCAGTCTTGGTATGTTGTATGTGTGTGGGAATTATCCATTTTTTTCTAGGTTGTCTGATTAATTGATGTACAATTATTTATAAGTTATTTCTTATTATCATTTAAATTTATATGGTATCAACTGTAATATCTCATCTGTCATTTCTAATTCTATTTATGTGGGT
Organism: Oryctolagus cuniculus; assembly: GCF_051225735.1. Taxonomy (NCBI): domain Eukaryota; kingdom Metazoa; phylum Chordata; class Mammalia; order Lagomorpha; family Leporidae; genus Oryctolagus; species Oryctolagus cuniculus. Next base: position 43,203,281 of record NC_142888.1, on the reverse strand, counting down.
CTTCTTTTTTCTTAATTTAGCTAAAGCTTTTTCAGTTTTGCTTATCTCTTCAAAAATAAATTCTTATTTTTGTTGATATTCTCTATTATTTTTCTAGTCTCTATTTCTGTTCTGACCTTTGCTATTTCCTTCCCTTTACTAGCCTTGGCCTTAGTTTGTTCTTCTTTTTCTAGTTCCTTGAGGTATAATGTTAGGTTGTTAAATTAAGATTTATTTTTATGTTGGCATTTATTGCTATAAACTTTTCTCTTAGCACTGCTATTATTGCATCTCATATGTTTTGGTATGTTGTATTTCCATTTTTGTTTGTCTCAAGATATTTTTAAATTTCCCCTTTTAATTTCTTCTTTAACTCATTGGTTGTTCAAGAGAATGTTGTTTAATTTCTACGTAGTTGTGAGTTTTTCAACATCCCTTCTGTTATTTATAAATCAGTCATACCACTCCAGGCAGAAAGATATTTGATATGATTTTAATCTTCCTAACTTTGTTAAGATGTGTTTTGTGGCAAACATCTGAGCTACCGTGGAGAATGTTCTGTGTGTACCTAAGAATACTGTATTCTGTTACTATTGTCTGCAATATTCTTTATGTGTCTTTTTGGCCCATTTTGCCTACACTGTAGTTTAAGTCTATTTTTTCCTTCTTGATTTTCTTTCTGGATGATCTATCCATTGCTAAAAGCGCAGTATTGGATACTATACTATTATTGTAATTCAGTGAATCTCTCCCTTCAGATCTATCAGTATTTGTCTAACATATTTAAGTGCTCCAATGTTGGGTAATTATAAGTGATAAGTCCTGTAACCATCCAGCAGGAATGTGGACATATTTCATCGTGTTTTTAATTTACATTTTGTTTTAAGCAAAACAGTAAACTATGAGAACATTGAAAATCTTCTGCTAGGGGCTGGCATTGTGGCATTGCAGGTTAAACCATTGCCTGCAACATCGACATCCCATAGGAGTGCCTGTTCATATCCCAGCTGCTCCACTTCTAATCCAGCTCCCTATGATTGCACCTGAAAAAAGGTGGAATACGGCCCAAGTGCTTGGGCTTCTGCCACCTACATGGGAGATCCAGAATGGGCAGTGAACCAGCAGATGAAAGATCTCTCTCCTTCCCCTCCCTTCAAATTAAAATAAATGAATCTTTAAATAAGATCATCTGCTATAAGAAACTATAAATGATGGACAAAAATATTTTAATGGAGCATAGAGCTTTTAAGCAAAAGGAGAAAGTCTCTAGGTTCCCAGGAAAGATCACATAGAAAAATGGAAAACTATGTGGTCAGCGTATACATAGTTTGAGTCATACCTGGTAATAGGGAGGCGCTGGGTTTAGTGCTTATTCAGAGGCAGAAAGGTAGTCTTTGTTCCTTAATGAAGCAGTATCTGAGAGCTAATAATTTGCATAAACATGGGATCACCAATTGGCTACCCATTGGTCTAGTAAGACCATGGAAAATTTTTCTCGTCTGAGATATGGAATAAAAAAAGTTTCTTCACCTCAAATCCATAAGAATCACTATATTAAAATAATAATAAGATAGAAAGTAACAAATATAGATGAGAATATAGAGAGTCTGGAAACTTCATTCAGTGTTGAAATGCTAAATTGTGCAACTACTTTGTAAAACAGACTAAAATTCCTTTTAGAATTCAGCAGAGTTGCCATATGATCCAGAATTTTCACATCTAGTTATGCACATGAGAGAAATTAAAACATATATACAGGTAAAAAAAACTAGTATAAGAATGCTTAAAGAGGTCAGTGCTGTGGAGTAGTAGGTTATGCATCTGTCTGTGGCACTTGCATCCCATATGGGCACTGGTTTGAGTCCTGGCTGTTCCACTTCCAATTCAGCTCTCTGCTTATGGCCTGGGAAAGCAGTAGAAGATGACCTAGGTCCTTGGGCCCCTGAACCCATATGGGAGACCTGGAAGAAGCTCCTGGCTCCTTACTTCAGATGGGCCTGGCTCTGGCCGTTGAAGCCATTTGGGGAGTGAACCAGTGGATGGAAGATCTCTCTCCTTCTCTCTCTGTATCTCTGCCTTTCAAATAATTAAATCTTTAAAAAATGGCTAGCTTGGATCACAGTCGGCAAACTCAAAAGGCCTCCGTAGCCTTGGCAACTCATGACAAGAGCCTAGGGTGGCTACTGACGCCATAAACAAGAGTGTCAATTTGTTAAGTCAACAACAGGAGTCACTGTGCACTTACTCCTCATGTAGGATCTCTGTTCTTAATGTGCTGTACATCATGATTTAATGTTATAACTAGTACTCAAACAGTATTTTTCACTTTATGTGTCTGTATGGGTACAAACTGTTGAAAGCTTTACTTAATGTATGCTAAATTGATCTTCTGTATATAAAGAGAATCGAAAATGAATCTTGATGTGAATGGAAGGGGAGAGGGAGCAGGAGGTGGGAGGGTTGCAGGTGGGAGGGAAGTTATGGGGGGAAAGCCATTGTAATCCACAAGCTGTACTTTGGAAATTTATATTCATTAAATAAAAGTTCAAAAAAAAAAAAAAAAGAAAACAAACAAACAAACAAAAATGGCTAGCTTAGGAAAGGCAGTCTCTCCTGGGTCAGCAAGTCCCCCAAATGTCAAAACATCAAATTCGCAGGATATGAAAAGGCATGATTAATGTCCAGAATAGGTACAAGTATAAAGACAAAAAGTAGATTAGTCATTGCTGGAGGTGATGGGGAAAATTTAAGGTAATGATTAAAGAATATTATTCTAAAATGTAGGTTTTATTATTATTCAACTATGGTGAGGCAAACAGATCAGGAGATAATTGCCAATGAAATACTAGTTTGTTTCTTAGAATTACTAACAGGAGGGGACAGACCACGGCACACAGTGCCACACAAACACCGGTATAAATCAGGGGGCAGAGGGCAATAACATGGGCACGAGCCTTATTGTGGTTTCCTGGGAAGGGATACAAGAAGCACAGTAAGCAGGTTTTGAATTGACTAGTTTGAATAATGTTAGAAATTGCTGGGGTGTAGGAGATATTCCAAGTTGTCTGATATCTAGTCTTTGGTGATTAGAACAGGAAAATATTAGCCCAGAATGTGATGGCCTGATTGAAGTGGTGGTGGTGTGCCTAGGCTCTGAATTGTTTAATCTGCCTAGGAAAGGTACTCTCCTGGGAGAGTCATTTACTATCTTTGTGAATGGCTAGCCCCAGGAAGGGCAGTCTCCTAGGGTCAGCAAGCCCCAGATGCCAAAGCATCAAAATAGCAGGATATAAAATGGCATGATTAATATACCTACAGAGATTTCTTTCTGGTGTGATGAAAATGTTCTACATTTAATTCTGGTGATGATGGTGCAACTATGTGAATATATGGAAAACCACTGAATGGTATACTTTAAATAGGTTAATTCGGTGAGATATGAACATCTCAAAAATTGTTACCAAAAACCCCAAGAATCCTAAATAGAAATAAAGAACTGGCCATCAAAGGAGGAGGTACCTTTCTCTGAAGGGAGGAGAGAACTTCCACTTGGACTATGACCTTGTCTAAAAAAGATCGAAGTCAGTGAACTCAAGAGGCTTCCATAGCCTTGGCAACTCATGACTAGAGCCTAGGGAGATTACTGACGCCATAAACAAGAGTGTCAAATTGTTAAGTCAACAACAGGAGTCACTGCGTACTTACACCTCTTGTGGGATCTCTGTCCTTAATGTATTGTCCAATGTGAATTAATGCTATAACTAGTACTCAAACAGTATTTTACACTTTATGTTTCTGTGTGGGTGCAAACTGATGAAATCTTTATTTAATATATACTAAATCAATATTTTGTATATAAAGATAATTGAAAATGAATCTTGATGTGAATGGAATGGGAGAGGGAGCGGGAGATGGGAGAGGTGCGGGTGGGAGGCAAGTTATGGGGGGGAAAAAGCCATTGTAATCCATAAACTGTACTTTGGAAAGTTATATTTACTAAATAAAAGTTAAAATATTTATATATATATACAAATTAAAACTAGATAAATTATTCTTATTTAAAATACATAAAGTCCAACAGGTGAGTCCAATATCATTTTAATTAAAATTTTAAATAAAATTGTCTATGGCTGTGTCACAATTTTTTTTCCAATATGGGAAAAAATTGGTATAGGCCATGAGCAATTACCTACCATCAAATATCTACTGGGGGGTCCGGCGCTGTGGCATAGCTGGTTGAGCCGATGTCTGCAGTGCTGTCATCTCATATGGGCACCAGTTTGAGTCCTGGATGCTCCACCTCTGATCCAGCTCTCTGCTGTGGCCTGGGAAAGCAGTGGAAGACAGCCCAAGTCCTTGGGCCCCTGCACCTACGTGGGACATCCAGAGGAGGTTCCTGGCTCCTGGCTTCAGATCAGCAGGGCCCTGGGCATTGAGGCCTCTTGGGGAGTGAACCATTGGATGGAGGCCCTCTCTCTCTCTGCATCTCCTTCTCTCTGTGTGTGACTCTGACTTTCAAGTAAAATAAATAAATCCTTTTAAAAAATCTATTGGGATGCCTGTGTCTCAGGCAGTGTCTTTACCTGCTATGTCACAGTGCTGGCCCCAATAAATACATCTTACAAAAAAGAGAGATCCCTTTTAAACTGCACGTCTAACCAGCATCTCCACACAGAAATGATAACCAAAAAGAAACACTATTAAAAGATACTAGTAGTCCTCTCACTAATGTATTTTTGCTTGTTTTTGTTATTTTTTAATATACTATTACTTTCAGTTTTAAAATGTTTAACTGATATATAATCATACATATTGATAAGGTATCATGTGATTTTTTTTTAAAATTTATCTATTTGAAAGTCAGAGTTACACAGAGAGAGGAGAGGCAGAGAGAGGTCTTTCATCCGATGTTTCACTCCCCAAATGGCCACAACAGCTGGAGCTGTGCCAATCCGAAGCTAGGAGCCAGGAGCTTGGCCAAGGACTTGGGCCATCCTGCACTGCTTTCCCAGGCCACAGCAGAGAGCTGGATGGGAAGTAGAGCAGCCGGGTCTCGAACTGGCGCCCACATGAGATGCTGGCACTTCAGTCCAGGGCGTTAACCCACTTTGCCACAGTGCCAGCCCCAGCCATGTGATGTTTTAATACATGCTCACATTGTGTAATGTCCAATCACATTAAACATATATCTATCTCCTAAAATATTGGATATTTTTATAGTGAAAACATTCAAAATTATTTCTTCTAGTTTTTTTTATAAAAATATACAGAATGTTATACATTTAAATTTTCCCAGAAACTTTTATTTAAGGTATATAAACTTCATGAATTTGATAAATACAACTTTAGGAACATAATGATTCTTATCCTACCCACCATCCTACCTGCACTACCGCACTTCTTCCTCTTCCCTCTCCTAATCCCATTCTTTTATTTTACTAAGATCTATTTTAGATTAACTTTATACACATAAAGATTAACTCTATACTAAGTAAAGAGTTCAATAAACAGTATGGAAAAAATTGTTCTTCAACAGTTGAGACAAGGGCTGTTCAAAGTTATCGCATTTCAAACTGTCAATTTCACTTCCATATATTACCTTTTAGGTGCTCAATTAGTTACCACAGATCAGGGAGAACATATGGTATTTGTCCTTTAGTGAAGGCTTATTTCACTAAATATAATGTTTTTCAGTTGCATCCATTTTGTTGCTAAATGACAAGGTTTCATTTTTTTTTTACTGCTATGTAGTACTGCATGGTGTACATATCCCATAATTTTTTTAAAAAAAATGATTTTTTATTTGAAAGTCAGAGTTCCACAGAGAGAGAAGGAGAGGCAGAGAGAGAGAGGTCTTCCATCTGTTGGTTCACTCCCCAATTGACCTCAATGGCTGGAGCTGCACCGATCCGAAGCCAGGAGACAGGAGCTTCTTTTGAGTCTCCCATATGGGTGTAGGGGTCCAAGGACTTGGGCCATCCTCTACTGCTTTCCCAGGCAATAGCAGAGAGCTGTATCAGAAGTGCAGCAGACAGGACTAGAATCAGTGTCCATATGGGACGCCGGCACTGCAGCTGGTGGCTTTACCAGCTATGCCACAGTGCCAGCCCCCATACCCCATAATTTATGTATCCAGTCTTCAGTTGATGGACATTTGCTTTGATTCCATATCTTAGCTATTGTGAATTGAACTGCAATAAACATGATATTACAAATCACTCATTTAAGTACTGGTATCATTTCCCTTGGTTAAATTCCCAAGAGTGGGATGGCTGGATCATATGACAGGTCTATGTTCAGATTTCTGAGCTGTTTCCATACCGTCTTCCACAGTGGCTGGATCAGTTTACATTCCCACCAACAGTGGATTATAGTACCTTTTTTACCACATCCTCACCAGTATTTGTTGTTTCTGGTTTCTGTATGAGATCCATTCTAATGGGGTTGAAATGAAACCTCATTGTAGTTTTAATATGCATTACCCTGATGGCTAATGATCCTGAATTTTTTTTTATGTATCCATTTGCTATTTGGATTTTCTCTTTTGAAAAATAACTGTTTAAGTCCTCTGCCAATTCTTTTTTTTTAACATTTATTTAATGAATATAAATTTCCAAAGTACAGAATATGGATTACAATGGCTTCCCCCCCATAACGTCCCTCCAACCTGCAACCCTCCCCTTATCTACTCCCTCTCCCCTTCCATTCACATCAAGATTCATTTTCAATTCTCTTTATATACAGAAGAGTAATTTAGCATACATTAAGTAAAGATTTCAACAGTTTGCTCCCACACAGAAACATAAAGTGAAAAATACTGTTTGAGTACTAGTTATAGTATTAAATCTCAGTGTACAGCACACTAAGGACAGAGATCCTACATGAGGAGATGACGAGTAAGTGCACAGTGACTCCTGTTGTTGACTTAACAAATTGACACTCTTGTTTATGGCCTCAGTAATCACCCTAGGCTCTTGTCATGAGCTGCCAAGGCTATGGAAGCCCCCTGAGTTCACTGACACTGATCATATTTAGACAAGGCCATGGTCAAAGTGGAAGTTCTCTCCTCCCTTCAGAGAAAGGTACCTCCTTCTTTGATGACCCGTTCTTTCCACTGGGATCTCACTCGCGGAGATCTTTCATTTAGGTTTTTTTTCCCCCCCAGAGTGTCTTGGCTTTCCATGCCTGAAATACTCTCATGGGCATTTCAGCCAGATCCGCATGCCTTAAGGGCTGATTATGAGGCCTGAGTGCTGTTAGGACATTTGCCATTCTATGGGTCTGCTGTGTATCTCACTTCCCGTGTTGGATCATTCTCTCCCTTTTTGATTCTATCAGCTAGTATTTGCAGACACTATTCTTGTTTATGTGATCCCTTTGGTTCTTAGTCCTATCATTATGATCAATTGTGAACAGAAATTGATCACTGGGACTAGTGAGATGGCATTGGTACATGCCACCTTGATAGGATTGAATTCGATCCCCTGGTATGTTTCTAACTCCACCGTTTGAGGCAAATCAGCTTGAGCATGTCCCGAATTGCACATCTCTACCCTCTCTTATTCCCACTCTTATATTTAACAGTGATCACTTTTCAGTTAAGTTTCAGCACTTAAGAAGAATTGTGTATTGATTACAGTATTCAACCAAAAGTATTAAGTAGAACAAACAAAAAAATACTAAGAGGGATAACATATTAAGCTGCTCATCAACAGTTAGGGTGAGGGCTGATCGAGTCACCGTTTCTCATAGTGTTCATTTCACTTTAACAGGTTTCCTTTTTGGTGATCAGTTAGTTGTCACCTATCAAGGAGAACATGTGGTATTTGTCCCTTTGGGATTGGCTTATTTCACTCAAGAAAATGTTTTCCAAATTCCTAACAGGGATCACTTTTCAGTTAAAATTTAAACACCTAAGAATAATTGTGTGTTAATTAAAGAGTTCAACCAATGTTACTAGAACAAAAAAATACTAAAATGGATAAAGTATTACATTGTACATCAACCGTCAGGACAAGAGCTGATCAAGTCACTGTTTCTCATAGTGTCCATTTCACTTCAACAGGATTCCCCTTTGGTGCTCAGTTAGTTGTCGCCAATCAGGGAGAACATATGATATTTGTCCCTTTGGGACTGGCTTAATTCACTCAGCATGATGTTTTCCAAATTCCTCCGTCGTGTTACAAATGGCTGGGTTTTGTTGTTTTTCACTGCTGTATAGTATTCTATAGAGTACATGTCCCATAATTTCTTTATCCAGTATACTGGTGATGGGCATTTGGGTTGGTTCCAGGTCTTAGCTATTGTGAATTGAGCTGCAATAAACATTAATGTGCAGACTGCTTTTTTGTTTGCAAATTTTATTTCCTTTGGGTAAATTCCAAGGAGTGGTATGGCTGGGGTGAATGGTAGGATTATATTCAGGTTTCTGAGGAATCTCCAGACTGACTTCCATAGTGGCTTAACCAGTTTGCATTCCCACCAACAGTGGGTTAGTGTCCCTTTTTCCCCACATCGTCGCCAGCATCTGTTGTTGGTAGATTTCTGAATGTGATCCATTCTAACTGGGGTGAGGTGGAACCTCATTGTGGTTTTGATTTGCATTTCCCTGATTGCTAGTGATCTTGAACATTTTTTCATGTGTCTGTTGGCCATTTGGATTTCCTCTTTTGAAAAATGTCTATTGAGGTCCTTGGCCCATCTCTTAAGTGGGTTGTTTGTTTTGATGTTGTGGAATTTCTTGATTTCTTTGTAGATTCTGGTTATCAACCCTTTATCTGTTGCATAGTTTGCAAATATGTTTTCCCATTCTGTCGGTCGTCTCTTCACTTTCCTGACTGTTTCTTTTGCAGTACAGAAACTTCTCAATTTGATGCAATCCCAAATTTTAATTTTGGCTTTGACTGCCTGTGCTTCTGGGGTGTTTTCCAAGAAGTCATTGCCGGTACCTATATCTTGCAGGGTTTTTCCAATGCTCTCTAATAATTTGATGGTGTCAGGTCGTAGATTTAAGTCTTTAATCCACGTTGAGTGGATTTTTGTGTAAGGTGAAAGGTAGGGGTCTTGCTTCATGCTTCTGCATGTGGAAATCGAATTTTCCCAGCACCATTTATTGAATAGACCATCCTTACTCCAGGGATTGGTTTTGGACCCTTGATCAAATATGAGTTGGCTGTAGATGTTCGAATTGATTTCTGGTGTTTCAATTCTGTTCCATTGGTCTATCCATCTGTTTCTGTACCACTACCATGCTGTTTTGATTACAACTGCCCTGTAGTATGTCGTGAAATCTGGTATTGTGATGCCTCCAGCTTTGTTTTTGTTGTACAAGATTGCTTTAGCTATTCGAGGTCTCCTGTGTCTGCATATAAATTTCAGCACCATTTTTTCCAGATCTGAGAAGAAGGTCTTCGGTATTTTGATTGGTATTGCATTGAATCTATAAATTGCTTTTGGGAGAATGGACATTTTGATGATATTGATTCTTCCAATCCATGAGCATGGAAGATTTTTCATTTCTTGGTATCCTCTTCTATTTCTTTCTTTAAGATTTTGTAATTTTCATCGTAGAGATCTTTAACCTCCTTGGTTAAGTTGATTCCAAGGTATTTGATTGTTTTTGTAGCTATTGTGAATGGGATTGATCTTAGAAGTTCCTCCTCAGCCTTGGCATTGTCTGTGTATACAAAGGCTGTTGATTTTTGTGCATTGATTTTATACCCTGCTACTTTGCTAAAATCTTCTATGAGTTCCAATAGTCTCTTAGTAGAGTTCTTTGGGTCCCCTAAATAAAGAATCATATCATCTGCAAAGAGGGATAGTTTGAGTTCTTCCTTCCCAATTTGTATCCCTTTAATTTCTTTTTCTTGCCTAATAGCTCTGGCTAGAACTTCCAGAACTATATTGAATAGCTGTGGTGAGAGTGGGCATCCCTGTCTGGTACCAGATCTCAGTGGAAATGCTTCCAACTTTTCCCCATTCAATAGGATGTTTGCTGTGGTTTTTTCATAGATTGCTTTGATTGTATTGAGGAATGTTCCTTCCAAACCCAGTTTGCTTAGAGTTTTCATCATGAACGGGTGTTGTATTTTATCAAATGCTTTCTCTGTGTCTATTGAGATAATCATATGGTTTTTCTTCTGTAATCTGTTAATGTGGTGTATCACATTGATTGTTTTGCGAACATTGAACCATCTCTGCATACCTAGGATAAATCCCACTTGGTCTGGGTGGATGATCTTTCTGATGTGTTGTTGCATTCTATTGGCCAGAATTTTATTGAGGATTTTTGCAACTATGTTCATCAGGGATATTGGTCTGTAATTCTCTTTCAATGCTGCATCTTTTTCTGGCTTAGGAATTAAGGTGATGCTGGCTTCATAGGAAGAATTTGGGAGGACTCCCTCTTTTTCGATTGTTCTGAATAGTTTGAGAAGAATTGGAGTCAGTTCTTCTTTAAATGTCTGGTAGAATTCAGCAGTGAATCCATCTGGTCCTGGGCTTTTTTTTGTTGGGAGGGCCTTTATTACTGTTTCAATTTCTGTCTCAGTTATGGGTCTGTTTAGGTTTTTGATGTCTTCCTGGTTCAATTTAGGTAGGTTGCATGTGTCCAGGAATCTATCCATTTCTGATAGGTTTCCCTGTTTGCTGGCATACAAGACCTTGTAGTAATTTCTGATGATTCTTTTTATTTCTGTGGTGTCTGTTGTTTTGTTTCCTTTTTCATCTCTGATTTTATTGATTTGTCTGCCCATTCTTAACTGAGTTGTTTGAACTGTTGTTGAGTTTTTTGAGTTCTTTATAGATTCCGGGTATTAATCCTTTATCAGTTTCATAGTTTGCAAAAATTTCTCCCATTCTGTAGGTTACCTCTTCATTTTGCTGAGTGTTTCTTTTGCAGTGCAGAAGCTTCTCAACTTGTTGTAATCCTATTTGTCAATTTTGGATTTGATTGCTTGTACTTCTGGGTTCTTTTCCAAGAACTCTCTGCCTATGCCAATGTCTTACAGGGTTTCCTCAATGTTTCTAATAATTTGAAGGTATCATGTCATAGAATTAGGTTTTTGATACATTTTGAGTGGATTTTTGTGTTAGATGTGCTTCATACTTCTTCATGTGGAGGTCCAGTTTTCCCAATAACATTTGTTGAAGAGACTGTCCTTGCTCCAGAGATTGATTTTAGCTTCTTCGTCAAAGATAAGTTGGTTGTAGATGGGTAGGATGATTTCTGGGGTTTCTATTTTGTTCCATTGGTTGATCCATCTGTTTTTTTGCCAATGCCAGGCTGTTTTGATTATAACCACCCTGTAGTATGTCTAGAAATCTGTTATTGTGATGCCTCCAGCTTTGTTTTTGTTGTAAAAGATCAATTTAGCTATTCAGGGTCCCCTGTGTTTCCATAAGAATTTCAGCATCATTTTTTCTACATCTCAGAAGAATGTCCTTGGTATTTTGATTAGTATTACATTGAATCTGTAAATTGATTTCAGAACTATGGACATTTTAATTATATTGATTTTTCCAATCCATGAACCTGGAAGATTTTTCCATATTTTTGTGTCTTTTATACTTCTTTCTTTAATGGTTTGTAATTCTCATCTTAGAGATCTTTGATGTCCTTGGTTGAATTTTTTCCAGGTATTTGACATTTTTTGTAGCTATTCTGAATGGGATTGATCTTAGAAATTCTTTCTAAGCCATTGCATTGTCTGTGTATACAAAGGCTATAGATTTTTGTGTGTTAATTTTACTTCCTGCCACATTACCAAACACTTTTATGAATTCCAATAGCCTGCTAGTGGAGTTTTTTGGATCTCCTACTTATAGAAACATGTCATTTGCAAATAGGAATAATTTGGTTTCCTCCTCTCCAATTTGTATCCCTTTAATTTCTTTCTTTTTTTTCTTAATGACTCTGGCTAAAACTTCCAGGACTATATTGAATAGCAATGTTGAGAGTGAGTATCCTTGTCTGGTCCTGGTTCTTAGTGGAAATACTTCCAATTTCTCTCCCCATTGATAATATGCTGGCAATGGGTTTGTCATAGATTTCCTTGATTGTGTTGAAGAATTTTCCTTTTATACCCAATTTGCTTAAAGTTTTCACCATGAAAGGATGTTGAATTTTATCAAATGTTTTCTCTGCATCTCTTGAAATAATCATAAGGGTTTTTTTTTTTGTTCTTCGGTTTGTTAATGGGATGTATCACATCGATTGATTTGCAAATGTTGAACCATCCCTGCATACCAGGAATAAATCCCACTTCATCTCAGTGAATGATCTTCCTGATGTGTTGTTGAATTAAATTGGCTAACATTTTTTTTTATTTTTTTTAAACTTTTATTTAATGCATATAAATTTCCAAAGTACGACTTATGGATTACAATGGCTTTCCCCCCATACCGTCCCTCCCACCCACAACCCTCCCCTTTCCCACTCCCTCTCCCCTTCCATTCACATCAAGATTCATTTTTGATTATCTTAATATACAGAAGATCAGCTTAGTATACATCAAGTATGGATTTTAACAGTTTGTTCCCACACAGAAACATAAAGTGAAAAATAATAGATGTTTTTTTTAAATGATGATGAAATCAGAGCAGACCTATTGTCATGTTTAATCCCAGTGAGAGTCAAGTTGGGAATTGATAATTTCTTTTTTTTTTTTTTTTTTTTACAGAGGATCAGTTTAGCATGCATTAAGTAAGGATTTCAACAGTTTGCACCCCCATAGAAACACAAAGTGAAATATATTGTTTGAGTACTCGTTATAGCATTAAATCTCAATGTACAGCACATTAAGGATAAAGATCCTACATGAGGAGTAAGTGCACAGTGACTCCTGTTGTTGACTTTACCAATTGACACTCCTGTCTATGGCATCAGTAATCTCCCTATGCTCCAGTCATGAGTTTCCAAGGCTATGGAAGCCCTCTGAGTTCTCTGACTCTTATCTTGTTTAGACAAGGTCATAGTCAAAGTGGAGGTTCTCTCCTCCCTTCAGAGAAAGGTACCTCCTTCTTTGATGACCTGTTCTTTCCACTGGGATCTCACTCGCAGAGATCTTTTGCCAGAGTGTCTTGGCTTTCCATGCCTGAAATACTCTCATGAGCTTTTCAGCCAGATCTGAATGCCTTTAGGGCTGATTCTGAGGCCAGAGTGCTATTTAGGACATCTGCCATTCTATGAGTCTGCTGAGTATCTCACTTCCCATGTTGGATCACTCTCCCCTTTATTTACTCCATCGGTTAGCGTTAGCAGGTACTAGACCTGTCTATGTGCTCCCTTTGACTTTTTGTTGAGAATTTTTACATCTATCTTCATCAGGGAATTTGGTCTGTAGTTCTCTTTCTCTGTTGTATCTTTTTCTGGCTTAAGAATTAAGGTGATTCTGGCTTTAGAGAAGCAGTTTGGAGGGTTTCATCCCTTTAAATTGTTTTGAATAGCTTGAGAAGAATTGGAGTTAGTTCTTCTTTAAAAAGGTGGTAGAGTTCAGCCCGGTCCTGGGCTTCTCTTTTTGGGAGGTTCTTTAATACTGATTCAATTTTCATCTTGTTTATTGTTCTGTTTAGGCTATCTATGTCTTAATGACTCAATTTAGGTAGGTTATATGTGTCCAGGAAACTATCCATTTCTTGCAGGTTTTCTATTTGATGGCATAAAATTCTTCATAGTAATTTCTGATGATTCTTTTTATTTTTGTGTTATCTGTTGTTACATTTCCTTTTTCATCTCTGATTTTATTGATTTGGGTCTTTTTCATCTTTTTTGGTTAATTGGGCCAACGATGTGTCAATTTTGTTTATTTTTTCGAAAAAAACCAGCTCTTCATTTGTTGATTGTATTGTTTTTTGGTTTCAATTTTGTTTCTTTCTTCTTTAATTTTAATTATTTCTTTCCTCCTACTAATTTTGGGTTTGGTTTGCTGTTGTTTTTCTAGATCATTAAGTGCATTGATAATTCATTTATTTGGTGCCTTTGCAATGTCTTGATGTAGACATAAATTGCTATAAACTGTGCTCTTAGCACTGCTTATGCTGTATACTATAGTTTTTTTTAAGGATTCATTGCATTTATTTGAAAAAACAGAGTTACAGAGAGCCAGAGACAGAGAGAGAGGTCTTCCATCCGCTGGTTCACTCCCCAGATGGCTGCAACAGCTGGAGCTGTGTCGATCCAAAGCCAGGAACCAGAAGCTTCTTCCGGGTCTCCCAAATGGGTGCAAGGGCCCAAGGACTTGGACCATCTTCTACTGCTATCCTAGGCCATAGCAGAGAGCTGGATCAGAAGGGGAGCAGCTGGGACTAGAACCGGCACCCACATGGGATGCCAGCACTTCAGGTTGGGGCTTTAACCCACTGTGCCACAACACTGACCCCATAAGTTTTGCTATATTGTATTATTGTACTCACTTTGTTTGCAGAAAATTTTTTGATATCTCTTTTGATTTCTTTTATTACCCACTGTTCATTCAGGAGCATGTTGTTCAGTCTCAATGGGTTTGCAAATGTTTTGGAGAATCTTGAGTTGTTGATTTCCAGCTACATTCCATTGTGGTCAGAGAAGATGCACAGTAAGACGGTGTGATTTCTACTGTTTTTTAATATGCTGAGACTTGCTTTATCACCTAGCATATGGTCTAAACGAGACACAGTTCCATGTACTGGTGAGAAGAATGTGTACTCTGCAATATTGGGGTGAGAAGTTCTGTACATATCTTTTAGGTCCATTTGTGTCTATAGTGTCCATTAACTCTATTGTTTCCTTGCTGATTTTCTGTCTGATTGAACTGTCCATTGCTGAATGTGGGCATTGAAGTCCCCCATTAATATTGTATTAGAGTCTCTGTCTCTGTTAAGATCTGCTAACATTTCTTTTAACTATCCAGGTAACCTGTAATTAGGTTCATATATATTTATTATAGTCATATCTTCCTGTTGAATCAATCCCTTAAATATTACATAGTGCCCTTCTTTGTCTCTTTTAACAGTTTTTGTGTTAAAGTCTGTTGTCTCAGATATTAGGATGGCTACACCAGCTCATTTTTGGTTTCTATTAGTGTGGAATATCGTTTTCCATACTTTCGCTTTCAGTCTGTAGGTATCCTTGTTGGTGAGATGTGTTTATTATACAAAACAAATAGATGGGTCTTTTTTTAAATCCACTCTGCCAGTCTGTATCTTTTTTATATTTATTTATTTTTTTAACTTTTATTTAATGAATATAATTTTCCTAAGTACAGCTTATGGATTCCCCCCTATAACGTCCCTCCCACCAGCAACCCTCCCCTTCCCCACTCCCTCTCCCCTTCCATTCACATCAAGATTTATTTTCGATTCTCTTTATATACAGAAGATCAGTTTAGCATACATTAAGTAAAGATTTCAACAGTTTGCTCCCACACAGAAACATAAAGTGAAAAATGCTGTTTGAGTACTAGTTATAGTATTAAATCTCAATGTACAGCACACTAAGGACAAAGATCCTACATGAGGAGTAAGTGCACAGTGACTCCTGTTGTTGACTTAACAAATTGACACTCTTGTTTATGGCATCAGTAATCACCCTAGGCTCTTGTCATGAGCTGCCAAGGCTATGGAAGCCCCCTGAGTTCACTGACTCTGATCATATTTAGACAAGGCCATGGTCAAAGTGGAAGTTCTCTCCTCCCTTCAGAGAAAGGTACCTCCTTCTTTGATGACCCGTTCTTTCCACTGGGATCTCACTCGCGGAGATCTTTCATTTAGTTTTTTTTTTTTCCCCCAGAGTGTCTTGGCTTTCCATGCCTGAAATACTCTCATGGGCATTTCAGCCAGATCCGCATGCCTTAAGGGCTGATTATGAGGCCTGAGTGCTGTTTAGGACATCTGCCATTCTATGGGCCTGCTGTGTATCTCACTTCCCATGTTGGATCGTTCTCTCCCTTTTTGATTCTATCAGCTAGTATTTGCAGACACTATTCTTGTTTATGTGATCCCTTTGGTTCTTAGTCCTATCATTATGATCAATTGTGAACAGAAATTGATCACTGGGACTAGTGAGATGGCATTGGTACATGCCACCTCGATGGGATTGAATTTGAATCCCCTGGTATGTTTCTAACTCAACCGTTTGAGGCAAGTCAGCTTGAGCATGTCCCGAATTGCACATCTCTTCCCTCTCTTATTCCCACTCTTATATTTAACAGCGATCACTTTTCAGTTAAGTTTCAGCACTTAAGAAGAATTGTGTATTGATTACAGTATTCAACCAAAAGTATTAAGTAGAACAAACAAAAAAAAATACTAAGAGGGATAACATATTAAGTTGCAAGTCGCAGGCAAGATGGCAGAATAGGAAGGGAGCACACTGATAGTCCAGGGCGAAACAATTTAATAAAAGTGGAGATACTGCAGGTTCAAGGAAGAATAGGGGAAGAAACAGCAGAAGAAACTCTTCCAGAACTAGTGATTCACAGTGGACCTGCGTGGAGAGTGTGGGAGCCCACAGTTCGGGACACCAGCCGCAGACTCAACACACCAGCGCTGGAACGCAAGGTGAGCTGAACCGCAATAGCCCGAGACACCAGCAGGCAAGCAGAAAGAGGACACTAGAGGGAATGACCCTGGGGGGAAAAGTTCACCAGGCTAACTAGAAGAGAGAGAGAGAAAAAAAAAAGTGACCGATACGGACACGGGTTTCTCTCTCTCTGCTCACCTCTCAAAGGCGAGCAAGACAAAGAGCAGGCGCCATCTTGGATATACATCATAAACAGAGCGACCTCAGGTCTGCACCGGCCCTGAGCCTAGCAGAAAAACCTGACTCTGGGCGGGGTGAATTAACAGGAGATTAGGACCTAGTGAATGTGTGGTGCTACTGAACTGAGACTGTGACAAAAGAGACGGTGGGGGAGAGGACTCACAGAATTCACATGAGTACTCTCCAGAGACGCTACAATTCCGTAACTTTGGCAACCCAGTGGGAGACTGAAGGAGAATTTGAGCCCACTCTGAGGGCAGAACAGATTGCCTGTGGGGTCCTTGGGAAAGGGCTTCTGATCTCTGGCTCCTGTGGGTATATCATTTGCCTGCTAACTACCTCCAACTTCGTTCAGCTGTGCGGAATTACTTCCCTTTTGAATCAAAAAAAGAAAGAGAGAGAGAGAGAGAGAGAGAGATCTACCATGCCTAACCTGGGAGTGTCACCTTTGGCATACCAAACAGAGCTCTCAGGCCACACCCATCTCAAGCCTCTAAGGCTCCATCAAAAACAGACAGTCCACTTAATCTAGAGTCATAGTATAACAAGAAAAAGCACCACAGTGAAGAAACCAAATATCTCCAATATGCCAAATAACAAACGCAAAAACCGAGGTAATAAAAACAAGGAAGTCACTATGACGCACCCAGATGAAAAAGACAACCCAATTCAAGATTATGAAGATGATGAGATAGAAGAAATGCAAGAAGCAGATCTCAAAAAATTGATAAGAACATTAAGAAGTTCTCAAAAACAAATTCTTGAACTACAAATCCTTAATGGACAAGATAGAAAATCTCTCTCGTGAAAATGAAATATTAAGGAGGACTCAAAATGAAATGAAACAACTAGTAGAACAGGAAACTGTGATAGTGATGAGAAATCATAATGAAGTGAAGAATTCAATAGATCAAATGAAAAACACATTAGAGAGCCTTACAAACAGAATGGGTGAAACAGAAGAGAGAATATCGGACTTAGAAGACAGAGAACAGGAAAGGATACAGTCAAACCAAAGAAAAGAAGAGGAAATTAGAAATCTAAAACATATTGTCGGGAATCTTCAGGATACTATTAAAAAAACCAACATTTGGGTTCTAGGAGTTCCTGAAGGCATGGAGAGGGAGAAAGGATTAGAAGGCTTTTTCAGTCTGTATCTTTTAACTGGAGCTGAGGCCATTTACATTCCAGGTGACTATTGATAAGTAATGACTTGGCCCTGCCATTTTTCCACAAATATTCCTATTCTTTTCTTTGGATTTCCTTTGCACATTCACTAAAAGATTTTCTGCCTTCACATTCTTTCATAGTCATCACCATTCTTCTGTGTTTCTATGTGTAGCACATCCTTAGGCATCTTTTGTAAGGCTGGATGAGTGGTGACAAATTCTTCCAATTTCTGTTTATTATGGAAGGTTTTTATTTCACCTTCATTCATAAATGAGAGCTTTGCAGGGTACAGTATTCTGGGATGATTTTTTTTGAAGACTTGGAATATATCTTGCCATTCTCTGCTAGCCTGTAGGATTACTAATGAGAAGTCAGCTGTGAGTATAACTGAGATCCTCTGAATCTTTTCTTTATGTTTTACTGTGGGAAGTTTGACTACAATGTGAGGTGGTGAAGAACTTTTCTGGTAATGTCTGCTAGGAGTTCCACGTGTTTCCTGTATGTGGATGTCCCTTTCTTTCTCCAAATTGGGGAAATTTTCTGTAATTATTTCACTACAAAGGCCTTCTGATCCATTCCACACCTTCAGGAACTCCTAAGACCCATATGTTGGGTCGTTTCATAGTATCCCACAAATCTCAAACACTCTTTAAATTTTCTAATATCTTCTCTTTTTTTATATGACTGAGAAATTTCCAAAGGTTTGCCTTCTAGCTTGTATATTCTTCCTTCTGCCTCACTAACTCTGTTGTTAAGGCTTTCTACCGCATTTTTATTTGATCTATTGAATTCTGCATTTCTAATATTTCGTTTTGATTTCTCTTTAAAATCTCAATTCAATAGGAAAAATTTCATTCATGTCTTGTATGGATTTCTTTATTTCATGGTTTTGCTTCTCCTTGCTTTTGAATATACCTATGATTAATCTTTTGAATTCTGTTTCAGACATTTGTTCAATCTCTTTATCTCTACACTCTAATATTGAACTATTGTTGTATTCCTTGGGGGTGGGTGGGTGGGTCATGGTTTCTTCCTTATTCTCATTTCTTTTTTTAATATTTTTTATTTATTGACAGGTAGGGTTATAGACAGTGAGAGAGAGAGACAGAGAGAAAGGTCTTCCTTCCGTTGGTTCACTCCCCAAATGGCCACAACGGCTGGCGCTGCACTGATCCGAAGCCAGGAGCCAGGTGCTTCTTCCTGGTCTCCCATGCAGGTTCAGGGGCCCAAGCACTTGGGCCATCCTCCACTGCCCTCCCGAGCCACAGCAGAGAGCTGGACTGGAAGAGGAGCCACCAGGACTAGAACCTGGCGCCCATATGGGATGCTGGCACCACAGGCGGAGGATTAACCAAGTGAGCCGGCCCCCTTATTCTCTTTTCTAAAACTTTTGCATTTATTTTTAGGCATGTGTGGAGTTACTTGTTGGTTTTTTCCTCTGGTTGCTTTATCTTTGAACTATGCCTCTGTGGTTTAGTGGAATGTCTGCACTTTCAGTGAATAAAGAGAGGTCTGTGCAGGGAGTGGCCAGGGAGCTGTGGTCCATGCTGCAGGGTGGGGCGAGTATCCAGAGTAATACCCAACTTGGGCATGGTAGATCTCCTCTTGTTAATAGAAGAGGTGGTATGTTCACCCTCCCCTGTAACTCTGCCTTTCAAATAAATAAACAAATCTTAAAAAAAAAAAAAAACCTACGGAATACAACAAAAGCTGTGTTAAGAGGAATGTTAATAGCAATCAGTGCCTACATCAAGCAATTGGAAAGGTATCAAATAAATGATCTAACAATGTGTTCCAGGAATCTAGAAAAATGCCTGCTATAGATGTCTCACTGTGTTCCCTCTTCTCTCCTACTGCTTCTGGTGCCCATCCTCAGACACTGACCTGTAGGCATAACTGCATTGGAGTATCTCAGTGGAGGAAAATGCAAAGAGTGGATTTCTCTGTATCATCTTCTTGACTCATCCCTGTTCTAAAGTCTATAAATTCATATCTTGAGGAAAATATTTACCTTGTGTTATTTGGAAGAGGAGCCTTTTTCATACATGTTTGTTGTATATTTATTTTGGAATTAAGGTAACACTGGGATCATAGAATGAGTTTGGAACGGTCCTCTCCTTATTGAATTGTTGTGAATAGCTTAAGAAGAATTGGGATTAGCTCTTTGAAAATCTAATAGAATACAGCAGTGAAGCCATCTGATCCTGGGCTTTTCTTTGTTGGGAGCATCTTTATTACCAATTCATTCTCAGTATTGGTTATTGGTCTAGTGTTGTTTTCTATGTCTTCATGCCTCAATTTTTGTAAATCATTTGTGCCTGCATATGTATCCTTTTCTGCTAGATTTTCCAATTTGTTGGTGTATAACTGTTTGTAATAATCCTAATGATTCTTTGTATTACTGTGGTATCTGTTGTTATATCTCCTTTTTGATTTCTGATTTAATAATTTGGTCTCCCCCCACTTTTTTGTTTAGTTGAGCATTGGGTTTATCAATTTTTCTTATTTTTTTGAAAAACCATCTCTTCATTTCACTGGTCTTTTACATAGCATTAGTTTATTTACTCTCTAATTTTATTATTTCTTTCCTTCTACTAATTTTAATTTTAGGTTCTGCTTGTTCTCATTGTTCTATATATATATATATATTTTATATCTATATATATATGGGGGGGGAGAGAGAGAGAGAGATCTTCTATATGCTAGTTCATTTCCCATAGGACTGCAACAGCCAGGGCTGGGCCGGGCTGGTCCACACCCAGGAGCCAGGAGCTGCTTCTGGATCTCCCATGTGGGTGCAGGGGTCCAAGAACTTGGGTCATCTTTTGCTGCTTTCCAAGATGCATTAGCATGGAGCTAGATGGGAAGTGGAGCAACCTGCACTGGAACCAGCAGCAATATGGGATGCCGGCATCACAGGGGGTGCTTAACCCGCTATGCCACAACACCAGCCACATCCCATGACTATTGATATGTTGTGCTTTTATTTTTATTTATTTTAAGGAATTTTTGGATTTCACTTCTGGCTTCTTCTATGAATCACTGTTCATTCAGAAATATGTTATTCAGTCTCCATATAACTTTATATTTTGGGGGCCGGTGCTGCGGCTCACTTGGTTAATCCTCTGCCTGTGGTGCCTACATCCCATATGAGAACTGGGTTCTAGTCCCGGTTGTTCCTCTTCCAATCCAGCTCTCTGCTGCGGCCCAAGAGGGCAGTGGAGGATGGCCCAAGTGCTTGGGCCTCTCCACCCGCTTGGGAGACCAGGCTCCTGGCTTTGGATTGGTGCAGCACTGAACATATTGGCCATTATGGGAGTGAACCAATGGAAGAAAGACCTTTCTCTCTGTCTCTCTCTCTCTCACTGTCTATAACTCTACCTGTCAAATAATAAAAAAAAAACTTTATATTTTCTAGAGTCTGCTCCTGTGGGATGGGGTGTTCTGTACATATCTATTAGGTACATTTGGTCTATAATGTATATCATCTCTCTGTTATTCTTTTGTTGATTTTTTTTTTTTTTTGCTTGGTTGATCTTTTGCTTGGTTGTGTATTAATGAAAGTATGGATGTTAAAGCTCTCCATTTTCCTTGTATTGGGGCTTATATCTCCCGTTAGCTCTGTTAACATTTGTTTTATACAACTGGGTGCCCTGACCGGCGCCACGGCTCCATAGGCTAATCCTCCACCTGCGGCGCCAGCACCCCGGGGTTCTAGTCCCGGTCGGGGTGCCGGATTCTGTCCTGGTTGCCCCTCTTCCTGTCCAGCTCTCTGCTATGGCCCGGGAGTGCAGTGGAGGATGGCCCAAGTGCTTGGGTCCTGCACCCCATGGGAGACCAGGAGAAGCACCCTGCTCCTGGCTTTGGCTCAGCGCTGTGCACCGGCCGCAGCGCGCCAGCAGCGGTGGCCATTGGAGGGTGAACCAACAGCAAAAAGGAAGACCTTTCTATCTGTTTCTCTCTCTCTCACTGTCTATAACTCTACCTGTCAAATAAAAAAAAAAACTTTATATTTTCTAGAGTCTGCTCCTGTGGGATGGGGTGTTCTGTACATATCTATTAGGTACATTTGGTCTATAATGTATATCATCTCTCTGTTATTCTTTTGTTGATTTTTTTTTTTTGCTTGGTTGATCTTTTGCTTGGTTGTGTATTAATGAAAGTATGGATGTTAAAGCTCTCCAATTTCCTTGTATTGGGGCTTATATCTCCCGTTAGCTCTGTTAACATTTGTTTTATACAACTGGGTACTCAGGCCGGCGCCACGGCTCCATAGGCTAATCCTCCACCTGCGGCGCCAGCACCCCGGGGTTCTAGTCCCGGTCGGGGTGCCGGATTCTGTCCCGGTTGCCCCTCTTCCTGTCCAGCCCTCTGCTGTGGCCTGGGAGTGCAGTGGAGGATGGCCCAAGTGCTTGGGTCCTGCACCCCATGGAAGACCAGGAGAAGCACCCTGCTCCTGGCTTCGGCTCAGTGCGGTGCACCGGCCGCAGCGTGCTAGCAGCGGTGTCCATTGGAGGGTGAACCAACGGCAAAAAAAAAAAAAAAAAAAAAAAAAAAAAAACAAACTCCCATTCATTCTCTCTCTCTCTCTCTCTCTCTCTCTCATGCTGGTTATTCTTGAATTAAGCGCAGACTCATCAGCTTGGTTGCTTTATCATGAATAATGTGTGTGACCCTGCAATTCTTCCACAGTTCAGCAAACAAGTGCTAGCTTCACTGACCAAAAATTATGGAAGGAAAACACAGTTTTTTTAAACAGTCCATCTTTTAATGGCCGAAACTGATGTGTCCATGGTGCTCTTCTTGCTGTGGGATTTCTGAAATCACACCCATTTCTGACTTAGTGTGAGATGCTCACAAGCACCCTTCCTGTTGTTCTGTTAGCATTGAAATCTATTTATTTGGGATCTATACAACAGTGTGGTTCCACTGTATTTCATTTGCAAAAGCGGGGAACAGCCATCTCCACCTTTTGCAGATAATTGATACTCCATATTGGATTCTCAAAGACTTCGATATGGCGAACCTATCAAACCTAGAAGCCCTATTCCATCCTCTCATGACTGTGGCCTGAGCTCCCCAGCCCCTTCCGCCTCTCGTTAGATGAACCTTAGCACCCTTTCAGTGATTTAGCATTCAGCATTTCTGGAGTATGTGTCGTTGAGACCATCTGAGCTCATGGCTGATGCAGTAACCAGTTTCATGCTGTGTCATCACACTCACTACTTACACTGCCATGGTGAACATGTGGAGGAAGAACAGTCTCTGTGTGTCTGGGAAGCATATACACTTGTACATTTTTTATACTCTGATTCTGTAACATTTCTTGAGTTTTGTTTTTGTTTTACAGAAAAAAAAAAGTGATAAAGCAATCAGAAGACCAAGAGGTTTACTCTTGACGTCAGGGTCATCTGACGTTTCCTGGCCAATAGACCTATATGGCCAAATTAATTTACAGGAGTAATAATTTTTCAAAAGCCAATTTTTTTTTCTGTATGAAACTGCCAATATCATGAATAGAAAGGGAGAACCATAAAGGAGAAAGAACGTGACGTTCATTTGTGTTTGTGTTAACCTAAAGAAGCAGTGTGGAGACAGACGCCATCAGCTGAACCTAGGGACTTGGTGGCGCTGCTTCGGAGGCATCCATACTTGCATCTTGCATTCTTCATGTGTAATCATATTGCCAAAGACAAACTATTTCATCATTTATTGTAAATAACACTTTCCCCCAGACCTACCATAAAGTTTCTGTGATGTATTGTCTTCCAGTTGCAATAAAAATTACTGAGTTGCATCAATTGAAGAGAAGCACCACGTAGTATTGTGTGCACTGTGTCTCCCTATGCAGAGGCTAAGCAGTAAAAAGCATTTATCGTTAAAAAAAAAAAAAAAAACAAAAAACAAAAAACAAAAAACAAAAAAACACCACAAAAAACAAAAAACAAAAAACTGGGTGCCCTAGTATTGGTTGTATATACATTTACTATAGTCTCAATCTTCTTGTTTAATTGATCCTTTAATCATTGTAAGAATGATTTTTGTCTCTTTTAACAGTTTTTTCTCAAATTATATTTTGGCTGATATGAGTATGGCTATTCTTGTTCATTTTTAAATTTCTATTTGCATGGAAGGCCAGCTGCAATGGCACAGTCAGCTGCCAGCTGGAAGTCACCATCTTGCAAGTCAAGGCAGGAAGAAGTTGCTGTGCATTCTGCTGTGCACTCTGTTATCCACAGTTTTAGCTGAAGGAGAATTCCATAGTCATTCACTGACTATAACTCATCCTGGTGAGATGACTGTGGTTTGAGCAATTCCTGGGCTTCTAGAAGGAAAATTACATTTCCTGGCTCCCCTCCCCAATACCTGCAGAGGGCCAAACTCAGCTGTGAGATGTCACACAATTAATTCGTTTATCATTGCTACTAGAATCAATCAGTCGGAGTCAGGGGAACTTGTGTGGCAGAGGACAGATCCCTTGTATCCTGCAACTATGGCTGTTTTAGGACACAAGCCCCAGAGCTATGCTCACATACTGTATGTAATTCAACGGGCTATCTTTAGCTTCTGGGTGCTAACACCAGCATCATTTAGGCTTGCCAGTTGGACAAGGGGACAACCACCTTTGTCTACCTCAGCACAAAGAACAGGCTCTGGCTATCACAATCCCCAGTTTGACTGAGATTAAATATTTTATTTAAAAAGTACATTTAGCTCACAGTTATGTAGGTTCAGGAGAATGGTGCTAGCATTTTATTGGCTTTGGTGAGGCTTTCTGGCTACATGACGATATGAATGACATCATGGTAGGTGCATTATGATAGGGAGATTTAATGTGGTGACACAGAAAGCACATGGCAAGAAGGAAGCCAAGCTTGCTCTTTTTATAACAACCTTTTTTCATGGGAAACACACTCCTGTAAGAATCAGCCCACTCTATGAGGTCATTAGTAATCCATTCATGAGGGTGGATCCCTCAGTAGCCCCCATTATGTGCCACTAAACCCTACTTCCTGGAAATTTCCCTACCTCAGCACCAGTACACTGAGAACCAAGCTTCTAGCTCATGAACTTTGGGAGACTTACTCAGCCACATCCAAACCATCACAAATCTAGTCATAGTAATTTTTGCTTCCTCCTACCTTCTCTAAGTCTTGTACACCACAAGCTTTCAGTGAATGTTAACTGAATCATATTGTTTTCTTAGGATCAGGAGCATTGTTGGAGGATGGATGGACCCAGAAAAAATATCACAACCTCCCACATTACATTTTTATTTGATAAATGGTTACCAGTGCAGTTCTCATCAATGGCACCTAGAGAACAGCAGAATAGGAGACAGCTGTGGATTACAGCTCTGAAATAATCCCAGGGGGAATGGCTGAAAGTTTTGCCTTTGGAAAATAAATTAATTTTGATCATTAATTTTAGAGCTCTGTCTTTAGTCCTTACTTATTTCTAGAAACTCTAAATGATATTGATATAGGATAAGGCAAGTAGCTAGATTAGGGCCACAGAATGAATGCCACACTTTCCCTGCCCCAAGTAATCCTATAGACCCACTGGTTAATCAAATGACCCCTTCTGCAGAATGTACCTCTCCTTACCTGGGACCTGAGAGTGGTACTATGTAACCACTCTCCAAGCTCATAAGAAGACTGGCAATGGGGAGGGACTCTATCTAGCTCTCTCTTCACGTGGACCCAGAGCAAGCAGCGTACTGAAATCTCTCATCCTTTCCCTTACTGGCCTACTATTCCTAAATAATGCCCATGTGAGTGTGTTTTCTTCACCTTTTAAATAAACTGAATCATTTTATAGGTTGTATTTATGCCTGAACTTAGACTGCCTCTCTAAGTAAGAGAGAAGAGCCTGGAATAGGAATTAGACCCAACCTAGCCACAACAATATGAGCATAGTCACATAGATAGGAATTAGCAAAACTTAGACTTAAATCAAGGTTTCATTTTATTCTAAAAAAATGTTATTTTTGCTATATCACTGGGCAGGTTTTTGTAAGTTAAAATGTCAATGAGGAAAAAGAGAGCTAGAGCGAAATTGAGAGAGAAAGAGAGAGAGAGAGAGAGAGAGAGAGAGAGGACCAGAAAGTTGGGAGTATGGTGTTCTCTTGTACTGTGAAGTTCAATGACATTGAAGTCGAAGGAGATGGTAATAGAGGAGAATCAGGCAGGAAAGAAGAAAACAATAATATTGAATGTTTGGATAGAAACTAGGGCTGTGTTCCCTGCCATTGGCTCACAATATGGTGTCCTACTCTTTGGATTCATTTTGCTCAACGGTGAATCATAGACATTTACATCATAACTGTGCTGTGGTGATGAAATTAAATGAGGCTGATAAAGTGATTTAAAGGCCACAAAGTATCAGATCAACACGAATGTCTCATTATTACTTTGAATGGAAAGTGCAGGTGTTGTTAAGGGGTAAGATGGAGAGAGGAAGAAAAGGGTTCATGAATGTGGAAAACTTGATGACATCAAGTTTTTTGTGACATTCAGTCACAGAAATTTGTGTGTTCATTAGGAATGTTGTTTCCTAGACTGAGCCTGAGGAATTCATGCCCCTATCAACCAGACTACAAAAAGGCTAAGAATGGAAGGAGACCTGTTAAGCTCCTGGGCAGCAGGAAGGGGCTTAATCTACATATTTGGACTCTGATATGTTATTGGGGCCTATTGTTACAGGCATGAAGGAAAAAAACAATGACATTAGACATTTGAGGAAAGAACTTCTACCTTTGTTCATCTGCCAGCAGGCCACATGGCCCTACTTCCGTTTCTGGAGCCTTATCTCCAACCACACTCACCTTCCTGTGGAATTCCATATTATCTTAATGAACTGATTGTGATCTTCCTCCTCCTGTGAGAGGTTGGAGCCAATGAATAGGTTAAAGGCTGCTTGAGAAAGCACCATCCTGACCCTTTGCCCTCCACTGTTGTATCACTCATCTTTGAAACAAAAACATGAAAACTTTAGAGCTTTGCTATGTTAGAAATTGACAGTTCCAGAAGATCCTTTTGAAAATATCATCAAGCCTCATGTTAAAATGGAATCACAAAGGCTCAAAGCAGCAATGGGTCTAGCCCAAGATAACATAGCATGTCAGTTGCAGGGCTGGATAAGATCCAAATTTAGGTCTCCAAAGCAGTTGTGCTAAGTGATCTTTAATAACTTGGCCATTGTGGCCATTTGGAGAGTGAACCAGCAGATGGAAGATCTCTCTCTGTGTCTCTCCCCCCTCTCTCTGTAACTCTGCTTTTTAAATAAATAAATAAATCTTTTAAAAAAATAGAGGAAGCAAGTGTTGTAGGACATTCTCCAATCTCATTTTTTAAAAAATTATTTTATTTATTTGATTGATGGGGATAAGGAGAGAGAGATCTTTTATCTGCTGCTTCATTCCCCAAATGGCCACAATGGCTGGGGCTGTGCCAGGCTGAAGCCAAGGAGCCAGGAAGTCCACCAAGGTCTCTCATATGGGTGGCAGGGCAAAGCACGAGGATCATCTTCTGACTTCTCAGGGGCATTAACAGGGAGCTGGATTGCAAGCACAGCATCTAGGACTCAAATCAGTGCTTCAAATAAGGATGTCAGTATTAAAAGCAGCAGCTTAACCCATCAAAAGATGCCGTAACACCTGTCCCTACAATCTCATTCTTGGTTTCAAAGGGTCTGTCATAATGATTGACACTTAGTAGTCACTTTGTGAATGTTATTTTTCTCATTTTCCTTTTGAGTTGTGTATCTGGTTCTTAGAACCAGTCAGTTTTGCCATTAATATATGAGAACACCGAAACTGAGACTCTTTGTGACTCTTGTTTTTGGGAATAAAACAAGAGGATTAGCAGAGAGCCAAGAGCTGAGAATATTTCTACAATCATAAAATCATAAAATTTAACGTTTTGTAGGTGAAAAGATCATTTATTCTCTCTCTCTCTTTCTCTCTCAGCTTCCATTATACACAAAGGTAAAATAGATCATTTGATTTAATTAGACTTAATTCAGATGCTGACTAAATTTACAAAACAACAAAAATTCAATTACAGTGCTAATGTCCTATAATATTGCTTCCAGAAGCAGCTTATTTTATGCCTTGATACATTTGTTTTTTGGAGTTCTTTGTGTTAATTTTAAATATGATTGCTTCTGGACTTCAAACATAATCCTAACTCTTCCTTATCCCCACCCACCCTTGAATTTCATCTACTCACTGTGTCCTTTTTTTTAAAAGACTTATTTATTTGAAAGGCAGAGCCATAGAGAGGCAGACGCAGAGAGAGAGAGAGAGAGAGAGAGAGAGAGAGAGAGATTCCATCTGCTGGTTCATTCCTCAGAGGGCCACAATGGCCAGAGCTGTGCTGATCTGCAGCCAGGAGCCAGGAGCTTCTCCAGGGTCTCCCACGCAGGTGCAGGGGCCCAAGGGCCTGGGCCATCTTCCACTGCTTTCTTAGGCCATAGCAGAGAGCTGGATTGGAAGTGTAGTTGCAGGGACCTGAACCAGCGCCCAGATGGAATGCTGGCTGCAGGTGGTAGCTTCACCTGCTACTCCACAGTGCTGGCCCATCACTCTGTCTTGTAACAACTCTTATTAGATCTAAAAACAGACACCACATCCTCTGGAGTTATCTTTGCTCCAGACTAAAAGCCCCGCAACTTCAACAATTAAGTTTTAGCCGAATTAAACACTGAGCTTTTTGAACTGCACTGACCCATTATTGAAGACTCAACAAAGAATCAATTCAGAGAGATGATCACTAACAAAATTGCCAAACCAACTGCTCTGTGTCTTGCTGATGGAGAGAGTTGTTAATGTGGATCAGTGTTGAAAGAACAACAGCCTCGAAAGCACCAGTGTTAGGATGTGGCTATGTCACTTCCACACCCTTATAAAATCTTGGTAACTTCAGGGAGAAATGGTCAAAGAATTTATTGGACTTAATTAAACTAATGGCCTTAATTCAGATGCTGACTCAGTTTACAAAGCAGAAAATAATTAGTGATCAATCTGGTACATTAGGTTAGGTTCCTTTATTCAACAAACACTTATCTATACATTTTTTTCACTCAGTCACTTAGCAAATATTTACTGAATACCTACTATGAACTAGCTAATCTGTTGATTTTTGGCACACAATAGAGAACAGGACAGATATGACCTCTTCCCTTGAAACAACATGTAATCTGATAGAGGAATCAGGAATCAAACAAAATCACAAATACACAGTTACAAAAATGCAAAGTGTTGTGAAGGAAAATGCAGATTGTTTATGGGAAAATAAGCGGACTCCGCCTCATATTGAGGTGCCAGTGAAGATATCTCTGAGAATGTAATGTTTAAGCCAAAGTCCAAAGAATGAGATATGATTAGCTAGACAACCACAGTTAAGGGAAGTGAGTCCCAGATAAGGAGAACAGCATGTACCAAGGGTCTTAGGAAGGGAATAATCATATTTCCAAAGTACAGTCCTAGAGTTGGGAGCAAGGGAGGGGGTGGTGGTATGAGATGAGACTGGAGATATTAGGCTCCTGGTCATTTCCTGAACTACTTCTCCTGAACCCAGAGGTACCATTTTAATTTGCTAGAGTCATTCCCAGAATGTTATTTCTAGCCCCAAATTCTCTCTTTATCTCTATACTCATAGCTATTTGCATCATAAATCTTTTTTTAAGGATGAGGGTTCCTCAAGCAGCATCTTAACTGCTGGCCAAATGTCCACCCTCTATATGTTTTTTTTTTAGATTTATTTTATTTATTTGAAAGACAGTTACAGAGAGAAGCAGAGATAGAGAGAGAGAGAGAGAGAGAGAGAGAGAGGTCTTCTATCTGCTGGTTTCACTCCCCAGATGGTCACAACAGTTGGAGCTGTGCCGATCTGAAGCCAGGAGCCAGGAGCTTCTTCCAGGTCTCCCACGCAGGTGCAGGGGCCCAAGGACTTGAGCCATCTTCTACTGCTTTCTCAGGCTATAGCAGAGAGCTGGATTGGAAGTGGGGCAGCTGGGACTTGAACCAGCACCCATATGGGATGCCATCACTGCAGACTGGGGCTTTAACCTGCTACGCCACAGTGCCGATTGCTGCCTCATAAATCTTGATAGTACTAGCTCCTAATCAGTGCAACCTCCAAAGGTCTAGGACCACTGCATCTTCTATTGTAGACATGCTCCGTCCCCTTAGCTCTCCCCGTCTCTGTGATTGATACCTCCAGGCCTTGAAGCCATAAATATAAATTTTAGAATCCTCCTGCTATTATCCACAATAATACATTCAGTTTGCAAGTACTAGGCATTAACTAAATTCCTGATACTTTGGCATTGGGAGATTTTAAAGATGCACAAGTCCTGATCATAGCCTAGGCCACTAAATTAGTTTCTCCCAAAAAAAAAAAAAAAATCAGAAATTCAATCTGGAAGGAAAACAAAGACAAACTTTTGGCTATCAGAACAACTGGATGACTGATAGTTACTCCTTTTTCTGCCCTCTTCCTAATTACCTTTTAGGTAATAGTTTAGGACTTGGTTAGCCCAGACACAGAACAAATGGGTCAATGAAACCCCCTCAACTCCTTCCACCATATCTCCCTGAAAACAAAAATCTCTCCTAGAAAATTTACCACAAGCAATGCCAGATCTAAGTGATATCAAAGACTCCTTTGATCACAAGGATCATTGTCACTCTGATCTCTGTAAATGTGACAGACTAAAGAAAGAAAAATATCATCAGTCCAGAGGTAGGACAGAAAGAATGAGCAGGTCAGTTAGTGGAAGCTCCATAGCCACACACTAATAAGGGCTATCACAACACGTTCAGCTATGCCACTTGCAGAATAAAACTGTAATGTAAATTTGGACTCCAAAAAATGCATCAGGTTAGGTGCCCATAAACTCTTTAACAAA
This sequence comes from Oryctolagus cuniculus, assembly GCF_051225735.1. Taxonomy (NCBI): domain Eukaryota; kingdom Metazoa; phylum Chordata; class Mammalia; order Lagomorpha; family Leporidae; genus Oryctolagus; species Oryctolagus cuniculus. Next base: position 43,172,479 of record NC_142888.1, on the reverse strand, counting down.
CCTCCCACAGCCTGGAAAGATTGTATTTTCATAAGGAAAATTTGCCACATCTTTCTGGGACAAGCTCCTATGTCTGAATTTTTAATGGAGAAGCCTGTTTCTAATTTAGAGTCTTGGTTTTCTGAAAGTGGTTTCAGGAAAGGTAAGGTTGAGAAACCAAATGGCTAATAGGGACCAAGTAACTGTTCTGCTTCAGTCCCAAGGCTTTACCCTACAGAAATTCCCTTTTTTAAAGATTTATTTATTTCTTTTGAAAGGCAGAGTTACAGAGAGGAAGAGGCAGAGAGAGAGAGAGAGAGAGAGAGAGAGAGAGAAATATTCCATCCATTGGTTCACTCCCCAAATGCCTGCAATGGCCAGAGCTGGGCCAATCTGGAGCCAGGAGCCAGCAGATTCTTCCAGGTCTCCCATGGGGGTTCCAGGGCCCAAGGACCTGGGCCATCTTCTACTGCGTTCCCAGGCCACAGCAGAGAGCTGGATGCAGCCAGGACTCGAATCAGTGCCCATATGGGATGCCAGCACTGCAGGCAGTGCCTTTATGCGCTACGCAACAGCGCCAGCCCTCAACTCCCTGTCTTTGACAAAAGACCTAATAAATTTTGTTAAAGGAGTCTACCATACATCTTGTGATAGAGATACAAAATATTGCAGGGGACTTGAAATGAGAGAATTATCTCTAAAATTGGGAAGGGAGACTAATTACAACCTATCAGAATCTCAGGATGTTAAGACAAGGAAATGGAGGTCCTGTGACAATACAAAGTTTGAAAAAATCATACAGTTGTTGGCAGAGGCAGGAGAAGAAGCCAAGTTTTTTACTTCCAGACTTGATATTCTATGCTAAGGAAGTTATTTCAGAGCAGTTCATGTCTGAATTAGAATTGAAGGACATGAAATGTTTATCCAGAAATAGAACAATCAGAGAAGGACATTCTAGGCAGTAGGAATAGAATGAGCAAAATCATTTGTAACAAACACTTTTAATACCCTACCCATGTCCTATTGGCCTTTTTTGGTTTTAGTACACGCCAACAGTCTTATCTGAACACACTTAAGCTTATTGTATGAAGGCTCATATTGTACTAGTGCGTGGATAAAGTAATAGGACAGTTGGTCTCTAACCTCCCTGCCCCGATTCTTTCAACTATACAACTGTGAAGTGCTTTCCACTGAGTCTAAATGTTCATTAGGATTGAGGTCCAGTTTCAAAAGCAGTAAATCTGATATTTAATGTAGTTTTATCCATGTCCCTCTTCTGATGTCTCACTTCTGCTTCCTTCTATCAGTAACTCCTGATATCACCTCCTAAATACAAGGGAACATCAAAAATTCATGGAAAATGAAAATAAAAGATAAAAATAAGAAAATGAACTTTATCAACATAAGCTCCATCAAGTTCAACGCACTTTTGTAAGCAGTGATGCCAGTCTTTAAATCTATCTCTAAAGTACTAAGGATTCTGAGAGTTTAACCATGTAAATACAGTCTTGTTTACATTATTAACTGAAGAAAATTGGATGTTCTTTTAAGATTTTTTTCTAGGATTAGGAAGCAAAAAAAAAAGTCACAAGGAGCCAAATCAAGACTATAATTCTCCATATAAATCATCAGAGAATTACCCTTGTTTATTGAGAGAAATGACCTGGAACATTTTCACGATGGAGAAGGACTCTAAGTTTTCCATGGCATTTTTATGCTAAAACTTTGTATATCTTAAGACATTCCCACAATAAGCAGATGCTATTATTCTTTGGCTCTCTAGAAAGTCAACAAGAAAAATGGCTTGACTATCTCAAAACACTGTTGCCATGATGTTTGCTTTTGACTGAACCGCTTCCACCTCCTGTAACCAATTTTTATTGTGTTTGACTTCAGAATCACACTAGTAAAGTCATGTTTCATCTCCTGTTAAAATTCCTTAAAGAAATGCTTTAGAATCTTGGTGCCCAATTATTTAATAGTTTCATTGAAAGTTCTGCTCTTGTCTAAAGCTGTTCTGGGTGCAAAAATTTTGGCATCCTTTGAATAGAAACTTTTCTTCACTTTACTATTTCAGTGACAATTGTATTAGCTAAACCAACTGAGATATCTATGGTATCAGCTATTATCTCTGCTTTTAATAGCTGGTCTTCAATCATAGCTTGAATGAGATTAATTTTTCCTTACAAATTTATGTAAATGATCTGCCAACATAGGTCTCATCCTCACTGTCATCCCACCCTTTCATAGAAATAGTGATTCAGGGGCTGGCATGTGGCATAGCAGGTAGAGCCACTGCCTGTGACTCCAGCATCCCATATGGGTACTAGTTGATTTCCAGTTGCTCCACTTCCCATCTAGCTTCCTGCTAATGGCCTGGTAAAGCCCAAGTGTTTGGACCCCTGTCACCCATGTGGGAGACCTGGGTGAAGCTCCTGTCTTCTAGATTAGTCATGACCATTGCAGCAAACTGGGGAGTGAATCCACAGGTGGAAGATCTCTATCTCTCTCTCACTGTCTTCCCTTCTCTCTCTCTCTGAAATTCTTTTTGTTTTTAAAAAAGATTTATTGATTTATTTGAAAGTCAGAGCAAGTGAGCGAGCAAGAGAGAGAGAGAGAAAGAAAGAAATTTTCCATTCTACTGATTGAGTGAACCAAATGACCACAACAGCTGGAGCTGAGCCATTCTGAAGCCAGAAGCCAGGAGTTTCTTCTGGGTCGCCTTCATGGGTGCAGGGGCCCAAGCACTTGGGCCATCCTCCACTGCTTTTGCAGGTGCATTAACGGAGAGTTGGGTAGGAAGTAGAGCAGCCAGGACTCAAGTCAGCACCCCTGTGGGATGATAACATTGCAGACAGAGGCTTAACCTTCTATGACAGAGTACCAGTCCACTCTACTTTCAAAATAAATAAATCTTTAAAAAGGAAAATAAAAACAACCAATGACTCAAAGAATAAATAACAAGGGGAAATAGGAGATATCTTAAAAGGCATTAAAATGAAAACACAACACATGAAAATGTATTGGATTTAGAAAAAGGCAGTGCTAAGAGAAAAGGACAGCTCCAAATACATTAAAAAATAAGAAATCTCTCAAATCTACATCTTTAACTTTATACCTCAAGAGCATGGAAAAATAAGAAACAAACCTGAAGATGGGAGGAAATAATAGAGTCAAGTCAAAAGAAATAATAGAAAAATGAACAGTGAAAACAAAAAAAAATTAACAGCTGGTTCTTTGAAAATATCAACAAAATTGAAAATCCCTTAGCTATAAAAAGAGAGAATGCTCAAACACTAAAATCTGAAATGAAAAATGGGCATTACAAGCAATTCTATAGAACTGAAAATGATTACAAGAAAGTACTATGGACAATTTTATGACAACAAAATGAATAATCCTAGATATATGCAACCTACCAAGATTTAATTTATTAATAAATATAAAACCTGAATTAATTAAAACTGGTAAGGAAATTGATTCAGCAATCCAAAACTTGTCAACAAAGAAATACCCTGGAACAGGTGGCCTCACTGGTGAATTGTACTAATCACTGAAGGAAGAATTAATAGCAATTTTTCTAAAACTCCTCTAAAAATATGTAAGAGGAAAGGATACTTTTTAATTCCTTCTATGAAGCTAAACTTACCTTGATACCAAAGCCAAGACTAGAATACTATATAGACCAACTTTGCTTATAAATATTGATGCAAAAATCTTTGATAAAATATTTATAAAACAAATTCAGCAGTGTATTAAAAGAGGTATTTATAATGTACAAATGGAATTAGTCCTGGAATGCTAAGGCATTTCAACATATGAAAATAAATCTTTCTATAAATGATCTGTAAGCTCATGAAAAAATGTTCAACATCATTAATGATTAGGGAAATACAAATCAAAACCAAATGAAATAACACTTTATATTCTTTATGATGACTGATATATCAAAAGAAAGCAAAAAGGAAAATAGCATGTTGGTGAGGTTATGGGAAAACTAAAATCCTGACCCATTGCTAGCATGAATATAAAATGGTGCAGCTGCTAGGCAAACAGTGAGGCAGTTCATCAAAAAATTAAATACAGAATGAATATATGATCCTCTTATTGCATTTCTAAATATGTATCAAAAAATTCAAAATAAGAACTCAAACAGATACTTTAAATTCAGTGTTCATAGAAGTATGATTTATATAGCTAAAAGACGCACACACTTCAAATGTATAACAAATTACAGAATGCACATTAAATGGAATATTGAGCAATGTTAAAAAGAAATGAAGTACTGCTACATGGTACAACATGCATGAACCCTGAAGTCACTACCCTAAGTGATTTAAGTACAAATACCTGGGGCTAACATTGTGTCATAGCAAGTTAATCCTCCCTGTGCAAAGCTGGCATCCCACATGGGTGCTGGTTTGACTCCTGGCTGCTCCACTTCCAGTCCAGCCCCCTGATAATGCACCTGGGAAAGCAGCAGATGATGTCTTAAGTGTTTGGGCCCCTGAAACCATGTGGAAGACCCTTGAGAAGCTCCTGGCTCCTGGATTCAGCCTGCCTCAGCCCCTGCCATTGTGGCTATCAGGGGAGTGAACCAGTGGATGGAAGTCTCTCTCTCTCTCTCTCTCTCTCTCTCTCTCTCTCTCAGTGTGTGTGTGTCTTTCAAATAGACACCATTAAACTGTATACTTAAGATAATTTTATTTCATGTTTATTGTATTACAAAAAAGAAAACTTTAGAAAATAAATGTTTCTTTCCTTTTTTGAAACTGTGAGAATGATAGAAAGGATAGAGTTAGAATATTAAAGTCAGACTTGGAAGGACCGTTGGCCACACTAATGTTTATAAACTCTTAAAACGGTAATTAAATTATTCATTTTATCCTTTAATCTGAAACAATATAGCCTCTACAAGGTTGGAGGGCAGAGCTTTAAAATGTTCATTACAAAATAAATTTTAAAATAATGTGAATTTTCCATGAACATTTTGAAGCCCCTTACATGTATCCAATGGGTGCAACAGAATTACAAGAGTAAAAGAAGTAAAACCAGGAATATTGTCATTGAAGTAAAACTAGAAGTTGTATTTCTCCATTAACTCCCATGGCAGATTCTGAAACACTTGGAACACTATCCACTTTATGTTCCCAATTTTATCTTGAAGAATATAAGTTTCAGTAAAGGGAAATGAGTTGCCCATGGCCACAGAGTAATCCAGTATGGTTATATTGATCTTTCAGTTGCAGAATCATACAGTCATTTATATGTGAACGAATCTTCTTGGCAATGTTGATTTTATGCTGCCGATGGGTAGCAATTATGATTGTACTCATGTAGTCATATGGAAATTAACATGATAAAATATCCTAAGCAAATGGTGACAACATTTCTGAAAGATTTATTAGTGACCCATATTTTGATCTACCTTCAAAGGTAGATTCTGGGCAGAAAATTAGAGTCATTTCAATGTATATTCAGTTACTTTATGCTCTTGATTTCTTGCCAATAATCTCTAATCCTAAGTAGCTCCTTACCATTTAGTAGTAGATATTGAACATGTCGACTTTGCTATAATTCATTTGTTATTCCTTCCAGAATATCAACCTTGGTTTTCTTGGTTCAGGTTAATGAAAGGACAAAGTGGTCATCACTTGGCCTTGAGAAACAAAAAGAAAATTAGCCAACAAGGCTTTAAAGACAGAGACATTAGTTGAACCATCATGATATTCATTTGTGCTGTTATATCATATCTATCCTAATTAAAAAAAAAATCTTCAGAGTTGATCATGTTGTATGACTGAACTAGCTACCTCTTTGGAGAGAAATTGACTATTTTGACTCAATTGTGAGAAACTGTGGGACTAAATTGAATGATTTTCTATTCAATTGGATTATCATTTAGCTGATTTGACACTGGGTAATTGATTTAGTTAATTGGTTAGTAATCTGTGTAAACTGTCTTTCGTCTAACTGAATTGGATGAATATCTGGTTAAATTACCAGCCAATTTATTGCTAGTGACTGTTGTAGTAGCCAGGTGTAAATGTGCAGCTTGAGTCATGGTTGAATAATTTTGGCCTTCTTGGCTTGAGTTGGCCACAAAGAAAATCTTCATTATTTAACACTGTTAAATCTCAACTTTATCAATGCTACTCACCGAACTCTCACGTGGAAGTAAGGCAGAAGTAAAAAATATTTGTGATTCCAAATGCTTGTATTTCTAACAGAAATATACCCTCAATTAAGAAGAGCTGCATGATGATTCTGCTAGTCAGAGGTGGCCTTGAAGCTTCTGTTTATTTTAGTAAAACAACAACACAAACACCTGTTTAGGGATATTTATTCTTGTGCTAACATATGGGATGTACATGTTTTTCAGTCTGAGGATGCAGTACTCCAGAGTCATTGGTGTGATTTCCTGAGAGATAGCACTGCCCTCTCCCATGTCCACTCTTAGCCCTTTGATGACATCTCTTTAATTTATTGGTCTTTGTACTTCCTTAAGGAGCCAGTGTTGTGGGGGTGTGGGCAAGTTGGAAAAAGCCTCTCTGGTCAGCATCAAATGGCCTTCCTGTGCTTCATTGTTTGTTTGCTATAGAGGATGGAATGTTTTGAAGGATGTCCCTGTCTGGCACCAATGGGTCCTTCTGACTGACCCTCTTGGCTTTGAATCTTTGAATGAAGGTAAACACCGCATTTAGCTTTTGGATTAAGGTGGAGGCTTTGAGGGTTGAGTTGCTTTGTTTGTAATTATTTAACCAGGCAGCTTGCCCTACCCTCTTCAACAAACAAACAGTAGAGGGACAGGAGGCCACATCTCCTTTCTGGCTCTGCATGTAGGGCCTTTATGTGTTCTTTTGTTGCTACTCATGTGTGTGGAAGGAACTTCATTCAGAGAAAAAAGTTGGAAAATGGACCCACAGCATTCTGCCTTCGGAGACATTCAGGTTGTGTAAGCCACTTCATCTTTCCCTTATCAGTTCCTAAAGCAGTTTTATTTATCAAAGTATTCCTCTCCTTTTTCTCATCCTGCTCCTTGCTGACAGTCAAAATGGTTCTTAGATCATAATGAGGCCATATGTGCTGGCACAGGTCCAAACAGACCAAATGAATGCAAATGATATCATGGCTAACCAGACGACTGGATAAAAGCACTCAACCAGCACTATGAGAATGTAAAACAAAATGGCATATACATGTATAATAAAGCACATGAAATGTAAGGAAATCTGAAAAATCTGTTACTTGGTTCATGTCACTGCATTCTTAAATTCATATTATAAGAGTTTTTACATAATATTCCATTAAACTAGACACATTGCATTTTGATGAGAGAGTTCTGGACCCTTGTGTTTTGCAAGATCCTGGGATAGGCACTGTAAGGTATGGGAGAAAACATTCTCTATTCCCGGGTATAAAAAGTTGAAAAGACAGCCAGCGCCGCGGCTCACTAGGCTAATCCTCCGCCTTGCGGCGCCAGCACACCGGGTTCTAGTCCTGGTCGGGGCGCTGGATTCTGTCCCGGTTGCCCCTCTTCCAGGCCAGCTCTCTGCTGTGGCCAGGGAAGTGCAGTAGAGGATGGCCCAAGTGCTTGGGCCCTGCACCCCGTGGGAGACCAGGATAAGGACCTGGCTCCTGCCATCGGATCAGTGTGGTGCGCTGGCTGCAGCGCGCCGGCCGCGGCAGCCATTGGAGGGTGAACCAACGGCAAAGGAAGACCTTTCTCTCTGTCTCTCTCTCTCACTCTCCACTCTGCCTGTCAAAAAAAATTAAAAAAAAAAAAGTTGAAAAGACTAGAATTGAGTCCAAACTAAGGAGGGAATACATAAGTTTGATTAGATAAAATGGATTAAAACTTTCCGTATGTTTAAATTGTGTGTGTGTGTGTATGCATATATAACATAAACATTGACAAATGGGAGAGAGCAGCTATTTGAATTATGTATAATAAAGGATTTAATTAATATTTAATAGTTCTTTCAAATATTTAAAAATATATCAATTTCCCAAGTTAAAAAATAGCAAGGAATATGAAAAGGAACGTTAGGTTATAAGAAAAAATAATTATCTGTAAACAGAAGAAAAATGGTCATTAGTATTCAAGAAAATGGAAATATGGGATTTTTAAAAAAAATATTGATATTATTTATTTGAAAGGCAGAGCAACAGAGAGAAAGAGAGGGAAAGAGAGAGACAGAGACAGAGACAGAGAAACAGAGAGAGAAAGAGATCTTCTATCCACTGGTTCACTCACCAAATGGCTGCAATGGACCAGGCTGGTCCAGGCTGAAGCGAGGAGCCGGTAACTCCATGGGAACCTCCCATGGGGGACATAGGGGCCCAGGTACTTGTGCCATCTTGTGCTACGTTCTCTGGTGCATCAGCAGGGAACTGGATCACAAACAGAGCAGGCAGGACTTGAGTGGAACTCTGATATAGGATGAGAGCACAAGAGATGGCAGCTTAATGTGCGACATCACAGTGCTGGCACCTGAAATAAAAGGATTTTACTTATTAATTCAGTACATAATCACATGAAAGATTGCTAGAATTTCACAAATAGAAGTATACACTGACAAATTTTTGAAGGATAGTTTGGCAACACATGTTAAAAATTTGAATATATGTTACTTTGAATTAGCATTCATTTTCTAGGAATTTGTTCTCAAGAAATATTCTTATTCAGCATAGGGTTTTAAAAACTAGTAAAAAAATAGAAAGAACCCAAATGGTCATTAGAAGAGGCTTGAATACAATATTTTTTTTAACTTTTATTTAATAAATATAAATTTCCAAATTACAGCTTATGGATTACAATGGCTCCCCCCCCCATAACTTCCCTCCCACCCACAACCCTCCAATCTCCTGCTCCCTCTCCCATTCCATTCGCATCAACATTCATTTTCATTTATCTTTATATACTGAAGATCGATTTAGTATATATTAAGTAAAGATTTCATCAGTTTACACCCACACAGAACATAAAGTGTAAAATACTGTTTGAGTACTAGTTATAGCATTACTTCACATTGGACAACACATTAAGGACAGATCCCACATGAGAAGTAAATACACAGTGACTCCTGTTGTTGACTTAGCAATTTAACACTCTTGTTTATGGCATTAGTAATCTCCCTAGGCTCTAGTCATGAGTTGCCAAGGCTATGGAAGCCTCTTGAGTTCACTGACTTCGATCTTTTTTAGACAAGGTCATAGTCCAAGTGGAAGTTCTCTCCTCCCTTCAGAGAAAGGTGCCTCCTTCTTTGATGACCTGTTCTTTCCACTGGAATCTCACTTGCAGAAATCTTTCATTTAGGTCCTCTTTTTTTTTTGCCAGAGTGTCTTGGCTTTCCATGCCTGAAATACTCTCATGGGCTTTTCAGCCAGATTGGAATGCCTTTAGGGCTGATTCTGAGGCCAGAGTGCTGTTTAGGACATCCCCCATTCTATGAGTCTGCTGAGTATCTCGCTTCCCATGTTGGATCACTCTCCCCTTTATTTATTCTATCGGTTAGTATTAGCAGGTACTAGACTTGTTTATGTGCTCCCTTTGACTCTTAGTCCTTTCATTATGATCAATTGTGAACTGAAAGTGATCACTTGGACTGGTGAGATGGCATTGGTACATTCCACCTTGATGGGATTAAATTGGAGTCCCCTGGTATGTTTCTAACTCTACCAATCAATTGGAGTCAGTTCTTCTTAAATGTCTGGTAGAATTCAGCAGTGAATCCATCTGGTCCTGGGCTTTTCTTTGTTGGGAGGGCCTTTATTACTGTTTCAATTTCTGAGTTATGGGTCTATTTAGGTTTTCTGTGTCTTCGTGGTTCAATTTAGGTAGGTTGTAAGTGTTCAGGAATCTAACCATTTCTGATAGATTCCCCGTTTGCTGGCATACAAGTCCTTGTAGTAATTTCTGATGATTCTTTTTATTTCTGTGGTGTCTGTTGTTACATTTGCTTTTTCATCTCTGATTTTATTGATTTGGGTCTTTTCTCTTCTTTTTTTAGTTAGTTGGGCCAATGGGGTGTCAATTTTGTTTATATTTTCAAAAACCAGCTCTTCCTTTGGCTGACCTTTTGTAACTTTTTTTTGATTCAATGCTGTTGATTTCTTCTCTGATTTTAATTATTTCTCTTCTCCTTCTAGGTTTGGTTCTGGTTTGCTGAAGTTTCTCTAGATCCCTGAGCTGCATTGAAAGCTCATTTATTTGATGCCTTTCTAATTTCTTGATGTAGGCACGCTTTGCTATAAACTTTCCTCTCAACACTGCTTCTGCTATATCCCATAAGTTTTGATATGTTGTGTTGTTATCCTCATTTACTTCTAGAAAGGTTTTGATTTCTCTTTTGATTTCTTCTATGACCCACTGTTCATTCAGGAGCATTTTGTTCAGTCTCCATATATTGGGATACGCTCTAGGGAATCCTGAGTTGCTAATTTCCAACTTCGTTCCACTGTGGTCTGAGAAGCTGCATGGTATGATTCTAATTCTTTTGAATTTGCTGAAACTTGCTTTTTGGCCTAGTATGTGGCCCTGGACCAGATGGATTCACTGCTGAATTCTACTAGGGTTCCATGCACTGCTGAGAAGAATGCAAATTCTTTAAATGTAGGATTGAAAGTTCTGTAGATATCTGTTAGATCCATTTGGGCTATAGTGTCGATTAAATCTGCTGTTTCCTTTTTGATCTTCTGCCTGGGTGATCTGTCTATTTTTAAAGTGGAGTATTGAAGTCCCGAAATACTACTGTATTGAAGTCTAAGTCTCCCCATAAGTCCCTTAACATATCTTTTAAATAAACTGGTGCCCTGTAATTAGGTGCATATGCATTTATAATAGTTACATCTTCCTGTTGAATTGAACCCTTAATCATTATATAGTGCCCCTCTTTATCTCTCTTAACAGATTTTGCATTAAAGTTTATTTTGTCTGAAATTAAGATGGCTATGCCAGCTCTTTTTTGATTTCTGTTGGTATGGAATATCTTTTTCCAACCTTTCACTTTTAGTCTGCATGCATCATTGTTGCAAAGATGTGTTTCTTGTAAGCAGCAAATAGATTGGTTTTGTTCCTTCATCCATTCAGCTAGTCTGTGTCTTTTAACTGGAGAGTAGAGGCCGTTAGCGTTCAATGTGACTATTGATAACTAGTAACTTTTGCCTTGCCATTTGCCAAAGATATTTTCCGATATATACTTTGATCTTCCTGTGATCTTTTACTGGGTGGTTTTCTTCCTTTACCTTCTTTCATATTGATGGCTGTGCTTTTGTGTTTCTGTGTGTAGCACATCTTTAAGCATCTTTTGCAGGACTGGATGAGTGGTGACAAATTCTTTCAATTTCTGTTTGCTATGAAAGGTCTTTATTTCACCTTCATTCACAAATGAGAGCTTGGCAGGATACAATATTCTGGGCCGGCAGTTTTTCTCTCTTAGTACCTGGGCTATATCTCGCCATTCCCTCCTAGCTTGTAGGGTTTCTGATGAGAAGTCTGCTGTGAGTCTAATTGGAGATCCTCTGAGAGTAATCTGACGTTTCTCTCTTGCACATTTTAGGATCTTTTCTTTATGTTTCACTGTGGTGAGTTTCATTACAACGTGTTTTGGTGAGGATCTCTTTTGGTCATGTTTATTAGGCGTTCTATGAGCTTCCTGTACTAGGATGTCTCTGTCCTTCTCCAAACCTGTGAAGTCTTCTGCTAGTATCTCACTAAAAAGGCCCTAGTGGTATTCCATTGTACTATGTATGTAAGGGAAGGGCTGATTTCCTTAAAACATAAAGTCTTATAAATATGAAACACAGAAACAGCAAACACATGAAAATGGCTCAAGTTCATTAGTAATAAAAGAAGATTAAGGCCTATTGGCCAGCGCTGTAGCAGGAAAATCTGACTGGGCCCAGTGGGCCACCTCTTTCTGCCCTCTCCCACCTGTGTTGGTCTTCCCAGTGTGATGGAGGAGGCAGAGGCCAAGGAACAACTGCAATTCTCCTAACCATCAGATCCTGGAAGCAAAGGTTCACCACACTGTTACAGGTTGTCTTTCCAGGAAGTTGCACGGAGCAAAGAGATGCAGTTCAGCAAGAATTTCTACATTGCGAAAATTTTGCTGAAGACTTTGAAATGTCTGCAAGGGATGTGTTCTGTTCTTTAATCACCTTGATTCAGAATTGTTTTGCCGTTTTGGAAGTTTTCCAAGTATTTTTTTTTTTTTTATTAAAGAGCTCAAGTTACTCAGTTCCAAGGAGAAGCACAGTTAACACTGAAGATGTGAAACTCATAGCCAGGAGAAGTAATTCACTGCCAAAATACATCATAGAGAAAAATGAAGAGATTGCTCAATTTAACCTGGAACAAAAGTCAAAAAAGGAAAAGAAGCTAGAGAATGGAAACAAAATCTCAGGGGAGACTGGAGTGCTGGAAAATGGTAAGTACATCATGACACTTTGGGAAAAGCAGCTTTCAGCAGTAAAGCTGTGCATATGACTACACAGGGAGTTTGGAAGCAAAAATAGAAAATACAATGAAAAAGTCTTGACAGATTTTTGTTCTGTGTTCTCCAAGGCATTAACTATAAAAGCTAATTCAATAGAGGGCTGGAAATACTTAAGCAAAGCACTCCCAAGTCTTACTCAAGCACATAGACAAGGCATGAACTTGAATGGTGTGTATTAGAAATTACTTCTTTTGGCCGGCGCCGTGGCTCAATAGGCTAATCCTCCACCTTGCGGCGCCGGCACACCGGGTTCGAGTCCCGGTTGGGGCGCCGGATTCTGTCCCGGTTGCCCCTCTTCCAGGCCAGCTCTCTGCTATGGCCAGGGAGTGCAGTGGAGGATGGCCCAGGTGCTTGGGCCCTGCACCCCATGGGAGACCAGGAAAAAGCACCTGGCTCCTGGCTCCTGCCAGGATCAGCGCGGTGCGCCGGCTGCAGCGGCGGCCATTGGAGGGTGAACCAACGGCAAAAAGGAAGACCTTTCTCTCTCTCTCTCTCTCTCTCTCACTGTCCACTCTGCCTGTCAAAAAAAAAAAAAAAAAAAAAAAAAAGAAATTACTTCTTTTTTAAAACATTATTTATTTATTTGAAAGACAGAGTTATTGGGAAGAGGAAGGAAATACACACACACACAGATACACACACACAGAGTTTTATCATTTTCCTAGTATGCACCTTGCATGCATTTTCTGTATTTTTTTATTTTTATTTTTTTGACAGGCAGAGTTAGACAGTGAGAGAGAGACAGACAGACAGAAAGGTCTTCCTTTTTCTGTTGGTTCACCACACAAGTGGCTGCTATGGCCAGCGCGTTGTGGCCGGTGCACTGCACCGATTAGAAGCCAGGAGCCAGGTGCTTCCTCCCGGTCTCCCATGCTAGTGCAGGGCCCAAGGGCTTGGGCCATCCTCCACTGCATTACAGGGCCACAACAGAGATCTGGACTGGAAGAGGAGCAACTGGGACAGAATCCGGCGCCCCAACCGGGACTAGAACCAGGGTACTGGCACTGCAGGTGGAGGATTAGCCTAGTGAGCCGCGGCATCGGCTCTTTATTCATTTCAAAGCGTTCCATCATTTTTGGTGTTAATGTGAACGGTATTTTAATTTTAAAATTCAGTTGTTCATTGCTGGTATATAGGAAAGTGACTCTTGCATATTAACCCTGTATTTTACAACCTTACTACAATTGCTTCTTAGTTCTACAAGACTTTTCTTGGTTTATTCCTTCACAATCTTGGTTTATTCCACACAATCATGTCACCTGTAAAAAAAAGACAATTTTGTATAATCCTTTCCAAGTTATATACTTTGTGTTTAGTTTTCTTGTCCTATTATGTTAGCTAGGACTTCCAGTATGATACTGAATGAGTGATAGATTTTTGTCATATATTTTCCCAATGAGAAAATTATGTAATTTTTTTCTCTTTAGCCTGATGATTTAATGGATGTTTTTTGGAAATTTGAGTATTGATCCAGCCTTGTATACTTTGGATAAATTCTGCTTGCTTGGGTATATAATTTTAAAAATTTTTATTTTTTATTTATTTGAAACACTGAAATACTGAGAAAGACAGAGAGACAGATAGATATGGACACAGAGATAGACATATTTTCTATCTGATTGTTCACTTCTCCTAAGTATCTGCAACAGCTAGGGCTGAGCCAGACCCAGGCAGGAGCCAGGAACTCAATCCATGTCTCAAACATGGATGGTAGGGACCCAAGCACTAGAGCCATCATCTGCTGCCTCACAAGGTGTGCATTAGAAGGAAACTGGAACTGGGAGCAAAGTCAAGACATGAATTTAGGCATTTCCAATATGGATGGTGTGTCAAACACCCACTTTTATAATTCTCTTTACAAATTATTTGGCAATATCTTGTTTAGAAATTTTGTATCCATGTTCATGAGACACTTTGGTTTGCAGTATTCTTGTAAGTTTTCCCTCAGATTTGGTACTAGTCTAATTCTGTCTTCATAGAATGAGTTAGGAAGTAGCTTCTCTGTTTCCATCTTCTGAAATAGTTTATAGTTAATGGTGCAATTTGTTCTTTAAATATTAGCCCATCTTTGAGTGATGCTTTCTGTTTTGGAAGGTTTTCATTTAAAAAAATTAAAATGTTTATTTATTTTGAAAGGCAGAGTTAGAGAAATAGAGATCTTCTATCTGCTGCTTCATTCCCCAGATGATTGCTGAGCGAGGTTGAAAGCCAAGAGCCTGGAATTGCATCCAGGTCTTCCATGTGGGTAAAAGGACCCAAACACTTGGGTTATCTCCCACTGTTTTCCCGGGCACATTAACAGAGAGCTGAATTGGAAGCAGAGCAACCCAGGACTCAAACTGGCCCCCAAAGGGGATGTTGGCATCACAGGTGATAGCTTTATATGCTGGGCCACAATATCAGCCCCTCATTTCTTTTTATTTTTACATTCTGATATGAGAAATTTCTGTTGACATATCTACAAGCTTACTAATCCTGGGCTGCATCCAGGCTATGGATTAACTCATCAAAGGGATTTTTTATTTTTTAATGTAAGAAATAAGAACAACTGACAAGGGTACTACTTTTTCTTTTCTACTCCTGAGTCAAATATATCATGGCAATGGTTCCACACCTGAGAGATGTAACTAAAACAAAGACAATGATTACTGATTGGGAGGGGATATTCAAGAATAACTTAATTGGTTTAAAGCAGACATGTTAGAGATTGTTGCCCCAAATGGAATACATTTGGCCTGGGCTCTTGCTCTCCCACACTTCCTTCTAACAGAAAGAAAACATTATTTAACTCTTCTTCACAGAATTTAATGAAAATATGATTTTATATATCAAATTTCTCTCTTATAGAAATATAGAGGTAGCATTGTAAGACTGTCTTAATATAATTTGCTTTTCCTTATATTTTAAGAATAATTTATTAAAAATTTTATCCCATCAAGGTGGCAGGTACCAATGCCATCTCACTAGTCTAAGTGATCAATTTCTACTCACAATTCATCATAATGATAGAACTAAGAGCCAAAGGGATCACATAAACAAGAATAGTGTCTGCTATTACTAACCGATAGAATAATAAAGGGAGAGAATGATCCAACATGGGAAGCGAGATACTCAGCAGACTCATAGAATGGCAGATGTCCTAAACAGTACTCTGGCCTCAGAATCAGCACTTAAGGCATGCGGATCCGGCTGAAAAGCCCATGAGAGTATTTCAGGAATGGAAAGCCAAGACACTCTGGCAAAAAAAAAAATGACCTAAATGAAAGATCTCTGTGAGTGAGATACCAGTGGAAAGAACAGGTCATCAGAGAAGGAGGTACCTTTCTCTGAAGGGAAAAGAGAACTTCCACTTTGACTACGACCTTGCCTAAATATGATCAGAGTCACTGAACTCAAAAGGCTTCCATAGCCTTGGCAATGCATGACGAGAGCCTAGGGTGATTACTGATGCCATAAACAAGAGTGTCAAATTGTTAAGTCAACAACAGGAGTCACTGTGCACTTACTCCTCATTTAGGATCTCTGTCCTTAATGTGCTGTACATTGAGATTTAATGCTATAACGAGTACTCAAACAGTATATTTCACTTTGTGTTTCTGTGTGGGTGCAAACTGTTGAAATCTTTACTTAATAGATGCTTAACTGATCTTCTATATATAAAGAGAATTGAAAATGAATCTTGATGTGAATGGAAGGGGAGAGGGAGTGGGAAAGGGGAGGGTTGCAGGTGGGAGGAAAGTTATTGGGGGGGAAGCCATTATAATCCATAAGCTGTACTTTGGAAATTTATATTCATTAAATAAAAGTTTAAAAAAGAATTAAAAAAGAATAATTTATTAATTTTTTTATTTTTAACTTTTTTAATGAATATAATTTTCCAAAGTACGACTTATGGATTACAATGGCTTCCCCCCCATAACGTCCCTCCCACCCGCAACCCTCCCCTTTCCCACTCCCTCTCCCCTTCCATTCACATCAAGATTTATTTTCGATTCTCTTTATATACAGAAGATCAGTTTAGCATACATTAAGTAAAGATTTCAACAGTTTGCTCCCACATAGAAACACAAAGTGAAAAATACTGTTTGAGTACTCGTTATAGCATTAAATCTCAATGTACAGCACACTAAGGACAAAAATCCTACATGAGGAGTAAGTGCACAGTGACTCCTGTTGTTGACTTAACAAATTGACACTCTTGTTTATGGCATCAGTAATCACCCTAGGCTCTTGTCATGAGCTGCCAAGGCTATGGAAGCCCCCTGAGTTCACCGACTCTGATCATATTTAGACTGGGTAAAGGAACAAAACCCATCTATGTGCTGCTTACAAGAAACACATCTTTCCAACAAAGATGCATACAGACTGAAAGTGAAAGGCTGGAAAGAGATATAGCATGCCAACAGAAATGAAAAAAAGAGTGGGCGTAGCCATCTTAATATCGGACAACATAAACTTTACCACAAAAAACTGTTAAGAGAGACAAAGAGGGACACTATATAATGATTAAGGGATCAATTCAACAAGAAGATATAACAATTATCAATGTATATTCACGCAACTACAGGGCACTGGTTTATTTAAAAAATTTATTAATGGACTTAAAGGGAGACTTAGACCCCAATACACTAGTACTGGGGGTGCTTAGTAATATTGAACATTCCTTCACATAGATTTCTTCTCTTCAGAAATACCTATTCAGATCATTTGTTAATTTTATGATCAGATTGTTTGTTTTCTGTTGAATTGTATGATGTCTTCATATATTCTGGACAGTAATTCCTTGCTGTATGAAAATATCTTCTCCCATTCTATTAGTTGTTTCTTTACTATGTTGACTGTATCCTTTGTTGTGCAGAAGCTTCTTAGTTTAATAAAATTTCATTCGTATATTTTAAAAATTTTTCTTAACAAATTCCATGCATTTCATAGATAGAATTCTAAGAAGATAATGATACCTCCCTCCCCTCTCCCTACCTCAATCTCCTCTCCTTCCTATTTTTTTTAAAGTTTTACTTTATTTATTTGAAAGACAGAGTTACAGAAAGATGCAGAGACAGAGCGAGAGGTGTCCCATCACTGGTTCACTCCCCAAATGGCCACAATGGCTGGAGCTGAGCCTGGAGCTTCCTCCAGTTCCCCTATGTGGGGGCAGGGGCCCAAGCACTTGGGCCGTCCTCCGCTCCTTTCCTAGGCACATTAGTAGGGAGCTGGATGGAAAGTGGAGCATCCAGGACTCCAATGGTGTCCATATGGGATGCTGGTGCAGTAGGCCAGAGCTTTAATCCGCTGACCCACAGTGCTGGTACTCCCTTGCCCCTCCTTTTTAAATTCTTGTAATAACATACTTTCATTTTACTTTATGATCACAGGTTTAATGCACCACTAACCATTATGTTCAACAAGCAAAATGTAGAAAGACCAGTGTTCCAAAGAATGCAAACAAGGACTATAAGCAGTAATTGAATCATAAGATGTCATTTTCTGCCCATAAGAGTATTTCAGGCATGGAAAGCCAAGACACTCTGGGGGGAAAAAAAAACCTAAATGAAAGATCTCCACGAGTGAGATCCCAGTGGAAAGAACGGGTCATCAAAGAAGGAGGTACCTTTCTCTGAAGGGAGGAGAGAACTTCCACTTTGACCATGGCCTTGTCTAAATATGATCAGAGTCAGTGAACTCAGGGGGCTTCCATAGCCTTGGCAGCTCATGACAAGAGCCTAGGGTGATTACTGATGCCATAAACAAGAGTGTCAATTTGTTAAGTCAACAACAGGAGTCACTGTGCACTTACTCCTCATGTAGGATTTTTGTCCTTAGTGTGCTGTACATTGAGATTTAATGCTATAACGAGTACTCAAACAGTATATTTCACTTTGTGTTTCTATGTGGGAGCAAACTGTTGAAATCTTTACTTAATGCATACTAAACTGATCTTCTGTAAAAAAAAAAAAAAAAGAAAAAGAAAGAAAGAAATTATCAATTCCCAACTTGACTCTCACTGGGATTAAACATGACAATAGGTCTGATCTGATTTCATCATCATTTAAAAAATCCTCTATTATTTTTCACTTTATGTTTCTGTGTGGGAGCAAACTGTTGAAATCTTTACTTAATGTATGCTAAGCTGATCTTCTGTATATTAAGAGAATCGAAAATGAATCTTGATGTGAATGGAAGGGGAGAGGGAGTGGGAAAGGGGAGGGTTGAGGGTCGGAGGGATGTTATGGGGGGGAAGCCACTGTAATCCATAAGCTGTACTTTGGAAATTTATATTCATTAAATAAAAGTTTAAAAAAAAAGATGTCATTTTCATTCTTAAACTTAAAATAGTTTTTTGTGTTCTATATTAACTATCACATATCAGAGATAACATATGACATTTGTCTTCTGGGGACTGGCGTATTTAATTAAGCATAATGATCTCTAGTTGCAGTCATGTTGTTGCAATGCAGGATTTCATCCTTTTTATGCCTGTGTTTTTGGGGTCTTATTAAAAAAAACCTTCAATCACAGAGGTATCTTGTGGTTTTTTCCCTTATGATTTCCTCTAGTAGTTTCAGAGTTTCAAGTTATATTTAGGTGTTTGATCCATTTTTGAGTTTGTGTGTGTGTGTGTGTGTGTGTTGTGAGAAATAGGAGTCTACATTTATTATTCTGCTTATAGATAGCCAGTTTTCCCAACACTATTTACTGGCAATATTCTCTTCTCTCCAATATATGTTATTGGTAGCCTTATTCTCTGTTTTGTTCCTTTAATCTATGTGTCAATTTTTATACCACTACCAAGCTATTTTGCTTACTATAGCTTTGTATTATATTTTAAAGTCAGGTAGTATATTTTCAGCTTTGTTCTTTTTGCTCAAGATACTTTTGGTTATTCAGGGTCTTTTTGTTGTTCTATGAAAACTTTTGGAATTGTTTTTTCTATTTCTTTGAGGTAGGTCATTGGTATTTTGATGGTTATTTCACTGGAAATCACTTTAAGTAGTAGGAATATTTTTAGGTCATTGGTATTTTGATGGTTATTTCACTGGAAATCACTTTAAGTAGTAGGAATATTTTAACAATGTTAACTTTTTCAATAAATGGACCTGAGTTCCAACTTTTGTGTTCTCTTCAATTTCTTACCAATGTTTTATAATTTTTATTGTTGGAGGTATTGAACTTGTTAGGTTAAATTTATTCCTAAATATTATATGTGTTTTGTAGCTATTACATATGGCATTTTTAATTTACTTTTCAGTAAATTCATGATGGCTGAACAGATATCCTATTGACTTTTTTTTTTTTTGACAGGAAGAGTGGACAGTGAGAAAGGTCTTCCTTTGCCGTTGGGTCACCCTCCAATGGCTGCCATGGCCGGTGCACTGCGGCCGGCGCACCGCGCTGATCCGACGCCAGGAGCCAGGTACTTATCCTGGTCTCCCATGGGGTGCAGGGCCCAAGCACTTGGGCCATCTTCCACTGCACTCCCTGGCCACAGCAGAGAGCTGGCCT